>NC_090265.1:1144061291-1145411291 GCF_040414725.1 Anabrus simplex | reverse complement strand
AACAGTCCCACCTTACCGATTATCAAAATAACTTTGTCCGCAATAATTCACAAGAGCATCTATGAATCGACTGTCTTAATATACAGAAGTTCAGGAATCCTACAATTATTTAACTTATGATTTTCACCCGACCGGGATGATGCCGTAAATACAATGTTTCAATATCTAGGTTGTCTCCACTCACCATTACCACTTGGTAAAATATTCATCCTTCAAGCACCGAGCTCGATAGCTGCAGTCGCTTAAGTGCGGCCAGTATCCAGTATTCGGGAGATAGTAGGTTCGAACCCCACTGTCGGCAGCCCTGAAAATGGTTTTCCGTGGTTTCCCATTTTCACACCAGGCAAATGCTGGGTCTGTACCTTAAGGCCACGGCCGCTTCCTTCCCACTCCTAGCCCTTTCCTGTTCCATCGTCGCCATAAGACCTATCCGTGTCGGTGCGACGTAAAGCAACTAGCATCCCTCAAGCCAACTGGGTTTAGAGATTCTCCAAGACTACTTCGCCCACTTTAAGTCCTCTTCTTAATGTCACGCGACATAGTTTCACCCTCTCGGACAATTAAATGACGACTGACTCTTGCTTCAGGAAGGGGTATTAATGCATTCTCTAGAGACGCTCTGCGTAGCGTTATCTACTGTTGTGCAATCATTCCATTTGATGACCGCTGGACCGATTTCTTTGAGACTCACCCCAGAGATCCCACCCATTTTTCCACTCAGGACGGTGTTGTTCGTGCACGATGGTTCCTACGCATTTTGACCGCATGTCCTTGACACGTGTATTCCACTCACCCATGATAGATGCTACCTTCTATCCGAGCCTAATTAAATACATTTTCGCCCTGTGGATTTAGATACCGGTACATCAAATATTTCTCAAAATTCTTAATAACTTATTTCTTTGTTAATGACTCTCACAATGAGAGTTATTAGACTGAATTTTCTTCTTAATTATCCGAGGACTTCCGAAATGTTCTGACTATGTTCGATGTTTTGATGGGTCGCCTCCCGCTGCGAGTTGGCATGCCATAGAACAAGTGAGTTTGCAATACAAATATGGATCCACTCCATCTCGTAATTGATATTTCAGCAGGGTATAATTATGGGTTCAGTATGATAGTACAATTTATGTCAATACAGGCAAATATATCTGGAAAAAGTGTGCTTTCCATTGAGACTTCGATTTAAGGTAAACCCCCATTTAAGGTTAAACATATCAGATCCCAGTAAGATTATAAAGGGGTTCTACTGTATATGTGAACAATTACCCCAATCTTCATTTCTGTTGAACAAGAAGGCAAAAACAATTAAGAACATGGTTAACCTTTTAACTATTAAACTACTTTTACAAAACTGAAACTGTATCAGGGAATACAGAAACACCATTCAGTCTTTGACTGTTGAACACTATGAGAAAAAGCCAATTATATCAGGGCATATGCCTATAAAAACAAATCACAAAATTTAAATTGCTTCAAAAATACTCAAAAGACATGTAGGTCCAGGCCTTATATACAATTTTACATAATTTCAACTGTACCAGGAAATTTTATTTTTGAAATTGTAATGATCAGAATGATCAACTGACAATTTATTTATCTGGGATGTATGGCAAGGAAAAGTGGGATGTCCCTTCATGAAGAAAATTAACCACAACATGTGTTTCACCAAGTTCAACAACCTGACCTGCATAAGAACAATATCATTTTTTCATTTGGAATTTGACTAAAACCCATTCTAGCTTTGGAGTCAATCCTTCTTCTCTGAAGAAATTTTCCTCTGCTGTGTCTGACTCCTCCTTGTTCAATCACTAGGACTTGTATCATCTGCCAAAACCACCACCTCCTCATTTTCTGTCTCTGAGATTTCTCGTAACTTTCTTTTACCACCTTTTTGCATTTTGCTCCTCTTTTGATTCCCCTTTTTTCCGCGAAAATCTTGCAGCTTCACCTTCATTCAGTCTCTCCATTATATTCCGTTCAGTGAGAATTTCACCATATTTAGTCTCTTTAAACTGAGGCATGGGAGCTTTTCCTCCCATCTTCAGACCAACCTAAATTCTTTCCTCTTATTTTACTAGCAAATATATCAATAATGTCTGTAGGTTTAATAAGATTAATGTCTAGAAATATTTCTTCTTGCTAGGGGCTTTACGTCGCACCGACACAGATAGGTCTTACGGCGACGATGGGGTAGGAAAGGCCTAGGAGTGGGAAAGAAGCGGCCGTGGCCTGAATTAAGGTACAGCCCCAGCATTTGCCTGGTGTGAAAATGGGAAACCACGGAAAACCATTTTCAGGGCTGCCGATAGTGGGATTCGAACCTACTATCTCCCGGATGCAAGCTCACAGCCGCGCGCCTCTACACGCACGGCCAACTCGCCCGGTGTCTAGAAATAAAGTCTAGACTTGTTGTTTCTACTGCCTGCACTGTAATTCTTCTGTCAGATAGATGCAAGTCCTCTTTAGCAGATTCGTCAAGTATGCCTAAATCAAAAATACGTGGATTGCATCCTTCTACCGATCTTTCAGTTTGTCCTTTTTAACTTTGTTCATATTGCCTTAAATCATGTGGAGAGAAAAGTTCCATGTCAAATTTAGATGGGTATGAAGGAAAAATACATATGGATTCAAAACCTTTCTTTATATGTTCGGGCTTCATTCAAGCCTTCCACACTGACCCAAATATTTTTGAGAACCTTTGCTGCTCATTCAGTTGTCCAGGATCGACGTCCATTTGTTCCTTTCCAAACTTTACCAGTTCTTTATCCCACATAGTTTTTAAAGGTCTAAATACACACTTATCAAGATGTAGCAAGCAGTCAGTTAAGTGACTGAGCAATTTAATGGGATGATTTTTTTGACAAAGTCGTTTCTTGAATTATACGAAGACTGAAGTGACTCGTATGCCGATCAAATATACCAGTAAGTACTGCTTCCTGGTCTGGCAGGTACGAGTGTTCACATAACTGTTGGACAACTGTGATAAATATAGCCACAAACCAGTTTAAAAACACAGGTTTTTTCATCCACTCCTTAATGTTCCATACGGTGCGCTGAAAAATGTATCTTTGGATATCCAATGTCCTTGAACAGCAGCTACCTTAAAAACTACCAATGGTGGCACAACTGCGCCAACTGCTGCAGCACAAGTCAGAAATGTGGTGCACTCCTGTCTGGAACCACCTGACATTTGATTCAATGGCTTTCCTTTCTCCCCAATGGCCCTCAGTTTTGTTGGATCACTTTCGAAACTAGATTCATCTGTATTAAAGATAAATGCAGTCTTGCTGAGATCCCCTGTAACACTGATACCTTCATATAGCGACTCTATATCATCATAGAGGGAGGATCTCTTTCCACCATTTGTGTTTTCTGAAGATGTGAAGATGCTAACACTAGAACAGCTGAGTCTACTGTGTTTCAACAAATTTCTTTTGCACACAAAGACCTGAAAGACATTATTGTATGGACCTTTTACATTACTCATGGACACGTGAATAATCACAAACAACTGAACCACGTTTCTGTTTCTCTAAGGAGTTGTCACAAAATTTACTAACTGAACACCATTTCTTAGTCAGTCATCCACATTGCAACAATTGTACTTTTTCAGAAATACTTTAAGAAAGTTAAAAACACCCTAGACACATTTTACACACACAACTACTTTCCGGCCACATTTTCCGCACAACTTGCTAAGGAGCTCGAGGAGGAAGAGACTTTGTTTCTGCTTTGAGACACTCCCTGCAGGCATCGCTAGACTTGTTGCCTTTACACAGACCAACTTGGCACTTCTTCCATTTTTTAAATGGATGCAGTCTTACAGCCTTCTGTTGTTGTTATCCTTGTTCATCCCGCCTTGTTATTTCACTTGCTAGCTGGAGGATCCATCCGCTTTACCTTCCTTGCTTGTAAATAACCCAAGCGTTGACAGCTGGTAGGTCTAGGATATTGTAAAAAAACATGCATTGGCCACCTCCTGCATGCAGCTTGGTTCGTACCACATCTACGCCGTGTTTCATGCCGTTGTAGAAGGTTACAGTTTCTGGCTTATTTCATTCTGTGCTCATTGTTACCTGAGCGTGCCGTGTGCTGAGAGGATGGACGTTCTTCCCTTGGTACACTGTCAAGGTGCACTATATGTTTCCGGTCTGTCAAAAGGAGGTTGTAGATTATAATTCAGACTTGGACTTCTTCACCTCAGTAGGGATGTCACGACGAATGGGGTTGATTGTTCCCCATCAATGAAACCTTTTCCTCGTGGAGCTTCTTAGCAAGTTGGAGAGATTTCAAGATGCTGTCTGTCATCACGTTTCTCCCTTGGTTTAGAAACGGCTCCATGGGGCAAAATACGACATACTCTACCAGTGGTTGCTTATCA
This sequence comes from Anabrus simplex, assembly GCF_040414725.1. Lineage (NCBI taxonomy): Eukaryota > Metazoa > Arthropoda > Insecta > Orthoptera > Tettigoniidae > Anabrus > Anabrus simplex. Next base: position 1,145,406,907 of record NC_090265.1, on the reverse strand, counting down.
GGACACGCATCAACTTTACCAAAGTATGGAAAGGCATTGCAGATGTATTTGGAGTCCACATCTGCAGCAATCCCTAAACTTGAGTCCATACTTGTTGGGCTTGTTTGTCATGAATTGGGAAAATCTGCACCTGGTTTTGCAGAGAAGTAATTATTCATCGACTATGATATTTTCACTTGGATGTTAATAGTGAAGGCAATATTCCACAAATTTATCCCTGTTAGCAGGCAGGCTCTCAGCTCGGGTTGATTTCTCGTTGAAACAGAGGAATTTGAGAAGCTCTCGAAATCTATCTCTTAATATTGTGTCTTTCATGAATTGCTGTCCACAACAAAGCGACCATAGATCATCCACAGACACATCTTTTGAACACATGACACCGCAGGTATATAATATGGTAATCATAGCCCCCAACTCCTTGAGCGACACGGTCCAGTCCGTGTTCTTGAGTTCTTTCTGAGCGTTTGATTCCATGTGCCGTTTCAGTAGACGAAGCATCAATTCATCAGAGAAGAAACACAAGACACTAAGGCCGGGCGCACATTGGGACGCAGGCGAAGCAGCTAAAGCAGCGCAGCGCAGAGCAGATTTTTGTAATCCACACAAATCATTGCACCATCGCAAGTTGACAGACAGGGCAGGTCAGAGCAGAACCGATCAGTTCTGCACCTACTTCCGCCTACCACGCGCAGTCTTCGAAACACAGTTTCCTGCGCACGTGTCGCGTAGTTAGTTGAGTAGTTGAGACATGGAGGGAAAAATTGTCGAAGCCGTGCGGTCGTACCCTGTTTTATACGATGTGAATCATGTGAACTGTGTGAATAATAAATTAAAACTAGATATTTGGAGCGAAATTGCCAAGGACGTGAATGTTAACGATGGTAAGTAGGCTACTATCAAAACAATTTATTCACAAATACTCTTTAGAAAATAGGAAAAGGACAAATATGTAGAAAATGAATAATCGTAATACAATAAGTCATCTACGTAAATACGAAAATTAAAAAGAAATTAAACAATCTGAAGAATATGCCAGCACACCAGGCAATAATTCGGCTTCCCCAGGTATATTTTTGACGTTGCATAGAAGACTGAAAAAGGGGAACAATGCCAGTTACCTGGAATTTCTAGTCATCGTAGTAAGTCGGTATTTCTCTCTTGAAACTTTATCCGCTTGCCACGGCACACTTCCTACCGTGTTGAAATAATTGGTAAACTTCTGCCTCACTATAAAAGCACTAGATGTACTCCTCTTGTGTACCAATGGAAGCAACTGGTTCTCAGGCATTTTGACAATGTCCTCATCTACATTATTTTCAGGCAAAGTGTTGTATCTCAGAAAATTATGCAACACACAAGCCGCCTTTATGACTTTATCAACACTGTCAATTTTGATCTCGAATTGTTTTCAGAAAACACGGAACCTGGACGCCAGTATGCCAGAAGAACATTCAACAGTTTGCCTTGCTCGCGACAGCCTGTAATTGAAAATCTTATTTTCATAGTTTCCGGTTACGCTTTGTTTGGGATACGGCCTCATTAATTTTTCAGACAGTGGAAAGGCCTCATTACGAACAAAAACGTACGGCAACGGTTCTACAAAATTATTCACAAATGCTGGAAGTGGGATTTTCAAATTTTGTTCATTCGGAACTTAGATCATTGTTGCTAGCCATTGCTCCTTCCTTCTGAGAACTGACGCGCGACTGCGTGGCAATGTGCGCTCACATACACTTCGCAGTTTCGTCAGAGCTACGCTGTCCTGACCTGATCTGCCCTGCTCTGCGGCCGTCTGCTTCTCAATGTGCGCCCGGCCTAATGACAGAGTCGTTAATCCTGTGGTAAGCATATGTGGTAAGACCTCCCCACTGTTTCAGGACGTTCATTGCAGCCCACCTTCCAGATAAAGAGTTCAAATCCAAGACCTCCCAGTCGGTTCTGTCTCAGGCGACCATCTTCTCTGATGAACACCTAACTGAGACTGAGACATGTTGGGCGAGTTTGGAGGCAGATTAGCACTTTCGATTTCTCCTGTGGATAATTCATCCTGTCTCATGATCTTCATTCTCACCAGTCTCGCATGTCTCCAGCAAGAAATCACCATCTGAATCTGATAGTTCACTTTCAGACTCAACATCTGAATTTTCTAGCATATGAGACACCTTGTCATTAGAAAGACGACTGTAACACGACATATCTGAGAGAAGCACTCTTTCTAAATAATGAGTTGAATACAATAATCCAGGCCGACTACAAACTGTTGTCTGACAATGGAAACTTAAGAAAATGTAAATATTTTGCTGGGTGCTATAAATCACCATAAACAGAACAAAACAGGATGAAAAGTCAAGATATTTGAAGAGAAATTATACAAAAATGCATACAATATTAAAGAAAAATTGAAGGCAAGGGTCATTTTGACCCCTTCCACTGTTCTAGTGTTAAGGAAACCTGTGCATTCCGATTTGTGAAACTTCGGTACCAGTCATCACCTGTTATACCATTTAAATGGGGTTGGGAATATTTTTAGCTCTAACATAATCAGGTATTAAGTTCTTCAGATCCTCTTCATGGCATCGATAACTCATTTTTACATAAGCTATCAAACAGAGTACAATTTTTTCTTCTGTCTCAGAGAAGGAGGTATGTCTTTTCCAGCTCCAATCTTGGTTTCTGACCTTTAATCCTGTGATATATGACATATCAGAATAGCGTAACTTTTCTCACATGCACGATAGACATAAAGCTGAAAATTACAGGCCAGTAAGTTTGACATGCATTGTATGTAAGCTTTGGGAAGGCATTCTTTCTGATTATATTAGACATGTTTGTGAAATTAATAACTGGTTCGATAGAAGGCAATTCGGTTTTAGGAAAGGTTATTCCACTGAAGCTCAACTTGTAGCATTCCAGCAAGATATAGCAGATATCTTGGATTCTGGAGGTCAAATGGACTGTATCGCGATTGACATGTCTAAAGCATTTGATAGGGTGGATCATGGGAGACTACTGGCAAAAATGAGTGCAATTGGACTAGACAAAGGAGTGACTGAAGCTTTGTCTGACCCTGTAATAGTTGAGAGGGGAGTTCCTCAGGGCAGTGTTATCGGACCTTTATGTTTTCTTATATATATAAATGATATGAGTAAAGGAGTGGAATCGGAGGTAAGGCTTTTTGTGGATGATGTAATTCTCTATAGAGTGATAAATAAGTTACAAGATTGTGAGCAACTGCAACGTGACCTCGAAAATGTTGTGAGATGGACAGCAGGCAATGGTATGTTGATAAACGGGGCTAAAAGTCAGGTTGTGAGTTTCACAAATAGGAAAAGTCCTCTCAGTTTTAATTACTGCGTTGATGGGGTGAAAGTTCCTTTTGGGGATCATTGTAAGTATCTAGGTGTTAATATAAGGAAAGATCTTCACTGGGGTAATCACATAAATGGGATTGTAAATACAGGGTACCGATCTCTGCACATGGTTATGAGGGTGTTTAGGGGTTGTAGTAAGGATGTAAAGGAGAGTGCATATAAGTCTCTGGTAAGACCCCAACTAGAGTATGGTTCCAGTGTATGGGACTCTCACCAGGATTGCCTGATTCAAGAACTGGAAAAAATCCAAAGAAAAGCAGCTCAATTTGTTCTGGGTGATTTCCGACAAAAGAGTAGCGTTACAAAAATGTTGCAATGTTTGGGTTAGGAAGAATTGAGAGAAGGAAGAAGAGCTGCTCGACTAAGTGGTATGTTCCGAGCTGTCAGCGGAGAGATGGCGTGGAATGACATTAGTAGACGAATAGGTTTGAAAGGCGTTTATAAAAGTAGGAAAGATCACAATATGAAGATAAAGTTGGAATTCAAGAGGACAAACTGGGGCAAATATTCATTTATAGGAAGGGGAGTTAGGGATTGGAATAACTTACCAAGGGAGATGTTCAATAAATTTCCAATTTCTTTGAAATCATTTCGGAAAAGGCTAGGAAAGCAACAGATAAGGAATCTGCCACCTGGGCGACTGCCCTAAATGCAGATCAGTATTGATTGATTGATAACTGCAGTTTCAGTTTTTGAAATCCCTGTCAGCATTCTGCAAATCCTCCGCTGTAAAACTGGGCGGGGGTTTCTTTTTAATATAGTTCCCTGGCATCTTGACTACTGAAAAATACAAAAGATAGCACTGGAGCTACCATTAAACATGTTTGCAATTATCCTGATTTTATGTTTACAATTGCCCCCATCAACACAGAATTATGGGACAAATGTAAGTGAACCATAACCTATGAAGTGAGGTTATAACAAATCTTTAAAATTTACAAATATATGATAACTACAGTACATAGCTCAGAGAAACTAAATTTTAAAAAGGGACAGATGTTTACTTACTGAGATAAAACAATGATGAAGCTAATATGTTTCCCCAATTCTTTTACATACATTCACAAAGTGGCTGTTCACAAACAAACAGTTGCTGACATTTGGTGCCAAAATGCTCTGACATGTTTTTTGTTTTTTTTTGGTTTTTTTTTTTTTTTTTTTTTTTTTTTTTTGCTAGGGGCTTTACGTCGCACCGACACAGATAGGTCTTATGGCGACGATGGGATAGGAAAGGCCTAGGAGTTGGAAGGAAGCGGCCGTGGCCTTAATTAAGGTACAGCCCCAGCATTTGCCTGGTGTGAAAATGGGAAACCACGGAAAACCATCTTCAGGGCTGCCGATAGTGGGGCTCGAACCTACTATCTCCCGGATGCAAGCTCACAGCCGCGCGCCTCTACGCGCACGGCCAACTCGCCCGGTGCTCTGACATGTTAGCCAACATGATCACCCTAATATCCTGTCAATCCAAGTCTTTCTATCAAAAGTCTCAAATTTCTCATTGATTTGTTTACATTTACTCTCTGCTTATAATTACCCCTGGTCTACCCTATGTCATATATTACTCCCATGTCTTTTATTTACCTCAATACACTGTTTTGTCTATAGATCAGTAAACAAAAGCTTAAGATAATGTGTGCATCTTTTATAATAGAGTCGAAGTTCAATACATCATAGCATCACATATCCTTATCCCTCACTCGTTCACAAAAAATTCACTAGAGAAAACAAAACATTCCCTTCAACCTGCCGACTTTCACCGAGGTAGATGTCTGGTATTGAACGGTGTGATTTAGAAGTTATTTTTAACATAAGAAGAAGAGATGCCCACTCAAGCTGAGTGCACAAGAAGTCGCTGCCACTGAAGCCTGCCACAGGTAACTTAAACACGCAAAGATCAAACTACAGTACATAAAAATAAGCAACTATATGTGGTACAGAAAAAATAAAAAGAGATTTGTAATCAGCACTTCGACAGCTACTTAATACAATGATTAGTTTTTGCAGCAATTTTTCAATCTAAACTTGTGTTATCAGTCCCCATCAAATAAATTCTAATGGCAATATAGGTAGAATAATATGTCCATGCATGATATACTACTTTGATAATTTGTAAGAATCTCAGCATAGAAAATTTCTTATAAAGTTTCATACAACCTATGCTTTATTTAAAGACATAAAAACTGATTTGGATGTTATCCATAAAACACACATAGCATATGAAGCCCAGCTATGACAAAGGGGGCAAATACAGTATAAGGGTATGATATAATGGGTTCAGCCTATGTGTATTGAGTAGCGACACTTGTTAAAAGCAAAATAATAGAATGAAGCTTTGTTCATTGCTAGCATCAATGAAAACATTCACGTTATAATCATTAAAACTTAAACTATTCATTACCAACATCTACAAACCTCCAGTTCTTCCATGACCTCCTGAGACATCCTTCAGATACAAGCTCTACTAGGGTGAATGGGTGATTTTGATAGTCGCCAAGAAGAATGGAAACATGCTGCCACTGATATAAAGAGAAAAAAAATCTGAGGAACTGGTTTGAGGAAAGCAGCATCCATCTTGTACTGGGTGCAAAACATTTAGACCAGCTGAATGGGAACTGGGGTACAGCAAAACCTCGTTAATTCAAAGTTGTTGGGACGCAAAAATCGGACTTCGAATTACATGATTTAAATTAACCACCAACTCGTAATTCAGAAATGCCAACCAATGCCGCATCACAAAATATTCTAAGACAGTTACTACATGCATTCATAGACAAGGAGATATTATGCTGTCACCCCTGTGGATTACTGTACAGTTTGCATTTTTAGGTGGCCTTGTACTTGCACAGAAAGTGCACGATGCTCTTAAAACATTGCGACTTATCAAACTTTCCTATGATGACGGAAGGAAGTCTCTCACGAATTCTCATTCTCTGTACACTGCCTGCTATATGACATCGCCGTGTTCCTTAAAACACTGAAGCCACCTGTTTGAACACTGGCCAGTTCATTCGCATTCTCCTTAATAACCTTGCATCAACAGGGATACTGTTCGCTCGAACATGCTGAAAAACACTTGTTCAATTCCAGTTCCAAATTGAAGTGCTTAGCTCCTTGAATGTGCATTCGCTTTGCAGTATTTACACCCTGCATTTCTTGAGCTTTTACGCTCTTACAATTTTTTTAAAATGCTGGAAGCATGGACCACAGGAATTCCAAATTCTTTGGGTATTTAATTTTTTTTAAAAGATCATTTGTCGACACCTTCCTTATGATTTTCATCTTCTCGCTCAGTGTCTTAGAAGAATATTGACACTTAGTCATCTCGCAACATAAACATGTGTACCCCAAACTAAAATACTGTAATTAACAATAAACTCAAATATAGTATTTATAAGATATAAGTACAAAATATGTAACTGAACACTAAAACTTAAGTAAAATAAGTAACTGCAAGAATACAAAAGAAGTACGATTTCACTCAAACTTAGCAACTATGAAACACACTGTAGACCCACCAAAGAGAGTGAAAGTGTGGAAAGCTACCCCTGCATGTTCGAGAAGATGCATTCTGTTGTGATGCGAAGAAATTTTGAATTTAAATTATTATGTAAAATATTATTTTTTAAAAATGTAAAGGCAGTTTTGAAAAAAAAAGTCTAAAATTCGGTAATGGGACTGACATTGTTCTTCGAGTGAAGAATGATCCATATTTGGAATTAAACAGTTGAAATAACATGGAAAACTGTACCTCATGTTTCCGGGAATGAAAACTGTTTCGAATTAGGCGGGATTTGTAATGAACAGATTTAGAATTATAGAGATTCTACTATCCAATGTGTTTTGTATTCAAGGATGATCACTACTGATCTCTGCCAACTGCACGCAAAGTGTTGATTTTCCGCACAATCAACGTCGCCCTGTGTTGATTGAAGTTGGTATTCAAATACCATGGGTGAATGAATACCCTTGTTCATGTTTGAACTTCAAAAAGGCAGACTGGAAAGTATGTTCAATGTATACCTCCTATAAGAGACAATTACAGGAAATGTTGGTATGTTCAGTAACAGCTACTATCAAGATGCGAGACTACCAAGAGGAATAATGTACATCCTCAGATGGACAGAGTCGGGTGAAAATCTCTACCAGGAATTCCTAGACAGTGGTGAACAGGAAATGACATATCAACAGCTTCACAACCAAGCTGTGCCCGAAAAGACAAACACTGTGAGGACTAGAACTTTAGAGAATCAAGTTGATATGCACAGTATCTTCTCTACTTGGAAGCAGTTCCCTAGTCATCCATAACAGCCCTATAGTCATTCCAAACAGGACTGCTGCTCTCATGTAGTTTCAATGTCCAGAGGGAGCCTTAAAAAAAATAATTATAACACCCAGAAAGTCTGAACATTCTGAAGAGGACAAGACAGCCCAAGTCAGAGTATACTAGATCCTTCACTGTTATGCATAGTTAAAAAGCAATATGTGACATTAAAATCAGCAAAGCTCCAAGATTTAACAAGATATATCCAGAATTTCTTGTGAATGATAAAAATGCATGGCAATGGCTATGCCATTTTGCCACTAATGTTGTTCAGACAGGAAAACTACCTCGCAATGACAAGATTACAGCTATCTCGAAGCCAGGGAGGCCATTGACAGAATGAGAGCAATAGACCGAATGTATTGCAGAGTGTGTGCTATAAATTGTTTGAAAGACTCATCTTGAATAGGATCTTGCGTGACTTGAGTTCAAGGAAATTCCTGTTCTAACTTGGCCACCCCAAACCCCGAAGTTCATTGCTTTGAAAGTGCTCGAGATAAGTCCTGTCAAACAAGCAGGTTTTAAACTGTAACATAGATGTAGCAATTGAGTACTGTCATTAACAACTTACATACTGTCAGGTTTCTTCAATGCTTTAAATTGCCTGTGGAGCTCAAGGCAGATCATGTTAGTATGGAGAAAGGGTGTAATCTATGAACTATTCCAAGCAATACCATGCAAGAACTTAACACATCCTGTAAATAACATGCCGAGTATTGTAATAGAGTTTTTCCAGTCGTCATGGGTAATAAAATCAGCAGTCCCAGGAAACTAAATGCTGGACCTTCTTATGGTTCAGTGCTTGTCCCACATTGCTGTTTACCTAAAAAGAAGAAAAACACACATAATTTTTAACAAGATCTAGAAAATTTGGGTACACTGTTCCTTACTTTCCATGTTCATGAGACGCATTAAATTTTCCTTTTCCAGAACTCAGCAATTCTGTCCGTGACATGCATATGGCCTTCCTGAGGGCAGAAGACATTTATCTCTTGGCAGGTAAGTAGGTGCTCTGAGGACTGAATCTCTCTGCAATTGCATCTAGCATCTGGAGCGATTCCCCACTTCACAAGATTGCTTTGGCACTTTGACACTCCTGTCCTCATTCAGTTTAATATCATCCAAGGAGGATATTGTAACTGATGCTCACTGCTCAGTTCTTCTTTAGGAAAGCGGCCTTCCTGAATTAGTGCTGTTTACTTCCAGAGTGCAACACACCGGATCTCTGGTTTGGTCTGCAGGGGATACCGTCCTCTGAATAAAGCTCCTTGTTGGAACTACCCGTTTCACTCCTTCCCCAAATTCTCAACCGTATATTTAGAGATTCAGCCAATTTTCACAGCAATCACATAGTACAACAAAGGAGCATTTGTCTTTGTTTTTAAAACTTAAATTACAAGTTCACTGCTTTCTCGATTCACAACAACATTGCTTGTCCTGACACAACATCCTCCCACATTTGATTTTACACTGTCAAATCAAATTTATTTACACATTAACAAGATATATTAAACTGGTAACTTTGGCACCTTGCAAGTGGAGACCAGGAGCTGGAGACCTTGGAACAGCTACCTTGGTATTTTTTGGGCAACGTCTAGTGTTGCGCCTTTACCTGGAGTTATGGGAGAGAAACACATCTCCATGGGATAGATGTGTCGTATTGGCCGGATGAATTCTACAGCAGCAGTTTTCACTTTCACTACTCGTACTACATTGTTCCTTCCGGAGAACACGCCTGTCATTCTCGCTAAGGGCCAGTCCATTCTCTTCACGTTGTCATTGCCGATCAGCACAACATCTCCACACTTTATCTCTTCTCTTCTCCTTTTCATGTCTCCTTTCTTGTGAACAAGTTGAGCTAGATACTCCAGTCTGAATCTCTTCCTCAATTCTTCTCTCAAGCGTTGTTGGTATAGTAGCCTTTTTGATAAATTAATGTTATCAATGGAATCGAAATCTTGCACTCCAACCCTTTTCATATCTTATATGTACATTGAAGGTGTCAGAGCCACAAGGTCATTCTAGTCGTCTGATATATGGATCAATGGTCTGGAATTTACAACCGCTTCACAGTCAATAATAATCGTGCTGCAGTGGGTGGGCTGAATCTCCATTCAATTTTCAAAACTGCTGTTTCTTCGGTTATCTTCTTCCAGTCTTGAGTAAATTCTCCGTTCCATGGAAGTTTGTGCCATTGTCGCTATATATTACATACGGTCTACCCCGTCTAGATATGAACTGTCTCAATGCCAATATAAAACTGGACACGGAGAGCGAGGTAACTCGTTCAAAGTGAACTGCCCTGACAACAGCACATGTAAAGATTACTATCCACGATTTTGTATTACCTCTTAGGTGCAATGGAGCCTCTAGATCAATTCTGACCACTTCAAATACAGACGCTTCTATTACTCAATCTTCCGGAAGTTCCACAGGTTCTGTTTCAGCATTCTTTGATTCAAACCTCCTACATCTGAGACACTTGGCCAGAATGCTACGAATTGTTTTCCTTCCCTTGATGATCCAAAAGCGTTCTCTAAGTATAGATAACAAAATCTGTACTCCTGCATGAGAAGCTTTCAAGTGCTCTTCCATTAGAAGTAAATCTGTTACTTTATGTTCAGGTGGCAACAATATGGGAAATCTAAAGTCTTCTTCAGCGCTTCTTCTCACTATCTTGGTGCGGATTCTCAATAGCCCCTCTCTATCATGGAATGAATAGTGATTTGAAGTCTGATCCCTCTCACTTTTGAAATGAGTCATTCAGCACAATTCTCAGGAGTTTTATTTCTGCATTCTTTATTTGTTACTGATAACTCTGTCGATAGAAGCCCGTCTTCTTTACATTTGGCATTGTTAAGGAACTGAAGTACCCAAGCCATCATGCATACAATTCTTGAATATCTCAAGAAATATTTAAGGTACCATTCTTCTTCAGACGAGGCCGATGCAGACGTCAACGATTATTAATGTTATCAATGTTAATGTTATCTTTTCTTGGTTTATTTCATCTTTATTTGGCTGGTAGTGAGCTGTGGGCCACTTTCTCATCATATTTTAACCACTCTGGCCCCTCCCACCATCTGGATTCGATTAATCTTTTCACACTACAGCCTCTTGAACGCAGATCAGCTGGGTTATCTTGACCTGGGACATGCCTCTAATCTGCACTGTCCGAGTAGCCACGTATTTCTTTAAACCTATTCTTGACAAAGGTCCCCCACTGTTAATTATTCTTGATCCATTACAGAACAGAAATGGAATCCATCCAATAATACTTCTTCGGATGTAACGATTCGAGACTCTTCTTGACCTGTAAGGCCAGTCGTACCCCAATGCAACATGCCATTGGGATTGCTGTGTTCTTCAGAGGGGCAACTCTTGATTTACATTGCAGCAGTTAAACCATTACATTGGCACTATCTTTAGATCGTAGGAATACCGCAGCTGCATACAAAAACTTTGAAGCATCGCAGAAAATGTGTAACAGCATGAATAATGTTCTTCAAAGGAGATCCATCTAGACACTCTTTTGTTAAGTCTGGCAGCTCTTCAACCCACTTGATGAATTCCCTGTCCAACTCCACCAGAATCTAATTGTCTCATCCCAACTTGATTTTCCAACTTACAGGAAAGAGCAACTTCAGACAAAAGGTAAGTGACGAGATAAAACCTAGGGGGTCAAACACTCGTTATGTGTTAGACAACAAAATTCTTTATGTAATTACATCTTGAGGCTTGCTAATTCCACTTAAGTCATAAAACAGTTAATCTTCTAATTTATCCCATAAGAGTCCAAGCACAGATGACTGCCTTATACTTTCTTCCAGATAATTGAAACAAGCATTTTCCCACCCTCTTAATTCAAATTTTCCATCAGCCATTATCTGTGTACCTCATCAATAAACTCTTGTTGCTCTTCTTCTGAATTAACAGATGTGATACAGTTGTCTCTGTTTTTCACCAATGTCTTTGAAGATGATGATTCTTGTTGTTTAAAGGGGCCTAACATCTAGATCATCAGCCCCTAATGGTAGGAAATGAGACGAAATGCAATGACAACTTAAAAATCCAAAATTCATCCACTGACTAGAATTCAAAACGTGGCGATGTAGAATGAAACGATAAACACAAATTTAAAATGATCAGCGGAGCCAACTCACAATACTGAAAGTTAAAAATAATTCCAAAATAGATCCACTGACTAGAATTCAAAAAGATGATGATGAACAATGATTATGAACTTAAAATAATCAGTAGATCAGACCTACAATGCCTCACCTTCCCAGAAACTATATTAAAACAATAGTATTACTGACCAAGGGACTGCTTCCAAAGCACAATCCTGAATTGATGATTCTTGTCGCCTAAGGGGGTCCAAAAGCCAGGTCAAAGGCCCCTCATAATGGTACTAATCGCTAGTAAAGTAGAACCAAAGTATTTCTCAAGTTGCGGTACTAATCAAAAGTAGCGTAGACTCACACTGTTCCAAACATTATGGTACTACTCACAAGTATTGTATGTCGCACAGGTAACGCAGACCTATGGTGTTTCTCACACATGATGGCACCATTCATAGGCAACGCAAACCCAGGGTGTTCCTCACATAGGTGTACTGATCACAAGGACTCATACTATCCCGTGGTGTTCCTCACATAGTGAGTACTAATCGTAGACAACGCAGCCGCTCATATAGTGGTACTAATCACAGGCAACGCCCAGACTCATGGTGTTTCTTACATAATGGTACAAATCACAAGCAATGTAAACCCATGATGTTCTGCATATAGTGGTACTAATCACAGGTACTGGAAACCCACAGTGAACCGCTCTCTGCTGCTACTAATCACAAACCTAACATACTGGTGCTACTCACAAGTAAAAGCGACCCATACTTTCCCCCGCGTGGTGATACAAATCACAAGTAGTTTCATGTTCTAATTCAATCATCCCTTGGTCGCCCCTTATGACAGGCAGGGGATAAGGTGGGTGTATTCTTTGTCTGTGTCCTCCACCCACAGGGGGTAGCTACATCTTTCAGCAGTGGTTTGTATTGATGCAAATGATGTTGTATGACAGCCCCTAAAAGAAATGGGCTGCAGTTTACTCCAAATGATACTCTACAATGTCTCAAAATCTTGATCTTCTTCTCATTCACACTCTCCCACCAGAGAAATCACAGAAAATCTCCATTCTCTGGATTGACTGATATTTGCATGAAGGCTTGTTTAATATCGGAGATAACTCCAATTCTTCTTAATCTGAAATCCATCATTACTTCTCGAATCAATTCTAACAGGTTTGGACCTTTTGAGAGATTGTCATTTAAAGAACAGCCATTTTTGCTTTTCAAGACGCATCAAAAACAGGCCTAATATTAGCTTGTCTTAAACACTCCCCCATGAGGCAGGTAATGCACTGAATAATCGTCTCCTTTTCTTGACACTTCTTCAATTTTTTCTTCTTCCAGCCAACCCTTCAGTACCTGATCGTAATCTACTAACTTATTAGGAGTTCTGAGTTTGGAAGTTGTACAGTAGATAGTAGTCTTTTCTCAGCAAGGATCCTGTTATCTGGTAACTCTTCCCTATCCTGTAACCAAGGTAGACTAAATTCATAGCACCCCTCATAGTCCCTCGTCACAGTTTTTTCAAAGTACTTCATAACCGCTGCTTCCTCCTTTTCCTTGGTCTGACTTTCAGAAGGATCAAGAATCCCGAAAACATCCAACTACCATAGCTCTGGTAAATTACTGGTTTGTGTCAGCAAGGTGGTTAACATCACAGCAGGTTTAGGTTGCCCAAGTCCTCTTTCCATTCATCCCATCACAACCCATCCTAGTCGAGTTTCCACTGCTGTGAGCCCACATTCCATATCTTCAACTTTTCCAGTGTAAAGCGTGGCCACAGCATCTGCTCCTAACAGTATCTCAATTGCTGGCTGACCATTTCTGACATCAGTTATTTTGATTCCACGTTGGTTCAGCTCTTTCAAGCAAGCCATAGACGAGTCAGGATATGGATCCACATATTATGGGCTGGTCTAGTACTTCAACGTTGCTAGCACAGTTTACTTCTAAGCTTTCTAAGCAGATGCTGCAACATCAGTGCTCCATTTTCTTGGTTGAGCTTCCACCAAATAAGGCGCGTTTTACCACCTCAGTATTTACATGTCGACACCTCATTTCTTCTGTAATCTTCTTCAAGATATACGATCGTTGTGAACCTGAGTCAATTAGCACCCTTACTTTTCACTTTCTCCCATTTACAATGAGATTTATCACGAGTGATTGAAGAAATACCTCCGAGGTACACTGGCTAGATAAACACGTTTTGTCGTCTTCATCATATTTATCCTCTACTGATAAATTTCTCTGTGCATTTTCTAGATTTTGACATGTGATTGTATAATGTCTTTTGGAACAGATTATAAAACTTATTTTCTGCTTGCAGTCCTTTGCTCAACAACCATGTTTTGAACAGGCAAAACAGCATTTCCCTTTTCTCACCAAGTCGTGCTTGTGGCTAATGGATAATTTTTTGGCATGGATACATTCATTACTGTCATGAGTTTTATCATAGAACAGACCACAATAGGACTCTTCTTCTTCTCACCAGAAAATAAATCTGCTGCAGTAATCATAACATCAATCATCAACTTGCTCTCCATTGTTCTCCTGTTGCTTAATATCTCCATGAACTTTGAAGCCAGCTTTTGCTAGTGCTATTCGTTCTTCACCCTCAGCTTCATACCGCAAGAATGCTAAAAGAAGTTTCAATCGGTCTTCATAGATTCTACCTTCTTTGTTCTCTTGTTCAACTGTCACAGGGTTCTTTAACCACACGCAAAGAAGATCTTTTGCAATACAGGATTCCACAAGTGGAAATAACATCGCTGCATATTTATCTGATGTCATCCCAATTGATTCTAATGCTCTCAGGTGTGCTTCCAACTTATCGTAGAGATGAGCTATTTCAAGCCTGGCTTGGGTCTCTATTGCGTTCTTTATCATGAGTCCTAGCAGCTCTCTCACATAATATTTGGTCAACAATTCTTTCTTACTGAATCTATTTTTTAAGCTTTCAATAGCTTTGTTATAATTTTCCGATGATGTGGGGAAACTCTCTACAATCACTCTGGCCCGTGAACCTTCTACTGTAGCCTGAAGCAAATACTGAAATTTACCTGCATCTTCCATATCCCTCTCTTAATCAATTCTTTTAAACTGGTTCAAAAACCTCAAAAAGTCTTTTATATTTCCACTGAATCGTTTCAGCTCTATTTTAGGAAGTTTAAGTTCCCTCCTACTTGATGTTAGGGATGAACTAACCGACTGGGCATCATTGACTAGTCCTACTTGAGTGCATTTTGTAACAAAGGTTTCCATCTTTACCTTAACACGATCCATTTTTTCTCTATACGCTTCTGCAATGTTATATTCTGTTTCAAAGTCAGCCTTTTCATCATCTAACATTAAATGTGGCCATTCGATCGTCCAGTTTATTAAGATCGCCACATAACCTATCTAACGCAGAAAACTTTAATTTAACTATTTCCTCATTCAGATTCTTAGAATCAATTTCTTGTGTAAAACTATCATAAGTTTTCATAAAACATGCTCTCACCACTTTACATTTAGAAAGTACTGCCTCCAGTTCTTCCATTATGATAATAGACCTGTTATAACCAGATTGCGACTCACCAGTATCTGCGTTATTACGTAAATCACTTTGGTCTCACCAAATTGTGTTGGAACAGCAATGAAACTACTCGTTTCACTCCTTCCCCAAATTCTCAACCATGTATTTAGATATTCAGTCAAATTTCACAGCAATCACGTAATACAACAAAGGAACATTCATCTTTGTTTTTAAAACTTAACTTACTAGTTCACCGCCTTCTTGATTCACAACAATATTGCTTGTCCAGACGCAACACTCCTTATGGGGTGTAATCACCAGATGGTTGAATATAAGGTGCCTAGGTTCCTTCTCAAGTGTTTGCCTCTGTGACTTCCCTGCCACAACCTGATGAATGACTGGAGCTGTGATACTGGGCTGAAAGGGTTGCGACGTTATTACAGTAACAATATAAAACATTTGGGATCAAACCCTATTCGTGAAGCCGTATAATTAAATTACCTGTCTGTATGGCACAGCTAATCTATATGATAAGGTGCATGGAACATTTGTTTACGTTTCTCCTGCTCATTACGTAAAAGACCATTGTGGCATTTTGTCATAGAGCTTTTGTGAATCATTTCTCTGTGTTGGCAGTACGTGTTGTGT
The DNA here is from genome assembly GCF_040414725.1 of Anabrus simplex. NCBI lineage: Eukaryota > Metazoa > Arthropoda > Insecta > Orthoptera > Tettigoniidae > Anabrus > Anabrus simplex. Next base: position 1,145,390,927 of record NC_090265.1, on the reverse strand, counting down.
ATCAGATGGCAAAGCGAACTCCGACACCATTTATCCGTGACTTATATAACTAGTCTTGTGTACGGACTCTTTATCTACAGAGCGCACAATGATCGTCACACTACCGCTCGTGCGGGCTATTTGGAAAAGAGGCTGTCTGCCGTTAGAACTCATTGTAGACGGATGCTGACAGCCATGCTTCCGCTTTCATCACTTAAAATGAACGATAATCCTACAGTAATTGGATAAAGCTGTTCTGAGAATCCCTTTTAGGGATCAAACTAAGTTTTGGTTTTTTTTTTTTTTAAACTTAGAATGTAAGATCTTGTAAATACTGTAGTTGTTTGGTGATGGTAATTGCAAGCGCATGGGTCAGCATTTGGGTAAGATGTTATCGTATATCTCTTCACGAATGTAAGTACCTTATTTAATTTTATTTTCTTTGTGTAGTCATATTATATACCTCATTGATGTGTCATTGTGATTTTTGCTGTGGGAATCATTGTGAGATTTTGGTTTATGTTCTACTCCTCTTTGCCGTTTGTACTTCATGTTTGTGCCGTTTAAATGATATGCCTATTGTTGACTGGTAACTGTGATATTCTTTCGGCCTTTCGAAATTTTGTTTTCCCCCTCTGAAATAATTATTCTGCTCGTTTGGCGTGTTTCATGGTATTATTTCCTTGGTGCATGTGTTTTGCTTTTGGCGGGTCATTGCTACGTCATTTTTGCCCATGTTAGTGTTAATTTTCATTTTGTCATTCTGTTCTGGATTAATTGATTTTCATTCTGTTGTTTTCGACTCCGTAATGACCGTGTGTTGACCTATGCGCTGCGTAATCACCATTTGTTACCCTTAATTTTTTCTTCTTAGTTAATATACTATTATTATTATTATTATTATTATTAATAATAACTAATTTTAGTTTGTCATCCTTTTATACAGAGTGTCCGAGAAGTCCCCGTACCCCTAGTTTCATATTATTATTTTGTTATATTATGGCATGGGCAATTGAGTTCGTATAATTGGGGAATTCAATAGTTGTTTTATTGGTATCGGTATCCCTGCTGCTAGTGTTGTCAGTCTCATTTCAGTTGTTAAGTCATGGCGGACGTGAGCGGACACAACTACACTGTTGAAGAGTGATTAGTGGCGTGAGTGTGGGTGCACGAATGAGCACATACGGGGCAAACAATGACAGTGATAATGAGTGCATTTAGAGATCGCTTTGGCAAACCCCCACCTCGTAAAGCTACTCTGCTTGATTTGGAGAAACGTGCGTTTGCTTCAGGCAGTGTCAAAGACAGGCCGTGTAGTGGATGTAAGAAGACGTGAGAAGAAATGTGTGCCACCGTCGCTCGATCAATTGAGCCGTCTCCATTGAAATCCATTCGCAAAAGAGCAGCTGAACTTCAAGTACTGCGATCAACAATGCATGACCACATTAAAAGAGATTTAAAAATGAAAGGATTTAGACCGATACACGTGAATGAATTATCTGACAATGACATGGAGCAACGAGTTGCAGCCTGCCGTGCTTTGTTGGCACAATTCCCAACTGTCGTGTCTAGCTGAAGAGTGTTATTTTCTGATGAATGCGCGATATCGCAGTTCACATAGGAGGAATGTGGTTTTCTGGTCTAAGGAAAATCCTCATTATGTGCAAGAGTTGGAAAGGAATCCCCCCTCATGTTATGGTATGGACCGGGATATCATCACATCACTTGTGCGGACCGTATTTTTTTGATGGGTATGTGATATGTTACAATCTTCGTTAATACGTCAGCTTCAAGACGAGGGAATCATGGGTCATGTGTGGTTACAGCATGGTGGGGCTCCAGCACATTTTGCAATTCAGGTGCGCAAGTTCCTCGATGAACAATTTCAAGGCCGCTGGATTGGCCGTGGCTCACCAACATCTCCAGCCCCGTTGAAACGGCCACCACGAAGCCTGGACCTTACCACGCCAGACAACTCATTATGGGGAATAATCAAGTCCTATGTGGCTCAAAGTTGGTACACAACTAATGAAGAATTGCGCCAAAGTGTTGAGGAAGCCTTTTGTTCCATGACTCCTGAGATGCTCTGCAAGATGTCAATGAGGACTTGGAGATGGATGCAACTCTGTGTAAGGCATTATGGTGCACATACAGATTCCCTGGATTCATAGTTTTTATATGCAAGTACTCCACTATAATATGAAACGTATGAAACTAGGGGTACGGGGACTTCTTAGACACCCTGTATTAATAGCTTTCATTAAATTAGAACTTCATATTAAGTACCCGATTTTTGTTCCTATATATTGCACCCGCTCACCTCCTGAGTCCCAGACTAGCATTTATCTCAGGGGTGATCAGTTCGAAAACGATAAAAAAAATTTATATAAAGAAAATCAAAAAAATATATATCGGCGCATCAAATGAACACAGGGATGAACGGGGCATGGAAATTTAAGGTTACGGGGGACGACTCATTCATGGATACAAATTTTTGACTCCACAATAGGACTGGGAAGTGACAACTTAAATTCCATGTGCATACTGGACTAACTACAATGAAAAGATATGGAAACTGTTTCCTATTGAAATTGCAATGAGGAGCAATTTATTCACTTACTTTGCATACTACACCTGATGACAATTTTACATTGGGGCACTTTAATCCTGAAAAATAAATGACATAATACTTGGATTTTACCTCACTACTCTGGTAGTGTAGAACATCTGGTGAATTCGCCCCAATTGGTTACTGGGGATCGAATTCACATCCGTATGATTGGACGTTTCACCGCTGGAGATCTTCTTTCGGAGACGAAGGCACGACAGTAACTTTTTACTGTCGTCTCCTCGTTCCGTTTGGACATGAGACACTTCCAGTATGTACATTCTGGTGAGCCGGACACCCCCCTTGGAAAATGTTATCGCCTCGAAAAAACGGGAATTTATAATACGGACAAACTCTAGCCTATTATTTCCAGATTCACAAACACGCCAGGTAGAGATCATTAACTCAAAGCCTATTTCAATATTTACACTTGTCAATACGACAAGACGTACGGAAAGGTTCATTACTATGCTCTGACCCTGAAGACCTGTGCCGTCCGTGGGTTATTTACGTATCTACCGCTAACAATCTCCCCATGAAAACCCAACATCTGGTTCGGAGCAGTTCGACACAAGATGACTGTCCCTAGCATATCCTCCTATGATTATTAAATTATATCATTACCATTCTTTATCTGATCATTATCATATTCTTTGACTACCATCAATTAATTTTATTATTATCATTAATTTCAATTATAATCCTGTATTTGATTATCATCATTTGTCATCCGGGATGATTATATGCCAACCCTTGCATACGTTTCAAACGAAGGGTCGTTCTTCCTCCTAATTTATCCGCACAATATAATGATCAGCTTCCTCATAAATATTTTATTATTATTATTATTATTATTATTATTATATTCGTAACAATGAATCATCGCCCATTAAATATCTTAATTTCCTTTCATCATAATTATTATTCTCAAATTACTATTGCAAGTTCTTTATCTTCTGCTCCAACTTTTCATTATTATTATTAACATTATTATTAATAGTGGAAATCGTGATTATCGTAACCCGTAATCATCCTCGCTATAATACTTCAACTTCTCGCTCTTATTATTTTCATCAAAAAAAAATAAAATTTAAAAAAAAGTAGCTTCATTGGTTATTCTTCTTCTCCTTCTTCAAATATTTTATTTATTATTATTATTAGTTAAAAATCTCAAATCTTTCATTTCAACTCCCATCATCATTATTATGTCCAAAATATAAAAAAGTAAACTCTTCAAAAAAAAAAAAAAGAAAAGTAACTTAGTTTTTTTAAATATTTATTATTATTATTAATTTAAAAAAAAATTAATTTCGCCTGTTACACGGTAGTTCACTCTTAATATGTTTAACGCATAACCCCTTTTACAATTCCGATTTATCTTGGCACTAAGCACTTGATTTAAGACAAGATTCACTTGGAGTATGATTATTGTTATTATTATTATTAAAAATGGAAAGATGATATTTTAATTTCCACTCTTTAGAATTTAGTCACATATGTTAAATCCCGTTATGAACCACTAAGATCTGCTTTATATTGGTCGGGACAACACGGTATTCGGGACCGTACCTTCAATTTCGTACTGCCGTTAATTTTATATGGGGACACCTGTCCTCCCAAGACACATCTCACAACCTATGGCACATCGCGGCTGGGCAAATACCTCCAATGCCGGCGATTGCTAAACTATTCCTTCAAATTTGAAGTCCATTTCCTTTCATCGGAACTCTTCAAACATTTAATTCATAAATTAATCCTCGGTGCGTGGATTCTACCACTAATAACACCGGCATATGCATTTATATCATCTTAGGCCTTGAGATTCATCTATTTCATCATTACAAACAATACAGCTCAATTTATTTCACGCCGGATATTCGTCCCTCATGACTTCCAACTCTAAATATGGGCTCAAATCATTCTGGGCTTTTAACATATCGTGACCATTCTAATTCACGTGCCTATACCGCTTTTAGACAAATTTTTATGGTTAAAATAAAGTCCAAAAACGTAAAATCAAAAATTTACGTAAAATCAAACTGATTACGCGAATGAAAGTTTTTAACGCTACATGTCATCTCCACATTGATTATTATATTTGCACTGGCTAACTCACGAAGCACTGTCATTATTATTATTATACTTTAACTCGCAAACGCACAAATATTATTATATTAATTTACTTTCCTTTGTCAACTCACAAACATTATTATTATTATTATTAGTATTTTAATGACCTTCCGTACGCAACACAAATTTTACATACTCTGGCTCTTTCATCATCTGGCTGTCTAATAGAAATTATTCCTAATTAAAATACAAATGATCACCGCAGTGAATGAAATCAAATAAATGGGTTAGCACAAAAAAAAAAAAGGAATTTAACACTTGAAATGAACTTAAGTCAAAGTATTACAAACAGCATGCATTAATTGAAAGAAATATATCCCATATTTACATTATATACAACAAACAAATACTCAAATTAATTAATTACGTTAATATACATTAGTTCGTCCGTCTAACAAAAAAAGTAAAATCATGGACTCGGGAGGCGGACCATGTTAAGTAACCATAATTAATTTACACTGAACCCCGTTTAGTCGCGATAACATCCCCCAAATATCAAAATTGTGTACTCATTCCTATGTAGAATTACATTGTCTCGTAGCGGATGGGATATAGGCCTTACGGCCCCATGGTGATTTACTCGTCCATCATGTCGCACAATACAAATTTAACACAATAAAACACTTCTGGGTGACTACCCATGATTAATACCTTATTACACTATTTTACACAGGAATACTAATAACAAAAAAAAAAACCACTTATAGGTGCTCCTAGACCCCTGACACTCGCACAATATAATCTTCATATACGCCCGAAACACACGTCGTGGCACATTACGACGAAATGTCGTTCATTTGAACCGGCGCGTATCGCGTCTTCAACCGGCACTTCCTGGTTTATTTCTAAGCCGTCTTGATAATCGCCTAGCTCCTATAATTCCCTGCTCGGATAGTTATTCACCGTCTATCTTGAGGTGTTTACTTCAGGCTCCGCACACTGCCTTCCAAAGGTACTATCGGCGTTCCGTTAGTTATTTATTATTTAATCACATGACATTGATTAAATTCAACATACAGTTGTACTGATTAGTTACACTCGGTACTATGGATAATTTCACTGTTCGTATTCATTCTCTTAATAATTCACGCACTTTCAGCTTTAACTGACTTCGAATGCGTCCCGAGGTACTGACTTACAGAGTCAACGTGTCAGAGTCTCAACTACTTCATTACGACTGACACGACTGGTGACCGATAACGACTGGTGACTGGTAAGAACTGAGTGATGTGAGGTCCGCTTCTGGACTTTTATGGACGATACGGTTTCCCGCCGGGGTCATCCGCGGTCAGCTCCTGGAGAGGGGGGTTGGTTATCCTAAATCGGCATATGCAGGTGGATTTGGATCTCTTGCTTTATCCTACTTAATACACTGGCGATACACATTCATGTGTCGTATTCTGAACTCATATCGTTCGGTGATCATGGAAATATCACTTAATTTGTCCTCCACCTTTCGCGCGCTAACTCGGCGTCCCTGATGGCGTGCTCATCTCGACCAATGGCGAGATAGCGTGGGTCATTTCCACGAATTCATTACTTTAATTTATTACGATTACAATTAATCAACATGGGAATGATATCACAAAAATCCCCTCTATTCAATTATGTGGTTGGAATAATTTAATTATTGTTATCAGAGAAGCTAACTGGAGTTCACTCTGAGTTTTTCTTATGTTGGTTTATCTGCGGGCCTATGATAAATTTTCTCATTGGTCAACACCGCTTCGGTTAGTTTGAAATCTCTTCCTTGTAACGTTGACAACACCAAATGCCTCGGGCGTGGAAAAACTGGCACGTCACATTCTCGGTATTGGTGATACATCTGCTCGCCCTTGGTCCGAAATATATACTCTTTCACTTCCTCGAAGTCATTACTTCGTTGTTCTGAGCTCTAGCTTTAATCCTCTTATCTTCTGGCCAAGAAACATTTTCCCCCTAATAACAAGCTTACTGTGGCGACGGTTTGTCGCGATCATGCCGGGCTATGTTGAAATTATCCCGTCCACACAAAACTGACACTGTATTCATTTAATATTCCTATATATCTGTATTTCTCGTATCAAAATCAAATCATGAAAGATAGAGCCTATCTCATCAGGGTACAATATATAGAAGTAAATAATGGGATGTACAAAATTTAAAGCAAGTTTTATTTCAAGTTTGTAATTTTAAAATGTAATATTCTAAAAAAAATTGTTCATTTAGCATATATTGTTTTGTGCGGTTTTAGGCAATTCCTCCATGGAGGGTTTTCTAACGTTTGCTATCCTTATCTTGTCACATTGTTCTATTATCTTATCTCTTCCTTGCCCCATTACGTAACTGTGCCATTGTTGTCTTACCTTGGGATTTCGTTCTTGCGTGGCGTCGGTAATGTTATGATTATTAATTGCTTTGGGCTTGGTGTGAGATCGTGTTTGACTCTCCGCATGTGTTGACGCCTGGGTTACTGGACCTGACTTGTCCTCTAACTTACTGACTATGGGTTTTACATTTGTTGATTTTTTTTTATCCGTTAGATTGTATTTGGGATTTGAGTTTCATTTATTGGTGTTGACATTTTTCTAATTTTGTGCTGACTTGTGCTAAATATTTTTCATCGGGATATATTTTTGTTTTAACTTTCGGTGATGATTTATGGATCTCTGTCTCTGTCCATATTTCGGGTGTGTGATTCCTCCACTAGGGATTGTCCTAAGACACTCAAAGTTACTCAGCCTAACAATTTGTACCACATTTTGTGTTTCTAAATCTGATTTTATGTTTAATGAAAATGAAGGATTTGAATGGCTGAAAGTTTAAGTTAGTTTAAGGAGCTCCTTACATAGTTTGTTTATAAAACAAAAAATTTTTATTTTTAAAACTACAGTATATTTATTTAAATTTCATTGATTTATTGGGTCATTTTGCAAAGATTTTATGATATTATTACAGACCTGTTTACTTATATTTTAAAATTTTTCTTTTATTTTACAATGGTATTGAAGATTTCAAATTTCCATTTATTTACTAAATTAGATTGATTTTAAAATTTTCATTTAATGTAATATTTTATCTTAATTATAACTTCATTTCCTTGAAAACTGGTGTTAATTTTTGGATGCCTGACTCAGCATTTCCCGGGGATCTCAGCCTCTTGTATTTTTCAATGGGGTGGGCTCACAGCGCAGATTCTTGCTTCCAATGATGTATGGTAAGTTAATCACCTGAAGTGCTGTATTGTATTATTGTTTTGTCCTTCTATCATCGTCGTGCACGTTACCCTATGGCGTTGTCAGCGTAACGTCATTCTTTGTCATAAACATATCAGATGTAAGGCTTTTCAGGTGTTTGCAACACTGGTTAATAGAGCTTTTCAGGTGTTTGCAACACTGGTTAATAGAGCAAACTCCTGAAAAGCCTTAGATCTGATATGTTTTTGACATTTTGACATGCTCTATTGGTGAAAAATATCTAATTCCCTCCATGGGAATTTAGAATTTTCCATTCTTTGTCATGTTGGGGTCGCATTGCTGGGTAGATCTTCTGGACTAGTCTGTCTCAGGCAGCCACTGACTTACGTAGGTGGATTTGTTCAGGGCTCCACTGGGGTACACTGAAGGAACCTCCTCATAGATTGCTGGAAGCTAATACACAGGTGCAACTACAAGAACCACAATTGGGTGTACCCTGGGCAACTGTGGCCTAGTGTCAGTAGCTAATTATTCAACCACCGGGAGTTATCATGGCAAGTACATTGATGACTGAGGAATTGCTACTTAAGGTACATGTTTTGAGATGACAGAAGAAACACAGACAACTGACCTTACTGCCCAAGGGAAGTATTTCCAAAAGTGGAGATTCCAAATGTTACAAATGAGTAGCGAGCCGTATCCTGACGGCCCATAAGAGAGAATCAGATATATATTTGCCATATTAAATAATTACTTCAAGTTGGATTTCAGTCAGGCATTGAAATGTAGCAGATTGCAGAACAGTTGAGACTGGAAGTCCATGGAGACATAAAGTTGCTGTATGTTGCGCGATGCTTGTTTGCGACCGTGGGAAATGTTCAGCGTTACCAGAGTTAGCACATCTCGGCACGTGTAGAATTCGTTGGCCATGAGGAGCAATCAGCCAATTAGGAAGTGAGGGGGTGGCTAATATTAATTCTGGACCGCGCAGAATTCAAATCCCAGGTTGACCAACATGGATACCTGTGTGAAGAATACATCGATATAGAGGAGTCAGTTCTGTTAGTTGATGGATTTCCACAGGTCTGAGAGTGAGAAATAATAAGGTATACGTAATAGCAATTATCTAAGTCGTTATTAAGTCATCAGGAGTGTGTCCGATGTTAATTTTAATTAATATCAAAGTCATGGTGGGTAACAAGCACACTGATTGGTTGTTTCTTTGAACATACGGGAATCCCCTAGCTACAACGGCGTTAGCTAAGTTACTTAAGCGTCCCAATCATCGGGAGCGTTCTTCTTATTGTGCGAGTTGCCGTGAAGTGAACATCGTTCTATACTGCTCTTATACCTGTACGCGAATCCTGCCACGTGGGTAGAAATATAACAGTGTAAGGTCTTATTGACCAAAAACAGTACATTTATTTGTGAAGAGTGCTAAGTAAACTGGTGCAATGATAAATTGCAAAACTGAGCTATGTCACAAAATTTTATTCTAAAGTAATAGACGGTAATGTCAGCTGCAGAATGGTGATTGAAGAAGAGATGCTCATCAGCATTGTACTTACGGGTCGGTAGTGTATGGCTAAGGACTTTCGCATCGAACCACGAGCCGCTCTAAATGACTGTATCTAAACCCTAACATTTCTATAGTGAATCTTACGTGTGTTTATGCTGTTATGTTAACGTTGGCCTAATTCACAGCTGACAAGGGTTTATTCGGCACGTGCACGTAGCGGTGAAGGGGGGATTTACTAGAAGTCTTGTGTGTTGCAGTGTACAGGAACTTTCAATCACGAAGACGGCACCGCCTTTAGAAGAAAGAAGATTGTTTCCATGCGTTGAAAACGTGTTGAAGATGGAGTAAAGCACTACCGGAGCGGGGATGTGAACCGCTGCCGACGTCCAGGGAGTTGCCAAAGATAAGACATATGTTTTTAGATTAAATGACATGTTATATGAATTATGATTAATACTAGTGAGGCTTAGTGCAGAGATTTTCTTTAATGTAAATTTTGCCTGATGGCATGTGTTCATTTAACATTTGTGATGCTGTAAATATGGATAGGAGGGGATCGCATGATTTCTCTATTTTCCTTTTACTTTACGATTAGTTAGACGGGATACTGAGGGAGATGTTAGGATTTATTTTGCTTTATTATGTTCTTATGCATGTTACTTAGCTTATGGTTATTACGATATTTTTGTATGTTAGAAGGATTAGATTGCCACAATCATCCACTTTCCGAGTTAAACACTTGCGGCGTTGTGAGTAAATTCTATTTTTCATTTAGAAAGATCAGTAACAGATAGATTGCATGACGCATGTATTTCATGAGCTGTGACGGTGTGGAGCTGTATATGCATCGTTGACTAGAAAGATTCTTCTAATGTGGGTTGGAAACTGTTTCGTACAATGATTTGAGAGGGAATCGAATCCTGCCTTACATGAGAAAGGCTGATGAGATTATGAGATATACAAGAGGATTTAATGCATGCTGATATATGAAGCTGATTATGCAGGCAAATTGCATGCCTGATGATGCGATAAGAATTGTGTGCAGCGAGAATAGGCCTGTGATTGTATTCTGAGATATTGTTGAGAATCAGAATTGACAGGAAATTAACGTCAGACCAGTGAATATGATATGTGAGTAATGAATTTAATAGCATGCTGGTAAGAAGTACAATTGTGTATGTTAATCACCGAGCAGTCATGGAAATACAAGCTCGCCTTACAAGTTTAGCTTATCAGCTGTGTTTATATAGACAGTGTGAAATGAGATGTTGCTTCCGTACTACAATCTTGTCGGAACAGTGACCAAGTCCTCAGTGCAGTATTGAGTTTTAACATTTCTTCCAGCCCACTGCAAAGCAGGAAATATGTGACAGATGAAGGCGTGGACCGATGCTCAAATGCAGGAGAGGAACGCAATGTGGCCCACTGCTTTCCACATGTTTATTAAATTATATCATTTGTTTTCCCTTACAGGATGGCGTTTTGAGTAATTTCATGTTGTTTTGATATATTGTTGTTTAATGGGGAATAGCCCGAGTGCTGAGTGAATGTTTGTGGTCAATCCAGTTCTTACTAGATCCTTTGGTGAACCGCGTTTCACGTCGAGTCAGTGTAGTAAATAAGTTTTCCCCTACCTAATCCAATGTAAATATTAGAGATATTTTAATTTTGTTGTGATTATTGTAAACATAGAGTAGGTAAATGCCACTAGTATTTTTCGTACTTCATATTATGTCCCATTGCGTCTTAATTTTCGTTTAATGGTAATTTTTGCGGCAACTTCCCTGAATTTCAGTCCGTATTATGGTGATACTTAAAGGTATGCTACTCCATACGAATACGCACATGAACGTTGGACAATAATGTGAAGATATTTTGATGCTCACAAATATTTCAACTGTTATGATTTTTTGAATTTTCAATTTATTACCTACTTGTTTTGCGCGATCTATGGTGTCCATATTTATTTCAATTTTATTTCTTTGATAATTTTCATTCATCGTTTTATTATTTGGAAATTTTATTTCTGTTTTAGTATGATTCGGGGTTATTTTATGGAATAAACTCATCTTACGCATATTAGTGTTTCTCATTCGAGTTAAACCTCCATTAATCCTGTCATACACTTATAGTTAAGTGATAAACTTCGACATTTAGACTTACCCTCGGCAATCAACCCACTTCTCTGCCCAACCCTGAGTTAGTCGGATGTTTAATTAGGAAATGGAGGCATCGTCCTAGAGGGTTGTTACCCCTGGGTACGGTACAGTAAAGATCTCCAAAAACCTGATTTTCATTACTCAATACTGATTTTAAGATCTATATTCGTATTGAGTTTTAATAATGTTGACAGAATCGCTCACACTGGAGGAAAAGCTTCTAGCAAATTCAGAAGCCTTAAGTGAAATTAGGCAGCACAAGTTTGAATCCCTCACCCATAATTTCTGACACATTGAGATTTCTTGCATAATATGGTATAAAAGAAAGAAGATATCCAGATGATGACCTTGCCTGCTTGTCATGGGCATTTCCAAAAAAATTCCTTCCATGGGAAAATGTACGAAGTTCTCTCCAGTTTTAGACAAGAAAATTAATTTTTAAAATTACTGAAAATGTATTTGGTAAAAATGGGTATGTTTCATGCTACATGAATAAGGGGAAAACTTAAAACATTTAAGCTCTTAAGACCTTCAACATTTGCAAACGACAAAATTAAATTATGATTTCTTTCTAGGAAACTTGTTTAACAAAGGAAATAGCTGTCATCAAATTAATGCTGCCAGGATGTGTTACTGTTATGAGAGAGGGCATACTTCTTGGAAATTCTGAACAGCTGGAATTCTCACTTTATATCTAAAAGAATGTAAGTTGCTAAAGCATGCTTATTTTCCCTCCCAAGTCCAGTTTGGACAAAAGAGCAAAATTTTATGGACGTTGACAAGCTGAAAGCTGTAATTACATTAAAAGATCATTTCACTGACTAGGTGGGTGGGTTTTTTTTTTCACCACTTTTGGAAAACCAACCATAAGATAGTCTTGGATTCATGGGTCCATAAACCACAGTTCTCAGATTCAGGTCAGACCTTAGGAGAGGAACACCTTTGCTGTGCATCAGCAGTACAACAGAGTGTAAGTAGGCTAAATTATATAGTAATTCTAATTAATTTTGAACTGTCCTGCTTTATGAGTTGTAAAATCTAAGATCCCTTTAAAATTTAGGACAAACCCTCCTCCTCCTTTCTTTCCTTCTTCTTCAATTACTTGTTAGTAAGGTATGGATGCCCTTTACATGTATAAAACAGAAAACATCCAATAAGAAAGGTTTTAATGAAGTAGTATGTCACAAACTTTTAATTCACTTTATACATTTCATATACAAAATTAAAATAACAACAATGTACATTTTCACAATCCAAAAAAAAGTCTTGTAATTGAAGTATCTAACAGTATTCTTTGTCACAAAGTTGCTGACTGGCTGTCATTCACAACAGGACAAATGAAACAAACTTAAATAACAAATATTTCTTGAATTCACTTCATGTTAAAAAAAACAACACACAAATGCATAAATAAAACATTTCTAAAAAAGATATGACACACAATGCATAGACTAAAAAATTCACCTATAAAATTATATAAAAATAATATACAGTGATGTGTCATCTAAGATGGCTATGGAAGAAATAATCAGAGATTTCATCACCAATGATTCCGCACCTACAATTGAACACATATATATGAAGTTTCATTTGGGTCAACACCTGAAAGCTTCGAGAACATTACATGATTTTACACAAACAATTTCTTAAAAGAACATTATATTTACATTTCCTCTCGATACAACCAAATAAAACAAACAAGTTTTACTATAACGGGTAGTTGGGCAAATTATGTACAGCCATCAAGAATTTTACATGAATTAATGAATTCATTCATGAATTTTAGACAGTAGTCATTGTGTAAGGGAAAAGAGGAATATAATAAGACATCATAAGTTTTTTGGGTTGATGCTATATGAAACAAGATAAACTGCAGGAAAACATTGTATTTCCTCAGAGGAATGCGATCATCCACACCTGTTATAATAAATTATAGGACTAGCTGCTGTACCCGTCATTGAAAGGTTAGTTTTTTAAATTGTAACGCTAATGCCATCTAGCGGATATGAGTGGCAGGAGCAGACATAGCACACCTTACCAAGTCAGCTTGCCTGGAGGCCATGAAGTCCTTACGGTCTGAGACTGTAGTTAGCTGGTTCAGTCCTGTAGGTGGAAAAAATGTCACCATCAGAATGTTGGGCGGCAGGATTACCTGCTATGGAATGAAGTACACCGTACAGCCAGCAGCTCAACGCCGAATGTTGGGCGGCATTCAGTAACCTGACTCCCTAAAGGGGCCAATGTTTAGGGGCAGTAGAGTTCCTTTAGGTGGGTACTGGTACCCTAGTGGAGGAAATACCACTAAAATTCAGCATGCAACATCTGTTCTCCAGTTTAGGGACGGCTGCATAAGATGTCTGCTGCCCAGGTTATGCGCAGCTTAATGTAAGCCTGGCATTTGGTTAATAATGCATGCAGATGGCCGTGGGAAACCAATGCATTACCTTATCCAAGTGAAGCAACTGTGTTATCAGTTATCATCACAACAAGATATATCATTTACTAATCACATGAAATGGAATCCAAAATCCAGCAGGGGGAAAAACGATGCTTCCTACGTCATTATCCAGCAAAATTTTCACACAGGAAAGAAAAAGAAAAATAGCAATGAGAATCAGAACACGGAATGTGAGATGCCTAATGAAAACAGGGAAAACAGAAACAGCAAAGGAAGGGTGATTACTACAGTAGTGATTTTTGGATGACCACAGTGGCAGCACAATACTCCTCTGGAATGGGATTATTAATTCGGAAGAAACGGGCAGTAAAAGTGATAAGCAATTAACAGGTAAATAGGTAAATTCTGGCAGTAAAAGTCAATAAAATCCCAGAGACTTGGTTGTAGTTCAAGCATGACGAATAGAATAACAAGTGTGATGACTCAGTCGTTATAGCATGGTAGTTTGTGGACCTGCCAATGCAAGCACTGCAAGCGACACTGTCCAACACGTGCTCCAGTAGTACCGGCATGACATGGCAAGCCATGTGTAGGAAAGTGCGGGAGACGTTATTGTGCGAGATATTTCAAGTCAATAAGTTGAATTTTCTTTGCTTTCGGTTCCTAAACTCAGCTCATTGTGTGTTGTGCACTTAAAGTACGTGTGTTATGTGGCTTGATTAAAGTAACAGTTCAACATGCCATACTTTTTGTGCCTGGCTGTAAGTCGGGCTATGGTAGAGTAGTTAATGGTGTTAGGATTCTTTTCACCACCGAAGGATATAAATAAATTTGAAAAATGGGCCAGAGCTATTCCACGAAAGGACACTGTGTTAGCGTGTAATAGTAGAATTTGTCAAGTTCATTTCTCTGATGATTTGATAGTAAAATCAGGTAATTTTATAGTGAATAGTGAAAAGGTTATGTCATGTCTCGTGTGAGATGGAAATTATGTCCAGGAGCAGTGTCTCACATTTTCCCTAATTTGCCGAAATACCTTTCACGTGAGATTAAGTCCCGTGAAACTCCAAACAGGAAAAAGAATCTAGACACCACTAGGAAAAGAAGAAAGAAAACTGAAGACGGGAGTGCATCAGTGAATGGAGAATTAAAAGGACAGATTAATGTTGATCAAAATTTGGGTTTTTATTCTAGTGTGCTTTCTGATGCCGGAAAGACCTTTTCATAACCATTAGTTTTAGATTCTAGTCAATACATTTTGAAGTTTTAATTTTAATTTGCATTTCGTTGCACCTCGTACTAACACCTAGCTGTTAGGCCCCTTTAAACAATCATCATCATCTTTCTAATACCTATATCAGTGTTCGAAGTGAGTAAATTTCTTTTGGTAAGAAAGCTCTTCCTTGCTCGTGCTAGTCTGCATGTTATTTTGTCCTTACTTCTGCCATCGTTAGTTATTTTACTACCCAAGTAACAATATTCATCTACTTCCTTTCAGGCTTCATTTCCTAATCATATATTGCCTACATCACTTGACTAGGTACGACTGAACTCCATTACTTTTCTTTTGGACTTTTTTAAAAATCTTGTACTCCTGACACAAGACGCCGTCCATACCATTCAGCAATTTCTCCAGACCTTGGCTGGATACGTTGTTAATCACTCTTCTAAATTTATTAAGTGTTCGCCCTGTGCCCATTCTCTACATGACAATAATTGAAGTACATTTTCAGTTCTCTCTGAAATAACAGACTACAGTTCAACACGCCCTTCGAAAAGTATATGTGACATTCTTTTCCAGGCCGAGAAAGTAATTTGTGAAAAACTGAACACAAAATTGATGCGGGGCGAAATATTTTTTGATTGTATCAATTCTATAGACAAAATTTCAGTTGATCCTTCAGCAGCTGGCTGTTGTTTTCAACGTGTTATGGATATAATCCCCAGACTTGTTTATCATTATCTGAAGTGCCGATTTTTCTTCAGAAGGAAAGAAATCCGGCAAGATATACAATCTTGAACATACGCCAAATCTTCACGCTTCGAAAGTCCAGTAACTGACCAACTGAGTTGGTAAGTAGAGTATTACCTTTAAATAGTTCATGGGTGTTTGTTTTAATATGCTGGGAGTTGTGTGTTATTTATGTATATGTACAGTCTAGTAACTTGTGCTTTTTGCAACATGTGATGAAGGTCGTAGCTCTTATTTCCGTGTATAATATTTTTTTCATTGTTCTCTGCCGTGGTATTTTAACTGTACTCTCATTTAAAAGAAAAAAGACGGTGTATATACTTATCAGTTACGGGGTAATACGTTTCCTGTGTCACCATTCCTAAGATCAGCTGATCGGTACTGTGGACCTAGCACACTCTAGCACTGCCTAGCGGGGTACGCTTGAACTCATTGAGTCATCACACAAGGTTCTTCTATTTGTCATGGTTCATGTATACATCCTAACATTGAAAGGCCTGATGAGAACACTGAAGAGAAATATGACATCATTAATAAAATTTGAATCTGGTGAAGGAAATATATAATGTACTAAATATGGTGATTTCAATGCTGTACTGTAGTTGGATCACAGACAGAAATGGATTTAAAAATTTGGTTTAGGTGTTAGGAAACAGCAAGAGAAGAGGTGGTCAGATTTCTGCAATTAGAAAAATATTATACTGACCAATACCTTCTTTGAAGTTCCACTATGGAGAAGATACACCTGGAGAGCCCCAGGCAATATGCCCATTACCAGATTGATTACACCTGGTTATGAGAAAATATTGTAATCAAGTCATATCAAGTCACAGCTAATCTGAGGGAGGCAACGGTAATGACCACAACCTAGTCATGGCCGGGTGTACAAATGAGCATTGTAAAAGAAAAACTTTTGATCTGGACAATTAAGAGACAATATCATTAAGAAAAGTTATAGATACACAACAAATAAATCAGCCAGAAGGGAACAGCATTAAAGAAGGCCTGATATATGCAGCTCTTAAAACAATGGGAAGACAATATTAGATTTGATAGTGAAACAAAACCAGTATAGGAGAGAGAATACAGCAAGAAGCCAAAATATGTACAGTCAAATTAAAAATAAAATCGGCACTCTATCCAGAAGAGTGATAGAAGCATGGATGGCAAAGGTGACCGAATATATTGGTAAAGAGATTGCTGAAGAGAACACTCAAACACTGATAGAGGATACAGGAATATTGAAACATTGGAGTGGACCAGCGGCCACAAACACAGCAATAAAAGATAAAGATGCGAATATTCTAATAAACAGTGATGATATTAGTGTGTGTTGGAAAGAATACTGGGCAGAAAGGACAACAGATGAAATTGAAGATATTGAATCTGAAGAAAATGCAGATGATGACAATAAGTCGAACAATTATACAGAGAGAATTTGAGGTAGCACTTAGGTGAAAAGAAGGCTGCTGGACCAAATAACCTCCAAGCAGAACTTCTCAAATACATGGGAGGTGTGACCAGACATTTCGTCCAAGAAAATCTGCTACACACTTTTTTTTGTCACATCTCTTTCTTTATCACACAACATAAATTTATGGAGAAATTTATAAATTTATGTTGTATCATATGGTTTGACATAATAGCAGGCTTCATAGCCTGAGCCCCACCATATAAGAAAGGCAATAAACTAAACTAGCCCTAAAATGTGTAAATCATACTTTATCTTATTAAGGTAATAGAGTATTTAGAGCACATTTCTTTGCATATTTTACACTTCTTTAGGCCATAAACACCCAAACCCTACAAATAATACAAAGGCTAGGTAACAACTCAGCTATCCCTGAACTTAAAATACCACGTTCGGAGAAATATTGCTTGGTTGTTTTTCCGTGGTATTGCCACATACAAACAAACAAATACGATAGACAAAAATTGAACTGAACCTATTTTCAACCTGTATGTATAATACCGGTACATGATAAAAATAAAGTATGAGGCAAAAATCTCAAGTGCACAGACAAAATTTTGATTTTATTTATATAGATACGACATTTTAGCTTAAGGAGTATTTGATTTTTTTATTTAAACGAAAGTATCCTCATAAAAAGGATTCACCCCCTTTAATCTTGTTTTACCCCCCTTGTGGATTTTCCAAAAACAAAAAATACATGTTTCTTTATTTTCAAAGAAGATTCCAAATACCAGTTTTCATGTCTTTGAACTGTTCAGTTTTTGAGATATAGATATACTCATTTTTAAAAGTTCATCCCCTTAGAGACAGTTGTCCAAAAATCCTTCCTTAGTGAGCACCTACATTGTAATATGAACGTATCCTCAAAATTTCATTTCTTTATGTTCAGCAGTTTTGGCCGGTGATGATGAATCAGTCAGTCAGTGAGTCAGTCAGGACATGTTCTTATATATATATTATCACTTATTAAATCAGCAACTAATGAACGTGATAACATCGAAATGCCAAACCAGGTTCATGTCACACACACTTTAAAACTCAACCTGAAGCATTACTAGAGTGGAAGGGGAAAAAAAAAAGGGCATACAACAAAAATTATTAGAACAGTTATGGTCAATCTAGGTTTACTTCTTAGAAAGCTTAGGAAGGTCTTCATAAAATGTGGTTTTCCTGCAGTTTGTCTTCGTTGACATGGAATCAAATGATAAGTCTATTATATCTATTATTCTGGACCATACATCATTAAAAATACGAAAGAAAGATTTATATTATTTGCATTTTTTTGCATTCCATTGTTATGATGATGACAATGATGATGATGTGATGATGATGATGATGTGCATGTAGTGGTGTCAGAAGGTCAAAGGTATTTAAAAAAGAAAATGAGACAACAGGAAGTGAAAATGCAGTGCTGTATTTGAAATATTCATTTGACTTCTGTTTGCACAAATGAGTTATAACAAATAAATGGAGAGTTGCAATAGTACAAGGGAAAGTATGATAAACATACAGTTGATAAATCCAGGCCAATCAGCTTTACATGTGTTGCAGGTAAGCTCTGGAAAAGCATTCCTTCTGATTATATCAGACATGTTTGTGAAATTACTGACTGGTTTGATAGAAGGCAGTTCAGGTTTAGGAAAGGTTATTCCAGTGAGGCTCAACTTGTAGAATTCCAGCAAGATATAGCAGATATTTTAGATTCATAAGGTCAAATGGATTGAATTACTATTGACCTATCCAAGGCTTTTGATAGGGTATACCATGGGAGACTGCTGACAAAAATTAGAACTACTGGACTACACAAAAGAGCGGTTGAATGAGAACTCAGATAATTACGTGAAGCATTATCGGATCCTATAATGATTTTTAAAAGAGGTCTCGCAGGACAGTATTATTGGATCTTTATGTTTTCTTATGTATGTATATAAATAATACAATAAAGAACTAGTAGCACAGATAAGGCTTTTTGCAGAGTATAGGGTAGTAAAGTAAGTTATAGGATTCTAAGCGAGTGAAAAAAAAACATGAGAATATTGTGGGATGGTGTTAACACTGGGGTTATCACATTAGCAAGGTCATAAATAAAGATTACAGAACTCCATGTCATTATGAGGGTATTTAAAAGAAGTAATAAGGGTGTAGGCCTACAAGTCTCTGGTAAGATCCCAATTAAGAGTATGGTTCCAGTGCATGGGACCCCACACCATGGTAACTGGACACGAGAACTGGAGAAGATTTTTAAAAAATTAGCAGATTTGTTCTGGCTGATTTCTAACAAAAGAGTAGTGTTAAAATGTTGCAAACTTTGGGCTGGGGAAACTTGGAAGACAGCAGACAAGCTGCTCAACTAGGTGGAATGACAGTATTGGACGAATAAGCTTGAGTAGAGCTTTTGGAATATGGGAAAGAACATAATATGAAGATAAAGTTGGAATAGAAGAGGACAAATTGGGGCAAATATTCATTTATAAGACGAGGAATCAGGGAATGTAGAATAATTTATTAAGGGAAACGTTCGATAAATTTCCGAAGTTTTTTGAAATTGTTTAAGGAAAGACTAGGTACACAATTAACAGGGAATCTGCCACCTGGGCAAGAGGCCTAAATGTAATCAATAATGACTGACTGATTGATTGATACAATAGGGTGCTTCTGAAGAACCCCTATGGAAAAAGAAATGGATATTAAAATGTTCTGTTTTTAGTAAATGACTTAAATTCTTCACCAGGAAGGAATTTTCTCAAACTTGACCTGATTCTGATCAACTATTGTAAATATAGGGAAACTACTGGCAACAGAAATCATAACATTAGTTTTGCAAGACCCAGATCATTAGATATTGCTTTAGCACTAATTATGGAGTATAACACGAAAAGAAAAAATCTGATTTCACCACACATTAATTACGGTATTCCTAAAGAATTGAGGAAGACTTGCATAGCTTTAAACATACAATAAAGTTATCCTTTTTCCATCTACCATTGTTAAAAGCCAATTGGCATAGACAGACACACAAAGGATGTATCAAAATTCAGCACTGAAACTTCTAGGGATAACAGAAGAGACATAAAGAGATATTTTTTATCGAATGACCATAGGTTGGAAATGAACAGTTGAAGTATATTTTGAAGTGGTTGAAAATAAAACTACTACATGGCAATTTAATTATAATCTTACAGATAACCTGTTAAAAATCCTGTCTTCCTGCTTTAATATACACTCTGTAATGGCATGCCATAGCCTGCCAATTACATTTCAAGACCTCGGGCATGTGTTGTAGAGAGTATGCAGTTGAACGTACTAGACTGACTAGCTCTTCCATGGATTCAACTGGGGTCTCATACATTCTCTCACTCTGCTCAACATGAACGAAACTGTAGTGTGTGTTGTCAAAGCACAGGCACAGACCCTGCATTCCAAAGTCATGGCATATTTAAGAGAATTTATATATGTATAAAACTGTATTCCTGTATGTACTTCTGGAATATTGACCTGGTACTTGGTTTTTACATCAGACAGCTTCAGTTTAATTTTTGTCTGTTAAGACATTGCAGGAGAATGGATTCGTGGATTTTCATGAAACTTTGTATATAAATTAAGTATAAGAGCAAACAGGGTCTTAGCTACAATTTGTTCAAAAAATTTCAGCATCAGAGGAAGCCTTAAACATGAAACTCAATGCACCTGTTTTAGGGTTGGTTTTACAGGAGTATTGTTCATAACACTTAATTTAGAATATTTTTCTTCTATATTTTTTACCGATACCGTGAAAAATACAAATAACAGTGCTGGTTGTGTGAATAAAGAGCCAATAACTAACTCCATGAGAAGGCGCTATGGAACTCATCCTGGCAATGTTTAAAGGCTTTGTACATCTGTCTGTAGTCTTACTTTTTAAAATATTAACCTGATATTTGGATTTAATACTAGAGTAAGAGATCAAATGAAGGGCAACAAAAAAAGATGAAACTGTGAAGGGGCATAGAGAGCCTGGAAGTGAGTAGCCTACATCACGACAAGCCAATAACAGCCGCATGTCCACCTACATGCCTCAGTATCTCCGGAGCAACTTGAGGGGTTGACAAAAATATAATCATGCACATGTTAAATGACTGTCCTGGCAACAGCAGGTACAACAGCTAGTATGTAATATTGATGGCTTTCAAGAATGATTCATAATTAATTTATACTCTTACAACACAATAAATTTCTGATTTTGTCAGTCAATAATTTGTTTCAGACCCATGGTTATTTGGTCTATTCTATCATGCCTAGAAGTCTGAATATTGAAATTCGATACCCCCTGTTACAGCAACTCATTACTTTGATTATCTGAACACTAATGTAAATGCACATAGCATATATTTACTTCTCATATACTGCAGTGGTCCGAATGTTAAAATATCACTAGCTACAGCAAAATAACAAAATGTGCAGCTGAAAGTTCTACACTGGCAAGATAATCTGTTTACGTCATGCAAGTTTATTCCATACAAAAGAACTATAAATATTACAGAATCACTTATGTTCCACATAAACTATCCCTTCAACACAATTAAAGAAAAGCAATACTTCCATAGAATACAAGGCTGTTCCGCAGGAATACTTGCTCACTATTATGAATACAAAACCAACATTCATACCTTTTCCAAAACACATCTCCAGTAAAAAGTGATTCATATAATTTGTCTCTCAGCATTAAGACAAGTGTCTAATATTTACAACCTTTAATTAATCCAGATGAGCATCTAATACAGTTACTCTGAAAACTAATTTTTCCGTAAGTTAAAATTTAAGACCAGTCACTGTTCCATTTAGATTTACATATCCAAAAAAGCCTATCAGTCACTACAATATTTTCGAAAACTGCTCTAATTTACCTTAATTCTGTAACAGAAATATCTGCTACCAATATTCGTTTTTAACGAATTTCTTCCTTGCTGCGAGCTTCATATTTTTCTAGAGTTTTACCAATTGTAGTTTCCGAATAACGACAAGCCTCTGCTCCACACGTACAAGTGAAGGACTTGCCCTTGATGACCCAAAACTTGTCTCCATAGTCGAAACTAACAAAAACATAGAAAAATTCTTAAAATTAATAAAACATCAGTTTCACACTGAGAAAATGCATACAGTAAACAGAACAACTACAAGATGTACACTGTGTTTACTTAATTTTTTATTAGTATTACTACAAATGATCAATTGCTCGTAACATTGCTCAACTTTTCTGAACAAATATTACTGATCTGTTCCATCATCTGCCCTGTACAATGAACAGCAAAAAAAGCTAATTCAAGAACAAAATGGCCATTGGTGATCTTTTTGTTAAAGAATGTACAATAGGAGATATACTTTGCCTTAATTCTGTATATAGAACTGCCATATGTGCCATTGGTGTTCTTTATGTTACAACATATACAAAAGGAGAGCTATAACTTGCCTGAACTCCTAAAAAATCTGATCTTAGCTAGGACTGTACTCCCAATATAGAGAAACTGAGGGCAACTCTCAGCACTTGACCCGTCACTTTGTTAATTTGAATACGTAACGATACGAGCACAGCATGAGGCTCTTTTCTTCCTTCCGAGTAGAAACAGCACTGCACTGAAAATCCTTCAAATAAGCCATCCCATGGAAATTCCCTAAGGAAGATCCTTAGATGAATATTCAGATAATTCTGTTATTCGTTTTAGACGCCAATAACTACATTCACAGTTTTCAGAGCAGCTGAGTTGCCAGAATTTTGTCAAGGACCTTCAAATACCAATCCATGTTTGCAGTCTGCTGATGACCAAGTCAACTGGCAGTTCTGACACTGGATCTCACTTTTATTCTCAAGTGAATCAAAATACATGCTGTCTTTAACAAGTGGTTTTGTCAAGGTGCATCAATATCAATGACAATGAATTATATCTCCCAGTATTCAGAAGACAGTTACCTACGACAACAGATCAGGGATAATTTGGGGAAGAATGACTTAAAATAATAAGATAGATTTCATAGTCACCCAAGGGACTTTGACAGCCGAACGCTATATAGGCAACAGGTTCAGCAGGCATCAAAGAAATCGCATGTGATATCAGACCAAACTTCATGATAATATGCACACTATCACACATCAATAAAAAATCTTACTTCCTCTCTGGGTTTGAAATTATGATCCCGAGGCATATCCACAAAAGGAACGATGTCGGATGGCAGGTTTCCATGTTGTCCTGATCTAAACTGCACTGAACATGAAATCTGATAAGCAAGTGTCAACCACCCCTGACTAAACCATGACCTCATACTGCCCTAGTTGGAGATCCATCCCTCAGAACTTATCTGAAACAAGCTATGCTAGAGTCATCCATGTCATACATGGCGAAAGAAGTTGCTGAAAAGTTATCACCAATGATCTTTTTCAGTCTGTTGTGGGTGATGTTGCATTGTACACTGAAGAACAATTAAATAAGAGATACCTGGCCAACAGCAAGCAGCACCTCCTTTCACCCTGATGATGGCAGTAATGGATTCCACAAGATATGAAAAAAATGTTAGGGAGCCATACTGATCCACAACCACTGTACAACTTCCCACTGTGCATGGAGATTGGTTGCAGTAGGGTCTAAGGTGCACAGATCTCTCCTGGCAGCATCTCAGAGGAGTTCAATAGGACTGAGGTCGGGTTGCCTTCGGGACTAGGCATGCTTCCTCATGTCTGTGGAGTGTCGAGCCAATCGGCCACAATTCATGAGCGATGGGCTGGTGCATTGTCTTGATACAGGAAAAGATTTCCTGCAGGGTGCTGGAGAAAAATTCTAGATATGATCAGGCAGCAGGTTTTTATAACGTTCTCCAGTGAGGGATGTTGACAGATATACAATGGCCTGCATTTCATCCTATGTGAACAGACCTCATATGAAGATAATGCCATTACCGGCTGAGCTGTAACCTACTGGCAAGAGGGACACATTGTCTTATGTGCTGGGTGACATACTTGTACCAAGTGATATATAACTGTTAGGTTTTTCAGTCTGTCAAAACTAATTTATGATTAAATACAATTTAGAAAATACCTGAAAAAAGAAACAACTTAGTTAAAATAAATTTACATGTTTTGTTCTTCTGATTCTACTAAATAACACTTTTCAAAAATAATTATGATCTGGTTAATATTATTAACAAGTGTAAAAATTGTTGAAATGTTATAACTTGTACCGATGAAGTACTCCTCATGTGGTTCTTTTCTCCTTACTGGTCCACCTAGGAGTGTGATGATATGCAATATGCTGTCAATGGGGTTCCGCCAGCTAACTTGTTTACCGCAACTTTCCGTTATATCACATTCCAGATGTCATCAGCCTCCGCAGAATTGTAATTATTTTCTACTATCATCATCATCATCATCATTATCATCACGACCACTACTACCGTATTTTAATTCTTTTGAACAATTTAAGGGATGTTTAATGAGCATTAGTGAACTAATAAATGAAATAGTTTCATGGAGTTTGTATAGCTGCGCTTACTTAAAATGTGATTCAATTTGTTATAATGCTTTTGCTATTTAGCTTTACGTCGCACCGACACAGATAGGTCTTATGGCAACGATGGTATGGGAAAGGCCTAGGAATGGAAAGGAAGCGGCCGTAGCCTTAATTAAGGTACAGCCCCAGCATTTGCCTGGTGTGAAAATGGGAAACCACAGAAAACCATCTTCAGGGCTGCCGACAGTGGGGTTTGAAGGACCTGAAGTTTAAAATGGAATCCGAACCACAGGGACATAACTTTTCATTTTAAAACCAAGAGAGAGATGGAAGTGTATGGGGCAAAAAGGATAGCAGGTCATGACATGAATATTAGATTAGAGAAGATGCAGCTGCTATGCAGATATGAATACGGCAGCTTGAAGGGCCGTATAAAATCGGTTTATTGGAATGATGGCCCAAACAATAGGATGCCCCACTTGGGTGAACTGGCAACTTACTCTGTGTTCGAGGAAAGGTGGTCAATCAATGGTAGAAAATGAAATATCATAAAATGGTTTATGTCGCTATTTCTTGCTTCGGTGATGCATGTAAAATCCAGTCCTGATATTACAATGCTGTCTCCAGACATAAGAATGAATGAATGAATGAATGACTACAAACTGGGAAGAGTGTGTTTATTGTAATCATAGAAAATTGCATTTACTAAAACATATCCCATGCATATTACTTGCATGTATCTTTAAATGTTGGACCTAAAAATCACCTTAGCCTTCTGAGGTTTTTCCTAGACTTTAACAAAGTTTCTCCATTTTCACCTTCTTTAGGTTTCTTTTCCCATATTCCTCAGATATGGTTTCTTCCATTCTCTATTTAATAGCTTAGCAAGAGTGTGAAGTTCACGTTCGTTTTCAAATTACCCCATCTCTTCTCAGTCTATATATTTCTCTCTGATTTTTCTTGTTTCTTTACAATCCTTTAGCAGATGTGCCACTTCCATTGCATAACATGCATTGATTTTTCTTTTTTTTTTTCTCTTCTTTATTCTTGTATACTCTCATCAGCCACCAAATTATTCCTCTCACTTCCTTATTTTGTTAACATTTGAGTCCATACTACCATATTTTCACTAATTTAAAAAATCTACTAGTGTTCTCTTGCTATTATGTTTCTCACTCTTTTGACAACCTATTTAAAAAATTTCCTGACATCCCTTGATAAATTTGTTTCCCAGCAGTACACCATTCCTGTGTGATCTAGTAGCTTCTTCACCCCATCTACCCAGTAACCCTCATTTTGATGTTTATTTGATATTGATATGCTATACCTAGAACATCACCTCCACTCCCTGTTTATAGTCTCAACCAAGACTTAAATATTCATCTCACAGTATCTGTCCATATACTCATTCCTTCACACACTCCAAAATTTGCAGTACGGACCCGCAATCTCATAATTATTTTCGCAAATTTACTTGTGACTACATCTATTGCTACAATTCCACCATCTGCTCCCCAAATTTCTGCTCCGTGGAATAACTTTGCCTTTTATATAAGTGAAAGCACTTAATCTCTTCAGTTTTGCTCTCTTTACCTGTTCTGCCCTTCTGCCGCTGTTGATGATAATCATCCCTAGGTATTCAATTTCTAACTTTTAGCTTTGTCTTACCCATCCACCACTATTCTCTCTCTGATAGCTTTTCACCTCGTTTTACAAACCATGACACTGTTTTTCTCTGGTTAACCTTTAGATTGCACTTTTTACAATAATTTTCTACCTCATTAATATTATTTTGCACCTTGACATGTGTTAATGCAAGTAGAAGGAAGTTGATGGCGAAGATCAGGCGTGTATCTTGGTCCTAGAGATGGATGATATTGTTAATAAACAAAAATAATACTGGTGACGGTCTACAACCCTGTTTGACACCAAATTTTGAAAACTATTTCTCCTACTACTATCCTGTCTTCTACTTTAATAGAACATATAAATTCCAAACTTGTATTTAATTGCTCTCATCATTTTCCCTGATATTCTGATCTGCATCAACTTATAGCCGACAGCCCCTCCACTCACCAAATAAAAACTTTTATCTAAATCAATTGCAGCAATGTACAACTTGCCTCTTCCCTTCTTCGTGTACTTATTCATCTTTGTTTTTACTACCTAAGTCTTGTCCTCATTCCTTTCTAAATCCTGACTGGAGTCTTGATACGATCGAACACCACTTTGTCCAATTCATTAGTTGTTTTGCCAATACCCTGGTATATATCCTGCTAGTCCGACTCATTGGCTGAATGGACAGCATACTGGCCTTCGGTTCAGAGGGTCCTGGGTTCGATTCCCGGCCGGGTCGGGGATTTTAACCTTCAGTGGTTAATTCCAATGGCCTGGGGGCTGGGTGTTTGTGCTATCCCCAACATCCCTGGAACTCACACACCACACATAATACTATCCTCCACCACAATAACACACAGTTACCTACACATGGCAGATGCCGCCCACGCTCATCGGAGGGTCTGCCTTACAAGGGCTGCACTCGGCTAGAAATAGCCACACGAAATTAAATATCCTGCTTAGCGAATCTAACAATATTACACCTCTATAGTTAGTTGGATTTGATCTTTCACCATGTTTCTTATATATACAGCAAAATTTGTGAGCGTGGTAACTATGCTTTCAAGGATAAAGTTATTCTCACTTACTTCCTGCCCGCCTCCACAGTGTAACGGTTAGCACTATTGACTGCTATCCTCGGCGGCCCGATACTAACAGAAACTTAAGAATGGCAGGTGGGCTGATATGTGGTTAAAATAGTACATGCAGCTCACCTCCATTGAGGGTATGCCTAAAAAGAGCTGCACCACCTCAGGATGAGGACACGAGTTTACTTTTACTTACCTATTTCCTTCCTAAATTCACAGATATCTGAAATTGCCCTCAATTTTCCCTTCTGTCCTTCCCCTAATAATTCTTTTACTTGATCAACTGAAATTTCCTTATCTAAATTAGGCAAGGTGCACTCTAGTACCCTCAAAATTCTCATCTTTTCTACACCCAGTTTCCAACTATACTCACCACCTAACTGTGATTTTCTCCCCCCCACCTTTCTGAAACACTCAATCCATTCTCCATGATATATTTACTTGTGTTTTACTTTTCTTTCTCTACAGATTTGATTTATTCAGTACCACACTTTGTTAATGTCTGTAATTTTAGAATCTATATTTAGGTCAATAGTTTGTTTCTCCCGCCACATCTACGCTTCTCTCTCTTTGGACAACCTTCTTAAACATTTCCCTTAACCAACAACATTATTACCTTCTACCACAAGTCTTTTGTGTTTTATCAATAATTCTTCTCATTCACCTTTAGTTTTTCCTAAAATATTTCTTTTATTTCTGTTTCAATTAATTAAATTTTCTTTTCTGTTTCCTCCCTCATTAAGGTTAGGATGTCACCAGGATATCTCACTGTACAAGCTCTCCTATCCCTTGTCTTGCGTACGGTTTAACACCTTCAACACGTAGTTACTAGGACATAAAACCATAACATTATTATCTTCTACCACAACTCATTTGTGTTTATTAACAATTCTCTATACTCTTTTCTTTTACTACAGAATGCAGTTCTTGCTTCAAGCCCTCCTTCCTTTCTCTATGTCTTTAATGCTCTTGTTACTTCCATCCTTTCTTTTTCTGCATGTTTTCATTGTACTACCCACTATTTTTCTTGGCAGCCTTATCACCTGCACATGCATCTTCTGTCCTGCTATCAATATAGTGTTTTCTAACAGCTTTATTGCTTAATCTACTTTTGTATTTTCAATCACTAGTTCTATTCCTATCTTAATAATATTCCTTGAAGTCTATGATAAGGTCTTCGCTCCATTTACATTTGGACAATAAATCTCCCTTTAATTTTCCTGGTATAAGAAAACACACTATTATTATTAGGAGTTAGTGATGAGATTATCCCCATGCTTCAACTGTTATCCACTTGAAGGGTCATAATGCCTCCCTCAGGCACAGTACTACCTAAGATCAATAACACCTCCTTCAATTTCTGTTATATTTCTTACAATTACCCCTTTCAACTCCTGGCCACAACCCATTCTAAATATACAGTTCTTTGCTACCACATAGCTCCAGTACCTAATTTTTCACCACAATTATTATACACTTTGTTTGACTTGTTCTTTCTTAGTTACTATTTCCGCTGCCTCTTTGTCTGCAACCCTCACAGTGAAGTCCTCCATCGGCACAATGCCTTTGTCCACATGCATAATCTTTAATCTATTTGTTTCTATTGCTAACTCACTGAAATACACCTCCCTTCTGGTTTGCCTTTAGTTTATCCTAAGTATTTCTTCTATTTCTGTTTCTATTAGTTTAATATTCTCCTCTATTTCACCCCTCATTCCACCACCAGGATATCTCACTGTACGAGCTTTCCTATCCCTTGTCTTGCTTACAATTTAAAACCTTCATGTACTTCACATCCTGGTACAACTCAACTCTAAACAAAGGTAAAAACGCTTATTTTGGCTATTAACAATCAGAAAGAATGCCTTCCCAAAGCTTACATGCAACACATGTCAACTTACTGGCCCGTAATTTTCAGCTTTATGTCTATCACCTTTATACACAGAGGCTACTATAGCAACTCTCCATTCATTTGGGATAGCTCCTACAACCAAACAATAATCAAATAAGTACTTCAGATATGGTACTATATCCCAACCCATTGTCTTTAGTATATCCCCAGAAATCTTATCAATTCCAGCCGCTTTTCTAGTTTTCAACTTTTGTATCTTATTGTGGATGTCATTGTTATCATATATATAAATAATTTTAATACTTCTTTAATATTAATCTCCTCCTTTATCTGGACATTATCCTTGTAACCAACAATCTTTACATACTGCTGACTGAATATTTTTGCTTTTTGAAGATCCTCACATACACACTACCCTTGTTCATTAATTATTCCTGGAATGTCCTTCTTGGAACCTGTTTCTGCCTTAAAATACCTATACACAAGGACTTGTTCACGAATTACAAAACCAAAAATGTAAGAGTCCATGAAGAAATAGTCCCTATCTTACTGGATTTCAAATGTAACAGTCCATGAAGAAGTAGTCCCTATCTTACTGGATTTCATTTTAAGGAAACCAAAAAGTTTGGTAGATTTACAGACTTACGTACTTTTCAGAAAATATAACTAAGTATTTTTCCAAACAATTACACTCGGCATCAAGTTCACATTAATACATTCATATAATAATTATAACTTAAGAATTGAATGTTCCATTTTTATATCATATAAAATTAAACTCAAGGATCAAATAGGTCTACCTTCTGTGTGTGTGGTTTTTTTTTTTTTTAAGAACCCAATAACAACTTTTACTTTCATGTAACTGCCCTACTGTAATACCTTAACACAGCCGGGAGACAAGAGATTTCTTGCATGGCCAGCTCTGTGATTAATATTTACTTTAATAATTACTTGACACTAAATAGTGTATATTTTTATGAACAAAACATATGGGAAAAATGGGTTATGCAAAATGATGAAAAGAATTACCCAATGTTCAGATGGAAACTGAATTATAATACAAACTAAGAGAAAAGATATAATACATTGAATAAAAGCACTAATATGACAGACGCATTTTAAAACTGAAACACAACAGGCATACTAAAAGGATTAAAGAAATATTTGTAGTTTTCTACGAGGGCTATTTTTTTTTTCAAGGTCCGATTGGTCACGAAATGAAACAGCAGTACAAATTTGACACTTTTCTATTAGTAACACTTACTGATACATCACAGCTATTTTTCAACATAGTCGCCTCGCAGATTGAGACATTTGTCGTAGCTTGGTACCAACTTGTCAATGCCCTCTTGATAGAACGTCGCCGCCTGCGCCTGCAACCATCTTTGTACGCCGGTCTGCAGCACCTCGTCGGTGTCAAAATGCTGTCCTCCTAGCCAGCGTTTCATGTGAGCAAAGAGGTGAAAATCTGATGGAGCCAGGTCCGGACTGTATGCTGGGTGATCGAAAACGTCCCACTGGAAACGCTGCAGGAGGTTCGTGGTGGCAGCTGCAGTGTGCGGCTGAGCATTGTCATGGAGGATGACAATGCCTGATGAAAACATCCCTCTCCGCTTATTCTGAATTACCCGTCATAGACGTTGAATAGTCGCACAGTATGCGGCTGCAGTGATGGTGGAACCACGTTCCATGAATTCCACCAACAGAACTCCTTTCCGGTCCCAGAACACAGTAGCCATACACTTTCTGTTGGAGAATGTTCGCTTGAATTTCTTTGGCTTACTCGGGGAGTGCGAATGCATCCACTGTTTGGATTGCTCTTTTGTTTCTTCCGTTTCAAAATGAACCCATGTCTCGTCCCCTGTGACAATTTTGTTCAAAAAATCCGGTCCTTCATCATGGTAGCGCTGGAGAAACGCTAAAGCGGCGCCCATTCGCTGTGTTTTGTGACGGTCAGACAGCATCTTCGGAACCCATCTCACACAAAGTTTGCGGTACTGAAGTGTCTCACTCACAATTGTGTAGAGAGCTGACCTGGAAATTTCAGGAAACGAAGCACTCAACACAGAAATTGTGAACCGATGATTTTCTCGAATTGCCTGATCCACACGCTGAACAAGATCATCGGTTGACACACGCTTCCTTCCCTGGCCGCCTGCATCATGGACGCCTGTACGCCCTGCTGTAAAGTTCCTGCACCATTGTCGCACTTTGCTGTCGCTCATGCACGTTTCACCATACACGCGACTTATTCGGCGATGAATTTCGGCTGCATTGCACCCCTCAGCCTGAAGAAATCGAATTACACCGCGCACTTCACACTTGGCGGGCGAAGCGATCGTTGTAGCCATGTTTACGAGCGCGCTGCACGTTCACTACTGACGGGACTGAGGTGAGGCGCATAACGGTCATTTCAGAGACGTTGCGCAACACATCTGCGCAGCGGTTCATCATATATTCACGGGCGTTTGACTGTCGCGACCGATCAGACCTTGAAAAAAAAAACAGCCCTCGTAGTTTGAAGCAGTATTTGTATTAGTAGTACTGTAGTAGCAGCAGCAGCAGCAGCAGTCATCATCATCTACTACACTTGAGTGTATAGATTAGTGCATGCATATTTTATTGTCAAACATAACATTTATGCAATATATATTTTATTAATTTATGATTACATATTCCAAGCATATGCTGTGTTATATAAAATTAATTTTCAAGAAACTAATTTTCACAGAAAATGGTATCTGATATGCATATCGACGTGATCGTCTTCTAATAACATTATTGGCTTTACGTCCCGCTAACTACTTTCACAGCTTTCGGAGATATCAAGGCGTCAGAATTTAGTCACAAACAAGTTCTTTAATGTGCCAGTAAATCTACCAACATGAGGCTGATTTATATGAGTACCACCGTACTGAGCCAGGAGTGAACCTGCGAACTTGAGTTCACCTGAGCTACTCAGCCCAGTTGATCATCATCTAGTGTCTAGCAAATGAATATTGGTTTCTCCTAAAACCTCTCGAAAACTATACAATATATTGAACAGGAATATTTTACAAATAGAATAGAAAAGAAACACCTTACCAATGCTTTAAATTGTTATAAGCATAATGACATCATCAAGTGCAGTGCAGAAAAATGGGACAACAACTTAAATTTAAATCTTGACATGATACTGGGTGGATCACAGAAAAATATTGTTGTAGAGAAGTTATCGCTGACAGGTGTGTCGGTAAACATACTATCCTGTACTAATTGGCAATGATCCTCTCCACTAAATTGGCTCTGCAGTATACTTTCAGGAACTTCATTACTCCCATATCCAAATGCCGCAGGAAAAGAAGTGCAATTTGCTGGGAAGTAGAACACCTATACATTTCACAGAACTGGCAGTTGTTTGAGCACTGTGCAGTTTTCTACAGTAAGTGTAACGTTCCTTTTCTTCTGTTGCATTTCTTAATTTAATTCCAGAAGGCATTGGAAGAACATGGTACTCATCATCCATGCCTTCTTATTTGCACTGTAGCCAACTGAAATTTCAGAAAGGAAAGGAATATTCACACTCTATAAAAATGAAAAATGTTGACCAAAATTATTTTGAAAGATGTGCTTTAATTGTCTTAACTGGCAATGTTTTAACATTTTTGAAGCATCTAGATTTCCAACTTATTCTGATAACCAAAGGCCGGAGGTTGCAAATTCCTCTCTGCGTAACTAAGAGAACAGTCAAACACACTTTTGATTTCATGCAACTGCTAAATTTCTTTCCTTTCTGAAGAGAAGGTTTTCTCAGGGAGAAGCTGATAAAATATGCCAGTTTAATCGGCTTTATAACTGTTCTGGGATATACTTCTGTGAGATTTCTAGCATTACATCCTCCTGTGGGTGGTGGCGGTAGAATAACACCCAAGGTATCCCCTGCCTGTTGTAAGAGGTGACTAAAAGGAGCGCCAGGGCCTCTCAAGTTGGGAGAGAGGGTTGCCGATCACAGGGCCCTTAGCCGAGTCCTGCCACTACTTCCGCTTATCTGTGCCAGGCTCCTCATTATCATCAATCCTATCCGACTTCCTTTGGTTAACTCTTATTCATTTCTGAACCCGACAGTATTAGAGCATTCAAGACCTAGGGAGTCTTTCATTTCAATGCTCTTCGTGGCCCTTCTCTTTCTTTGACCGATAACTTCATTTTTCGAAGTGTTGGACCCCTTCCATATTTTCTCTTTGATTAGTGTTATATACAGGATGGTTGCCTAGTTGTACTTCCTCTTCAAACAATAATCACCACCACCAACACTTCTAGCATTATGTTATTATGCCAGATGTTTTGTGTTATGTGTTGCTGTAGATTTCAGTTCCCCCTGAAATGCTCTGGAAGGTATACCATGGCAAACTTTGAAACAAATCAGCCATGCATTGCTAGGCTTGAAGTCATCAACGCTAAACATTTCAGCAAAAGCTTTAGCTTGATCACAAAGTAGTAATCCATTAATTGGGAGAGTTGAGAGTTCTCTTTTCTTCAAATAATTTACGTAGCAGCACCAACCTCACTATATATAACAGTATTCATACATTTTCTAGCGGGATCCATGTTGTTTGAATTCACGGTTTACTCAATCTCCTTCCTTTTCCTTAAAAATGTTTCCACAGTCAATTACGACTGTCCAATCATTTTTGCTACTTACGGTTGGTTGAGTCCAGTTAGAACCCCTCACCTCCAAAGCAATCACACCACATACAGTTTCCACTGTAACAGCTTCTAACAGTGTTTAGAATTCTTGGAAAAGATGAAGGTTCGGAACATACAGACGGATATCCAGTAAGATAATGAAAGGGCTATTTTAGTTTTGAAACAGCAGTTTAAATCCTTCTGGGATGCTGACAGGACTAGATTTTCCTGGAATTTTGAATGGTTGCAGTGATTCCTTCCTCTACACTCAAATACTGCTCAACAAGCACACAGGTAGAACACTGAGATAACTGGCTGTGTTCAAAGTACGGACAAAATCAAAGCAGACGAGTTCACTCTTTAAATGACACTGATTCTGCTTATGTTCGTAAATAGTTTTTTGTGTGCTTCATTGTTTTCTTTTATTTTTTCCCCTTGAACACTATGAAATGAGTGATAAACAGAAAAATGTTTTAGTGACTATGGAGGAGATACCATATGCTATAAAGCAATTGGACTCTGGGGTAGAGCAAAAACTATTGCTTCAGAGTTAGGAGTCGGGAAAAATACATTTGGTGACTGGAAGAAAAGTTGAGCAGAACTGAACTGCCCAAGTTAGTGGAAGCGGAATGAAGTAAGAAAAACCATGCTGGAGGTAAGCATAAAAAAGTTGAGAGAAATTTGTGGTATGAAGGCTTGCCTGTTACTGAGTCAATATTGCAAGATAAAGCATCACAATTTAGGTGCAAATGTGTACAATGTTTTTATTCTTGTATTTTTTAATAGATTTTTAAAATGTTCAGTACATAACAAGCATTTATAAAGTACTGGACTTACTAAGAAAAATATGAATAAGAGTGGGTTTCGGTATAAAAAGTGCTTTTATTATATGGGTGGGGCAGAAAATTAGTATTAATAAAACTCTGGCCTATCTGGAATTTTTGTTATCCGGCCCGCCCTTCCACAACATTAGCCTGGGCAGTCAGGAGTCTACACTACATCACCTAATTGTAACACTGTAGGTGGAGAAGAATATCATTAATAAAAGAGCATGTTGTATGTGTCATGCATTAAATTTTACAGGATTGTTAAGAGTCACTCATGTTTGCTCTGATCCTTGAGCACACAGTACATCATCATTAGAATTAATTTTACAACCTGAACTTCTGCATACGGTATTGTAACACATCCTGATTATCCGATTCACTTTGAAACTGTAATAAAATGTCTATTATTCCAACAATCAAAATCCAGTTCAATATTTTCTTAATTACTACAGAAAGCTGATAAATCTATCATTTGTCCCTTAAAACTATCATTAGTTCCTATGGGTACAGGAGGATTTCACACCTGGCATTCTAGTGATCGAATGAATGATTTGTAGATACAGTTCATCAGCCCCCTAAACTGAAGTTGTTAAGCATTACTACATGGAAATAATTTGTTCTTAATTGGTGTATCACACCAAACCACCATGGCAACCCAATTTAATTATAAATATTACAAGATGGCTGCAGAATGTAATCAAATCAGACAACATGTAGGTCTGAACTGCTATAAGGAAGATTAGATTTAAGCTGTATATTTCCTTTGTACATCCACCCATCCATGCATCTTCATTAATCCGTAGAGTGGGGCTCAATTCAGGTGAAATGAAATGGCATATGGCTTTTAGCACCGGGAGTATCCGAGGACAAGTTCAGCTTGCCAAATGCAGGTCTTTAGATTTGACGCCATAGGCGACCTGCGCGTTGCGACGAGGATGAAATGATGATGAAGACGACACACACACCAAGCCCCCATGCCAGCGAAATTAACCAATTATGGTTAAAATTCCCGACCTTGCCGGGAATCGAACCCGGGACCCCTGTGACCAAAGGCCAGCACACTAACCATTTAGCCATGGAGCCAGACTCGATTCAGGTGACGTGGCCAGAGTGAGGCTGATGGGTGGATGTGCGTCTTGTGAAACATGGTAAGTTATTTAATACCTCTGTTGTGAAATAAGAGGTAGGTTTCTCCATATGTTCCAAGAGGTGCTGCCATCTGATAGAATTTTTTTCACTTTCGTTCATCTAAGCAGTTCTCATCTGGGAATCCCCTTGTTTTCTGGTATACAGCTGCATAGTGCAAGAACAACCTATTTGATGCTCGACTATTGCTGAGGCGTGAAGTTCAGTCAATGTACTGCGTAGTATTGCAAGTTTCGGTGAGAATGTTTTCAGCTCTCGTAAGTTATTTTGTTATTTTGTGATTTATTGTTTTAATTCTACATGTAGCATTTCCTACTTGTTGTGAACGTGTCCAAAAGAATTGTAGATCTTCCGAGTAATGATATATGGAATATTCTTGAATTTGGTGAGGAAGATAGTTGCAGATATTGTAGTTCAGAAAGTAATGGCAAAACTATTAGATGCTCCAAGCACGAGTTCTTCCGTTGGAGTAGGCCTACTGCGTAGATGCCATGGACAGAAGCCGAGTTCGAGCTCTGATGAGAGTAGCGAGTCAGAAAGTGAGAGTAATTTGCCTCCCACTCCACATGTTGATTTGGATGTAAAAGGGAAGGGGAGGAGCCCAATTTTCAGCTACATACCAAAGTGGAATTCAGGGCAAACTTTTAAATAAAAAAAGAATCTCATGAAATATTTGAGCATTTCATTCATGATGAACTATGCGAACATATTACAGAACAAACTAGTCTGTATGCTCAGCAGTCAATACAAGCTAGTAGAGGAACGGCTACAATGAAAGGAAGAAGTAGATAAAGAGACTGGGTTCCTACTAACAAGGAAGAAATAAAACTTTTATTTGGGATATTTTTCCTTCAGAGCATAACCCAAAAGCCAAAGTTATATAATTTTTCACGCAATAGATTGTTTGCTACGCCCATCATGTTTTACGAGATCACGCTCAAGAAACTTAGCTTTTTTTTGCGTCTTCTGAAATACTGACATTTTGCCAATAATGAGGTGATGATGATGATGATGATGATGCTTGCTGTTTAAAGAGGCCTAACATTGAGGTCATCGGCCCCTAATGGTACGAAATGAGACGAAATGGAATGATGAATTAAAAGTCCAAAATTCTCCACTGACCAGAATTCAAAATGTGAGGACGAAGAATGAATGGATGGAGATGAATTTAAAACAATCAATGGATGCGACCCGCAATGCCTTGCATTCACAGATTCTGATGTAAAACAATATGATTACTGACCAAGGGACTGCTGCTATAGCATAACATTGAATTGATGATACTTGCAGTCTAAAGGGGGTCCAAAATCCAAGTTATCGGCCCCTCATAACGGTACTTATCGCTAGGAATGTAGAACCATGGTATTTGTCATGCTGCGGTACTAATCAAAAGTAGCAGAGATCGCGGTATTCCACACATTATGGTACTACTCACAGGTTATGAAATTCGACACATAATACAGACCTATAGTTTTCCTCACACTGCAGCGCCATTTACAGGCAACGCAACCCTATGGTGTTCAGCACGTAAGAGTACTAACCACAGGGATCTTCCCCTATCCCGTGGTGTTCTTCATGTAGTGGGTACTAATCATAGGCAAGGCAGAACCATGGTAGCTATCATCCCATGGTCCTGCTCATATGGTGGTACTAATAACAGGTACTGCAAAAGCCGACCGCATGGTGTTCCTGTTTGCTACTAATCACAAACCTATTTGGTACATAATATAGTGGTACTACGCGCAAGTAAAAGCGACCCATGATGTTCTCCGCGTGGTGGTACTAATCACAAATAGTTTCGCGGTTGCAAGACAATCATCCCTTGGTCGCCCCTTTTAGTCGCCTCTTACGACAGGCAGGGGATACTGTGGGTGTATTCTTCATCTGCGTCCCCCAACCACAGGGGTCCAATAATGAGGCTTTCGATCGGCAAGTAGCCCTGAAACTCTACAAAGTGAAGCCAGCATTAGACATCCCAGTAAAAAAAAATATATTAAAACACCACCTCCTATGTGCCAGATGATCATCCACCTACTGACGAAAGTTTACTCCTTTGGAAAGGTCGCTTGGGATGGAAAATGTACATCTGAAAGAAGAAAACTCATTTTGGGATGGAATCTTTCAAATTATGCAAGGCCAAAAAAGGATATATGTGGAATATCCTGTGGTACACAGGCAAGAAAACTGAGCTGGTAAATGAGGTTTGTGGGGTGAATATTTCTCAGTATACCAAGCCCCCAAAAGATGAGTTTCTTCTAAATAAAAGCTACCTCATAGCCCTGGACAACCACTACAGTAGTCCTGGAACTCTTCGATCAACTCAATGAGTTTCAGACACGCTGTCAGTGCTGTTAAATCCAACAGAAAGCATCTTCTGAAGGATGTCATGGAGAAAAAGTTGAAAAAAAGGTGTGAGAAATTTTGCCTATAAAATCAAGCTCATGACCTTGAAGTGGAAAGATAAGAGAGATGTCAGCATGCTGAGCAGCATTCATGACGTGGAAATGCGTGCTTTACTAAACAAGAAAGGAGAAACAAAAGAGAAGCTGGTCATATGTTTTGAGTACAATGACTCAAGGGGAGGGGTGGACATACTGACCGATGTATCGTGCCATACAGTAAGACGAGAAAAAGAATGAAGTATTACCACAAGATTTTTAGACATCCACTGAACATAACTATGTTCAATGCTTTTGTGATATATAAAAAACACGTCACCATATTCACTCAGCTGGAGTTTCGTATTCAAATCATGCAGAAACTATTTCAGAGGTATGCGCATGCTATCCCTAATGCAGCCTTGCCAATTCAATCAATGAGACCCACACCTGTTGATCTGTCAACTCGATTCTCAGGAAAGTATTTTCCAGATTCCAATCTACCTTCAAAATCAAGACTGTATGCAAATAAGAGATGCAACCTTTGCAGGGCAAAAACCAGTGGCAGGACACTCAGTATTGTGTGTAATATGCAAGGTCGTTTTGTGCCCGTCTCCTTGCTTCAGGCTTTAACCATACAGCTGAAGTATAAGCATTGCAAATGTTCTAGTGTGTCTCAGGTTCTATGCTCGGCGAATTGAAGAACTCGTAGTGTACACTCTGTGAACGCTCTTCAAGTTTGGGTGCCGGCAACTATCATTGACCATCCTGAAAGAGTTTATTTCAAAAATTTTCTCCAGTCATTTTTGGTAGCTACTGACTGCAACATCTTTAGAATCCTAAGAACCATTATTCCCTTTTTTGATGAACTCATCCTCAAGGTAAAACCCATACAATCATTATTTGGGGGGGGGGAGAGTTTGAAGCAAAAAAGTAAAACATAGAAAAAAGGAAAATAAATATTACTACCCACTTTTCCGATGTAATCATTGTTGAACAATGTAGTGTAATCATGTATGATGTGGTGACAAAATTGTGATGAATGAACTCTTGATTACTCGCTGACCTCTAAAATGCCTATGAGGCGAGTATTTCTACTTTATATCTGAAAAATGTGATATTTCAAAGAATGTATCTCTATTATTTTGAATATTTGGAAATTTTTCACCCGTGAGTTATGTATTTCAAAAATTACTTCATATAAGCTATACAATTAATGAAAAAGAAAAAAATGTGACCATCACCTTGCCTACCGAGGGCACAGATTTGAATTTTTTAGGGGGAGGTGATGACGTACGCTTCTATTGCATGGTGTCCCGCAATGTCTCAGGCTCGAAGCAATGGCACCAGCTCTTATCACCTGGCGACGATCCGCTCCAAGAAGGTGGAGTCTTCACGATACCAGAACAGGTGTTCCAGTACTAACCCCATACGCAGTTCCTTTTACGGTTCGCTGAGCATCTTTGGAACCCACTGTATGTACACCTTCTGCTAACCCAACCTGTTGTGCACAACTGTCCACACTGTTCCAATGCTGGCCATCACGGCCAACATTCGTACTGTGACATGCCGATCACTTCTCATCAGGTCGTTCATCTTGTTAAGGAGTTCGGCCTTGATTACCATGTTTGCCTGGCCTGGTCTCGGTTTATCACTCAAAACACTTGCAGTCTTCACGAAAACGGGCACTCCACTTTCTCACTGACTTGTCGGACATACAGGTTCTCTCCGGATACGGCCACCATCCAGCGATGAATATCGGCTGGTTTAACCCCTTGCACAGTCAGAAATCAGATAACACCTCGCTGCTCCTCAATCGTTGAATTGTTCACTGTAAACATCATGATGTCCTCACAACTGCCTGCTTCTCTCACTCACTGCTGTGTCAATTGGACGGAAAAAACAACTGCATGCTTCTCTCACTCACTGCCGCGTCAATGGGACAGAACACACAAATGCCTGCTTCTCTCACTCACTGCCATGTCAACTAGCAACTGCCTGCTTCTCTGAAAGCACCCGCTCAATGCGCACCTCCACACCGAACACTACATTCGCTTTCCTAGATGATGCACTACGTTATCTCAAAGCGGCATATTGAAATCTCAACCGGTTTGATTTTTACGACGTTTTGTACCTTTCCATTTGAACACCCCTCATAGATGCACACTTTGCAACTGGAACAGATTAAATTCCCCTCATATTTAACACAGGCACAGAATCTTATTTTTAACACATGTTTTCTAATTTGTTTCAGGGGTTCAGCTTTATATTTAATTGATAATTCATAGTCCTGCCCTCTCAAATGCTCTGAAATGTGTAGAGCATATGAAACCATGTCGGGTTGATGAGGAATGAGTGCGACTTAATTTTTTACAGCCAAGCTGGATATCTCTCTGGAAATTTCTCTCGATTGCGACTTTGTGACCTCCTTCTTTTAATGTTTTCGAAGTGCTTGCGTGTTTGCAACCATACAGAACACAGTGAACGATCATTAATTGTAGTTATATATGCTGAACCAACAGTTGTACTGTCTGATTCTGTTATACCTACTAATAGCACGCAGGAGGCAGTTCACCAACAGTGATGTCACTCGCTTAAGAGATGTGGCCATTTTCCAGTTATATCTTCCGAACAACATAAAATAATGCAATATGGTTTTCAGCACATTGATTAAAATTTAATCTTGTACTGAATGAGTTAAGAAAATAAACTCCAAAAATAAGTTGCCTGTGCCTCTGAGACTTACTAAAAG
The DNA here is from genome assembly GCF_040414725.1 of Anabrus simplex. NCBI lineage: Eukaryota > Metazoa > Arthropoda > Insecta > Orthoptera > Tettigoniidae > Anabrus > Anabrus simplex. The sequence goes on along the minus strand of NC_090265.1, from coordinate 1,145,349,712 downwards.
GATGATTATCCTTTTATCCTTATTCATTCATTCATTCATTCATTCATATCCTAAAGGCAAGGCCTTGTCGCTGCAATCACACTTGTCTCTCCTCTGCTGAGCGTTTCAGGTGAACATATTTTTTCAAATTCAGCCTGTCCATCACGGAATCCAGATACTTCTTCCTCGGCCTTCCTTTTCTCTTCTTACCGAGAACTTTTCCTTCCAGCATAGTCATGAGGAATGTGTTATGTCGAAGTGTGTGGCCAAGGAATTTGGTTTTCCTCTTTTCTACAGTGTTGATCAATATTCCCTTGTTTCGTTTATTTCCTTGACTTTTTCTCCGTCCAACTAATTTCCAGCATCCACCTCCATATCCACATTTCCATTGTTGCCAGGCATTTTATATCCTGTTTTGCTAAGACCCATATTTTGCAACCATACAACAAAACACTCCACACAAACATTTTGGCAAATTCTTTCCTAATTTTAATGTTGATGTTCCTGCTTGTCAAATGCTGTTTCTTGTTACTGAAGGCTTGTTTAGCTAGAGCAATCCTCCTGATTTCTGTGGTGCAGCTGTTGTCCTGAGTGATAATGCTTCCCAAGTAGCAAAATTGACTTGCTTCTTGTACACTTTCATCACCTACCTTAATGTTTATTGGTATTTCCTCAGTTGATTTCTTGACAACTAATACTTTTGTTTTCGAGGTGTTCAGTTTCAATTTTGATTCTTGTAGTGTTGATGTTAAAACTCATAGCATTTTACTTATTTGCCTCTCTGAATCTGCAATTAATGCAATGTTATCAGCAAACCTTATACAGTGGATTTGTTGTCCGTTAATTTTGATTCCTTTGGTTTTGTGCCTAAGTGTTGATATGGCCTCCTCAATGAACATGTTGAACAAAAATGGAGATAGCGCACAGCCTTGTCTCACTCCCCTTCTAATGGATGCTATCTTAACATTGCCATTGATTTCTATTGTTGTGCTTTGATTTTTGTACAGGAGTAATGAGTCTTCTGTCCCTGCAGTCCAGTCCTATATTCTTCATGTTCCTAAAGAGTTGTTTCCAGTTTACTTTGTCAAAGGCTTTCTCTATATCCACAAATGCAATGTATGTTTTCCTGTAACACTCAGTCTTCTTTCTAGAATAGTTCTTAATGCTATTCGAGCTTCTCTTGTTCCCTTCCCTGTTGTAAAACCAAACTGACCTTGCGATGTATATTGTTAAATTTTCTTTTTATTCATGTTCTTAATTACATTAAGCAGTATTTTCGATGCGTGCGATAGCGGTGTTAGTGTTCTATAGCTGGAACAGTCAGTAGCATTTCCTATCATTGGTAAGGTAACTGTCCTACTTTTAGTAAAATCTCCAGGAATTTCACCATTGTAATAGCATCCTCATAGAATAGTTTTTTGTTTGGAAACACAGTAAAAGGCCTTTTTCATATCTCACAGTACTATACAGCTTTTTAATAGAGAAGATAAAGCTGCTTCATTTAAACTGGTCTCTGTCTGCAGCAATATATCTCACCTAAGATTCAAAACTCAAAACCTTCCAACATCTATCGCTTGTTTATCATTCAGCTCAGAGAGGCGAAGGAGTTAACCTTTATCCGCCTTTCTCCCGTACCTCTGTCTTTCAGAAGGGTTTCTATTGGCATTCCGCAAAGCTATGGAACTCGCTGTCAGGGGATGTCAAGAACTTGCCTCTTCCAAAATGTCAACATATATAAAGAAAAATGTAATTTAATGAAACTGCCTCATATGTCTGAGTGTGTGAGTGAATAAGTGAATGATTGGTAGAGTGAAAGGAAGTATCTGAGCACTAGAATGATCGAATAAACGAATGAAGGAATGAATGAATGATTAGCTATTTATCGACAGACAGAATGAACGAGCAGTAGGAAATTATATCATGCACAGTACTATCTCAGTATTTTGTAAACTATGTAAATAATACCTCATCTTAAGATAGGAGTGGGGAACATTTTATATGTACATGGGAGTTCACCTTTTTTCTCTAGACCTTCCATATTTCTGAACAGAATTGTAGTAAATAAATAATACCAACATGAATCCCTGAAGATACCTTGCTCTTAAGAGGCAATGAAGTTCCTGAAACCATTCTCTGCATCATCCCTGTTTCGCACACCCTCCCCGAGAAAGTGACTCAGATGCACAAATATGTAGTAATCTGTTGGTACTAAGTCAGGGGATTTATACATGGTGCGAGAGTACTTCACTCTTTGGAGCAATCAGTTTGTTTTGTAATTTTTGCCATGTGGGCAAAGATCAGAAGATCCTTCCTATTGATTAAATATGGCTGCTTTTTACAAAACTGCTAGACAATTTCATAAATTTCTGCAGAGTACACAACAATGGTAATTATTCCAACAGGAGGAAAGATCTTGTAATGCACAACAACCACTGCTGTCCCCACATTTACAATACATTGTGTAATGTAAACTTCGATTTTGTAAAAGGTTAGTGATTGGATATTGGTGAAATTTCTTTGGAAATTATTATTTGTAATAACCTGTTGGTTTGTCACCAGAGAACCTCTATTCAGTCTTATTTAGACATGTGACGAAAAGTGGATCCTGTATGATTTTATTTAAATTCATTTATTGAAAAATGCAAGGCAATTACAATTTATTTTTCCACATAGTTCCTGCTTTGGAAATGCATTTGTCCCAGCATATAGTCAGCTTTTTGATGCAATCATCGTAAAAAGAACAGGGTTGTGTCACCAGCCAGTTGCGCACAAAGTCTTCCACACTCTCGTCATCTTAAAATTGTTGCCCTCCCAGAGCATCTTTAAGCGGTCCGAACAAATGGAAATCGCAGGGCTGTAAGGAGGATGGCCAAGTGTAGTCCAGTGTAGTTCCTGTAGCTTGGAGACAGCGCTGCAGTGTGGGGCTGGACATTGTCGAATTGGTTGGTCTCGTCTGCAGCGATATGCAACCCTCACCTTGTTCAACAGCTCGCAGTAGTAAGCAGCATTGACTGTGTGTACTGTGTGTCGCTCATGGAAAAAAATCAATCACCAAAATGCCTCGCTGATAAAAAATAAAAATAAAAATAAAAATAAAAATTGTAGTAAGAACTTTACCAGCTGACAGTCGAGTCTTGGCTTTCACTGGTGCTGCCTGCCCTTTCCTCTGCCACTCCTTAGATACACGCTTCCTTGACAATGTTTGATCACCGAACTGTGCAGTCAATCTCTGGCAAATTTGCACCGCTGTAACTCCTTCATAAGCAAGAAATTTTATAATCATGCATTGCGCAGTGGAGGGGTGCACCTCTTGCTCCGACATCATGAGCGTTACTGACGAAACGGTTGGAAATATCTAAAAGTATGCTCTCTCCACTCCTAACAATCATGTCTAAGCATAGCAGAAGTGCAGGACCAGTCCTACCAACTGTTGATGTTTAGGAACAAAAATCCTGTTTATATTTGATCGACCTTCCTACTTTCTACAAACATGCCTCCAAAGTACAGGGCATGTTTCGACCAATTTATTACTTATTAAAATCAACAAGGCTATTCACAGAGGAAACCTGTTTCATTAAATATTGTGCATTTGAAGTAAATGATAATATAAAAGGAAAAAATACATTTCAAAACTAACAAACTTTACTTAAAAAATGTATTTCCCAGTTTACTTAATACATATACAGTTTTATATAATGCTTCAACAATTAACTTTGAGGAACAATAAATTTATCCTTTTTTTTTTTCAATATCTTCAGATAAAGTAACATACAAATAGCAAATCTTATATCAACTTTTTTATTATACACTATATTTGAATCCTAATGGCAATGCATAACAGGATGCCACAGTATAAATACAGTATACTCAGAGGAAATGACAAAGGAGTGAGCAAAATGCAACATCAAGAAGAAATAAGATGAAAAGCCACAACTTACCATGTCACAACAAACAAAGATTAATGCCTCAGAATTTTCATAGTGTTTCTTCATGTAAACTGAAGACATTCTTTATTTCCTAGAAATGACTTCTAGAAATTGATCTTATTACTGCTTCCTGTAGAGGTCTAGGCCTACTTAATAGATGCAAAGTTGTCTGGTAACCAACATAATTCTGGTACTTTTATAGCTGTATGTAATTAATGGGACTAGAGTTAGGAAGAAAGTGGATGTGATCTGTACATTACAAATTGCTGTGGATTTCACTGGAGTGGAAATGAGAAACAAAAGCAGGGGGAAATTGTCTACAATATGTATTGTTAATACATATTTAAGTTATTTGGTGTTCCAAATAAAAATTTAAATACTGTAAAACTCTTTGTTTAAATGACAAATCTTCAATATTGTCAGCATAATTGCAACAATTGCATCGGAGTTTAAATGTTTTACTTCACTATCACGTAGTGTGCCTGAGTGGTCCCTGGATTAGGGCGGAACTGCATGCGAGCACATGATTCCACATGATGTCATATACCCGGCAGTCCACAACAACCGAGTGGTAAGCTCCAGTGTTACATGCTTATGAACAATGAGTAGAACACTTGGAACTTCAAAATATTTTGGTATGTCTTGTTTGTCACAATATAAAAATAGTTCAATTTTGCAGTCAAATTTATCTGTCTGATATTACTGTTAATGCCCCCAAGAATAATGGCCGAGAGGATTCATCGTGCTTAACAAGCACACGTTGTAATCTGTAGGCCTTGGGGCAGAGCAGGGGTCACTTATTAAGCCCGTCAGAGCAGTCGTGCCAACGCTTTGTGAGCATAGTAATAATAATTAAAATAATATATTCTCACGGGATAATTTTACATAATTGCCAAAACGAACTAAAAATAAACAACCGGTGAGTATATCATCACAAAATTTTGACCATCTTATTTCATTATATTAATAATGCATTGTGACATAATCTTAATCACCAATACAAACTTCAATTACACACACATAAAAACTGCAATAGCTTAAAGTGTAATATTTCAACAATATTTTACCTGTTATTGTTCATAGTAATATTATTATTATATATTCTGCATTAAGTGCAATATTGCAACAATTTTATCCATTATTTTAATAATGATGATGATGATAATAGTAATAATAATAATAATAATAATAATAATAATAATAATAATAATAATAATAGATCCTGACAGAATAAAATCAAACATATTCAATTTCATAAAATAAAAAAACAACAAGTACATAAACTATAATATGACAACTTTTCAGGAGTTATTGTTAATAATAATAATAATAATAATAATAATAATAATAATAATAACATGCATTACAAAAACCAATTGTTATTACAGTTAATATATTCTAACAGACAATCACAGTAAAAAGCAATATGCTACAAATAATGCACAGTCTGCACAAGTGATTCCACCAGAATGAGGAGGAGGAGCTGGTATCGTTCATAGCCTGATATTGACTTACTATCCCATGTGGAACACGTGTAAATGGTAATTAGGGTATCATTTGTATGGCATATCACATAACTTCATTTAGGGGATGAAATTCATGGTGTTCATTGCCATGATTTAATTTACTGGACAGTGTATAGCCAACAAGATGTATGGGAGTCAACACTGACAGGTCTGGTTAAGGCTTCATTCACCGTGTTTATTTTAATAGTTATTAATGTACGAATTTTGTTAATTTTCTATGGCTTACCTCAGACTTCTTTTCATCTTTCATGGTTTTAGCCATGTTAAATTCAAAATAAATCATCAATATCTGTTTACCATTTTCCCAATTTCAACTATTAAAGACATGAAATTAAATGCCTGTTATCTATTATGCTGATACTTTCTGACTTGACTCGTATTTAAACTATTACACCAGTCTTCGTTAATGATATTTCATTCTTATCTAACATATCATATATTTACACATATTTATCTTGAATGTGTTTCCTTATTTCTTCTAATTTCTTGTCTCCAAGCACAGAATTCTATTCAATTTTCAGTTGGTAGGTTGCCACTTCCACAAATAGACTTGGCCTTCCATTTCCACACTTCGAGATGAACTAATTTTTCTGCTGGTATATTTGCTTTCACAAATGCTTTGGTTGTATAAAGTGAGTGTGTATATTTATTTAATAGTAAGATTATTAGAAATATATCATTGGTCCTCCAGTGAGGGTGACCATAAAGGTCCAGAATACATAACTTACAGTATATAATTATAATAATGAAATTATAGTTACTAATTTTTTAGTGGAAAATTCATTGCTAGCCAGATATTACGATTTCAGATATAAATGCAAACTGTATAATTTGCAGAGAATCTCTACATCATACACTAAAATGGAATTTTCAACTTAGAGGCTGACTGAAAGATAAAGGATACTTTGTATCAGCTAAAAATGTGTAATGAAAAAAAAAAAAAAAAAAAAAATCTATAGAATTTTACAGAAAATCACCAAAGATGGTTTCTTAAAATACTTAATGATGATTGTAAGGCAGAAAGTGCAATGTCACTCGTCAAAGATTTTAGCAGGTGGAATACCTTGCAGAACTCAACAAATTTTGTAAGTAGTGTGCCCCTACTGCCGATCAGCAAGTCTAACTTTGATATTTTTACGTTTTATTCTTGCTTGCAGAATAGAATTGTCCGTCAGTCCTTCTTCTCACGAAAAACATCGTCAAGTTGACTCAACGAGGATTTGAACCGGACTATTGGATCAATTGCGATCTTTGCTTAACTCATGGAGGATTCAAAGCGGATTATTAGATCAATATTATTGTCATCGCAGGCAGTCATATTGATCCATCAAGTTCTTTCAATCTCTCTCAAACAATAGATCTCTTCATGGATGTGAATCAGGTTCTTCTGAGGGCATGACCAATGGAGGTTCTTATTTGATGATGTCTAGCGATGATGTCTCGCTGTGCTGGCTTTTTTAAAAATATTTTTAACTTCTTGCATGGTCAAGAGCTTCTCTGATCTCACAATTATTGATCCACTAGATTGTTTCTCTGATCTTTCTTTATGATGCACACGTTCTTCACCCTCAACGCTTGCACAGTCCGTCCTTCCTCTGATAATCTGGAGAAGATTCATAATGTTTGCACATCAACACACTACTAGAGAAAAAAAATTTGGCTTTTAAATTCTAAAGCCCTTTCAGAAAGCAAAATGCTCACCTTTGGCATTGTTTGTAATTATTAGCACTTGCAAGGCCTACACAGAATACAAACATGTACTTGTTACACTCCAAGAAGGGTCACACCCGGAACTTTTTTGTGCAGGTAAAGAAAAATCATATTCCTTTTAGAGCTCATTAAGGAGCAATCACACCAAGGATGGCAACATTCTTAACACACAATGAAGTATTAAGAATATATGGCATAAGTACACTGAACAGCTGTATTCTGACAATTGACTACAGAAAAGCCGACTGTGTTGAGCAAGACAAATTAAGGGAAGCTCTGATAGAATTGGAGGTACTCGCACATTTGATTCAGCTACAGTAATACAATTGCCTTATACAGATCAAAATGCATCAGTTCATACACCATACGGCAATACTGAATGGTTCAAAATTGAAAAAGTGTCTCTGTTAAGGCTGCAATTCTTTCTCCGTTCCTTTTCAACCTGTATGCAGATATAATTAGAATATGTGGAAGCTAAATTTAGAGGAACTTGACATTGGTGTAAACAATGGAGGAAGCCTATAAATAATTTGATACACTGACAATACAACCCTGTTAGCAGAAACAGAGAAAGATCTATATATCTCATAATTTCTCAGCTTAAAGACGAAAGTGAAAAAATGGGCTTCTATCTCAAAGACTACGGATGAACGTACTAGAACTTGTATAATGCTCAATGAATAGGAGATACAGAGTGGAAGCATTTTTCTATGAGCCAAAACCAAAGTGGAGACTGCAGTCCTGAAAGAAAAAGACAAATTTTACTCGGTCGAAGCATTAAAATGATTATGCCCCCAATCTCAAAGAGCAAGATATCACATTAGCTACAAAATACAGATTAGTTCATGTGATCATCTTCCCACTATTCATGTACGGATGTGCGAGCTGGACTCTGAAACAAGCAGACAAGAGAAAGACGCATTTTAGCTCTGGTGTCAACGAAGGCGTGGGAGGACATCAGTAGACGAATAAGTTTGGATGGTGTCTTTAAAAGTAGGAAAGATCACAATATGAAGATAAAGTTGGAATTCAAGAGGACAAATTGGGGCAAATATTCGTTTATAGGAAGGGGAGTTATAGATTGGAATAACTTACCAAGGGACATGCTCAATAAATTTCCAATTTCTTCGCAATCATTTAAGAAAGGGTTAGGAAAACAACAGATAGGGAATCTGCCACCTGGACGACTGCCCTAAATGCAGATCAGTAGTGACTGAAATTGAAAAGGCCGTCACAATTACCCTACACTGCAAAAGTCACCAACAGGGGTAGTTTTAGTGTATGTCAACCCACCTGTCACCGGCCAGTAAGATCATGAAGCTAAGTCTAGCATACTTCGGCCATGTTATGTGACCAGGTTCCTTAATAAAAATTTTAAAAAAGTCACGCTTGAAATTATCAGCAGAACAAGACCTGGCCAGCAGAAGACATGTTGGATATATGTCATTAAAGCAGACACCACCCTCACCCTGGGACAACTAAAGGAGGCAGTGTGGGAAAGAGCAACTTAGAAAACTCGGATTCATAGAATTGCCAATGATTCGACTCAACTGAACAGATGACAATCATACCGCAGCTATGCAGAGAATGTTGTAATTATCAGCACTCATAGCACTGTAGGCCTATGTAGAATTTAAACTTGTATTATACTGCAGTTACATAGTGAATAATTTGTCATTAGCTTATGCAGCATTTCAAGCACACAGAGTTACATTTCATGTGCATTCAAAATGGAGGTTATTGAAGATGCCTCTTATTCCTTTTACAGGAATTTTATTTTTCAGAATGTTATGAATAGAGCCCGGATTATATGTAGAATAAAAATAAGAAATATGTACATAAATATGTAATTAAAATTGACAAAATATGTAGTTAAATGTGTAATAAATTAAAAAATATGTAACATAATATCTAAGCTTTGTTTGATGTATTCTAGAACACAAAAAAGGAAACAAACCCAAAAGAAGTTCAAAGTTTAAATTTTCATTTGGTGCAATTAATAACTAATTCTTTTCCAAATTTTCTGCAATCATCGAATGCCTTCTGTGTGTTAGGATGTTCTTATATATATAGAAGAAGACCTTTCACTTCACAAGAAGTCACCGGCGCGTATTTCAAATAAGGAATGAGAGTGGAAGATACGTTCTTATTTTCAGGGAGTCGCACCCAATACGTTTGTCATACTTTTACTTCGTGTCTTTCTCCATAGTAGCAGCGACATATCACTGACCCACCCTTCACACTTTACTGTTACTTCTTAAGGGATGTACAGACCATCAACAAATATGTAATACCTATCAAAATATTTATTATGCATTGAAATATGTTTAAAAAAATTAACTTTGAACTCCTGGAATAATGGTCCATTTAGTGTGATTCACCGTCCTGTTAGCTTTTCTTGTAGCTACATATATGGGAACAGAATATGTAATTACATATAATCCGGGCTCTAGTTATGAACATGTGAAAAAAAAAAAATTCGTTTATTTCACTGAAATTAAACAACAAACATTTGAATTTCATAAAAATAGCTAAATATGGGAATATGGTTTTATTTATTGAAGATTAAAAAATTAGCGTTACCAGCATATTAAAAATTTGTTTTATTTCATGACTTACCGGTAATTCACATGTACTTTGACCAATTATGCATAGATAACACCGGCCTGCGAAGATTTTCCAGCAAAAGTAATTGTATGTGATATACGTTACTTTAGTATCCTTATGTAAAAAATATCAGTTGTTTCGTATCACGTACAGATTTGTCACAAGTCCGTCTCATGTTTATGCTAAGGGAGCTTCATTGTTGTAAATGAGGTTTGGATTGGTTGCATGGAATGCAGGTATGAATTTGTCTGAGAGAAAATATTTTATGTGCTCTGTTTTGGAGGGGAGTAGGTAAGCATACACGAACACCGGAATAACAATTAGAACAGTTGCAGTTCGCGCATGCACAATGTCAGACATAGTCAAAATGCCAAGATCGCGTTTCTCCGTAGTTGGAGAGGAGAATATGACAACATGTGTCACACCTTCACCTACAAGTTACAACGTGCACTTGAAGTCTATGGAGTGAATAAGTGAGTTAGTCTGTGTTAAAATGGCATACTGGCAGTGATGTTCGGAGGCGAAGTGAATAAGTGAGTTAGTCTGTGTTAAAATGGCATACTGGCAGTGATGTTCGGAGGCGAAAATGTGTGAACAATCCCAACTCTTTCTGTTATATATGTGGCCAGTATACAATTAAAGGCCAGAAGCCAAATATTATGCCATTTATAAAAAGCCTGTAATTGGCAAATTTTAACATGAAGTTAGGTGATCAACACAAGAATTTTGCACACCATATCATGTGTAAAAAGTGTGTAGAAACCTACGGCAATGGTACAATCAGTTGTTGCCGTCAATGCCATTCAGAATCCCAATGGCTTGGCGGAAAAAAAATAATTATTTTGCCGAATGTTAATTTTGTGTATGTAAAGTGTCCGGGTTCAATACGAAAAACAAAAAGCACATTGTGTATCCCTGCCATCCATCTGCCGTAACCCCACTACCACATGGACCCGATATTCCTGTCCCTAAACCACCAATATAGTTACCAGAGAGTGTGCCTTCGTCATCTGCAAGTGCGGAGGATGGTGGTGATGATACATTTGTACCGGATGTTGAGGATAAAATTCGTCTTTATAATCAGTGTGGCTTAAATGATTTGGTGCGTGAACTAGGCCTCACTAAAGAAAAGAGTGAACTTTTAGGATCAAGATTATAAAAGAGAAATTTTTGAATTCCTGGGACAAATTCGTACTGTTACAGAAATTGGGAGAAAGAATTCTGGCAGTTTTTTGTTCTCAAAGACGAACTTGTGTTTTACTGTGATATCCCTGGCTTGATTCGTTGTCTTGGAACTATTTTCGTAATCTATAATCTATAATCTAAATAAGAAACTAGAAGCACTTAAACAACCACCCAAACCAAATCCACAAACCAAAATTCCAAACATGAAGTCTCCAACCCTCCCCAACGAAATCACTGAACACAAATTCCACCCACCCACAAAAAAATCTCACAAATACGACTTTTAACGAAATGGAAACTGTTATCTTGAGCAAGGGACCCAAGCACAACTGGGGTAACACATCAACCTTCCAGAACATTACAACCACCATCACCGAAATAGAAAACCATACAGAAAATCCCACACGAGCTACGAGATGAAGTCAGATATGACATTAAAAAAAGGCTCCCACAATATATCGAAAAAAATTCACAGTAACTTCCCAAACAATAACTCAGCCAATAAAACGCACATAAACAAACTCAAAGATAAAATAAAACGGAATAATCTACTTATAACGAAAGCCGACAAAGGCAATACCACAGTTATCATTGACAAAGACCAATACATATCGAAAACTAAAGAATGTTTTCAAGATAACACTTTCCTCACCAAACGTAAAGATCCAACTAATAACATACAAAGAAACTTCAAAGCCTTATTGAAAAATACACACTTTCTTTCAAATGAAGTAGAATCCTCTAAACTTATGTAGTAATTAATCCTCAAATACCTACTGCTAAAGCTTATCCCAAAATACATAAAGAACACATACCAATGAGACCTATTATTAAGTACAGAGCAAGCCCAACCTATAAACTCTCGCAATTTATTCATAGATTCCTCAAAAAGCACTGTGTATTCTCAGCTAATAAAACGGTACGGAATTTAATAGATTTTTGTAATAGAACGAAAGGATTAAAGATTGAACAATACCACATTCTCGCATCATTTGACATAATAAACATGTACCCCAACATTCCCACAAAACGAACAATAGAAATCATTGAATCCAATCTAAAAAGTCACAGCACTCTAAGCACTTTAGAAATAGAAGAGCTCATTAAATTACTCTATTTTGCCATTAGTAACAACTACTTTAGATTTCATGATACTATTTATCAGCAACAAGGCTTACCGATGGGATCTCCCGCCTCTGGTATACTCACTGAAATTTACACAGACCATTTAGAGCACACATCAATTAGTAAAATAGACAATACTTTTTTTGGTGTAGATCTGTTGATGACATTTTCGTCATCATCGACAATAGATCCACAAATGAAACCGATATATTAGATAAACTCAACACAATAGACCCATATAAAATTTACCACAGAAACCTAAAACAATCGCAATCTGAACTACTTGGACATAATAACCAGACATGAAGACCACCTTTCTTACAAAATATTCAGAAAACCCACGCATACCTCAAATACAATCAAAATAGATTCCATTCACCCCAACACACACAAAAGAGCAGCTTACTACATCATGATACATAGAGCATTCAATATACCGCTAACAAAAGAAGATTTAAACTAATTCATGACATAGCTAAAAACAATGGATACAAGAAAGAGATGGTCAATAAAAATCATTCACAAAATAAAATCCCAACCCAAAACCAAACTAACAAAAGCAGACAAATCCAAGAAAGATTACACACTATTCACCTTCAATAATGTACAAATACACCCCATAACATTTTTTAAAAACATAACTTAAGAATAGCATTTAAAACTACACACAAGAGTACCAACATCATACACAACGTGAGGACAATCAACAGCAACAGCAAATACAACCACTCAGGGGTATACATACCTGCCAACTTTTAGAAACCAAAAATAGGAAGATTTTTTTTATTCCTGGATTTCATCACATATATTCCACCACGGTCTAGGTGAAAAAAGGTCAAGATAAAAGGCATACATATCTACAGTTACAATGCGAATTGACCGTTAAATTTCAAATCTTAAACTACCAAACAATAAAAATGGTTACAAGAAAATGTACCTTATCATTATCATTTATGACACTTAAACGAATAATAATATTTATGTCACACCGACACACGCAACAAAATGCATAATATCGTATTTTCTCGCGTAATTAACGCACTTTTTGACGAAAAATACAGGCGAAAACTTCGGATGCGTAAATTATTCAAGGAATTAAGATATTTACAATTCATTTACATTTAAAAGATGCATCAAATATAATATAAAAACACAACTGGTTCAACTCGTTTGCGGTTATCGTCATTTGGCGTAAAATTCCGGAGTGAGATTTTTCCTGAAAATTCAAATAGGGTGCATCAGGTAAGTTAGACACGTGGGATTGAAGTCCCATTACGAGCTGACAATACGACCTGGAGTGAAAACATGAACTAATAAAAGTACAATTCATGTAATGCCATAACAATGACATACCGGCAAAAAAACTGTCCAACACGAGAAGGGCCGGGCATCGAAGGAGGGACCCTGCTACATTACCCCAAACCGTTTGTATCCAATCTTGTACGAGTGACGTGTCCATCCATCCTTCTTCTTGAATACGAACGTGGATCACTCGCGGAAATTTTGCTTTGGGCATTGTTTTTCGTTTTAGATCAATGTAAGGTGTAAGCTTTCTGAAATCAGCTGTTACAGCAAGCATTGCAGTACATCGTTGTTTTTTGCTTCCGGTAGCGCGTACGATAACACTGTATGATCCTTTCTTATCGATTGTTCGACTTTGTGGCATATGGAAAATGACTGGCGTCTGATCTGCGGTTTCTATAAGGGAGATCAAATATTCCTCACTTTACGCTTCTCAATCACAAAACGATGAAAATGGTTTAAATCATTCGTCATTTTTTGGCATGATGATGATCTTCGCTGAAGAGGAAGTCCATTTATCTTCATAAAATTAATCAAGACTCGGCTAACCTTCAAATCCGAGACACTGATTCCATGTGCAGCGGTTATTTCACATTCTTTAAAATACTACATTTCGTGAGAAATTGCTTATCCAACGTTGCGTCACAAAATCATATATTTAAGCAGATCCTTCTCTACTTGCGGAAACTTGCCGCTTTTTGGTCCGCGAAATGCTTTGCGAGACATGTTGGCCGCTTGACGTGCACTTCTGTTACCGCGGTAGCGCACGTTTCATTTGGGCATTGAATACTCGCTGCCCTCTTCCCGTATGTTTCGGTGTAACTGATCACCTCGAGTTAGTATGATGCAGTTTACTCGAATACTGTGGACTGACAAACAATTTTGAGATCACAGAATGTCCCGTACCCGAAACACTCGTAAAACTAGTGCAGTGGGATTTCCTGCCGGCTAATAACAGCACGTTGCCCTGTATCTGGAATGCCCGCTTTCGCAATAGGAAGCCTGCTACTTGAGTAGTTGACATCTTTATTTCGAAACGCATCCGGAGCTGCGTGATGGATGTTCGAAGTTGTGGGGGCGTCAAATACGTGAACATTTGTTTTTTGTCCACTTTGGACCCAAAAATATTGGGATGCGTAAATTATGCAAGGGCGTTAATTACGCGAAAGAATATGGTAGTTTCTTTATCAGACGGTAAAATGAACGGAAATTTATAGGTATCTCTGAACACTTGGAGATAACGTTTGTTATATTTTTGGCCTTAACGAGAAAATGAACTACCTGAAACTGTCACCGACACAACCCACTTAAAAACATTCAACTCATTAAAATGATGCACTTAAATACGCGAAACTACCACATACAAAACAATTATATATATCCCATACATTATTAACATACGACTTTGGCAGTGGGGGAAAGCATACAAGTGCAAGAAAAAAAGGGGCCTAAAACTCCAACGAAACTACGCACAGAAACGATGTTAACAGCGCGCGAACAACAATAATAAACTCATTCTTTCATCCCGATTAACTGAGTCGCTAGCGCGCGCCAGCCTGTCTTGCTTGCAGGACAATTGCCGCCCCGAATCCCCAGCTGTATAAAGCGGAAACGCTGCTGTGGTGAGCGGGAAACACGATACACGAAGGCGCAGGACGAAATACTCACGAAATAAAGCATCAAATAAATACTCTTGAAAATGAGGTTTCGTAAATTACACAAACACACAAGAATTTATAGTAGGGGAAGAGTATTGGCCGTACTAGAAGTTATATTGGTCAAAAATAGGAAGAAGTAAAAATAAATCGGAAAATCGGAAGACGAGTTAAAAACCGGAAAGTTTCCGGGTAAATCGGAAGGGTTGGCAGGTATGGGTATACCGTATCAAATGCAATAACTGTAACACAAGCTATGTCGGACGCACCGGTAGAAACTTCCTAACCCGATATAATGAACACATAAATGTGGTAAAACACAATCTTTTTTCCTAAATAGGCCAAAATGTCGAAGACTATAAACACAGTTTCATAAACATTGAGAACGATATGCAAATCCTGAACATAAACCCCAAAAGGCCGCCTGCTCGACATAACAGAAGAATTTTACATCACTCTAGATCAGTACACCAATCCAAATTACAACATAAATGAAATTACAGAAAAAACGCAACATTTTCAATACAGTTATCCCCGCCCTAAAAAACTCCTACCTTAAGATAATCAATAAACAGAACACGATACGCGATAGAGAAACATCGAACAACACACCTAGCTCCACCCCCAGCCCCACAACAGCAACTCTCCCTACCCCTCCTTCCCTTCCCCTCAAAGCAGCTAGTATGAGCCTAAGAACAACACGAAGTAGTACACAACAAGCTCGCATATCAAATACAACTCAGCCACACCAATAACAGTAAGTACATATTCAAAATTAGCACACACAACCCTTAGACATTCCTCCAACATAAAATATCACTCATAGCTCAATCTTATCTTCCACAGATAATATAACATCACTGCACAAATACTAATGGGAAAGGACCCACTACTTTGAACCCAATGTCACTCAAATTTTATGGACGTCACAGGACATGATTCGATTTTAACATAAAGCAACAAGATTCAACACACAGCAGAGCTGAACATATTTTAACCTAATTCTATCCATACACCTGGCACTCTTTTTTAAAAATTGAAAGCATTTTATTCTATGTATATACATGAAGACAAAATCTTTTATTCATACAACGTGACAATTTTACAAGCAAATTGTATCATTTAAACTCCAGGAACAGCAGCCAAGTGTACAACTATGTAAATAAGACTTGAACACAGAAGTCAACCGATGAATTGAACAACACGCAAGACATGAAGGTCATGTGCATGAAGTGTTCCTATATACATTGTATTCATTATATATATTGTATATATGATGAATAAGTTAGTTTTGCCAATGGCCGTAGCAGTGTTGAAACACCGGATCCCGTAAGATCTCCGAAGTTAAGCAACATTGGGCGTGGTCAGGAGTTGGATGGGTTGCCACGCGCTGTTGGTGGGGGGTAAGGGAATGGAGGAGCGGAAAGGAACTGGCCACCCTACCGCACGTAAACTCCGGCTCAGGAACACCTCTGCAGAGGTTCGGACCTGCCTTCGGGCAGAATAACCCTTACCTTAAGTTAGTTTTAAGTAGAAGTGTGTTTTACAAACTAATTTTAAGACATACAACATATCATTTTAGACATACAATCGCATTGTCGCACATAGTGACACGCCAGTTCCCGTTTGACATGCCCTATTTGGACGTGAACCAATGTTTATTGTCATATGGCATTCCCTAGACAATGTACGGTATCTTAATTATACCTCATGACATAGATCTAAAAGTATGGTTCAGGTGACGATGACCCTATGTAAAGGGGTCGAAACCGGTCCTGTAGCATGATAAATGCAATAAATAAGTATTGATAGGTGGAAATCCTTTCCTATTTCTAATTGTTAATTTTGGAACTATTTACAGTTATGAATTTCATTGGTTCCGTATTGAAGTGGGATTACAGTAAAATTAAATTCTTTCAATACATTGTATTGAATAGGACCTTGAAAGAATTCAATTTTACTGTTGGAACTATTTGTCGAGCAAAGGACTGGCGTGTATTGATACCAGTAAAAAACGTCTCAAAGGTGTTCTTCTGCACAATGGAAATCAACTTGCTTCAGTAATAATAATAATAATAATAATAATAATAATAATAATGGCATATGGCCTCCGGAGAGGCCAGGTGCGGGTCTTTTTCTCGTAGACGGCCTATTAGGTGACCTGCATGTCTGTGAAGATGAGGGCCCTACCTAGGATGATTTCTAATGTTGAATACGTCATATATACCCAGCCCCCAAGTCATTGGAATTAACCAATTAAGGTTAAAATCCCCAACCCAGCTGGGAATCGAACCTGGGACCCTATGGACCAAAGGCCAGCACGCTTTTATAGAAACAGATGTTTCTAAAATTTGTTCACTTCTGACTAGAACCTGTTTCTGAGTCTGGTTTTTTGGCTGAATGATCAGAACAGCAACCTTAAGCTCAGATGGTCCCGGGATTGGATTTCTAGCTAGGTGGGGATTTTAGCTCTGTCAGGTCAATTTCTCAACAAATGCTTTTTCAAAAATTATTACCTTCCTACTTATTTATGATGGGGAAAGCATTCAATATTCTGATGTTGCAGTACTACACTTACTACAATTTACTTTATGTCGTACTGACACAGATATGTCTTATGCTGACTATGGGATAGGAAAGGGCTAGGAGTGGATAGCAAACGACCATGGTCATTTTATCATCAAGTAGAAGGTATACCACAAGTTCTATGTATCCAGTATCCTCCTTATTTCTGTGTATAATAATACAGTATCATCGTCCCTCAAGGTAAATATTGTGTAATATTTTTATAACGAGTAAATATACACAGCATTTTACACCTTCCAATTTTGTGTACCGAAACAATTTTACACTTTATTTTCATCTTCCTCTGCTCCTTTCTTTCTCTTCTAGAGCTGCATTTTAAAAGTAAACTATTAAAAAACTATGTGAACATGAACATCCTGAAGTAGTTGTAAATAGGGGTTTCCTTTTGTACATTTTTCTGATTTCTTTCTTCATTTCATACAAACATTCTCTTCAAACTCCCTAAACTTTACCTATATGTCTAGAAATTTTTAAATCTAATTTTTAATACACTTCATCCAGCAAAATATACAGAACTTCATACAAGTCTTTACAATTAACCCAGATGACTTTAATATTATGCATGACCCTTTGTATCAAACTATGGCAAATAGGAACATTATCAATTATGGATTATAATCACAAAAGAGAGGCACTTTACAGAAACAATAAAGGCACAAGTGTATGTAACAATTTGAACAAAGACATATCCCATTAACACACACTTCATGTTGTACACTGCTAGTAATCATAAAATATCAAGTAAAATTTGTATGATTTGTGGGGGAAAACTCATTAATTTTCTATAATATCACTCCTACAATATAAAAAATATGCAGTATTCATTATGATAAACTACTGAAAGTCTAATGCAAATATCTGTACAGAACCATGTACTCTAAAATTCCATTAAGGCAAAATGTTACAATCTCAGAAAATCAGAAATATACCTACTTTACCAATATTTGCATAAACTGGAGGAAAAAAAAAATAAAAAATAAATAAACACATATACACTATTAAAACTGAACAATGTATGCCTAAACATAGACAGCTAGAGATGGGCAATATCGACTGATAACTATCGAACTAGTCGATAGTTTAAACTATCTTAACAGTCTACTACTTTAAAAAACAAATCGACTGAATTCAGTCGCAGTCCCCGTCACGGATCTCTCCACGCTTTACTCTCCAGTCAGCACAAAACAAGTCGACTGAATTCAGTCGTACTCCCGTCACAGCGACGCAGAAGCGAATGGAACTATTGGTTTATAGTCATTTCGGATATGTAATATATAATATGTTAACTTTATAGGTACATGCTTAATGTGGCGATTTTCTCTTGTCGTTTATGTGCTCTTTACTTCGTTGCATATTGGTTTATATGAATTACCTTATTCATAAATACGGCATAACTATAAAGTAATCTGCATAACTATAATAATAATCTAGAAAATACAGTAGTAGTGTGTTTGGCTAGTCTCAGTTACCTTGAGTCTCACATATATATCTTGATTGTGTACTACAGCAACAAATTTTACATATTATTATTCTTAGCACTGTTCGGGAATAGAGCCTCATTGTCGTCTTTCACCGTTTCACTGTCCATTTAGCAGAAAGACCATTCCTATGATGCTGATTCGTATTAAGGGCATCTCCCTATTTATTTACGCCGTGTACGGACGAGTGCGGAAATCGGATTTTAACTTGTGTAACTGTGCATTCCTCAATAGTGTGATTATATAAGTCTGGGATTGGGGTACCGTATGCGCCCAAGGTACAGTACTATTGTGGCATTTGCCAGGAATGAATGTAGAAAACCTCATGGAAAACTGCTTTAAGGATATGGTATCCGCTGTCAGTGAATGGAATACGGACCTGGGATATCCAGGTGGTGCAGCTTCTTATTCCTAATGTGGAGTGGTGTGGACTCCTCGGCTGCAAACGTGGGTCCCTTTGAATAAATTTGTAAGTCACTCAATATAACACTAATTTTGTTCTAATGGGTGTCTATACAAGTGATTTCTAATTATTGGTAAATTGCGTTAAAATCAGTCGAATTCGTAAAAGTACGACTCTTCACTTTTGATACGGAGAGTTTCGACTGGAAACATTCAAATGTTTTTCATGGACTGACTACTTGCTTTATATGAATACTTTCTTTCGACTGAAATCATTTGACTGTTCAGTCTTCTCAACAGGAAGGAATGAATACTTTTGTTCGACTGAAAACATTTGACTATTCAGTCGATAGTTTGAAGGGACTATCGCCCTACTAGTCGATAGTGGTTTTCAGTCGATAGTGCCCATCTCTATAGACAGCTGAAAGTGAGAGCAAGTGTAACACATTAACTCCTTATAACCAGGGCATGGATTTTTATAACCTAATAAATTCCAAAAAATGTGAAGGAAAATATATTTACATGCATTACCCACATTACCTTTAACTCATAATGAAGTAAATATTATAATAATAAAAGTAATAATAATAATAATAATAATAATAATAATAATAATAATAATAATAATAATAATAATATAAGATTAGAAACAGCAGAGAGAATATTATTTCAGTCCTTTCTTAAAATGCAGTTCTTACAAGCAAAAGAAACGAGAATCTACAATGCAGTGATATTCTAGATATCTCATGTTTGTAGTGACCCATATGTTATTGAAAAGTATATCTTTTACCCGATGCCCCTTTTGCTTCACATATTTCTCAGAAAGGTATCTGACCATCTGTGGAAGTCGCCAAATTGTGAAATATTTTCCTTCAATGGATAGCTAAACCTTTATCTTTGGCATTCTAACACTTGAAGTGAATCATATACTAGTACTGTAAAAAACAAAAATACAAGCATGTATATGCATGTTAGTACTCAGGCACTTCAACAACCTGAATTTGTACATCGCACTCTCATTGCAAGCCTATCTAGATTAGAAGCAATGTCTCGTTGCCCTCTAGGGATGCGGATTACCAAAAGATTTCAGGTAAGAGTGGTAGAAGGTTACTTTATTTCACAGTTTTTGAATTAAGTACCGAGCATTCTCCTTTATTGAAAGCTTGATGAAGTTCAGATAGGTTGATTACCCAATGTAGATGGAAAACAATGGCTAAATAACAACACAGACCAAGAAAACTGATTTTAAAACCATAATTTTAAGTAACGAATTGCTGAAAATGACAAAATAATAAGGCAAAATTGAAAACAATGACCTAAAAATAAAAAAAATTGGCAAATATGACTTAATAAATGTGCATTTCTGTAATCAGTGGGTCTTGATCAGGATTTATATGTAAGTTAGCAATGTGTGCGATACACCAATTAAAGATTATAAAAATCTGGGCCCTGCTTATAACAACACAAAACTATTTAAGTCTTCACAAATATTACACTGTATTCATTGTATTCATACTTATGACTAGTTTATTTAAACTGTTGGTTGAGGGTGAGCGCCACACTCACTTTTGTTTTAAAACATCTGTAGAATCAACAGTTGCAGGGATAAAGAGCTGAACCTCCTTATACATTCCCTTTGCTAGATTAAGTACTAATAAATACACACTGTTACAGATCAACTGTCGAACAATTTCTTCCAATGCTGTGTCCTTCAGGTAAATGCAACGCTCACCAGTGATCAACCAAGTTACCCTTTAGTCAATTCTTCTCTAGATTATTATCAGTCAAGAGAATAAAACACACTAGCAGCTAGAGGATTCACCAGATGATACAAAAGAGACAACTCCAAATGACAATATGTTTCCTGTAGACATAATGATGAGACTGATTATTTTGATGGTGAAACTTCACAAGGGAACAACCATAATAGTGTAGAGTGAAATTTCGGGGGATGAAGAAGATCATGATTTTAATTTAAATCCTGAACCTCAGAAGATAGGACGAGATAATACGACTACCTGGAAGGGAATATACCAACATTTCACGCAGACAGACATCTACATTATTATGTTTTGATTCTGATATCCTATGCCACTATTTTACCTCTGCATTGATGTAGAGAACCAGAAGTTTTGCTGTAGGTCTACTGTTGAAAGAATGGAGTTTTAAACATTACTTCTAATAAATACCAGTACTCGAAGATGTTTAAATTTTATATAGCTGTCTGAATATTTCAACTACCCACAACTATTTCCTGTAACAAGATTATGTATACAGGGTGTCTGAAAATAAGAGGACATAGTGTTCTGAAAAAAAAAAAAATCTCTAGCGTACTTTATTTCCCCCTAGTGAAATCTCACCGGCAAATCAACAAAGAAATGTATGTTCAATCGTGAGCAACTTTCGTGTCAGTCTATGCAGCGTGTGGCCGGTCAAGCTCACTTGGGCAGTGCGCTACCATAGTATACTGACGTGCCGCTCGCTCATATGAAATCTTGTTAGTAATGTCGGAGTATCAGAGAGCAGTATATGATCATAAAGCCTGGATAATGCAGCGTCTTTATTCTATTATGTGCTAAGATATCCTGAACCGAATGGCACACAAAACTGAAATACTAGTAGTAAAACTCCTCCTGGTCTCAGGTGAGCACACTGTATGTGTTTTATGAACCATATCGGTAAATACACTACATTGTGTGTGTGTCAAAGTGCCCCACACTACTGAAATGACATACCCACGTAACATAAGGTATGTAATAAAAGTTAACATAGCAAGCACGTTCTGTGGTATTGACAGGCATTAAAGGCTCAATTTAGAATAAAGTATCCTGGGATATAGGCTAATAAAACTAAATCCAAAGTAGCTCCGTACGTTATTATTGTGTTTTGTGTTTTGCCAAACATCTTCTTTAGGTTACTTAGATTTCCTGATGTAGCAGGCTGGGCCTTTACAACTCGATTTTTTACTTCTTAGGTCATTGTTTAGTGATAACTGATTTCTGTTAATTGTTTATGTATCATACATAACTGCGAACATTAGTATTTTTACTTCATTTTTGTAGGGTGTTTTGTCCGGTGTAGGACACAAACGTGAGAACTTACAGGAAATTATGTTTTCCTGAGGCTCCACTTATCCACTTCCGTCCCGTACATGTGTTGAGTCATGCTATGCACAATACTGTATTGCTTGCCAACTGCAGAGTAGAACGCTAGCGTTGTGCCAGGTCCTGGGGGCCATCTGGTGGCAAATGAATGTACCATTTTCACTTCTAATATAACGCTCCGAAATTCAAAGTGTCATTTTTTAAGAAGCCTTTCTCGTGGACAGTCGAGATTTCTTCTGAAGATGCAGAGCACAGTTTTCTGCGAAACGTTAAGAACTTCACCTTATTTCCTTTACATGGCATAAGCCCAAAAGCCTATACATTATCATGTCTATATGTACGGGCCGTGAAAGCATTAATGGCAATATTCTTATGCAATCAATAATTTGTTTTCTGGCATTCTTGCTCTTGTTAAAATGACTTTGAAGAAATATGTGAGAGCACGAAAAGATCAATCATTTTTTTCTTTTGCTAGTTGCTTCACGTCGCACCAACACAGATAGGTCTTATGGCGATGATGGGATAGGAATGGCCTAGGAGTTGGAAGGAAGCGTCTGTGGCCATAATTAAGGTACAGCCCCAGCATTTGCCTGGTGTGAAAATGGGAAACCACGGAAAACCAGCTTCAGGGCTGCCGACAGTGGGATTCAAACCCACTATCTCCCGGATGCAAGCTCACAGCTGTACGCTCCTAACCCCATGGCCAATTCGCCCGGTAAAGCTCAATAACAACAAAATTCAAAGTTTGCTAGAGGTTTTAGGTTCGGATTTGAGCATCGATACTGAGGGAGACATTTATTGTGACTTTGTGGGTGTATTATCATGATTCATCCAATAGCGATAGTGAAAGCAATGTAAGTGGAGAGACTGAGCAGCACATTGAGTGGAACGGGATACATGCCCAGAATTTTCCAGTTATCTGTAACTTTTTAAGAACAAATGGAGTGAGCCCAGGCAATGACATTTGCAAAAATGTAAGCTGGGAATTTATTTTCAGGCATTAATTAGATGACACTTAAGTATTTAAGCTAGTATATTACAGATGAAACCAATAAGTATGCCAGTGCTGATCTAGATTCTTCACCAATGAAAACTTCCATGAAATATATGTGCATATTGATTACACTGCATTCTAAAAGGATTAGTACCAAAGCCTACAATTCACAGTTATGGTGCAAAGATACGCAAAGACAACGGTGCCATCTTGCGGCTGGTGAAAAAACAACGCCATAGAGCCAACCTACAGACAGTAAGAGCAAAATTACAGATACTTATTGACCTGCTCTCGTAAATGCGTACATAATGTGGTCGATAGCAGTTGTTAACTCATTAGAAATCAAGGCTAAAATGAACGACCGCATAATTTGAATGATATATACTGAAATTAAGTAAAAATACCATACACCTCAAGATATGGCAGAGTGCATCCCTAATTTTAGAGGTTAGTTTATATTTTCTCATGTCTGGTTAAATTTCGAAAAGCTATTCCCATGTACATTTATAGCGAAAAGGTTATAATTTCTCTGCTGGCACTTGAAATATGTTTTCATGGTACACATACAACTATGTTAGGTTAGGTGATGCTATTTCATTAAGAAAACTGCAACGTTTGCCATAGAAGCCTCTGGAAGTGGTACTATTATTTTTTCAGAATGAAATTGAACATAAGCATTCACGTAGAATCGGATTTAAAAAAATAACAAACGAGTAAGCCATAATGTGCATATCTTCTACAAAAATACAAGTTTTGGATAAACTGATTGCCGTTTCATACCTATTTTAATCTTTGTGGGGGGTTCAGACCTTTATGAAAAATTGGATGTAATGACAATCCACAACAATGGGTAAATTTTTCGCCATTATGAATTCTCGCTATAACGGACTTCTACTGTAGTGCAGAAGTCTACAATTCACAGCTACTGATGCAAAGATGTAAGTGTTGACATACCATCTTTTAAAAACTGTCATGTCTTGTGCTAGGTTCCTAGAGCTGAGTAACCGAGCTCGATAGCTGCAGTCGCTTAAGTGCGGCCAGTATCCAGTATTCAGGAGACAGTAGGTTCAAACCCCACTGTCGGCAGCCCTGAAAATGGTTTTTCGTGGTTTCCCATTTTCACACCAGGCAAATGCTGGGGCTGTACCTTAATTAAGGCCACGACCGCTTCCTTCCCACTCCTAGCCCTTTCCTGTCCCATCGTCGCCATAAGACCTATCTGTGTCGATGCAATGTAAATCAACTAGCAAAAAAAAAAGAGCTGAGTAAATTATTACATTTGGCAAACAATGAAACTGCCAATAAATTTGATACAATTAAAAAAAAAACCTGAATAAAATACAGCTCTAGAAATGTTTTGTTGTTTGTCCCACCTTTGTCCCGTTTCTCTATGGGGTCAGGTATGAGGCGAGATGAATCTGTTGTGGCGGGTTTTTATGACCAGATGCTCTTCCTGACGTCAACCTCATCAGAGAGTTAATGAGATAAAATGAATGACGTGATGTATGATACTAGGAAGGGAGGGGGTGAAACCCGGTGCTGGCACGTAGCCTCTCCTGTCGAATAGCACCAAGGGGTCTGCTCAAGGCTTAATGTCCACATCCGATGGACAAATCACCATCAACAGTGTCTTATGTTCTCACTCCATATAAACACTGCGGAGAGGTTTGGAATTTAATCCAGGCTTCTGGCACGCAATCTAGTGATTAGAAATTGTATACCACCACATCACCTACCCCAATGGCCAACATTCTGATGGTGAAAATGATACTGGAAAGTGTTGCTGGAATGAAATATGACAGGGAAAACCAGAGTACCCAGAGAAAAACCTGTCCCACCTCCGCTATGCCCAGCACATCTCACATGGACTGGCCGGGATTTGAACCATGGAACCCAGCGGTGAGAGGCCGGTGTGCTGCCGCCTGAGCCACGGAGACATCAAAATAAAGCTCCAGAAATATGAGGCAAATATGATCGGTGCCATTAAATGAAAAGGCAAGAAGGATGTTACTGTACTCACTACAATGCAAGGACTAGACTTCACCGATACTAGAAAGACTGGCAGGAAGACTGGAGTCATACAGCTTAAACCCACAGCAATTATAGCCAATAATGCTAACATGGGAGGTACAGATTTAGGAGATATGATTCTCAGTCAATTTCATGTTGTGTGCAGATCTAGCTAGGCCTACAAAAAGATATTTTTTACCTTCTAGATACAATACTTTTGAACTCCTATATTCTGCATCGAATTGTGAATGGGAAACGGGACAGAACATTCAACATTTTCAAAGTAGAGATTGGCAGAAGAAATGATTGAATGTCTATTGGAAGGCGGGGTTGTCAAAAGGTGTTCCATCACCAGTGAAGAGCTACCTTCCAGACTGACCAGATGCCATTTCCCAGTTAAAGTTGAGCCTACTGCTGTGAAGGGTTTGAAAACAATGATGAGGAGCATCACTTGCCTGAAATACTAGTAGAGGAAGGAGACTACATGGCAGTGTAATCTGTGCAAAGTTTCATTTTGTCTGGAACATTTCCAGCCAATACCACACAATGAAACATGTATGGCAAGACTGTTGAAAATTTAAGATTTTATAAGACTTTCTTATGTTTTACTTCTACTTATTGTTCAGTTAGTGTACTGCAATGAATTGTGTACCATTTCTGAATAATACAAAACAGGTCCCATGATAATATTTGCAGATCACACACTGTACTGTTTAAATCGAAAGCATATGGCACAAAGGCTGTATACTAGAAAGTTGGCATATACATATCAATGTTCGTGAACATGGTGGCTGGGTCCATATGGGTTAACTTAAGAAAAAAAACCACTGCCTGCTTTTCATTTGTTTCCTGTTCTTTTTTATGACAATGAGGGTATTTCATTATTTTTTCTTGCTGAAGAGATAAGCAACTGTCTCCAACAGGAAGAACTAGTAAGGTTCTGAGGCAATACAACTCATCCTTCCTGTCATTTCGCTATCGCTTAACTTTGTTGTAAAGTCCTGTTTGGTGGTCACCGTATTATGCAATATACTTGTTACAAACACAATACTGTAGCTCTCTCTCTCTCTCTCTCTTTTTTTTTTTTTTTTTTTGCTAGAGGCTTTACGTTGCACTGACACAGATAGGTCTTACAGCAACGATGGGATAGGAAAGGGCTAAGAGTTGGAGAGAAGCGGCCAAAAACAGAATCTGGTAAAATGTATATGAAATTCTAATTTCACATAAAAATACACATTTTTGTAATATCTTTGTCACAACACACTAAATAATTTTGTTGTAAATACATAAATTGTTGTTTTTCTTCTACTTTTAAAATTTAATCAAAAAATTTAATTTAAAATACTGTGCATATTAATGAAAAAAATGTTATAAATGTCTTAAATATATTGCATCATGGCCTTGACTGCATGAGCTGACTTGCTCTCTCCCCCTTCAAAGAAGAATTCTTTATTTATGATAATTATGATGCAACGCATTCAACTCTAATGCTCTGCAGTCAATGGCATTGATTTGATTAATTCAAACCACTTAGACAGTACCAGTATTTAAAAGAAGTACTAGTGATACAGTATAATGACGTAAGTGAAGGCAAGGATTTGTTCTCATTTGCAGCAACCTACTGCTGCTTAAAAAGTAGCCATTCTGTTAAATGCAGCAAGACTTAAGATCACTGATGTATATTTACAGTTTTCCCACATTTACAAAATATAATATTTTAAAATCGCACTAATTCTGCATAATGGCTGTTTCACACGCAGACTTCAGAAACATTATTTAGATTAAGAAACTTCCACTTCTTTTCCTCATTTTCAGAAAGTTCTACATATTATGCAGATTTATTCAAAGCTTTCTATATACATGTATGCAACGTTTTCTATACAGGGTGTAACAAAAATGTACGGCACAAATTGCAGGACACGTTCCTCACACATAGACGAAGAAATTATGTTATATGAACATGGGTCTCCGGAAACTCTTTGTTTCCATGTTACACCTTATTTTCTCCAACTCATTAATCATGGAAAACACACAAGAACGGAATGAGAAAAGAACTATCATAGAAAACACTGATTCCAATCAATACTATGAAGATATTTTTCATTGTAAAGCTTTAAGGTACACTATATTTTTTGTTAGAATCATGGGGAACATGCACGCTTGCTAACATCTGGTTATGGTGTCAATATCGTAGGTGCACTACCAGTGTTTTGTTTTACATGTCCCTGTTGCCATGCAACTTACGTCATTGCATGTTTAGAGGTAACATCAACTGTTCCAGTGATCCGTACGACCTTGGCAAGCACACGGATTACTACATACATAGAGTTCATCACAAACTTGGCCCATTTGATGTATGGATTAGCAGACTGCAATGGCGCTCGCGCTCAAAGTTTTTACCGGGAAAGGTTTCCAGGATGAAGGTGCCCCGTCAGGAAAATGTTTGAAGCCATTGAGCGTCATATTAGGGAACGTGGGGCATTTCAGCCTGATACTCGCGACCGGGGAGCCCTAGAAGGACGATGACACCGCAACAGGAGGCAGCAATTCTTCATGCAGTATCCTAGTATTTTAATATGATCAAATACAGTTATGTTCTCAAGACCAGAACAGATGTTGCACCTTTGGGAAGTCCTGGGATTGCCTACTACTGTTTTGGTCCTAATATAAGATGAATTTTTACATTTACGTTTTTATGCTAAAATGCCCTTATAAAAACCACAGTTGTTTTATATGCACAACGTAGTACTTAAAAAGTATTTATCATTTCCCACTAGTGAGTGCCTCAACGTGTTTTCCAGCAGAGCTCAAGATCATGAATAAACCAAAATTTTGGGACTTCTGATTTTTTTTTTTCTCTTTCCAATTTGCTTGTAATTAGTGGCAGGCGGAATTGGAACTTTTGAGAATCGATACTTGCATTCAAAATTCTCTACTTCAACATAAGACTTACAGAAACTTACTACAAACAGTATACCGGTGACTTTATTATAATGGAAAATAAAAAAGAAGAGATTTTGCCATCGTGTTGGGCGCTTTTGTATCGGATGTGTTTTATTTAATTAGATTAGAGGATTAAAAACTACTCGTGATCGAGTGTTGTTTGGTTTGGCATTATGTATTAGATATTTCTCAATGAGCTTGGCTGATCGAAGTTACTGACCTGAAAGGAGTTTTCACGGGAAACTGACAAAGTTTCTCTGGTAATCCTGAACAAGAAGTATCAACATTTTTAGCTCATGCAATTAATGTTTGAACCCGGTTGTTTTAGCTATGTGTATATAATTGTTAAATTTGCATCTAGGGCTGATAATGGCACTTTACAGGTGCCGAAGATAGTACTCACAATAAAATATTATTGTATTGAAAAGGTGGACCCTTGAAAACATTTATTTTATTTTACTGTAATCCCACTTCAATACGGAACAAAATGAAATTTATAACTATTAGATGAATTATTAGCAAATAATGATTGTGAAGATGTGTTTGATCGTGATGGTGGGAATGTTTCATACTCGGGGGATAGTGGGGCTCAAGTTGTAATGGGAGAGGGTGATGATAGACATTTTGAGGTTGGTAAATATGATGAAACAATTTGGACCAACACGCCGGAACCTTCAAACTCTTCGAAGACACCACCTTCGAATATGATCGCTCATTTGCCAGGACCAAAAGGAAATTCACTTGGCGTTACTGATGAATTCAAATTATATTCCTTACTTATTAACGAAGAAATCATCGAAAAAATTGTACGCCAGGGGTTTATTTCACGTACTTATCCAATAGAAAGGGCTCTAATTGGACTGCTGTACATGAGTGCTCAACTAAAAAATTCTGGTTTGAGAATGGATACGTTTTCTTCGCTATATGGACCTCCAGTATTCCGCTGCACAATATCTCAAAAGGGATTTGTCTTCCTTGTACAGAATTTAAGATTTGACGAGAAAGCCTCGAGGAATACACAAAAATCTACGGAAAAATTTGCTGCATTCATGGAAGTGTGGAATCCTTTCAAAAGAAACTGCTCTAAGTATTACAGTCCTTCTGAGTACGTTACAGTGGATGAGACTGCTATTCCGTGACCAATGTCCTTTCAGGATGTATATTCCAACGAAGCCTGATAAATATGGCCTGAAAATACTAATACTCTCTGTGATGCAAGAATGTTTTATTTTCTTGGAGGCATACCATACAGTGGTAAAGAACAAGCAAAGAAGAAGAATTACTTTTCTCTGCCAGCACAATAAGTTCTACGGCTACCAGAATCACTGAAAGGGAGCAACAGAAATGTGACTTCTAAGAACTGGTTCTCCTCGTATGAGATGACTGAAGCTCTTCTTGAACAGCAACTAACCTTTGGGGGCACTTTGCGGGAAAATAAAATACAAATGCCTTCAGTGTTATCTTCAGCACCAGTTGGATTCTATCAGTTCATGTATCAAGATAACGAAATGTTAGTTTTGCACACCCCAAAGAAGGTAAAAAATATGCTACTAATTTCGTCAATGCACTTCGCTGGAACCATAAATAATGAATCGAAGAAATCCGAAGTAACAGAATTCTACAACAGGACTAAAGGGGGTGTTGATGTCTTAGAGAAGCTTAGCCATGACTAAACTTCTAAAAGAAAAAGCAGAAGATGGCCAATGAGGCACTTTTATGAAATTCTAGATATTGCAGCAATAAGCAGTTTTGGGCTTTACAACTGCAATGTAAACAAGAATTCGCACCCAAATAAAGCACGCTGTACCTTCCTAAAGTGACTTGCATTTGCCTTGACTAAACCTGTGATGGAGAAAAGAAAGAAAAACCAGTGTCTTCCGAAGGAGCTTCACAGTACAATCATTCAGTTGATGGGGAAAAAACAAGAAGGCGGGGAAAAAAAGCAATAAATCTAAAGCAGCAGAGACCCAACTCCCGAAGAAAAGAAGATGTAAATTCTGCGACTCTTCAAAGGACAGAAAATGGAACGAGTTCTGTAAGAAGTGCCATTGTTGCTTGTGTGGAGAGCATAAAGTAGTAATGTGCCCTTCTTGTGCCGATGATTCTAGTGATGTGGAAAATGAAATGTGTGTTTTGCAACCTGTAATATTACCAGACACTTTTGCAGCTACTTTTCTGCCACTAATGTGTTCTTTCCCATAATAACTGTTTCTAGCTTGAAAGGAATGGAAAGTAGACTACACTTTACCTGTTCAAGTGCAGACACTACAATTTCATGTTTTGTTTATCTGGATGTAAGTACTTTTAATAATTTTGTATTTAGTTTCTTCACAATTTTTTGTAATCTACTAGTTTCACTTTACAGTTGTTTTGAATCTGACCATTTTAAATAAATAGTTGATAATTTTGCAATTCTAAGTGAAGCTGTAAATATGGGACTCAGTAGACAAGGAAAGGCTAATACTTTTCTTTTTTAGTAAAAATGAAATCAAACAGTCTTAAAGGTCTTATAAATAAAGTAATCATAAAACTGAACACGTTGTTATGCTTTGCCCCCTTTTTTTAGAACTCCAAATTGAAAAAATCAAAGATGTGTCGGATGCAACCCGACCTTACCATTTACATTCTGGGAGTTCACATTACCGATGGAGGGTTAAGAGCCTCAATAAAGATCCAAATACACCACCTCTCAACTTTATTTATTTATTTTAATTTCTTAGCTAACATACGATTACTTAGTCAGGTTTATCGAGGTTTTTCTTCTTTTTGTCAGGCCAATACTGTTTCGTCCTTTCTGAACTAATTTTCTTTCTGCTTCTGTAATCACACTTCCTATTCTCTGCTTGTTGATTTTTGACTGCAGTCTAGTGTGTTTATCTTTCAATATGTTGAGTGTATTTGTTTTGTATTTTAAATTTTCTACTGTAATATGCAACTCTCTCATGTCTTCTCTAAGTTCTGTGAACCATCTAATATTCTTCTTATCCTTACTCTTCCCCCTCAACTTTACTTGAACTGCTAATCAGATAGCAAACCAATTGACCTTAAATGGAAAGACTTCAAAATTGAAGTTAAATCAGGAAAATCTTGAACAGTGCACTGAAGAAGAGAGTGATTTCTTTCAGTACCTATTTAGAGTGGAAGAACTTCTGAAAATAATTGATAGTCAGAAATAAAACAAGGCAGCTGCCTAGGATAATCTCAGAGCGAAACAAATGAAGTTTTGGACCAGCTATACTCCAATGGTTATTCTAACTGATGAACAACTGTACCTCTAGGCTGAAGATCCCTAGCTTATGAAAAAGAGCTCATGTAGTTTCAATCCATAAACCCGGGAAAACTCTTGATAACCCAAAGAACTTTTGACCTGTCTCACTCTTACATCACACCTGTAAGTTGCTGGAATGAATGATTCAACAGAATATCCAATTGTACCAATAGAAAGCTGATTCCTGAAAGGCCGCCTTTAGACAAGGCAAGTCGTGCAGTGGACAAATTCTGAACCCTACACAGAGGATGCCTTTGGTGTAGTGTTCATAGATTTGACTGCAGCTCATGACACTGTTGATCATAACAAACTACTTTTTAAGATTTATGAATTGACTACAGATTTCAGGCTAACTTCACTATTAAATACCTTCTTTGCAAATAAAAGGCTTTATGTATCCTTCCTAGGGGAAAATAGAACTGTGGTATCTTATATCCTCCATGATGGACAAATGTTCAAAAGAGACCTTAAAGCTGCAAATACTACAGACATAACTGTTGCTACTCAATAGTAAAATGTTATTTGAATTGGTCACAGAAAAGCATGAATGAATGGATTGAAATTATTCAGAACTTTCTTGAGGAGAGTACTTTAAAAAAAATATCTTCTTTATCACACACAGTTATTCCTTTCGATGGGCAGTCTGTAAGCACCTGTGAATTTATTAAACACCTCCACAATCCTCTATTTGTAACTAGCTCTGTGGCCTCATTTAAACCATACCTCTTACATAATACTTACTACTTTCCTGTCGATCTACACATCCAAAATACTTGAAATGATCTACCTGTACCAGGTTTGCATTCCCAACCCGACAATCAGTACTATTTTCTTCTCTACTGACAATACTTTAGTTTTGGAAATGCTAATTTTCATATCATACTCATTGCACCTACATACAAGTTCCAATATTTTAGATAGCAGGCCTTCAGCACAGTCTGTCAATAAAACTATGTCGTCAACGTAGGCCAAACTCCCTTCCATACCCCTCCCCTCCTAATGGTTCAACGTTGCAGCAACATATCAAAGGTTTTGATAAAAATGGGAAAACTTGAAAACCATCTTCGGGGCTGCCGATGGTGGGATTCAGACCCACCAAATCCCAAATGCAAGCTCACTGCTATGCAACTCAAACTGCAAGATCATCTCACTCGGTGCATAAGCCAAACTGCTTAATATATTTCCGCCTAGCTGAATCACTCCCTGCCAATTTATACCATTTAGTAGATTTAACCTGTCAACAACGAACGTGAAAGATTACGGCCTTGTTTAACTCAAGACTCATTCTTGCCTTTGATGGATTTTTGGTAATCTACCCTTAATCCCATAATCTTCCAATACAGCTAACATTTTTTTACACTCAGTAATCTTGTCATATGTCCTCCCTAAACCTACAAAAATATAACTCTGTAAGTTTTATTGCATGATTTATTTCACAATGCGTTTTGGAGACTTTACTCCATTTCATGCGATGAAAATGGTGACATAATTGATGTTCTACTTGATACACAATTGTTTTTGCAGAATATTGTGCATACTGAAAATCTGATAGTGACAGCCTCTCTGTAGTCTGAAACCACACTGGTTTTCATCCAGTTCCTCTCAACCACTGATTGCACCTTCCCTTCCAAAATGACAATACTTCTTCCTCTCTTAATTTTTTTTACAACTGGTTTTATGTCACACCTGCACAGATAGGTCTTATGGCGATAAAGGCATAGGAAACGGCTAGGAGTGGGAAGAAAGCGGCCGGGACCTTAATTAAGATACAGCCCCAGCAATATCCTGGTATGAAAATGGGAAACCTTGGAAAACCACTTTCAGAGAAAAATGTCAGTGAACAACTTGCTTGGTATACTGGAATATCTATTAACTTGACCATGATGGCCACCAATGGTCCGTATTGACAATTTATTAGTTAACTGTGTCCAGGTTCTGCCTTGTCAATACAATTCAGAATGTATTATATAACTAAACTATCATTAACTTATATACACGTATATGTGTACTGGGCGAGTTGACCATGCGGTTAGGGGCGCGCACCTGTGAGCTTGCATCCGGGAGATAGTGAGTTCGAACCCCACTGTCGGCAAATATATGTATATATAAATATATATAAGACTACTGGCAAAAATGAGTGCAATTGGACTAGACAAAAGAGTGACTGAATGGGTTGCTATATTTCTAGAAAATAGATCTCAGAGAGTTAGAGTAGGTGAAGCTCTGTCTGACCCTGTAATAGTTGAGAGGGGAGTTCCTCAGGGCAGTGTTACAGGACCTTTATGTTTTCTTATATATATAAATGATATGAGTAAAGGAGTGGAATCGGAGGTAAGGCTTTTTGCAGATGATGTTATTCTCTATAGAGTGATAAATAAGTTACAAGATTGTGAGCAACTGCAACGTGACCTCAAAAATGTTGTGAGATGGACAGCAGGCAATGGTATGTTGATAAACGGGGCTAAAAGTCAGGTTGTGAGTTTCACAAATAGGAAAAGTCCTCTCAGTTTTAATTACTGCGTTGATGGGGTGAAAGTTCCTTTTGGGGATCATTGTAAGTATCTAGGTGTTAATATAAGGAAAGATCTTCACTGGGGTAATCACATAAATGGGACTGTAAATAAAGGGTACAGATCTATGCACATGGTTATGAGGGTGTTTAGGGGTTGTAGTAAGGATGTAAAGGAGAGTGCATATAAGTCTCTGGTAAGACCCCAACTAGAGTATGGTTCCAGTGTATGGGACCCTCACCAGGATTACCTGATTCAAGAATTGGAAAAAATCCAAAGAAAAGCAGCTCGATTTGTTCTGAGTGATTTCCGACAAAAGAGTAGCGTTACAAAAATGTTGCAATGTTTGGGTTGGGAAGAACTGAGAGAAAGAAGAAGAGCTGCTCGACTAAGTGGTATGTTCCGAGCTGTCAGCGGAGAGATGGCGTGGAATGACATTAGTAGACAAATAGGTTTGAATGGCGTTTATAAAAGTAGGAAAGATCACAATATGAAGATAAAGTTGGAATTCAAGAGGACAAACTGGGGCAAATATTCATTTATAGGAAGGGGAGTTAGGGATTGGAATAACTTACCAAGGGAGATGTTCAATAAATTTCCAATTTCTTTGAAATCATTTCGGAAAAGGCTAGGAAAGCAACAGATAGGGAATCTGCCACCTGGGCGACTGCCCTAAATGCAGATCAGTATTGACTGATTGATTGATAAGTGTATATAAGTAAATGATAGATATATAATACATTCTGAACTGTATTGAAAAGACGGAACCCGGACGCATTTAACTAGTATACTGGAAATTGTTGCAATTCTTCCTGTTCCCTTGCTTATAGGTGTTACAATGAAAGCGTCCCAAACAAAAACGGGTAATAGGGGCAGCTACATTGAGTATTTCAGTGTAGGTGCAGGGAACAGGGGTCAGCAAGGCAAACCAAAGGTGATATGGACGTAAACATGTGCAATACACGTAAATATGTGCTTCAAGAATTTACAGTATTAGCCCGCATTTCCATTCCCGGCTTTTGCATTTTCCTGTCTTTTAAAACATTTTTTGTTGGTCCCCTGAGATTTCCTACGCTCACAATGTATTAAAATTGTCAAATTTACGTTTGCAACATTTTATGCCTCCCGCCATTTATGCCACGACACGCCGTTCGAGAGGAAAAAATTCTAGGTAAAATAGTGTCGCAACTAACCTAAAACGCTTTGAGTAACCATAGCATGAGGACCAAATCAACCATGGTCTATAATAACTCTTAGAACTCTCAATATTGAACTCCCACTTAACCAATGCAGCGCATTGTTTGATATCAGGTGTTTTCCACAACGTCCTAAACCTTATTTTCAAATCCGACGAGTTGAATTAACTCTCCAAATCTCACATACACACAAACTTTCCACTTATAATCCTATGGCTTATGAATGAAAGTAAACGAACACCCAACAGAAATCAAAAACATGTATAGAACTGCACATACAGTATCTGGGTAATGGCAAAATGCAGAGCCCAACAAAACCACAAAGTAGTAGTAGTAGTAGTAGTAGTAGTAGTAGTAGTAGTAGTAGTAGTAGTAGTAGTAGATATCAGGTGTTTGCTTTATTGCTAAGTACAGTATAAGCCACAAGAAGGAGACGTTATCACAAGATTCAGTGTTTGTCTTGCCCGAGTTTATTTCACAGTTATTGTTTTACACTTGCATTTGTTGTTGGAGTTGTTAAAGTTATTGTCGCTGATTCGTCACATTTATTTTTGATGATATAGATGTTGATTCCCATAGGGAATCTGAAATATTTGTCCTGAATGAGTAAATTTATAATACCAATATTTAGTATATAAGTACATTTGACTTCCAATCAAAAAGATTGATTAATTCAAAATAAATAATCTGGATTATATTTATCGTCTCATCATTCACAATCATTCTCACATCAATTGTTATAGTATTGGCCTCAATTCTCTCCAAAAAAACCATTAATGACCGAGAAAAAGCTTCCCCCTTTGAGTGTGGGTTTGACCCTAAAAGCTCAGCCCGGCTCCCTTTCTCCTTACGATTCTTTTTAATTGCTGTAATTTTCCTTTATTTTTGATGTAGAAATTGCCTTACTTCTCCCTATTATCATTATTATAAATTATAAACTTTCTAAATTCATTATTAAACAATGGGTCAAGTAATAACATTACCAATTATAACATAATATCAAATAAATATTAATATACAATATAATGGACTCATTTTGAGTATTTCCTGGCGTTGAATTTTCATCGCATTTTTCGCCCCTATACAATGAAAATATTCACTTATCTACAAAATAACATATGGGACCTATTCACTTAATACTAATTATTTCACCTTATAAACTCATTAATACTACAAAAACCGCCCACAGCGGCCTAGTAATAAATATTTAAATACCAATATTGGTATTATAAATTTACTCATTCAGGACAAATATTTCAGATTCCCTATGGGAATCAACATCTATATCATCTGATGGCCAAGCAGGCATCAATTTTTGATAATGAGACATTGGCACTGCCGGTGGCTCTAGTTAGCCTACGCAGTGGCCTCCACGGTGTACACTAGCCAGCGTATTGGTAGGTGTGCTAGGTACCAACTGATGAGCCCACCCTAGCACACGAGGGCGAAACGCTGGCAACCAAGAATGAGTTAGCTGGAAAATTTATAATGTCCAATAACGGACCATTTATATTGGTATTATACATTTATTTTTGTTATTTGTTACGTCATTTTGTTCTTGTTATGTGAGTCGAACTGCCACGATCTTCCTTTCCCGCCGTGTGTATTTGTTAATCCTTCTTTGTTTTATTGTTTTCCTGCTAATAATGGCAAAAAAGAAAGAAAGTAAAACTTTCACTATGGATGAGAAAGCTCAAATATCAGAAAAGGTTGATTCGTTTCGCAGAACACGAGTTTCATTGGCACGCGAATTGTAGCTTCCTGTATCCACGCTGAATACAATTGTGAAAAACAGAGGAAACATTACATCAAGTGCTTCAGAATGCGGACCAAACTCCAAGAAAAGTATGCATGCATCATACTGCAAATACGAAAAAAATTGAAAAAAAAACTGTAAGAAGTTGGTTTGAAACTTCAAGAGCCGCAGGCATTCCAATTGATGATGTGCTCTTATTAAGGGAAAAGGCACTTAAATTGGCAAACATTCTTGAATGAATGAATACTGATCTGAATTTAGGGCAGTCGCCCAGGTGGCAGATTCCCTATCTATTGCTTTCCTAGCCTTTTCCTAAATGATTTCAAAGAAATTGGAAATTTATTGAACGTCTCCCTTGGTAAGTTATTCCAATCCCTGACTCCCCTTCCTATAAATGAATATTTGCCCCAGTTTGTCCTCTTGAATTCCAACTTTATCTTCATATTGTCATCTTTCCTACTTTTATAAACACCACTCAAACTTATTCATCTACTAATGTCATTCCATGCCATCTCTCCGCTGACAGCTCGGAACATACCACTTGATATAATTCCTTTAGTTTGCCAATTGCCACCTTTTCAATACAATAAAAATATGTTACAAATTTACATATTTATTATGATGTTTACATGGTACATGTTTTGCTCCTTTTCGTGAGTATCATCAGCCAAACTATCATTAATCTAAGATTGTGTAAGATCATAAAACAATTCTTTGGTTCAAAATTACTCTTATAAAACTAATTGACAATCTTATAACATTTTTAAAAGTCACACTACAATAAAATTATGTCTTAACACTTTTTTTCTAAAATCTTCTTCAGTCTAAACATTTTATCGCCGAAACTTATCCGGTGAGCATCTTTTAAATTGTTTAAAATGAGAATAAAATAAAAATAAAAAACTTTGAAATCTGGCTAGTTGTGTTGATTCCCGTTGCTTAAAACTTCATAACAGTATTGAATATCTTCTGCAGTTGATAATTGTTATTATGGATAACAGACTTGTTCTTGTTGCTGGAGTAACATTTGTAAAATTTATTGGTATTAAATTTGATTATCAATGGGGTAAAATTGTTCGTGAACAACTGCAGAAGATATTCAGTACTGTTATGAAGTTTTAAGTAACGGGAATCAACACAAATAGCCAGATTTCAAAGTTTTTTTATTTTTATTTTATTCTCATTTTAAACAATTTTAAAAGATGTCCACCGGATAAGTTTCGGCGATAAAATATTTAGACTGAAGAAGATTTTAGACAAAAAGTGTTAACTTAAGACATAATTTTATTGTAGTGTGACTTTTAAAAATATTATAAGATTGTCAATTAGTTTTATAAGAGTAATTTTGAACCAAAGAATTGTTTTATGATCTTACACAATCTTAGATTAACGATAATTTGGCTGATGATGCTCGTGAAAAGGAGCGAAACATGTACCTTGTAAACATCATAATAAATATGTAAGTTAGTAACATATTTTTATTGTATTGAAAAGGTGGCAATTGGTAAACTAAAGGAATTATTTCACAAGTAGATCTTCAATACGGACGAGGAAAATGAAGTTTATAACCTGCAACATACCACTTAGTTGAGCAGCTCTTCTTCTTTCTCTCAATTCTTCCCAACCCAAACTTTGCAACATTTTTGTAACGCTACTCTTTTGTCGGAAATCACCCAGAACAAATCGAGATGCATTTCTTTGGATTTTTTCCAGTTCTTGAATCAGGTAATCCTGGTGAGGGTCCCATACACTGGAACCATACTCTAGTTGGGGTCTTACCAGAGACTTATATGCCCTCTCCTTTACATCCTTACTACAACCCCTAAACACCCTCATAACCATGTGCAGAGATCTGTACCCTTTATTTACAATCCCATTTATGTGATTACCCCAATGAAGATCTTTCCGTATATTAACACCCAGATACTTACAATGATCCCAAAAAGGAACTTTCACCCCATCAACGCAGTAATTAAAACTGAGAAGACCTTTCCTATTTGTGAAACTCACAACCTGACTTTTAACCCCGTTTATCAACATACCATTGCCTGCTGTCCATCTCACAACATTTTCGAGGTCACGTTGCAGTTGCTCATAATCTTGTAACTTATTTATTACTCTATAGAGAATAACATCATCGGTAAAAACCTTACCTCCGATTCCACTCCTTTACATATATCATTTATATATATAAGAAAACATAAAGGTCCGATAATACTGCCTCGAGGAATTCCCCTCTTAATTATTACAGGGACAGATAAAGCTTCACCTACTCTAATTCTCTGAGATCTATTTTCTAGAAATATAGCAACCCATTCGGTCACTCTTTTGTCTAGTCCAATTGCACTCATTTTTGCCAGTAGTCTCCCATGATCCACCCTATCAAATGCTTTAGACAGGTCAATCACGATACAGTCCATTTGACCTCCAGAATCCAAGATATCTGCTATATCTTGCTGGAATTCTACAAGTTGAGCTTCAGTGGAATAACCTTTCCTAAAACCGAACTGCCTTCTATCGAACCAGTTATTAATTTCACAAACATGTCTAATATAATCAGAAAGAATGCCTTCCCAAAGCTTACATACAATGCATGTCAAACTTACTGGCATGTAATTTTCAGCTTTATGTCTATCACCCTTTCCTTTATACACAGGGGCTACTATAGCAACTCTCCATTCATCTGGTATAGCTCCTCCGACCAAACAATAACCAAATTAGTACTTCAGATATGGTACTATATCCCAACATATTGTCTTTAGTATATCCCCAGAAATCTGATCAATTCCAGCTGCTTTTCTAGTTTTCAACTTTTGTATCTTACTGTAAATGTCATTGTTATCATATGTAAATTTTATTACTTCTTTGGCCTTAATCTCCTCCTCTATCTCGACATTATCCTTGTAACCAACAATCTTTACATACATCTGACTGAATACTTCTGCCTTTTGAAGATCCTCACATACACACTCCCCCTGTTCATTAGTTATTCCTGGAATGTCCTTCTTGGAACCTGTTTCTGCCTTAAAATACCTATACATACCCTTCCATTTTTCACTAAAATTCGTATGACTGCCAATTATGCTTGCCATCATGTTATCCTTAGCTGCCTTCTTTGCTAGATTTAATTTTCTAGTAAGTTCCTTCAATTTCTCCTTACTTCCACAGCCATTTCCAACTCTATTTCTTTCCAGTCTGCACCTCCTTCTTAGTCTCTTTATTTCTCTATTATAATAAGGTGGGTCTTTACCATTCCCTACCAACCTTAAAGGTACAAACCTGCTTTCGCGTTTCTCAACAATTTCTTTAAACCCATCCCAGAGTCTGTTTACATTTTTATTTACCGTTTTCCACCGATCATAGTTACTTTTTAGAAACTGCCTCATGCCTGCTTTATCAGCCATATGGTACTGCCTAACAGTCCTACTTTTAAGACCTTCCTTTCTATCGCATTTATTTTTAACTACCACAAAAACAGCTTCATGATCACTAATACCATCTATTACTTCAGTTTCCCTATAGAGCTCATCTGGTTTTATCAGCACCACATCCAGGATATTTTTCCCTCTGGTTGGTTCCATCACTTTCTGAATCAGCTGTCCTTCCCATATTAACTTATTTGCCATTTTTTGGTCATGCTTCCTGTCGTTCGCATTTCCTTCCCAACTAACATCTGGCAAATTCAGATCTCCCGCTACAATCACATTTCTTTCCATGTCGTTTCCCACATAGCTGACTATCCTATCAAATAATTCCGAATTCGCGTCAGTGCTACCCTTTCCCAATCTGTACACTCCAAATATATCAAGTTGCCTATTATCTTTAGAAATGAGCCTTACACCTAGAATTTCATGTGTCTCATCTTTAACTTTTTCGTAGCTTTCAAATTCTTCTTTCACCAGAATGAACACTCCCCCTCCCACCATTCTTATCCTATCTCTACGATACACACTCCAGTGCGGTGAGAAAATTTCTGCATCCATTATATCATTTCTCAGCCATGATTCAACTCCTATTACAATATCTGGTAAATATATATCTATTAAATTAAGTTACTTAATTCTATTCCTTTGGCATTGAAAATTTCAGCGTCCAGTGGAAAAGGTATAACCTAACCTATAAAACTGTTTGTGGGGAATCTAATGGAGTGATGAAACTGTGGAAGAATGGATCGAAAGAAGATTGCAGGAGCTGACCAGGGATTACAAACCCAGGAACATTTTTAACCTAGATGAAACTGGACTGTTTTTCAGTGTGTTTTCCAGCAGGACTGGGGCATTCAAAGGAGATAAATGCCATGGTGGGAAACAAAGCAAGATGAGGCTCATAGTGATGTTGGGAGCCAATGCTGATGGCTCGGAGAAGCTCCACCCCTATGCGATAGGGAAATCTAAAAAGCCTCATTGCTTCAAGAATGTGCGGTAATTACCTACTGCCTACAATGCCAACCATAAAGCTTGGATGACCTCAGATCTTTTCCGACATCAGTTAATTGCTCTGGACTCAAAAATGGGTGCGCAAAACAGAAAGATCCTTTTTTTATCGACCGTTGGCCTGCACATCCCGTGGGTGTTAATTT
The DNA here is from genome assembly GCF_040414725.1 of Anabrus simplex. NCBI lineage: Eukaryota > Metazoa > Arthropoda > Insecta > Orthoptera > Tettigoniidae > Anabrus > Anabrus simplex. The sequence continues at coordinate 1,145,307,871 of NC_090265.1, read as the reverse complement.
GAGGAATGTGCAGTTAGAACTTCTGCCTGCTAACTGCACAAGCAAGCTACAACCTATGGATTTAGGGCTTATTTACTCCTTTAAGTCACTTTATGGGAAGAACCTGGTGCAGCAAATTTTATTCCTTATGGATGCTCAAAAGGATCCATCATTTTAAAGTTTCAATCCAGGATGCGCTTCACTTCACTGCAAAGCCTTGGAAAGCCGTAAAGCAAACTGTGTTGTGTATGTTGGGTATTCAGCCCGAAGGCTGGTTTGATCCTCCACAGCTCCGCCAACAGTTGCCATAAACAGCCTAGGCGTCACTGAAGAGGCATACTAGGGAAGTGAGGAATGAGGTAGTTTCCCGTTGCTTTCCTCACTGAGCCAGAAGTTGCTATTACATATCAGTCTGCCAAGCCCACTGAAATGCATGCACCAACTGACCCTATGAGCGATATTTTCACACCATTCATAACAGGGACTGGCTGCATAAGGAATGGTAATACTAGCATCACTCATACCTCAGTCACTTTCATATTGTCAAAGCCAAGGATGAGACTGAGACAGGGCAATGAAAGTAACAAATTTATTCTGGCCCGTACCGGAAGACATAGTGCACTGTAAACACTACATCTCGCCAGCAAAGGCATCATCTCAAATTGTTTCTGGAAAGCAGGATTTTTCAAGAATCATACCGGATCTCAGCTACCAGAAGAAGAAGAAGAAGAAGAAGAAGAAGAAGAAGAAGAAGAAGAAGAAGAAGAAGGAGGAGGAGGCGGTGGCCTGCTACCTGATGTATGAAGAATGTTGCAGTCAGACTGCACTACTGAAAATTTTCTTTGGGTAGATGATTCTGTGATCACTGCAGAGGAAAGAAGTGTGGAGGAGTTGGTTGCTGAGCAAACAGCAGCAGCCTCCCACCAGTGACAGTGATGAAGCAGAGGAAGACAGTGAAGTGATGCCTACCAGTGCGTTTGCATCGAGCATTTGTGTGTGTGTCTCTGGTTGTAAAATGATTAATTGTTGTGTTCCTCTCCGTATATCAAAGCAGAAGTGCAGCAGTGGATGGTTTACACAGTATCTGTCATCTGTAGAGGATGGGGGGGGGGGGAATAATTTTCATAACTTCTAGAAGCTTGAAAAACAAATAGTCATAAGATATAGGAAGTGTAAACAGAGATCGATTCTGAACTATTTTGGTAGGAAGCAGTGATTGTGTAATTTTCCATCGGGAATAAATTTGTGTTAATGTTGTAAATACAGGTACAATAGTAGCAATTAAAATGTTTCATTCAGAAAAAATATTGCATCTTAGATAATTCTATAGCCATTCTAAGAAAGTAACTACTGTATATTAAAAGAATATTTTACACAAATTTTTAACCACCTACCGGTAATCTTCTCCTGAGCAAAGGATGAGAAGAATTACAAAGGCAGTGTAGTCAACAGTTAATACAGTACAGTAATTAACTTACATGGACCTTTATTTGCGTTAAGTACAGTAAATCGATTGAGATTTAAATACTATATAAATTAATAATAAGCATTTCTGTAACATTTACCTCCTTTTCCAGAGCATTTTTATATAAACCTGTACAAGTCGTTTCCCACAATTTACACTTTCCCCCTTTTACACCAGTATTCCTTCATCCCTTCAAACGTGTAAAAGAAGGTAATACTGTATTCGTAAATACTCATCCCATACTGGCACAGAAAACCAGTAAACGCTTCCCATTCCTATTGGTTCCCATCTTCCCCAAATTGAATCACATTCTCATACTATTCAAAATGAAAATACACAGCCTATTTTCAGTCATTCGATCGGGTCAGGAATGGAATTACTTAGCCCCCCTTTTAGCGGCGAGGATAAAAGTTGTGCCAGCTGCTGAAGCCTGATGCACTCCTCTGGGGCAATGATTAATGACTGGCAGATGAAATGAAATGATACAGTATTGGAGTGTTGCAGGAATGAAAGATGACAGGAGAAACCAGAGTACCCAGAGAAAAACCTGTCCCTGTCCTCGTTTAGCTTGGCCCAGTACAAATCTCACAAGACGTGACCAGGATATTAACTACGGAACCCTGCAGTGAGAGACCAACACACTGCCACCTCAGCCACGGAGGCCCGTGTTATTTTTTTCCTTTTTTAAAATTTATTTTACAAGTTGCTTTATGTTGCACTGACACAGATAGGTCTTATGGCGATGATGGGATAGGAAAGTCCTAGGAGTTGGAAGGAAGCAGCCGTGGCCTTAATTAAGGTACAGCCCCAGCATTTGCCTGGTGTGAAAATTGGAAACCACGGAAAACCATCTTCACGGCTGCCGACAGTGGGATCGAACCCACTATCTCCCGGATGCAAGCTCACAGCCATGCGCCCCTGACCGCATGGCCAACTCACCCGGTCATCTGCAAATAGTAGAATTTCACAAGAAAAGGAGGATATAGTATTAATGAGATCGTCAATAAATAGGACAAAAAGAAGGGGACCAAGGACACTGCCCTGTGGGACGCCAGAATGTACCATAACAGGAGTCGAATTGAACCCATCAAGAACCACACGCTGAGTTCTAGTATTGAGAAAGTTCTGTGTAGAGTTAGGAAGCGACCATAGATGTTAAAATGTTCCGAGAGTTTATAGGAAAAAGCTGCGTGGTCTACGGTATCACAAGCCTTTGCAATACCAAAGTAGCACATGTCCAGCTGGGAACCAGCATTAAGAGCAGATGCTGCACGATGGAGAACAGATAGAATAGTTAGGCAGGAACTACCAGCAAGAAAACCATGCTGCTAGGATGATATATATAAGGAATGGTGAAAGAAAGGAGAGACTGGTGGATAATCTTTTCACAGATGAGTGACAGAGTGGCTAACATAGAAATCAGGCGATAGTTTCTGACATGATCTCTCTCCACTTTTAATCTCTTAACTAGGCGTGATGAGTTAACTTGTCTATCAATAGGTGTTACTCAATCGGGAAGGGACGAGTTAACTTGCCTACAGCCTTAAAAAATTGTATTCTGCTGGGCGGAACGTGTTATCTTGGCTCTTATTGTTGTAGACTGTAGTTCTATGACGTTTTATTCATGGCCTCGGACTGAAACAGTTTAATATGTACCCAACCCGTGGACCCAACACCCTGGACTTCATACTCTCCTCATTAGAATTTAAAACAATAACCCCAAGCAGAAACCTTTTCCTGTGCGACCACCAGTCCCTCGATGCTACATTCCTCCTTCCCCACCCCTCCTCAAAGCCTCACAGCAGGACATCCTACCGCCCTACCTACATCTGGCGCCGTGCCGACTGGCCTGCAATGTGTCGTGCCCTGGAATGCCTTCCCTGGAGTCTGCTCGAAATAGCTGATATCGAATCGGCTCTTGACCTGCTGTACGACTGGCTGCAAGCTGCAATTAAAGACTTCATACCTGCACAACGGGTTTACTAGCAAACATCAACACTGGATATCACAAGAGACCAGACTGATACTATTTAATAAGAAGTGAGCTTGGCGCCTGTGGAAAGGTTTCCCTAACCCACACACTCACAAGACCTTCGTTAAAATCCGCTGCCACGTGAGGTTTATGGTCAGAAAACACACGTAGACACTGTCACTGAAAACGTCCTCAGCAATCCCAAGCACTACTGGAGTCTCATCAACATACGGAGAAGGACGGAGAGGATTCCCGTCAGCGTGAACCACAACGATGCAACAGCAGATGGCGCCGATCGCAATGAACTGTTCAACAGGTATTTCTTCTCCAACTTCTCCCCTCCCTTACAAAACCAACCGCTCCCTCCCGTTGGTACAGCTTCAAACAGAACCCTATCAAGCATAACTACCACACCATGTGAAGTTCATAACCTTCTTCAAACTCTTCGTACCAACAAAGCTACCGGTGTCGACACTATAGGTCCTCCTTTCCTAAAAAATACTTCCAGCACTCTTTGCGTCCCTCTCTCTAAATTATTTAACAGATGTTTTGCCGCGGGCTATTTTCCTATTACCTGGAAACAGGCAAATATTGTTCCACTTCTCAAATCAGGCAACAAATTTAATGTTTCATCTTACCAACCAATCTCTATTCTCCCCACACTATCCGTTATCTTTGAAAAAATTATACACCAGCGTCTCCTCGCATTCACTTTGCTGTATATCTCAACCAGGCAGCATGGTTTTCTACCAGGTGGCTCTTGTCTAACAAACCTGGCCACTCTGCATAGCTTTGCATCACACGCCACTGCAGCTAAATCACAGCTGGATATCTCCTACGTAGACATTTCGAAAGCTTTCGATTCTGTAGACCATACTCTGTTGCTCCATAAACTCTCCGAACGATTTAATATACATGGCAGTCTTTTGACCCTTCTTGCTGGCTTCCTACATAACCGTTGGCAGAGAGTGGTAATATCAGGCACTTCATCCTCATGGTTACCAGTCACCTCCAGTGTCCCACAAGGCAGTACTCTTGGCCTCTTGCTGTTTTCCTTGTTTATGGACGATCTGCCGTCCGAACTCAACGAAACAGCGAATAGCCTACTCTTTGCTGACGATTGCAAGATATTTAGGGAGATCAGGAATCCAGCAGATGCAGCTCTGATCCAGTCCTCACTTAATGCCCTCTCAAACTGGTGCCGTACTTGGAAACTTATCCCCAATCCACAAAAATGCAGCCACATGACCATAACACTACGTAAATCTCCTCTACCGACATCATATTACCTACTCGACAAGCCCATCATCGTGGTTACGCAACAGCGTGACCTAGGTGTAATATTCGATACAAAATTACAAGTTAAGACCCATATAGAAACATATAAAACCAAGGCTATGAAATTACTAGGCATTCTCTATCGCTTCACAGAAATCTCTGACCCCATTGCTCTTCGTCACTTCTTCCTCACGATCGTTCAACCTCTCTTAAACTACTGCTCTCCGATTTGGACAACAGCCGCCTCCTCCAATATTAAGCAGTTAGACAGAGCAGTGTCCTACTTTGCTGCAATTGTAAGGAACAGAAACCCCAAGCTCAGAAATCTCTCTACGCAGCAGGTATTAATGGCAATTAATGTGTCACCGCTGCATATCAGGCGACAGGTAGCTGACCTGAGTTTCCTCCACGATATCTTAAATGGACATTACCGCTCGGAACATCTTGTCTCACTCCTCTCTCTCCGCGCTCCTTCCCGCTCCACCAGAACCAAAGACCTTCTCCACATTCCCCACACTCAGCACTCAATACTTCAACGATCTTTCCTAATCCGCCTCCCAACACTCTTTAACAATATTAATAGGAGACAAGAGCTTGATATAGCATCAAATAAAAGTGTATTCGAGAGGTGTGTAAATAGTATCTTAAAGATAAGATGATGTGAAGGGATTATACTGCCATCTTGACACACGACGACTTGGCTATGAACATGGACATTCTCATGGTTTTCGATTTGGACAGTTATTAGCAGGATGTGTATCTGATCTTGTTATATTTTGTTATATTTGTTATATTTTATTATGAAAGTTTACGCTTGTTAAATAGTCCGTTGACAGTGCAAGTGAAATTTGCTCAGTGTAGCTGTATCTTGTGCTTCGTGAATAAATAAATAAATAAATAAATAAATAAATAAATAAATAAATAAATAAATAAATAAATAAATAAATAGATGTCAATAGGTTTCAGACTTGCAGCGCCACAGTGCGCGCCAATATTACATTGTGTTTTCTTCCGTACATAATGGCTAAGCGCGCTCGTTTTGATGATGAAACTATTCTTCATCTCATTGATTCAGATGATGAATTAGATGACAACTCTGTGGATAGCGACGATAGAACAAGTGGTGAAAGTGACAGCAAACTTGCTTCTGAAAATGAAAAAGAGAGAGAAGATACTAGCTTGCTTAAAACAAGTGATGCAGGCACTTCGCACTGGCATTGCCAAGGTAATCCTTGAGCTCCTTTTACGTTCGTATCGGACAGTAAAATAAATATTGATGTAAGTGATTCCAACCAAGCAAGCCCACTGTACTATAGAGGAGGTTCTAGTCAAGCTAATATGTGTGCTAATACATAGAACAATAACAAAGTGCATGCGGTACTGAAACCTCTGTCGCGAGCTTAAGATTGAATTCCAATTACCACGCGGGAGATAAAGTTATTCCTATCCATCTTTCAAAGAATAATAAAGAAGCCTACGTATGTATTGTACTTTAGTTGCATGGATTCCATCTCGACACCATTCCTCAACAAAGCGATGAGTGAAACTGATGAAACTTTGTCATTTTGTTGACAGTAAGACGATGTGAACATGAGTGGGAAGTTGTTCAAAATCTCGCCTGTTTTGAACCCAATTCGCAAAAAGTGCCAAGAATTGTATACATCACAAAAAACATTTGTGTGCATGAATCGCTAGTGCTGTGGAAAGGAAGGCTTGCAGTGGAAGCAATTTATACCATCGAAAAGAAGTCGCTCTGGTTTCAAATTACTTGTTCTTTGTGAAAGTAGTTTGGGGTATATTTGGAATTTTATTATATACACTGGGAAAGATACAGTCTTTGGGAACTTGTATCCCAATACTCATATGTCAAATAGAGTAGTCCTGGAACTGTCACATGAACTACTGAACAAGGGATACACATTGTATCTAGATAACTGGAATTCCAGTGTCCAGTTAGCTGGAACTTTATGTAGCATGGCCACGGATATGGTGGGAACAATGCATATAAATCACCTTGGAGTACCTGATGTTCTCAAAAATAAAGACTTGAAGAAAGATGAGCACATTTCAGGATATAAGATCAAGATTATGGTCCTGAGCTGGAAAGATAAGAGGGAAGTTACTATGATTAGTATGATTCATGATGAGACCTTCATAGACGTTGAGAAGAGAAACAAAGTGGAATGAAAACCCAAGCTAGCAGTGGACTACAATAAGAATATGGGTGGAGTATATAAGAGTGAGGGACAAATGGAGGCATATCCTATTGCACGAGAAGGAGTAAAGAAGTACCACTTCAAACTGTTCATGCATTTCCTAGACATTGTTTCAATGCTTTCCAGCTGTATAAGAAAAACGGAGGAACCAAAGACAGGTTACACTTCATGGCCGAGCTGGGCAAACAGACAGTTCAAGAGAATCTTGAAGAAGCAGCCAATGGAATGAGAAGCCCACAAGTAGGAAGGCCATCATTGAAACCTGCACCAACACAATTTACAGAGAGGCATTTCCCAGACTTCATCCCATCCACTGACCAAAAGAAGTGTGACAAGGAGGTGCAAAGTGTGTTATGACAAAGGTGTAGGAAAGAAAGTCTGCATTGGTGCCGAGATTGCAAGGCTGGACATTGTGTAGCTCTGTGTTTCAAGGCATATCATTGTAAATAGAAACTTGATGAAAAATTATTTTGAAGGTTACTGTCTTACAATTCCTTTTTTGTAACACCATGTACAATACCGTTCTTTACTTTTTTAAAAACTGTTTTTCTTGCTATACTGCTATTAAAAAAATTCATGTAGTGTATTAATAACATACATCATTAAAACAGTGGCATCGTTTTATTGGTTGTTACTTAGTGTCAGACGTAGTCTCATAATGCAGTTGCAAGAAGTCGAATCAAATACTGAATTATGGTTTGAATTAACAAATGCTAATCAAAAGAAACCACTTTTCCCTTTGCAAAAAGCAAATGATCGTAAATATATCTCCCGTTCATGGCCATCCGTCAACGGCTTCTAATTTCAGATGACCACCAGTCATAAGTCATAGCCTGTATGGTTGCTAGGTAACACTGTACGATCATCGATCCATACCTTAGATCACAGTCTGCACGGGTTACACTTCCGTCACACCTTCTGTGATGCAAACTTCTGTAATGCAAATTTTCAGTAGACCACCAGCCATAAGACATATATATGTCAATACGGGCAGGCAAGATAACTCTTCTTCCACAAAGGTATGCATGCGTAATGAATTCTTTCATTACACACGGAAGCACATAATGGGTTGGACGAGTTACTTCGTCATTCGTGGAAGCACATTATGACCGGGATGAGTTACTTCGTCATTTGCAGAAGCATTATGGGCAGCACGAGGTAACGCGTCGCCCACATCATGATAATGGGCATGACGAACTAACTCGTTTTCTGTCAAAATATATTCCCTGCTGCAAATGTTCATTTCTCATTCGAAACTCCCCGGTTATGACGTTAAAAACTAGAATGATGATAGCGATTTTTCAGACATCAGGAAAGTAGCCAGTTAAGAAGACACAGTTAAGTATAACAGCAATAGGACGGGCAAGAGTTGTAACAGTATTCTTAAGGAAGACAGGACTGAGGCCATCTGGAGCAGTAGGTTTATTTTTTGGCAGGGAGGAAAGTAAACAATAGACTTCTGACTCAGAGGTGGAAAGATTACTGAGACTATGAAAAGGAACAGATTAAAACATGGGAAATCTGGGAGTTCAACAGGTGCAGCAAAATTAGACGAAAAGTAATCGTTGAAAATTTGCGGTCTACTACTACCACTGGTAAAATTATATCACCCCAAGTGTCTGGCACACACTTTATATATTTCTTGTTGTTTATCAGAGACCAGAATCTCTTGCTATCACTTCTCGCTACTAGGCAGGCAGAGTTTATGTAGTCCTGGTAATCACGTTTTGGAAGCTGTTTATGGTGTTTGTGAAGGTCAGAAAGGTTTTATAGTTGGCTTCACTAAATGACTTGACTTCTTACACTAGCGCTTATCGTAACATGATAAGAGGGGTGTTTCATAGTTTGTCTAGGTTGACTATACATACATATATTATCATTATAGACTGTTATGCCTTTCAGCGTTCAGTCTGCAAGCCTCTGTGCATTTACTAAACGTCACCACAATCCTCTACTTGCAACTAGCGCTGTGGCCTCATTTAGTTCTATACCTCTTATCTTTAAAACATTACAAACTGAGTCTCTCTCTAATTCTCTTACCCTCCATAACAGACTCCATTATTCTTCTAGGTAACCTATCCTCCTCCATTCGTCTCAGATGACCCCACCACCGAAGCCGGTTTATGCGTGTAGCTTCATCCATCGAGTTCGTTCCTAAATTACCCTTTATCTCCTCATTCCGAGTACCTTCCTGCCATTGTTCCACCTGTTTGCACCAGCAATCATTCTCGCTACTTTCATGTCTGTTACTTCTAACTTATGAATAAGATATCCCGAGTCAACCTAGCTTTCGATCCCGTAAAGCAAAATTGATCTGAAAACAGACCGATGTAAAGATAGTTTTGTATGGGAGCTGACTTCCTTCTTACAGAATACTGTTGATCGCAACTGCGAGCTCACTGCATTAGCTTTACTATACATTGACTCAATCTCACTTACTATATTGCCATCCTGGGAGAACACACAACCTAAATACTTGAAATAATCAACCTGTTCTAGCTTTGTATCACCAATCTGACATTCAATTCTGTTGAATTTCATACCTAAATACATCAATTTAGTCTTTGAAAGGCTAATTTTCATACCATACTCATTGCACCTATTTTCAAGCTCCAAGATATTTGACTGCAGGCTTTCGGCAAAATCTGCCATTAAGACCAAGTCATCAGCATAGGCCAGACTGCTTACTAAATTTCCACCTAGCTGAATCCCTCCCCGCCATTTTATACCTCTCAGCAGATGATCCATGTAAACTACGAACAGCAAAGATGAAGGATTACAGCCCTGTCTAACTCCTGTAAGTACCCTGAACCAAGAACTCATTCCACCATCAATTCTCACTGAAGCCCAATTGTCAACATAAATGCCTTTGATTGATTTTAATAATCTATCTTTAATTCCATAGTTCTCCAGTATGGCGAACATCTCTTCCCTGGGTACCCTGTCATTTGCTTTCTCTAGATCTACGAAACATACACAACTGCCTATTCCTCTCGTAGGATTTTTCAATTACCTGGCGCATACTGAAAATCTAATAATAATAATTATTATGTTATTTGCTTTACGTCCCACTAACTACTATTACGGTCTTCGGAGACACCGAGGTGCCGGAATTTAGTCCTGCAGGAGTTCTTTTACGTGCCAGTAAATCTACCGACACGAGGCTGTCATATTTGAGCACCTTCAAATACCACCGGACTGAGCCAGGATCGAACCTGCCAAGTTGGTACTGAAAATCTGATCCTGACAGGACCTCTGTGGTCTGAAACCACACTGGTTTTCGTCCAACTTCCTCTCAACTACTAATCGTACCCTCCGTTCCAAGATGCCAGTGAATACTTTGCCTGGAATACTAATCAATGAGATACCTCGATAGTTGTGTCAATCCTTCCTGTTCTCTTGCTTATAGACAGGTGCAATTACTGCTTTTGTCCAATCCGAAGGAACCTTATCAATACTCCATGCTAATCATACTACTCCATGAAGCCATTTCATCCCTGCCTTCCCAGTATACTTCACCATTTCAGGTCTAATTTCATCAATTCCTGCTGCTTTATGACAGTGGAGTTTATTTACCATCCTTTCCACTTCCTCAAGCGTAATTTCACTAACGTCATTTTCCTCCTCCCCATGAGCTTGGCTGTTCGCAACACCACGAGGAATATTTAGTTTTCATGTTGAGAAGATGTTCAAAATATTCCCTCCACCTCTCCAGTGATTCCCTGGGATCTATTATGAGTTCACCTGAATTACTCAAAACACTGTTCATTTCTTTTTTCCCTCCCTTCCTAAGATTCTTTATTACTGTCCAGAAATGTTTCCCTGCTCCTTGACCTAGCCTTTCCAGGTTATTATAAAAATCTTCCCAAGATTTCTTTTTGAATTCAACAACTATTTGTTTCACTCTGTTTCCTTCATCTACACACAAATCCCTGTCTGCCTTGGCCCTTGTTTGGAGCCATTTCTGATAAGCCATCTTTTTATGTTTACAAGCTGCTCTCACTCATCATTCTACCAAGACGTTCGCCTTTTCCCATCTTTACAAACAGTTGTTGCTAGGCATTCCCTCGCTGTTTCTACTACAGCATCCCTGTATGCCACCCATTCTCTTTCTATATCCTGAACCTGCTTACTGTCTACTGTTCGAAACATCCCACTAATCATATCCATGTACTTCTGTCTAATTTCCTCGCCCTGGAGATTTTCTACCCTTATTCGCTTGCAGACAGATTTCACTTTCTCTACTCTAGGCCTACAGATACTTAGTTCACTACAGACCAGATAGTGATCTGTATCATCGAAAAATCCCCGGAAAACTCATACATTCCGAACAGATTTTCTGAATTCGAAGTCGGTTAAGATATAGTCTATTATGGATCTGGTACCCGTAGCCTCCCATGGGTAGCGGTCAATAGTCTTATGCTTGAAGAATGTATTCGTAACTGCTAAACCCATATTAGCACAGAAGTCCAGCAAACGCTTCCCACTTCCATTAGCTTCCATATCTTCCCCACATTTACCAATCTCCCTTTAGTATCCTTCAGTTCTATTTCCAACTCTCGCATTGAAATCGCCCATTAGCACTATTCTATCCTTGCTGTTGACCCTGCCCACAATGTCACTCAATGCTTCATAAAACTTGTCAATTTCATCCTCATCTGAACGCCCTCACATGGTGAATACACCGAGACAATTCTAGTCCTAATTCCTCCAATTGCCAAATCTACCCACATCATTCGCTCATTTACGTGCCTAACAGAAACTATGTTGCATGCAATGGTATTCCTGATAAACAGCCCTGCCCCAGACTCGGCCCTTCCCTTTCTAACACCCATCAAGTACACTTTATAATCTCCTATCTCTTCCTCATTATCTCCCCTTACCCGAATATCATTTACTCCTAGCACATCCAGATGCATCCCCTTTGCTGACTCAGCCAGTTCTACTTTCTTTCTTCCATAAGCCCCATTAATATTGATAGCTCCCCATCAAATTCCATTTCATTCGCCAAGTTATTTCCAAGGAGTCCCTCGCCTGTCAAATGGGAGTGGGACTCCGTTACTCCCATAGGTCCGAGGCTTGCTTAAAATGTTCTGATCTTGGTAAATTAATGAAGCAGGATGCTACCCTACTTACACATAGTGCAAGTGAAGATCTCTCCTCTAACGGGTTATGGACCACTGGCGGATTGTAGTCCTAGCCGCTTGAGCACAAGGGCCATAACTCAAAATATGTCCGAGATGCCCACTCCCATTCCATAGCAACTGGTATCCCGACCTCTCAGGATCACTTACTAGGCCACTCAGCCATTGCCCATGGTACAAGAAGTAGGACGCAACTACAGTAACCCACACCATAAATAGGTGAATTTAAAATTCTGTAGATACTAAATACAGCCTATATATTTTTGCTACAATTTAACCATTTTATTAATATTATCAGAAAAACAAAACTAACTAACTTCACATCCTCATCTTCTAAGGAAACAAGTAGCTTCAACAAAACTACAATTACCAGGCACTGTGAATTCGTTTGCTTGTCAACAAGCGCTGGCTCATTCTGGGATAGTTTCACTGTGAGAGAACAATGACAGAGGCTGGCAGAGTAATCACTCAGGCATGCAATGAAGTAGAAAAGATCCTAGCGGAGGTGCTTGGCTATTCCACGCGTGCACAGATAATCTTTGTCTCTTTTTTCCGACAGTTGTCTCCCTCACACAATGACTGTCATGAGTTGCACAGATACCATGGCCCATGTATGCATAAGAGATGAATGACCACCTAGTGATATCCTTGACTGCTGGTCGAGGTGGACTTGCAAAATTAACGAGCTGGCTGTTTATTAAAGAAACTATTATAGTTTTATTTTGAGTCCACCTTGTCAATATACTTTATAATGATAGAAAATTATTAATTAAACATACATGTTTCGGGAAAATCCTCTATTCCCTTCACCAGTGATGTCAAGAAATATATATTATAGTTAAGTTTATCAACAGAGCTGGCTGCTGCTGCCAAGCTGCTCTGCTATTAAGATGTGCAATAATTCTGGACATCAAAAGTCCACTATCGTAAGCAACATTTTATTAACTCTAAACGAGAGCAGAAAAAAGCTGTTGAGGTGCATATTTTGCCAACTTAAAGGAACATTAATAAGAGATTTATAAGTTTATAATGTATGCTAACTTTAAGGCAGGTCGAATAGACAGTTCTGACCCTGGTAAACCATCGTAAGTACAGCAGTTTGAACTGTTGTATGATCATTTACCATTGTTTACTGCTGGGTTCTCCTAGCACATATAATAGTATCACATACCTTTTCTTCATTCTTGTAAAATATACACATACAACAGAGTACCCATAAGAAGAAAAATAGTAACATACCTCAAGATCATCATTTTTCAATTTACGATAGTTTACCTCTGACGTCCAAAATTGTCTGTTATTCCTCAGTCACTAATAAGTCTTACATTTTGAGGTAATTATGTCTGCATAGCCTTACTCACTTTCTAATCTTGCTGAAACCACTTATCACAATTCTAAATAATAATAATAATAAAAATACAATAAAATAACTTACCAAACAGAATGGCCATGTGCATTAATGTACTACGGTCAACAGCCAAGCTCTGCATTCGAAAGACGACTTGGTTCGAACCTCACCATAGGCAGTCCTCAGAATGATTTTCAGTGGTTTCTCATTTTCACTTCCAGACAAACACCAGTCAATTCCGTCCACCTCCTTGCTGAACTTCATTCACCATCATTCATTTCATCTTTATTAGCTCAAATGAGGTCGGTGTCACAAAGGGCATCCGGATGTAGAAATATGGCATATAATTTCATATCACCTAATCCTAATCCCCAACCCCTATCAGAAAACAGGACTGAGGAGTAGACATACAATAGACTAAAATAACTTCAGCTGAGGGATACCACAGGCAAAGCCTAAGCGGGTCAAATGTGGCCTTTGAGCCGTTGTTGGGGCGATCCTGCTCTAGAGCTATTTTCTAAGATGAGATTTTATTAACTGGTTTTGAAACCACTTTTTTTTCAATCACCCCAATTCAATTTTGATGTATCTCAATGACGCAAAAATGATTCCTTACTAGCTCTGGCTCAGTGATGTAACAAGATGACTTGTATGAGGTTTATTGTTCACGATATTTTTATCTGTATACTCTACATGTCCGTACTTGTCACTTTTTAACATTTACCTTAAAAGCAACTCCCAGCCACCCTGTGGCAGAAAAATGTGGCTCCTGTAGAAACATTGTACGATTCTACAACACATATTAAGAACAAATATTCCAATTTATGCAAAAAATACAAGTACATTCTAAATAATAACATGTAAGCAAACAGTTGTTCATCAAGAAGAAATAATTATTATTATTACCATGCCTCTTGAAGAAACAGTGAATGGGACCTAACATAAGGAGTTTACTTAAAACAAAGTGATACCAATCATCATCCTGACAATAACTAAGTTATCATATGAAATTTTAAAAGTACAGTTATGTGTTTAGTGAAATGTCAATAATGTCTCATTACTTTAAACTGAAGTTCCAATAATCTTTACTCTTCCTTCATCAGGTATTAAATAATACTAACTTAAAGGAGTTATTTGCCATATTAATCAAACCTTGAATGTAATACAATTCACTACCAAAACAAAGGATACAATATCTAAACCCCTTATCTGAAGTAACAGTATTATAAGTATTATAAGAACATGGTTGACAAAACTGAAAATGATTGATACAGTTGCTAGTTTTATCCTCATCAACCATATCATCACCTAAATAATTAGCATCATCATAATAATTGCAGTATTCATTTTAGTAGTTCTAACTTGGAACTTTGCTCACAACTCCAGCTAAAAGTAAAGATCACGAACAAAATTCAAAATTTGGATAGGAATTCCTCACTGAAAACTGTGAAATGTTCATTTACAATAGTGAGTCATAATCTATAACTAATTATTTTAACAAATAATTGCCCATCCTTTCTTTTATACCATGAAATGGGTAAGTCATTCAAGTGATGAACAATAAGGTTAATGTAAGTTAGCAAAAATAGGAAAAACAAATAAAAATTATATGTTAATTTCTTGCCAGTCAGTTGTCGTTCTAGCAGCAGGATACACGAGGGCAACACCAGTCCCAGTATAACTGCTGTTGATTCATATCCACTCAAGATAGAGATCATACTTTGTTTACTTTCCACAACACAGGTTTTCAAATCATTTCTTAATCCTTAAAAATGTATAATTCTATACACCAGAGTTGTAAATCAATAGCCAAATTTAATTTCATTGCAGGAATTAATTCATACATAACCAACAATGCCATCACATTTTAATTAAAACCTGATAGTTGACTAATTCTTCAGTGTTGGGAGCCATGTGAGACTACAGAGCATTCCAACCTTAAATTGCAGTACAGCAGTAATGGGATAATTCCATCTCATCTCTTTCCTTCTCTCATGTTTTGCGGGTAGCGCTGTCCTACTCTAATGCAGCGGGTTTGCCAAATATCCGTAAATCTGAATGTTATCGGTTAAAATGGGTGAATATCGTGTTATGTACAGAATTTCAAGGCGCATTTGATGCCATTAACAAAAAAAAGTAAAAAAATAATTTAGGGTGAAAATAGTAATATAATAGAAAGTTTCGCCAAATGCAAAATCTTCATTGCATAGAAATCATGTCATAACTCGTATTTTATATTCATTATTTTCCTAATTTTTTCACTGCTGGTAAAGAAATATTTCAGCTCGATGTAGATAAGTTTATTTTTAAATTTAAATGATAACAAAATGCATTATATGCGTTTATTTTTAGTCATGTTCAGGGAATTTTATGCGCAGGCACGAAAAAGTCGGTCGCTGGCCAGCGTCTTTCCTATTGAATTTACGTGGGGGGGGGTGAAAGCGAGGCAAATGGTCTTCAGAAAGTTATTTTTAAAACAATCCCGAAGTTCTTATCTTGCTTAGTTCTTAATTTGTGACAGGAAGAATATCTCCTTGAATTTTGGTTTCACGCGTGACTCAGCTGGCTGTCTGTCTGGCTGGCTGGCTGGCTGGCTGAAGTACCAGTAGTGATCTCCCAAACATGCGCTTTTAACATTTCCAGACAGTCGCATGCAGTGCAGTGCTCATTTCGTCAGTAGTATGTATAATAGTGATTAAATACATATCAGTGACATATGTACAATTCTTGAGGGAAAGTGTATTTCGTTTGTGTGGTTCACGAGTTCGTGCTCGTGCGTGGGGATCTAATTTCGAAGAAAAAGTGCAGAAGGATCATGGTGTGGTTAAAGCAAGGCAAACGCTCTTCGGATATCGAAGTTATTTTTAAATCATACCTCAAGTCCTTATCTCGTTATCTCTTAATTTATGACAGGGAGAACGTCTCGTTTGTTTACGTTTCACGAGTGACTCGGCTGGCTGAGCTTTTAAATATACTGACAGCCGTGTGCAGTGGTGTTCATTTAATCAATATTATAAGATTGATTAAATAAAGATCAGTGATATATATAATATTTAATGGCATGTGGCCTCCGAAGAGGCCGAGTGCAGGTCTTTCGAGTTGACGCCGCGACCTGCGCGTCTATAAGAATGGGGCCCTACCTGTGATGAATTCTAATGGACTGGAATTAACCAATGAAGGTTAAAATCCACGACCCGGCCGGGAATCGAAACCGGGGCCCTCTGGACCAAAGGCCAGCACTCTAACCATTTAGCCATGGAGCCGGACAAGATCAGTGATAAATGTATAGTTCTTGAGGACAAGTGGATTGTGTTTGTTGTGTTTATGCAGTGTGTGTAGTTGTCAGTTCGTGCTCGTGCGAGGGGTCCTTAGATCGAAGAAAAAGTGCAGAAGGATGTACAATGGATCGTCAAATTAAAAAGAAACGTTCCGTAGGTAAACTCAGGGGAAAAGAATGCAATATTATAATGAGTGTCCTGGATTATTTTTTAAAGACTATGAATATGAGCAGCGCAGTCAGTGAAACAGCTAAAGCTACAGGTTGTTCCGAAAGAACAATCTATGCTATAAGGAAGGAACACACACAAAACTCGCGCAAAAAAAAAAAAAAAAAAAAAAAAAAAAGCAAAGAAGAGAAGGACAGCAGAAAAATGCAAGGAAAATTAAATATGATGAAATTGTGCGAAGTGGAGTGCGACGGGTGGTTCACTCTCTTTTATTGCTAACACACCACAGACATTGAACGTGATTTTGAGTCAGGTAAATGGAGAAGATTCTTTGCCACGATTTTCCAAAACTACGTTGTATCGCTTCTTACATGATATAGGCTACCGTTATTTAAGACGGGGTAATAAAGCAGCTTTCATTGAAACCAATGAAATTATTAATTGGAAGCACAGATATCTGAGGGAGATAAAACATTTAAGGGCACAAAATAAAGCTATAATTTACACAGATGAATCGTGGGTAAATATTGGGCAGACAGTGACAAAAGAATGGAAGGATACGACAGTGAAAAGTGCACGGCAGGCCTCCATTGAAGGGGTGAGTTCGGGACTTAGGCCACCGAAAAGCCGAGGACCGTGATTTGCCTTAGTCCACGCGGGTAATGAACATGGTTTTGTTCCAAATGCTGAACTAACATTTTAATGCCAGAAAACATAAGACAATTGGACAAATTACGTGAACGAAGTAAAGAAAACTTAAAGAGATTTGTGGAAAGCAGACGAATTACAGGACGATGTCGACGATGAAAAGTTCTTAATACGACTTTCTTCATCGTCCGGACCATCCTCAAGTTCATCTCCCGAACACGGTCCATCCAAAGCGGGAACATCAGGCCTTGCAGAAATGACAGAAGGTGTACGTCCAATGTCTAAGAGCAACGCCAGTGATTAAGGTATGTTGTATTTATTTTACCATCCTACAAATATGAATTTATGAATGAACGTAAAATTACAAAATTACAAATGAAAAATGTGGAACTACTGACGCCCTGTTTGAGTCACTCTCGAGCGTGATCTTCACGAGTCGATTTCGCAACAGCGCGCTCCATCTACGCTGTACTGCAATTTAAGTTTGGAACGCTCTATACTACTATATTTACATACATCACATGACCTGCAAGTCCTGGGTGCTTCTATACACCTGGAAACAATTTCCATAGTGAGCTTGTATTCAACTTTGCTTTCTTTATGTTTGGTATTTAACATCAGATTGAAAGAAATATCAGTAGAGTGCAAATTTCTTAACGCTTTCAACTTTTCTCAAATATTGATAAAATATTATTATTAAATTATTTATATTTACATTATATTTGGTCACAGGAAACAGGATTTTTATACCTCTCAGGTTGGATATATCAGACATCCCAAATCACAATGTACCGTAATTAAAAAAACACACACACAATCTACAGGCATATTGTTACACTAGCAGTCCAAGACAGTATGTAGTGCTTGCACAGAAAACTGGCAAAGTAGCTGTTAACATGTTGGCAGAGACTGTAAACTTCCACTAGAGCCATAATCATTGGTCTCACTCAAAAGTGAACATGTTCACTTGTCCTAAAGACAGTAGTCTCATCTGGCCCACGACTCAAAGGTATTCCACCATATAACAAAAAGAAAGTAGTATTAAAAATATTTGGATAAACTAAGTCATTCATAAACACACCAAGGAAGACTGTTTTGAAAAGTATTTTCAGCCGAGATGTAAATTACAACATGCAGAATATTTTAAAAATGCACAATGGCATCTCTTTAATGCATTGACTGCAGTGCTGAAGTGTTTATCTTGACTTGCATTTTCTCTATGACCTGCACATAAACCCATAAAATTTGTGGAAATTTAACAAAGAACTAATCTCTATCGTGTATTTTATTCTTCTTTTAGCAAAACCATCCTTCAGTGACTGCTCTTCGTCTGTTCTCACGCAAGGCCCGCACAGGAATCCTGGATAAGTTAAATCAATGAATGCACTGTTACTTTTCTGCTGCCATACACTAACAATGAACCTTTTACCTCAATCTGTCTTACAAGAAAAACAATTCACAGAATGGTCTGAAATATGACTATGGAAGAAGTAAACTTGATGTGGAAAGTAAAATAAGCACACTTAAAAGACAAGAGGCTTTTATTACTCTAAATGCAATTTTATGAAGAATGTTTTATTATGCAAAACATTTTACAATATGTTTTACTCCCATTATTCCTTTTGAACACAATGTCTCACAGATTGACAAAAAAATGCAATTTCACAAATGAGGGGCACATTCTTATGAGTTAAGGCTGATAAAAACAGCAATGGACTAAAATAAGAGACACATCTTCATTATAGATTGTTATACCCTTCAGCGCTCAGCCTGCAAGCCTGTGTGAATTTACTGAATGCTGCCTGAATCGTCTACTTGTAACTAGCTCTGTGACACTTTAAATTCCATTCCTCGTATCTTTAAATCATTATCATCATTGACACTAACCATCATCATCTTGGTTTCCCTCTACTTCTCTTACCCTCCATGACAGAGTCCATTATTTTCATAGGTAGCCTATCCTCCTCCAATCGCCTGATGTGACCTCCCCACCCCCCCCCCAAATTGAAGCTAGTTAATGGGTAAAGCTTCAATCAATCAAGATCATTCTTAACTTAGACTTCATCTCCTTATTCCCAGTACTTTCCTGCCATTGTACTCACCTGTTTGTACCAGTGATCACACACACACACACGCGCACACACACCCACGCACGTGCGCGCGTATATATAAAAGCAAGTTGGTTTGGAGCAATCAATATATAAATATGGAGGCAATTTTAATGATGGTACAGACCTTCCTTTGATCCTATGACCTTTTGTCGTATTGTACGTAAACTTTGTGATTTTTACACGTATATTTCATTGTTTGACACACTTCTAGAAAAGATGAAGTCATTAAACTTAGTACACACGTTGGCACCAGTGATGACCGTATGTGAACCAAATTTCATGATTCTAGCTTATGAGAAAAATAATAAAAAGTGTTAAAAATGTACCCAAATTTCACCCAATTCAAACTTTCTAACTCATTCTAACCCGTCAATATGGGAGATACGAGAAAATGCATTAAAAACTAAAATGTAAAACAATAAAAGTGGTGTCTGATGGCTCAAACTGTTTGTCGATATGATCTATGGTTCAGGAGCATTCAAAATGAAGGTCTGCACTTATAAACACGCCCATGCTTATCTGTCATCTATATTGTATATAAAAGCAAGTCAGTTTGGAATATGTAAAGGAATAAAAATAGAGGTGAATTATGAGACACTTCCAGGCACATAAGAAATTTACAACTTTGTATCAGAGAAGGATCCATAAAAAATCAAAAATTCTCCAAATTCCTTGAGGGGGGCTTCACATTTTATGTTCAGCATAAGAACGTAGTAGTCGTATATATTTACCAAAGAGGTACCCTACAGGTTTCGTGGGCTTAGAAACTTTCAGGAAATCCCTAATTCTTACCCCCCTAAACCCCCATTCAAGATGACCGCAAAATCCACGAGACGAGTTAGAAAACTGAAATTTGGTGAAATTATAGCTTTTAGCCTGTAACCGACGGAAAAAATTCAAGGTGTTTAAATTTTTCACTTTTTACCCCCGAAAAATGTCAAAATATGGAGGCAATTTTAATGACGGTGCAGGCCTTCCTTTCAAGGTAATTGGTGGCTAAAGGGTAACTCGTATCACAAAACGGACGCTACCATCTTTGTTCAATTTGGAGTGATCTACAACTTTTGTCCTATGACTGTTTGTTGTATCTCTCTTCCTTATAGGTCAGATTTGGTTGTATTTCTCGACTGTTCATAAACTTTGCATTTTTTACATGTACGAGAGGGGATCAATTGCCGCGTGTATAGTAATTTATATAGAAATCTGTATACAATGAAGAATACCGTAGCGAAGCACAGGCATATTTGCTAGTTTATTAATAAAGTTGACCTTATTCGGTACAGCGTAAGGATGTAGTAAATGACTAACATACACTATTGTATATTAAATTGGACAGACAGATGGGACCATACCTTAGCCCTGTTTCACCAGTGATCATTTTTGCTACTTTCGTGCCTGTAACTTCTAACATATACAGGGAAAAAGACCAGAAGCAGGCTCGTATACTGCACAGTATACTTTTCTTCATAATCTAGACATATGTAAAAAGGCAGATACATATCTTAGATGTGGTTTCTTATTTGGGGATTACTGGAAGTTACCTAATAATTGTTGTAACATACCAGCACATAAAAGAACTCCTGTGGGGCAACATTCTGGCACCTCAAAGTCTCTAAAAATCATAAAAGTAGTTACTGGGATGTAAAGCCTATGACATTATTATTAAATAATTTCTTTCAAACAATTAACATTCACTATGCTCAGTACTGACAAAAGAACATTACCGCGGGACAGTGAACGAACTTCTGAATGGAAAAGAAGATGCTGATGATCACAGTCCAGTTGTGAAAACAGATTTAGACATTTAGAGTTGTATCCCAAGAAGCAAACAATTAGATCTATCAGGAGCATAAAGGAATTCATCAGAGTACAAGCTCCATTTCTTACATGTTTTTTTTCCCTCCAGTAAGGAATATTGCCTAATCAGATATAAGCAAGCAGGAAACTTGTGGCACATAAAGCCCACTAAAGGGCTTAGCCTATGACTACTGCCCAGCTAGATGCCTCCAGAAAATGGAATGTCACATCACATGATCAATCAAAAGAGCATTTCCACACAGTAACTAATTTTGGAAAAATTATTGACAAAAAGCCAATTAAAAATACAAATGCATGAATAAGCATGGCATAAACCATGAGACTCGAATTGGACGAAGTTCTTCGGAAGCTTACCTTTATACAGAGTCAGAAAAAGTTTAAGACCACCCCTAGAAATCAATGAATGTGCTTTCGGTCTTAAACTTATTACTTTTCACTTTTCCTTTAATATGGCATAAACTATGTTAAAAAATAGAATATTTTGGTCAAATGGGAAATACTGTAGCTGAAACGGTTCAAAAGTTACAATTTTTAGGTATTATGAAATAGGTAACAAAAAATTATCTATTTCGTCATGAAGAAAACTTCACAGTTCAAAATTGGGGTAAGGCAGGGGTACGATTTTTTGTGTCCAAAGAGAACATAGGTAGGGTACTTCAATGCAAACCTTGGAAGAAAAAAAAAAAAAAAAAAAAAAAAAAAAAAAAAAAAAAAAAAATTAAAAAGAAGTCGTACAAAAATTCGGGGTTTTGCCCCGCTGAATTTAGGACTAAAAGGTGTCAATTTTTGCACTTTCCATTTACTGGAGTTTAAAATCCCCACCTTCCCTTTTGGTTTACAATATGTGTTCATTCTGATATTATAGACTCTAAGCAAGTCAGATGGCACTCCTGCTTCGTGGTTCCCAGCATTTACCTGTTGTTTTGTTTCAACATTTGGAGGTTAACTCTTGTACTGGAGACAATATGGGGAAAGAGTCGGTGTCAGAAGCCACCAAGTGGCAAATTATTGGTTTAAATAAGGGTGGAAAGTCACAGAGAGAGATTGCTGAGATTTTGGAAGTGTCTAAGATGTGTGTGCAACAAATAATTCATCGATACAGTGAGTTTGGAACAGTTGCTGACAGGGCAAGGCCAGGCTGCCTAAGGAAGACATCACCAAGGCAAGACTGTAAGTTACTGCAACTTTGTAAGAGGAACAGAAATGCTAGTTGTAGTGATCTTCTGAGAGATCTAAAGAACTCGTGTGGCGATATTGCCATAACATACCGCACGGTAAGCAACAGACTGAATGAAGCAGGCCTAGGTTTACATTTTGCACTGAGGAACGACAGTCACATAAGAAGCGACTTCTGTTTTATAAGGAGCGTTTGGGATGGAGCAAGGAAGCTTGGGAGAGAGTAATGTTCCCGGATGAATGGCGTTTCGAGCTATTTCCACGACCCAAGATTCAAGTTCGTAGAACAAACACCGAAAAGTTTCTGCCAGCTTGTGTCGTGCCAGCAGTGCAACAAGTAGGCGATGCAATAATGATCTGGGGATACATCACCTCAGAGGGCCCAGGAGAGTGTAAAGTGGTGACAGGTTCCATGAATAGTGCCAGATACTGCGATACTATGGAGGAAGTCATGATTCTGTCAGCATAGAGGCTACTGGGAGAAAATTTCAACTATCAGCAGGACAACGCTCCATGCTACCGACCCAAGGAATCGACGCGATGGTTTGGAGCCAAAGACATTGAGCTGCTTCCCTGGCCTCCTCAAAGTCCAGATCTTAACCCCATAGAAAACTTATGGAACACAATGGGATACCGGTTGGCAAAACACAAGCCCAAGAATGCAGAAGAAATAAGACTGGCAGTCCTCACACTATGGCAACAAGTGTCACGTGAGGAGTGTAGGAAACTGATCCACTCTACGCCTGACAAGATCAAGGCATGCTACAAATCCAGAGGGGGTCCAATAAAGTACTAAACATTGGCATGTAACTTGTATTTTTATGTATCTTTGTTCTAACTGAATAAATGACTGAAAAATAGGTTTGAATTATGAAAACTAACATGTTTTATTGGGTGATCTTAAAGTTTTTTCCAGTACTGTATTGTCCGGTATATACAGCTTCAGCATATCTCAACCACAATCACAAATAATAAAGCTGGGGTGAAACATAATTTTAGAATTTCATAAAAAATATACATACTTCCTCTGCTTCAATTCAAAAATGAGCATGGTGAACTTGCCCATAGCAACACAGAAAACTGTGAAATTCTAGCAAAATACTTTTCTAAATTGCTCAATTGTGGAAAGCCCCAAGAAAAATTTGAGTTCCTCCACAAATAACAAAACCCAGATTTCAAACCACCGAATGCAAAGGAAATAAAGGAGATAATTCAATCACTGAAAAATAACAAAGCATCAAATACCAAATCATTGCAAAATCATGGCAAATGCAGGAGGAAATCTCTTAATGAAACTCAAATAAATTGAGGAAGAAATCTGGCAAATTGAGAAAATCCCAGCATATTGGAAAACTGTGATCATACATTTAATACACAAAAAAATGAAACAAGGTGGACCCCAACAACTACCATGGAATTTCATTACTCTCCATTTACGCAGTTCTGCCCCAAGCCCCCTGAACAGTCTAGAAACACAACTGGATCCAGAAATTGGATAGTACCAAGGTGGATTCAGGAAAGGCCAATCACGCGGAGAAAAATTATTAACCTGAGAAACTCTTATGAAATATTTCCGCAATGTGTCAAACAAACGTTTTGTCATCACATTTATCGACTTAAAAAAAAAAAAAAAGCATACAACAGCATTGACCAAGAATCCCTTTTTGAAATACCAACAGAATTTTGACTAGTTCAAAAGACAACAAATATAATTCAAGAGACACTCTAAGGCACCAAATTTAAGGTAAAATTTATGGAAGGATTGAACAGAGAATTTCAAATAGATACAGTAGTACAACAAGGAGATGGATCATATCCATTACTCTTTAATTGTGCGCTTGAAAAAGTTGTACAAGAATGGCGAAAAGAAGGTGCACCACACACCGAATCGGACCAAAACATAAAGGCACAGAATTGGACTGTTAAGCATTTGCAGATGACATGGCACTAATTGTCCAAGACATCCATAATGCACAAAATCAACTTGAACTCCTGCAAGATGAAGCAGCAAAAATTGGGTTACAAATGTCAAATTCGAGTGAAAGAATTTAATTTAAATATTTAGGCGAATGAAAAGAAATCTTTTGATCCAGAACTCTAGAAAAAAGGAGTATTTCAGTTGACAAAAAATACAACAAAAATGTCTCTCCTGGAACTCCGAAATCTGACACTATACTATATTAATCAAACCCGAAGCTCTCAACGCATCAGAACTTTCAATCTCCAACACAAACCACTACAAGGACAAATTTGAAGTGAAAGAACGTAAAATAATGAGTAAAATCCTAGGAGTAAGAATCAAAGATAGAGTGCATTTTCCAAAACCAAATGTGGAAATACATATTGTAACTGAACACAAGAATGATCCCTGATTTTAGGTTAGGGTATTTTTGTAAAATAATCTGTAATATGAAGTAGTGAATATCATGCGAGTTTGTTATACTAAGCTGTAAGAACATAATAATAGAAGAAGAAGGGAATATTGAACATGTATATCCTTATATTTGTATAACTTTTAATTTGGGTAAGAGTCTGTATATATGACATAGCAGTGTAGACTGGTCAAGACTGTGCAACCTGGGAAACAGTGACTATATTGGTAAAGATGGTTGAAGTCAGTTGATAATTTTGCAACAAGTGGCTTGGAAACCTGGGGTACAGTCAGGAAGTATATGTCCTGAAGATTGTTATTCACCAATGTGGATGAACACTTGAGATTGCTAACTTTAGTATTGGTTGCTCAACAGCCAATCAGCAGGCTCCGGTTTTGAACAAGGTTGCGTTGACCGAGACACTTTGAGATATGTTACGTAAAGCATTATTACCAGTCGACTTTTGGTGACGTTACAGCCATGTGGAGCAAGACTACATATATATGTCTGTGACATGAACCATTACAGATTATTGCACCAAGCCATTACTCTAGGAGTTCATGACGGATACATTACAAGACAATGACAAGTTCTTTTTCTGTGGAAGACGCTACATGATTTGCATTTGCTTGTTCATTCTCTGGGAGAATTTATAGTGTGTGCCAATGTGTTATAGAGCACAAAACTGAGTATTGCTTAGAGGAAACAGAAAGCTAAGTGTCCATCGCTTGGTCAGTCTCCCATTGATTCTACATGGCATTCGTCGTTCATTAATTCCACAGCAGCCATTTTGCATTGTGAAGTTACATTGAGAGACTCGCATAGTATAATGGGAGTGTGTTCTGATAAATGGTTGTGATTAACTAAAATCACAGAGAATAACCTTCACAGCGAGGAATCAAGATGTATATTCTGTGAACCAAGGAGGCAATTCATGTATATTAATGTCTTGGAGCAACCTGAGGAGTCCAAGCAACCTTTGGAAATAGACTGGTGGACAAAAAAGTGGATCACTTTAATTTAAGAACAAAAACTGTATGTATTTATTTATTTATTTATCTTAAGCTTTGCTTTTTCTTCATTCCTACAACTAATTATTATAAAATGAAGTTAACCAGCACTCTGTATGCTTCATACCGATTACTGAAGTTTCTTTTTTGTTTGTTTTAGTTTTTTAAGTTCAACTGAAAAGTTCTTAGATGCTGTAATTTATGAAAATGTCATTACCTTTAATTAACATTGCCCATGAGCAAACTTATGAACATACCTCTGAAAGTTTTCTTGATAACTACAGGTCCTACCAAAAGTTTAAAGATACCTGCATATTTCATGAACATGATTCCTGTCCTTAAAACTTTTAGTCTCAGGCATACGACTGTTTACAGGGAACTAGAATATATTTAGAGGAACATATGCTGAAATTTTCATTACAATATTGCTCTTTGTTTTAAAGTTATTGAAGTTCTTGTTCATAATAATTGGAAAGAAAATAGCTCTTTTTTAATACTTGAGGAAATCTGGACAGCATAATATGAAGTTTATAGTAATGATTTTTGTTGCGGAGAAACACAGATATCTATAGAATATTTTTAGTTGTAACAGAGAAACAGAATATATTGCCATTTAAAATCCCTCGTTTTATAGCTCTCAACAGAACCACAGAAAGTGGTTAAAAGAAAACATTCCTTGACCTTGGACAAACAGGAGACGCCTGTATCTACCGAGATCATTTGTGTGTTACGGTATTGCGGGATATCTACAGTACAACGTAACACAAAAATGATCTCTGTAGCTTCAGGGGCCTCCTATCCAGCCAAGGTCAAATGATGTTTGTTCTTTTACCACTATCTGTGGTTCTATTGTAAGCTATTAAATGGGGGATATTTTAAAATAGAAACATATTCAGTTCTATTACAATTATAAGTAATGTATCTGTGTTTCTCCATAGCAAAGATTATTTATGTAATCTCCATATTGTACTGTCCAGATCTCTTTTAGTATTAAAAAAATAGCTATTTTCTTTCCAACAATTATACATTAAAAACATAGTTACTTCAAAACAAAGAGTGATATTATCATGACAATTTCAGCAAAAGTTCTTCTAAATATGTACTACTTCCCTGTAAAAAAACTTGCAAGCCTGAAAACAACATTTTAAGGACAGGAATCATGATCATGAAATGTGCAGGTGACCTTAAACTTTTGGTAGGACCTGTACAACTTGTCTTGCCTTAGTACCGGGTGTGACCACCTCTGGCGATGATTATGGACTCCATCCTTCGCAGCATACTGGCTAGAAGGTCCTGGATTGTTTCCTGGAGGATGAGTGCCCACTCTTTCAATAGTACTGTCTGCATTTCACTGAGGGTGTCAAAGCTGCAATGCCGGACATTTCAGCCAAGCATATCCCACACGTGTTGCGTAGATGTTCCATCAGGCAGCAAGCAGCATGGGGTCGTGCATTATCATGCATCAGGATGAAATTCCCTCCAACTAAGGCAGCATAGGGGATTACATGCTCTGCTAACACCTCTGCGATGTAACAGTGTGCATTCATGGCACTTCTATTGTTGAAAAGAATTTCCGCCCGGGCCTCAAAGCTGATACCAGCCCACACCACGATGGAACCACCCACAAATGGTGACCTTTTGGAGATGTTGCAAGGTGAATATCGCTCCCCACGCCTTCTTCACACTCTCTCTCTACCATTAGGTGACCAGAAGCATAATCGTGACTTATCTGTGAACAGTACCATTGACCACTTCTTCACAGTCCAATTCCAATGTTGATGGATAAACTGTAATTGAATCGCTCTGAGCTGGGGGGGAAGTTGTAGACCAGTTGCAGATCTTCTTGAGGTCAAATTGGCTTCTCAGAGTCTTCTTCTGACAGTCCTCGCAGTTACAGTGACATTTCTTACTACCTCAAGTCGATTTCTGGCTTTCGCTCAAGACTTGGATGACCAGAAACCTATCATCCCTAACAGATGTAGACATCCGACGGCCTGATCCAGATCATCTGTGGTAGATACCGAATTTACAAAATCGTCTTAGATCACACTGGATGCTTCCATATGGTGCACCAATGGCATCAGTCGCATAACGAATGCTGCGTCCATCATCCACCAACATCACTGCTCTTGCAAAGCCTCCTGGGCTAAAAGGCATCTTAACTTGTCAAATGTGAAAGAGAAATTGAAGGAAAAGTTAATTTATGACAGATATTATGTCACACTCTCATAATCCATCAACAGCTTCCGGCCCAGTACTGTAAAACCCCCAAGGTGTTATTGTTAGTGGATGCAATAAAATTCAGTGTCTAGCACTTAAGGGTGAAAAGTAGCTCATTAAGTTTATTTATGACTAGCTGATGTACCCGTGCTTCGCTACGGAATTCTACATCGTATACAGAATTTTAGGTTAGGTATTGTACACGTTGTGAGCAAGATTGTATTAAATTGCATAGATCTTAACGTTACCCTACAAACGCAACGGGGAAGTCACCAAATGTCTTTTCTCATATGAAGAGTGAGTTAGGGAATTTTCACTATAATCATAGACCCACTTGCATACCTGACTCTGTTGTTTGGAGGGGACCTAAGAAAACAGGTACAAACTTGCAATAACTAGTTTCTCATTCTTGTAAATTCATATGTATAGTATTATTGCGTATCAGAATAACTTTTTTGTTTAGGGTTTTTTAAACCACTGAGTAAAATTCAATGTATATTGTGAATCAGCTTGGTCTTCTGATGACTTTGAACGTATGTCACAATCAAAATCAGCTAGTTCTATCAGTCACAATCAGGTTGGGGATTTTTCCTTATAATGGCAGACACTCATGTTAAGTGTTAACACTGCTGTCAAGGAGACTTAACACACAATTTAACAAAATGGTCGTCTCATCAAGAATTGTTAACTCTAACAATTGTTAATACTTGTATTAAATTAACCTAGCAACACCCCTGTGTTAAACCTCTTAACAGTTGCCAAAATTTCAAAATGGAGGCATATAGAAGACGTAAGTTTGAAGCTTTACTGCTGTATGAGGACTATTTATAAACTGAAGAAGGCAAAGGACGACCCATACTAAGAAATAACGACCTTTCAGGAGTTGTCAGAAGAAAGATTTCAAATTATCGAAGCCATAATGAACAAGATACTAGACGATATAGAAAATAAGTTAGAGTTTCCAACAGATTGCGACTTACCAATCTCTCCCAGTGCAGCAGTTGCTTATAGATTTTACAAGGATGGGTCAGACCCTGCGTCCAATCGATTTCAACTAGCTTAATGTACCTGTTGGGGGACACTCAACAGTAACTCGTGTAGAACGGTTTGGGTCAATACCGTACAGTTTCGTTTTCGAAATAATTGAGGACAAATGTCATGAGGCAGGATCCGCTTCGGACCACGTGAAGGGGATAGAACACTAAAATGCGAACACATTTAACTTGAACTTGTTAGGTCCGCAACCTAATAATTTCCGAAAAAATTATGAATTCCCGATTGTAAAGCACCATGTATATACTTGAAAAGTTGAAAACTAGTCAAATATAGCAGTGGCCGAGTGCTCATCGTACTTGTCTACGAACCACGACGATGAGAGTTCGAGTCCCGTGTTAGAATTTTTAAAATACAAATTTAATTAATTATTTCAGGGAATGTGAAGGTAAAATTGTGAATAAAAGTAATGATCAGATTGCAGTGGAACTTTATTTCCTACCTCAAATTAATGTAGTCCGCCTCTGTGGTCTAGTGGTTAGCGTGATTAGCTGCCACCCCTGGAGGTCCGGGTTCGATTCCTGGCTCTGCCACGAAATTTGAAAAGTGGTATGAGGGCTGGAATGGGGTCTACTCAGCCTCGGGAGGTCAACTGAGTAGAGGAGGGTTTGATTCCCACCTCAGCCATCCTGGAAGTGGTTTTCCGTGGTTTCCTACTTCTCCTCCAGGCAAATGCCGGGATGGTACCTAACTTAAGGCCACGGCCGCTTCCTTCCCTGTCCCATCCAATCTTCTTCCCATCCCTCCACAAGGCCCCTGTTCAGCATAGCAGGTGAGGCCGCCTGGGGTGGGGGTACTGATCATTCTCCCCAATTGTATCCCCCGACCCAAAGTCTGAAGCTCCAGGACACTGCCCTTGAGGCGGTAGAGGTGGGATCCCTCGCTGAGTCCGAGGGAAAAACCGACCCTGGAGGATAAACAGACTAAGAAGAAATTAATTTATATACAGAGAAAGAGATCCAGCAGTAACTGTGAGAACGTTTAGACCTATATTCATTTCAGGTAGAAAACAAAGAGTACTGGTACTGCAATTTGCATAATAATTTTGTTCCATAAATAACGTTCCCTGAAACGAGACTCGAACTCACGTGTACGACGCTCGCAGACAAGTACGATGACCACTATGCCACAACTCCTACGTATATACACCTTGCATTGGAATCGGGGATTCATCAATTTTTCAGAAGTTATTAGGTTGCGGACCTGACATGTTTAAGTAAAATTTGTTCGCCTTTAGTGTTATATCACCTCCACTTCATCCGAAGCAGAGGTTTGTAATGACATCTGACCTCGAGACACTTTCCATGTAGGCCTAATTGTAGGGGCAAAAGATCTTCATAGGTCGACGTCCCGAAAAAATAGTATTTTTAAAAAAAGAGAAAAGGCCTAATTATAGGCGACTATGTTCACGAGGGCAACAAAAGGGTGTGTAGAACTCCACAAAGAATTCTTGCTGCCATTGCAGCATTAACAAGGTACTACATTATTTTCCCCGCAATAAAAGAATGCCCGAAAATCATTCAAAACATATCAACTATCACATTTTCCCGGTGATGTAGGAACCTTAGATTGCACTCCTACAAGAATAGACTGTATCGAATGTTGTGATATAACAGTCCGTTATTTCATTTTTTAAGCACACTCGCATAATTTTAAATTAAAACTATAACAACATTTGTCTCGCATTCATCATAATAACGCTGTTGTTGCCTCTTACTTGACACGTTTACTTCTTAGCGGTCTCCGCTAACCATAACCTATAATGTCAACCATGTGTCTGTGTGACAAAATACTATTTCAAAATGCCACTAGGAGCGCTATATGTAAAGAAACAAAGGACGCTCACTGCCAAACGCGTTCAGAAATCTTACGGAAATGTGTTCGTGAAACAGCGTGTTTTAAAACTAAGTGTCAAATTAATAACAATTGTTAGTTAATATTTGTTAAGCAAAATTTAACATAGAGTTGAAGAAACCGGGCCTCACTCTCCACCTGCCTTTTTACATCCTCAGAAAGACTGTCTTAGTAGTTTTCCCAACTGAAATGAACATACATCACAATGACGTCAGTAGGAATGGCGCAATTAGAAGCAATGCTTGCATGTGAAATACTCGATCAAATGAAACACCACACATTTTCTCACTTTTAACGAACAGGACTACACTGCTGATCTAACAGTCCAAAATTCCAGAGCTGGAATGACCAAGCCGCAGACACCCATGATCCGTGAACACTCTTCGTCTTTTTTCGGAGGGGAAAGGGTTGAATAGTGGAGACTCCCAGAGCAAAAACTATGCCCTTTTACTAATCTGTTTCCTAGGAGTACCCAATGAATCGGAAAATATCAGTTCACTACACTGGCGGCGGAAAAATCTATCTGACTTGGGGACAAATTTTTCCTCCAAGCCAGAGGAGAAAACCCCTCTTCACTGCTAATTTGAAAACAAATGAATGTAGAATTTCATAAAAGTGAAGAGGAAGAAGCTTTTCTTAAGAAACGGCTCTTTTCAGGGTTCAATTTTGAGTTATTTAGTGAATTCTGGTGCTATAATTTAGAATAGTCCTAAAATGTTATTTTAGACCAGGTCATTCTTCTTCTTCTTCTTCTTCTACTACTACTAAGTCAGCCTCTGCCTTAAGTATGCACACTGCTCATTCAAAACAGCGCGTCAGAGTAGGAATAGAATAGCTGGAATACTATGGTGAACCAGTGTGTTACGTATCAGCAGTATCAGGAAATGTATGAACCAGAGGAGTGGAATGCTAAAGAAGAAAGTTTTTTAACTCTTCAGCTATTTCCTGCCAATATTCAGTTAGGCTATTATACGTGGTACGCAGCAGTAATCCCATCTATTGGAGTTGAAAGGCAGCATAAAAGACAAATAACATCACAGCAAACAATGGTCAATGTAATGTTATTGTTGATCAATGTTAAGCGCTTTCGATATTGTAGCCTTCACATTTAGTTTTCTTCCAACTCTGAAATACCCCTCATCATAGTCGGTACGGTGAAACTGAATAAAACATAAATGATCGGAAATTGTATTTTTTGTAACTTTTGGTATCTAGTACTTCTTAAAAGGACCCAAAACATAGATGTTACAAATGAAATTTTAGGCGCCTTGCCCATAACTACAATTTCAGCCAGGGTGAATAAAATTGTATATAGCTTAGACTGTAGAATCTTATTCCCCGACTCTATATACCGATTTTCATTAAATTCTATTAACCCATTTTCTCGTGCCTCGGTGTCGATATGGACTCGGCAACAAAAATACAAATTCATGAATATCTGTGTTATCATAGCCGGTACAGTAAATATGTATAAGAACTAAATGGTCAGAAATTTAATTCTATGTTACTTTGGTTATGTTGTATTTATCGATACGATCGCTAATAATATCAATATTCGAGAATTAAATTTTAGGCCTTCCCCTAAACTACCATGTTATTCAGCATGAATAAAATGATTTGTAGCCTAGATTGTAGTGGCTCATTCTCTGACTTTTTATACCAGTTTTCAATGATATATGACCACTAATGACGAAAATGTTTAAGAATCAGATTTTAGGCCTTCCCCTAAACTACCATTTCACTCAGGAGGAATACAATTATATATAATCTAGATTGTAGCGACTTACTCACCAACTTTGCATACTAATTTTTATAAAGATAGGACCACAAATAACAAATAATTGAAAATTAAATTTTAGGCCTTCCCCTAAACTACCATTTCTATCAGCGTGAATAAAATTATTTATAGCTTAGATTGTAGCGACTTATTCTCCGACTTTGCATATCGATTTTCATTAAATTCTCTTTAGCCGTTTTCTAGTGATGCGTGTACATACATACATACATACATACAGACAGAAATTACGGAAAAGAAAAAAGTGTATTTTCTTGTTACTGTGGACATGACTGATACATAAATTCTGAGCAATGTACAGACAAAACTCTTATTTTATATATATAGATCTCTAAACATCATATTCCTCTCCAAAACTGCCGAATACACATTATAAACTGCCTCAATGTAAAAGTTAAATTAATGGAACGATTCCTTTTAATAATTGGTATTTAACAATTACAATTTTGTTTTTCAAAGTGATCCACATTTTTTGTCTGCCAGTGTAGTTGTTGGAAGCTGGGAGGACTCTAGACATCAGTGAAGAGGAAGCATGTAATGGAGGTTAGGGATGACCTTTGCAAAGAAGGGGGCATCCAGGAGTAAATCAAGTCGTCGTACCTATTCTCACTAGAAAAAGTGGAATTCTAGCAGCATTAGGCACTACCTATTGGTCTCTTACCTTGAGGTATGTAATAAGTGTGAAAAAAAATATATATAGTAAGACTGAGTGTAGCTAAATTGTTGGTATATTGTACATTTATAAATTGTTGATTTGAGGGGTTTTCGTTTTGTAGGAGGCAAGACGAGTTGGTCTCATCATGTGATTATTACTGTTGATGTCTGCCTTGTTTTGTTTCGGGAGTAAATTCACACAGTGAAATGTAGTAAAGAAAAACCTGGGATGCAACCAAACTTTATTTTCAGGGTTAAATAGTAGCAGGTAAGGTAATGAAGCAACTTTGGAGCCTTGTCAGCCTGATGACCATCATCTTGGAAGAAGGAGTTCATTCATGCACAGCAGTCATTTATTCCTGTAAATCTTTTGCAAATGGTGCCCAATTTTATGAGTTATATTTTATTTCTGTTACAATTTACGGTACCTATTCTTGTAATTAATTTCTGTACTCATATTATACTCAAGTTACAACATACAAGAAGATCCAAAATTACAGACACAATGTGCATGCAAAGAATACAATTCATAGGGCACTTAGAAAGGAAAAGCCAACAAAGGTTGATTCCAAATGGTCCTAAGCGACACATTCGTGACGAAGAAGACTATTTTCATTATAAAGTTTAGGGCTGAGTTTTCAAACCTACGTGAGCACACCACATACTTCCATAACCCTTATTTGCCCTTCATAAATTCAGATACTCCTATACCTCTTCAAATATATATAGTTTAAGTTAATATCAACACTTGAAGACAACTAAATATCGTAAGACAATAAGAAATAACTAAAGTATGTTGCCTTGTGATCTAAAACACCTTGAATGCAATACATTTAAGTAATTTTGCCATACACATCACAGATACCCTCAAGTAATATGTGTTCACTGTATTGACTAGTGTGTGATGGAAAGTGATGATGGTGGTGGTGGTTACAACTTCCACTCAAAACAATAATCACCACCACCACCACCTTCCAACACACACTAGTCAATACAATCAACACATATTACTTAATGAAATGGAATTGAAGTTACAAAACACTGTGTGTCAATTTGTTTATGTCACGTTAACAAAATGAGTTTCCTGTGCCTAAATGTGATGGGAATAACAACAATAGACTAACAGCAGCAGTCAGTCAGTCAGTCAGTCAGTCAGTCAGTCAGTGTATTAGTATTTTTGATAAGTTTTAGTCTTAAGATATTTTAGGCCATCAAATTGTGATTTCTTCCAACTCAGTGATATTAAAGCATTTGAGGTGTAGGCTTCCAATGACCTCTTTTATTATTTTTCTTCCCTCTCATTCTTTGAGCGATCATTCTTTCATGTTTTTCTTTTCATTTTGATAGTCTTCATTTTCTTCCTGTTCAATAAGCAATAATGACAACACAGTGTTTCAGCTTATAAAAAACCCAAATATAACCACTTTCACCAGCAGCTACTTTGATGTTATAATGACTAAACAATATATCCACATCAGCGATGCTTGCTGTCGATGGACTTGGCAGCAAAATACTGCAATTGTGAATATCTTAATTATTATCATAGCTTGTACGGTAAAAAGTAATTACATATAACATTGTAAAATAATAATTTCTATCATTATCGTTGTGCAGACTTTTTAGATATAAGTAATTATTTCCATACATATTCAGAAGTTTGTTAACAAATGTACAACTTATGAATATTATTCACAGTAAAAGGAGTACAAAACAGAAAGGATCGGAAACTATGTTTCACAGAACCTTTATAATGCACAGTTTTTTATATACTTAATATCAACAACCTTTTGTTTTGGTTTCCTTAATAATCCTATGCTGCTAAACATAGTCTATGTATTCTAGAGATACAGAGTTTCAAGAAATTCTGTTAAGCAGTTTTCCTGTAATGTTCACACAAACATCCAGACAGACAAATATTGAACTGAACCCACCACACATATATCTTAGGGTGGGCTGAGAAAACTCAAATTATTTTTTCCAAGTAGTAATACCGCAAAAAGTTGCAAATTGTGGAAAATAAAATGGGGTAAAAAATAGAAAAAAAAAGGTTCATTTCTTCCCGTCACACACGTGCTCTAAAGTTTGCCGAAATTCGGAAAAATGTATATTTTTACAGTAATTTTCTACCTTGCTTAACTTGTCAATATTTAAAGTAATAGCTCTAGTCGACTCTTACTTGAGCCAATAAAGATTTAGAAAAGAGAATGGTTCAAATCAGTTAAGGTCTTCCGCTCGTCGTAACTCGCTTGAGTCAAACACCCTGACGCTCAGCCCACATATCACTCTCACCACCACGCCGTGCCATTGTCGTGTCAGTCTGCACTTATCCCTCATGTTTGATGTGTGTTTCTTCGTAAGTTATGATCTTCATTTCCGTGTTGACATTAAACCAATAATGTAGAGTTTGAGGGATGTTCCACAATTCAACAATTTATTCAATTATAAGAAGACCGGTTTCGACTCCATGGAGTCATCATCAGTTCTTGGTGAAAATTAAATTAAGGGGAAACTGATAACAATCATCATAATGAAAAATCCATGCACCTATATGTGGTTGCTTGGAAATACATCACTGAGTTGATAGATATTACCTAGAAATGTAACATACACTTGGCAAGGAGAACTTGGAGCTTAGAAAGTTCCCAGTTCTGGCTCTAACAGTCTTGTGTTCATAGAACACGGAACACTGGAATTACATGTACTGGATTGAAAATCTATACAAACAGCAAATATAGGGCAATCAAATACCTGTCTTGTGATGAGTTTCTGAGGTACAGCCATAATATATCACCGTTAAGTCACAAAGTTACACAAATATGTCATAACACGAAACAAACATCGAAATACAGTAGATGCAAATGCCACATTAGTAACTGGAAGAGCGAATAAAACACACATCGAACATGAAGGATAAGTGCAGACTGACACGACAATGGCACGGCGTGGTGGCAAGAGTGATATGTGGGCTGAGCGTCAGGGTGTTTGACTCAAGCGAGTTACGACGAGTGCGAAAACTTGTTAGATGTTTGACGGATGATGCGTGAGCGGAAGACCTTAACCGATTTGAACCATTCTTTTTTCTAAATCATTATTGGTTCGAGTAAGAGTCGACTAGAGCTATTGCATTTAAATATTGACAACTTAAGTAAGGTAGAAAATTATCGTAAAAATATACATTTTTCCGAATTTCGGCAAATTTTAGAGCATGTGCACGACCGGAAGAAATGAACCTATTTTGTTTCTTTTTTGACCCCGTTTTATTCTCCCCAATTAGCAACTTTTCTGCGGTATTACTACTTGGAAAAAGAATCCGAATTTTTTTGGCCCACTCTAATATATATGAATACTCCATGAATATATCTTCTGGAATTCAGCTAAGAAAAACTTGGATACATGTGTTATTTGGAATAAGGTTGGTACCGCTTTGCATCAATTAATGGATCCCATTATACTATCGTATTGTCTGGCCCTGGTCTGTGTGGCATCAGTAGCACGTTAGAAATAAAGTGTGAACCATGCATTAAGTACGACTACAAATTATCATAATCGCTCATTCACAGCTAAAGATAACCTTTGGGTTATTGATAGAGCTACCAGTTGATTGAACATTTTGATCGGTTAACCCAATGCATTTAATTGATTAATCAGTCGGTTAATCAAATTTTAATCGGGTTCACACAGTAAAGGTTCAGTATATATATTTTTATCATTCGAAATGCTATAAAGACATATTTTTTTATATTTTAAGTTTTAATTGTATTGGCGACATGCAATTAATAAAAAGATTAAAAAGCAATTAAGTAAATATTTTAAATATATTTCAATATTTATGATTTAATGATACAAAAGTTTTAAACTGTGAAGTTGACAGTTACAGTTACACCAGGACTTCAGACATGTCAGTACATTGGTATGTTCATATTTAAGGGCCCATCTTCTCTTCAGTAACAATATTTCCAGCATCACAGTACTCTCTCACAGGGGAACTGAAGTAGCTGGAATTCAAATCATTTCTTTTGCTATGCATGCAAGATGTGGAACAGTGGGCCTGCAAAGTCATCTTCTAGTTCCGATAATGACTCTCCATCACAGGCCATGCCAAACTCGAAACCGAAATCATATGACCAGAATCATGTTCATCTTCATCTGTTTCAAAATTCAGTTTCTTCTTTATGCTGCATGTAATCCGTCCAGGTTTCTCTTCAAAATTATTTCCAGGGAGGATTTCCTACTCCTTTTATTTTCAATAGATCTAAGACATTTAAATCTGAGACCGACAGCAGTACCTTCCTGATAAGTCTTCATTTCTTTTTTCTTTTCTACAAGTTGCTTTACGTTGCACCGACACAGACAGATCTTTTGGTGATGATATGACAGGAAAGGGCTAGGAGTTGGAAGGATGTGGCCATCGCCTTAATTAAGGGACAGCCCCAGCATTTGCCTGGTGTGAAATTGGGAAACCACAAAAAACCATCCTTAGAGTTGCTGAAGTGTGGTTTGAAAAAATAAAAAAACAACTTTTTTTCTGAAGGAAATCATCTCCTGAATATTTTATTCCATTATTCGTGTTCTTCCGTCACTTACAACTAAAATATCTTTCAGCATCCACATGGATGGTAGAACCCCAAACAGACTATAGAGCTGACTGGACAAATCTGGATATATCAGCTTAACAGCCAACAGCATTCGCAAGTAATCCAAGAGGGCAAAAACTTGGTTTAGGTTTCCGGAAGAATGGCAAAAACAAATTAAGATTTATTTGAGGAGAAATAATAAAAAGAGGTTGGTTTCCCATCTGTATAACATTTTAGTATAAATTTCACATTTTGAGTAAAATTTGCATTTGATCACATTTTTGAAACATATTAAAAAGTAGTTTATAGGTCGTGGAAAAATGCAAATATTGAAGCATATGCATTTATAAGAATTTTGCACAATATCACCACTGCAAAAAATTGCCTCTTCTAAAAATTTTGTAAAAGTGGTTGCAATCTACCAAGCATCAAGATGACAATTCATTCATTGAAATTCCTATAAAGTATAACAAATTATTTGGACTGATCCCATAACTGCTAAAACCAGTAAGTCTATAGCTATTTTGTAAACCCCAGAAGTTTGAAGAATTAAACAAAATTTGAAATTAATCTCCTGGCTGCTTTGAGATTTCCAACAACGTTGATATTAGAAAACCCGTAAGTCTTCTAAAATATGTAAATCTCCTCAAATTTTGATAAATCCAAAACCCATTGCAATACAGGTGATTAAAGCCTTCCAAGGAGTAGAAACTAAAGGTTGCACTACCTGTAAAACTGGCACATCACCACATGGGACAGCATAGTTAGCCCTATGCCAGATGCCTTTGCCCCACAAATGATCATGTTTGGTATACTGTATGCTGTGTCAAGTTTATAAGTAGCATCAAAAGTGGAAATGTTTTTGACTTTCAGATAGCGAAACTGACCCCACACCCTTCTAGGTGAACTGACCATGTTTTTACTGCCTCAACTAGGCAGCCCGTTTTATATTTAGATGGGAACATCAGTTCCTTAAGTGTGTTTAGTTATTTTTCGTATATTATCAGAAAAAGATATAATTTATGTAATAAATGAAGCTGGATACAGCAAAGAACCCCCACAGGCAGTTTTAAAAAGTGGTGACTTCATATCTCACCATATGATCCAGTAAAAATGCAAAGACATTTTCTCGGTCTATGGCAATGATGTCAATCCACCTAGTATTTCCCCCATGAGCAGCACAAGCTACTTTCTTATCAATTTCATACCTTTACTGCGAGAGACCGATCACAATTTTATACCTCATCTGACGATCTATGATGTTTCTGAGCATATTCTCTGTTTGCAATTCACTTTATGTCGTACTGACACAGGTAGGTCTTATGCCGACGATGGTATAGGAAAGGGCTAGGAGTGGGAAGGAAGTCGCCGTGGCCTTAAGGTACAATCCCAGCATTTGCCTGGTGTGAAAATAGAAAACCAAGGAAAACCATCTTCAGGACTGTCAGGACTGCTGACAGTGGGGTTCAAACCCACCATCTCCCAAATGCAAGCTCACAGCTGCATGCCCCTAACTGAATGGCCAAGTCGCTCGATAGATTATCTTTTAGGCAAGAGCCAAGGAGGGCACATACAGAAACAACAATACAGTAAAAGCTTGATTATCCGTTCTAATACCGGGAAGGGGTGAAAGGTTATTAAAAAAACAGATCATCCATATTACTAATTTTACAGCACACAACCTTAACAATGCAGTGCATGAAAGCCTC
The DNA here is from genome assembly GCF_040414725.1 of Anabrus simplex. Classification (NCBI taxonomy): domain Eukaryota; kingdom Metazoa; phylum Arthropoda; class Insecta; order Orthoptera; family Tettigoniidae; genus Anabrus; species Anabrus simplex. The sequence continues at coordinate 1,145,268,029 of NC_090265.1, read as the reverse complement.
CTCAAAGCCAAGATGTAGTCAATGCAACAACAATACATACTAAATATTCATGTAAATTATCAACAGAATATGAATAAATTTATTTACCTTATGTCATGTAACCCCCTCCCCCCATGGCATTACAGCCCTCGAAGGGCCATGGCCTACCGAACGACCACTGCTCAGCCCAAAAGGCCTGCAGATTACAAGGCGCCGTGTGGTCAGCACGACGAATCCTCTCAGCCGTTATTCTGTCGTCATGTAAGTTGCTTTAAAAAAATCTGTTACTTTCTTTTGCACTCTCTTACAAGCATGTCTGAAAAATCCGTACTGCCTCGTGCTCCAAGAATTCCATTGAAGTTTCAGCCGACTCCATTGCAGTCTGAAGCAGTAAGCGATTGTTTGTAACGCACTCTTCTTCCCCCCCACACACACACACTTTCATTCGTCACCTTGCAGCTGACCACCAAGTTCCCGTTATTTACTCTTTCGTCATCTGTTAAAATGCGATGCCCATGCAATACAGTGCCAGTATGAAGCTACTCCTTAATGTTACTTTCATCCACTTCTCCTAAGTGAATGTTATTTTCAATAGTCTTCAGGATATCTTTGATCATCAGTCCTTCATTTTTATCTTCATTAATGAACCTATGAAAATCATCAGCGAGTTCTTCAACATCAACATACAATTTTATCCATTATCAAGTGAAGTTCTGAGCAGTTACTAGATCCCATGATTTCTGGACAAGGTAAAGTGCTTCTTTAAGATCTAGTAATTTTCAGAACTCAGCCATCGACGTTTCTTTGGAAAGTAAGAGACCTAGAATTTCCCATTTATAACGCACCTTAAAGGTTGCAATGATGCCATGGTTCATCAGCTGAATTAATTATGTTACATATTAGATGGCAAATAGCTAACAAAAATGTTTCCATCCACTGATTTCAACTCTGTATCAATAGGGTGAGAGGGTGCATTATCAAGAAAAAGGAGGGCCTTGACGGCAAGAAATCTAGAACCCAAATAAACAACTTAAAATGGAAAGACCTGGTCCTGAAAATATCGCATGCCACCCATGCAGATTTGTTATGAAAATAATCTACTGGACAATATTTCATCACTGTTCCTTTGAAAGAATGCAGATTTTTTGATTTACCAACAACAGCTAATTTTAATTTATGGTCACAACTAGCGTTCGCACAGTGCAAGATTGGAAATTCTAAGTTCCCATAGAAGGAATCAGATGTAACGGCTCTTAACTAGATTTGTGACCTGGGGCTGATTTCTCTTCAGCAGCTGCTAGTGTTTTACTGAGAAAGCACTTCCAATAAAGTCCAATTTCACTGGCATTGTACACTTGATTTGTAAAAAAATTGTAACTCTCAATTATGCGCTTAAACCCGTATCTAAAGTTTTCTGCTGCACTGCTGTCACCACATAGTTTTTCTCCATCAATGTTTAATTCATGTATGCCATGTCCATCCTTAAATCTCTGTAGCCAACCATTAAGACACTGGTGAGGACAATGAGAGCCCCATCTTTTCGTGAAAAATTTGTGCCTGCCTTGTTATCATAAGAACACCTTCACCTTGTGTTTGTTGAAATCACGTGAATAACGCGGCATCCAGTTCTCTTAAAGACGATGCTTTCATTGCTTTTCTTTTAACGAGTCCATGCGAACTGTCAGAACTCGCCATAAATCACAACATTTCGTCTTTATTCTTCATTTGGTATCGCACTGTTGTCATACCAACATCGAACTCTGATGCGAAATTGGAGACTAGTTCACCGTTCTTTAACTATTCAATTATACTATATTCACTTTATTTTCGATGGTTAAAACTAAGCATTTTCTCTTTGCTGTAGATTTCAAATGCAACATTTCTCAGCTATTAGAATGGAAAATAAATTTTCAACTATATCAGTCGCACTCACCTTTCCTTGCTTGGCACTACAGGATGTAACCTACCTGTCTATAAATAGTGAAGGTTAACTATAACAGACCACTAGGCTAGTTTCTGGTTTCTATACACTGTGAAATATTTACGATACGGTAGCCTAAGTAGTGAAAATATTTAACCTTGACAGAGAACGAGACGAAAGATATGGAGATGTTACATGCAATTATAATAAGTTGTAGGCTGTATCATTCTGAAGTAGAAATGACCGCCAAAGGCACACTCTACCCTCCATGGGCTGGGAAAGGGCACATTACATTATTCGTCAATAATGGAATGGATAATAGAGTTTGTGACTGTTGAATTTGAACTGCATCGCTCTCTTTTGTAACGGTTAAAAGTTAAAACATTTTATACAACATAAAATTATGTAGTAAAGAATGTATGAAGTCATACCTTCAACGATATAGTTATGTAATGATCGTGGACTATTGAGTCGTAGAGCCAATGTACAGATGCTCTAAAACAGAATGTTGTGTCAAGATATCTTGACATCAAGAGCCGGGATGAGTGGCTCAGACGGCTGAGGTGATGGCCTTATGACCCCAACTTGTCAGGTTCGATCCTGGCTCAGCCTGGTGGTATCTGAAGGTGCTCAAATACATCAGCCCCATGTGGTAGATTTACCGGCATGTAAAAGAACTCCTGCGAGACAACATTTCAGCACCTCGGCATCTCCGAAAACCATCAAAGTAGTTAGTGGGATGTAAAACCAATATCCTTATTATTATTGACAACAAAAGTATGCTCATTCAGTTTTGGAGCGACTGTACATTGCTTTTAAAAATTTTAGATTATTTCTTTAGGCGACGAAATATCCGTAGAACGGTTAATCGAGGGGCGGATAATCACGGTTTTACTGTACATTATATACTTTCAAGCCGTTTCTCCATTCAGAGCTGAAGACCACTTAAGAGTTTGAAACTACTGGTAGGCAGGCACAAAGGGTCTCTCATATAAACTAAGACCGAATGCATGATGTTTGTACTCTGCGCTACGGCAGTTGCCTCAGCAGAACTTATGTCACGTGCAGCTGCCATGCTTTATGCATGTATATAATCTTATATGAAATCTTACCTTATGAAAAATGCGGAAGAGTTGTCCTTCCTGGGTTATACAGGTATAGTATCTGGTAACGACATTCTGGCTGACGCAAGCGAGTTCTACCACTTTTATGTTTTTTTATTTCATTTGTAATGTTTTCTTTCAGTTCCTCCGATGTGTGAGGATTTGTTCCTGTGTTCATTAGGCTAATTGGTGACAGTCTCAATAACAGTCGGAATTGTGTCGATCATATGTATTTTGCGACACGTAAACGCATACAACCATCATTTAAGTTATTTTTATTATTTGTCCGAAAGGATCATCTAATTCGCAAACAATATGGGCTGCAACAATGAAAAACTTCCAACCGAAACAATCTAAAACTTTAAGAACTTAAAATATAAATAAAATTTTAAATTCAACACACAACAATAATTCTAAAAGTACAAGAATATCAATCAATCACACAATAAACAACCAACAAAAATTCACTTGACACATTAACAGGTAATATAAATACATATATATATTTATATATAATATAATAAGGAAACTTCCCAAAAAAGTTCCAGGACAACACATGGTGCTTTATCATACCAAGAAACTTTATTTGACCTATTTATAATGAATGCTGCAGAGCAGCATGGGTCGTCTAGTACAAACCCCCTACTTGTGCTAATTTTGTGAGAGATTTATTCGGTGACTGTTCAAGATTCACACCAACGGCATCTAGCATTTCCTCTATCAAACTCTTTGTGTGCGCACATGCTTTTTATTGAGCACTGAGACAGTAGTTTCAAATTTATTTACAATTCAGTTACATGAATCCGTGCTCATGAAGGTGACACTTCAGGAAAATTATGAATAAATGCATCATGTACCCATTACAAGATATTCAACTCATTCCATATTGATGGTTTTCACTTTTAAAAGGAAAAAATTAAATGTATCCTCCAAATTCAATACAAAACATAAATCCAACATTAGATGGAGCAATAAAATTCAAACATGTTTCGATTCGTTTGCGCTATCTTCAGTGAAATAAGAGGGGGTTAATCTATATAATACAAGCTAAAAATGTGCTAAAAACATAATGAAGGAGAAAATTAAAAACAAACAAGACAGACAGAAATAAAAACAATAACAATATACAATATTTACATCACTACATGGAGCAATAAATAACTCGCTGAGACAAATTCAGTAAAAAAATAAGGTTAATATAAAACAAAATTGAATCCAAAAAATGTGTTAAACCTAAGAAAAGAAAATCAAAGATACAGACAGAAATGAAACAAGTGCTAATAGTGAGGTTTCGGACCTCTTAGACTAAATTTTTTTTAGTGTGATAACAATTCAAAAACCAGGATGAAATCACTTTGTTGAAAATTCAGGCTGACAGTCTGTCTTTGTAGAACCACCATCCCATAAATGGCTAGGAGGGGAGCGAAAAAGCTTGAGAAACCAAGTTTGAGGAGACAACGTGCCAGATGAGATGCATACGATAAATGATGGGAAAACACCAATGAATTTAAAATTTTAGAATAGCAGCAATCTCAATTTCTCGGTCCCGTCCCCGCGAGTCTCAGCGAGTTATTTATTGCTCCATCTAGTGATGTAAATATTATATATTGTTATTTTTATTTCTGTCTGTCTCTTTTGTTTTTCATTTGTTCTTTCATTATGTTTTTAGCGTATTTTTAGCTTGTATTATGTAATTCGCTGAAGATGGGTCAAACGAGTTGAAACATGTTTCAATTTTATTGCTTCATCTAAAGATGGAATTATGTTCTGTATCAAGTTAGGAGGATACATTTAATTTTTTCCTTTGTAAAGATCATGTACCCATAGAGCCGACTCGCACTTGAAATAACGTTTACATGTAGAAATACAGTGTTGCAAATTATGACTGTCTCACCATGTTAACAGCTGAGATTCAGACTGGCAACTAATGCTTACGAGGTCGAACATGTGCACGCTGCTTGCAAGATCATGAACTATCCGCACACCTCCAATACTGCACCTTACGTATCGGAGAGTCTTAGTTTATACGAGAGACTCTGCATATTCTATGTTCCACACTTTTTCTACGAGTTGCTAGTTCACACTACCGTATCTTTCAAATCCTTTTCCACTTAATATATTTCATCACTGTAACACCAAGATTTTGTAATACAATGTTCTGAATGAAAGTTATCTCAAGCCTTGTGATGCACATTTTGCACCAGTCACATAAATTTTCAGTATATGTCATGTAAGGGCACACAACTCTTTCCAATTGATGGCAAAAATTTAAATGAGAGGTGTTGCTGCAGAAACTTGAGTTATTCTCTAATATCTTTAAGTCATCTGAGCCTATGACTATCTTCCACTAGTTTTGAAAACTTATTTCAGCACCATTTATAGACCTAGTCTTTGGATTTGATATGTGGTTTTATTTATCCTCATTCAAAAATTGAGCACTCCATTTATGACAGCAGGTAAGTCAAATGTATCATTTACTTTTGTGAAAACAGTACCAACTAGTCATATAACACTTCAAATATTGCTCATATTACAGCCCAATAGGATTATGTAGTGCAATTTTACATATTTCATTTCAATGTACCATGTCCAGGTCCAAGGCTAAATGGTTAGCATACTGGCCTTTGGTCCAGGGGGTCCTGGGTTCGATTCTGAGCAGGGTCGAGAAACTGAACCTTCATTGGTTAATTCCAATGGCTCAGGGACTGAGTGTCTCCAACATTAGAATTCATCATTCACCTTGAAAGACATGCAGGTTGCCCATACGGCGTCAACTCAAAAGACCTGCACTAAGCCTCTTCGAAGGCCACATGCTATTATTATTATTATTATTATTATTATTATTATTATTATTATTATTATTTCAAAGTACCATACTCAAAACTTCAACACCAACATGGTTGTTTCATATCAGACATTTATGAAATATTACAAGGGAAAGAAATTAAAATAAATATGTATCAGAGAAACTTATATAATAATTTATGGACTCACCCAAGTTCTTCCTCAGCGTCAATGTCACGATTTGCAAAAAATGCAATACGAGGAAAATGCAGGTCCTGATGTTCAATAAAGACTCTCACTGGGAGTAAGTTAGGTGAACAACAATGGTTAATGAAGCGTGCTACATTACCGTAGTGACGGGCATCGATGCAATAAGTTTCACCATCCTACACAGGAAAAAATATCAATAAATATAAGAAAATAAAATTCCTTTAAGGGAATGAAAAAGTTGCAACAGGCATAATCAAAAAAGGAGCAACCAATCAAAACGTATAATGTCCACTTCTGGACAAAGTTGAGTTTGATGCAGTTTCAGGGAATATTTTACGTGCTCTACAGATTCGCGCATTCAGATTTAATCTATTTGTATACTGTAACATTGAAATAATATCCTGAAAATGAGCAGTTGAAACAGATCGTATGTTGTTCATACGGGTGAATGAATCAGAATATATGTCCACCAATGACATTTCATTTTACTTGTCTTTCATTTGTAATGCCACAACTGTCAAATTTACTATAACTTGTTACTTTACTTGCATTTTTCTGCAATGTTGCCTTCTGGCATTATTTGATGCTATTTCAGCAAAATAATTATTAAAGAATAAAACAAGAGAGCATAGCAGCAGTGTACTGTTCTGTGTGTGTAATGCTTGTTATGAATTTAGAAAAGAAAAGGGAGGAGGGAAAAGATTGTGAAAGCAGGAAAAGAAATCTAAAAGAGAAGTAAAATAATGAAATCAGGCAAATCACCAGTATCAGAGTCTTTGGACGAGAAGGAAAACTGCGCCTATACCGAAAATGTATTATTCAGAAAAATACGTGGAGATTTATAACGAAGTAGGGAAAAGTAGAATTATCGCAATGGACTGGAAGCTTAAGGATTATAAAGAACTGTCAATGGCATGGAACCGGCCCTGTGGAGTAGGAGTCGCGTGCCTACCTCTTACCTGAAGGCCCCGAGTTCGATTCCTGGCCAGGTTAGGGATTTTTACCTGCCTCCGAGTGCTGGTTCCAGGTCCACTCAACCTATATGATTACAATTGAGAAGCTATCTGACGGTGAGATGGTGGCTCTGGTCTAGAAAGCCAAGATATTTTTTTTTTTTGCTAGGGGCTTTACGTCGCACAGAAAGCCAAGAATAACGGCTAAAAGGATCCAACGTGCTGACCACGCGGCACCTCGTAATCTGCAGGCCTTCGGGCTGAGCGGTGGTTGCTTGAAAGGCCCTGGCCCTTCGAGATTCTTGCGCCATGGGATTTGGTTTGTTTGGTCAATGGCATGGAAAATCATAGATGGTATCACTGAAGTAAAAAAAGAATAATTCTGAAAAAGTCAAAATTGAATGGAGTGATCATGACGCAAAATTTAAAACAGAAATTCATTACTATAATGATAACACTTCTAAATCATTCACAACATTAGCAAAATGCAGACATAAGCTGCTCTCTGCAACCTAGAGACCTGCTCTACCATTATCAAGCAAAAAACAGGAAGAGAATGGGGAAGATGTGAAAAACTTTCTCACTTTAAAATTTGGTGGAAATTGGGAAGAAAAAAGGTTTTTTTTCTTTTCATTTCTATCTCATGGGCTTTGCAGGTTCCAAGCAGCAGTATCACTCCGGAACATACAGAATATGATAGTTTAAATGATTAACCTGCACTGCATAACATCTAATGAAATTATTCTAGACGATAATATTCCACTACTGTATAACAAACTATTGTATTGAACCAGTTTTCCAACTTAATTTTATACTGTTGTAAGTAGGTACTGTAAATTTGAAGTGGTTTAAAGTCTAATTTTGTACGTTATAATTTTCAGATATTAAAATAAATCTGAACTAATGATGATAAAAATACATCTAATGTCCCCAATAAATTATTGATGTCTTGCAATATGACATCTAATTCAATATCCCAATAAGGAACTAACTGTGAAAACTGCATTACATTATACTAAATACTTTAGTAGTTATCAGTTTTTTTGCTTCTGAAAAATTTGCAGTAATGGACATTATAGATTTTGATTGGTTGCTCCTCAAACAGAAAGTTAGAATAAGCTTTAAAAAATAAATTATATCAAATGTTTTATTTTATAAGGTGTGAAAAACAGACTAATTCATTAGCTCTAAACAGCAATGTGCACAAGCCAAGTCCAATGTTCTAATTAATTTCAAGACATTCCTAAAGATTTTGTTCTTGTTTGCTTTTGCAGCATGTATTAATCACAATGCTAACTTTCTTCAGCCTTTCACACATCCCTTACATTTAGATTCTGTATCATTGAAAAATCCCTGAAACACCCATACATTGCCAATGAATTTTACTGAAGTTCTGAGCCGTATCCTGACGGCCCATATGAAATATTTAAGAGTATTATTTGACAAAATATATATAAAATTTTATTCATACAAGTTACAGTCATATGTGGTAAGGTATTGAATCCCAGATAGCTGAGACCGGATGTCTATGGAGACATTGTGTCGCTGGACGTTGCTTAACACTTCCTTCTGACCGTGAGAATAGGTTGGCGTAACCAAGCGTGGGCAAGATTCGGCACGTGCACTAGATGCTGAATAAGCAATATTTTCAGCCAATAAGAATGTAAGGAATCGGCAACCATGGAGTCGACATCGCGCCAAGTCTCAGTTCCAGGCTGGCAAACGTGTACAGTAGCTCATGTTAATTTCTGTCATTCGTTGGTTTTCCACAGATCTAGAAGTGATATAAATTCAGAAATATGATATTGTAATTAGAGGAAAAGATTTGCAATTATTTGAGCTGTGTTTCACAAATGTATTGTAATTTATATTGTGTCATCAGACCTAGCAAGCTTTCTGATTGGTGGTTGGTTTAGACAACCAGGAACCCCAGAATTGCAACGGTGTTACCGAAGCTTCCTCAGTAACCCAAGCTCGGAAGAGCGTCACTCTGTTAGAATAACTTGGAGACTGTAGACGTCACTCTGTTAGAATCACTTGGAGAATGTAGACGTCGCTCTGTTAGGGTACGAACATGCCGAGTGGATTACTCCTCACTCAGTGCTCATAGCAGTGCTCTTCACTCATCTCTCATCATTCAAAGGCGCACATGCTGGGTAGGAGACCCTCGCTCTTTCTTCATTAATGAGGAAATGTTTTCCATCCAGTTATGACTGTGCAGAATTCACGAGAAGGTAGCGTTGTGTTCTTTAAATGTAATTTTGTTTTATGAAAATGTTCATACTCCTCTGTATACATAATAGTACTGGGCGAGTTGGCCGTGCGGTGAGGAGCGCGCAGCTGTGAGCTTGCATCCGGGAGATAGTGGGTTCGAATCCCACTGTCGGCAGCCCTGAAGATGGTTTTCCATGGTTTCCCATTTTCACTCCAGGCTGTACCTTAATTAAGGCCACGGCCGCTTCCTTCCCATTCCTAGGCCTCTCCTATCCCATTGTCGCCATAAGACCTATCTGTGTCGGTGCGACGTAAAGCAAAATAGCATACATAATAGTTAAATATAGTAGCAGAAGTGATGATGAACTTATGATAGCAAGCAAACTGTACTTGATTTTAAGTTCTGACAGAAGATACAGCGCACATCCAATTAATAAGAGAAGGCAGAGATTGGGTGAATTCCATCATTTATACCAAGAAGTGAAGAAAGACCCACAGAAATTTCACAACTATTAAAGAATGTCAATGCAGACATTTCAGTGTAAGACTCCTTGGCTGAATGGCCAACGTTGATCCCTTCGGTTCAGTGAATCCTGGGTTCGATTCCCGGCCGGGTCAGAGATTTTAATGGCGACATTAATTCTTCTGGCTCGGGGACTGGTTATTTGCATTTGTCCCAACACTCTCATCTTCATACTCAGACAACACACCATACTACAAACTACCAACGAAACACGCAATAGTAATTACATCCTTCCACATAGGGTTGACGTCAGGAAAGGCATCCATCCGTAAAGCAGGGTCAGTCAAACATGTGTAACACGGTTCGCATCCGCGGCCCCACAAGGTGTGGCAAAAGGCGGTAGAAAAAGAAGAAGAAGAATGCAGACATTTCAATATTTGCTGAAAGGAATTGAAGGCAATATGAAACCACGGAAGTACAGCAACTATAATGTCAATCATATTTGCATTGAAGAAGAACTGGTCATTACAATAACGTAAGCAGTAGTAATATAATATTATTCTCCACTTCAATAAAACAATCTGTACTTCATCGAAAGATTATAAAGATAATATTCAACAACTAGCCTACTAATTTAATATGGATATTTTACCTTCGGTGAACGCAGGCCGATAATATTATGAGTAGGCGGCCGTGGCCTTGAGCCAACCAATCATAGAACAGCGCTCAAGAAGCACATCGCTCCAAAATCAAATCGATTTGATTCTTGAGGGAGGAGCGGAGAGAAGAGGGATGAGTGAAGTGCCGGCATGAATGCTACTATTGAAACGTATGGGTTTGTTTTGCATCTCTCAGCTTCCTGTGTGAAGAGAAGAGAGTGATGAGCGCTGAGCGAGGAGTAATCCACTCGGCATGTTCGTACCCTTAGAATAACTTGGAGACTGTAGACGTGACTCTGATGGGATTGTTTGGCAAGTGTGGAAGTGTATTTTGATCGGATTGCTTAGACAGTGCAGGAGTGTTATATCAGTAATAGTATATTATTTCAAACAAGTGTTTCAGTCATGTAGCTGGAAGATATAATTGTTCCAGAGAAAACTGCAAATTAGATTATTGCACAGTGTAATTTCAACATAGACGGTGATCATTAGCCGCAGTGTAACAAGTGCAGGAGACACGTGTTATTGTATCACACATTCATGTCGGCCGTGTTCGTGAGGAACTATCGTAGCGTACCGCTATCAAACTGTGTATGCCCTTTAAATTGGAGTTATAATTATTGAGGAGTCAGTGTGTTTGGCCGATTTGGTCAATAAGGGTTGATCGGCACGTATTGCATTAAGCGGTGAAGAGATTTTCATCCCAAGGTTTTGTGTTCCAGTGTAAATAACTTTTCAGGAAGAAGATGGCTTCGCATATGGAAGAAGGAAGTGCATCTCCACGTGTTGAAACTGTGATCATCATGGTGTAATTTCTTCATACAGCAGGGATGTAAACTGACACCATGTATCTCGAGACTTGCCAGAATAAGTTAAGACGCATGTATTTATTATGGCATGTTATATGCATTATGATAAGACACTAGGGCAGTGTAGATAGGGTTTTTATTAAAGTAAGCCTGACGGCATGTGTTTGATTCAATTTTATGGTGTTGTAAATAAGGATATGAGAATAATGCATGTACTTTTCATCTTCATTCTGATTTACGATTAGATAGTTGGGATAATGAGGGATTTGTTAGGATTAGTTGTTTATTCATGCATGCTTAATTTAGTGTAGGATATTCCGATTTTTCTTTATGAATATATGCTAGGGGAATTAGATTAACAAATTCATCTAAATTCAGAGTTAAATACTTACTTTGTCATTTTATTTCGGTTATTTAGAGACATAGATATAGCTAATTGCATGACGTATGTATTACAGGAGCTGTCCGAAGTAGCTGCATAACAGCGTTGTAAGAATAAGATCTTTAAAACTAAGTTGGAAAATGTTTACCCAATGACTTGCACGGGAAATGAACCGGGTCTCATAGTGTAGAAGGCCAATGTGATTCGTAAGTGATATGAGATATAAGAGCGCATGCTGAATTATAGTGTAGGCTGATTGTATGCCTGATCTGCAAGAGAATATTGTGCAGTGGTAATGTACCTGCCAATTGTCTTCTGAGTGTACATTGACATCAGAATTGACGGAATTAATTCCAGACTAATGAGTCTGATGTGTGTTAAATGGTAAAAGCATGCTAGGAAGGAAGGATTATACGTGACTTTCCATAAAGACGGTGACAGACGTTATCTCATTGCAAGCTGATAAGTTGGCTGTGTTTTTATTTGACCATGCGAGTGAGATGTTATTTCCTTGTGACAATCTTGGGAGACAGAATCCAAACTTTAGCACAGTGTTGAGTTCAACATTTCCTTTTAGCTTGCAGCCTACCCGGAAATATATGACGGATGACCGCGCTGTTGAGAGCTCAAATGCAGCAGCAGGAGGCAATGTTGCCCATTGCTTTCTACAAGATATTGATTGGCTATTTATATGTTTTTCCCTTTCAGGATGATGTTGTATATTGTTATATGTTGTTTGAATACCTTGTCTCGTTTTAATGGGGAACAGCCCAAGTGCTAAATTTTATTGATGGTCAATCTAGTTCTGTCTAGATCCTTTGTGGTGAAACACGATTTACGTAGAATCTGTGTAGCACGTAAGACCTTTTCTCATTATCCAGTGTAAATAGAAGTGTTTAGTGTTGCTTGTTTGATTTGTTGTACATATAGCATAGGAAATGCCCCTAGTGTTTTGCATAACTCATATAAGGTCCCATAGCGTCTTAGTTTTTCTTTTCATCGTAACTTTTCTTTTATTGTAACTTTCTTTAACAGCAGTAGTTTGGCGACTCTCTAATTAATTAACTTCATAACTGTATCGTTGTGATGCGTAAGTATGTAACTCCATGCGAAGCGAATTGTATTGAATTAACTACATATCAGTGTATGCGTACACGTATGATCACTTGTCTCTTGAACCATGGACTAATAAGAAGATGATCAGTTTGAAAGTATACAAGTATTCATTGTTGTGCTTGATACTTTATTTCCATTTGTTTCTTATATAATTGAAGTTGTAATGTCCAGATTTCTTTTATTTTGAATTTTATGATGTCATTTTGATATTTTGCTTTAATTTATTTAACTTTCAAGTAGAATGATTTGGGGATATTTATAAATAAATCCATCTTACCCCATATGATTGTTTCTCATTCGTGTTACACCTCCATTATCCTGTCATTTACTTATATTTTTGAGTAGAACTTCGACTTTTATCCTGACCCAATCGGCAACCAACCCACTTTCCGCCCAACCCTGAGTTAGTTGGATGTACATACAGGAATGGAGGCATCGTCCTAGAGGGTATTTACCCCTGGATACGGTACAGTTCAGAAATGCATCCTGTCCCTATTCGATTTCCATTTCACAACTCAAATTGGGTTAAGACATTGTGCCATTTCACTGTTAGCAGTGAATAGTGTGGGGAAAAAAATGAACGCTATGTCGCAGGAACATTAAAAATAAGACGCAAATATAACCGTAAATGTCCCCCTCATGTGTGCTTCTACAATTGTAGGGGGCTAACCTTGGTTACCCTCTTCAATTGAAGATCCTCTTCGTGGTGAGGGGGACTAGTAGCTCCTTTCTTGTGATGCCGAATGGAGCCCTATTGGGTAACCGTTCGGCATACAAGGAGGAGGAAGCTAAAGCACCGCCCAACCCTAAGGTGTAACGCGACCCGTGCCGATGGGGTGCATGGCACATGGGAGATGTGTCTTGGACAGAGCCTTCGAGATACTTGGCGCCCTCTCGAAGTAAGTAGCCTTACCCAGGTATGCGGGGCTCTGCCTGGGCGGACATATATTTCCCTAGCTACTCGTGGGATCTGTATGAATACGGTAGCCATCCATAAACCGGAGAGCTCTTCTGGGGCCTCCGAGAGAAACACTACAACAACGACCGAAGGGGACTCTTCGGAGATACCCTCGGATAGTTCATCTTCGACAGTTAGAGGGCTCACTCAAGAGGTGGGCAATCTACAGGTCCAGAAGAAGAAGAAGAAACAGCGCTCTGGCGCTCAAAAGAGGAGATACAAGAAGGCCTTAAAGGCCCGGGAGCAGGCCAAAGAGGGCCTGACTCCTGGGGCTGAGGGGACTTCTACTATCACAACAGCGACAACAGTGGAGGGATCCAATGGGCACAAGAGGCGGGACCCTGAAAAGGGCTCTGCTTCTAGGGCACAGAGGACCCCACCCACTAAGATGCCAGCGGGGAAACGACTTCTGTCGGGGACAACCCCAGAAGAAGACCGGCAGACCCGCAAGAGACCCAAGGTGGAGTACGCCAGGATAGCCAAAGCTGGGATCAGGATGGCCATAGTACCTGTGGGATATCCTGACCAGCAGCTATCCGAGAAACAGGTGGAAGCTGTGGAAGAGGCTATCACCAATCTGATAGACGGGCTTCCAGAGCAGGGGCCCATTAAGCCTCAGTTCCTGGACTGCTATCTGTCGAGGGGTGCGGCCATCATCATTGCAGAGAACAACGAAACTGTAGCATGGCTTTCTAGTCTTGTTGCAGGAATACAACCGTGGGAAGGAGCCAGGCTCACAATTGTGGGCATGGACAAACTCCTTTCCTACAAGAGAGTCATGGTCTGGATACCAGGACAACCAAAGGACAATAATGTCCTTTTGGGAAAAATGGCACGCCAGAACCATGGCTTAAATCCCACCAGCTGGAGGGTCTACGACCGCAAGGAGGAGAAGAGAGGTGTCCGCCTTGTGGTCAGCATGGACTCCAGGGATGTGGAGAAAGTGGTGGGGAAGAAGATCTTCTGCGGGGTGCATGTGGCTACCTTCACCTTGGTGGAGGGCAAGCATGACAAGCAGAGGACCAACCCCACCACAGATAAAATCGAGACCAGCAGGGGCAAAGAGCTGGAGCCCGGACAGGAACTGGGGCCAGCCAAGCCCCAGGATCCATCGCGGGAGACGGAGCTGCAAGTTCCGGAGACGGCATAAGGTAAAGTATTCTATGAAAGTAAAGAATGATTACTTTCATACAAGCAAATATACAACATTGTATAGCGGCCTCTAGGGTACTTAATAGAAGTATCCACAAAGGCGGGTTTTCGGTCGCCCTGATACAGGAACCCTAGCTTAGACAGGGGCATATCATGGGACTAAAATGTGCAGGTTTCACGCTATTCAGTGGAATAGCAGAGGAGAAGCCTAGAGCATGTATACTAGTTAAGGATCATAACGCTTGGGCTATACCGGATTTCATTAGTAGAGACCTGGTAGCAGTCCTAATGAGATATGAAGAGGGCGCACAGCCAAGAGACTTGGTTGTCTGTTCTGCATATTTCCCAGGAGACTCTGAATCTCCACCCCCGCCGGAGGAGTTCAAGAGACTGGTGATATACTGTAGGAAACAAGGACTAAACCTCATAGTAGGATGCGATGCCAATGCTCATCATAGCATTTGGGGAAGCAAAAATACAAACCGAAGGGGAGAGCACTTCATAGAATTTCTATGTACAACTGATCTTGAGATCATGAATATTGGTGATACCCCTACCTTCATTAATAATAGGAGCGAAGGGATCATAGATCTTACCCTGGGTTCCATGGGAATCATGCAGGAATTTAAAGACTGGAAGGTCTCTTTGGAGCCTTCCTTGTCAGATCATAGACACATTGTGTTTTATATAGAGGGCTCCATCGAGATCCCGTCTTACAGAAACCCTAGAAGAACCGATTGGATATCTTTTAGGGAGGACGTAAGGAGGGGACTGGAGGGAGGACCCTCAAACATAATTAAAAACAAAGAGGAGCTGGAGCTCAGTGTGAGTTTTCTCACACGGACACTGGTTACCTCTTATGAATTAAACTGCCCTATTGTTAAGGCAAAGAGAGTAACAGGAAGCTTCAAGTGGAATAGTTATCTTGAACACCTGAGGAGAAATACACGAAGGCTCTGGAATAAATACAGGGAACTTCAGGATCAAGAAAGCCTAGTTACAAAGAATCACAAAGAAGGTACAAGTCAGAAGTCAAAAAGGCTTCTAGGAAATCTTGGAGACAATTTTGTGACTCCATTGAAAGTCAACATGAAGCGGCAAGGCTTCATAAAATTTTAACCTTGGATAGAAGGGCAAGGCGGGCTCACTGGAGACTCCTTCTGGTGGATACACATCCACACAGGGGGAGACCCTGAGCTTACTGCTTGATGCTCACTTTCCAGGTTCGGTAATCACGAATTGTGAGGTAGAATCGAGCGGATCCTTCAGACCCGATAAAAGTGGCTGGAGGGAAGCCGCAGAGATTGTCACCCCAAGAAGGGTTAAGTGGGCATTAGAATCCTTTGCCCCTTACAAAAGCCCAGGTGTGGATGGGATCTTCCCGGCGCTTCTTCAGGAGGCGGGGGAGGTCCTTATACCATACCTGGTTAGAATTTTTAGAGCCTATCTCACTATGGGGTACGTGTACTCCTTGTGGCGTCAGGCGAAGGTGGTATTTATACCTAAACCCGGAAGGTCTTCATATACTAGACCTAAGGATTATAGACCCATTAGTCTAACGTCTTTTCTACTGAAGACTTTGGAAAGACTGGTGGATAGACATATCAGGGAGAAAGTATTAAGAGACTTTCCCTTGCATTCTCACCAACATGCATATCAACCAGGGAAGTCGGTTGAGACGGCACTGCACCAGCTGGTTTCTAGGCTGAAGAGTGCCTTGGATCAACAACAACTTGCCATGGTTGTATTCCTAGATATAGAAGGGGCCTTTACCTATACATCTTTGGGCTCCATAGAACGTAGTCTAGAGAGAAGAGGAGTGAGCAGCATGCTCATAAAATGGATTATGGCATCACTGCAGGGCCGTCAAGTTCTGTTTACCCTCAACGCTGTAATGTTGAGAGCTAATATAGACAGGGGGTGTCCACAGGGAGGAGTATTATCACCAACATTATGGTGTCTGGTAGTGGATGAACTACTTACCAGGTTAAATGTTGGAGGAATATACGCCCAAGGCTATGCAGACGACATAAGCCTGATGGCGGTAGGAAATTTCCCCAGTACGGTTTCCGAACTCGTACAGAGCTCTCTACGTAAGGTGGAAAGATGGTGCCACGAGACAGACTTGTTGGTTAATCCCGATAAGACGGAGCTTGTGGTATTTACCAAGAGGAGGAGGCTAGACGGACTGTCAGAGCCTTTCCTATTTGGGAAAAAATTAGTTAAGACAACTTCGGTTAAGTACCTAGGGGTAATCCTCGAGGCAAGACTGAGTTGGAAGAAACACATAGATCATAAGGTGGATAAGGCTCACAAGATTATGTGGGCCTGTCGCAGGGCCGTCGGGAAGACTTGGGGCCTAAGACCTAAGGTGGTCCAGTGGCTCTATATCTCCATTGTACGGCCCACGATCACCTATGCATCTATAGTTTGGTGGCCAGGCTCAGAGAGTAAAACTGTGAGCACCAAGTTAAACAGTGTCCAAAGACTTGCGTGTCTAGGAATAACAGGGGCACTGGATACTACATTATGTGCAATGGAGGCCATCCTAGGTTTTCCCCCATTACATTTATATGTTAAGGTAATAGCGGGAATGAGTGCCTATCGCCTTTGGTCACTCGGAGGATGGTCCTTCAAAAACCCGAATAGAGATCATGCCTCTATTCTTACAAGACTTCACCAGACTTGCCCTATGACAATGATGATCGGGGATCTGATGAAGCCTAGCTTTAATTTGAATTATAAATTTACAGTGGTGATACCCACAAGGGAGGAGTGGGCCGCGGACGCTGGGGCCCATCTTAAGTCTGGGGGCTGTACGTGGTACACAGATGGCTCGCGGACGGAGACGGGCACAGGCGCCGGGGTCTGGGGGCCTAAGACAAGGCTCTCCCTTCCTATGGGTAAATATGCTACTGTTTTCCAGGCTGAAGTATACGCAATACTAGCCTGTGCTGTAAATATATGGAATATGCCTGGACACAGAAGACATATCACTATTTGTAGTGATAGCCAGGCAGCGCTAAAAGCACTATGTGCAGTTAAAACAACATCATAACTGGTATGGGAATGCCAAAGGATGTTAGATCAGCTGTGTGAGCTTAGCTCAGTTACCCTATTATGGGTTCCTGGGCACACAGGTATCAGTGGAAATGAAGAAGCTGACAAACTAGCGAAACAGGGCTCAATGGGTTCCTTCATAGGACCAGAGCCCTTCCTGGGAGTGTCACTCCGAAGTGTGAGACTGGCAATATCCCAATGGATAAACCAGTCTCACCTAGATATTTGGAAGAGGTTAACCATAGCAAGACAGGCACGTGAACTTATCAAAGGGCCTAGTCAAAGCTATAAAAAGGTCCTAATGAATTTGAATAGGACCAGAATAAGAATGGTAGTTGGACTGTTAACAGGCCACAATACCTTACAGAGACACCTACACATCATGAAAATCACCCAGGATCCGACGTGTAGAAGATGCGGTAAGGAGGAGGAGACCTCCGCGCATGTGTTATGTCAGTGCGAGGCTTTTGCAAGCACTAGACATCGATACCTGGGCTCACATTTTGTGAGCCTGGAGGACATCAGGAATGCCAAAATCCGGACACTGGTATCCTTTATAGGAGCACTAGGGCTGGACTAGGCAAACCCGTTCAAGGGGCACAAAGGGTCTTCATAGACCTACGTGTGGAGCTCTGCGAAAATAGGGCTCACCCATTTCTTATCTATCTATCTATCTAACCGTAAATGTCAAGAAGATCATAACTGTATCAGGTACAAGCCGAGAAATAACATCTAGAAGGTGGTGAAAAAGAATGAAAGATAGAATATTGTTATAAAATTAATTATTTAAAAAAATTCATTCGAGAAGGTATCAACGCAAGCAGATCGCTACGGCAGATTAATACGGAAAGAAGACAATATTCATAGAAGAAGGTTTTAATTGAAAAGTAAATAGAAATAATAGCAGGAAAATCGTGCAAGACAATGAAAATACCGCATACCTCCAAGTTAATAAATTGAAATGGAGCAACTGATCAGAATAGTTACATAACCACCTACATCACGAAATACCAAGTGATATATATATATATATATATATTTTTTTTTTGCTAGTTGTTTTACGTCGCACCGACACAGATAGGTCTTATGGCGACGATGGGACAGGAAAGGGCTAGGAGTGGGAAGGAAGTGGCCATGGCCTTAATTAAAGTACAGCCCCAGCATTTGACTGGTGTGAAAATGGGAAACCACGGAAAACCATTTTCAGGGCTGCCGACAGTGGGGTTCGAACCTACTATCTCCCGAATACTGGACACTGGCCGCACTTAAGCAACTGCAGCTATCGAGCTCGGTGAATACCAAGTGAAAGAAATATGCAGTATTATAACTTGCTCTCAAGGATATAAGAAATACTACAGCGATTAGAAACAAACGATAGGAAATTAAATCAAATTATAATTGAAACTTTTATAACCATATTAGCACGATTCAATTGAAAGAAGCATTAGTATCAATATATTTCTAAATCATAGATGACGAAACTGACCGTCTTATTCTATATTTCTCTTCTAACTACGCAAGGAATGAACAACATCATGTGCTAAGAAGACCGAGGCAAGGCAGTCTGGAGATGGGGACTTGAAGCCGACAAACCTATTCCCAGATGACGGAGAAGGAGGAGAGACCTACCCAGATGTTTCCTGAAGACTGACACGATGTTACAGTCGTACTGACGACATGTCCTAAGCATTTGGACACAAAGGAGCGAGGGAAAACAGGAAGAAAAGATAAGTTTATTAAAATATCATCACCGTAATTAATTTAAATAAAATGTTTTTGAGAAGTGCCATTTTTCTATCTGTATGAAATATGTATGTACATTGTTGTCGTGAATTTATATTCAAGAGAAGTGATGTTACATGTGGAAAGGCAATCGATTTAACAAAATAGGAGGTTATTAGGTAGTCATCTGACCAAAATGACAAGTTCTTTGAGTTAGGATATATTTAACCAGTGATAACCATGTCATGCGTTCGTAATGGTATCAATATTGAGTAGAGAGTTTAACTTACTTCAGCTGTTGATATGATACAATAGTGCGTTGCAATTGCAATGCACATGGAAGCGAGAAACTTTATCCCCTCGTCATAGAAAAGTTCTGTTTAGCAAGCTGTCCACTTCATGGCCGTATCGATGAGTTTAATCAACAAATTAATCTAAAAAGCCACCTAATTGATACTTTTATCGATCGATTAGGTGGCTTTTTAGATTAATTTGTTAATTTGTTGATAGAAAAGTTCGATAAGCTACAATGTTTTAAGGGCGTCGGGCACTTTCCATGCCAGTACAAAGCATCTGAAAATGCAAACAGTACAGATATCCAAAAAATAATGCATTTGCACAGGGGAACCAGCATAACTTATCCTCGTCTTTGAATTGTGTGATTTTTTTCTTTCGTTGCGTGAGGTTATGTTCGTAAGTGATTTATCCAAGTGCATTATTTGAACATTGTAAATGCACCTTGTTGGATACATTTTGGAAATAGTTTTTCCATGGCATTGGAAAGGTTTAAACTGTGAATCGAGGTGATTGCATGTATTAATGGGTCTTAGAATACTTTGTGACGCAGCAAGTGTTTACATTTCTGAAGTACGAGAGAAGTGCCATGGCGGGAAATCGTACAAGGATAGAGTCATAGGAAAGTTTGATTTTAAGGGCATCGGGTACTTTCTGTGTAAATACAAGGCATCTAAAATGCATCCAGTATAGTACTCCAATGAATAAAGCACTTGCACATGGGAGCCAGCATAGATTTCTCCTTGTCTCTGAATCGTGCTTTTTTTTTTTTTTCTTTCTTTCGTTGCGTGAGGTTATATTTGCCAGTGAGATATGCAAGTGCATTATTTAAATACTGTAAATGCACCTTTTTGTATACATTTTGGAAACAGTTCTTTTCTTCATGGCATTTGAATGGTATAGACTGTGAATCAAGATTAACTGCATGCAGTAACGGGCCTTAGAATATTTCGTAACGCGGCAAGGGTTGGTACTTCTGAATTGCGAATTGGCGGTTAATTCGAAATCACGTAATTCGAAGTCCGATTTCTGAGTCCCAACGACTTCGAATTAACGAGGTTTTACTGTATATTAAACTACAAAATGGAGATAATGTAATGACAAATACAGGTTATATCGAGGTCATATGAAGACATATGAAGAAAATGAGAGGAATCTGAAGAAAATTGAGAAAGAAATGGAATATATAAGTGGATGAATAATAATTATGAAGTCATATGCATCATGTTTAGATTATTGTCGTTATTCCAATGAAGGATGAGATATGATACGAGAAATATGAAGCAGATGATATATATGTGAAGAATGGTCGAGTAATAAGAAGAAATGATGGTGATGATTATTTTTTCGTCGAGATGGAAGAGATGGATATATTTTATTGATGATGATAACTTAGTTGACGCAATTTAAGGTTGAGAGTAGATGAATTTGATTCCATAACGCATATTAATCCTTCAGTATTCCATATATAACACTAAATACGATCCATGTAACGTGTAGATCATCAAAAACAAATCCACATAGGGAAGTTGAGTTAGGAGGCTTGTTTGCTTATATTAAATGGTATCCCCGAAGAGGTTTGCTGTAATTGAATGATATTGACACTGATAAGCGGACTTTTTAGATGACAGACTACAGAAGTTCCAGGGATAACATTAAATAAGATGTCAGGAATAACTGGTGACATAATGGCAGATCACATATGGTAGATATAATTGGCACTTAAATTAATTTTGGAAATTTATATTTTATTTTTGATGAATGACTTAAATAATAATCAGTAATGGTAACTTTTAGAGCAGAGTGATGATTCAATGACTTGTCTTATCTTTTCTTCCTGAAGTGTATAAATGTTAGGGAAGTATGTTTTGAAATACTCGATTTACAAAAATGAATGAGAAGGCGAGTGCTTTCCTGATATGAAGGTTAACAAGCATGATAATTGTGATAATGAAATGTTGACAGATAGATGCAGGCAAAAACAAACTGAAAACCTGTGAATAGATTTGCAATGTATTGTATATAAATTAAGAGGAGAATTTAAGAAATTAGGTTGCATAAAAGCAAAGAAGGAATATCAAACGTGATTTTATTTCAGTAATTTTTAACAAGTAATAAGCATCTGAATCATCTTCAATATCCCACAGAAATCATGTATATAGCAAGAATTTATATTTTTCATTTGAGATTAAAGGCCTTTAGATGTTCTATAAATATTAATTAGGTTAGTTAGGCGATGAGATAACTCGATTTTCTTCAAGATATTCAGTTTTCAAACCATTTTCAAGATCTTTTAATTTAATAAAGACATGTTAGATAAATTTATTTATTCTTTCAATGGCTTCTTAGGTTAAGTATGTACTTATAAGTATTCATAGGCTGAGAATGATATTGAATCACAAGATGGAGACGTCCAACGCATTGATATAATACAAATTCGTCCGTTTGTCTCATTCGGCAACCTTTCTATCAGAACTTACGACCCCAAATCGACACTGAATTGAACATTAATGATAACTATGAGCTAGTCTGAATCTTTTTGCGACTCGACCTGGACGCGGGAACGGCGCAACGTCTTGCTGCATATGTCAGTATGGTGCAATAATACATCCTTGCATCACATCTTTACAGTTCCTTGGTACTTATTACAGATCACAGTTTCCACAAACTGGTAAAATGCATTTCCCTGATGTATCTTTATACTGATCTCCATGTCCAATCCTGCACCCTACATTAGGTCGCTTTACAAGTACCGTACTTCAAGTGTTCCACAATTTCAGGATCTTGACCTCCATTATTCACTATATAATTCTCTTCTCTTTCTCCTCTATTCAACACCATCGTCTTGCTTTTCTATACACTTAATTTCATCCCATAATTACCAATATACTCTCTCAATCACTGTCAAGCCAGGGTTATCTGCTACAGAATGAAGACCATACAGCCAGCAACGGCCAAATTTATACAACAATTTTTAAAAGAACACTTTAAGTTTAATAGCCAGATGCACCCAATTAATACTACTGAAAATCAAAAACAATGAGCTAACAGACAACTAAAAGATACGTAGTTTGGATATCAAAGATATGCACTCCAACATTCCTATTGCAGATACTAATAGTAAGAAAGAAATGAATGCAAAACAGCAAATTAAGTACAGCGGATATTGAAGAATTTTTAACCTCACCAGAATTTACTTTGGAAAATAACTATTTCACTTTTGGCAACAAAATTGACAAACAATCTAAAGGCCCAGCAATGGGTTCGCTGGCTTCAGGTATTTTAGCGAACATACTCATGGATTACATAAAATAGTGGATAAAATAGATGGATTTACATGGTTAAGATACGTCAATGATATATTTGTTATTATTGATGAACAAAAGATAAAACTTGATGGACCTTTAGAGTATTTAAATACTTTGGATAAACAAGTGCACTTTGACGCAAGTGTAATAGATTAACATAACCTGGAAACAATAACCTTTAACCCATGCGTAAATAATGCAAATATTTATTATTATTTTTATGATTACTATTAATATTATTATGACTTGTGAGGTATGGCTATGAAGTGTTTACATCCATTTAGTATTATTATTACTTACGTAGTTGTGTACGAACCTTATTTGGTATAATCACGATCGTATTATTTGTGAGGTCATGTCATGAAACATCTGCTGTATATACGGTGTATATATTTAATGTAAGAACACATAATTAATAGTACATAGTATTAATAATATATAATTGATGTATAATCCAATGTAACATTGTGCAATACACTGTAATATGTCCAGATCAATGCTATGTGCAACTGGAATTATGCAGAAAGTTCCTTACATTGTAGGTAGGCCATTGGAGACTCTTATATATTGTGTTCCAATATGAAAAGATTGGTTAAGAGAAAATGCGAATGTTATGATGTTATCCTCAGTAAGTTGATTGGTCTAAAATATTATCTGATATAACCGTTGCAAACAGACGTTAATGTGCTGGTTGAAGCTGCTATGAGACGAGTTTATTTTGAGTATTTTAAGGTCATGTTTGATTTTCACGTGAAAATGTAGTCCTCCTAGAAGATGTGGAACATCAATGAACAGAGTGTGGTTATATCAAATGCCATATATATATTTATCTTACTGTATTAGCAGCGTTAGTCTTCCCTTGTTTAGTCTATTAAGAATTACCAGGTCTTGTTTAATATCTGTAAATCTACGGCCCGTTTCGCTCATATGTACTAATGAACAGTCTAGAAAGTATTCACATATTTCTAGACAAGTCAATTAACAGGGACAAGAACTTAAATGAAATAAATGAGCAGAGAAACCCCTTATTCGAACACATATTGAGATACACGGAGTTACTAGGAAGGAATCAAATACGCCCATTGAACGCACTAAGCAATCACAAGGCCGCTACGTCACAGACAGAAGCCACACACCCCCCACCCGAAACAGCAAATGACGACACGTCCTCGCTGCCCTCCCTCCAAACCAAGCTAGCTTACAGACCACAGCATACCGCTACAACACAAGGTCGAGAACAGCAGATACAAACCCACACCCGTAGCACGGGAAGTAAAGAAAACAAACTGGACAAGGGTAAGTTTATATTCCCACATATGTCAATACTAAATAGCCTCCCTATGCAATACGTTTCTAGACGACCACTACTAATTGACGCAATCTTTTTCTGCCGGTCACAGGTCGTAATACAGACGATCTAACTTAACAGTTCTCGAACACCAAATAGTAGACTTCATTCAACAGCGGGCCACACTTTTCCACCTAATAAGAGACAAGTGAATGGGAAGAAAACCAGAAGCCGTTTTAAGAAGACATAAACACTTCATAAACATTCCAACAGGAACATTTTACCAAAAATCTCCAAGTTTTTAACAGCAAGTGATTTTATTGGAAAAGCTCTCAGGACTTATAGTGAACCTAAGACATTTTACTCCAATAAGTGTTTTTAATATTAAGTTTAATGTCCAACTAACAACCGCCCTCAATGCACTCCCCCACCTATACGCTTTCTACTAACACCTGCTTGTTTGTTTTAATGTAAGTTAAGAGATTGATTTTATGCTATTTTTACCTAAGCTACATGTAAACAGCTGATGATGATTGCTAAGCAATCAAAACATGTTTTGTGATTATTAATGTCTTTATAAATAGCCCAAGGCTAAATAAATAAGAGAAAGTATCGATTAGGTGGAACCTTTTTTCATTTATTGATTGGATTACAATATCGATATGGTAATGAAGTGGATAGTCTGCAATACGAATGCTAACCAGGCAGGAAACATCGCGAACACCTATGCAAAACTAAAGGTAAAGATAGCAAAAGTAAACAAAGACATAACTTTTCTGAAAGAATGTCTAAGAAATAACTTAATACCCAAATTTCTAAAAGGAATTCAAAAGAAAAAATTACACTCAGAATACCATTCAGCAACTCAGAAAATGGTTAACCGAACTTGGTTAAAGAAGGAAATAAAATTCTTGTATAAAAAGAAACAATTTCTCAACCACGAATTATACACAGCTCATCTTAAAGCGGCAGCCACCCTTTTACCGTTAGAATGGAATTGTTTCCTTGTCCATAGAAGGGACAAAATAGAGAAGTTAATGGAAAAGAAACAAGTCACATTAAACAAGAAATTAGAGAACCTGAAAGAGGACAATCCAAAAAAGGAGAACAGGTTACAGTTTAAATCAACCAATGAACAAAACAGACAACCACCCACAGTCGAAAACTTATCAGAAACAGTTTTCACAGACCAAGAATTGCAAATACTAGGTAAGGGCCCGAAGTATAACTGGCACGCTTCTATCAAAAACAAGGAGCTAACCCTCACTTTAGCAGAAACCGAAGCAGCCATACAGACACTCCCAGCCAAAGTACAAAACGACTTGAGATTTGAGGCAAAGAAAAAAATCCCTTCCCTTATAAACGGTTTTAAGAAAAACATTTACAACACTAGAGTAAACAATGAACTACAACGAAAAATCAGGCAAAGTGACGTAGTCGTAACTAAAGCGGATAAGGGAGAAACAATAGGTATTCTAAATAAAATCGATTATATTGAGAAAACCAAAACCTGCTTCAATAATAACAAGTTCAAAGTCGTAAGTAATGATCCTACCCCATGGATTCAAAGAAACTTGAAAGGAATACTTAAACAAAATACTTTCCTTCTTAGTGAGCAGGAATCACAAAAGTTGATAAATATGAACCCAGGACTCCCTACGGCAAGAACCATGCCCAAGTTGCATAAAAAAGATATACCTAACAGACCAGTAATCAATTTGCGTAAGAGCTACACATATAAAACATCACAATATATTCACAGGTTCTTAACACAAAACTATGTTTTCTATTCTAACACAACCGTAAAAAATTCTAGTGATTTTTGCAAGAAGATTAAGGACTTTAAACTTAAATCGTCCCATGTAACATGCTCATTCGACGTAAAAGATATGTATACTAATATCCCCATAGACAAGACGATTAAAATCATAAAAACTAATTTATTAGAACACAAACGGATAAGCATACCCAAAATAGAAGAGTTTATGGTAATCCTTAAATTTGTACTTGACCAGAACTACTTTTTTATTTAACAACAAGATACATCAACAAGA
This sequence comes from Anabrus simplex, assembly GCF_040414725.1. Taxonomy (NCBI): domain Eukaryota; kingdom Metazoa; phylum Arthropoda; class Insecta; order Orthoptera; family Tettigoniidae; genus Anabrus; species Anabrus simplex. Next base: position 1,145,241,600 of record NC_090265.1, on the reverse strand, counting down.
TGGCCTCCCTATGGGTGCTCCAGCCTCAGGCATAGTGGCTGATATATATTTGGATCACCCGGAACATTCGTATATCATAGACTACATCAGAGGGCTTGATTTGTGGGTACGCTATGTGGATGACACATATGCTATAATTGACAAGGATTTCAATGATAGTCTTAGTATTTTGCACACTTTGAACACCTTAGATCCTAATATACAGTTTACTATTGAAGAAGAAAAAAACAGTTCGATCAATTTTTTAGACGATACTACAACTGAAAAGGACAACCAATTTCACTTTGGAATTTATAAAAAACCTACATTCACTCCAACTACGATTCATAACAATTCTCTACACCCCGATTCACAGAAAAAATCAGCGTATTACAGCTTTATTAATAGAGCCCTCGAAAAGAACGTTAACCAATAAAGAGAGGAATAAAGAATTAGCTTTTATCCGTCAACAGGTCCTCATTAACGGTTTTAGTTTAAAAATTAACGAGTTAATTACCAAACGTGAACGCAAACTACAAACAAATCTATTAAAACAGTCAGAGCAAACAAAAAAGTACTTGAGGTTCACCCTTCAACAACCCTAATATTTACGCAATCACTAATTTATTTAAGAAACATGACATCAAGGTAGCGTTCTCAACAAACAACAACACGAGACATAAGTTTTTCAACCATAATATAGTCAATAAGAACAGTAAAGAGCGTTTCCCAGGATTCAGGTGTTTACAAGTTGATATGCAACCAGTGCAGGGCCAAATACATCGGGCAATCAGGACGCAATTTCACAATAAGGTACCAAGAATACGTTAATGCAGAGAAACATAGAAGGTTCTCCGCAATGGGAGTACATGAGAGAAACGGGCCATAGATTTACAGATATTAAACAAGACCTGGCAATTCTTAATAGACTAAACAAGGGAAGACTAATGAAATAAATGAGCAGAGAAACCCCTTATTCGAACACATATTGATATACACGGAGTTACTAGGAAGGAATCAAATATGCCCAGTGAACGCACTAAGCAATTACAAGGCCACTACGTCACAGACAGAAGCCACACACCCCCCGCCCGAAACAGCAAATGACGACATGTCCTCGCTGCCCTCCCTCCAAACCAAGCTAGCTTACAGGCCACAGCATACCGCTACAACACAAGGTCGAGAACAGCAGATACAAACCCACACCCGTAGCACGGGAAGTAAAGAAAACAAACTGGACAAGGGTAAGTTTATATTCCCACATATGTCAATACTAAATAGCCTCCCTATGCAATACATTTCTAGACGACCACTACTAATTGACGCAATCTTTTTCTGCTGGTCACAGGTCGTAATACAGACGATCTAACTTAACAAGTTCTCGAACACCAAATAGTAGACTTCATTCAACAGCGGACCGCACTTTTCCACCTAATAAGAGACAAGTGAATGGGAAGAAAACCAGAAGCTGTTTTAAGAAGACAAACACTTCATAAACATTCCAACAGGAACATTTTACCAAAAATCTCCAAGTTTTTAACAGCAAATGATTTTATTGCAAAAGCTCTCAGGACTTATAGTGAACCTAAGACATTTTACTCCAATAAGTGTTTTTAATATTAAGTTTAATGTTCAACTAACAACCGCCCTCAATGCACTACCCCACCTATACGCTTTCTACTAACACCTGTTTTTATTGTTTTAATGTCAGTTAAGAGATTGATTTTATGCTATTTTTACCTAAGCTACATGTAAACAGCTGATGATGTTTGCTAAGCAATCAAAACATGTTCTGTGATTATTAATGTCTTTATAAATAGCCCAAGGCTAAATTAAAAAGAGAAAATATCGATTAGGTGGAACCTTTTTTCATTTATTGATTGGAATATACTAAAGACAACGGGTTGGAATTAGAGATGAGCTTAACCGATATTTCAGAACTTTACAAAGAAAAAATTAAGTGTATCCTGCTAATTCAATACATCATATAATTCCATCATTAGATGGAGTAATCAAATTCAAACATGTTTCAAAGCATTTGTGCCATCTTCACTGAAAAGGGGTGGGGTAAAATAATTTACATAATACAAGCTAAAAATGTGCCAAAAAAACATAATGAAGGAACAAATGAAAAACAAAAAAGACATGACAGAAATAAAAACAGCATAATATACAATATTTACATCATCATATGGGGCAATAAACAACTCGCTGCAATAAAATTCAGCAAAAAAAAAAAGGGTTTAATACAAAACATAATTGAATCTAAAAACTGTGTTAACCTAAGAAGAAAAGAAATGAAAACAAATGATACAAATGGAAATGAACAATAAGTGCACATAATGAGCTTGCGGACGTCTTAGTCTAAAAACTTTTGGTTTCATAACAATTCAAAACACGATGAAATCACAGAGTAGAAAATTCAGGCCGAAAGTCTGCCTTTGTAGAGACACCATCACATTGAATGGCTACGAGGGGAGTGGGAGCGAACAATTCTGAGAAACCAAGCCTGAGATAACCTGCAGGCGAAATGCATGTGACAAGTGATGGAAAAACGCCGATGAAATTTAAAATCTTTAGAACAGCAGCAATCTCAATTTCTTCTCAATCTAGCGGTCCCATTCTCGATTATTGTTTCACAATGTTGGTTGGTTTGTTTGCCTTATTTTAAAAAATCAGGAGGGCCAAGATAAAAATTGAGAGGCTGTGTTAGAGAAGATGACAGATGCATGGTAAACTGTAAGTGGCCATAATGGAAACCATAATGAAGTTCCAATCTGTAATGGAAAAAATGAGATTGTGTGAGAAACTTGGACTGAGAAGTAAAATGTGTAAAATGGGTGTGAAGAAAGCTTTAAACTTACGTTTAAAAGGTGGTTATCCTCTCGAAATGGCCTGGCCTTCTCAAAATTAATGGTCCCGTTCCAATGATCGAGTCTATTCTTGCCTCAGTTGTGACTGCGGGGATGGAAGGAGCGGAGGGGGAAGGAGTGGTGCAGGGCTGGTGGGGAGAGGATGGGGAGGGGGGGTTGGTGGTGAGTTGGAGAGGGAAAGATTGGTCTTGATTAATTGTATGGTGCTGTTAATGGGTACATTAGCATACATGTTAGTAATATCAAATGAATGAAGAGTGTGGTGTCTGGATAAATTAAAGTGTTTAATTTTATTGCAAAATTCTACTGAATTCTTTACTGATGTATTGGCTTGAAAACGATAGTGTGACTTGAGGAATCTGCGAATGAACCGAGATACCTCATAGGTCGGACTATTTCTGAAATTGATAATGGGTCTTATGGAGATGTCAGCTTTACGGATCTTGAGTAGTGCTTTTGCTGTGGGAAGCTTCCGATTCATAATAATCATTTAGGATCATTCAAGGTCATTAAACAGAAACAAAACATTCTTAATCATGGTTTTTTGGTCTCTTTGTATTTTGTTAGTTGGATCCTTCTTTGAAGTTATGAAATTGTTCTCTGCAAAAACGCATGTGCTTTATTAATATAGTACTTTGTCCATGATTACGGTAGCGTTCCCTTTGTCGGCTTTTGTTATTATTAAGTCATTGTGTTTGACTTTTTTCCTTAGTTTGTTTACTTCTGCTATGTGTTCTGTGTTGGGTTTAATGGTTTGTTGTTGATTAAGGATAGAAGATAGCTTGCATTTGACTTCATATCAGACCTCTTATTGTATGTTTATGGGTGATTTATAAATGGCCAATTCCGATTCAGCTATGGTGGAAATTTAAATTATCACGGTTAAAAGGATTACCCATATTTTGTTTAGGTCCCTTGCTCAGCAACATTGAGATCATCGCCATAAAGATTGATTTTACTTATGTCTACTACAGGTTGGTGAAAATCATTTGGCTTTTTGTTATTAGAGTGTTATGTTTGCTAAGTGTTGTTTTTGGAAGATAACTTGATTTTTTGTCAAGTGTGTTTGGTTTCTTTAACAAAGTAAGCATAACGAGTAGAAGAGAAAGTGTGAGCTCTTAAGTTGTTCCCTGTTGGCTAGTATAGGGATTGTGATGAATCGTCTGCTAGGGGCAGCATCATTGCTGTCTGAGGGTTGATATCTCTAGTTGTAATATGGTTATGTTCGGTAGTGTTGTTCTGTGAGGGCAAAAACTTAATTGTTGTGCATTATTGTTAAGTGAAAGTGAACAGCACGTGACTTGGTGATGGTATTCTTTTATTTAGTGTAAATATAGTGCTGAGTTTATAAAACATACAAAAATACCGACGAGGAAAAAATGCTTACTTGCTTCGTTCCAGGATGCAAGTCTGGCTGCAAAATTACGAAAGGTGAACACTTCTTCAAACTATATAAAAATGAATCAGAATTTTCAAGATGGGAAAAGGCGATTCCCAGAAAGGACAGAAAGCCTTCTGATAAATGTTATGTGTGCGATTCACATTATTCTGATGAATTTATAATTAAATCAGATTCATTTGTAATACAAGGCAAACAGGTAGAAATTCCTAGAGACAGATGGAAACTGAAAACTGGTGCTGTCCCTCATACGTATATTCCCCAAATTGCAACAATACCTCACAAAACAATTAAACAAACAAAAATCACCCCGTAAAAGACAGCCTCCGAAGATGGAGGAAGGTTCAAGAAACAAATCACACAGGCCTCACCGCAATATTAAATTTCGATGCTTTTTCTGAGAGTGCTAAAAGAAATGAAATAAATTCATACACAGTTTAAAAGACAATAAGTTCACTTAGAAACAAACTAAACAGACAGGGACATAATATAATGACTATCTGTAATTTGAAAATAGCTAATCCTAAGAATTTTGTTGCTACAAAAACAACTAAAAGATTCCAAATTTCAGCCAAATTATTTGATACAATACTAAAAAAAAAAAGTCAACTAAGAAATGAGATTGCTATTTGCTATTTGTTTTACATCGCACCGACACAGATAGGTCTTATGGCGACGATGGGATAGGAAAAGACTAGGACTGGGAGGGAAGCGGCTGTGGCCTTAATTAAGGTACAGCCGCAGCATTTGCCTGGTGGGAAACCACGGAAAACCATCTTCAGAGCTGCCGACAGTGGGGTTCGAACCCACTATCTCCTGAATACTGGATACTGGCCACACTTAAGCGACTGCAGCTATCGAGCTCGGTAAGAAATAAGAAAGGGACGAGATATGATAATGAATTCCTTTTAGATAGTTTCTTATTTAAAATTAAATCACCTAAGGGCTATAGACACTGTTTAAGTCACGACATGCTTCCCCTTCCTTCGGAGGCTCACCTGCGAAAATTAGTTAAAGGTCTTAAGTGCCCTTATGGAGTGAATACCCATTCCATTCGTGCTACTGAGAACTATTTCTGTGATGAGAACAGTGAAAACAATCGCACGGGAATTCTCATATGATGAAGTAAAACTGAGAGAAGAGGTTCAGTTTAACACCAACTCATCATTAAAAGTTGATGGATTAGTAAATTTAGGAGAACACACCCAAGAAGACGGGAAAAATAAACACTCAAGTCAAGCGTTAATGTTCATGTTTGTGCTCAAATTGCATAAATGGGTTCAACCGGTTGCTGTGTATGCAAGCCGAAATTCCACACCTGGTGATATTTTGTCACGAATTTTATTCCAGGTGGTCTTACAACTGGAGCAAATAGGCGCCAAAATTATAGGTTTCGCCTCAGACGGAAGTCTGTCTAATAAAAAGGTGTGGAAATGTTTAGGAATAAATGGAAAAGAAGGGAAGGTTGTGTGCTCTAGTTCTAATCCTTTTGATTCTAGTAGGAGACCTTGGGCCTTTTCAGATGCTGTACATATAATTAAGTGCATCAGAAATTATTTTCACGGCAAGAGACAATTCTATTACAATAATGAATTTGTGGACTTTAAATTCTATCGACAAGTTTTTGAAATGGGTAACTGCCATAAATTTGCAGGTTTGAAAGTTTGCCACAAGCTAACGCCTGCACATATAGACCCACTTCATTTCAGCGCATGAACGTGATACTTGCTTTTCAGTTACTTAGTAATTCTGCTGCAAATGGCATAAAGTTCTTTTAGACAGATAAACTCAAGAGGGATTTGAAGACAGTGAACCGACAGAAACGTTCACAACGGAATTATACATCTTAATAGATGTACTACATACTTCTATACCAGCACGGGCTCTTTATAAACATTCAATAGGGCATCAAACCTTAATAAAATGGAGAGATAACCTCAGTGGGAAGAATAATATTTTGGTTCAGAAAGAACTCTTGAATCCCTAAGAGTAACAATTAAGAGCACCATACAGGTGTCCAAGTATTTATGGAATAATGGATTCCGATATGTGTTCACAGCCAAATTTAATCAAGATCCACTACAACGGCACTTTGGTATACTACACGCATTAAGTTGTGACAACCACCCTTCAACAATAGATTTTCTGAATTTACACATGTTGCAGTCTATTTATATCCCAACCAAACTTGCTCTGTCATCAGGTAGTAATTGTGAGCCCGGCTTTGAACTGACATTGAGATCATTCGTCAATCATATGAGAACACTGGCTAAGAAGACAGAAGAGACAAAGAAGGCTGTAGTAGAAAACACACAAAATAAAATAAGACAAGCACTAGACTTCACTGAGAACATGGACAACCTCTTACCGGACTGGGAGAACAATTTAGGTCTAATTTACAGTGATAGCTGCAGTCTTGCAAAGGAGTGTTATTATCTTATCAAAGTCAAAGATACCCGTCTCCCTTAATTTCGAAAAACATAGATTAGCGAGAGGGTATTGTTTATTGTAACTGTTTCATAATTTGTGATACATGCAGTATACAAAATTAGGAGTAACCTGAGATAACTATTGAAATTGTGTTAATAAATGGCACATTTAATGAATATTAAAATAAACAGAGAAAGAATAATCAGATGGCACTTTGAAAGAAAAACCGAAACATCTATGAATATTAATATCTTTTCAGATTATAAATAAAACCTCAAAGTGTCTCAATATTGCCTTTACGGACTATTGAGAAAAGGGAAAAAATGAAAATTAGTATTCGGCAATACGGCAGACTAATAGAACTACTACGACAAGGTAGTTCCATACTATACCTTAACCCTACGTACCTAATGGCTCTAGACTTCAACGAAGTTATAATGTCTAGGTTACCTTAGGCACAATTCAGTTCCTGACTGACATATATCACATCCTTTCCTTCCCTCAGTTTCCTACTCCACATTCCCTTAATAATGTTAAATAATTTTGCGATTCTCCTTGGGTGCATGTACTCTCTGTTCAATAACTTCACAATTGTATACAGCTGATTTTCATTCTCGATTTTCTTTACATCCTCCTCATCTATAAATTTCTCCCGTATTTGCGTTGTCATTCAACAATCTTCTTCAGAACATAGTAAACATTATTTTTCATCTCTGTTTTGTCTGTATGCTTTATTTTTATGTATCCCCATTACGCACCATACTCTACCCCTCATTCCCCTTTTGGTTATAATCTCTATTATAATCTCTACATTTATCCTCATTCTCCCACTTACATTACAAAATTCTTCTAATGACCTCTTTCTTCTACATTGTGCAGCAATAAATTGCTTTTCAATATCCTTACCTCTTAGGACTTTTTTTTAATTTTTTTTTATTTACATATTCTAATCTTCTCTATTCAGTCTCTTTTCCAGTAATATCCCATTCCTATCATTTCCAAGATGTTCCGTACTCCATCCACCCAGTATCCTTGGTTCTGATGTTTCATTTGGTGTTGGTATGCTATCTGTAATTCTTCGCCACCTTCTCGCAGCTTCAGTCTCAGCCAATACTTTATTATCCTTTTAATAATATCCGCTTGCAGACTTATATCTTCACATCATTCTCACTCATAGGCTGAACGGTCAGCGTACTGGCCTTCGGTTCAGAGGGTCCCAGGTTCGATTCCCGGCCAGATAGAAGATTTTAACCTTAATTGGTTAATTCCTACGGCACGGGGGCTGGGTGTATGTGTTGTCTTCATCATCATTTCATCCTCATCAAGGCGCGCAGGTCGCCTACGGGTGTCAAATAGAAAGACCTGCACCTGGCGAGCCGAACCCGTCCTGGAATATCCCGGCACTAAAAGCCATACGACATTTCATTTCATTCTCACTCCACAGTTAGCTGCACAACTGTGTAGACTCATTATTATTTTACCAAATCAACTTGTGATTGTATCAAGTGAATCACCCCTCCCTTCAACTCCCCAAATTTCCACTCCGTACAACACTCTAGATTTAACTAATGCATTAAAAACATTTTTATACAGTCTGTAGTCTGTGTTGGGCATCTTTTTCTCCAGTATGTTAATGGCTGACAATGGACTCATACCTTTTAGTTTCGATCTTTTTATTTGCTCTGTCCATTATCCATTTCCACTTAATATTAAACCCAAATATTCCACTTTCTTGACAACTTCTAATCTTGTCCCGCCCATCCACCATTTTTCATTCTTTGACAATTTATATCCTTTTTTACTCACCATTACCTTGATTTTCTGTGCATTAATTTTTAAATTCCACTCTTTACAATAATTTACCACTACATTTACACTACCCTGCATACTATTGGGTGTCAAAGTGAGCAGAAGGATGTCGTCAGCAAAAATGAGACCCAGAATATCCTTGTTCTCAAGACTTGGGTAAACCCCTGCCTCAAAACCTTTTGATTGAAAGATATCATTTATAAACAGTAGGAACAGTACTGGTGACAACTTACAACCCTGTTTCAGCCCTACTTTACAGAATATTTCCCCAAATACTACTCCCTCCTTGATTTTAATTGAGCACTTCACTTCTGAATATACGTTCTTTTTTTATCTCATATCTTAATTCATCTTGTGTATCTAATGGCATTTTTGAGATGCTAGTTCTGATTCTGTTATCATTGAAACAGTTGAACTAATTGTATTGGGCCAGTTGTGCTTGGGGCCCTTGGCTAAAATTATTTCTTCATTTTCACTTAGGGGTGTTTTGGATAATTGATTACAGGTGGATGGAACTGATTACAATCATCCACTGGTCTGCTAAAGTGTCTGATTAATAAAGTTAACAAGTACACAAAATCAGGTGTTTACAGACTTAAATGTAACCCCTGTTCTAATATTTCTTATGTAGGGCAAAACGGTAGAAGCTTTAATATAAGATACTCAGAACACTTCAATGCAGTCAAATATAACAAATTTTCGGCTATGGGCCAACATACGGTCAACTATAATCATAACTTTACGAACATCGAATTAGACATGGATATCCTTGAAATAGCTAATAAAGGCCCTCTACTTAATATAATCGAGAATTTTTACATACATTTGGACCAATACTTTAACGCTAACTACAATCTCAATGAAATAACCGAGAAGCCTAATATTTTATTTGATCTCTTCATCACTTATTTCAGAAAAAGCAAGTCAGTAGACCAAAATTCTTTCTTTAAGTCAATTAAAGGTCCCCCGCCAACACAAACATCACCATCTTCCCGCCTACCTCGCCTTAAGCCACTTCCCATTTCCCCGCCCCTCCCCACTTACGTCATTCTATGCTCCTCCCCTCACTAAACCCCTTCCCTCCTGCTTTATGCTGTTCTCACTCTGTTAGTTGCACTCAAGCGGCAAGCTTGTTTCACATTGCGCAAGGTGAGCCCTCAATGTTTGTTATCTTTTTTTTTTGCCAGTCTCGTCCCCTCATTTCAATTCTTTCTTGCGTTAACTCAAACTTTCTTTTCTCCAGATTCATTTGGTTCCTATTGAATTGGGATTGCTCCTTTGTAACACAGCAGGATTTCAATCTACCACAAGATATGTCCAACAGTTTTGTCAACATTTAACCTCTGTTGTGGATTTATTGGACAAAATAATTCCCCTCTGCGCCAATGCTGAACTTCATATCTTCTAGAACTTAATAGAAACATTGGACATTGTTTAAAATCCGACATAAACCAATTTTTAAATGTGCAATCTTGGACTATTCGTCAACTAGAGATTATTTTATTCAATTTTGAGATAATTGATGTTTAATACTGTAATTTTACCAGACATATACCAAAAGATGTCACTGTTCAACATAACTTTGCTACATCTACAACAGTTCATATTTTCACCATTTTTTATGTATATCATTCTATTTCATCTCTCATCTCACCGCATAACTCTGTTTTAGGACTATGGTATACACTTATGTACCTTGGCTAGGCTGATGATGGTCCTTATAGGACCGAAACTAGTATCTTGTAATAGCACATTGTAATGTTTTTGTAAAAATTGCATGATTGTCAAGTATTGAGAAGGTGGATTAAAAATTTTGTATTTATTTTATGTGTAATCTTGACTCAATACGGAACCAACTACGAAGTTTATAACCTTGAATGCCGAGGAAGCTTCCGCGTTCCACAAATCCTCCTAACTGTACTCCATACTTATCTACTATCATTCTGTTTTGTATTGCTATTCAATTCAACAACTCTCTGCTCCTGCCATTCGGACTTAGTTGTATACAGTATTTCTCTATATTCTCTTCTCAGGTTACAAAATTCCATCCTATGGTTTTCTTTCCGGTGCTTTCTATACGCTTTCAATGCTTTCAGTACTTAATACTTTTTATGCCTGCATTCGTCATTGTACCAACCCTTTCCTATTATGTTCTTCCCCTCCTTTATCCTCATCTCCTCCCCTGCCATCTTTCTATTATTTTAACTGCTGCACTCGTTAGGTTAGTCGCGATCATTGAGTCTATTCCAGATTTCACTATCTGGCCTATCTCTTCCTCATAATAGTTCATAAACTCTTTCTTTAGCTCCTCTCTCCACCTGTATTTAGTAACTAACGTTTCTTTGAATTTTATCGTATTGCTTGTTAATGCCCTACCCTCTCTATCATTTCCTCTGACAATAATTGGTAGATGATGTGACTCATCCCATACCTTAACCTTCATGCTTCTAATCACAGGCAATACATTGCTAGAGCATAGCGCCAAATCTATGCTACTACCCCCTGTCTCCATTATGTATGTCAGGTTCCCTAATTCGTCGCCATGCCACCATCCATTCAGAATATAAAGTTCTATCGTACCACACAGCTCTAGCAACTTTTCTCCATTTTTATTACAGCCCTTATCCTGGCTCACTCTCTTTTGTACATAAACTTCTTCTGCCTCTTTATCGTACACCTGCTTCTGATCCGCAACCCTTGCAAAGAAGGCCCCCATTATTAGAAAACCTGCATCCTCAAAAATGTTTTGAATTCTATTAATTTCTAGTGCCAACTCATCAAAGAAATCCCTTTTTGCAAATGGAGAGGCTTCAGGAGGGTTGTAGACAAAACCAATACATAAATCTGGCTCACTCTCATTGTACATCTTTATTTTGACCCACATCATCTCCTCCATTTCTGATTCAATTTGATCTATTCTAGCTTGCAAATCCTCCCTTACCATAACCATTATCCCAACCGGATATCTGCCCCTGCTGGTTCGTTTTTCTTTTGCCTTATAGTAAACCGTGAACTCTTCTATTTCTACATTACTTTTCGGTGAAATCCAGGTTTCCACACATGCGAGGATATGCAAGCTTCATAACAACTCTTTAAAAGATTAATTCTGTAACTTACTTCTAAGACCTTCAATATTGATGCACCCTACTGTTATCTCTAGTTATTTCTTTCTCCCCTGCCCCTCACTCTGGCTGTTCTTCTTAGACCTCATAATCCTAGTAACACCCAGTTCGTCAGAGTTCTCATCTAGAGTATTAACACATTCCCTATCGAGGCCACCCTCATTTAAATTACCTTTTCTGTGCCAGAAGTCCTTCAGATTCACACGCCTGCGTTTCGGTGTTGCGTCTCTCACGGAGTCAGCACTCAGCTGTCTCTGAAGGTCACCAGGACTGCCCTCACTATTAGTTGTCTCCGCGTCTGCTTCTTCCTCTCTCTGTCCTTGTCACTTCAAGGTCGTCACTCGCTGCTCTGCATTCTGCTGGTCTCAGCTGCTTCGTACGTTCACCTTCCTCCTCGGCCAATTTACTCGCTGTGTTGTACATATTCTTTAACTGCTCCACCCCCCAAACTCTAGTCCACTTGCCATCACCTACCACTAATTTGTTGCCCCTTATGAAGGCCATTAATCCTGCACGCCTAACTTTTCCTAGGTGGAACTGTAGCATGTTCTGGTTCCTGAAGGCTTCTTTCTCCAGCTCCTGTTTGATCCATAATTTTTCACCTTTCAATTGGCTTGTATTATACAAAATCATTAGTAGGGTTGTAAAGAACCTCACTGGTGTTATTTTAACGTAATACATTTCATTGGGCCTGTTTGTGTTATTTTTATTTCCGTCCCGTCCCTCTCCACTGGTTATTGGCCTGCTCACTAAGTCCTCCCGTTTTACCAATAAGAGATCGTAAGGGTGACTCTTCCAAACAACAGCAGGACAAAACGTTTTGCCATGAATGTGACTTTGTCACGACATTTTGGAGCTGTGTCACTGTCAATGTTTATTCCTGAATAATCCTTTGTAATTCCTGTGACAAATTCTCACTTGTATGGCTTCCATCCAAAACGCAACATTCTAAGAGGGCAGATTTCTGCTCAAAATAATCAGTCAAGAAATGAGCACTAATGCCAAAAAAATTTCATTGTTTATGGAAGTCTTACAATCAGTCGTAATACACACCTTCTTAACAGCTTCCATCATATTTTTTATCTTATTCAAACACTGTTCACGTAACACAGGTATCAAAGTTTTTGAAATCGTCCGCCGATTTCGTGGTAGATATCCTGGATTAAGTGCTGTGACAAATGCCTTAAAACCCTGGTTTTCAACTATTTGAAAAGGCTGAAGGTCATATATTACCATTTGAGCAAGTAGTTCATCCAGTTCCTTTCTTTTCTCAGTATGTATGTTGCAACTGAACTTTGACATAAACGTGGCTGAACCTGACAGACTTCTTGTACTTCTGTCAAACTCTTGTGCTGATTGACGGAGTAGGTACTGTTGAAGCTGTGCCGGTTGATGGAGTAGGTACTGTTGAAACAGTGCTGGTTGATGGAGTGTGAGTGTGACAGTGGCTGAATAAAAATAATCAAAAATAGATTACCCATGCCATGGCATTATTGGTATATAATTAGCCTCATTTAATTTAATGTAGGATAATGAATATAATATAATTACCACATCCTGTTTTACAGTACTGGTACTAGACCTCTTGGCTTTCGTTGTTCTACACGGGTAAAATATAGCTGGATGTTTTCTTTGTATATGTTTTGTTAAATTAGTAACAGATTCGGTAAGACTGTTTCTGGCTGCTGATATCACACTAGGCATATTCATCGTCAATAGCCGTGAGAAAACTCCACACAGGACTATTACGTTGCCTCCTACTAAACATGTTTATACATTTATCTATCTATGTGTTACTATTATATTTATCTATTACAAAAAATTAATTAAAATTATGCGCTGTCGTTCGCTAATGACTGATCACAAACCCGCAGATTCTTTGTTCAACCAGTGGTTCAGCCTCTGACATTATTGACTACAATTCCAGTTTTAACAATTTTAAGAAGAGTTTAATATTTGAGGATTTTATTAATCCACACCCATTGCAACACATGTGGAAGATTAAAATAATTTACACAATATGCATGAACTATTGTATGTATTCTCTCTCCTTTAATGATATTAATATGTCAACTATTGTGGTAGTACACTGATATATAAGACCTTACAATCACAACTTTATTCCCATTGAAGTGAAGATAATAAGAAAATTATAAGAAATCTTGCTCGTTAAGATACTTTTATGGTGTAATTTTTAACCAAAACAACAATCCACTGTATAAAAGGTTCAAGTGTAACAACTATTTACTATTCTCAAAATACATGTAACATTAAAATTTAAGGGATAATCTCGCACATTGTGTAAATAATACAGGGCCCTGACCTAGTTTTCAAAAGATCAAATTGGCTGATGATGCTTACAAGGACAAGCGAAACATGTACCGTAACAACTAATGTAAAATAATTATATCCTGAATATATGGATTATCTAGTATTGAATAGGTGGAGGATAATAAATTTCCCTGTCATCTAATAAGTAAGTGGTAGGTTCCGAGCTGTCAGTGGAGAGATAGCGTGGAATGACATCAGTAGACAAATAAGTTTAAGTGGTGTCTTTAAAAGTGGGAAAGATCATAGTATGAAGATAAAGCAGGAATTCAAGACGACAAATTGGGGCAAATATTTGTTTTTAGGAAGGGGAGTTAGGGATTGGAATAATTTACCAAGGGAGATGTTCAATAAATTTCCAATTTCTTTGTTAAGAAAAGGCTGGGAAAACAACATATAGGGAATCTGCCACCTGAGCGACTGCCCTAAAAGCAGATCAGCATTGATTGATTGATTGATTGATTGATTGATTTATTGACTGATGTTCCTGAAACATGTATGAACTTTTAATTTTCAATTATAAAAAGTGTATTGACAAGGTGGAACCAACACAAACTATTTTAAATAGTATTTTAATAGCTTTAGATAAGTCAATACAGGATCAAATAAAATGTATATTATGGTTAAGTTTATCAACACTGGCTGCTGGGTGAAAAAGACTATTTATGATAAGGTGTCAGTTCATTACCTCTTTATAGATTTCTTCGAGGCATATGATTCAATCTATAGAGAAGTGCTGTGGATCGTCATGATAGAATCTGGTTTTCCCATAAAATTAATAAACATGTGCAAACTGTGTATGGATGGTAATGTTAGCTGTGTTTTGCTCAAGAGTAGAAAATCAAATTCCTTCCAGAATAAAACTGGATTCTGACAAGGGGATGCACTATCTCCTCTTCTATTGAACATTGCACTGGAGAAGATTATCAGGAAATTAGTTTTTGCACATGCTGGCATCATATTGGGGAGACAACATAAAGTTCTTGCGTATGCGGATTATACTGTTTTTATTGGCTGCAATGAATTACAGTAGAAATTAGGCAGTTACTTGTGGAACTAGAGGAAATGGCAGCAAATATTGGCTTAAGGGTGAATGATAAAAAGACAGATTACATGGTTGTACAGAGACCAAATCATGAGGTGGTTGACAGATTGCCTTTGAAGATGGGGAAATATATACTTAAAACAGTAGAGGAGTTTAAATTCCTTGGTGTATTAATCGATGAGCAAAACTGAAGGTAACAGGAACACCAGGCCAGAATTAAGAATGCAAATAAGTTTATTCTATGAGCCCTTTATTAAGCTCCAAGTTTCTAACAAGGAATGCAAAACTGATTATCTACAATACAATCATTCGACCAGTACTTCTGTATGGTTCCGAGACCAAGAAAGAGCAACAGCAGTTGCAAGTCTTTGAGAATAAAGTTTATTGAAAAATATTTGACTCATGGTTCGATCCTATCTCCCAAAGCTGGCAGAAAAGATCTAATTACGAGATTTTACACCCTCTCTCAACAACACACTATAATGGGTGTGATAGAATCCTACCAACTGCGCTGGGCTGGACACATACTGAGGATGCAGGATAACAGAGCACCAATAGATCTATACAGGGGATCACTTAATGGGAAAAGACCTTCAGGAAGACCCCGAAGCACCTAGAAGAAGGAGATCAACAAGGTATGCTAGACTCTCCAAATTGATAACTGGGCAGAGTGGGCTCAAGATCGAAAAGGATGGAAGAGGATTGTGAGATCGGCACAGGAACTTCACGTCCCTCAGAAGCCCATGGAGTGAGAGTGAGTGAGTGAGTGAGTGAGTGAGTGAGTGAGTGAGTGAGTGAGTGCTGGCAGATGGTAAATGCGAAGATCTTGGAGTGGAGAAGCCCCCTTCATTGGGTGCTGGTCCCCTATTGGAGGAAATGCCACTGAAAACCTAGTAGGCACTATCTGTTCTCCAGGTTAGAGACAGGCTCATTAAAACTCGCAGTTAGGTATACTGTGAGATGCACACAGGTGTAGAGAGACCACCGTAATGATAGCCGACATGAAGCATCAATGTGAATCAAAACAAAGAGCTAAGGATCACCTAAGAAGCAATTCACATCCCTTGAGTCTCCAAGAAGGTGCAAGCTAAGTGGACGGAGGTCAATGACCCACTGCCTGACCCAGGAGCTCCCTGGACAAGATTGTGAAAGATGAAGAATAAGCTCAGTATGTCCAGTTGACCTTGTATTCCCTTGCCTTAATGCCTCCCACACCACAATATCATCTGCAAACATCACCTTCAGCCCCTGTTCACATAACTTTTTCCTTTGCATCCTTCACTATTTCATCCATTACCATTATGAAAAATGGCACTGGCACAACTTCCTGTCCTAGTACAACAATAGGGAGCGTGCACGGTACTAGTAACAGAGCGCTCTGGCGGAGTTCCAAGAATAAATACGGTGAGAGTGCGTTCCGCTGAAGTGAAGACTCGCGTCATAGTTACAGCAAAAAATATCGTTGCATCTTGTCGTCAATATATGAAGTAGTGCTATGGAAGTTGTAGTACAGTATGAGTTTGGGTACATAAACTTCCAAAATAGTCGCAAGTCAACAGTGAATAAAGCGCAGAAAGTAGTTGACAGTGGCCATGTATTACAAGTTGAAGAAAGACGAACTGTTTCCAGTTGTACACTTAGTGGCTTCGTCATAAGACATACGAGTGTTAGCAAACGCCCGTACAAGGATGCAATTCAGGTAATTACGTTAGCTCATTGTTAAACATACAGTATTAAATTTTACATTTTAATTTTATGTGATTCAGCGAAGTCTTTAAATACTTCGAATTTCTATTACAGCTTGACAATCAATGAAACTGTGTTGAATCAAACTGTGACTATGTGGCTGGTGACGGAGGGTGCTGTAAACACGTATGTGCCATTATACAGTACTGCATTTTCTGATTCAGGAGTTAGTAAGACAAATTTGCCGCAAGAATGGGGGAAACCGAATTTGAAAACAGGTAGTATGTAATATTATCGCTGTTAATTATGTACAGTGAAACCTCGATTCTCCGTTTTTCAAAGGACCATGAAAATAAAACGTACAACACGGGAAATCGGAAAATCCGGGAATGAATGAAAACCATCAACAATTTGGCTAGACATCACAAAAATGAAATATGTATAACTATAATCTTACAAAAACTCCTAAACCAAACCAAACTACAGCCCAAGTGGGACTTTGCCTGCCAAGCGACCGCTGCTCAGCCCGAAGGCCTGCAGATTACGAGGTGCGCATGGTCAGTGCGACGAATACTCTCGGCCGATATTCCTGGCTCTGTAGATCGGGGTCGCCATCTCACCATTAGATAGCTCCACAATTAAAGGTAATCACGTAGGCTGAGTGGACCTGGAACCAGACTTACATCCAGGTAACATTGTCTGACCTGGTCGCAATCGAACCCGGGCCCTCTGGATGAGAGAGGGGCATGTTAGACCGCGAAACCGCATTTATTACCGGTACGCGAGTTCAAAATCTCGATACTTTATATTCAATTTTACAGGGGAATCTTCGTCAGTTTTCCGTGTAAACTTCTTTCAGTTCAGCAACTTTGATTAGGCTAGCCAAACTCTTCGAAAAACCTAATAACGCCAAGCCAAACGACAATCGACCACAAGTAGTTTTTAATTCTCTCATCTAATAAAATAAAGCACATTAGATACAAAAGCGCCCAAAATGATGGCGAAATCCGTTCATTTCTTAATCTTTCATTGTAATTTGGTCTCTGGTATACTGTTCGTAGTCAGTTTCTGGAAATCTTGTACCGCGCAAATTAGGCCTACATCGACTTTTAAAGGTTATGTTGAACTCAAAAACATGGTTTCAAATGCAAGTATCGATTCTTAAAAGTTCTCGAATGCATTATATTCAATTCTGCGCGTCACAAATCCAATCAAATTGGAAAGATAAAAGAAATATCAAAACTTCAGAAATTACGGTTATTTGTGACCTTGAGGTCATCTGGAAAGCGCGCTCGCTGCACATTCAGTACGAGTTTGAAATAATACTGTGCCATTTCACTGTTACGTAAAGTTCCGTCCGTAAGAAGAACAAAGATGGAGTCCAAATCTCTGAGAATAGTTAACGTCAAAATGTCTGACGATACCGCGAGCGAAAGCAACAGTATTCATCTCAGGCACTTGTGGAAAGAATTTACATACAGAAGGCAGTGGAAAAGAAGGAATGTGAAGATTGTTACTAACAATTATTGAAAAAAAAAAAAAATAGGAAAACAAAATTGGAAGAGCTACTGTTAATCAGAGTCGAGTACGGAAAGCGACAGGGTCAGTATTAAAGGAAGGTATCAACAAGAAATCGTTCCAGCAGAAACAAGGAGCAGATTTATTGGTAGCCGCATCGCAGATCAAACAGAAGATTTTTTAAATTTCGTTCCGCGAACTTTAGATACGTGGAAACTCAAGCATCAACCACGACAAGCTTACGTCTCTGCAGTCTTTGCTGACGTGTTACTTGATATCATCCAAGTTAAAGAACTGAAGAAGTGGGATTCCTATATTAACTTTTGGAAGAGATAAATAAGCAAAATCTGTTCGTTTTGAGTCGTAGAATCACATTACCCCAAGATTATTATTTGTCGAGTATATCAACTCTTTCAAGGAGAACAATCTTTCGCATTAAGCAGATTATATCACAGCTATTCCATGATGACGACGCTAATTGATTCTGTCTGTTATTCTAGTCCAACTAGTCCAGAAATGAGCAAGATGTTCTAAGAAGATGATAGGCCAGACTGCCCAAATGGGTGCTGTCAGATGACGTTGCCTGCCGAGAGATGACTAAGCCCAGAGGAGAATTATGCGAGCATTCCCCGTTCGCATAGGGAAATAAAAGGAGGCGTGTCCCTATGTCCTGTCAGCCGGACATAAGCCGACGACTGGAGCTGCTGAATTCAGATAAGTCTTGTTTTTAAATTAATGTATTGATGCTTAATATTCATATTTGAATTTAATACAATTTGCTAAGTTATTCCATGTGAAATAATGAAACGACGAAAGTTGTACATGATGAATTAGATCAAAGGTGGTTAGGTAATCTTCGTATTCTGAATGACAAGTCCATAGATAGGTGGTCAATCAGTGATGAAAGCCTACGTTCGAAAAGTGATCCAGGTAATGTGAAATGCCGAGTTCGTTAAGGTGACAGTAAATTGTGTACTATGTCAAAGATAGATTTAGGTACGTGTGTACGTTGGTTATGACCAAAGAATGTCAAGTTACGGACCAGCAGTAGGATATGCTTGCCAAATAGATAGGGGTGTTTACAATAATTTAAGGTTATGATGGAATTAAGGTCATAATGTCATGAGATATGTCCATAAGCCGTGATTGAAATAATAAATGCTACAATTGAGAAAGAATGGATACATATTTGATAAATGAGACGTGTTATATGTTAGGAGTGAAATAATGATTATTTTAAGAGAGGTTGATATGAGATTGATAATTTAGAATGATGGTAGTTATTGATTCTTCGCGAATATGAGCATGTTGATGTAGTAGTGGACTTAATGTTTTCAAATTGAGTTTTTACTAAGTGGTAATGAATATGCCGTATTTCTATTTACTAGTTCTCTTACGAGCAAGCATGAATAAGTTGATATATGATCGAAGTGACACCTGTTGACTAGCGAGCATACTTGAAAGTACCAACAATGAGGCCTCAATTAGGAGGATGAAATCGAGCATATTCACAATGTCACAGCTGTTTTTCTAATTCTGATCTATTCTCAGGCGAAAGGAAATGTAGTATACTTCTTAGGTAACATCCTATCACTGATGGCTGACTGTAGGTGTATGAATTGTTATCTTATGGTCGAGTCTTCGCACAATGTAGACCACACTGGCTAGTATAGTTTAGATGAAACTAGTAGAGTAGTCGTTAGAGAATATATGAAATCGCACGTGTACTCAGTCAGAGTAATGAGAAGATTCAGATTAAGAATAGTATGTTAAAACTTTCTGGTACTTGTTGAACCATTTATTAAAAATTACATTAATTTAGAAGAAGACTTATCAATATTCACGCAGTAAAGGAAGAAGCATGAATATTCAGAATTGTAAACCAGTTGTTTGTGAAAATGTTAAGGAACTATCCTCCCAAGTCAATTTTTATGGGTATCTATCACTAGGGAGTGTGAAAGATAGGAATGACCATATGTCAGCAAACTACTATTAGCTCGGAGTAAGAGCAAGTAATTAATTCGAAGGCTTTAAAAGGTAGTAGAGGAGAATTTGATTCCAATTCATGAGATGTAGTTCTAGGCCTAAAATGTGTCCTGAATATTTCTAAACCACCCTCAGTCTACAGTTTAGCTTATAATGTATCATATTGTAAATATTTCTCTTTGCTAGGGTGCACCCAAAGATATTTTAACTTAGTTACTCCAATCTAATAATTTCAACTTAATATTTGATCTAGTCATTTCTTTTTAATATAATATGGTGAATTTGACATTTTATGACTTATATTTTTTTTATTTTGACAGTCACGAGCAAAGGTTTAATACCGTTTAGTTAAACAATCTGTTATACGTACTTTAACCCCTCAGCGCCGACCTCTATACGTGGTATAGACCCCCTTTTCTTCCGTAGCCGCCGACCTCTATCTTGGTAGCATAAGGAATTCTAATAAGTAACGAATAAGAGCTGTACTTAGGTGTAATTTAGTATTTCTTTGACTCAGTATGACATGCTTTTCTCATATTCGGAACTCATAGCCCAAATGATGGATTATGTTAGCCAGGATGATCGAAGTTAAGCTAGCCTGGATCTTATGCATCCTCTCATGGAGACGGGGACGGCACAATACCAACCATTTAAAATGTAACGTGCGCAAATAAAACGACTGCGGTTTTTGGTATTTTAACACGAAAACATAAAATTCCCAGTTTTACATTAGGGCCTAAACAGTAATAAGCAATCCCAAGACCTCCCATGGCTTTCTTTTTTTTAAATGTAAGGTGCAACATCTGTTTTGGTCTCGCTAACATAATCATGTACGATAATATCAAAAATACTGAATTTGTGTTAAGAAGGAACAGTTTCGATTCCTGCCTGAAAGCCCAGTTACTCTGAAGTGCCCTGAGCAAAGTGCCAAAAACCTCTTCGGCAGTACGATCCAAAAAATGTAAAAATATAAACATCTAACCCTGGACATAATATGGACGTTTTATAAGTCCGAACATTTGACGAAACTCGTTCCGTCTTCAAGCAGAGCTGTCGAAATGCACCATGTCTCCTTGCAATTGTTGTGGCCACTCTCTGCTTTATGATTTTCCGAGATTCTCTAAACAATACCACCCGAATGCGATGCTAAGATGGTCCCTTATGCAAGTTCACCGCCGATCGGTTTTCCAGTACCGGTACAGTACTTGCTTTAATTATCGCAGTGACGGGGCGTTAACGCCAAGATCCATAAATATGCCATAGCCGTCCTTTCGTGAGATACAGTTTATTAAAAAACGACTGATCGAGGATTTAGCGTTGATGGGACTGGGATTTCTGGACGGTTGATCCGGGAAATCGTTTCTTCGAGGAACGGATAATGCGGGACATTTACAACGTGATTTAATTATGATGCTCGCGGGACCACGTAATTTGAACGCACATTCCGGGAAAACGTATTTTCCGGGAACGGATAATCGAGGTTCCACTGTAATAAATTTAAGTGCTCACTATATGATTAATACAGTGTAGATTTTATATCTTCTAGTGTCCGTAAAATATGCGAAAGGGAAGAAGGCTGAAAATCTATTTCCCAAGAAGAGAACTGACAAGGATGCTGTTATTACCATCCATGAACTAGGAAAAACAGATCTAGATAATTCGCCTTGGACTGAAATGATTAGAGCGGAGCTGAAAACAGAGTCTGATTCGGTAGCTAAACGTTTGAGTGAAGAGTTGTGCAACAATAGCGTCAGTATTAGCATAAGAACAAATTTGCTAGGCCAAAAAATACAATTAGAAGTGCGTTTCTTGACTACTACGTTAGTAAAAAATATTTGCGCAGCAGTAGTCCTATGTACACCAATATGACTGCCAAGGCAGGAAAGGTTATACCTAATTTCATTTTCATTATAAAGAGTAAACAAACATCGTTGTTACTTATATTTATAGACACTTTAGAAACAAAGAAAAAAGTAAAAAAAATGAATGTTTTAAATTAAACACTTGTTAAATCCTTCAACTGTGTCACACTTTCCATGCTCTGGTATCCATGAAATCCTCTGCATATGTCCAGGGGGGGGTGTTGGGACCAAAACTTTTATCACCTTCTCCGAAATACTTAAAGGTAGGCCTACTGTGCTTGAGTTGCAGTGTGTGCCTACATCATTCCCACTAAAACCCAATTGAATTCGAAAGTCGTTGCTTCAATCTGAAATGCTGCTTGCACCGACTTATGTAGTTTTTCACAATAAATACACGAGTTTCCTGATTAGAAGACGTATGTATATTTCAGCATTTCATTTGTTTGCTCGCTCTTTCAAACAGGGATACATCACATTCTCTTTCCGGTTTCTTCTTATAGCTCTCATGAAACACAGATGGTATATATGATGGATGATTTTCAATATTACTTGGCTTTCCTCCAACAAAATCTTCACTGCAAATGACGGAGCATTTGGTGGGTTCCCATGGAGTTCCATCTGCACTGAAATGCAGGAAAACACTGAATGTAAACAAGAATGTAAACATATGAATCTGCTGCAAGTGAAATGTACTATTTCAAAGTGTACTTAAACAAACGTGTACTTGACTTGGCATACCTGGTATGTTTGAAATATGTGATTTATGTCACTAATGAAATAACGTATTGTACTTACTTTATTCTTCCCACAGCTGACATCCCCGTCCTGCGTCTGTTCGATTCCCATGGACGACCAGGAAATGTGTGAAATGTAATTCCTTTTCCATGTGAGTTTCTTTGTGTGTTGTGGCAGTTCACTCCACAACAGTTTCTATTTTATTTATGTACTCGCTTCGGCGGTACATATAATGTGTGAAATGTAATTCCTTTTCCATGTGTGTTTCTTTGTGTATTGTGGCAGTTCACTGCACAACAGTTTCTACTTTATTTAGGCATTTTGATACACTACTACTACCACCACAATTTCACACCCACAGTTACACAGCCTGGCCTGACCGTTCAAGACAAGATCACCTATACATTACCGATTTCTTCCGCTAGAGGCGCTAAGAGCGGCCGTGCACGCTCCCTATTGCTGTGCACAGCCTGCACGCATTCAATCATTTGTTTTCCGAATTCTTTCAGTTTCATGACTTTCTACTGAGAACACCAATCGTGGCTTTCCTAAGTTGAGGAATGTCATCACCACTTCTCTTCCTCATTACTGCTGCTTTCCCATCATATCTCATACCGAAGATGGGGTAGTATTTCCCATAAGACATATATCCACTCCTTCTCCTTCTTTTTCTACCGCTTTTCCCACACCCAAGGGGTTGCAGGTGCGAACTGTGTCGCATATGTGGATTTGGCCCTGTTTTACGGCTGGATGCCCTTCCAGACACCAACCCTATATGGAGGGATGTAATCACTATTGCACGTTTCTGTGGTGGTTGGTAGTGTAGTTTGCTGTATGAATTTAAGAGTAAAGTGTTGGGAAAAACACAAACATCTAGTCCCTGGGCCAGAAGAATTAATCCGAGGCAATTAAAATCCCTGATCTGGCCAGGAATCGAACCCGGGACCCTCTGAACTGAAGGCCTCAACGCTGACCACTCAGCCAATGAGTCAGACACAATACATTTATCCACTATCTTCTCATTATTCTTCACTTCTTTACTTCATCAAGCAGGGAGAAAAGCAATTTTAAAAAACTGGTCTACCCCCTGACTACATCTCTAGTGTTTATGGGTGAACACAATCCTTGGAGGATTAATACACAATAACATATATCTATTTCAAACATTTTAAATCTTTAAGGAAAAAAAAAAACATATTAACATTCTCTTACAGAACTAAGATGGAGGCAGGAAGGCTTTGGATGCAGGAGATTGTAAACAGATTTTTCAATGAATATCCCTAAAAGATCCTAATCACATACCTAATTATTCATGCCTCTATTTACCATTTTGCCTATTTCAGTTAACCCACTATTTATTTCAGTAAATAAATTACTGGTTTCTTACTCTGTTATCCAGATCAAATAGATAGGAATCATCTTCCCTGATGTCAGCCTCACTGTCCGAGATGATCTCACCAATATATCTAGAAAACAAATGCAAAAATGTTACAGTATGTGAAGGTCACCATAATTTAATGCGACTATAATGAATTTAGTGATCTATTAAGCATATCTACAAGTACATGCAATACTACAAATTATATAAATTACTAGCTGCAGTACCCATCGTTGACGGGACAATCACATCGAATGTGCAAATTTATCTAACTCCGCAGCTACTTTCCGCCAATATTCAGCCATGTTGTTTTCCACGGGACACAACAGTAATCCGATCTATTAACGGAGATGAGCAGCAGCAGAAGAGATAAATCACATCACAACAATGGTCAATGTAATGTTATTGTTGATCAGTTTTATGAGCTTTCAATATTGTAGGCCTTCACATTTAGTTTTCTTCTGACTCTGCGATATTAGAGCATCTAATGTAAAGGCAGTCCTCCCTTCTTTCATGACTCCCTCTTGTCTTACTCTTCAAGAGATCATTCCTTCACAGTTTTTTCTCATTTTTTATAATCGTCACATTTTCCCTTCAAGTTCATAATATGTTCAACCTATTCAATACATTACATTTGTCTGAATGCTTATGACTTACACATTACGATCAAATTTGGACATGTTTCGCCCTTAGTTCCGGCCATCATTAGCCTACACCTCACCCCCTAATTCATAAATTTATCGTGATAATGATTTTCTCTTACAGACTACCTTAATGCTTAAGTGTAAAAATAATATGGATTAAAAAATACATGAAATTTATTACATTTTTTCTTGTCGATACGGATCAATCACCATGCAGCTTAAGGCAATCATGACAAAATCATCACCAGCTAAGAAGATTAAACAATATTTCCATGTTGATGGTGATGAATTCTCTGTAAGTTTGCTATGGTATGTAATACTTTCTGATAGGACATAGATATTTTTTTAAACATTTTAGGCACCTTCCCCTGAACTATCATTTCATCCAGTGTGAATTAAAATGATTTATAATCCAGTCTGCAGCACCTTCTTTCCAGACTTAACATACCGATTTTTATTAAATTCTGTTCACCCATCTTCTAGTGGTTCAGCGTTGATATGGTCTTGGCAACAAAAATCAAAATTCATTAATATCCGTTATCATAGCCAGAGCGGTAAAAATGTGTAAGACATAAATGATCAGAAATATATCATTTCAGTTATGTAGTATTTATCGATAGGACCATTAATAACATAGATATTTGAAAATTAAATTTTAGGCCTTCCTCGAACTACCATTTCAATCCACACAAATAAAATTATTTATAGCCTAGATTGTAGTGCCTCATTCCCCAACTTGACATACAGATTTTCATTAAATTCTCTCCAACAATTTTCTCGTGATGCCCATTCATACATAGAGTACGTACATACATACTGTACCCGCTCAAAGCCTGAGTCCCAACCAGCATTTATCTCAGGGAGTGTTACGGTCCGAATCTACCGCAACTAATAAACAATAAAAAATTATATTTTGAGATATAAGATCTCAAACTAAATGTAATGGCGCCATCCAATCAGTACTACAGGGTTGAACGGGACACTCTCTTTAACTTTAAGGCTCATCATAAAACATACAAATTATATATCTATTCAGATCAAAGGGAAATTATGAAGGCTCCATCCTAGGGATGGGGACGGATATTTAAACGGTCACCAAGGGTTTACTATTCTACAAGAACAAGAACCTGGAACTGTTTCCTTGCAAATGCTAAAGGAGCATTTTATTTAAGCAAACAAATTAATTTTTACACACAATCAAAATATGTTGACCCTTGATTTGCCGGTAATTTGGCAAATTATTCCTGAAAAGTGATTACATAATATTTGTTACTTTCGACCACCCTTCCATTTGGGTGGTGGAACCATTGATATCTGAAGGTATCAGATTTACCTTCGTTAACACCATGACCATGTTTAGTCGTGGACCAATTACCTGTTGGCTAAGTAGGCGCGATCACATGGACCATGTTATCGCCTCCACTTTGATTGAGATGAGACCAACCCAGGAAACTACAAACTCTCCCCGGGTTCCTAACCAAGATTTGCTAATCGTTAGTTGAAGGAAACGACAAAGCGACTCTAACTTAATGGTCCAGATGTAGGGATTTGCCTTCATTTTACAATATTAACTTAACTTATTATTCACAACAACTTGACATTATTACGTTAATTCGCCAGCTGACTTCCCTAGTATCATTCATCATCAGCATCCGAAATAATAAATAAAATAAAAATAATTAAAAAATATTATTATTATTAATAGTGGAAATCGTGATTATCGTAACCCGTAATCATCCTCGCTATAATACTTCAACTTCTCGCTCTTATTATTCTCATCTAAAAAATAAAAATAAAAAAGTAGCTTCCTTTTGTATTCTTCTTCTCCTTCTTCAAATATTCTCATCATTATTATTATTATTATTATTATTATTATTATTATTATTATTATTATTATTAGTTAAAATCTCAAATTTTTCATTTCAACTCCCAACATCATTATTATGTCCAAAATATAAAAAAGTAAATTCTTCTTCTTCAAATATTTTTTATTATTATTATTATTATTAATTTAAAAAATTACTTTCGCTTGTTACACGGTAGTCCACTCTTAATATGTTTAACGCATAACCCCTTTTTTACAATTCCGATTTATTTTGGCACTAATCAATCCAGACATGATTTACTTGGAATATTATTATTATTAATATCCTTATGCTTTCGAGAATCTTTATTTTTATTCCCCATCTTTATAATTTAGTCACATATGTTCCCTCCCAAACAGAAATCACCAAGATCCAAATTCACATCAGTCGGGACATAATAGTGTTCGAACCCGCAACCTTATTTTCGTACTGTCGTTAATTCATGGAGACCATATGCTCCTAAGACAATTCTCAAATACCATAACACCTCGCAGTTGGGAAAATACCTCCAATCTCTGCAAGTGTTAAATTATTCCTTCCTTTTCCATTTTGAAGTCCATTTATCCATCGGAACTCTTCAAAACATTTTCACTAATTAACCCTCGGTGTGTGGACTCTATTCTGCCACTCAATACACCGGTATAGAAATACAACCTCTATTTCTTCATCAACATCAGTACCATTCACTTTCATTTCGGGCCGGATTTCTGTCCCACAAAACTCCAAATCTCAACTTTTGGCTCAAATCACTCTGGGCCTCGAACATAGCGTGACCATATTATCAAAAAAAAATGCCTATCTCGTTTCTACCAAATTTATTTATGATTATTATGGAGTCCAAAAAAAAAACGTTAAATCAACAATTAGTGTTAAAATCGGATTCACTGTCCAAATAAAATATTCATGCCACATAATATCTCCACCTTTATATTACTTTGATTTTGCAATCATTCTATCCAACTAGGCCCATGCCTTTATTCTCAAAGATTATTATTAAACACGCCTTTACACATTACCCAATATTAATTTATTACTCCGACACTTCTACAGATTATTATTATTTTGTCCACTGGCGAACTTCGCGATATTTACAAACAAATCAATGGACTTCATTCCGTCCCACGATAATTTAAATCACTTGGCAACCCTACCACTGGATTATCTTAACAACATGCCTTAATATCTATAAAACATCCGATAATGGAAAAACACTTTGGAAGCACTTCTAAATGAATATTAACATTATCTTTACGTGAAACGTGCTCCATATCATATCAAACAACTCAAGCACTTGAATGAACAAATAAACACTACTCTACTCTATTTAATAATCAAAATTATGATGAGTGCTTGATCTAATTATGTACATATTAATTTGTCCCTTTGTCTATCTATCTTTGAATTTATACGAGCCAGAAACGGCTCGTTTCACAATAATTTACATGGTAAATTAATGATTTCCTCCCCCTAACGATAGCAATCTACAAATATTTTAAAAGGTTACTCATCTCTGCTCTTGTAGTCTGCTAAAACCGAACAAGGAGTTTAGCCCCTCCGGTTTTTAGCACTGCATTCCACTGGTATTTATGCCAGCTTGAAGAATTAATCCTTGACCCTTTTCAACTTTACACATTTTGAATAAAAACAAATAAAATAACTGTTGCACTCTGGAATAATTTCCACCCTAAATTCTACTCACAAATTTTACACTCTCGGCCTTGTATCTAGCCCACTTAATGTAGATATACATTCTTCATTCCTTTCCCGGACACTAGGAACATGGGATACCTCGGGATCCCCTTTAAAACGGCCCGTGCGCGCACTTGAATTTCCGTCACGCGTTCGCACAGCTGACCAGGTATCAGTTTATAATCGACTGTTTACTAGGTGAAATACATCAAACACTCGTGATCGTTCTCACGTAACGTACTTCCTAATCTGTTGGTAGAATCTCACACTCCGTAAGTTATGCTTTACTGAGTCCTGTAACTATTTGAAACACTTCATACTAGTATACTGTTCAAGACTGTAATATGAGCTACATCACGTTATGAATCACTGTACTATGTAACAATATAATACTTCGAACCCTACTCCACGAGTAAGTACACACACGCACCCCTGCGTAATCACGGCTCGAACAAAATATCAGAAGTTGTCACACACCCCAGGCGTGGTATCCGCTCGAACGCTTTGTCAAAAGTAGTAGTCAGTCCTTGTCCACGACCTCATATTTATACTTGTATCCCCTCTCTTCCGAGTTCACCGGAGGTTATCTTGGGACGCGCAGTTCCGATACCCTCATACGACAATTTGCGGTTCAGCCCGTGGCTTAAATATGATATCCAATGATGTAATTATGTTCTCAAAGGCTCTATACCAATTCTCAACTATTATCGTTCGCTGGTAATGGATATATTTGCGAATTTAGCTGCCGTATCCAACTCGGGATTTTGCGCTCTTTTGTGGCGTCCCTGGCCGGTAGCCAATCAACGAATAGCGTCCATGAATTCTCAGAATTACACCATGCAATCTCCCGCAATTATTAACTTTTTATAAGTTTTATAATATAGTAAGGCTCCTAAATTCCACCTTATTCTGAATTGATAACTAACTCCCTTCTATCAGTTTAATCCGCGGAGTTAGCCTCGCTAGTGCTTCTTACAATACGAAGTTGTCGCCTTGCTTTGGTCAAGTGAATTTTTCCATTGGTCCACCTAAACCACGGGACCGGGAAGACTCATATTTTTTTCTTCCCGTGCCAACCCTGCGTTCAACTCCCGCTAGTACATGGAGATACCCTGCCATCATTTCTCAGAAATTTGCACCCGGCTCTTTGCGCTGTTGCCACTACCTATTCTGCCCGGGGCTATGAAAACTTTGGCAACAAATTATCCTCTCTCTTTCCTCGTTGTCACAATTTCTGAGAATTCTAATTCTGCCATTCATTGTTTTTGTTAATCTCAGTGGAGACAACAGTCTGGTGTAGATTTCACAACATCCTCTCGACCTGGCCTGTACTTATAATATACGAAGTACGATCTTCTCGCTTCTGAAATTGAAATATATATTCCTCCATAAATAATTACAATTGCATGACGCCTCTGTGGATCCGTGGTAGAGTGTCGGCCTCCGGATCCCAAGATAGCGGGTTCGAACCCGGCAGAGGTAGTCGGATTTTTGAAGGGCGGAAAAAAGTCCATTCGACACTCCATGTCGTACGATGTCGGCATGTAAAAGAACTCTGGTGATACATTTGGTATTTACCCGACAAAATTAATTAAATCTCAGCCATAGACGCCCAAGAGAGATCCGGTTTACTCTAGGTCCGCTAGATGGCAGGCAGAGTAAACCGGAACGTCGAAATTGACGAGCAGACAGCCAGATGGCGTCAAATCGAAATGTCTGCAAACGGTAGCTGAGGCCATACGATTATTATTATTATTATTATTATTATTACACCCCCACCAGGGCGCAATACATACATGAAGGAAAATAAAAAGTGCACTTCCTTGTTACTGTTGACACAACCGATACAGAAATAGCATTCTTTTTAAACTCTGAGCAACGTACAGACAAAACTGTTATTTTTCATATATAGAGAGAGTTGTGGTTAGTGGTGTGAGTTACTGCAATCACGTCCTAGTATGCCAATCATGGACAACAGCTAAGTAGACTAGTAAGTGGTCCTGAGAGTCGGGATACCAGTTGCTAAGGAATGGGAGCAGGCATCTTGGACATATTCTGAGTCATGGCCCTCCTTGTGCTAAGGCGCCTAGGACTAGCCAATCCACTGCTGCTCCCTAACCCGTTAGAGGAGAAAGCCTCACTGGAACTATATGTAAGTAAGGGCAGCATACTGCTTTTAAAAAATTTCACCAAGCACGCTCAGAACATTTTAAGCATGTCTCAAGCATATGGGAGTAACTGAGTTCCACTCCTAGGAAGCAACATGGCAAACAAAATGGAATTCAATGGTGAGCATTCAATATTAATGGGGCTTATGGAAGAAAGAAAATAGAAAATAGAACTGGCTGAGTCAGCAAAGAGGATGCATCTGGATGTGTTAGGAGTTAATGATATTTGGGGATGAAGCTAAGTCTTACGAATCACTGAGCAACAACAGCAAGGATAGAACAGTGCTAATGGACGATTTTAATGCGAGAGTCGGAAACAGAACTGAAGGTTACAACGGGTGATTTATAAATGTGGGGAGAAGCGTTTGCTGGATTTATGTACTAGCATGGGATTAGTAGTTATGAATAAACTCCTCAAGCATAATTCATTCACTGCTACACATGGGAGGGAAGCGGAACCAGATCCATACCATACTATATCTTAACAGACTTTCAATTCAGAAAATCTGTTAGAAATGTGCAGTTTTTCCAGGGATTTATTTTCTGATGATATGGATCACTATCTGATCTGTAGTGAAGAGTATCTCTAAACCAAGGATAGAGAAAATAAAATCTATCTGCAGATGAATAACGGTAGAAAGTCTCCAGCATGCGGAAATTAGAAGTACATGGATATGATTAGTGAAAACTTTCAAACAATGGAAAGTAAACAGGTTCAGGATTTAGAAAAAGAATGGGTGGCATACAGGGATGCTGTCGTAGAAACAGAAACGGAATGCCTAGGAATGACTCTGTGTAAAGATGGGAAAAAGCAAACATTTTGGTGGAATGATGAAGTGATAGCAGCTTGTAAACGTGAAAAGGCTTATCAAAAGTGGCTTCAAACAAGGGCTGATGCAGACAGGGAATTGTACATAGATGAAAGAAAAAGAGCGAAACAAATAGTTGTTGAATCTAAAAAGAAGTCGTGGGAAGATTTTGGTAATAACCTGGAAAGGCTAGATCAAGCAGCAAGTATAGCTTTCTGGGCAGTAATAAATGATCTTAAGAAGGGAGGCAAAAAAGGAAATGGACAGTGTTTTGAGTGATTCAAGTGAATTCATAATAGATTCCAGGGAATCACTGGACAGGCGGAGGGCATATTTTGAAAATATTCTCAACGTAAAAGGAAATCTTCCTGGTGGTGTTGCGAACAACCAAACTCATGGGGAGGAAGAAAATTATGTAGGTGAAATTACGCTTGAGGAAGTGGAAAGGATGGTAATTAAACTCCATTGTCATAGAACGGCAGGAATAGATGGAATTAGACCTGAAATGATGAAGTATAGTGGGAAGGCAGGGATGAAATGTCGTACGGCTTTTAGTGCCAAGATATCCCAGGACGGGTTCGGCTCGCCAGGTGGAGATCTTTCTATTTGACTCCCGTAGGCGACCTGCGCGTCATGATGAGGATGAAATGATGATGAAGACAACACATACACCCAGCCCCCATGCCATAGGAATTAACCAATTAAGGTTAAAATCCCCGACCCAGCCGGGAATCAAACCGGGACCCTCTGAACCGAAGGCCGGTACGCTGACTGTTCAGCCAACAAGTCGGACAAGGCAAGGATAAAATGGCTTCACAGAGTAGTAAGATTAGCACGGAGTGTTCATAAGGTAACTTCAGATTGGACAAAAGCAGTAATTGCACCTATCTATAAGCAAGGGAAAAGGAAGGACTGCAACAACTATCAAGGTATCTCGTTAATCAGTAAACCATCCAAGGTGTTGTTCACTGGAATACAGGGAGGATGGGTGCAATGAGTGGTTGAGAGTACGATGGATGAAACCAGTGTAGTTTCAGACCACATAGGGGTTGTCAGGATCAGATTTCAGTACGCGCCAGGTAACTGAAAAATGCTATGGAAGGAGTAGACGGTTATGTTTATGTTTCGTAGATCTACAAGAGGCATTTGACAGAGTACTGAAGGAAAAGATGATAACCCTACTGGGGGACTATGGGATTAATAGTAATTATTAAAAATCAATAAAAGGCATTTATGTTGACAATTGGGCTGCAGTGAGAATTGATGGTGGAATCAGTTCTCAGTTCAAGGTACTTACAGGGGTTAGACAAGGCTGTAATCTTCCACCTTTGTTGTTCATAATTTACATGGATCATTTGCTGAAAGGTATAAAGTGGCAGGGAGGGGTTCAGTTACATGAAAATGTAGTGAATAGTTTGGCCAATGCTGACAACTTGATCTTAATGGGTGACAGTGCCAAAACCTGCAGTCTAATACCTTGGAGCTTGAAAATAGGTGCAATGAGTATGGTATGAAAATTGGCCCTTCCAAGACTAAATTGATGTCAATAGGTAAGAAATCCAAGAGAAACTAATGTTAGATTGGGGATACAAAGCTGGAACGGTTAGCTAATTGTAAGTATTTACAATGTGTTCTCCAAGGATGGTAGTATACTTAAGTGAGATTGAATGAAGGTGCAGCAAAGCTAATGCAGTGAACTCTCAGTTGTAATCAACAGTATTTTGTAAGAAGGAAGTCAGCCTCTGGAGGAAGCAATCTTTACACCTGTATGTTTTTAGACCAACTTTGCATTACAGGTGTGAAAAGCTGGATGGACTCAGGTTATTTTATTCATAAGTTGGAAGTAACAGACATGAAAGTAGCGAGAATGATTGCTGGCAATTAAAATGAATAAAATTATGTAATGGTTTCACCTTTTCAATACATGTAAATTAGTAATGTACGGTTATATCACTAGTCGATCATAATCGGTATCGGTTTCGACCCTAAATTCTGGGTCATTATCAGCCGATCACTTAAAAACAGAAAAAATAATGCACAGATAAATAAACAGTAATGTAGAAGATATAGATTTTCACCAGACGTAAGTTCATGTGGAGCAGTATAACAATGTGACTGTACACTGTGTTTTAAAAGGTTTTAAAATCTTGAGGAGAAGAATAATAAATAGCTCAAGGATCAGTATTGTAATCGTATGTTGTGATTGATTGATTGATTGGATTGATTGATGAAGATGCAGATGAATAGCCTTGTAATGCAGAAACAGTTGACATCTTTTTCTTTTAGCACTGTTAGCAACAAGAAAGAATCTGGAAGAGTGTAGTGTCATCCGACAGAGTGTTTGTAGAATCAAATAATCACGTTTATTTAATTTTAAAATCTACTGTTTTGACACAAGGAGTGGTGGACTGTTTGTTATTTTCAGATTCCTACAACATCACTGCCAGCTTCGCATAAGGATATAAAAGTTATAAATGAAGTTGTTTCACTAGATTATGTATACAATAGTGTTTGCACACTTGATTATATATGTTGTAAGCATTTGAAATAGTACAGACACACAATGCCGTTGTAGTGCTTGTTGAATCATTAGCATTGCTATATGGCAACGCTAGGCGTTTATATTCAGTAAAATTTCTGTAGCTGTCAGATCATGTTACTTGATCCTAATTCATACATCCTCCTTGCAGGAAGGGATTTTCCTTCTCAGAAACACTTGATATGATACTAAGAGAAGATCTCAATGGCAATATGTTAGTGGAACCACCTGATGTAAATGCAGTCACAGATAAGGGTTCCTTGCGATGAAGATAATGGCAGGCTTATTGATAATCGCAGCTCTTGACAGTTATGCGCCAGTGCTGAAATGAAGCTTTTAAATAATGAAAGAATTAGGATTAGTTACGATGGTGAAGGTGTGTTACCAGACAACGAAGTACCTTTTGGGTCTACTGATGCAAGATCTGTTTCAATACCTGAAACTGCAAATGACCGAGTAACTGATAGAGAAAATAATAAATCAAATTACAAACCAAGATAGACCGAAGGGCCTGATTTTGATATAAGGTGACTGTTGACATTTCCAGAGCCTAATTACAGCAAGTACAAATCCATGAATATTGTTGACATTTTTTAATTATTTGTGGATACCCGGCTGATTGAACATTCAGTTCAAGAGACCAGAAAGTATGCAATGTCTTAAAATTATACGGACTCAAATAATTTCTGATGAAATTTGTTGCTCTATCGCCATATTTTGCATTTCTGGATACAAGAAGTTACCCTCCAAGTGTTCTTATTGGGATACGCAGGATGATATGAAGACAGGAAAAGACTGTCATTCTCTATCTCTGTGCCTAACGTGCAAGTATTGAGGGAAGGCTTTATCTGCCTCAGAAAATACTGACTACTGCAGTTACTCTATGCCGGCCCCGTGGTGTAGGGGTAGCGTGCCTGCCTCTCGCCCGGAGGCCCCGGGATCGATTTCCGCCCAGGTCAGGGATTTTCTCTCGACCTGAGGGCTGATTCGAGGTCCTCTCAGCCTACATGATTAGAATTGAGGAGCTATCTGGCGGTGAGAAGGCGGCCCCGTGGTCGAAAGCCCTGAATAATTGCCGAGAGGATGCGTCGTGCTGACTACACGACCCCTCATAATCTGCAGGCCTTCGGGCTGAGCAGCGGTCGCTGGGCAGGCCAAGGCCCTTTCAAGGTCGTTATGTGCTGGGGGCGGGGGTGAGTTTGGGGTTAGTTACTCTAGTGTGTTACTGCATCTGAAGTTCTTTGGTTCTCCATTTTCCTATTTTTGATTTTATTCTATTGTTCCTATTTTTTATTTTATTCTATTGTTCCACTGAAAGTTTTGTTTTTACAGGCAAAGAACTATATATATGATTCTCTGTACTGCAAACAATTAGATTTTCCTTTATTCAATAATACTATTTTTATTAGCTGTGATGTGAAAAAAGGTAATATTCCATATTCTTACAATAAGCAATGCTGAGATTTTTCAACACTTATTCCATAACAAACAAAAAACTACTCTGTAACCAAAATTCTTCTATCAATACTCATTGTTAAAAAGTAGGTAGTGCAAGCACCTAGCACTGCCATACGGCAACATCAAATATCTTATGACCTAGCGGTCCCAAAATTCTGAAACTTGTTTCATTAGTTTATTTTGGTCCCAAACATACAGTAAAACACAATAAATTAAGTAATCTCAGAAAAAAGACATTCAAGCGCTAATGGGTTAAAAAAACGTTTATGATCAACTAGTGTGATCAACTAGTGATGTAACCTCACATTACAAAGTTTACATGTATTGAAAAGATGGAACCATTATATCATTTTAATTTTAATTGTGAGCTCAGTTCAATATTGACCATTATGAAATTCTTATCTTATTGCTGGTGCAAATAGGTGGGAATAATGCCAGGAGGGTATTTGGAATGAGGAGATAAAGTATGTTAGGAATGAACTCGATGGATGAAGCTGTACGCATAAACTGGCTTCGGTGCAGGGGTCATGTCAGACGAATAGAGGAGGATAGGTTACTTAAAGAAAATAACGGACTCAGTCATGGAGAGTAAGAGAAGTAGAGGGAGACCAAGACAATGGTGGTTAGACTCTGTTTCTAACGATATAAAGATAAGA
Source organism: Anabrus simplex (assembly GCF_040414725.1). NCBI lineage: Eukaryota > Metazoa > Arthropoda > Insecta > Orthoptera > Tettigoniidae > Anabrus > Anabrus simplex. The sequence goes on along the minus strand of NC_090265.1, from coordinate 1,145,205,622 downwards.
GGTATAAAAGTAAACAAAGCCACAGAACTAACATGAGGATTGTAACAGCAGTTAGTAAAATCACAGAGGCTTGCAGACTGAACACTGAAAGGCATAATTGTCTATAAAGAAGATGTATGCATGTACCTATGTATGTATGTATGTATGTATGTATGTATGTATGTATGTATGTATGTATTTGCATTAGGGAATTCTATACAATGAGAATATTTTTTATCGTAACTATTTAAAGGGGAAGTATAACTAAGTAATGTAACTGTCTGTCTGTGATCATCCTGGGGCATGGTTAAATGGATAAGTAATTTTGTTATATGTTGCGAGTTCAAAGAATGAAGGTACTGTATCTGCAACTTAAAGGAAAGTGCCATGAATAACATGAATATGAAAGACTCCATAAACCTCACAAATCTAATACCGTCAGGTTCGGAAGAGAATGACAGTTGATCAAGAGAAATTGGATAGGATATGTTGAAGTGAGGACCCTGACACAAATACGTGGAACCTGTATTAGGCTCAGCTTGGGGCCCAATAGTTCTCAATGCATACTCTTAAGTTGAGAGTCTCTGGGATCCCTCTTGGCCACTTCTTAGGATAGACAGAGGACGACACAGATGTATTCTGTGAGACTGCACAATAGTGCCAAAAGAAAACATAGAAACTTACCAAACGATGTGGATAGTTATTTTATAATGCAGTCCAAACACAAACAGAATATTAATTAGTTCATAGACCCCACATAAATATACCCATTTCAATTAGCCTGATAAACCAAAAGTACAAATAAAAATGTACAATCTCATCCAAAGTACTACAAAAGAAATTCTGCAAATTAAGCTAATGTTAAGTTATGAACACAATGGTCTTTCAATTCATATGGTGGGCGATGTGGCTTACGACTTATCCCTTTACTCCTCTCTGAAGCAAACTGGAGCCTTGAAAAATTTATGCCTAGAAGCACAGAGTCAGCACCTCTCATACCATATGACTTTTGAACTTGTGTGTCTTTGAGAGAAGGTTTATAAAGGAACCACCAAATGCAGCATTAAAACAAGGCTGAAAGTACAAAAGCATTATTGTCTCATCTACCTGGAAAAATCTGCAGTAGCGGAGCGCACTGTCTTTCCTTGATCATAAAGTGAAACATGAGGAAACCACGGTTCTGGCTACCACCCGTCAATATATATTCTTTTACAATTTGCTTTACGTTGCACCAACACAGATAGGTTTTAATGGGACTGCAGACAGCTAGGAGTGGGAGGGAAGCGACTGTAGCCTTAATTAAGATACAGACCCAGCATTTGTCTGGCGTGAAAATGGGAAATAACGGAAAACAGTCTTCAGGGCTGCTGACAATACGGCTCGAACCAATTATCTCCCAAACGCAAGCTGACAGTTACGTGACCAAAATCATGCAATCACTCGCATGTAGTATCATTCTCATCTCTAGAAGCTGTGGAGATACTGAAGCATGAAACTGTTTTAAAAACAAGGTCAACAGATTAGCAGTTTTGGCGACCGTTGCTCGCTGCCAGATGACAGAAGAATGAACACGTTGGGACACATTGTGCAGGTCATAGAAATACTAATCCAAGAGGGAAGAAAGTCAATGGTAGCACTACCACCTACCCTCATCGATTCTATAAAGTACAGGCGCCCACCTGCCTGTGCCATTATGCCTTAACAAATAGCTGCTAGGCTACTGTAATGTAGTTGAAATGTTAACCCATTTAAAATGTCTATGCTGAGTAATATCCCCGAAACACATCAAACCTTGATAATTATCATTTCAGTTTGCTGTTAATGTTTTGTAAGGGATGATTTCTTCTACTGTTACTAATTCGTTCGAATACCTTACTTATCTTTCCTCAGAATGTCTGGCATTACGGTCCTTTTGAATGATGGTATTCATGACACAGTGTAAACAATAATCTTAGTGAATTTAGTTCAGGAAATGATTATGAACCACCAACATTTTCTTATTCTCCAGCTGCTTCTCCATAATGACTAGTCCGCACTAACGTTAATAAACAATGTTAACAAAACAAAGTTAATAAACAATGTTAACGAAAACATTTCTCAACAAAATTATCAAACTTTTGTTAACAAACTTCTTCAACATTATGTCCACAACAGAAAAGCTCTTTGTGAGGTTACGATGCGCAGGGTCAGGAAGAAGAAAATAGAGGCAAAGTGTGGCAAAGGAAAATATTGGAAAGGTGTATAGAATTAAGTTTGGAGTGAACACTTATGTCACAACTTTTAATTCATGATGCAGCAGGCTTTCAAAATTTTATTGAGAATGCCCCCACATGACTTTCAGTTCTTGCTGATAGTAATTGAGCTTGTGCAAGAAATGATACAGATTATTGTAAAGTCTGCTCCGCTAATGACAGGCTATTTTTTTTTTATAGGTATAAGTTACAGATTCCTAGCGACTGTTAACTTGGACATTTCACTTATATATTTTACAGAATATCAAAACATGCAGATGTGCCTGAGATGTTTGAAGGCTTATACAACAATCTCAAGGAATTCATAAAGTTATTAAATAAAGAAAAAACCTACATTTGATCTAGTTACGATAGTATTATTGTGATGATATACAAATGATTATGGGCGGTTTGGTTATTCAGTGAGGTAATAAACTTCATGGTTAGGTTCCGTATTGAGTTAAGACTATACTTAAAGTAGATACAAATTTATTAATGTTCCACCTTTTCAATACTAAAAAACATTTGATGTTTACAAAAACATTACTATGATATTAACAGGTACTAGTTTCGGTGCACTGTGGACCATCATCAGCCTAGCCGAAGTACAAAAGCAAAAGACATAGTCATAAAATAGAATGAAGTAATGTGGAGAAATGAGAGAGGATCTAAAAGGAAGGGATGGTGGTGGAATGACATACAATGAGCAGTGAGGAAGGTCTGAGCGTTGTCAGAATATATGGTGTGCGGGTTTTGACACCAAATGTATTGTTATATAAATCGTAAAAACTACTGAATTATAAGAGGACTTCACCGTTGTGTTCACAATATCACATTTATTGTTATCAACAACACACATACGTCACGGAGTAAAAAAAAAAAGGCAACTATACAAATACAAAGAATACATAGATATCTCAATGTTGACGTAACCAATGTCAATCTGCGACAGACTATAACCACAAATTCACGAACATTGAAAACAGACATGGACATTCTCGAAATAGCTAAGAAAGGACCTCTACTTTTTTTTACATACACTTGGATCAATACTTTAATGCCAATTACAATCTCAACAAAATAACTGAGAAACCCAATATTTTATTTGACCTTTTCATTACTTATTACAGGAAAAACAAATCGGTTGTTCAAAACTATTTCTTTAAGTCAATTAAGGGTCCCTCGCCAACACAAACACTATCAGTTCCCCTCTCGCCCACCCCGCCTTGATCCACTTCCCATCCCTTCCACCTTCCACCACTTACGTCACTTTTCCCCTCCGTATTTCCCCTCTCCTCTCTCTTGCTGATCTACTCCGCACGACGCTCACTCCGCCGGTTGCATTCAATACAGCAAGTTTGTTCTACATAGCGCAAGGTGAGTCATCGTTATTTTGTTTCTCTTCCCTTGCTCATTCTTTATTTGATTCCTCAGTTAATTTTAACTTCTTTTCCTCAGGTTCATTGGGTTCTGATTGAATTGAGACTACTTCTGTTTAACACAGCAAGTTTTCATTCCACCATAGAACATGTCCAACTCTGTCAACTTTTAATTTTATGCTGGTCTCATCGGACAATTTTCCCTCTACGCTAATGTGGAACTCACATCCAGAACTCCAGAAACTTAGGACTTCGTATATACCAGATATAACTTTAACTGTGCAACACAGGAGTTCCGCTAACCAAAGACTTTCTCATCAGAAGATTTTATGTGATATCACAAAGATTTTATTTGTCAATTTTAACGAATCTTTGCTACATTTATCATATTTCATGTATACAGTTTTTCACTTTTGTATGTCATTCCACCACCATCCCATTCTTTTAGATCCTCTCTCATTTCTCCACATTACTTCATTCTATTTTATGACTATGTCTTTTGCTTTTGTACTTCGGCTAGGCTGATGATGGTCCACAGTGGACCGAAACTAGTACCTGTTAATATCATAGTAATGTTTTTGTAAACATCAAATGATTTTTAGTATTGACAAGGTGGAACATTAATAAATTTGTATCTACTTTAAGTATATTCAGTGAGGAGCGAAGCTGAAAATGAAACTAGATTAGAACACATGTAAAATAAAAATACTGTATATTAGTACTTTCTCTTCCGATTTGGTACTAAATTTTTAGAAGAAATAAGAAAGCATCGTATTACACACTACAACTTTGAATGCTCTAATTGCATCCCTGTGCACGTGCAAACTAAAATGTTAATTAAAACACGAAAAGCTAATGAAAATTTTCATTCACAAAAGTTAAAGCTATTTCGTTTATCAATATGCTCGAAAAGCTAACAAACACACTATTTTGTCTGTTAACAGTCAAAAATATTAATGAACTTCGTTGGTTAACAGTGTTTATTAACAAAGTTAACAAGAACATCTTGGTGTGGAAGAACCTTAATGAACAGGTGTGGGAATTGGTTCCAACAAGAATAATGATATGGAAAGAGAGGGTGGTAATACTACAGCAGTACAAGGAGTAAGAGACAAAATATTTTCAGCAAATTATAACCCTTGAATCCAAGGAGAATTAATAGTTAAATGAAAAAGCCACTAAGAATACAGAAATATTTTTCCAATCGCCAAAGCGAGTTATTTCAAATTTGCTTAAGTTACTGCGTTTGGAAAGGTTCAATTTTATAATATTTATAATATTTATAATATCATTTATAGGGATGCTTGAGTCATATTGGTAATGTCATACGAGATCATTATATGGTTTGGTTGTAGTTTAAATTGTGTTAATTTTTTGCAGAAATCAATGGAATTTCTTACGTACACTTCATTATTAAATTTAAAATGTTTGCTAAGAAAATAATGTAAAAATCTTGAAACTTTATAAGTGGGACTGTTTCTGCTAGGGCACACGAGTACCTCTTTTGTATGGATTTTAGGTAATGCTTTTGCAGTTGGTAGTATAGGGTTCATGATGGTAAGTCTTTGATGTTCTTGTTCTTGCAAAAGGAAAGACAAACATTTCAACAAAATCTTTAAATTTCATTGAATTTTTCGTGAGGGGGTCTTTACTTACTATAGTGTAGGTATGATCGGAAAAGAATAGTTCTGTTTTATTGTTCAATAAAACGGTGATGGATCCTTTATTGGCTTTCGTAATGATTATGTCATCGTTCTTAAATTTGTTTTTTTATTTGATTATTTGATTTTTGAGACCTGCTTGTGAATTAGTTTTCAATTCATTGACTAAAGAGGGAAAATTCTTTTTAATTTCATATCTAATGTCGTTACGTTTATCGGTAGGGAGTTTACTAATTTTAGACTCGATTTCAGCAGCTGTGGTAATTAGATCATCTGCTTTGTTGAGATTTGCCCAATTGAATTTCATGCCCTTGTTAAGAAGATCCAATTCTTTGTCTGAAAAACAACGTATTTGATAAGTTTATAGTTGTAGGGGTATTGCCTAGTTGAGAGGTATGTGTGTGTGGTTTTTTTTTTGGGGGGGGGGGGGGGGAAGGTTTGGTTGATTTCTGTTTAGTGACTTTTAAAGTAGCTAGTTTTTTGTCAAGTGATTCTTTTTTTTGTTTATAACATCTAACACTTTGTTATTTACGAATCTTAGATATGAATCCCATTCTAATGGGGGCATACTTTGGGTGACTTCTAGACGAGTCTTATATAGTTGTAGGTCCAAGAGCGGGATTTTATTTTTATTTTTTTTAATAATGAGACTTCATCCCACTCTTTAACCAGATTTTGTTAATCTTTTGTTGATTATTGTTAATTTTTGAAAAATGAATGTCTTTTCTCTGTAAGTGCTTTAGAAACTTAGGAACTAATCCACTTTTCAAGCATTCTTTCAAGAAATCAATGTTCCTTGAGATTTTACTAACTCTACCTTGAGATTCAAGTATCTATTGGACATGGTGCTAGCTTGGTTTCCTACCGAATTACAAGTGATTAATCTCATTATTAGACCGCATTGAAATTCAATACTTTTTTTTTTTTAACATTTATTTACTGAAAACCACCTATTCAATACTTTAAAGTCTTGAAGACTATGATATAATCATTCTATTAGGGTTGTAATGGTACATGTTTCACCTGTCATTGCAGGCATCATCAGCCATAAATTCTATACTCTCAAGTCAGAGCTCTGAAGTGGATGCTGTATTAAAATAGGCATTATCTCCACAAGATAAGAGAATATATACAATAGGCGCAGAAATTTTACTATTTGTTCGAGACGTAGATTAACGAAGAGCAACAAGATCAAAGGCATGATAAAACACTACTGTAAAGTCGAAGAAACATGCATTTCTTTTGGGTCAAAGCAGAAGGCTAAAAAGTCCAACAGGGAGGGCTAAGCGACTGGTAAGTGTTACAAACAGGAAGTAATGACAGTTTTGTAGAGGGTGGTGATCTTGTGATTCAGTCTAACAAAAACGGGGACTATCACGATGAAATGACTGGTGACGTATTTAAATCGTGGTTTGAAAGAATATTGTAATGGTTATAGCGTCTGCCATGCCAACTTGCTACGGGCCGAGCTCGTCACCCATCACCCCACCCCCCTTACGCTCGACCGCGCCAATCGCGAGCAACATTTAACTGCTGGGCCGGCCGTTCTCTCTTCTATCCATGGTCGCACCGCATGGGACGACTATTAATCTGGAGTCTTCTATCTCGCAAGGTTCCTGGATACATCTAGCATCCGGACTGTTCTGGAAGGCCCAGAGAAGGTATAAGAGAAGAGAAGTAACTTGGAGTGACGGTTAGACGGAGTGAGTGAGTGAGGAGTGAGAGTGAGATTGAGATTGAGTTTGCTGGTGTGAGAGTGCAGCCTGATGGAGTATCTGCCTGTTGGAGCCGAGGACTCGTTCCTGTTTCCCTGACGTCGTGTGTGTAGGTGCCTTGGGGCCGGCTGCTGGAGAAGAACCTTGGGTGTTCTGTAGCAGCGCAAAGGGAGCACTGGGTGACGCCGTGTGCAGACTGCGAACGGAGTTCGACCGACTGAGTTCAGAGGATACTATCCCGACCTGTATGAATTATTATTATTATTATTATTATTATTTATTTTCCTTAAATTGTACATGTACAATTTAGGGGTGGTAGATGAAGAAAGGGCTAGCCCCACATACACGGAGGTGCCTCCATCTACACATGTGTGCATAAACTCTACTGAATATTTACATATAAACTTATGTAGACAGTTTTAAATTTACATATTTACACTACAAACACTGTAACCTTAGAATAATAATTATCTTGATTTATCCTGAAAATATTAGAGTATGAACACCCAGCCATTTATACTCTAACTCAGACTCCTGTACACACACTCATTCACAACCACTCCCACACGCGCACGCATACACATTCGCCCTCGTACACCTGTACTTGCACCCATCCTTCTTGCAATTCAAATTTATAGTTATATATATCGCATATGGGTTTCTATTTACATATACATTTTCTTTACTTCGCGGAGGAAGTGAGGAAGAGGAAGCAGCTTTACCTCTGATGGTATGAGGTTCCAGGTACGAGCAGCCCTTGTGTAAAACCCATTCAAATATGAGGTGGTTCTAGCAAAGGGAGGGACAAGAGTAACTCCTTGGCCTCTTTTAACAGAGCAGTAATTGAGCTGCAGGCGGTGGAAAGGGGAGAGGTGTGTGTTATCTGTCAGGGATTTCGTAAGGAAGGCTAGATCTATTTGTGTATAAAACAAGTTCACTGGTGGCAATGACATGGCTGTGTTTAAGGGGATGTGTTTGTTAATTAAACGTTCTGCTCGTCGCTGGAAACCCTCTAGTTTTCTCATATTTTCCGTTGTCATTGGATGCCAGGAAGGAAGGCCAAATAATAATATGGGCCGCACTAGGGAAATATAAGCCGTTCGTAGGGCTTTACTTCTTCTTCCTGAGAGACATCTACGGACGAAACCTAGCGCTCTGTATGCCTTACACCTCACTTCCTCCACGTGTGTATTCCATTTCAGATTGTCCGTAATGTGAATACCGAGAAGTCTGATGGAGTTAGAAGTCGGCAGTTGGATTCCACATAGAATAGGCTGGTTCTGGAGTGGTTGTTTAGCTCTGCTTAGTCTTATATATTTACACTTCTTAATATTTATATACATTCTATTTACCTCACACCATAGAGCTATACTATCCAGATCCGATTGAAATTTTACAATATCATCACTGTTTTTCATGGCTCTGTAAATGACTGTGTCATCGGCATACTGCGCCATGGTCGAATTTACACAATCCGGTAAGTCGAGAGCATAAATCGTGTATACGAAGGGCCCTATCACACTGCCCTGAATTACTTCAGAAGTAATTGTGGTTTGGTCTGATTTGGCTCCTCCGTACACAACACATTGCGTTCGACCCACCAAAAATGACCTCAACCATGACAGCAGTTTACACTGAATGCCGTAGTTGCTAAGTCTTAACAGAAGTCTTTGATGTGACACCTGGTCAAAAGCTTTGCTCCAGTCCAGCGTCACACAGTCTATTTGTGAGACATCAGTGGAACTGCCAGTCATCAATGACTTTTGTTAAAAGTGTTGTGCAGGATTTTCCCGGAATGAAGCCATGCTGGTTTGAGTTCAGCAGGTTTCTCTCCTTGAGAAAATTCAATATACATTTAGCAACTAGACGTTCCATACATTTACAGACCCCTGATGTTATAGAAACTGGGCAGTAATCATCTACGTTTTCCTTATCTCCATCTTTGAAAACTAGCACTACGTTGGCTTCTTTCCACTCCACAGGTACAGACCAGGTATTTATGGAATAGTTGAAGAGAGCGCAAAGAGAGGGCGCCAAGGCGACAGCATAATTCTTGAGAATTCTTGCTGGCACTTGGTCCGGCCCGGTCGCGGCATGAGGTCTTGTTTTCAGACGGCTCTCCTTTACTTCATTTGTTGAGAAATACAGATTGGTTAGAGGGAAGAGAGGGGTAGATGTTGTCCTTGAATATAGCATGTTCTCTTCCTCAGTAGGGACGGAGAAGTTACTTTTAAATTCCCTGTTGAAGGTGTCTGCAATTTATTGTGGTGTGGAGACTGCCGTGCCGTTATGTTTAAATAAAGGTGGAGCTCTGTTGCAACCTTTAAAGAAAAGCCCAGAGTTCCTTGGAGTTGGTGTTGAGACTGTGGATGTAAGAATCGTAGGAATCTGATAGATTGTTTAGCCTTGTTCCTAGCCAGCCTGTATTTCTCCCACTCATAATCGGTTCGATTTTTTTCTCTATTTCTGGTACAGGCGGTCCCTTCTCCGAATTTCTCGCACTATCTCCTTGGTAATCCATGGAGATTTCCGTCTGCTGGTTATATTTACTGTTGGTGTGGTTTCTTCTACGCAATGAAAGAAAATTTTCTTCCAGTCGTTCCACATCTTGTTTATGTCAGTACTGCCAGTGAAATCTGAGATGAGAACGGGGAGGCGGTTGGATAGTAAAGTGGATAGATCATTCCAGTTTGTTCGGGAAAAATTATAAACTGTTCTGGTATGGAGTTTGGGGGATGGATTTATATGGGTCAGTGTTGCGAGAATTGCCTGATGGTCACAGAATCCAGGAATAGTATTAAGAGATTGGACGGACTGTGGTATGTTACTTAGGAACAGATCAAGGGTTGAGTGTGTTGTCTGCGTAATACGCGTGGCTTCGAACATTAATTGATGAAGGAATAAATCATAGAAAGTGGAAAGGAATTTATTGCCGAGGGGGTTATTTGGAACAGGTGCAGCATTTCTGGACCATGTAATTTCTAGGTTGAAATCACCAACAATATAAATGGCATCGTAAATTTGTTGTACATGTTGCACACGCTTGAGAGAAAGGATTAGTTCATCGTTCATTTCCGGCGACGACTTAGGGGCGCAATAAATTGATCCGATAAGGAATTTGTGTTTGTTGCACGTCACTTCCACCCACAGTGCTTCGGCTGCTGTCTCCAGGTGATGAACTCCAAGTTGGATGACATCCTGGCTTGGCTGCAATTAGAACTCCCCCTGCAGAGCGGTGGGATCGATCCTTACGGAACAATATCAGCGAGTCAGGGAACACTTCTGAGTCATTAATTTTGCTGGACAACCACATCTCATTGACACATACGATGGTCGGGTCAAGGCTTTCAAGCGATGCGTGGATATTTTGTAACCGTCCAGGTCGCATAATACTGCGCGCATTGAAGGCAAAGAGTGATATATTTTTATTTACATATGTACATTTAGAATTATTTACTAAGTCACTGGGCGTATCACTGGTAACTGTAAAGAACGAGTCTGATAACGGCGGCATTTCACACTTCCAGCATAACCATGTGCGGGAACTGTTCTTTATTTTTCTGAATTCAGACACTGAGACTTTTGCGCAGGTTCTATGGCCTTTTAGCAAGCAATTATTACAGTGGACAAATAATTGGTTACTCCTACCACTATTTCCGCAAATTGTGCACTGTTGTAGACCCAGGTTTAGTTCGATGTCCCCACTTAGGGCAAGTGCCAAGCACAGCAGTGGCTGATTATCTACAGGCAGTCTGACAACACCGCTCCCGTCCCTTCGCCGAGGCCAACCTATGGCTGCCATCCCCAGACTTTCAGCACTGCACCACGGCAAACCGTTAAGAGTACATTCTTCACTCATCAATAGTTTTTCCAATAGAATTATGTTTTCCAGGTATCCAGGAGGGTTATCTGAAGCGACTGTAGCACTTTTGGAGTATTGCACTGCACTCTTTACCACCAAAAATATAATAATACTGCGCATAACACTCAGCGTCACTTCTGCACACGCCGCCATCTTGACGCCGCTTTTCAGTGGCCGATTATCGAACTAACGTGCTACAGTGCGGACTGGTGGCGAAGGAGAGAATGTGTAGCCGTGCGCAGTGGAACCTTGTGTGTGAATATAGAACGGTGTAGGGTGAGAATATGAGAAACTAAGAGAGAGAGCGCGAACCGTGTAAGTGTGTAACCGTGTACTTGTGTAAGTTGTAAGCTCGGCTATCGTGTGTGTGTACATCTGTAATTGTAGTGCTTAGTTAATAAATCTTAGAAATAGGATGCTACCAGGTTCTGTACTCATTTATTTACTTATTTACCCCGCCAACACGTTACAATATTACCAAAGCTGATCCCTGGTAGTGTTATCATGTTAGAGAAGGCACATTATCACAGTGTAAAATTAGAAGAGATCCCAAACAAATCCTGGAAGAAAGCTGAAATAATTTCCTGGCTGAGAAGTAAAATGTAACAAGCAGCAAAAGACTTGTTAAAACCTAACTGCTGGTATTGGTGACAACTCACAGATCTCGGTTCGAGAAATACGTAATAAATGACTTAGCTGAACCAGCGGGCCACACTTTACTCAGAATGCCCCTATATCACTGTGAATTAAACTCAATAGAGATAGATGGTGTGGAGGCAGATCAAACATTACTACATTCGTTTCAAACTTTGTGATGTGCACAAACATCTTGACACAGCATTTTGTGACGTGACAGCTGATCAATGGTGATCCTATATCCAGCATGTGGAGTGCAAAGTGAAAACAACAGAGGACCTGGAAAGTGTCATAGATAACTGTAGTTGAAAAGTGGTTATCAATTTAGGAGAGGATTCTAATGATGTAATTGACAGCAAATCGTCCGATGTACAGGGAATTTAGCCTCTTGTAAGTTCGGTTTAATGAAATAATAAATGTCACGTAGGTAGGCATACTTTCTCTGCAAATAACCTTACTCCTTGTGGGTGGGGTTAACTTCCAATAAGTAACCAGGGGAACCTGACCCCTAAAGAGCGCGTCCCCAGGTGGCGGATAGGGGGCCCCTACAGTATATAGGGCTGGTTGAAATAACCAATACAACCCGCGGACCAACAGGTAGCCCAATTCCTGGGGGTTTTAAAATACTGGGACACCCTCTCTCCAGGGGTCATAAATATGGAGGGCCCTTGCCCTGGGTTAAGGGTGAAGACCTCAACGGCATCTACGGCGGAAAAGATGGACTTCACCGGGCGAGTTGGCCGTGCGCGTAGAGGCGCGCGGCTGTGAGCTTGCATCCGGGAGATAGTAGGTTCGAATCCCACTATCGGCAGCCCTGAAGATGGTTTTCCGTGGTTTCCCATTTTCACACCAGGCAAATGCTGGGGCTGTACCTTATCTAAGGCCACGGCCGCTTCCTTCCAACTCCTAGGCCTTTCCCATCCCATCGTCGCCATAAGACCTATCTGTGTCGGTGCGACGTAAAGCCCCTAGCAAAAAAAAAAAAAAAAGATGGACTTCGGTACGGCGGAGATGGCGGAAGAGGCAACCCATCCTTCTGGGGTGTACAGATGGAACCTACTGCCTTGTAGGACGAGGAAGGCATCCTCAAAGGCTAAGGAAGTGAACCCTGAAAGAAAATCCTCTTATGCGTTAGGCCTAGCAAGTCAGCAGGAGAGTATTGTATACAGTTGCTTTCAATAAGAAAAAGAGCCTTGGAAAGAATATTATAGACCGGACTGACACGTCCTCTCAGACAATTGTAAAGTATGATGACCATAAGGCTGATGATATACAATGTTCTGAAAGCAAACCCCAAATAAAAAAGAGAGCTAAATACCGAATTGGAACTATGAACATTCTATCATTAACTGGAAAGTTAGAAGAACTCCTAGACATGATGGATAGAAGAAAAATATCAGTATTGGGATTAAGTGAGACCAAATGGAAAGGGATTGGAAGCAAGACACTTCGTGGAGGTTATAAATTATACTGGAGTGGACAGGAGAAGGTAGTGAAAACTGGGGTTGGATTCTTAATTAACGAAAGGACTGATGCTACAGCTGAAGTTATCTGCAAAAGTGATAGAATCATTAAAATGTTCATGAAATTGGAGAACACTAAGTACACCATCATACAAGTGTATGCCCCACAGACAGGCTGCAGTGAGGAAGACAAAGAGAAATTTCGGCAAGACCTGGAAGATACAGTTAATGAGGAAAATGTTATTATTATTGGAGATCTAAATGCGCAAGTTGGGGTAGACAGACTTGGGTATGAGAACATCATTGGTCCACATGGATTTGGACAAAGGAACCCAGAAGGAGAACAACTATTAGATCTGTGCAGAAGAAATGATCTTATAATCAAAAATACATTCTTCAAACAAAGAGACAGTCACAGAATAACAAGGTACAGTTGGGATGGCCAGTATAGAACATTGATTGACTACGTAATCACAAATAAAGATGGTGGCAGATACATCACAGATGTAAAAGTCATCCCTAGTGAAAGCATGGACAGTGACCACAGATTGTTGGTAGTAGACTTCAAACATAAGGCAAATGAAACGCAGAAACTTATTACGAAAAAACCAAGGGTTAAAACTTGGAAGTTGCAAGAAGTCCAAATAAAGGAAGAATACAAACTAAGGATTCAAAAGAGTTTGCCGAAGTCTGAAGTAACCAGCGTTAATGAAGAATGGAAGGCCTTCAAAGACACCTTTGTGGGAGAAGCCAAAAACCTATGTGGAGTTACAAGTTCTATCAAAAGAAAGAAGGAGACACCATGGTGGAATGATAGAGTGAAAACAGCAGTGAAAGAAAGAAACCAAATAAAGAAGGCACTGGACAAGGAAAAACAAAAACAGGGACAAGAACGAAATGAACAAGAAATACAAAGACTTCAAGGAGTATACAGGAACAAGAAACTTGCTGTAAAGAACATTGTAAGGGAAGAAAAAGATAAGAAATGGAATGAGTTTGCAGAAAAACTGGAAGACGACAGTAGAGGAAATATGAAATTGCTATACAGAGTAGTGAAAAACAAGCGAAGGGATCAAGAGACCATAAAAGCAATAGAACGTGATGATGGAACTCTGGCACAAGAAGAGGGAGAAATTAAACAAGAACTCAAGATCTATTTCGAAAAGCTGCTGAATGGAGATACAGAAAACATAACAACGGATAGAGGAGAGCCAAGTCGAGGAACCACAACTGAACCACCAATTACATGGCTTGAGGTTGAAAATGCGCTCAAGAGCATGAAGAAAGGAAAGGCAGTGGGCATAGATGAACTAAGTGCAGATATGCTGAAAGCAGCGGGAGTTCCAGGAATCCAATGGCTCTATAGACTGCTCAACAAGATATGGGGGGAAAATACTATTCCTGAGGACTGGAAGATGGGCACCATTGTACCTCTGTTCAAGAAAGGAAGCCGACGAAAATGTACTAATTACCGTGGTATCACACTACTGTCTCATGTCCTGAAAATATTGGAAAAAATAATAGAGACCAGACTCAGAGATATTGTTGAACCAATTTTGGAAGAAGAGCAGTATGGTTTCAGACCAGGAAGGTCAACTACAGACCTTATATTTGCAATTAGGATGCTAATGGAAAAATACTGGGAGAAGAACAAGCCTTTATTTCTAATATTTTTGGACATTGAGAAAGCATACGATAGTGTACCAAGGGAAAGAATTTGGCAATGCATGAAAGAACTTCAAGTGCGAGACAGCCTCATAGACAAAGTGAAAATGTTGTATAGTGGGAACAGAAGCTGTATTCAAGTAGGATGTTGTTTGTCGGTCTGGTTTGAAACAAAGAGAGGAGTGCAGCACGGCAGCTCATTGTCACCACTTCTATTTATTATTGTAATGGATGTAGTAATGAAATCTATTAAAAGGAAAGAACATGGAGATATCAAAGCCTTCACATTTGCAGATGATGTTGCGATCTGGAGTGACTCAGAAGAGGAATTGGGAGAGAGAATACAAAGCTGGAATGAGGAGTTTAAGAAATATGGTTTAAACATCAGCAAGACCAAGACGGTGGTGATGAAAGTGTATGGGGAAGGAGCAGAACCAATAGTCATGTTAAATGAAGCTCAACTGGACAGCGTTCCAGTTTTCAAATACTTGGGTAGCGTTATATCAAATGACAACCTAGCAAAACATGAGGTGAACAATCGAATCAATAAGGCAGCACAATTTTACCACCAGGTAAGACACCTGCTGTGGGATGAGCAAATACCCATGAAAACAAAAATGACATTGTACAAGTCCTATTATACACCAATCCTTACATACAGTCTCGAAACCACAACACTGACCAATACAGATAATTCCAAACTTCAGGCAGCTGAAATGAAATTCCTACGCACTATGATCCAGAAAACCAGGAAAGACAAGATTAGGAATGAGAAAATTAGAGAAGAAGTAGGAATAGATGATTCTCTCCTCAATAAGATTCAGATATCAAGACTGAAGTGGTTTGGTCACATGAAGAGGATGCCAGTAAACAGAACTGCAAGGAAGGAATTTGCAGAAAGGTAGAAGGAAGACGACCCGTGGGAAGGCCACGAAGGAAATGGATAGATTTAGTTAAGGGCGATGTACTGCTGAGAGGTCATGATTGGGACAAGTTGGTGGAGGAAGAATAGTACAAGGACAGGATGAGATGGAGGAGGCTCATATACCACACCCAGGAAACTGGAGATGGTTTAGGATGATGATTATGATGAGGTAGGCATACTTTCTAATTTTCATGGCAAATATATTTTATAGCAATGGTGTATTTTTGTCACCGTATCTCAAATATGTTCATATGTCTACATCCATTAATTTTCATTTATGTTCATACTGACGTAAAGAACAGGCAGCGAGACACATTGATAAGTGGAGTGATGCAAATGTTTGTTTATGTCTCTTTATTGTTTATGTCTACTTTATTCTTTTGTTGGAAATACTTTACATCTGTGATCAATGTTAAAATATAAAACACATGGATACTACATCAACTACAAGCATGCTTTCGGTATTGACAGAGAAACAGACAGACTATACATACAAACAAGCATATAAAAAAAATTTTGAACAATTGGTCTTACTCGCAGACGTAAGATCCCTTGGGTATGGGTCGCAGAGTAATAACACCCCAACCTTTGGTGCGAGTGCGAAAGAGCTGGAATCGTGCAGTTGGTCCATTTTGTACAACTCTATTGAGACATGTAACACGGTTGCAGTTACAACCTTGATTACATTCAAACAGCATTGGCGGATCTGCAGATAAATAAGAGCCATAGGTATTAAACTTAATTATACAAAGCTGAATAAATGAGCAACTACCATATATGATAGAAACATTTTTTAAAATACAAACCTGCATAGTTGAACTCTGGCAGCAAACGACCTTCGCGATCGTACCAGCACTGTATGCTGACATTAGCACACATACAGCAAGAAGACTGGCATCTGTCAACACATCGACATGATTGCAATGAAGTGATGGTGCGGTCAACAGCCAAATTGGATGTGTAGCAATTCTCACTTATATACAAATAATCCCGTGGCTCATCTTCATTATCCACCGTATTGACACACTGGATGGGATTGACTTCCTTACCTTTAGAGATGTCACTGAAACAGTCAAATGTCAAATTACTGGTACAAAATTCCATGAGAGAGAGAGCACACTTCCACAATATGCAGCAGTAGAAAGAAAGTTATAGCATAACAAATAAAACATTGTGTTTTCACTCCTTAACAATTATAGAACAAGTTGTGCAGATTAACTTTTAAGGTGAGTCATGACTGAAATTTTTATTTTCTACAATTAACCACTTATCAAAACCAAATTTAAAAAGCACATATTAATAAGATACAGTTCTACACAAAATTTGGAACTAATTAGTTAACTGGTTGCAAAGTTATTGACAAATAATTTTTATTTTTGTATGTTCCATGGAAAATACTCCTTGCAGCACAATTTTCATTCTTCTGGGCTATAATTTGGCAGGCTTGTCAAAAATACTCATATATTATAACCTTGCAATGGTCTCTAGGTCGAGTATGAAGGAACCATTCAAAGTTATAATAAAAATAGATCAACAGAAACTGTGCATAAGTACACGTCCAGCAGGAATACGTCCAACTACGTACGTAAACCGAGATGACTTGATCATTTAAGAGGAATTTAATGGAATGAAATCAGGAGAAATTCATAAGCTCAGAACCCCGTTGTATTCGGATGGTTGAGTTAAGGAAACATGAGTTGGGATACGAATAGAGACCAGCAAATAAAAGATTACATCAACAGCTGTGAAGAAGTCAAATCTCATATGTAACATTCAGATCTAGGAATGTCACGCGGCAGAAGCCATGGAACGGTTTGGAATAGTGCAAGTTTAATCATCAAGAAGGCGCATGCGGAGTAATGGACTGTATGCATAAAGAACATGAATGAATGGCAGAGCGTGTTCCTTTGCGTATTTCCTTGAATGAAGAGAGCGACTGTGTTAGACAAAATGTTCCTCAAATGTCAAAAACAGATGTAAGGGAGATTATAGCATAGTAGGAATCATAAAATGTGAACCGAAGTATTATTGTAATATTATAAAATAAAGATTTTGTTTTTATGACAATGAATGAATAAAACCTCGAAGAAGGCTGACCAAAGAACAGCTCGGGAACATGTTGAAAAGGAATTGATGAGATTATAAAGAATTTAAAGATATAAGGTTTTAAGAGCTCAATAACAGGTTAAACAACGTTAATATACGAAAGGCGAGTGTTGTAAAAAAAAAATGAGATAATTTAAAATCTATTTGGCACTGTATGAATATCGTTTGTACGAGTTTCAGGGTGGAAGAACGATGAACCTCGTTATTATTATGATGAATCCAATCAAGGCAGAAATGTGGGCCTTAGTCAAGACTGGTATCTTGATGGGTCTAAGTTCAGATGGAATAACCACAATGATATGGAAATGTCCATGGCTACAGCAACCAAAAGGATGGGATGAACGCCAGTCGTCAAATGATAAGAACCCAAGCATTGTCTTCCTTTATTCTGTCTGTAGAGAGCCTATAGTAGTATTAGATTTATTACCATATGATTCAGGTGACCTAAATAGTATACAGCTTGAGTAACCTAACGTGATTGTCATTGTGTATCTGTCAGAGAGTGATAACCTGATCATTGGTAAGAGTAACAATTCGGTTTGTCGTGAATGTCAGGTGATGAAGGCATACAAGTGTGGTAATATTTTATGGAATTTCCTGATGGAAAAGGCGAACATCTTGGTGGAATGATGAAGTGAGAGCAGCCTGTAAACGTAAAAAGAAGGCTTATCAGAAATGGCTCCAAACAAGGGCCAAGGCAGACAGGGATTGGTACGTAGATGAAAGAAACAGAGCGAAACAAATAGTTGTTGAATCCAAAAAGAAGTCATGGGAAGATTTTGGTAATAACCTGGAAAGGCTAGGTCAAGCAGCAGGGAAACCTTTCTGGACAGTAATAAAGAATCTTAGGAAGGGAGGGTAAAAGGAAATGAACAGTGTTTTGAGTAATTCAGGTGAACTCATAATAGATGCCAGGGAATCACTGGAGAGGTGGAGGGAATATTTTGAACATCTTCTCAATGTAAAAGGAAATCATCATGGTGGTGATGCAAACAGCCAAGCTCATGGGGAGGAGGAAAATGATGTTGGTGAAATTATGCTTGAGGAAGTGGAAAGGATAGTAAATAAACTCCATTGTCACAAGGCAGCAGGAATAGATGAAATTAGACCTGAAATGGTGAAGTACAGTGGGAAGGCAGGGATGAAATGGCTCCATAGAGTAGTAAAATTAGCGTGGAGTGTTGGTAAGGTACCTTCAGATTGGACAAAAGCAGTAATTGCACCTATCTATAAGCAAGGGAACAGGAAGGATTGCAACAACTATCGAGGTATCTCATTGATTAGTATACCAGGCAAAGTATTCACTGGCATCCTGGAAGGGAGGATGCGATCAGTCGTTGAGAGGAAGTTGGATGAAAACCAGTGTGGTTTCAGACCACAGAGAGGCTGTCAGGATCAGATTTTCAGTATGCGCCAGGTAATTGAAAAATGCTACGAGAGGAATAGACAGTTGTGTTTATGTTTTGTAGATCTAGAGAAAGCATATGACAGGGTAACGAGGGAAAAGATGTTCGCCATACTGGGGGACTATGGAATTAAAGGTAGATTATTAAAATCAATCAAAGGCATTTATGTTGACAATTGGGCTTCAGTGAGAATTGATGGTAGAATGAGTTCTTGGTTCAGGGTACTTACAGGAGTTAGACAAGGCTGTAATCTTTCACCTTTGCTGTTCGTAGTTTACATGGATCATCTGCTGAAAGGTATAAAATGGCAGGGAGGGATTCAGTTACGTGGAAATGTAGTAGGTAGTTTGGCCTATGCTGACGACTTGGTCTTAATAGCAGACTGTGCCGAAAGCCTGCAGTCTAATATCTTGGAACTTGAAAATAGGTGCAATGAGTATGGTATGAAAATTAGCCTCTCGAAGACTAAATTGACGTCAGTAGGTAAGAAATTCAACAGAATCGAATGTCAGATTGGTGATACAAAGCTAGAACAGGTCGATAATTTCAAGTATTTAGGTTGTGTGCTCTCCCAGGATGGTAATATAGTAAGAGAGATTGAATCAAGGTGTAGTAAAGCAAATGCAGTGAGCTCGCAGTTGCGATCAGCAGTATTCTGTAAGAAGGAAGTCAGCTCCCAGACGAAACTATCTTTACATCGGTCTGTTTTCAGACCAACTTTGCTTTACGGGAGCGAAAGCTGGGTGGACTCGGGATATCTTATTCATAAGTTAGAAGTAACAGACATGAAAGTAGCGAGAATGATTGCTGGTACAAACAGGTGGGAACAATGGCAGGAGGGTACTCGGAATGAGGAGATAAAGGCTAATTTAGGAATGAACTCGATGGATGAAGCTGTACGCATAAACCGGCTTCGGTGGTGGGGTCATGTGAGGCGAATGGAGGAGGATAGGTTACCTAGGAGAATAATGGACTCTGTTATGGAGGGTAAGAGAAGTAGAGAGAGGCCAAGACGATGATGGTTAGACTCGGTTTCTAACGATTTAAAGATAAGGGGTATAGAACTAAATGAGGCCACAACACTAGTTGCAAATCGAGCATTGTGGCGACGTTTAGTAAATTCTCAGAGGCTTGCAGACTGAACGCTGAAAGGCATAACAGTCTATAATGATAATGTATGCATGTATGTTCCTGATACTGTCTGAATGTTTGTAAGAGTCTATTCATAAATAAGGTAATATTGAGTGCTGCGTATGCAATTCTAATGAGAAATTATACGTATGATATAGATGTTGATTCCCATAGGAAATCTGAAATATTCGTTCCGAATGAGTAAATTTATAATACCAATATAAATGGTCCGTTATTGGACATTATAAATTTTCCAGCTGACTCATTCCTGGTTGCCAGCGTTTCGCCCTCGTGTGCTAGGCTGGGCTCATCAGTTGGTACCCAGCACACCTACCAAGACGCTGGCTAGTGCATATCACGGAGGCCACCGCATAGGCTAATTGCAGCCACCGGCAGTGCCAATGCACTATGAGAGACTTTGTCTCATTATCAAAAATTGATGCCTGCTTGGCCATCAGATGATATAGATGTTGATTCCCATAGGGAACCTGAACCAAATGATGAGCCCAACTTAGCACACTGGGGCGAAACGCTAACAACAAGGAACGACTTCACTGGAAAATTTATAACGTCCAATAACGGACCAACTTGGTATTATAAATTTACTCATTCCGGACAAATATTTCAGGTTCAGTATGGAAATCAACATCCATCTAAACCAGCAGTTGTTAACTCTTAACTTAATTTTAATGTTAGATACTGAAATTAAGTAAGAATGTGATACACCTCAAGATATGGCAGAGTACATCACTGATTTCAGAGGATAGTTTATATTTTTTCGCATCTAGTTAAATTTCGGAGAGGCTATTCTTGTGTAAATTTTTTGTGAGGAGGTTATCATTTCTCTATATGCGTTTGAAATATGTTTTCATGATTCATACACGGTTAGGTAAGGTGACACCATTTGAAGAAGAAAACTGAAATGTTTGCCACAGAAGCCTCTGGAGTAATACCATATTTCTCCAAATCCACGACAACGTTTATTTCTCAGAATCTCGTGTGAAAAATCAAGGGTCATTTAGCCTTCGCGGCAAGCAGTAATGAACACCACTGGCAACTATCGCAGTAACCATGCCTTTTGTTTTCACAACCCCCGCGCGCAAATACAAAACTTGTTGACAATAAATGGACCGCTTCTTTACCATACATCGCTAGCCGCAGCGACCAGTTGGACAGTGCCGATGCGTAACGTCACAGGATCTCGGGTAATAGTGAAGAAGAAATGACATTCTATTATCCTCTACAAAAACGATTCTCAAATCTGTAGAATGGCAAGAAAATACGCGAGCCTTCGAATTCTTAGAAAGTCCACGGCTACTCAATAGCAGAGGTGTAATGCGTCTACTGTAAATGATGATTAGTAAAATTAAGTTTTATAGACAGCAGGAATATTTTCTTGATGGATTATCGTATTGTACAGACACGTGGAACAGGTACTGCTGGCAAATTTTCAACGGGTTCTCGTCGATGTTTTGCCAATTTTAAGTTAATGGCTATTAAACACTTGGAAATGTATTATAATAATAATAATAATAATAATAATAATAATAATAATAATAATAATAATAATAATAATAATAATAATAATAATAATAATAATAATAATCAAATCAGGAAACAAAGCTTATACACTAATCAATGCACATGCACCAACAAACAATTACAATCAAAAAGACCCACAGAAGGTAGATGACTTCTGGGAATTACTAGAAGAAACTACAGCCAAAGTTCCAAAACATCATGTCAAAATTCTGCTGGGGGACTTCAATGCACAAATTGGCAAAGAGAAGAAATTTAGGACCACTGTAGGACTTTACCCTGCTCACAAAAGAACCAATAAAAATGGAGAACGTTTAATTGGCTTCTGCGAGAATTTCGATCTAAAATTGATGTCAACCCATTTCCTGGCACTTCCACAAAAGAAAATGACATGGAGATCCCCGAACATGCATTTAGGAGAATTTCAACTAGACCATGTGGCTATTTCCAAGAAAAACCAAAAAGAAATTATGAACGTTAAAGTCAAAAAGGGAATTATTGACCCTGACCACCACCTATCTCTTGTTAAAGTAAAGTTTCAACCCAACAGGAAGAAAACCAAAACAATCAGAAACCCAAGAATCGACCCTGAATTTCTGAGACAGAACTCAGACAATTTCCTTGCGAATATCTCCAACGATGCTCCTTCAAACTGGCTAGAACTCAAGGAAACACTCTTGAAAGCTTCACAAAACATCAGCAATCCCCCAAGGAAACGCAAACACAGGTGGTGGAATGACACCTGTGACAAGGCCATAGAAGTCAGAATTAGGTCCTGGCTAAACTGGAGTTCCCATAAAACTGATCAAAATCGTGATGAATTCTTCAAAACACAGAAACAAACCTCAAAAATCATCAGATCTGAAAAACGAAAATATGATCAAAACAGACTGGTAGAAATAGAAGAAGATTTCAAGAAAAACAATACACGGAACTTCTACAGAACATTCAGAGAAGAATTATCCAATTACCAGGCACCTAGTCTCTGTTTCAAACGTACAGATGGGACTTTGGAAACAAGTAATAAGGGAAATTGTGAACTCCTAGCAAACAATTCCATGGACCTTTTAAACTGTGAATCTCCAAAGGAACAATTCACCTATGAAAAACCAACACCTAATCCAGATTCAGAACCCCCCACATTACAACAAGTCAAACAAATAATCAGAGATTTAAAAGACAACAAAGCACCAGGAGAAGATGGAATAATCGCTGAAATGTTGAAAATTGGTGGTGACAAACTGGCCCAGAGTATTCAAAAAATCTTACAGGACATTTGGTTTTCTGAAGAAATTCCGGAGGATTGGAAATGTGCATTGATTCACCCGCTTCACAAGAAAGGAGACAAATCAGATATTAATAACTACAGAGGAATTTCTCTCCTCTCACTCGTATATAAAATCTTCTCTAAAGCTCTACTTAATAGATTAGAGAAACAAACAGACCACCTGATCGGAGATTATCAGGCTGGATTCCGAAAAGGGAGATCCTGCGCAGAACAAATCCTAAACCTAAAAACTATACTACAGATTCGCAAAACCAAACAAACAGTAATCACCTTTGTTGACTTCAAAAAAGCGTATGATTCCATAGATCGGCAGACCCTGTTCAACATACTAGAGGAATTTCAAGTCGACAGGAAAACGAGGGAATTGATTAAACAAACTCTGACCAACACAACATCAAAAGTTAAGTTCTTGGGAGAAATTTCTGAACCGTTCGAAATCAGAACTGGCGTCCGACAGGGAGATGGACTATCCCCACTACTATTCAATTTAGTTTTGGAAAAAGTGATTCGTGAATGAAGAAAAGAAACTAAAGGTATAAACATTGGCAGACTTCTTAAAGACAAAATTCACCTTGACTGCTTAGCTTTCGCAGATGACCTTGCGATCCTTTCGAACAACAGACAAGAAGCAATCCAATCCATAGAAAAATTGAATGAAATAGCCGCAAAAACCGGACTTCAAATTTCATTTGAAAAGACGCAGTTTATGGAAGGAACTAAATCAAGATTCGACAATCAACCATTAATCACCAATTGTGGAATAATTTCCCAAGTAGACAAATTCAAGTATCTAGGTGAAATTATTCAGCCAGCAGGGTTAAATCAGGAAGCTAACAAAGAAAGAACTGCTAAACTGCAAAGGGCTTACAAAATCACATGGAACAGATACAACAAAAGATGTATATCAAAAAATGCAAAATTACGACACTACAATACAGTCATCAAACCAGAGGCACTTTATGCATCTGAAACACTGATCATTGGCGGCAGGTCACAAATGAAAAGCATTGAGAAACAAGAGAGGAAAATTCTCAGAAAAATCCTAGGACCAAAGTTCGAAAATGGAATTTGGATGAAAAAGAAACCACACGAAATTTTTCAATTCACAGAAAAAATCACAGATACCATCAGAAAGAGACGACTAAAATTCTACGGACACCTACACAGAATGGATAACAACAGGCTGACAAAGAAAATTCTAAATCTAGCTCTAACCCTGAAAATCCGCAACAATTGGTTAGCAGAAATTCATGAAGATCTACAAGAAATGGGTATTGAAGACGAAACCATTCAAGATAGAATGAAATTTAGAAGCTTAGTAAACAAACATAAATTTGCAGAGAAACCAACAAGAAAAAATACAGGCTGGACAGAAACACGCAGAAAGGAACACAGTGAAAAAATGAAGAGATATTGGGAAGAAAAGAAGAAGAAACATTGTGCAAAATAAGTTCAAACGCGCCCCACAGCTGGGCACAACGAATCAAAAAATAATAATAATAGTTCAGCCACAAAAAAAGTACGGCATAGGCCTAACTACAGCCAATATTCGGCGTTATCGTGAAGACAAAGATAGCTTAAAAATGCATTCAGTGGCAAACAATAAGGACGCTTTAAACAACTGAAGATGAAATTGCGAGGTATGTGCACAAAAAATGCAAGGGCAGAATTGCCATACCGGGGCACAATAAACTCGTTCACTGACCTTCAAAGTCTGTGATTAGGCCTAATACATCCCTAACCCCTGACGTTGGCCGAACCCGGCAAGCGAAACATGCGTGTAGTGGCAGCCAATTATTATATCTGACGCTGAGTGAATGTAAGTTTTATAGCAAGCAGGAATATTTTCATGATGGATCCTCGTATTGTAGAGACACGTAATACAGGTATTGCCGGCATATTTTCAACGGGTTCTCTTCAATACTATGATGCCAAGTTTAAGTTAATGGTTATTAAAGCCGCTGATATAAAGAATAATTGTACAGCCGCAAAAAAAAAATACGACATAACAAATAGTCTAAAAATGTGTAGTGTATAAGAAAGGCATTTATATGATTTTACAAAGCACTTTTTAAGCCTGATTTAAATTTTCTGAAGGAAAAAGTGAGGGTCATCTTGGATTCGGAGAAATACGGAAATATAACTTTTCAGAATGAAATTAAACATACACTTTCATGTAGTGTCGGATTTTGAAAAACAAACAAGTAAGCCGTAGTGTGGATATTATCCGCAAAAACGCACGTTTTGAACAAAGTGATTAACATTTCATACTGGTATGGGTGTTTTCACAACTTTTACAAAAAATCAGATATAACGACAATCCGCTATAGCAAGTAAATTTTTCGCTGTTGAGAATTCTCGCTGTAATGGACTTCTACTGTATTTTCAAATGAAAAAGGAAATTGTAATTTCTGACACAACATTCATAAGAAAATAGTTACAGGACAAAATCTGTTATTATTTCAATTGATTCCTAATGGCTGGCATCTCAGCTTAATGATGAGAAAAATAAATTGCAGAGACCTGATGAATGCCTAAAACAGTTTCTACTGGTGACCACAGGGATGTACGTAATAAAAACGTGGAAGTACAAAAGACTGAACAATTCCAAGAAAAAGAATACGAGCATGGAGGTTGATAGATAAGCATCAATGGGAAATACTTAACATCATCATCATCATCATCATCATCATCGTCGTCATTGTAGAGTTCCAGTTTCTCAGGTATTGTTATTGAGCCTCTTCCACTTCTTCCTATCCATATACAACTTCTTGTCATGTAAATCCTCTGGCAACTAGATCAACCTTGATCAGGTTTTAGGTCTTCGTGCAGGTCTTTTCCCCTCCACCTTTCTTCCCAAATTTATTCTGGCTGTTTTTGTCGGCTCCATCCTCATCACATGCCCGTACCACCGTAGTCTGGATGTGCCGATTCTGTCTAATAGGGATGTCTTTATTCTGGCACCTCCTCATTTCTTAACTTGTCCATCTTGGTCTTCTGGATGGTGGATCTAAGAAATTTCATCTCTGATACCTGCAGTCTTGATGAATCTCTTCTTGTGAGGGTGCACGCTTCAATACTGTCCCATTACGCTATCCCTTAAGTGGAAATTAATGAGATTGGAGTAAATGCGATTGCCGGCGGCGACATTAAACAGAATAAATAAGCTTACAATGTCACAGAAGACCAGACTGACATAATAGCAGAATACATAGGATCGCGAAGGCCGTGTAAAAAGACAAAGAAATGGGATCTGGATTATTGAAACGAGACAACAGTAAAAAGAAAAATGAACGACTTCTTGATCGGCACTTCTAATATACAGACGTACTTGAGCCAAGAGGATAAAATACTCTATTAAAATGCCGCAAGGGAAGAAGAAAATTGATCTACAAGGATATCAATAATATTAGTCTGTCAAGTTAACGATATCCAGTGAAGAATAAGAAGAGAGAATGTGTAACTTCATATAAATTGCAAAATTAAGATTGGGAGAAGACTAAAGCGCTATATGCGGATACAATCAACCCGCTCAGAGAAGAGAAAGAACAGAACTACACATTAACTTCACAATAGCCCATAAAATAAATCTACTGTAATCTACATCAATTTCATTAAACTGCAGAAATATTTAAGAAAACAATTGTAAAAAATTAGAGACCAAAAGCAAACAAATTATAAAGGGGCTAACATTTAATCAATTGGAAGCTTGTTAAAAAAAAACACATCATCATCATGTATTGTCTGATACAAATTATATTTTACCCTTGCATGAACGAGTCTGACGCCATGGAAGACTTCTAAGAAGATGAGGGAACGGACTACCCATGACTACCCGAATCAGCCCAAGATGATCGACCGAGATCAAAGATGATGGCAGCAGAATCAGCTGCTAGCCACGAGATTTGCAGGTGGTAGCTGAGCAGATCAGACCATCCCCAAAACACAGAGGAATCAAGGTATGTTTCTTGTTATATTAAAATGTTTATGTAATTTGGTACAAAATAATCCTATAGGTTACCTGCAAGTAAAATATAATTGTTGTGCCCGATGTAATTAACTTCTTTTACATGGCAAGCTCTCGCGAATAACTTATGTGCCAATCTATTTATATTGAAGTAGGAAGTGACCTAGGTATAAACAAATCTCAGTCATCCAACAGATTTTATGACATAGGGAGTGTGTTACAAGAATGTGTAGACCTCAAATCATAATTAAGGTTAGTGTAGATGTCATTCAAGGAATACTGAAGAGTTTATACACTGCGTATTATTAGGTTTGGTTGTGGAAGCGTAACGATGTTAGAAAGGATGAAGGCTATGAAAATATGAGAAGAAATGGATCCTATGTTAATTATGGAGAGAAGAGAAGCAATGATACATCGAGGGAAGTTATTCTTATAATGAATTGTAGTAATGAGAAGAAATGCGATGTGAAGTGCATTGGTTACGAAGTAGAAGAGTTGATTGAAGAATAAGATGAAATATGAAGTATATGAAAGTGTATCCGTCGTCGAGTATAAGAAGAAATGGAATATTTTATGTAATAATTGATACAAGATAGGATCATACTTGTCAGTGATTGGATAGCAATGTTTTTTGTCTTCGAGAATATGCATACCACCGTAACTGCAGCGTACTCAACCTGAAGTAAGACCGATGATAATGGAATATAGTCACCTAATAACCACCCTAATATAAATAAATGGTATGATACTAGGTTTTGATATGGTTAACCGGCATATACAGAGCTACAGTCTTCATAACAAATCAAGTCAGGATTGAAGCCATAATACAAATCATTACAGTGTTATATGAGAGAATAATTGATTTTATGTAGTAGTATATTTTCAGATCATGGAAGTTTTCACTATGTTTACTGGCACACGTAAAATATGAGCTATGCATGACATGTTTGACCTTGCTAGTAAATTAGATGCATTGGATATTTGAATTTTAGACATGACATTATTTCTTACTGAATAGTAGATTAATGACAGCGAATATTAGCTGACTAATACAAGAAACTTATTGAGAATTCAGAAGCTTAAGAAGACATCAAAACCTATGATAAAACTCAGATCAACGAAAGAACTTACACAAAAATTTAGGTCAATTGAAGAAAGTTATTCAGTTAAAATGGTCATATACACTATAAATAATTTTTTTGAAGAATAATCTCTAACAATGTTAAATTCTTCTGTTGTTTTATCATGATCAAATTAAGAGATTCTGAAGTTCATTTTACACTATTTTTATGTTAATTGTTTGTAAAAAATTTGTCACTATTTATACTGGGGTACTTAAAATTGTATATCCCTCACATTTTTAAACCAAAATCCATGAACTTTGAACAAAAGCAATCTACATTACACGGGGAATGTTCCCTACCACTTTTGCTTGAATCAGTCACAAGTAAGGGTTTTAAAGTTATATTACAATTTAAGTTTCTGCAAATTTTGTTTAACAAAATTGTTTAAAAAGTTGTTAAAATTATCTCATTTCCTCAGTACTAGGGAACATAGATACATGTATTAGCTTTAGTTTAAAATAAAAATCATGCAGATACCATTTCTGTGACAAAAGTTAAAAGCACTTTGAATGACTTCAAATGTCAGAAAATGAATTAATGAGTAAATCACATTTCAAAGTTTACTTCGTATGTTTTCACTCACATGCTGTTTTTGCCACATCAGAAACTTTCTGGAACATACAAAGGTCCTTCCTTGGAAACTGTATGGTCTTCCTTTATATTTGTCCGGACTCTGAGGTACCTCCTTCTTGTCTTCCCTTCTGGAGTAGACTTTCTGGCACATGTTGAAATACAAAGTTGGTCTGAACGTTTCACTGAGTTTACCATGTACATTCCAGGAATTATGTTCATTCTTTTCATAACTTGAAGCTCTATTCGTCTTCCACAATTAAAGTGACATACAGCATCCATTACAGCTAGTTTTAATGTGTTGAGACCAACACAGGAGGTTTTCGGACACCGCAGCCAAATGGTGCCATTGAATGACTCATTATTATTTTGTATCTTGCCATGCAGACACTTAGCAAGCATATCAGAAGCAGACAAGTATTGCATTCTGGTGGGATGAACATGCACTAATATGAAACAAGTGAAGAACAATATGCTACTTGACGGAAACCAGTGGAAAATTAAAGAGAAATTCAATTTAGGCTCGAAAGGAATTTTATAGATCTACTAATACGCAAGACATGACAGCTGTCAGAACGGTCACGCCCTCTCACGTTAAATAAATTATTTTGACATAAAATATTAATAGTATATTTATGAACCAGACATTTTCTAAAACTAGAAGGAATTTCCTACAAAATGGAATAAAAATTTTAAAATGTGAAAGTTCAAAAAAATTATGTATATTTTTATTCCATTTGAATATTATAATCCCTTGTAAGCTATAGTAGAATATATCTCCATTTTCAGTTAAAAATGTATTTTCAAGAATAGGTCGCAGTTAAAGATTTTCATTTTATGAAAAATTTATGAAGATAGAGGTTAGCCTGTTTCAACTGATCATAGGCAAAAATGGCAATGTCAATAAATAGTTGTAACTCAAAAGAATTACTTAAGAACTTATTTATGGATTTAATAGTAGAGTAAGGAATATTAGATAAGTTACTGCGTTTCTTTAAGTTGGAATGTCACTCTATTGATGCGTCGGGTGTCAACATCCATATCAGATTGTAAATGGGTAACAATGTATCGGTGCGTCAAAATCTTTTTCACATCCCACGTAAAAAAAACAACAATTTGGAACCCTCAGAAGCCAGCTCGGAATCTTTTACATTGACTGACCTGGACACAGGAAGGGCATAATACCATAGGCCAACAGTGATATGAATACAGTAGAACCTCGATTATACGTTCCCGGAAACTACGTTCTCCCATATTATTCATTCAAATTACGTGGTCCGTGAGCATCCTAATCAAGTCACGTTTTAAAAATCCTGCATTATCCGTTCCTCGAAGAAACGATTTCCCGGATCAACCGTCCAGAAATTTCAGTCCCATCAACGCTAAATCCTCGATCACACATTTTTCAAGAAATTCTATCTCACGAAAGGACTAAGGCATGGATCTTGGTGTTAATGTTCCGTAATTGCGGTAATTTGAGAAAGTACTGTACTAGAAGAGCGATCGGCGGTGAAGTTGCATAAGGGACCATCTTAGCATCGCATTCGGCTGGTATTGTTTATAGAATCATCATAAAGCAGAGAGTGTCCGCAACAACTGGGAGGAGATAGAGTGCATTTCGACAGCTCTACTTGAAGACGGAACGAGTTTCGTCAAATGTTCGTACTTGCAAATCGTTTACATTATGTCCAGGGTTAGAATTTCTTCTCCCCCCCCCCCCCTTCCCGAGTGTATCACCGAACAGGTTTTCGGCACTTTCCTCAGGGCACTGTATTTATAGTCTCTGGACTTTCAGGCAGGAATCAAAACTGCTCCTTCTTAAGTAACACAAATGTAGTATTTTAATATTATCGTATATGATTATGTTATCAAGACCAGAGCAGATGTTGCACCTTACATACATAAAGCTATGGGAGGTTTTGGGATTGCCTATTACTGTTTTGGTCCTAATATAAGACTGGTAATTTCACTTTTTTTGTGTCAAAATGTTATAAAAACCTCAATCGTTTTATTTGTGCACGTTACATTTAAAAATTTGTATCATTTCGCACTCGTACGGACTTGTACAGCGAGCACACTTTCCAGTTGAGCTCAAGGTCGCGAATAACAGTAATTTCGGGGAAGTGTTAATGATATTTTTTCTCTTTCCAATTCGACTGTGATTAGTGACGAGCAGAATGGAATATAATGCATTCGAGAACTTGAGGATCCATACTTATATTTGAAACCATATTCTTGAGTTCAGACATAACCTTTAAAAGACGATGTAGGCCTAATTTACGCGGTACAAGATTTCCATCAACTGACTACGAACAGTGGTATACCAGTGACCAAAATACAATGGAAGATTTTTAAAAAAAAGTGATTTTGCTATCATGTTGGGTGCTTTTGTATCTAATGTGCTTTATTTTATTAGGTTAGAGAATTAAAATCTACTTGTGGTCGATTGTTGTTTGGCTTGGTGTTAAGGGTATTAGATTTTTGGAAGATAAAAGCTGATGAAAGTTGCTAAACTGAAAGAAGTTTTCAGAGGAAATTGATGAAGTTTCCCCGGTAAAACTGAATGTAAAGTTTCGAGATTTTTAAGTTGCGTACCGGTAATTGAGGTTTGAAGCCGGCCCCGCAGTCTAACTTGCCTGCCTCTCACCCGCAGCGCCCGGGTTCGATTCCCGGCCAGGTCAGACATTCTTACCTGGATATGAGGGCTGGTTCCAGGTTCACTCATTCAACGATTACCTTTCACTGAGGAGATATTTAACCCTTTCGCACGAACTATCTTTGACTCACTGTCTGCCGAAATCTAGAGTAATAATTTGCTTGTCAGGTATAGTTGTGGAGTACCTTCACTAAATAACTTATTCAGTAAAAACCATTTAAGATATCGCTTTCAAATTTTGTAATAATGGCAAATACACTATAGTTATACAATGAGATCACATAATTACACGCAGGACACCCCCTGCCCTCCGTTCAGAATAATACATCAAGAATCAACCAATATGGTGCATAATGTTAAATTGCTTGTTCTTCAAGTCAGTCTGAATTGCTGGAGCTGATGGAGCTCTTATTTTCTTGGTAATGCAGAGAACGCAGGAATTCACCCTGAATCTCCCAATTTATTTCATTTTTGGGATCAGTCGGATGAAGATATTTAGGTAGCAAATCATTCTCCCTCTCGGACATACAAGTTATAAACATTCACTGAATGGGATGGGAAGATAAATTGACATTAGTTGCAATATTATGTAAGTAGAGGCTCATCGTCCGAAACAGAATTAACTGGAGAATTAAAACTGATAACTATGTTTTGTACAAGTAGGCCTAATATTTTAAAAGGAGACTGTACCTGAATGAACATTTCCTGTCCTGTGCCGTATTTCGATTTCCCCCAGATTCATATCCTGTCCCAACTGCTTCCCATACCATTTTTATCATCATACCTACAACTTCAAACTCACTACCTTTGCATTAGTCTACATATTGATCTAATTTGTAACAAATATCCTCCGCACTCAACTGGTTATGAGCAGCCATGTTGCTGCAATATGTTTACATTCAGTCAGCTGTTCTATCCAAGAAAACATAATATAACACTTTATTTTAGGATTCCATGCATGCAAGTTGTATCTAGGAAGCGTAGGGAATTCACTGTTTCCAAAAAGTTGTACTTTGCAGACAGATGGCAGAGGAAGTCGGTTTGAAAGTCGAATACGCTTTACTACGCAACCCGCGGGAGACAATGTGAGACTCCAGTACGCTTTACTACGCAACCCGCGGGGAAGAGTTAATGGTGAGATGGTGACCCAGGTCTAGAGAGCCAGGAATAACGGCCGAAAGTATTCGCCACACTGACCATGGGTCACCTCATAATCTGCAGGCCTTCGGACCGAGCAGAGGTCCCTTGGTAGGCGGAAGGCTGCAGTTTGGTTTGGTTTGGTTTGGTTTAGGAGTGTTTGTAAGATTATAAGTACACATATTTCATTTTTGTTATATTTAGCTAGATTGTTGTTCATTCGTTCCCGGATTTTCTGTTTTCCCGTGTTGTATGTTTTTTTTTTTTTTTTTTCTTTTCCTTCTTCCAGGGTCCCTCCAAAAATGGAGAATTGAGGTTCCACTGTAGCTGTTAAACATCATCAGTTTGGCCGGTTTTCGAATCATGTCATCCCATAAAAGTGTTCTTCCTTGTTGGTGGAATTCTCATCCCTTTTGTACTCCGCAATTTCTTTTCTGACCAAATTATCACTGGAGATTACACTTCCAAGGTACGGAAAACTATCCACACACTCCAGCTGGTGGTCTCCTAGTTTTACACTTGCTGGACACCCTTCTCTGTTGACTGCCATCACCACTGTCTTAGTCTCGCTCATGTTGAGGTTGTATTCCTGGAACTGGGATTTCCTTACGTTGAGTCTGGTCTGTACTTCTTCTGTTTCACCCCAGATCAGGATATCATCAGAAAAGGCCACTGCATTTAGTTTCACCTAACTTTTCCTTAACGTTTTCATTACATTTTCCATAATAGTGATGAACAGTAGTGGGGACAGTGCAATTCCTTGTTGAACTCCACTCTTGGTCTCAAACCATGATGATTGACCTTCCACAATTTGTACACAGGTAGTACAGTCTTTGTACATCTGAATTTCCCTTACCAGTCCTTCAGCCACATTTCATTTCCTCAGGCACTCCCAGATCTTATCTCTTATAACACTAGCATAGACCTTTTCTATATCCAGGAATACAATGGACCAGGTCCCTGCCTTTTTCCCAATACTTTTCCATCAGCATGCAGGTGCTAGAAGTTAGATCCACTGTTGATCTGTTACTTCTGAATCCATATTGCTCCTCAATGAACTACAATGACCAGTAAAATGAACAGAAAATGGGAACATTACAAAGAAATGGAAGAACTTCAACAGAGCTATCATCAGCTAATCACTTAAAAATACAATGAAGACCCATAAGAAGGAGAGAGAGAGACACTATGGTGAAGTAAGAGTGCAAACAAAATTTTATGAAAGGAAGAAAATGAAAAAAGAATGCAACAGAACACTGAAGTAAGATGATGTAAATAGAAGGAAGAAGGTAACTAAAAAAGAAAAGATGAGAAACAATGGTCGGTTACCTCATGCCTCCATTAAATGTTGTTTGAGTCTAAAGGAACTAAAGCTAGAAAGTTTTGAAAAAAGAAAACTGTTTCAAGAATTTCATTGATTTTTGCAACTTTTGCTTTTATATAAATTACATATTTTTCATAATAATTACAGATACTGAACCAAGCAAGACAGGAAACAAAAGAGTAGAAAATGAATTATTGAAAGAAAGAGAGGAAAGAAATTAAAGCACAAAAATACTTCAGCATTGCCATAAATAAGGTTTTTTTCCTTGCTTTACATCGCTCCAACACAGATAGATCTTATGACGACGATGGGACAGAAAATGCCTAGGAATGGGCAGGAAGCGGCCGTGGCCTTAATTAAGGTAAAGACCCAGCATTTGCCTGATGTGAAACTGGGAAACCACGGAAAACCATCTACATAGCTGCCGACAGTGGAGTTCGAACCCACTATCTCCCGGCTGCGAGCTCACAGCTGCGTGCCCCTCCCCGCATGGCCAACTCGCCCGGTAAATAAGAATTCTATGGAAGCAACAGATAAATACGCAGAAGGGGATAGCTAGGATACGAAATATAGCACAAGAAAGTAATATATTTAGCTCTTCATTATTAGGGGTTAAAGGCAAATTATGTGAGGTAAGTGGTAAATACTCATAAGGAGATAGGTTGAAAAAACAAAGGCCTCATGGAAAGCTGCTTCTCTTCTCAATATCTTTCTTAACATGCTTGAATTATGGCATGCATTAAGTACTATTTTGTTTGAATTACACAAGAACCTAACTAAGACACGATACAAATTCTCTTCCACAATAAAGCTGGGTACTGCCTTTAGTCAATTTCATAATACTTACTTGGATAAAATTCGCAGTTCAGATTTGCGTGGTTTTGCTAGTGCTTGCAAACGCACATTGAGATTAATAGCCACGTAGCATTCGCAAGATTTTGTGAAACAACAGTCTAGAGGTGTCTCACCAAGATTATTCTTCAAATCCACCCGAGCACCTCGTGCCAAAAGTAATAGCACACATTCATACTTGTTTTGACGAGCAGCAATGTGCCTAAAAACAGACAATATCTTTCAGTCACATGAACACTAGAAAAGGAAATCCTTCTACACAATGCAGGTGATAAATTACTCACAGGGGAGTGTCTCCAGCAGTATTCGTACAGTTCACTTCGCAACTGTAATTGAGCATCATCTCCGAAATATCTACGCTACCAGAAAAGGCAGACCAATGAAGAGCTATGTTTTGTTCATTGTCTCGGATTAGAGGATCAGCTTTCTTCTCCAGAAGAAACCTAAAATCATGCAAATAAACAGATCATTCTTCTGCAATTCTTACAAGAAAATCTTCACTAGACAAAACATGCCAAGTACAATTTAACTCAAATTTTACCTGAAAATCTAAACTTCTATATATGTACACACCTAACAATCTCCAGATGACAATGTTCTGCAGCCCATACAAGTGATGTCCATCCACCATCATCCACGGCATCAATAACTGACCTTGCAGCATTAGGAACAGATAACAAGTAATGGCATGCCTCCAAATTACCAGCCTTAGCAGCCATGTGAAGAACAGTCTGGCCCTCAGCTCCCTAGACCAGATAATAAAGAGCATTTCAGTAAAATTCTCAGAAGTGTTATCTGTCACAGAATGAAGAAGTGTGTGGCAGTTTATCACTTTTCAAATGGAGCAAATTTCCGGCTATGTCTTGCCACAAGCTATTTTATTGTGACCTGGAAACAGGCAAATATTGTTCCGTAATTAAATGAGGTAACAAATGCAATGCTTCATCCTAAAGGCTGACCCCATCACGACTATACATCTTTGGTATACTTTGAAAACATCATTTCCTGACCTTCACCTTTTCCTATATCTCAGACACCTAGCATGGTTTTCTATCTTGGGGGCGGGGGGAGGGTCCTGTCTAACAACTAACATACCAGGCTACATATAGTTAGGTAAAACGATTTTGCAGCTAAATCAAAACTAGACATCTTCAACGAAGACACTTGGAAGCTTTTGATTCTGTAGACCATTACTACTACATAAGCTCTCTGGATGATTATGCAGCAGTTTTCAGGTTCTTCTTGCTGGCTTCATACATAACTGCTGGCAAAAAAGAGTAAAACTCATAATTACCAAGTCACCTCTGGTATCCTGCAGGGTAGTGCTTTCAGACGAACAATTTACAGCAAATAACCTACTCTTCACTAATAACTGGAAGATAATTGCAGAGGTCAGGAACTCAACAGATGTAGCTCTTTTTTATTTAATTCTTAGTTGTTAATGTCGCACTAACACACTGAAGGTTTTCGGCAATGCAAGGATGGGAAGGGGCTAGGAATGGAAAGGTAGCATCCTTGGCCTTAATTTCAATACTGGTGTGCAAATCGGAAACCATGGAAAACCATCTTCACGGCTATCAACATGGAGCTTCTCTAAAGTGCTGACCCAACATCCTTTCGAACTGGGGTCGTATTTGGAAATTTAATCCCAATCCAGTAAAATGCAGCATCTTGACCATAACCCTATGAAACTCTTACACAATAGCAAGAGGTGTTAATTCAATAGCAAACTACAATTCAAATGTCATATACAATGGTCAATATTCAGGGATATGGCAGGAACGATCATTTGAAGCAAAAAAACTTCATATAGACATATGCCCTATTCCGAATGGTTTCCAAGACAGAACACATTTAACACACGTTTGTTTTTGGGCTAGTAGCACCCACTCAACCTCTTTGACGTTTTATTCTAGCCCAACCTCTTTGCTTGGTATGTCTTTCTGCCATTAAATTAGCCCATTGAACGTTCAGTTGCCCATGATGTGTTGTGAGTGACATAGTCCAAGGGTTTGAGATTGTATTAGAGAAAAGCATCAGTTGACTGTGTTTGTACATGCACTGGCCAAAATGCCACACATCTACACTAATGAAGAATAAGCAGATATGGTGTATGTTTATAGCTTCTGCGATGGCAGTTCTCCTGCTGCTGACGAGGAATACTGCCGGCACTTTCTGATACATCAAATTTCTGGTCGTGGTGTACCAGTTTTTTTTGTTTGTTTGTGTTTTTTTTTTTGCTAAGGGCTTTATGTCGCACCGACACAGATAGGTCTTATGGTGACAATGGGATAGGATAGGCCTAGGATTTGGAAGGAAGCAGCCGTGGCCTTAATTAAGGTACAGCACCAGCATTTGCCAGGTGTGAAAATGGGAAACCACAGAAAACCATTTTCAGGGCTGCTGACAGTGGCATTCGAACCTACTATCTCCCGGATGCAAGCTCGCAGCCGCGCGCCTCTACAAGCACGGCCAACTCGCCCGGTTCCCGAAGTTTTCAGCACATTGTGTGAAACGGCTATTCTTCCAAGTTCCCATTTTACTTCTGAATGTCTAGTTCAACAACCTGTCCAAGAACAGCAACACATTGTTAAAATGGTGCAGCACAGTCCTACTACCAGCACACAGTGACTTTCTGCACATATCAATATCCTACGAACATGTGTATGGCAAACATTACATGCAGAAAACTTGTACCCAATTCAAAACGCCAAAGAGGTTGGGTGGGTAAAACACATATGTGCATGCCACTGGCCCAACAAGTAATGTACATTAAATGTGTTCTATCTCAGAAACCATTCGGAATAGGGCATATGTCCATATGAAGTTTTTGCTTCAAATGAGCGTTCCTATCATATCCCTGAATATTGACCATTCCTCTTTTGACACCCTATATAAATACAGCCAATGCCATGAAAGTAACCAGCATTCATTACTGTTTTATAGAAATCTCTTATCTTACTGCTTTTCATTTCTTCTTCTTTACAATTACTTAGCCTCCTTTGAACAACTGCTCTCCAATAATGACAGTGGCCTCACCCTCTAATATTAAACCAGACAGAGCAGTGCCCTCCTTCACACTGGCGCCAGCTTTCATAGCCAATGTCAACTGCAAACGTAACAAGAAGTGACCCAGGCAGGGTGGATGCCCAGACTTTTACAGCAGCGAGATGGATAGGTGGTGGATCTACTATCAACTTGCCCCCCCCCCCCTCTCTCTCTCTCTCTCTCTCTCAGATGGACGTATCCAGGACAAGTGTGACCCTGTGCACCTATTCTTCTGTTGCTGCAGTCAAATAATAGTTGCCAAACTCTACTAATCCATAGCCGTTCTTATTTCCTGTTGAAATGTGACAACTTCCACACAACTAAGCTATGTTTTCATCCTTCAGAGCTGTTCTCATGAAACTGTACTGTATGAAAGA
Source organism: Anabrus simplex (assembly GCF_040414725.1). Taxonomy (NCBI): domain Eukaryota; kingdom Metazoa; phylum Arthropoda; class Insecta; order Orthoptera; family Tettigoniidae; genus Anabrus; species Anabrus simplex. The sequence continues at coordinate 1,145,167,581 of NC_090265.1, read as the reverse complement.
GCAGAGTCTAAGAAAGTTCCTTGTATTCTCACTAGGCATTTCTGTCCAGCGAGTCTGCCGTGAAATAATAAAGAACAACAGAACAAACATTTTTCTAATCAGTACCAAGTGAGAACAGAAGACAGTAAGAGTAATGCAGTATTTAACATCTGGTTGCAACTGCATCAATAAAAGCCTAACAACATTTTACTCTCATTACATGCAATCAAAATACACTGCTCATGACGCATCAACAAAACAATTTCTGATTGTTTCTCCAAGCCTGTAAATTCAATAGTCACTCTCAAAATTATTAGCATAGCCCAGGTAAGCAATTTAGATATCATACGTATGAAACCCCTCTGAAGTGTATTACCAAAATTCAGATCATTTGGCAACACACAATAAGATGACAAGAATATGCTAGTCCACACCTATGGAAATTAAGTGTTGATAAACTTAACCATAATAGATTAATATGGTTGGTTGATCCGTACTGACTTGTCTGAATCTATTACAGAACTATTTAAAATAGTTTTACTTGAGTCCGCCTTGTCAATACACCATAAAATGAAAGAAAACTATTTATTTTACCATACATGTTTCGGGAAGTCATCACATCTACTACAGTTGAAGTGCAGTATATACACAAAGAATATCCCACATATTTCCTTCAAAATCTAGCAGTGAAAACTCCGGGTGCAGGTATTGTTTGCATCAAGGTTGGTACAGTGCTCCTGACATTTTGTATTTTTCCATCTAGTCACTTGACAACTTTGTTCCACCACTAAGAAGTGTGCAGCGTATATATCAAGTCTTTAGCACAGCATCAGTTGAAGTAGTACCACGTGTTTAGGATGGCTGGTGTGTGTTCACATAACAGGGATGGGTTGTGAAAGGGGTCTCGAAGAGTCGACTGCTCCTTCTGAAATCGACACTGTAATGCATTACCGCCGACTCCCAGCCTTTAACGGAAATATGTGAATTTGTAGAACATTATTAGCTAGAAATCACAAAATGTTGCCCAAGATTATTGTTATGAAAAGAAACTTGTGCCAATGCAGAATGGTTAAGTACATTATGCTGTATTAACGCTTAATACACTCCGCATTCCTCAAGCAGAAAGAGAAAGGGAATAGCCCAGGTACGTAAGTAATATGGTATTACAGTAGTGGTGCCAGTTTGGCAATATCCAGTTATACAGCCAACAAGCATAATAGCAGCTGAAGAAGAACACCTGAAGATCACAATTTTCCAGCAGATATTCCATGAGGTCAGACAAGCTCTAGCACACATTTTACAATGAAAGAAATTGAATGAGTGAAAGATGTCACACAATTAACTTAAAAGCTTTTAATTAGTCAGCATTCTCTGTAATAGCATTATCAGCTACTATGCATTGAATTTTGTCCTGCATTTCGCAAGCTGACATCATCCACCACGTTATGACAGACAATGGTTATCTTATCACATTTAATTAGAATTTTAAAGCAAACAACCTTGTAGTTTTACATGACTACCCCCCTGTTTTACTTAGAATTCAAACCATAAGAACACGATTTCTTATTTCAAAAGACTCCGACATTTGAACCATTGGAAACCTTAGTGAGAAGCCAGCGATTATATCTCTCAGCTATCAACCAACTAAGCAATGTCATGTACATATCGAATATGCCCTCCATTCAGAGTATAACATGGGTTTTACCTGTGATTCATAGTGTGTCCCATATCACAATTAAGCAAGGAAACACAAGACCACGATAGTAGCAATACGACCATGTTCGAAGATCTACGCATTCAGACTGGGCTACTCGAGTGTATCAGCCAGACTTACCTCCCATACTTCCGACACATCACTAGAAGAACAGGCGCCCTAGGGAAGCTTGTGTTGAAACAAAGGTTAACTGCAAGAGACCATGAGGAAGACATCCATCAGATGGATGGACCTGCTGCAGCCTCTGCTGGGGAAAATCTTTCAAACGAGGCTACCCCTAATATAGCAAAACACTGCCAGACTTGAACAAAGAAAATAAACACAGTAAAAGCATGAACGCCACCATGTTTTTAACCATCATTCGTTAATTCTGCTGGGGCTGGGAGTATATGCCGTCTTCGTAATCATTTCATATCCATCACGACGTGCAGATCGCCTATGGGAGTCAAACCAAAAAGACCTGCACCTGGTGAACCGAACATGTCTTTGACACTCCCAGTGCGAAAGGCAAAACGCCATTTCAGTGTAATTTTAATTAAAAGATACTATACGCGGTGTTTCAATTTAGAGATTTTCTGTTATGTCTTTCAGACAAGCTTGCGATTGAAGATATTCCATGTGATATGGCCATGACAGAATTGTATTAAAACAATGATTGTTAACAAATAAGAACTGTATTACTGTAAATTTCTATGTAAATATGTGAAGTTCAACACTGCCAAATTTCCTGTAACACATTTTACCTAAAATTAATCCACTTTCATGGATCTCTGACAATACTTTTCCTCTCCGTGCCCTGTTCAACGATTTACATGGAAGGACAGTGAACAATTATGGCAATGTCCGACATAACCAGAAGGACATACCAAAAAATTTCTAAACTCACGTTTAAAAATGAAGAAGGGAGATGATATAGCAAGGTGAAAGAAAACCTGTGCATTGTAAAATGGAAAGATAAGAGGGAAGCGTATGTGCCAACTAACATGCACCAACCGGTTAACCAGTTACTTTCTGGATGAAATTGGATATGCAACGAAACTTCTCACTGTCAAGAGCTACGATACCCACATGGGCTGTTGACAAGAGCGATAGTACAATAGTTATGGTACTGCATGCCGAACATGGAAATGGATCTACCTGCTGAACATCATTATTTTGAATGCCTTCATCAATCACTTGGCCAATGGCAGCAAGCTATCTCAGTAAGAATTTCATAAGCTAATTCTTAGAAACCTAATAAATGTAGTGTGTTTATTCTATTACTGTGAAATATTTGTGTAATATAGTACCGTTTCTGTGGTACCTGTAGTAACTCTCTTACTAAAATGCTGTCGTAATTGGGGTAGACTTAACTGCAGTTAAGAATTGTGTAATTCTTGTGTATTATTCTCTGTTTCCAGTAATTAACAGCAATTTACATCCTGTTAGTGTGTTGTAGGAATAAAAAATCGTACCATTACGTAGTATTGTAGTGTAGTAGTAGCCTATATTAATTAACTTACTGTCGTATGATCTTTGTGAACTAACCTAGACAATATTTCTTTCCTTTTATTTTTATTTTGCACAGAATAAGTTATCATATTTTTCCTTTTCTTTTCATTATTTAGTAAAAAATGGCTAAGCAGTGTGAGTGTAGGAACTGTGGGTGTGGCCAGGCATTAATGAGTATGAGGGAGGAGTTGGAGAGCTTGAGGGAGATAATTAGGATTCTCTCAGAGGATAGGAAGGAAAGGAGGCCTCCAAACAATGTACAGGATACAGTAGGTGTAATAGAGGGATGGGAAGAAAAGGGGAGAATTCTAGTAGACAGGTGGTCTAATGTTTTAAGGGGAAGGAGACTGCAAGCTAAGGGCTCCATTCAGGATCAAAATTCAGGACGGGTGTCGGTGAGAAATCGGTACGAGTCACTGTAGGTAGAACAACTGAGGGAAGATGAACAGGGAACTACTGCCGAGAAGTGTGGAAGTAGGAGAAAGGGAAGAGTGAGGGAAGGGAAATGTGGAGTAGTGGATAGGAAAAGACAGGTGGAACAGGGTATGGGATGGAGAAAAGGGAGGAGAAAGAAGCTTCTGCAGCTGTCAGGAAAGATAGGACTGACCAGGAGGGGAGGGGATCAAATGAGGTGGGTAAGGTTGAGGCTCTGGTCATGGGGGATTCTATCGTTAGACATGGCCATACAAATTTTAGTGAAAAATGGAAGAGTATGTATAGATACTTTAGGCAGAAACAGGTTCCAAGAAGTACATTCCAAGAATCATTAATGAACAAGGGGAGTGTGTATGCAAGGATCTTCAAAAGGCAGAAGTATTCAGTCAGCAGTATGTAAGAATTGTTGGTTACAAGGATAATGTCCAGATAGAGGAGGTGACTAATACTAAAGAAGTATTAAAATTTACATATGATAACAATATTTACAATAAGATACAAAAGTTGAAAACTAGAAAAGCGGCTGGAATTGATCAGATTTCTGGGAACATACTAAAGACAATGGGTTGGGATATAGTACCATATCTGAAGTACTTATTTGATTATTGTTTGGTCGGAGGAGCTATAGCAGATGAATGGAGAGTTGCTATAGTAGCCCCTGTGTATAAAGGAAAGGGAGATAGACATAAAGGTGAAAATTACAGGTCAGTAAGTTTGACATGCATTGTATGTAAACTTTGGGAAGGCATTCTTTCTGTTTGTGAAAGTAATAACTGGTTCGATAGAAGGCAGTTCGGGTTTAGGAAAGGTTATTCCACTGAAGCTCAACTTGTAGGATTCCAGCAAGATATAGCAGATATCCTGGATTCAAGAGGTCAATTGGACTGTATCGCGATTGACCTGTCTAAGGCATTTGATAGGGTAGATCCTGGGAGACTACTGGCAAAAATGAGTGCAATTGGACTTGACAAAAGAGTGACTGAATGGGTGGTTCTGTTCCTAGAAAACAGAACTCGGAGAATTAGAGTAGGTGAAGCTTTATCTATCCCTGTAATAATTAAGAGGGGAATTCCTCAAGGCAGTATTATTGGACCTTTATGTTTTCTTACATATATCAATGATATGTGTAAAGAAGTGGAATCAGAGATAAGGCTTTTCGCAGATGATGTTATTCTGTACAGAGTAATAAATAAGTTACAAGATTGTGAGCAACTGCAAAATGACCTCAATAATGTGAGATGGACAGTAGGCAATGGTATGATGATATACAGGGCTAAAAGTCAGATTGTGAGTTTCACAAATAGGAAAAGTCCTCTCAGTTTTAATTACTGCGTTGATGGGGTGAAAATTCCTTTTGGGGATCATCGTAAATACCTAGGTGTTAATATAAGGAAAGATCTTCATTGGGGTAATCACATAAATATGACTGTAAATAAAGGCTACAGATCTCTGCACAAGGTTATGAGGTTATTTAGGGGTTGTAGTAAGGATGTAAAGGAGAGAGCATATTTGGTGAGACCCCAACTAAAGTATGGTTCCAGTGTATGGGACCCTCACCAGGATTACTTGATTCAGGAACTGGAAAAAATCCAAAGAAAAGAAGCTCGATTTGTTCTGGGTGATTTCCGACAAAAGAGTTGCGTTACAAAAATGTTGCAAAGTTTGGGTTGGGAAGACTTGTGAGAAAGGAGACGAGCTGCTCGACGATGTGGTATGTTCCGAGCTGTCAGTGGAGTGATGGCGTGGGAGGTTTCAGTAGATAAATAAGTTTGGGTGGTGTCTTTAAAAGTAGGAAAGATCACAATATGAAGATAAAGTTGGAATTCAAGAGGACAAATTGGGGCAAATATTCGTTTATAGGAAGGGGAGTTAGGGATTGGAATAACTTACCAAGGGAGATGTTCAATAAATTTCCAATTTCTTTGCAATCATTTAAGAAAAGGCTAGGAAAACAACAGATAGAGAATCTGCCACCTGGGCTACTGCGCTAAATACAGATCAGTAGTGATTGATTGACATTTAGTAAGTGCGAATATTTGACGAAACTCGTTCCGTCTTCAAGCAGAGCTGTCGAAATGTGCTGTGTCTCCTTACAATGGTTGTGGCCACGCTCTGCTTTATGATTTCCAAGATTCTCTAAACAATACCACCCGAATGCGATGCTAAGATGGTCCCTTATGCAAGTTCACCGCCGATCGCTTTTCCAGTACAGTACTTGCTTTAATTATCGCAATGACGCGGCGTTGACACCAAGATCCATAAGTATGCCAAAGGCGTCCTTTCGTGAGATACAGTTGATTGAAAAACACTTGATCGAGGATTTAGCGTTCATGGGACTGAAATTTCTGAACGGTTGATCCGGGAAATCGTTTCTTTGAGGAACGGATAATGTGGGATTTTTACAACGTGATTTAAATATGATGCTCGTGGGACCACATAATTTGAACATATAATCCAGGAAAACGTAGTTTGCGGGAACGAATAATAGAGGTTCCACTGTAGTGACAACTTTTTACTACATGCTTCCACGAATGTGAGGCTATAACCAAGCCCATCAAAGTTGTGGCAGAAGATTTTAAATGTAACTTTACCGTCGTACCCATAGAAACAACTAATTTTGAGAAAATGGAATTGTAGAATCTATTAGCATGGATGCAGAATGTTAATCCATTTGAATCCACTACACCTGAAAATATTTTCGGTATATGGACAACTTGCATTCAAATTTTCAATCTTGTTCTCCCTAGCAAACTGAATTGACTTGAGTTGGCAGATCTCTGTGAATATTGTGTGACCACACTGTCGTTTGTGCGTGATGTACTCGAGTCACTTTTTTTCAAGAATTAGCCAGAAATGCCCTTCCATTGAAGTTTCCTTCGGAAAATAAGTTATTCTTTTGCCTCCAAATATGAAGAAATCAGCACCAAACACAAACACAATGCGTGTTTCAGACAGTGTCGCCCGAGTGTGCTTGCTATGGCGTGATCCCGTCAACTTAAAGGTCTGTGTCCAAATCTACGTCCCTGCCAAACTTTTTCTTCGATTTGTGTTCCCAAGGCGGTTTTAAACCACATGCAGATTTAGCAACACTGCCTCACAAAGGCCATTTGAATTCGCCTGCGCATATAATATCAGCTGATAATATGATAACGGCGCAAATATTGAATTATTTGTTTCAAGTTATTTACCAGTACACACTTAACCACATTCTCATGTATGAACGTTGTTGATATTCGATACTGGTGATGGGGAATATAACGGTGAGTTTCACTGAAGCATTGCTTTCAATCAGGTAGTAGTTTTAATGAAATAACAGTTTCTTTATAAATGAATTAACGCATTTAACAAAGCTGTACATCACACCAACATAAGTTTTATAATTTTGTTACACTGAACAGAATTCAAAAGGATGTTTTGAAACAGTGCTCAGAAGCACATACTCTACCTGAATGTAGGCAATGTTATAAACTTTATCTTCTTCGTCCGTTTCCATCTGGCGGTCTGGCACATTATTCTTCCTCTGAATCTCTGATATTCTTGATGATCATCATTTATAACTTTCATTTCCATGTTGACATTTGACATATGTGATACGAATCAGTCGAGGGATGTGCTCAATTAATGTGACTTGGACTCTAAGGAAGTAATATAAATTCAACGTGTTTTTTTAAGACATACAATTCACGTTAACTTCTTTAAAGGTATTTTTTGAGCCATATCCCATGTGAAATGTGTGTTAGTCCTGATACATTTTCTGATTGATGTATTTGTCTGAAATGATGATGATTCGAAGAGAATCAAAACTAGTCGTCATTTAATAAAGGTATAAATTATTATTATTATTATTATTATTATTATTATTATTATTATTATTATTATTATTATTATTATTATTATTAAATATCCAAAGGAGTTTGGAACACTATTTTACATAATATACTACGGTTAGAGTTAAAATACATATTCAATTTCACAATGGTCATTTAATAAAGGTATAAATTATTATTATTATTATTATTATTATTATTATTGAATATCCAAAGGAGCTTGGAACCCTATTTTACATAATATACTAGGGTTAGAGTTAAAATACATATTCAATTTTACAATGAAAAAGAATTCATGTATCTAATCTGCGGAAAATGAAGTGGATGAAGTTAATAAAATATTTCAAACAGTAGGTGGTCCACTGTATGCGAGGATCCACAGACACACATGTAGCCATCAGGACGATTGCAGGTATAAATGATACAGATTATATGAAGTGTTCAATGGTGAAACATCCCTTGACTGATTCCTATCACATAATTCCTGATGATAGCGGGAAGGACTCACATCCTTGGTGCCCAGAGACATCAGATCACATTTCACAGCTGGAATCACTATACAGTCTGCGTGCGCATGCTTTATATGATTAGTCGATCTACGTCTTGTATCATTACAATGAAACTTAATGGCAAAGTACCTCACTTCTCATCCTGCCTACAGCTCATTCCATGTTATTTTTTCTTTTGCTACTGGCTTTATGTCGCACCAACATAGATAGGCCTTATAGCGATGATGGGATAGGAAAGGCCTACGAGTTGGAAGGAAGCGGCCATGGCCTTAATTAAGGTACAGCCCCAGCATTTGCCTGGTGTGAAAATGGGAAAGCACGGAAAACCACCTTCAGGGCTACCGAGAGTGGGATTCAAACCCACCCTCTCCTGGTACAAGCTCGCAGCCGCGCGCCCCTAACTGCACGGCCAACTCGCCCGGTCATTCCATGTTAAGCAAACAGTATCACTCCTCTGACAAAAGGGTTGTCATATTGAACGGCTCTGCTAAACAGCATCACGGAGAAATAGCAGCGTGTATATATGAGTTCTCAATAAACGGGGGAGAAACTAAGTTCAAAATTAATTTTACGAACTCAAGGGGACTAGGGGTTTAGAGGGGGCTCATTCTGGTACTCACAACATAATGGGAAAACAGCAACACATACATTTGTGAAACTCTGAATAAATTCAAGATAAATGGGGAAAGAAACTAAGCTGCAAATTACTTTTCTTAACTCAAGGTGGTGGTGGGGAAGCAGGTTTAGAGGAGCTTCGTTTTGGTTTTCACAGCATAACAGTAAGAGAGTTGCACATAAATTTGTGGAACTTCTGCCAAAGTTCAAGATAAAGGATGGAAGAAACTAAACTGCAAATTACTCTTAGGAATCTAGGGTACGGGAAGTTATGAGGGGGCTTATTTTAGTTTTACAGCAACAAGGGTAAACTACTGCACATACTAAACCTAAGACTTGAATTTCAATGGAAATTGGGGAGAAAATAGACAATAATCAGAGTTTACAGGTTCAACGTGGTGTTTGGTGCTGGTGTTTATTGTTGTAAGAGGAAGTACAACTAGGCAACCATCCTCTATATAACACTAGTCAGAGAGAAATATTGGAAGGGATCCAACACTTCAAAAAATAAAGGTATCAGCCAAAGAAAGACAAGGGCATGAAAATAAAAGACTCTCTAGGCCTCAGAAACCTAATACCGTCAGGACCGGAAATGAACAAGAGATGACCAAGGGAGGTTGGATAGGACAGATGAAACAGAGGAGTCTGGCACAAGTAAGTGGAAGCAATGCCAGGACTCAGCTTAGGGACCTGTGGTCACCAACCGACGCTCCTAAATTGAGAGCCCCTGGAGCCCCTATATGTCACTCCTTATGACCGGCAGGGGCTACCGTGGGTGTTATTCCACCGGCCCCACCCACAGGGGGATTACAGGCTCAAGAGATGGGGGATGCACTTAATTGAATTTAATAAATTCACCCAAGCAACGCTGGGTACTATTATACCATCATATAACCCTGTGACAATAATGGTAAAAATTAAATGCGCTTGTGAGAAGAAACAGTATTTTGGTTCTTTCAGGAAATTCCACCTTTACAATACTACTAATTCTTTATTCCATTCAGAATAACAAGTTAAATCAAACGACAACACTCGCTTCGGAAAAGACGAGCAGCTCTAAAACAGTTTTTCAATTAAGACGTAACATCGACACGAAAAAGTCCTTTTCAAAATCTTTTAAAATGAAAAAGTAAGAAACATATACATCACATATGGAAAGTGACATATTCTACCAATTTTTAATATCTATTTAAGAGAACACAAAATTGTTTTTTATTAAGTTAGAACATAAGCAGACACATTTTCCCTTTCGACTTCGCCATGCCATTCAGCTCCCCCCACCTATTTTACTTACTTTATCTTTTTAACCCTTTCACTCCAGTCGACTGCTCTAGCAGTCGTGCAGGAGCTGTACCTTATAGTTGGTCAACTGCAGTAGTCGCATGTCTTTTGTCCATTTTCTGTTTCGCTACAGTAGACTGCTGGGGAAGTTTGGCCTTGGATGTCTCTTGTAACTGACTTGGGGAGTATATAGTTACGGCTATGATCACCAGATGACAGGAGTAACCAGTTCGAAGACGACAGCAATGTGCCCGGTATGCTGCTCACTTCGCACCCAGGTGCTCCTCTGTGTTAAAGTGTTAGCATTCAATCGCTTTTAAACTGTGAAAGGCCTGATGACGCAGGAAAGATATACTCTGGAGGAAGCTTTTGCCCTCATATTGGGTAGTGCTTTAAAGAAGATGACAATGATGGTGATTTATCATCTAATTCTGGTGACAGAACGACTCCAAGCACATCTTCTACTTCAGGATGTTTTCTACTTCCGTTAGCGCTTCGTCACCTAAAAGGTCGGCCTACTTCAACGATTTGACTGAAGATAAAGATAGTGAGGATGAAGACCACGTGCTTGAACCACCAAGCAGAAAACTACGATATAATCCTGAATACCAACCGCACATTTTCCCCCAAAATATTGGTTCAAAATCTTGGGTACGGGTCGTATTCAAGCCGTTCATTCTCATACCTATTTACTACACATACATGGAGTAATGAAATTGATTTGAATACGGTTACCATACGCAATATACCACATGTAAACGGGCATTCAGGTCTTATTGTGTTTTAGTTGCGTTCTAGAAAACAAGATCGATTTTTTCTCAATTCGGTTACAGTGGCATGTAAATGCGAAATACAAGGTAATGAAATACAGTAAATCAAAGAATATGAGTAAATAAGCAGTAAAGCCGCTGCTGCGGATGCTCGATTGTCATTTGTTTCAAAGTGTTGCTGGCATGCTGGGTCCTCGAATAGCTGATCTCGTGGGATATCGTACTTTGCGAGAGTCGAGACTGTTGGTTATGGGTCTACCTCACTCAGATTCGAGTTCCATACCACAACCGTGAAATTGCTGTCTTGATAGTAAGCGATGGATTGTCCGGCTCCGCGGTGTAGGGGCCAACGCATCCGCCTGTCACCCGGCAGCCCCGGGTTCGATTCCCGGCCGGGTCAGGCAGGGGTTTTAATCGTAAATGATTAATATCCCTGGCCTGGGGACTGGGTGTTTGTGTAATCCTTAACTTTCCTTACCTCACATTCAACACGCTATACTTCCCCAATTACACTTACATGCAGGTACTTATCATCTGGTGAAAGTAGTGGCAAAAGATCTGCAGAGGTCAATGCCACGAACAAATTTTTTAAATTATGGATTCAAAATAGCGTCTGCAGTCATTTACTGTATGTGAGAAACTTAAAGTTGTAAGTGAAGATGGAATATACGGAAATTGTGCCGTTGGCAGAAAGTATGATATTGATGAATCGTGATTGGCAGAAGGAAAAACTTCTAAAAAGTAACGGTGATCAAAGAGTGTTCCGCGGGGGGAGTGCAGTGCTTCTGGAAATTGAAGAATGACTCCACAAATATGTGATAGAAAAATGTGAGTTAGGATATGGCAATTCTTGTGAAATGTGTCAATTGAAAGCACTAGAGATCTCAAAAGAACTCAAAACACAGGGTTTTACTGCAAGCCGCGGATGGATCCAAAACTTTTATCAGAGAAAGTGATAGTGCCTTCGGAAATGTACGTCTATTTCACATCATCTCCCTCGGGCATATGAACAAAAATTAATAGCCTTTCAGCATCACATTATTCATTTAAGGAAGCAAAATTTTTTGCTGTCGCAAATTGGGAATGCTGATCAGACACGTGTCAATTTTGAAATGCCGTTGGAAAATACAGTGGATACGAAGGGTTCTAAAAGTGTAACCATCAGAATAGGTGTAACTAAAAGCAATGATGCACGGTAATGTTGTGCATATTAGCGGATGGAACCAAACTCCCTCCATATGTGGCTCTGAAAAGGAAAACACTTCCGAAAGGAAAATTGCCGCCCGGTGTTATTGTTAGAACACATGAGTCCGGCTGGATGGACAGTGCGTTAGTTGAGGACTGGGCGAACTGCGTTTGGCAACGTCGTCTGGGAGCTTTGTTACAAAAACGAAACATGGACAGTTACTGAGGACATACAACTGACTCCGTAAAAGATATGATGAGGAAAGGAAAAACCAATATTGTGATAATTCCTGGAGGACTCACTTCTATTCTACAGGCGTTGGATGAGTGCGTGAACTGGCCATTCAAAACTGCAATGAAACCGCTGTACACCAAATGGATGTCTAATGGTGATCACACGTTAACACCAACCGGACAAGTGAGGAGGCCTGAAGTGGAACTAATATGCAGCTGGATCAAGACCACATGGGCACGCATTCCCAACGACCTAGTGTCCAAAAGCTTCAAGAAATGTGGAATTTCAAATTCAGTGGACTGTAGTGAGGACGACTATTTGTGGAGCGATGCCAGCGACGAAATTTCCTACGGTGAAACTTCAGATGACGGTGAATTGTGAATGATCCAAGTACTGGACCGATTTTATTTACGATTTTTGTGATGATTTTATTAATTGTAGCTGTTTGAATTTATAATTGTGGTATATATGAAGAAATTTAAATAGGAATGCAATTTTCTTTTCTTCCGTATTTTGCCGTCTCAAGTTTAGGGTGTGGGTCTTATTCGGTGGCAGGTGGTATTCAGGATTATACGGTAAATTGGAACAATAAGAACCTAAATCCGAAGAAACATATCGATGCAGTTAATTTCTTTCAGCTGTTTTTTAACACGAGTAACATAACACTTCTGTGTGAGGAGATTAATACATACTTTTCTCAGAAGGCAGCTGCAGGTGAGTTCCACATCAAAAATAAAATACATTTAACCTCTTCCTGTTCCCACGTCGCGAGCCGTATGCAGACGGGAGAGCGGAGCGAAACAAGTATCCCGTACAGCAGGTTCAGTGAGCCACTAGCTGCTCGCATCCAGAGGGTCACGCAACCGTACTCGCTACGCCAGAATGAAAGGGTTAAATTAGTTTTGTTTTAAGCATAACAAAGGTAGTATTTTAAGACGGATTTTTTGAGACGAAGATAATTCTAAGTAATTTAATGCAATTTCATCTAAGCAATGTTAAGTAGCTAAAGATGTTCCTAAGGAATGAAACATGTTCTAATAATTAATTTGCTTAAAGCAAATATATAGTACCAAACAGGTGGAAGTTTACTTTTATTGATTTAATGTACATACTACTTAGTCGAACAGCTAGTTTCCCTATTCCCAAGCCATCCCAGCCCAAAGTTTGCAATTTTTGTAACGCAATGGTAACAATATTTTAACACTATTCATAACAATATTGTTAGCGATTATATTTACAAGGTTTTCTAACTGTCTACTGATACTTGTAAGGTACGATTCGCTGCACTTAAAGCTTCAGCTGCGAGGAAGATTTTGAAACAGCATAAATCCAAAAAATAGCTAGATTTCCGTCCGTTGAAAGTGCAAGTCATATCATTACCTAAAAACTGATACAGCTTATTCTAAAGATCACATTTTCCCGAAAGTGATAGCATTCAATTTACAGCAAGCTCTGGCTAATCCCCATCTACATACCAGTTATGTTTTTCAGAGTCGACAACTCTGAACTTACAATTTTTGCATGCATGATTGTCCTTCAGATGATGTACTTATGTACATTTCACCAGAACATATTGCAGGGTGTGGCACAGATGAAATAATACCATTATAATTCAAACAATCAGTATTCTGATATAACTGCCTTGTTCAAAATAAAAATATCCTTAAAGTGTTTTCGGTTGTGAATTATACATAAATGATATGTTATAAAAATAGTTTACCAATATCTAGTATCAGGTCACAGATACCTATCCTGCAATAGGGACTTTGGACTCAAAGAGAGCGCGGGGGGCACACCAGTAGAAAAATATGTCTATACACCTGCTGGATTGGTAAAATAAAATAAAAATTAAGACAGATAATAAAAAAAAATTTGGAACTGAAATGCAACAGGCTGATTTTTTTAAGTTCAAAGCTTTTGACTACTAAAAAAGCTAATCGTAAATTCCCTGGGGATAAGCAACCTGTTACTTTCTGTCGCATTTCAATGTTGAAAGTCTATGTCTTGAACAAGCAGAGCTGTGGTGCATTAAGTGTTGTTCTACAGAAGCTATAGAGGACGGTACATACGTGAATATTGCAAAGGACAGAAGAGAACAGATAAACACACCCTTGAACAACAACATGTTCAACTAATACCAAAATATTCCAACCCAAGACCAATTAACAAAAAGAAAATTAAATATATTAATGAACTTTTGAAATATATTTCACCCATTCACCATTCACTTTACAACAGTCTAATGTCTCAAAATAGAACTGAGGATGATGAAAATATAGAATACTAGCTAATGTACCGGTGCTTCCCTACTGAATTCTACATTGTTACAGGATTGTAGGTTAGGTAGAGTATACGTTGTGAGCAAGACTGTATTCAACTGCATAGCAATGTTACCCTAGAAACGCGACGGAAGAGTCACCATATGAAGACTGCGTTAGGGAATTTTCATTGTAATGGTAGGCCCGCTTGCCTACCATCAGTCACAAACAGGTTGGGGAATTGCATTATAATGGCAGGCACTCACTCTCACCCTGCCTTTTTACATCCTCAAAAAGACTGTCTTAGTGGTTTTCCCAACTGAAATAAACATAGGTCATAACAATGACATCAGTACGAATGGCATGAGTAAAAGCAATGATTTCACATGAAATACTTGATCAAATTAAAAAAACACATTTTCTCACTTTTAACAAACAGTACTACGCTGCGGATCTAGCAGTCCAAAGTTCCAGAGCTGAAATGACCACTCTGCAGACAGCCATGATCCGTAAACACTCTTAGACTTTTTTCGCAGGGAGGGAGATGGGGTAGGGTAAGAATAGTGGAGAGTCTCAGAGCAAAAACTATGCCCTTTTACTAATATGTTTCCTAGGAGAACCTGATGAGTCTGAAAATCTGAAAATCTCAATTCACTACACTAGCTGCAGAAAAATCTATCTAACTTGGAAGCAATTTTTTTCCTCCAAGCCAGAGGAGAAACCCCTTCTTCTCTGCTTATTTTGAAAAAAATGAATGTAGAATTTAATAAAAATGCAGAGGAAGAAGCTCTTTTTAAGAAACAGCTCTTTTCAGGGCTGAACTTTTGAGTTATTTTGTGAATTGTGGTGCTATAATTTGGAAAAGGCCTAAATTGTAATTCTAGGCCAGCTGCTGCTGCTGCTGCTGCACACGGCTCATTCAAAACAGCGCGTCACAGTAGCGATTGAATGGCTGGAGTACTATGATGAACCAGTGAGTTACGTAACAGCAGTATCAGAAAATGTATGAACCAGAGGAATGACATGCTAAAGAAGAAAGTTTTCTAACTCCCCAGCTATTTCCTGCCAATGTTCAATCAGGCTGTTATACTCGGTAAGCATCAGTAATCCCATCTATCGGAGTTGAGCGGTAGCATAAGAGACAAGGAACATCACCACAAACAATGGTCAATGTAATGTTATTGTTGATCAATGTTACGCGCTTTCAGTATTGTAGGCCTTCACATTTAGTTTTCTTCCTACTCTGAAATACCACTCTTATCATAGTTGGTACAGTAAAATTGAATAAAACATAAATGGTCGGAAATTGTATAGTCTAGAACTTTTGTTATGTAGTATTTTTCGATAGGACCAATAACATAGGTATTTAAAAATTAAATTTTAGGCGCCTTCCCCTACACTACAATTTCATACAGGGCAAATAAAATTGTTTATAACTTCGACTGTAGTTTCTTATTCCCCGACCCTATATACCGACTTTCATTAAATTATGTTAACCCATTTTCTCGTGGCTCGGCGTTGATATGGACTTGGCAACAAAAATGCAAATTCATGAACATCTCTGTTATCAAAGCCAGTATGGTAACAATGTATGACATAAATGATAGAAAATTTAATTCTATATAACTTTAGTTATGTAATATTTATTGATAGAACCATTAATAATATAAATATTTGAGAACTTAATTTTAGGCCATCCCCTAAACAATCATTTCACTCAGCGTGAGTAAAATGATGTATAGCCTAAATTGTAGTGGCTCACCCCCCCCCCCCCGACTTCACATACTGATTTTCATTAAATTCTCTTCAGCCGTTTTCTCATGCTGCATGTTCATGCATACAGACAGACAGGCAGGCAGGCAGACATTACAGAAAAGTAAAAAGTGCATTTCCTTGTTACTATGGACATGACCGATACAGAAATACCATTCTTTTCAAATTCTAAGCAATATACTGAAAAAACTCTTATTTTATATATACAGATATAGTTAATATGGATAATGATAGTGAAAATATTTCTGACATTCCTGATTGTGTAGTACTATATAATATTGCAAAAAAAAAAAACCATACTGAAACAGTATACAAAGCTGTTATGCTTATGCTTTTTATAATTAGCTTCTTTCATTAAGGAAACCTTCTATTCATCTGGGAACTTAAAACCTTATGATCACAGTTTTGTGAGGAATATCTAGTCATTCCTGAATTTCTAGGCAACAATTACCAAGAGTTATAAGCTGATTGTTGATACAAAGGAATTAAATACATAACAGTATTCTGAATAGCACGTTAAAGACTGCAAATGATAATAAACATGAAACAACTGTTGTCAATATAAAAATTAAAAACAATTTTAAAAACAGTGGATGGTGGAAAGTTTCTGACTTAATGTTTGGAATCAGGGTATGGGAATGCCGTACCGTACATAAGACAAAGCTGAAAATGTAGATATAACAAAATAACTGTTGACCAGCGTTATTAAACAGTCCTTTAAGCAACAAAACATTCCAGATTGGACATCAACATGAAACATTAAATGAACCACAACTAAGGTCTGATAGAAACCATAATAAAACCACTTTCATCAGATAGTTGTATTACACAGCTAAAAATTTTGAAATTTCCAGATCCTGATTTAAGCATATCTTCCTGATAGTGACATGATTACATAGAATAACAATAGAGGTATACCTTTAAGGTAATGCACGCTCCAGCTTTGATGAGATATTTTACAATATCATTGTGTCTTCCCACAGCAGCCAACATGAGAGGTGTCCGTTGTTCTCGATCCATCATGTCCAGCTGGGCACCAGCTTGAAGCAAGATATGAACAGCAACAGTATGTCCGCCATCACAAGCCACATGTAGCGCAGTGCCCATGGAGCACTCTCGGAACTGATGATTAGGGTTCAAGCCAGATGCTGTATAACAAATACCATGCTAGATAAGTTTCTTGAGGTTCAGAATTTAACATCCAGGCTACCACCTAAATATTAATCAAGAAAATTCTAATACATATTGGCATTGAGTTACCAAACCCTGTGTCTGTCACATCCAAGTTTTTTGTATCCTACATAGAATTAAAGAGAGTAATCATGAACTTCAAGATGCCTTGGAGATCACTCCTGACTGGCTTCACCTCCAATGAATGTGTAACTATAACTCACAAATACAGACTATTCCTTATAAATATTAGGAGACATAAAAGATTAAATAAATATCCTACAGAAATAATTAGATTATTATTAACTGCATACCGAGGAATACTACAAGTCAAGTGAGAGATGTACTTGTTCACCTTTTTCAATACAATATAATACAATACAATCAGTGTATATTAGATCATTAGAACATTAAAAGCATTAAAGAGTAGTACATATTGTCCGTCCCATAATTTGGGACATCTTCAGCTACATATGATGTGCGACTAATTGATACATGATTAAAAATAACCTAATCTATAAAATGAAAGAGGGGAATTTTAGTCCCTCCATGTTTATGACATACAGGTAACAATGTGTGTTAAGGTTGCTGTTATAAAGTGGCATTAATGCACTGTACTTTTTGGTGACTTAAAATACAAGGGCCTAACATTTAAAAAACTACAAATTAAATTAAATTATAATCAACTCATATAAAAAAAGCCTTATAGGTGATACTTTGAAGTACTAAAATACAGTACTATACAATGAATTGTTATTATTCTATAATGTTATGAAAACTTTGTTGAAGTTTCAATTAAATTGCTAGTTCAATTAATACCGAGCTCGATAGCTGCAGTCGCTAAGTGCGGCCAGTATCCAGTAATCGGGAGATAGTGGGTTCGAACCTCACTGTCGGCAGCCCTGAAAATGGTTTTCCGTGGTTTCCCATTTTCACACCAGGCTGGGGCTGTACCTTAATTAAGGCCACGGCCGCTTCCTTCCCACTTCTAGGCCTTTCCCACCCAATCGTCGCCATAAGACCTATCTGTGTCGTTGCGACGTAAAAAAAAAAAAAAAGTAAAATGAATTCCATTGTTCCATTAATATCAGCTTAAAGAAGTCTGTTGCTGAACAAGCTTTAGCAAATAAATACTGGTAGAAGATTTTTTATAATAATAATAATAATAATAATAATAATAATAATAATAATAATAATAATAATAATGTTATTGGCTTTACGTCCCAATAACTACTCTATTACGGTTTTTGGAGATGCCAAGGTGCCGGAATTTAGTCCCTCAGGAGTTCTTTTACGAGCCAGTAAATCTACCAACATGGGGCTGACGTATTTGAGCACCTTCAAATACCACCGGACTGAGCCAGGATCGAACCTGCCAAGTTGGGTTCAGAAAGCCAGCGCCTCAACCGTCTGAGCCACTCAGCCCAGCAGTGGAAGATTAGCGCAATGTGGGGCTCCAGTGGCAGGGAACATCTATCATAAAATGACGGTGGAAAGCTGACAAGAACACTGAAACACTTGAATTGAAAAAAGTTCAGTAATTACTGACGTTATTGGTCAAGCTTGAGTGAGAGGTCTAAAAGAAAGGAAATGAAATGTTAATAAATATCTCAAAATTAAAAATAAGAAGAATAGGGCAACACAGAATGAACTACTTACTCCCCACTGGCCTTGTTGGACGGGCTCTGGCTTGTTGTTGTGCCCTAATTGAATAGTTGACAACAATACGGAATTAAATATGAAATATATTTTACGTAAAGGAAAGCATTTAGAAAAAAAAGAAGAAAAACCACACAACTAAATTATCAAAAAACCTCACCATGAAAGCGGGCGTATGCATTAGTTTGTTAAAAAGGAAGCCATACTTTCCAGTGCTGACTCTGTTAAATGCGAGTGTATGCTGGAGTTGAAACAAGACAGGACTTCATTAAGATAAATTCAAAATTTCAAATTCATAGGTGTTTGGACAGAAATAAACATAAATATTTCCAAATACTGAACGTTATTTGGTAGAATATGATGATGATCTTTTATGAACGAAACCCATTTACCTGGAGTGCGGAGAAAAGCCGTTGAAGCATGCACTTAACTAGATGTGTGGAAACTATTTTTCACTGACAATATAGTGACGTAACCAAATTTACGAACATATGGACAGAGAAAAATTTAAGTAATTACTCATGGGAAAGAGATGCTGTGAACACGAGGACTGCAGATATTAAAACCACCTTTGGTCTTTTGTATGTCAGGAATTCTGAGAGCTTCCCACCTAAATTTGGAAGATCTTTGGGCATCAAATGGCACTGCTATGGAATTTTTTTGATATTGTACAGCTCACAAGCCTTTCAAGTTGTTACTTGAATCTATAATTCAAAGGAGGGTATTTTCCACCTGATCAGTACAATAATTTAAAGTTCAATTATATTTCATATTAAAATCACTCGGACTAGTTTTAACCATTTGACTGGTTCAGCCTCGGCTAGATACAGACAGACCTCGCTATATGCGAGTTATGTTCCGCGGAATTGCTGCGCATTTGCAAGTAATCAACTTCATTTTCCGTATTAAAATTTAATCACTAAGTTTTACAATATTTAAAATTCTTCCACCGTTTTGATACTTTTTTGCCTTTTGGCAAATTTTTATTTATCAACAGTACATGTTTCGTTCCTTATTTCAGAACATCCTCAGCTGTTATTGTAGCTTAGGTGAATTGCTAAGATTTAAAACATGTTAATTTGCAGGTACGGTACATTGATTCACTTAAAAACTACTAAAAACACCAATTAAATTAAATGATATTAAAAACAATGTAGGGGTTAGTGTGTTAATGATATGAGAGCGGATGATTACATAGTTGGTCAGCTTAAAAACTATGTCTATTCATTTGAATAGTTGTTAAAAATTTCATTTTGTTACATTAAAATATCTGTCTGCGGTTAAAAGTTTAAAAAATGTTTGACTTTGTAACACTGTTTAAATTATTGAATGTTTTATCTTCTGTTCCTTCCAGATAAGTTGTTATATATTATGAGTTTGCTTATGGTGCCTTTGATTGAGTCTAATGTGGAACTTTGAAGCTGATTGCTGAACAATATTTGTGAAGGGAGCTTCGTTTCAATTTCTGAAATGAAATAAAATAAGGAAATGGAAATTTGTTTTTTTTAAAAATGTGTCTTTACATAATAACTAAATGTATAAAAAAGTTCATTACCGTGCTATGTTAGACTCCAATTCTACTGTGACCCTGGAGGGACGTTTGTTGCTGCTTTGCGTCTTGTATAGTAATGGTGTGTGCGTTCCGTTGTATGCTCCTCCTTACGGGGATCCGCTTTGTGGACGACACTTATGTCGTAATAGATCAAAGAGAGAATAACAGGGACGATATCCTCAATAAATTAAATACACTTGATTCCAGAATAAAGTTTACATTAGAGAAAAAAAAAGAAAGCTCCATTAACTTTTTAGACATAAATGTAACACGGAAAAAGGAAGAGTTTGTCTTCAAGATACACAGGAAACCCACTTTTACTCCCATTACAATAAAGAACTACTCATTGCACCCAGAATCGCAAAAAGGTCAGCTTATTACAGTTACATATATAGAGCGTTTAATATACCCCTTACACACACAGAAAGAGAACTACGCTTTATTCGCAAACAAGCCCAATACAATGGTTTTGAACCAAAAATAGTAAACAAAATAATCGGTAAATTCAAACAGGAATTACAAACTAACCTAAAACCCGAAACAAAAAAAGAAAGACAAATACGCCAAGTTCACCTTCAATAACCCTAACTTATACACAGTAACCAATTTGTTTAGAAAATATAATTATAAGATCGCATATTCAACCAGCAATAACACAAAGCATAAATTATTTAATTACAATAGTGTTAATTCCCTAGGAAAAAACAAACATTCTGAATCAGGAGTTTATAAATTGAAGTGTCACCAATGTAAAAAAAGTTATGTCGGACAAACAGGGCGCAGTTTTACTGTAAGATACCAGGAGCATGTCAACGCTGAAAGACGTAAAAAAATTTCTGCGATGGGTCAACACATGAGTTCAACCGGACATCAATTTACAACCATAGAGCAGAATTTAACTATACTGCATAAAATAAACAAAGGAGCTCTCCTTAACACATTAGAAAATCTATACATTTATTTAGAACAAAAAAGCAATCAGGACAATAACCTAAATGAAACTATTGACATTAGAAATCCTATATTTGAAGGGACACTATCAAGTCTTGAAATTTTAGGCAAAAGACACAATACAAATAGTAAAAGGATAAATAAGACCGAACCTCCGCCATTTTGTACATCCCCTCTCCCTAGCCCTTCTAAAGTTGATGCCGTGACAGTAACCGACACGCCCCCTCCCCTCTCCGCAACCTTGCCTCCCCGTAAGGAGGAGCATACAACGGAACGAACACACCATTACTATACAAGACGCAAAGCAGCAACAAACGTCCCTCCAGGGTCACAGTAGAATTGGAGTCTAACATAGCAAGGTAATGAACTTTTTCATATATTTAGTTATTATGTAAAGACACTTTTTTTTTTTTAAACAAATTTCCATTTCCTTATTTTATTTCATTTCAGAAATTGAAACAAAGCTCCCTTCACAAATATTGTTCAGCAATCAGCTTCAAAGTTCCACATTAGACTCAGTCAAAGGCACCATAAGCAAACTCATAATATATAACAACTTACCTGGAAGGAACAGAAGATAAAACATTCAATAATTTGAACAGTGTGACGAAGTCAAACATTTTTTAAACTTTTAACCGCAGACAGATATTTTAATGTAACAAAATGAAATTTTTAACAACTATTCAAATGAATAGACATAGTTTTTAAGCTGACCGACTATGTAATCATCCGCTCTCATATCATTAACACACTAACCCCTACATTGTTTTTAATATCATTTAATTTAATTGGTATTTTTAGTAGTTTTTAAGTGAATCAATGTACCGTACCTGCAAATTAACATGTTTTAAATCTTAGCAATTCACCTAAGCTACAATAACAGCTGAGGATGTTCCAAAATAAGGAACGAAACATGTACTGTTGATAAATAAAAATTTGCCAAAAGGCAAAGAAGTATCAAAACGGTGGAAGAATTTTAAATATTGTAAAACTTAGTGATTGCTGTGCATACCGAATTTGCGTAAATCAAGTCATTTTATATGTAAAATATAGGTTAGGTTTCAGTTTACTCACATGTTAAGTTTAAAATAGAAGAGATTCTTAGAATTTCTACAAAATATAACCATTACCATGTTTCTGAAATGCATTTTAATGCAAAATCTACACACTTGAAAATTTAACACAAACACACAATAACAAGCTAAAATAATTTCATTAAGCCTAAATAGGCTCTGTATCATCTAGGCCAACATCAGAAAAATCTGATAATGCTGTAGTAGGTTCAGTTTCCATTGCAGATTTCCTTTCGTGCAAATCTTTTGTAACTGAAGTGATCTCACTAGGTGCTTGACATTCATTTGAAGTGCCACATTGTTTTGCACAGAAATATTTAATTGTTAACTGCGTGGTCTTCTTTGCCAGTTCATTATACAGCTCCTTGTAACATTTTAAAGACGATGTTCAACTTCTCTCTTCATTACTGCACTCCTTACGTCTTCAGGATCATGTTCTTCGAAAACTGCCATTGTAGTATCGATCATTCTTAAGACCCGGCCATTTTCTTCGTTGTCAGCTTTCGAAGAGGTTGAACTTCCTTGACTTCTATTTCTTTATCACTATCCTCACTCAAAATGATCAAATCTTTGTCGCTCTGATCATCAGAATGCGAGTTTGGGTCACACACATTTTCTTCACCAAGATCAGTGAATCCAATCTGCCGTGACATGTCCGCAATTTCTCTCATTGCACCGGTGACATCGCTGATCTCTTCACCATCTAGCACTAACACAGCATCAGGCCACATTTTCCACCATACACCATTCATACATTTAGGAGTACTGCCAGTTCATGCGTCTCTAATAATATCAATCGCCATCTTAATATTAAACTGTTGCCAGAAAATCTTGAGATGGTAAGTTCGCCATTCGAATCACATTCTTCTATGAGACTGGAAAACATTTTATGCAGATAGTATGCCTTGAATATAGAAATAACTCCCTGGTCCATGGGTTGTAGGATAGATATAGTGTGCGATGGCAGAAATAGGATTTCAATGATTTTATTTGAATCAATAATGGAAAGTGAGTGGCTGGGAACATTATCAAGGAGGAGAAGAATTTTGAAAGGATTTTTTTCTTTCTCATGGCAGGCCTTCAATTCTGTATTCAGTTCATTAACAAATAGTCACTGAAAATAGCAGAAGTCATTCAACCTTCTTTATTCCATCTGCAATGAACTCCCAACCTGCTCTTTTCACAACCTTTTAATGCACTAGGATTTTATGAGTGGTAGATCATAAGAGGTTGTGCCCGTTGCATTTCCTAGACGTTTACAAAAATGGCGCCGGAGGAAGGTATGGCCCACTCAAGTTAAAAAGAATACACAATGAAGTCATGATATCGAGGTATAACAGAAGATCATGTATAACTGGGAACAGATGTATACCGAAGGCGGTGCAGAACAGCAAAAGGTCAAGTAGATTGTTTTAAAGAAAAAATAGAACAGAAGAGATTATTATAAAAAATACTTGAAAAATTGAATTCGCAGAGTCAAGACGTGAATTGCAATCGCGCTACAAAAAGGACGAAATTTTACTAGATTTCGGCGAAATTCATAAAGAAAAACTACATTCATTAAGAAGAAAACGGGATAATCAATCTGAAAAAATACCGTGAATAGCCAAAATACTTCAGATAAGTGAAGCTCGAATTAAATACGCTTATTGGAACCCGAGGAGCCAGTCCAACGTTATCGCAAGGAAGAATTATATGAACTGCACAAGAAAGAAAAGAACTGAGAAAAAGTTATTTTATTGGCGCAGAAGCTGAAAGGAAAATAATTCTGAAGATTATTTAAGCTGATTCTGAAGATTTTTCTCCGAAAAAGATATATTATACGCAATTTTAAAGAGTTAGCCAATGCGAACCATGTGACCTTGACGTGGTGGGGAGGCTTGCGTGTCCCAATGATGCAGATAGCCGAGCCGCAGGTGCAACCATATCGGATGGGTATCTGTTGAGAGACCAGACTAACGAATGGTTCGTCGAAATGGGGGTAGCAGCCGTTCGGTAGTTGCAAGGGCGGCAGTCTAGATGATTGACTGATACGGCCTTGTAATAATACTCAACATGGCTTAGCTGTGTTGATACTGATACACGACTGAAAACAACGAGAAACTACAGCCGTAACTACCTCCCGAGGACATGCAGCTCTCTCTGTATGAATGATGTACTGATGATGGCTTCCTCCCGAGTAAAATATTCCGGAGGTAAACTAGTCCCCCATTCGGATCTCCGGGTGGGGACTACACGAGAGGGGGCGATCACCAGGAAGATGGATACTGACATTCTACGAGTCGGAGCGTGGAATGTTAGAAGTTTGAATCGTTGTGGTAAGTTAGAGAATCTGAAAAGGGAGATGGATAGGCTAAAGTTAGATGCAGTTGGTATAAGTGAAGTACGTTGGCAGGAAGAACAGGATTTTTGGTCAGGCGACTACCGAATTATCAACACGAAATCAAACAGGGGAAATGCAGGAGTTGGTTTAATAATGAATAAGAAAATAGGGCAGCGGATAAGCTACTACGACCAGCATAGTGAAAGAATTATTGTCGTCAAGATAGACACCAAACCAATGCCCACCACAATAGTGCAGGTCTATATGCCTACTAGTTCAGCGGATGATGAAGAAATTGAAAGAATATATGAGGAGATAGAAGATTTAATACAATATGTAAAAGGTGACGAGAATCTAATTGTGATGGGAGACTGGAATGCAGTGGTAGGCAAAGGAAGAGAAGGTAGTACAGTAGGAGAATTTGGATTGGGACAAAGGAACGAAAGAGGAAGTCGGCTGGTTGAATTCTGCACTGATCATAATTCAGTCCTTGCCAATACTTGGTTCAAACACCACAAACGACGGCTGTATATGTGGACGAGACCTGGCGACACTGGAAGGTATCAAATAGACTTCATTATGATTAGGCAGAGATTCAGAAACCAGGTGTTGGATTGCAAAACTTTCCCAGGAGCAGACGTGGACTCTGACCACAACTTGTTGGTCATGAAATGCCATCTGAAGTTGAAGAAATTGAAGAAAGGAAAGAATGCAAAAAGATGGGATCTAGACAAGTTGAAAGAAAAGAGTGTGAGGGATTGTTTCAAGGAACATGTTGCACAAGGACTAAATGAAAAAGCTGAAGGAAACACAATAGAAGAAGAGTGGGGAGTCATGAAAAATGAAGTCAGTAGGGCTGCTGAAGAAATGTTAGGAAGGAAGAAAAGATCAACTAAGAATCAGTGGATAACTCAGGAGATACTAGACCTGATTGATGAACGACGAAAATACAAGAATGCTAGAAATGAAGAGGGCAGAAAAGAATACAGGCGATTAAAGAATCAAGTGGATAGAAGTGCAAGGTAGCTAAGGAAGAATGGCTGAAGGCGAAGTGCAAGGATGTCGAAGGCTGTATGGTCCTGGGAAAGGTAGATGCTGCATACAGGAAAATCAAGGAAACCTTTGGAGAAAGGAAATCTAGGTGCATGAATATTAAGAGCTCAGATGGAAAGCCACTTCTAGGGAAAGAAGACAAAGCAGAAAGATGGCAGGAACATATCCAACAGTTGTATCAAGGTAACGATGTAGATAATTTGGTTCTGGAACATGAAAAGGCTGTTGATGCTGATGAAATGGGAGACCCAATTTTGAGGTCAGAGTTTGACAGAGCTGTGAGTGACCTAAGTAGGAACAAGGCACCTGGAATTGATGATATTCCTTCTGAATTACTGACTGCCTTAGGAGAAACCAGCATGGTAAGGTTATTTCATTTAGTGTGCAGGATGTATGAGACAGGAGAAGTCCCATCCGATTTTCGGCAGAATGTTGTTATACCTATTCCCAAGAAAGCCGGTGCTGACAGGTGTGAAAACTACCGCACCATTAGTTTAGTATCTCATGCCTGCAAAATTTTAACACATATTATTTACAGAAGAATGGAAAAACAAGTTGAAGCTGAGCTGGGAGAAGATCAATTTGGCTTCAGAAGAAATGTAGGAACACGTGAAGCAATCCTGACTTTACGACTGATCTTAGAGGATCGAATCAAGAAGGACAAGCCCACGTACATGGCATTCGTAGATCTGAAAAAGGCATTCGATAATGTTGATTGGAACAAGCTATTTATGATTCTGAAGATGACAGGGATCAAATACCGAGAACGAAGAATTATCTACAACCTGTATAAAAATCAGTCTGCAGTGATAAGAATTGAGGGCTTTGAAAAAGAAGCAGCAATCCAGAAAGGAGTGAGGCAAGGCTGCAGTTTGTCCCCTCTCCTTTTCAATGTTTACATAGAACAGGCAGTAAAGGAAATCAAAGAGTAATTTGGAAAGGGAATCTCAGTCCAAGGAGAGGAAATCAAAACCTTGAGATTTGCCGATGATATTGTTATTTTATCTGAGACTGCAGAAGATCTCGAGAAGTTGCTGAATGGTATGTATGAAGTCTTGGGTAAGGAGTACAAGATGAAAATAAATAAGTCCAAAACAAAAGTAATGGAGTGCAGTCGAACGAAGGCAGGTGATGTAGGAAATATTAGATTAGGAAACGAAGTCTTAAAGGAAGTAGATGAATATTGTTACTTGGGTAGTAAAATAACTAACGATGGCAGAAGTAAGGAGGACATAAAATGCAAACTAGCACAAGCAAGGAAGAGCTTTCTTAAGAAAAGAAATTTGCTCACTTCAAACATTGATATCGGAATTAGAAAGATGTTTTTGAAGACTTTCGTGTGGAGCGTGGCATTGTATGGAAGTGAAACATGGACGATACGTAGCTCAGAAAGAAAGAGAATAGAAGCTTTTGAAATGTGGTGTTACAGAAGAATGCTGAAGGTGAGATGGATAGATCGAATCACGAATGAAGAGATACTGAATCGAATTGGTGAGAGGAGATTGATTTGGCTAAATTTGACGAGAAGAAGAGATAGAATGATAGGACACATCTTAAGACACCCAGGACTTGTTTAGTTGGTTTTTGAAGGAAGTGTAGGTGGTAAGAACGGTAGGGGTAGACCAAGGTATGAATATGAGAAACAGATTAGAGCAGATGTAGGATGCAATAGTTAGGTAGAAATGAAAAGGTTAGCACAGGATAGGGTGGCATGGAGGGCTGCATCAAACCAGTCTATGGACTGATGACTCAAACAACAACAACAACAACAACAACAACAACGCAGAAGAAGGCTAAGAAGAGTAACTTAAGAAAAATATTATTCTAATTTGAATTTTAAAACAACCATGTTCTCTTCGGGAATGTTTAACTTTGTTGGCAGCCTTACGAAGAAGATGATGAACTGCTAGACGTTTAAGATGGACCGACCTGGAGAGAGGTATCATCCAGTCGGATGATCAGCCCGAGATGAGAGATGGATATTGCCTACCAGGACCAGTTCTGAATGGGAGAAGAAGTCCAACTCAACCCTAGATCCAGACCACAAAACTAACCATGTGACGGTCAAAGAAGAACAACTGACATCGGAGTAACAAGAAACGCGCTAAGTCCTTACAATTAGTATCATAATTCTTAACATAATATCTTTTGGCATATGCTGTGGAGTTGAATAGGTGTTAGAAACTATGATATTTAAGTGTGCAAGTGATAATATGCAGTGAAGTGTGTGATATTTAAGATATTAATGCTATATTAAGGCAGTGTAGAATTATATATATATATATATATATCTCGCGAATGGATCACCATGTTTGGGCAAATAATTCAGTGAAGTAGTCGAGAATACGATTGGCAATGACTTGACATAACAGCTGATAGCTAAGAACTAACATATGTTGTAGGATATCGATAAATCTTGCGTAGAATGTATTCATGGATTACGTCACAGATGGACCGCGCTTCAGTAGAGAATGATTGTAATTAAGTACTCCTTGTAGAGCGATATTATTATTTGTAGTAACAGAAACATATGTAAGGTTATGCATCGTGATTTTATTGAGAGGAGTTGAATATGGGAAACACGTTGTGACATATTTAAGAAAGCTATATATCAGTAATTGCAAGGTTTGTGTTGAAGGTTATGAGTAGTTGAGATGATAATACAGGATCGTCGGACAAGGTAATAAGAAGGTATATGAAGTGATATGAAGAATTATATTATGTTTTATGGTAATTACAATATATATATATTGGAGGAAGTTAAATGTCATATGTGGAAGGTATGGATCTAATGAACGATGCGAATAAATAAGAGGAAGTACACCGCGGGATTGACCAGAATTAAGGTATGAATATTGAATATTGATATTTAGGTAGCAGGTAGGGACCCTCTTCGGAGGCAGCCCTACCCAGGGAGTGGCGCCCCTGCCTATGTGAGTCCCAGAGCACACTGACCCGGTGTGTAACATCTGGTATGGGTCCCAGCTCAGGGTTACGAGTGAAGACCTCAACGGCATCTACGGCGGAGAAGGTGGACTTCGGTACGGCGGGGATGGCGGAAGGGGCATACCCGTAGCGTCTGTACTCCAGAGGAGCGGCTACGAAAGGCGCCTGTCTCCATGTTAGGGGCGGCCTAATTTTGAACCTGGCAGTAGGTATAAAATGCCTTTGGGTGTGGCGAGCCCATCGTAACAATAGCCTATATGGACAAAGCAAATATGGTGCCTCGGAAAAGGTTAGGGCGTCCCCTGCTAAAAGTGACGCGCAGCTCTTCAGGTGCTGGGGGAACTGTGAAAAATGGGCAACCAGCACCAAACTACATCAAAATTGCAATAGTTAATGTACTGACACTGACGGGAAAGACAGAAGAACTGGTTGACTTCATGATAGAAAAAGATATAGCCATACTTGGACTGTGCGAGACCAAGAAGAGGGGTACAGGGGAGATCCCTCTGAGAGAAGGATACAGGCTGTATTACAGCGGAGGACCTGAAACAAAAAATGGAGTGGCCATCATACTTAGAAGAGAAATCCAAGAATACCTGGAATATACAAAGTACGTCAGCGATAGGATGATGATGATGAGACTCCAGTTTGAAAATGGCGTGAAAGATCTATTTCAGTTGTATGCCCCACAAACTGGTTGCATAGATGAACATCTAGAGGACTTCTTAGAGGAAGTGGAGAGACAGATAGAAGATAAGGAAGTGCTATTGATGGGAGATCTAAATGCACAAGTTGGAATGGAAAGACAAGGAAAGGAAGATGTTGTAGGGCCCTTTGGATATGGAAATGTAAATCCAGAAGGTGAGTTGTTGGTGGATTTTTGCATGAGGAATCAAATGATTGTTGGAAACACCTGGTTTAGGAAGAAGAACAGTCAGAAGATTACAAGGTATGGCTGGGGAGACAGACGGACAAAGACCATGATTGATTATATAATCATAGAGAAAGAACACCGGAAGAACCTTGTAGATGTAACAGCCATGCCTGAAGAAGCCTTTGGTGGAGATCATAGAGTTGTGATAGGAAAATTGAAAGTTGGAAAGATTGAAAAACCCCAATTAAGAAGAGAGAAAAGAATTAAAGTATGGAAGTTGAAGGAGAAAAGCATACAAGAAGAATTTCAAAGGGAAATAATACCCTTGGTACCCAGGACAGAGGTGGGGAATGTTGAAGAGGAATGGAAAAGATTTAAGGAAGCACTGGTTGGATGTGCAGAAAAGGTGTGTGGTAGAACATCAGGAAATGTGAAAGACAAAGAAACACACTGGTGGAATGATAGGGTAAAGATTAAAGTGAAGGAAAAGAATATGGCATGGAAAGCATGGAAAACATCTAAGACTGAAGAAAGTAGAAGAAAATATGTGGAGGCAAAGAATTTGGCCAAGAAAGTAGTGGAGGAAGAAAAGAGGAAAAGCTGGGCCTTATTCACACAGACATTGAGAGATGATACGCAGGGCAGCAAGAAATTACTGTATGGTATCTTAAGAAACAAAAAGAGAGATCAAGTAAACACCAGATTTGTGAAGGATGAAGGTGGCATAATTTTAACAAAGCCAGAAGAAATAAGAAATAGATGGAGAGAGTATTTTCAGAAGCTGCTGAACATAAGAACGGATGACAGTCATTCAATGGACGACCAGGAAATGCAATTAGTTGACAAAGAAATGGATAAAGAAATTACAATGAATGAAATTGAAATGGCAGTAAGAAAGATGAAAAATGGAAAAACTGCTGGAATAGATGAAATTTCAGTGGAGATGATAAAGGCAGCTGGAGCTGTAGGCCTGCAGTGGACATATCGGATTCTCAGGAATGTCTGGGAGAATAAGGAAGTCCCTGAGGATTGGCAAAAAGGAATAATCATCCCAATTTTCAAGAAAGGTGATAAGAAAGTTTTGAAGAACTACAGGGGAATTACTCTAATATCCCATGTTGCTAAGATAATGGAAAGGATACTGGAAAGTAGAATAAGGTTGAGGGTTGAGAAGCAGATACAGGAAAATCAGTTTGGTTTCAGAAGTGGAAGGTCAACAATAGAGCCCATTTTCATTATGAGACAACTAATGGAAAAGCATTGGGAGTACGGGAATGATATGGTGATGACATTCATTGATATTGAAAAGGCATATGACAGTGTCCCTAGGACAAAAGTTTAGGACAGTCTGGTGCAAAAAGGAATTGGACAGGGATTAATAAAAATGATCATGGCATTGTATAAGGAATGTTGTAGTTGCGTGCAAACACAAGTTGGCAGGACAAGTTGGTTCAAAATAACTAGTGGGCTGAGACAGGGAAGTGTTCTATCACCAATCCTGTTTACAATAGTAATGGATAATAATTTCGTATGGCTATTTCTAGCCGAGTACAGCCCTTGTAAGGCAGACCCTCCGATGAGGGTGGGCGGCATCTGCCATTTGTAGGTAACTGCGTGTTCTTTGTGGTGGAGGATAGTGTTATGTGTGGTGTGTGATTTGCAGGGATGTTGGGGACAGCACAAACACCCAGCCCCCGGGCCATTGGAATTAACCAATAGAGGTTAAAATCCCCGACCCGGCCGGGAATAGTAATGGATGACATCATGAGAATGGCAAAAGCAGCATATGGAGGAAGAGAAATGAACATGATGTTATTTGCAGATGATATTGTGATTTGGGGAGAAGACGACAGGAAGGTTCAAGAACAGTTGAATGTGGTGAATGGGAAGATTGAAGAATGTGGATTGAAAATAAGTGTAGAAAAGAGTAAAACTCTTGTTATGACTAGAGGGGAGAAAGAAGGCAAAGGTCAGATTAGACTTGCAGACAAGTCCCTGGAAGTAGTGGAAACGTTTAAATACCTGGGGAGTGAATTAATGGAGAATGCTCGACTGGATGCTGAGATTAGTAAAAGGATTCAAGCTGGAAGTTGTTTCTATCATAGTGTAAGAAATATGTTATGGGACAAAGATGTGCCAATGGAAGCAAAGGATACTATGTACAAGATGTATTACGTACCCATAACAACTTACGGAGCAGAAACTTGGACAATGACAAAGAAGGATGAGAGTCGAATACAGGCAGCCGAAATGAAATTCTTGAGGAGTATGATACAGAAGAGTAGAAGAGACAAAATAAGGAATGAGAAAATCTGGGAAGAAATTGGAGTGGAAAAAATGAATGATAGAATAGAGAAGAGCCGACTAAGATGGTTTGGGCACATAAAGCGAATGAGCGACTAAAGAATGCCAAAAAAGGTGACGGAAATGCAAATTCAAGGAAGGAGAGGCCGTGGACGACCACGATTGAGATGGAAGGATACAATCCAACGCAGCATTATAGAAAGAAACCTGGACTGGGGGACAGTGTTGGAAGAGGAGTGGTGGAAAGACCGAAGAAAGTGGAGAGGAACCATATTTGCCCCTACCCGGCTACAGCTGGATAAAGGGAAATGATGATGATGATGATGATGATGATGATGATAATATTTAGCTGAGGTTTAGATGGTGATGTAATGTCAAGATAGCTGTTATGATGGAAGTATGAGAGTTCTGTGACATATACTCGAAACGTATAAAATGCGAGATAAATGACATATTATACATATGTGGTTAAGTAATCGCAAAGCATAGTATTGAGATATTCACCTTCACATTGCAGAAACGAATTAAATAACTTGCACAGTAGGATTACGATTAGAATACGACGTATTTAAGCATATTGAACCACAGATATATGAATTAAGAATTATGTGGATAGAATAGGAAGATTATTTATTTTAAAACAATGTATAGTTGAATTTGAATTTTATGAAAGGTTAATATATAGGAAGATGATACATCAGGAGCCGGATTTAGCAGGCATTAGGGGTGTAAAGCCTTAGCACGTGAATCGTTACTGATTAATTTCCTAGAATGAATCCGAATTGAGTTCAGATTTTTTGTTTGTTTTTAATGGCGATATAATTATGAGAAAAGACTTAGAAATGTTATTATAATATAATAATTGCAGTTAGAGAATGTATTCCAGTGATACATAGGATGTCCCAATAATAATTATGGACAGTAACGCTGATTTTTTTTATTTCATTTCAGAAACAATTCAAATAAGTTAATGCCAGCGCTGACTTTAACTCACAATTCTTGAATTATTTATTCTAAATAGTGATAAATGTAGCCCATTCCCAAATCTAGTTCTCATTTCTTAGGGCAATTCTCTAATTAAATATATGTGGATCTTCATTTATATAATTTTGAGAGTGTTAATTTTTAGTGATAGTTAATTCTTTATCTAGTCTGTAAGATGATTTATTAGTTGATTGCATAAATATGAATACGTTCAATGGTGAAGTTATAAAGTTAGCATTGGGTCTAGGCGATCATTCACATACTACTGCGTTTCTGGGTGAACTTTTCTCTTCATGATCTCACGTAAAGCGAAACCGAATAAAAAAATTTTAAGATTTTTCTCATGGAACGAAATACCCTGGGATTACATCGAGCTGTTGGGAGTTATTTGCCACCCGTTATGACGGGTGCAAGGTTTTAATTTGCAATCTCCTGCAGCATTTCCTCCGAGAAGAAGGGTGCATCGGTCCTTGGCAGTCCTAAATCCTTCAATAGAAATGAACATGCAACTAGGCATGCATTTCCAAAACCTGCTTCTGATTATAATCTTTTCCTATCACAATTTCTTTAAACCTCTTTTTAAATTCCTCTGCTCCAACTTCATCTGCCGCGGAGACCTCTCCTGTCATGTTAATGTAGTGAAAGCCACAACGATGCTTGAAGCAATCAAATCAACCTGAGCCCGCCAAGAAAGGTTCTGGATCGTCCTTCCTTTTGTTATTTTCCTATCACGATTTCTTTAAACCTCTTTTTAAATTCCTCTGCTCCAACTTCATCTGCCGCGGAGACCTCTCCTGTCATGTTAATGTAGTGAAAGCCACAACGATGCTTGAAGCAATCAAATCAACCTGAGCCCGCCAAGAAAGGTTCTGGACCGTCCTTCCTTTTGTTAACTCTGCATACAAGCACTTGGCTTTAGCTCGAATACCAGCTCCAGAGAGAGGCATGTGTTGATGCTTGTGATGCTCAATCCAATGGCTTAGCATTTTTTCCATTCTTTCCATCACTTCTGAACAAGATTTGGTCACAAGTAACACTTAAGTTTCTAGAAGATTGAACAGTTTTTTCGAATTGATTCTGCATTGCCACGAATAGTTCTCACAGTGGATTCAGTAAGTCCTAAATCATGCTGAATGTCAACAATACGCTCACCTTTCTCATTGCGATCCAAAACTTCTTTGTTTCTAATGAATATGACTTTCGTACACTCTTCTTTCCTTTCAACAGGTACACTTTCTTTCCTTTTACTCAGCATTTTAAATACGAAACCTGTCAGGTGCAACTTTACAGCTCTACTGACCAGAACTGATGATTCACATCTCGACAAACACAACAGAAGATGCGCATAGAGATGTGTTTGCTCCGTTTAAACTTGGCCCACGACGTAGTGTACATTACAGAGTTTGACACGCATGTCAATACCCGCATTAAGGCATTACAGCCTCTACATACTGTCAACAGATAGCAGCACTAAACTTACAATAATCACGAATGTGCAAAATAGCGGATAATGAATCCACGTATAATGGGGTTTACCTGTACATGCATAATCTTAAAAGCTAAAATAGTATTCTTCAAAATGTGTTAAGATTGTATCACAGTTGTTTCTGTCCTTAAAATGACCACTTGGTAGTTACAAAGGTTTTTGTTGTGATTCCCCTCCCCCTCCCCTTCCTCTCGCAAACCAAGTAATACCATGCCTTGAGCAGTGGCTAGCTCTCAGTGCACTGCCAATAGAGTTGCTGGGAACAGGCCCACACAGAACTGAGAGAACATTCACCAACTTATTCTCAGCCCAGACTTGAAATAGCAACACATATTGGCAATTTCTTAATCTATGATTTTTTTTCAATTCTATCACTAATCATCACAGTAGGGAAGGATGCTCCCTCATGTCAACTTTTGTATTATTATGCAGTAAACCACATCTGCCAAAGCTAGTTCTACAACACAGCTAAATATTACATTTCTTGTATAGTCTGAGCAAGCTCATGATTTGTGAAGAAATATTATCTGGTGCACAACAAGCTCAAACCTTTTTTAACTACCAAGTGGAGATTTTAAGGACAGCAACAACTGTGATGCAATTTTTTAACACGTTTTGAAGAGATCTATTTTAGACTTTAAAATTATACGCGTATCTGGCTGTGGATGGCCCAATCAAAGGATCGAAACTAGCACTGGCGTTTTTAATCTACTGTATATAAATAAAGTTGCAATGACTGTGTGTCTGTAGATTGAATATTTTGGTGACATTTTCATACAGTTATCCGTTTCAGGTGTAATAATGACTATCAGCGTACTTTGTTAGCATTGATGTCAGTTTGTTTGTTTGTCTGAATTCTTATCACTGGTAAACTACTGGATATATTTCTACCAAACACCACATTTAGAAACTACCTGTCCTTGTGAAGGTTTTAGGGCCAATATTATTTCTGAATCCTTGAATGGACTGGGGATTTATAGGAAGATTGAAACACTCCCAAAAAATGTGCATGACAAACCTTAATGGAAATTAAAAAAACTTATTGGAATTTTTTTCTAAATCTTTTTCTTATTTGCAACATTTTGAGGATTAATAATTAACGGACGGTTTTGCAGTCTATGTCGCAGTGGACTTAGATCAAAAATAGTAGCAATTTGTAATCTACTCATTCTGGATTGTGTTATCAGGTGCATATGACGTCAAGGTATCACTTGGAGTTAGCATTTATAGAAAGACTAGCTGATGTACCCATGCTTCGCTACAGGATTCTCAGAAAGACTAAATTAGTGGTTTTCCTAACTGAAGTCAACTTAAGGCCATTACAAAAAAGTCAGTAGGAAAGTAGCGACTAAAAGCAATCATATAAAATACTCGATCAAATGAAAAACCGCACATTTTCTCACTTTTAACGAACAGTACTGCAGTGCCGATCTAAGAGTCCGAAGTTTCAGAGCTGGAATGACCAAGCCGCAGACTGCCATGAACACTCCTCTGTCATTATTCCATTAAATATGCACACTGTTCATTCCAATCAGTGCCTCAGAGTAGGGATTGAATAGCTCAAATGCTATGATGAACCAGTACGTTACTTACCAGTAGTATCAGAAAATTTATGAACCAGAGGAACGCCATGCTAAAGAAGAAAGTTAACCGACTCCCCAGCTACTTCCCGCCACTATTCAGGCAGGCTGTTATACTCGGTACGACCAGGCGAGTTGGCCGTGTAGTTCGGGGCGTGCGGCTGTGAGCTTGCATTCAGGAGATAGTGGGTTCGAACCCCACTGTTGACAGCCCTGAAGATGGTTTTATGTGTTCTCTCATTTTCACACCAGACAAATGCTGGGGCTGTGCTGTAATTTAGGCCAGGGATGCTTCCTTCCACTCCTAGCCCTTTCCTATCCCATCGTCGCCATGAGTCCCGTGTGTGTCAGTGCGACGTAAAGCAAAAGCAAAAAAAAAAAAAAAAAAAAAAAAAGAAATCGTTATACAGCAGTAATCCGATATATCGGACATGAGTGGCAACAGATACACAAAGCACATCACAACAAACAATGGTCACTGTAATGTTATTGTTGATCAATGTTATGAGCTTTCTGTATTGTAGGCCTTCACATTTAGTTTCCTTTCGACTCTGTAATATTAGGACGGCTTACTAAATTAATTATAGCATAGACTGTAGTTCCTTATTCCCCGACTCTACCCATTTTCTCGTGATTCGGGGCTGATATGAACTTAGCAACAAAAATGCAAATTCATGAACAACTCTGTTATCATAGCCGGTATGGTAAAAATGTATAAGACATAAATGATCGGAAATGTAATACTAGAGTTATGTAGTATTTTTCGATAGGACCGTTAATAACACAAATATTGAAGAATTATATTTTAGGTTTTCCCCTAAACCACCATTTCACTCAGCATAAATAAACTTATTTATGGCCTAAATTGTAGCAACTTATTTCCCGACTATGCATACCAATTTTTATTAAGATAAGACAACTAATAACATAAATATTTGAAAATTAAATTGTACCCCTTCCCGTAAACTACCAATTCTCTCAGCATAAGATTATTTATGACCTAGATTGTAGCGACTTATTCCCGGATTTTACATACCGATTTTCATTAAATTCTCTTCAGCTGTTTTCTCGTGATGCATGTACATACAAACAGACAAATAGAAATTACAGAAAATTAAAAGGTGCATTTCCTTGTTACTATGGACACGATCAATACAGAAATGCCATCCTTTTTAAATTCTGAGCAATGTACAGACACAACTCTTATTTTTTTTTTTTTTTTCCCCCAATATATGTTCATTAAATTAGGTCTCTCAAAAGACGTAGTATAACAAACATTTAAGAATAGGTTATTTCTGTTATTTTATGCCATACACACATATATTGTATGATGGATGAGGGATAATAACGGAGATGCTTACAAACAATTGGATTTTTAGTCGAAGTCCCGTGGAACACTTGGTGCATGTCACTTCAAGGTGGGTTAACGGGAAGAACTAAAGAGCCATTTTACTCTTTTCGATAAAGCAGATAATAAGGGAGGTTACCATCAATGATGGATTTCACCGCCACTCCATTGGTAGAGAAACAACAGTATGTAACCAAGAAGCAGCGAGAATTTTTCACAACTTCGGACCAAGCACTGTACCGTACTATAAACTCTGTAATCACCCTAATTCTGCCTCAACTTTGTTCAGCTTTTACAGTTCACGATTGTAGGTATAAGTCTCCAACTAATCAATACTATTACAATATCAAGTATATGTATTAACATTTTAAAATACATTACAAATACATTACAATCACATTACCAGTTTTGATCCTATTATGGATCAGCTTCAGCTGTTAGTATATCAATAACATTTGTACTGAAGGTACACCCGCCCGTGCGTTCAAAACTAGCGTCTTGTAGAAGGCCATCTATAACTGGAAATCGGAAACTCATCTCGGTAATAGTTTGAACATTCCTCGACAGAGGTCTCTACTATCAATTTAGCTGCACCGTCTGGTGCGAGAATAAACAATTAATTTTTGAAGTAATTTTGTGTGTCAATGTTCCCTAAACTGAATTGTTTATTAATGGTTTTTGGTGTTCTAAAGTTGTCAACGTTCCTACCTCTTCCCGCCAACTTAATTTGTTAGCCAATTAGAAACTTTGTAGATTTATTTAAGTAATCAATCAGAAATTGTTGATATTTATTAAATAAACCAATAGGATTTGTGGGTGTGTCAGGGCCTCGGCCCACAGAAATCTGAAACCTTCCTCTCCGCTATAAAACCTATGACATTTCAGGCCATGTTGTCTTAGTGATCGCTCCTTCATCTCCGGAAGACCCATCAGCTCAAGGTAGACCGTTTGTAAACATGTAATAGTCTCTGAAAGATAGTTCGAGGGGAATGTTGCGAATTTTTAGCAATGGAACTCATATTTTCTCAAATGTAAATTTCAATCAAGTCTAAAGAACTTAACCGAACTTAGGGAATAAAGAGTGAGGTACCCTCTTGTATTCCCTCCCAACTTGATATTGAGGTGACTATGATTTTTGTAACCTTTAAATCAATATCTTAATCTGTAAACTTTCTCTCCATCTAGTCCCCACCGTAGTATAGGCTTAGCCTCTGTAATGTCGGGCCATAAGACCACATAAGGTTTTAAGTACAGGGTGGGGCAGAGTGGGCTCCCTGATTTGATGGGTTAACTGTATAAAAAAAGTACAAGATAATTACAAAAGCTTTTTATTTCTGAAATCTACATACAATGCCATTTTTTTTTCATTTGGTTCTAAAAATGATATCGTCCAGGTGACAACCTTGACGAGCGACGCACATATTCAGCACTCTGCGCAGCATATCTGGCGTTATTCCAGCGATGACATCAGCAATTGCTTCCTTAAGGGCTTCCACGGTCCTTGGTCGAACTTTATAAACCTCAGATTTGAGGTAACCCCAAAGAAAATAATCGCACGGGCTTAAATCGGGGGATCAAGGGGGCCATGAAACATCCCCTCGTAATGAGATCACGCGGCCGGGAAACTGTTCTTGCAGAAGTTGGCGAGAGCGACGGGCGGTATGAGCTGTGGCACCATCCTGTTGAAACCAAAAGGCTTCCATTTCCATTTCCTCACCATACTCTTCCATTTTGGGGAAGAAAAAGTTCTCCAACATCTCACAATAGCGCACAGCATTCACAGTAATGGTTGCATCTTCCGATTCAAAAAAGTAGGGGCCAATAATGCCTATGGAGGACACAGCACATCACAGAGTCACTTTTGGTGAATGAAGAGGTCTTTGGTGAAGATTGCGTGGGTTTTCAGCTGCCCAGTAACGAAAACTTTGCTACCAAACCGCCTACGAAATGCCCTCTGCGTCGCCACCACACTATCGTTATTTTTAAAAAACGGTTCGACTACAAAACTACAGAACCACGATGCTCGCCGGTCCACGGCATGGTGACTACTAAAATGGCATCTTTCCCCCCCACCAAATGCTACTACTCCCACTCCGCTTACTCACGTGTACGCTCTTCAGTGATTTATCGAAACTAGGGAGTCCACTCTGCCCCACCCTGTATTTTCATGTGAAATTCAAGGAGTGCAAGAGTTCGCCTCCAAACATTTTGATTTTTGGCCAGTAACTTTAACCTTTTGCTTTTACCAAAGGCCACGTAGAATGGTTACTTATTACCCCTGTTAAAGTCAACTTTATTCATTTCATTTTAAGGCAAATCAGACTGTTGAGCCGATAAAACAGTAAATACTGTTCACTTTTGTTAAGTGTGGGTTGTGCCTTTGATAGGCCTGGAACGTGAAAATTTTAGAGAATAGTCTCCTATAGTGTAAATTTGTAGAGCAAAGATGCTCTTCTTACTAATGTAAAAATTGGGAGCTCCATCTCCTTGTGTATGTAGTGAAGGGAGCAATGGTGCTCTTGTTAAATTTGTAACTAGGGAGCCTCAAGCTCAGGTTGTTAATTGTTGATTTCCTAATATTGTCACTCAAGCTCACCAGCTAGATCTTGTACCTGAATGTTGTTATTTGCTTAGCAAAGCGTAAAGTTTTTAAAAAATTTAAAATTTGAGCTATTTTTATTTTTTTAAGTTTTAAATTAATCTTCCAACTTTTGCCTATCCATCGATTTATGCCTGCACCTTCTTTCACCTCTGCGTTCCACAGAATCCCCGGAACAACAATAATGGTCAAAATAGCAAGATCATCTATTGAAACATTACTTTACCTAAGATTTAGGCTGTTGTTGTTGTAATAACAATAAATGACACCATATTTTAAAATGGTAATTTCATTAGTTTGAAATATTGTTCACCTTGGAGTTCAAATGCACAGTCTATATTCTTATAATAGTGGTTACACTTTGTTGTATTTTTGTCACTATCAGAATAAAGTAGAT
Source organism: Anabrus simplex (assembly GCF_040414725.1). NCBI lineage: Eukaryota > Metazoa > Arthropoda > Insecta > Orthoptera > Tettigoniidae > Anabrus > Anabrus simplex. The sequence continues at coordinate 1,145,127,210 of NC_090265.1, read as the reverse complement.
TACAAAACCCTATTTGTGCCAATCAAATATGTGCGGATCGATAAAATTACTTAAATCAGATACTGTGATGAATATATGTTTAAAATTGGTGATGAATTCATAAATTATGATGTTATTCATTAATACTGAAGTAAAATACGGTTTACAATTTGTTTACATGATTCACGGGTAAATACGAAGTCACTAATCTTAAATTTGTCGTTTGTGTTGAGTTGGTCTTTTGCTGATGATTATTGCATTTTACATAACCTCGATTAGGAGAGAACATCACTAGATGCTGGTTAATAAATGTGGTTGAAATAGTTGTGACCTGTTGGTATTCTGGGTGGCGTAGTGGTGTAGGATGTCTAAAAAAAAAAAAAAAAAAGTTTTAGAGGATGTCTGTCGAATTGTGAAGCAATGTAGGAATGTTATTTACGTGACTCACTCTCTCGCTTCCTGAACTGGTTCCCTGTGGCATTGTTGGTGTTCTGTGTATTGCTTCTTGCCTGTAGAGAGCTGATTTTGGGAGTGTGGGAAGGGTAGAAGGGGAAGTAGGAAAGGTAGAGGGAATGGGACGGGAGTGTCCTCAGGAGTTCTCAGCACGTGTTTTACGTGTTGATTAATGACTTTGCTCAAATAATGGTTTTAGGTTCAAGGGATGGTGGCATCATAAAGAATGTTCTTTTTCTTTTCTCTCTCTTTTTTTTTTTTTTTCCTCTTTTTTCTTCAGTTATTTCGTTGAGATTACGGTTTGGGTTGGCAAACTGATCCAGATGTAAGTAGTATTCTTTGGTAATGTTGAGCATGGTACATTTGGATATCATTCTAAGAATGTTCATGTCACTTTCGATGTTGGAAAAATTACGTTTAGACTCGAGAATGTGTTACCCCATAGAGGGGAAGCGGTTATGTTTGATGGTATTAATATGTTCGGAGTAATGGATATTAAAATTCCTACCTGTTTGCCTAACGTAATTTTCCTTACAGTTTACACATTCCGATCTATAAATACCTGAGTTATTGTATTTATTAATTTCACAGACAGACTTTGTATTAAACTGCCTTATCTTGATGTAATTTCCCCATTCCCACACTCTCAAAATCAGCTCCCTACAAACTAGAAGCAATACACAGAACACTATCAACAAGGCCACAAGGAAATAGCCCAGAAAGCAAGAAAGTCACATAAATAACATTTCTATACCCTATCTCAAATTACCTGGGAGATAAGAATAACAAGTCCAGCCACGTGCAAACTACAGTACTAGTCACATCAAAACACCAGTCAAGAAACGGCAAGACCGATAACTAGTTCAAATAATCTGTAACTAACATGTTATAAGAAGAATACAACACTTATACAATGACCAGAAAGAATCAAGATGATATTCAATACAATTCTGAAGGTTAATGTACTCACCAATGCCGCCTGCAGAAGAAAGATACGTTACTCAACCCCTCCATACCGTCGTCATCATTGTTAGAGTCGTTAACATTTATCACTATCTGTTCAATGGCATCTTCTACTAGCTAATCTATATCCCACATTCGTTTTTCTTCCGTCTCGATTATGTGTTTATGACACATTTCCCAACGTTGAAGAGTGATCACTAGTTCAATCTCTTCCAGCAGCAGTTTTCTTACTTCCGCAAGGGTGAAAGTTTTGTTGTTCCTAGCCACATGGCCCTTAACTTGGCTCCATACACTTTCAATTGGATTTAAAAAACAATGGTACAGAGGTAACCTTAAAACTTGCCTTCCTGATGGCAATGCGATATCAGCTACAAGATACACGTCACACGAGTCCTTAATATGCTGTGGGATAACATTTTAGACAGTACTACTAGAATTTGCATCATGAACTACTTAAAAACATTGAGAACACACTGTTTGTCTCCACTTCTCAATGTTTTTCCCTTCTTATGCTTTATGTGAGAAGGGCCGGACTCAACCATCTTCACTCCACACGGAACATTAACAAAGGTTATGTAAACATAAATTAAAACAGTTAACTAAATTCTAAATACCAAGACACTGACTAACAACTTAATTAATAATGATATATTACTAAATATTAGCATGAAAGAAACTCTTAATAATATGCAAAGTCACTAGCACGCCAATAACACCCAGAACACAGCAATAAACACAGAGCACATGGGTTGTTTGTTAGCTAAATGAGCCGCTACTGAATACTGCAATGCCTGTTCTGCTGTTGACACATCGCCCCTCTGAAAAGGCAATTCAATGCACGAGAATCAATTATAAATTGAAACTAAACAGCTTTTTAAAAGTGAAAAGTGAAGATAAACTGATTTAGATGACGTACATAACTTTTACACGGAAACATCCTTACTTAACACATATAGAGTATTTTTTAACGCCTTACCAAAAGATAGACAGTACCCCTGCATTTACCGCATGTTTTTCATATCTACTTTATCTCCCAGGTTATTTGAGATTGCTTCACAATTTGACAAACACTATTTCTCTTTCTGTTTAGACATCCTAAATCACTACACCATCCAGAGTACCAACAGTTCATAACTATTTCGATCACATTGATTAACCAGTACCTCTCCTAATCAAGGCTATTTAAAATGCAATAATAATTATCAGCAAGAGGCAAACACAAAACTATAACGTCAAATTTAAGATTACTGACTTCTTCGTATTTACACTCAAATGATGTAAAAAAAAAAAATATTTAAAACCCATTTAACTTCAACATTAATTAATTAAAACACCATTTATGAGAATTCATAACCAATTTTAAACAGATATGTTCATCACAGTATCTCATTGAAGTAATTTTATCGATCCGCACATATTTGACTGACACAAATAAGGTTTTATAATCTACCTTATTAAAATAGTGACAAAAAAAAAAAGTGTAACCACTATTATTAGAGCATAGACTGTACAAGTGAACTCCAAGCAGAACAATATTTCAAACTAATGAAATTACTATTTTAATTTATGGTGTATTATTATTATTATTATTATTATTATTATTATTTCACACAATGTGCATAAGTACAGGACATAATCTTAAATCTTTAGCACTTTCACAGAATTTTGTCGGAGACATTTCTCTGCAGTTACATGTCATTATGTGATATCTGTCTCATGGGTTACCGAAAAAAAAAAAGTTTGCAAACACACAGTTTGTCCGGTTGGAGGTAGATGTCTCTAGTGCAAATACGGTGGTGAAAACCATGAACCGCAAAAAGCGTCATGATGTGCCTCAATGCATAATTGGCTTTTATCCATTCTCTATTGCTCTTTGCATTTGTAGCGTAAAATTTAGATTTCCTCTCTTTTTCCTTGCATTTCTTGGAGTAGACACTAGTATGCTTCTATTAATGGCAGGAATAGGTAATATCTCAAATCCTGAATGTACAAGGATTCTCTGGCAAATACATATGCCAGGCTTGAGGGTGTATATTTTGAAATACATAAAGGCCTTTTTCAAGAATGATGCTTTTAATTTTTTTTATTTTTGAGGTTCTTCTTTGAGTTGGTCCCAGATTAAAGTCAAACTATACATCAATATTGGGGAGAATTTTAACTTTAAAATTTTTAGCGCAATATTTAATGACAACTTCCGTAAATTTGGTATACTGTTCCTAGTTGACGAAGCAGCTATAACTCTCTCCCGAACATGAATACTGTATAGCACGGCCGACTGGGTCCCTCGCTGCGCTCGTTGTACCGGCCTTGACAATCGCTTGCGAAGCCCAGCATAAAGCTGTGATTGGAAAGTTTCACCATAATGTTGCTGGAGCGCTGGCCACCCAAGTCACTGGCGGGAAGCTCTATACTTCAAATTACCACATTTCCAGTTTCATTTATATTGTTTCGCTGTCATAAGTGTTGGCAATGTGTTCGTAATCATGTGTTTGTTGGCTTGTTATTGAAAGTTGACAGTTATGTGCTAATCAGTTTACTTTTTATTGTGGAGTGCAGTGATCGGACTTTTTAAATTGTGTTTACAAATCATGGAATAAGTGATATTGTCGTGTGCCTTTACCTAATCAAAAAGAAATTTTCTGCAAACAAGAACAAATGATATGAGGGGTTTAAAGTGATTTCTCGCCGTAACTTTGTCCTAAACAATAATTCTAATTTATGTACTAATTAGTTCTTTTAATTGTGTAGTGTAATGATTTGTTTTTCTTTAACTGTGTTTGGAAATATTCAAACATGTATTTCTGTGTGCCTTTTTGTACTTCGAACAGGAATAAAAGCAAAGGGACACTACTATTTCACGAATTCCCTGTAGACCAGGACAAAACTAAGGAGTGGCTTGAAACAATTTCTCGCAATAACATACCTGCCAACTTTACAAAACCAAAAATCAGGAGATTTTGATTTGAAAATCAGGAAAAATCAGGAGAAATCAGGAGATAAAATTGGTCAAAACTGCTTATTCTTCATGTCTTGCGCAACACAGTACTACGATATATTTAAAAGACTTAATGTCTCAAAGCCCGACTGTTGCTATACGAGACTACAAGGCTAAAAATTACACATCTCTATTCCCTCACAGGAAGTACATGAGTGGGATAATCGGTCTCTGATAAGCCTACCGAAAATAGTATGAACTCATGCTCCACATGTGTGAATCAGTCATGCACTTAGATGCCATTACTTCTGTCTGTCTGTTAGGTCATCAGCCCAGAGGCTGGGTGGATCCTCAAATAGCACCACCAAAGGTTATGCAGTTATAAGGAAACTCCAAAAACCAATGGCAGCACCAAAATGAGGCATACTAGACAAGATGAGGAGTGAGGTAGTTTCCCATTGCTTTCCTCACTGGATCAGAAAGTACTATTGCAGCACGACTGACCCTATAAGCAGCACCTTTCATAACACTCAGATGCACCAGTCGTGCTCTGAATGTCATTACTCAGCACTACCCATACCCCAGCAACTTCCATATTGTCACAGCCATGGATGTTGACTGGGACTGCGGTGGAAGCTACACTTTACTCTGGCCTGTGCCAAGAGATGGATGCAAAAGTACTGTATCCATCAATAAATGACAGCAGGCAGTGCCATTACTTAGAAATGCAAAATTTAATATATTGCATCAAGTGCCCGCGCAACTATGTGAAGCGCAATGCTATTTGGATCAAATAACTAGCTGATGTTCCCGTGTTTCGCTACGGAATTCTCAGAAAGACTGTCCTTATAGTTTTCCCAACTGAAGTCAACATGTCATTACGACGATGCCAGTATGAATGTCGTGATTAAAAGCAATGCTTTCATACGAAATATTCGATAAAATGAAAACAGCACATTTTCTCACTTTTAGCGAAAAATACTGCAGTGTCAATCTATCAGTTCAAAGTTTCAGAGCTAGAATGACCAGGCTGCAGACAGCCGCGAACATTCCTGTGTAATTATTCTGTTTAAGTGTGCACACTGCTCATTCAAATCACTACCTCAGAGTAGGGATCGAATAGCTGGAATACTATGATGATCCAGTGTGTTACGTACCAGTAGTATCAGAAAATTTATGAACCAGAAGAATGGCATGCTAAACAAGAGAGAGATCTAACTCCCCACTCCCCAGCTTCTTCCCGCCAATATTCAAACAGGCTGTTATACTTGAAACGCAGCAGTAATACCGTCTATCGTAGATAAATGGCAGCAGAATACACAAAGCACATCACAACAAACAATGGTCAATGTAATTGTTGATCAATTTTATGAGCTTTCTATATTGGAGGCCTTCACATTTAGTTTTCTTCCGAATCTGTGATATTAGAGCATCTAATGTAAAGCGAGTCGTCCTTTCTTTCATGACTTCCTCTTGTGTTATTCAAGCGATCGTTCCTTCATGACTTTCCTCATTCTTATAATCTTCAAAATTTAATCACCATCACCACCAATATTATTGTAGTCGGAACGGTAAAACTGAATAAGCAAATTATCACAAAAATAATTTATTCCATTATTACCACCTATTCAATACAAGCCACGTGCTACGTGGATGAAATCTACGTAATACTATATACACTTCTCAGGGACATTTTTCGCCCCTTGTTAAGGGCATCATCAACCTTTAGGTAACCTTAAGGTCACATATCTGAAACATTATCTATTCATACATGGATTACAATGAAAAGTATGTTTCAGATTTGAACTTAAGGTTTCCTAAAGGTTGATGATGCCCTTAACAAGGGGCAAAGAATGTAACTGAGAAGTGTATATAATATTATGTAGATTTCATTCACATAGCATGTGGCTTGTATTGAATAGGTGGTGATAATAGAGTATATTTTTGTGATAATTTGCTTAAGTCAGTTTCAATACGAATCAATCATGAGAATTGTCTCTCGCAAAACTGAATAAGACAAATAATCAGAAATTGCATTCTCTAACTTTTGCTATGTAGTACAATATGACCACTAAGATAGGTAATTAAAAATTAAATTTTTGGCACCTTCCCCTCAACTACCATTTCGAACAGAGTGAATAAAATTATTTATAGCATAGACTGTAGTTCCTTATTCCCTGACTACATAAAATTGTGTTCACCCATTTTCTTGTACCTCGGCGCTGATACGGACTTAGGAAAAAAAAAATCCAAATTCATGAATATCTCCGTTATCACAGCCGGTACGGTAAAAATGCATAAGACATAAATCATAGGAAATTTAATAATATATAACTTTAGTTATGTAGTATTTATCGCTAGGGCCAATAATAACATAAACATTTGCGAATTAAATTTTAGGCCTTCCCCTAAACTACCATTTCACTCAGCGTGAATAAAATTATTTATGGCCTAGATTGTAGCGACTTATTCCCCGACGTTATATACCGATTTTCATTAAATTCTCTTCAGCCGTTTTCTCGTGATGAGCCTGCGTACGCACAGACATACATACAGACATACATACAGACAGACAGAAATTACGGAAAATTAAAACGTGTATTTCCCCCTTGTTACTATGGCCACGACCGGTACGGAAATATCATTCTTTTTAAATTCTGAGCAATGTACAGACAAAACATTTTATTTATACTGAGATAAATTACAATTAGTCAGAATTGTCTCCAAATGGCTCCTAAAATCTCTAGAAAAGTCACTAGTCGTTATCATTGAAATTATGTCAATAAATTACTAAGAAAGCGACTAGTCTCTAGAATCGACCAAAGAGGATGGAATCGACTAGACTGACGTGAACGAACACGAACATAGCACGCGAGAACGAGAGATTGACAATCGATATACGCGTCGCGATATACAGGTTTCAATAAACATCGGACATTCGCGCACATTTCTCCCATTAATAAACTTCGATATTTCGTTTGAAAGCGGCCAATGAGCGAAGGACTTCCGGCCACTGGCGTAAAAAAGCTGAAATGGCGGGATTTGAAATCAAATGTTCGAAGTTCACCAAAAAATAAGCTAAAATCGGGAGAAAAGATAAAATAATCGGGAGGCGGGAAAAACTGTCGAAAATCGGGAGTCTCCCGCCTAAATCGGGAAAGTTGGCAGGTATGCAATAACTTTGTCTCGAACACTAATTCTGCTTCTTCTATTGGCAAGCTTTCATTTCAAAGAACATGATTATTCATTTGTAGGCAAAAGTAGAAGAGTACAAAAGAAAGGTTCTGTACTATCAGTATTCCGTAACTATCCAAGTTATAAGGTGCCTAGTACCAAGAGTCCTAGAAGAAAAATTACTAGAACCGCACCACCCTCACCCAAGAAATGCAAAAGAGTTGAAACTGCTTATCATTTTCAAAATCCTGATGCAAGCTGTTCAACAGCCAATTACGAAGGTAAAGGAAATTTTTCAAATGTCAGTTTCACTGTAGAACAACTAGCATGCCTGAAGCAGAAATGACATTATAAGAAAAAGGATGACTGACACCTTTCATCATAGACTTCCGTTTCTATTTTTGGGTATTTATTACCTTTAAATTTTCTCTTATTGAATAATCCTTTAGGCGGAGTCATATTTGTCACATGACAGCAACACGACGCTTGTTTATCCAAGATAATCTGAACTTTAACATTTAAACAATGACAAGTACGAACCATTACTGTTATGAAGCTAAGTGTTTTACCTGTGCAATGAACAGTTTACGAAGTATTTACTCAAAATACTTTTCTCTCGCTGAAGTTTAATTTAAAATTCTAGTGCAAGATATGCATAAAATGTAATCTGAAACTGTATATATTGAAATTAAAATTTAAACATGTTTGAATCAAAATATTCAAGTTATCCATATACCAAATATTTAAGTGGAAAACAATTTTATGTTTTGACCATGCCCCCTTCCTGACAGTAACAATTCAAGAATTTTAGAAATCTAATTGAACAACTGTCTCTTAATCTCAAGATTAACATCAGAAGACAAATGTATTATGTCTGCTAAGTATCTACATGCTATGGATAATAAAAGTGATTACTATTATTCCTCACAGTTAAGGAACATCAGCTGGACTACTCGATCTCTCCGCAGTTTCATTTAACAACGTTATTTTAACAAATATCAACAAAAGTAGCCATTAGGATTAAGCACTTTAACAGTATTAACCTACGTAATATGTTCCATATCTCTAAATTACGATAAATTGGCAATCAAAATCAATATCTTTTCCATAGAGTATGCATTTCTATTGCAAAAACTTAGGCCACCAGCACAACATGTCGGGCTAGAAACTACTCTGATTACAGTGCAAGGACCCAAATATCAAGGCCGGTAAGGAGCTAGCTAGAGCGACGCATCAAGTTGGCTGTGTGTATACATTTCCATGAATCTATAATGTGATTCCCAATTATTTGTAATGTGTTATGGTCGATAGTGTCTCTTTTATAAATTATAACATCGTTAGCTGCCGGTTCGCCTCCTTTCCTGAAAGTCAGTGACACAGCTTTGTTTTCATTTAATTGAAGGTCATTCTAGGTTGCCCATACTGTAAGTTTGTTGAAAGCCTCCTGGAGATTCGTTAACTCAGTGGATACAAGTACCATGTCGTACGTGTATGCGTACAATTTGACCTTTTCTGTTGAAATGCCCTCATCTATGTCCAGTTATTATTTTAAATAGGAGGGACTAAGCGGATCACTGTGAAAAACTCCATTTGTTTGTTCTATTGGAACTGATATATAAAAATGATCATCTATTTGTATGAAATTTTTGTTCAGACTGTTGCTTGAAATCCTCGTGGTGTAATTTTTCCCAATGAGTTTTTCCAGTTTATCGATTGCTATATTTCCATTTACAGGGTCGAAGTATTTCTAAAGATAGTAAACTGCTTAAAGAGTGGATTTGCCCTTCATGAATCCAAATGGCTCTTCCGGTATTGATCCTTCAACCAAGCTGTATAGACATTTCGGTATAAGGCTTGACAATATTTTTAGGGATGTACATTCTAGAGCTATTCCACGATATGCGTTTGGATCTCTAATGTCTTGTTTCCCTTTGTACAAAGCTTTAAGAGTAGAAAGTCTCCAGTTATGTGGTATTTTTCTTTTCTTTATGCACTCATTGTATACTGTAGGTCTGTCCATATTTTTTTGAGGTGTGTTGCTGTGTCTTTATAATTTTCATAGTATATTTCATCTGGACCACAAGCCTTTCTGTCTCTCCTTGTTTCCCTTTGTACAAAGCTTTAAGAGTAGAAAGTCTCCAGTTATGTGGTATTTTTCTTTTCTTTATGCACTCATTGTATACTGTAGGTCTGTCCATATTTTTTTGAGGTGTGTTGCTGTGTCTTTATAATTTTCATAGTATATTTCATCTGGACCACAAGCCTTTCTGTCTCTCATTGTGTTTATTACATGTTCTACTTCTTCTACCGTATCATCATCATCATCATCATCATCATCATCATCATCATCATTTAACTGTCTCCAGTTTCCCAGGTGCGGTGCAAGAGCACTCTCTACTTATGCCTATGCAAGTACAGATCTTCTTCAACTTTATACAATTCGATTCCTCTTTCTTGCAGATCTTTTATATGGGAGATCCAGCGTGTCCTCGGTCTCCCCCTAGGTCACTTTCCCTCCAGATTTCTGTCAAACCATGTTCGTGCTACCCTCTTCAAGTCCATCCTCTTCAAGTAACCAAACCATCCCAATCTTGATGTTGCTAGGATTTTGTTGAGTGGTTTCACTTGGATGGTTTCACAGACCCTTTCATTCTGGATCTTATCTCATCTCGTTTTCTGCAGCACTGACCTCAGAAATTTAATTTCTGCAGCCTGGAGTCTGCTGTTATCCCTTCTGTTGATGGTGCAAGCTTCCAGACCATATGTTGTTATTGGTACAAAGTAGGCCTAATACCAAGTTTTCTTAGATATTAAAGGAATTTGGATGACCCAGAGGAGGTTCCTGACTTGATGGTACAAATAAGCACCGTTCTGAATCGTATTTGTGATTTCATCTGAGCAACGGTCATCTTGAGTTACAATGCTGCCAAGGTACTGGAACCGATTAACTTCTGCTACCATCTTTCAATCCAACATAATATTCATACTACTTCTTGCCTGCTAACCTTCATGGCTACCGTTTTTGTAGGGCTAATTTTTAGGCCAAACTCCTTAAATTGGTTGTTCCAGGCATCTAGTTTCTGCTGTACATCATCCTCTGTGCAACCTCAAATCACCACATCATCTGTGAAAGCCAACGTCTTGAAATCAGTACTGACAAATTGTGGTTTCACCCTCTTTATGATTCTGTCCATTACAGGGATGAATAGCAGTGACGACAATGCACTGCCTTGTTGCACTCCTTTTGAAGTAACAAACCAATCTGCATATCCGCTCCCTATTTGAACACAGGTTTGACAATGAGCATACAGCATTTTCACTTTTCTAATAAGAGTGTCAATTCTTTTGATAGACAATCCTAGATTTTGTCCCTAGGCACGCTGCCACAAGCCTTTTCGAGATCCAAGAAGACAAAGATGATATCTCTTCCTTTCTCCCAGAATTTCACTATAATCATTCTAACAGCAAAGATGAGGTCAGTGGTTCTTCTATCACCTCTAAACCCACATTGTTCTTCTTCTTGTTGACGTTCATTTATGTTCCTGAGCCGTTTATCAATAATTATCTCCATAAGCTTTAATCCATGAGACAGGAGTGTGATTCCTGTGTAGTTGCTACATTGATATCTGCTTCCCTTTTTAAAGAGGGGAACTATAACCCTCTTTGCCCAATCTTCTAGAACCTTATCTCCCTTCCAGACGGCGAGTTGTCGCATGACAGGCAATCTATGCGCCTATGAAAATGCGGCCCAACCTAGGATGAATTCTAATGTTTAATTTGGCAAACATACAGCCCCAAACCGTTGGAATTAACAAAGGAAAGTAAAAATCCTCGACCCAATCAAGACCCCTTGAACCAAAGGCCAACACATGCTAACCATTTAGCTGATACTATACACAACGATATCAAAATCTGCAACCATGATATACAACGATAAAAATAAAAAGCGTGACTGTTACGCCATTTTGTTTCACTTTCCTTTACACATTTCGTAAGAACTGAAAACCTTCAGTTTTCTTATTGCAAATTAGGGGTATACGTGGACATTATGGCGATAACCTTTTGTAGACCCATTATTCTCGTAGACCCTTTGCGAACAAAAGGTCAGATCCAGGTTAGATACACAAAAGGACGCAGCTCAAACGATGTTACAGAGGTTAGAAATTCAACATGGTGCATCTCGGACGATATCACAGCGGCCTCTGCAAGGCTGAAAACTTAGGAACTAGTTACAAGACTAGGCCTTGAGAAAAGATTTTTGTCTCGCTTGGTTAGATCCGTCCTATAACAGGACAACCGGGCAGAGGGCAACAAAGCGGTCAACAGGCCTCTAGCATCCCACACACTCCACAAGGTATGACGCGATTAATCACTCTGTGACGAATTAAAATGTATCCGGCGCACGCCGTGACTTTTAAACTGCGCGATCTTCCCATTTTCAACGAAGTTGGCAGCCCTAGCCAGCCTATAACAAATGGTGGCAAATTTGAGTTTTACAGTGCCCACGTTTTAATTCTTGTAAATAAGAATACTTCTAGGGGTTGGTTAGTGGGTTGAGGAGAAGCGTTGGTGCCAGGAGGGTCGTAGTGAGTTTGCGCGTGAATAACCTGCGCACAGCACTCCACCCTAAAAGATCCTTGCTGAAGACTAGCAACTCTGAATCCCTCGTACATTCTCGCATAACAGGTTGCCGCTATTATACACCAAGAGTATAGAACAGTCTCTTTAAATTCAAAAAACATACGCATATACTCTTCTTACGTACCATCCATCAATGTGGGAAAATTATGGCCAAGGACAAATAATTTTTCAATGATCGATGCGATAAAACGATAGTTCGATGAATGATAGATGCGGGGAAATTTAACATTGGTTGATATGGAACATTTTTGGGACCAAATAAATTGAACGATGAATACGGGAAAACAACAGTTCCGGGAATAATGCATCAAGGTTCTACTGTACAGGGTGGTACTGTGACTGTAATGGGTTTTTAAATGTAAATACATATACTTAATATTGTAATAGTATTGACTAGGTGTAGACCTCAAACCTATAATCCTGAACTGAAATAGTCATCAATACGGACATGAAACTAATAACTTACGATTTGTTCAGCTTTACTGTACTTCACATTACTACCACATGCTTTCATAAATAAATATCAGTTTAACATGCTCTATGAGACATTTGAATAGAGACCTGTAACTTCGCACAAATTCATGAAAGAAACATGTAATCCATAACAAATTCCCAAGTGAAGAACAGGTACAAATGCTAGTATAAAATATAACTGAATTTAAAATTATTGTACTGATCAGGTGGAACTTCCCCTCCTTTGATTACACAATGAATTAAGGAATCATCAATACGGACAACATGAAGCTTATATAATACGAGATCAAGTTCTTACTGCGAGTTCTCAGACTTGATAATACAAACAGAAGAGAGGATTGAAAATTGCTTGATAAAGTTGCGCCAATCCGAGAAGTGTTCAAGAAATTTGTGGAAAACTGCCAGTGTAATTATGTAAATTGTGAGCAGTAAACTGTGGATGAAATGCTAGAACCATTTCATGGAAAATGTGGTTTCAGACAGTATATTAGGAGTAAGTCAGCAAAATAATGGATAAAGATAATCGCATTGGCCTGTGCAAGAAAGTACTACACGTTAAATATGGACATCTATGCCGGCAAGCAACCAGCAGGACCCTACTCCGCTTGCAGTTCTTCAAAAGGTGTGGTAGAGAGGATGGTGCAACCAATATCAGGCATGGTCATAATGCGACTGTAGACAATTTGTATCTTTTTGAAATGGACATGTTACAAAACCATAATTTAACAATAGCTGGCACTGTAAGAAAGAACAAGAGAGGTACCATATTTGATCCTTCAATTTAAAAAATGGCCAGTAACAAGTTCCATCTATAGATTTAAACCTGAATGTACAATAGTCTTCCACATCTAAGAAAGAACAAAGTGGTTTTGCTACTACCATCTACGCATAATAGTGACAACATACAGTAGACCACAACTCCAGAGATGCAGCAAAACCTGATGTTCTAACATTTTACAATGGAATGAAGGAAGGTGTAGATACAGTGCATGAACTTAAGGCTACCTACAGAGTTGCAAGGCCAGGCAACCGATGGTCATTTTCTATGGCCTTCTGAATGTGGGTGGAATGAAGTGTTTTGTCATGTAACCCACATTACTTGATTTTGTATTGAAAAGGTGGAAATATTTCATTCTTAAATTTTTAACTTAATTGTAAAGAAACTTATCTCACAAATTCCAGTAGAATCAATCAATACTGGTGCAGCATTTCCCTTTACGTTTCAACTCCAATTCCTTAACCAATAAAATTCTTATTTATGCATATTTTTTTTAATTGCCCATATTTAACTCTCCACATAAAACATATCTGAAATATTCCATGATTAAAATACACAAATAAAAATGCCCTACAACACAAGTCATCGTTAATAGGCTCTAAATCCACTATTTTACAATTTTTCAAGACAATAAGAACAATAATTAAGAAGAAATCACAAGTACTATACAAGTATATTACTATAACTTTATCAATATTTTTGTCAATACATACCAAAATGAACTGTTCTATTTAATTACCTGGAAGTTGATGTTTTGTGACTGAAGGCCTATTATTATTATTATTATTATTATTATTATTATTATTATTATTATTATTATTATTATTAAAATAATTGTAATTTTACGGCCGCATTGGATCACTATAGTCAATTTCCGTCCAGTCTTCTATGATGTTTTATGTTTTTTTTCTGTTCTTCCAGTATTTCTTTATTCTATCTGATCGTTGTCCTTCTGAAAATACCCTTTTAGTCGCTTCTCTTTTAACACATTTTGGTAGGAATCTAATTTTACTATCCTTCAATTTGTTTACTTTGTTTAATTTATTCTTTAAATCCTCCAGTGTAATGTCTAATTCTTTCATGTCTTCTTTTATTTCTTTTAACCAGACAGGTTGTTGCTTTTGTTTCCAAAGCTTTTCCAAAATTCTGTGTAATAACCTGTCTTGAGGTGTTCTCAACACATGAGCAAAGAATGATATTCTCTTCTTTCATATGAAATCCGTTATAGGTTCTATTTCCTGATATACTGCTGAATTTGGGATGATACACCATTCTCCTTCTTTTTGGTACTTCTTATTAATGCATGTTCTTAATATTCTTCTTTCTATTTTTTAAATTTTGTCTATGTTATTCTTTTCCTTTAGTTTAAATAATGGTTCACTTCCATAAGTTATTTCAGGTTGGACTACAGTCTCATAATGTTTCAATTTTGTATTTATTGACAAACATTTCTTGTTGTATGTATTTCTGGTTTCTTTTTGGGCTCTGGATAATTTATTCGTTCTCTTTGTCCAAGAAATTTTTTTATTTAAATTTTATGTTATAGTTTCTCCAAGGTATTTAAACAGTTTTAAAATTTCTATTTCTTTCCCACATATCAGAACACTGCTTATTAAAAGGGGATCTACTGCCATTATTTTAGGTTTTTTCCAAATGAAATTGCTAATCCTATTTTTCCAGCAATAGTTTGGAGACTTGTGATTTGATTCCGAGCTTCATTAAGGTTATTAGCTAGTAGTGCCAGATCATCTGCAAATCCTAAGCAATTTAAGTTAATTACATCTTTAGTGTATCCAATTTTTATATTTTTGTTATTGTCTTTATACCATTCTCTCATCAAGTATTCCAGAGTACAATTAAACAAAAGTGGTGATAGTACATCACCTTGGCTTAGTCCTGTTCTGATTGTGAATGCTTCAGATAATTAAACTTCACCTTTGATTTAGGGTTTGTTAACGTTATGCTTATCATTTCAATTAATTTAGGATGTAATCCAAAATTTTGTAATATTTTTAATACTGAAGGTCAGTAAATGCAATCATAAGCTTTCCTAAAGTCTACGAAGGTGATAATCATTTGTTTCTGTCTTCTTTTGTACATGTCCATTAATAATTTTAGAGTTATGATTAGATCTGGACAACTACGCCATGGTGAAAATCCTCCCTGGTACTATTCTAATTCTTTTTCCAGTTGACATTTGCACCGATTGTAAATTATTCGAGAGTATTTTGTAAGTACAATCCAGGAGTGATATTTCTCTATAGTTATGTGTAAAGGGTGGATTACTGCAGTTGTCCAATGGTCCGGTAATTTTTCATCACCGGGCAAGTTGGCAGTGCGGTTAGGGGCGCGCAGCTGTGAGCTCGGATCCGGGAGATAGTGGGTTCGAATTCCACTGTCGGCAGCCCTGAAGATGGTTTTCCGTGTTTTCCCATTTTCACACCAGGCAAATGCTGGGGCTGTACCTTAATTAAGGCCACAGCTGCTTCCTTCCCATTCCTACGCCTTTCCTGTCCCATCGTCGCCATAAGACCTATCTGTGTCAGTGCGACGTAAAGCAAACAGAAAAAAAAAATCATCATTCCAAATTTTAATCAAGCATTGGTGAAGTGATTCTCTAATTGATTCCGCTGCATTTCTCCACAACTCTGTAAATGTTTGGTCTTCCCCCAGAAGCTTTATAATTTTTCAGTTCTTTGGTGACTTGATTAACTTCATCGAAGATGGGTGGATCGATATTTTCTAGTGGAGTTTTAATGGGCATGTCTGTGTTTATATCAAGTAGTTCTTTTCGTTCTTCACTATTCAATAATTTACTGAATGTGTCTGCTAGAATTTGTGTATTATGTTTATTATTATGTGCCATCTCTCCATTCTAATCTTTTAACGTAAGTGTTGGCGGTTCATATTTTTGAAGTTGTTTACTAAAAATTTTAGAGTAATCCCTAAAATTGGTCTTTTTGTGATCTATTTCTATTTGTTGAATAATGCTTTTCTGATGGTGTCTTAATATTTCTGATGGTTTTTTAGGTTAGTTTTCTTTGCTTGGTAAATTCTTCATACAATGTCTCTGTTTTCTGACTTTGATTTTCTTTTTTTTTTTTTTTTTTTTTTGCTATTTGCTTTATGTCGCACCGACACATATGTCTTATGGCGATGATGGGAGAGGAAAGGCCTAGGAATTGGAATGAAGTGGCCGTGGCCTTAATTAAGGTACATTTGCAGGGTGTGAAAATGGGGAACCACGGAAAACCACTTTCAGGGCTGCCGGCAGTGGGGCTCGAACCCACTATCTCCCGATTACTGGATACTGGCTGCACTTAAGCGACTGCAGCTATTGAGCTCGGTGCTTTGATGATTTAACCATGCCTGATGTCTACTTTCAAATGCTTTATCACATACCTCATTCCACCATTGATGCTTTTTCCTTGGACTTGGCAAGGCTATTTCTTCAGCTATGTCTTTTAGTAGCTGACCCTCTCTCATGACCAGCTGTTCCCGAGCTGCCTCCTACCCCGGCTTTTATATGTTCGGGGTAGATCGCGTGAGTCTGAATGTGAAGCCAGAGGGGACAGGCAGCTACAACTAACTTGAAGCATGTGTCGGCCTCGAACCGACTCATCGATGTCATCGGAAGGGAGCCCTGGGGTCGAAGCCGGAACTGCGCTACCCGGAGGAACGGTTATACTAGTCCTGGGAAACATACTGGATCACCCTTCCATGCCACCCGGATCTTCCTACATCACTCAAGGATTACTGGCAAAGCTTCGATCCTTCGGAAGACCTTGACGACATACCGGATGCGCCACTCATCCCTCAAGATGTGTACCCCAGCGTGCAAGAGCTACGCCTTCACTCTGCAGGACATCATGTCTGACGATGGTCCAGAGGCATCATCCGCCCCATCTCGTGATGATAGCCCGGAGGATCACGACGCCCGCAGCAACTCCTCCGCCCAAGACGAAGAAGAAGGCGACAACCTCTTGGATGACGCCAGCTTCATACACCCCATGCCTCGGCGAATGCCTCATCCAGATCCTCTTCGCCCTCCACTCCTCCAGCCTCGGCCACAGCCACGTCACTACACCTCAGTTGCACTCTCTCTCGTCCACCCAGTTCCCTATCTAGAAAACCCCCCTCGGAACATACGCTACTCGCATTGTCTCCCGAAGGGTGTTTCTCCCGAAACCACAGGACGCTCCCCGTGTCTTTCGTAACACCCAACTCACCGCCCTCCTGGACCAAGCCATCGAGGATCTTCTTCGTCATCGCATCTTAGAACCCGATCAGGCCACTGCGGCCTTCCCCATCTTCCTCGTCCCCAAGGATAACGGCTCAGCTCGTATTACATAAGACCTATGCCCTTGGACACCCTACATTCAACGTCCTTCTTTCTCTTTACGCGGTCCAGCTGAGGCCCTTCATAGGATACCGCCCCACCAGGCAATCAAGGTGGACCTCTGCAGCGGGTTTTTTTGATTGCCTCTGGATCCTGCATCCCGCCACAACTTCAGGGTCCGCTACAGGGGACGCACCTATTTGTGGACACGCCTCTCGATGGGCCATACCCTGGCTCCATCGGTCATGCAGCGGTGGGCTTCCGCCGTAGCAGAAGTAATTGAACAGGAGTACCCTGTCCGGATGATTGCCCATCTAGATGATTGGTTGATACATGCCGCCAACCTCACCCAGCAGCTCGCCAACGAAATCTGCCTCTACATGACAGTCATCCTCGGGATCACCATCAACCGGGACAAGTCCATTCTCCAGCCAGTCGACATCCTCACCTACTTAGGAGTCACCATTCACATTCCAGCCCAAGAAGTCTCCCTGCACGACTCTATGCAACACCACATCCTCCAGCTCATTCCTCTCGTCCCCACTGCTGACGAGGAGGAGCGGCAGCAGATTGCATGTTACCTCAACTGGGCCACCTATGTGATGGGATGGCCCAGGTACTTGCCCAAACATGCCCTCTTGGGAAAGGTATTCTGGATTCGTCGACTTCTCCAGCCTGAGTTTGTCGTGACACCACGCCACCTGCTCGCCACCCAGCCTGCCATTGATATCTTCTCAGACGCTACACCTCGCTCCATAGCAGCCATCGCCCCAGCCGTAGCCCAAGGATGGGCCCAAGCCTACCAAACACCAGCACCGATCCACGCCGCTGAGACCACGGCAGCCGTCATGGCAGCCCTCTGGGCTTTCACGGACTTAAAACCTGTATATAATATTCGTATCTTTGTAGATAGCTCTGTTACTTTGTGGACTCTCCGGACAGGCCGTGGGCCCGTCCTCCATGCTCATTTGTATCTTTTAGCCTTGTACGTGAAATTAATTAAGACAGCAACAGAGAGGAGCGAGCTTCTCTCGTGGTTGCCTGTCTCCTCGGCTGATAACCCGGCTGACATCCCCTCTAGGGATGTGCTGAATTCTCTTCATGCGCTCTCGATTTACTATAAAGGGAGCGCTCCCTCAGAGGGGATGTCAGTCTGAATATGAAACCAGAGGGGACAGCCTAGGACAACCTAGAATCTTCTTTGATGAACACTTCTAATTTATCTGTTTTATCAATGTCTCGAGTTAGTTCTTTATACCATTCATTGTTTATTAGTTTATGGGGAACATAAACTTTTCTCAATTTACATTTTGATTTTGGTTTCTTTACTGGTGTAAATTTAGTGTTGATTTTCACCATGCAATGGTCAGGCCCTATGTCTATTCCTGTAAGTACTTTAACATTTTGTATTTCCTTATGATAATTCTTTTCCATAGAAACATGTTCTAATTGCCATTCTCCTTTTCTCCAATGTGCATGTTTCCATGTCTTCAGTTTATTAGGTTTTCTCATAAAACACGTAGATTTTGATATCATATTATGGTTTCTACAAAAGTCTATGGGCCGATTGCAGAAACGATGACTAGTTTTAAGCCTTATACATCGTCTACCTAAACAACGTCTAAATCATTCACGATCTTCCATTGCATAAACAATGTTCAGTCGATGTTTAACTAGACATCCCTTAAAGTTTCAATTTTGGTTTGAAAATGGAGACAGAAGTATCTTTCATGTAACTCTTTGCTTGTCGCAACCAATGAAATTCGCCGGTGCGTGCGCCGAACGCCAGTCAGCTGTTTGTCTTCCTACACATTACTCAAATATGGCTGAGCATGACTTGCCCACAGATAAGAGTATCGCTTTCGGTGCAAATTAAATCTCATAATATTATCGACACTAAAGCGACACGCCACGGTATGGGGAAGTGTAGCTTTCATTATAATGTTGTTACAGTGAGTGTAATCTACTCATAAATACTGTAGCTTCGACGAAGGGAAGATGAAGCAATAGTAATGTGTAACCGAGTGTGTTGTACGGGCCATATAGATGTAGCTTGCATTCTGGAGATCGTAGATTCGAAACGCATCATCGACAGCCGTGAAGATTGTTTTCCGTAGTTTCCCTATTTTTACACCAGGCAAATACTAGGGCTATTATTATGGCCACGGCTCTTCTTCCCCAGTCCTCTTTAAACGATAATCACCACCACTTGCCTTTTCCTATCTGATAGTTGCCGAAAACCTATGCGATTATATATATAAAAATCCCATACAACCTACTTTTTAGTTTTCACTATTATGTGTGTTTACTTGGCAGTAAATATAAGTGAATCTCTCCCGGATGATGTATGTGACAGCCCTCAGACGATCGGGACACGTAATTGTGATATGTATGTAGTCGAAGTGACCTATAAATCCATGGAAATTACCCCATGTATATAATAAAATATATCGATTGCCAAGAATTGTTCAAGTTGACAGTTACCAGACTGTCACTTTGTCAGTCTCAAGAAACAAGTCTCTCATAAAGCGGAACCTTATTTTTTTATTATCTCCCCGTGCATGTCAAACGAATTGCTGCGATTTAGCAGCGGGTGACCCACAGAGAGGCCGTCGGACTAACCTTTCTTCCCGGAATCATCTCAACATGATAATACAAATTACATATTTCACGGTACATAACCTCTGATTGTGATTCACTCCTGTCATTTGAGGTTAAACAGTGCTCTCGGCAGTGCTTAAATATGACCGGTTGAACATCGGTTTTAGACAGTGTCTAAGTGATAAATAACGTCTCTGCAATGCGGCAGCCATACTTAGGCATTGTTTAACCGTAGACATCGTCTAAATGCCGTTTCTGCAATCGGCCCTATCAGTCTTATGCCATTTTTATTGGTCTGTTTTTGAGCTGGTCATTTTCCTATTATGTCTCTGTATCCCTTTTCTTTACTTAATTGTGCATTGAAGTCGCCTATTAAAATTTTGGTACGATTTTTATTTAGAGTAAGTCGGGGAGAGATGGCGCATATTTTGTAATGATCGTGCAGCAAGTCTTAGCCAACATTTCGATTAGCTTATTTTTATGCTAGACGTCATTCCCTATATCTCTCCTCACTGCCTTTTGAAGGAAATGATCTGAATGTAAGTAGATTACAGAAAGAGATCGTTTATTTGAAAGTGTGTCACCTGCGCCATCTCTCCCGTGGTGTCCGGGTGAGATGGTGTTACGTACTTGATATGCTAAGGAAGGAAGAAATTAAGAAGTAAACTATGATTACAGGTTTAATACATTTATTTACCTTATTTACATTCACTTGTCTTATTTCTTGGTCACTAATAAATCAATTAATTATTTAAACTTCAAGATTTATCCCTCAGTCCTTTTAGGATATGTTTTTGCTTAATCTCTCTCGTCCACAATCATTACACAAGTTCTTATACACTGAACACAATTCATGCAGCCACTTGTTGCAGACGGTGCACTTAATCCAATCATCCGTCTTTTTGTCAAATAATAGTTCTACCAGCACTCCACACACACTTGTTGCAATCATCGGATATTGCATTATTTTGCCCATCTTGAATCATTTTAGCTGCTTCATTGGAATGAGGTTTTTCTCCTTTCCTACTCTTTCCCGTTGTGGCAGTGGTTGCAATTTTTCTTTGCACTTTATTCTTTTCGTTCACTGAAATTTCTCTTTTGTTGGAGATGTTACGCTTTAAAGATTCATTAAAGGCATGTACCACAAACTTCAATTAGGCTGTAGCTGCTTCCTCTTCTCCATAATTAGTATAATTTGACACAGAATTTTTTAAAAATGCATATAGGCTATATAATATATTTTATATTTTATTAACAAACTGATCAGAGGATGGAAATACATTTTATACCTAAATGGAAATTCAAAGAATACCACGCCATCTCTCCCGGAAATGTAGCGCGCCAACTCTCCCGACATTTGGGGAGAGATGGCGCACCCCTGCCCCAAGAACTGCGTTGGCCCAACATGGCGTATATCACACCAGCATAGTCGTTGACTAACCCAGTCACCCGCCTGTGCCAATGCACAGTTAATTTAACTTGAACAACCCAGTCAGTGGGCTTTTATAACCTGCCGTAGCAAAACTTTGAAGGTAGAGAAGACGTACTTGCCAGAAATATCCATGATTTCAGGCAAAATCACTCACACCATGTGACATCCAAAAGACAGCTTTTGTTCTCACGTACACACTGTACATACGAGAAGCAGTGGTCGAGTGATCTAGCGGGCGATTGCCGCACTGGCCTACCCTGCGTCATCTCACCCGGTGCGCCATCTCTCCCGGAATCACTATATATTTGTCACTGTTTGATCCAGAAGGTCCCAGAATTCATCCACCTTTTCTCTGGTTATTTTCCTATTGTTTTTATCATTTGCAGGGAGCATGGGGATTAATTATTGTGAACATTTTATTCGATGCCTTTATTGTTAGCGTTGCGAGTCTTGGGGATTGTGCTTGAAAATCTATTATCGAATCAATTATTTTCAAGTTGACTGTGAATCTTGTACCAAATTGTGGACAATTCCTCATCACTTTTTCTCCAGGTATGCCTTTGTACACTCTATACCCTTGGGATTACATGGGTTCCTGGTCTGAATTCCTCGTCTCTTGTAGTCCTGCTGTAAGGATCCTTTCTTTGTCTAGTTCATTAGTTAGGATTTTTAATTTTCCCACCCGTGCCAGAGAGCTGATGTTATATGTTGCTAAATAGTTTATCTGTTTCAATTTTACTCTTTGGTTTGTCTTGGGTATTTCCAGATGCTCCAAATCATCTGACTCATCTGACTGAAGGTCTTTATAAATAAGCAATGCCTTTATAAATAAGCAATGCCTTTATAAATATTTAATTTTATAACTAAACAACATTTATAAAAGTATCAAATTTTCATTAAATGCTGTCTAATTAAGGAAAAATTCAGAAAGCAGTCAATGTAAATTATTTTGGCTATGAGATGTTAAAATTTTCTTACAAACTGGAATGTTCTAAAATGAGTACTTTATCAAAAAAAAAAAAAAAAAACAGGTTTTCATATAACTCAATTACACATCAATTACAGAACAAAACTCACCCAGAGCGGCTAATAGCGTATCAGATTCTCCCTTTTTAGCGGCAGAATACATATTCTTCAAAGTATATCTGGAACATAACACAAAACAACACCATAGATTCTCACATACCCATCAAAGAATACTTTTTGTTATGACTGATGTATTAAAATGCTGACACCAATACTCTCAAACAGAGATAACGAATCTATTCTATTGGACTATCATGTGTAAGTCTAATACTTTCAAATTCCATTCAAGAAGAATAAAGATGGAAATGAAAGAGTCAAATACTCATCAAGAGTTGATTCATTACATCTTGACAGAACGGTTACTGACCGGCTATCCTTCAAGTACAAACGTCTACAGTACAAAGGCACAAGAAAGGAGGAAGATAAATTAAATAAATAAATAAATAAATAAATAAATAAATAAATAAATAAATAAATAAATAAATAAATAAATAAATAAATATGAAGACCTCAGATGACATGGTTTACATCAGCAAGAACACAATGGTGCAAGGTGTTCAAAATCAAAAGGATTGGATACATGTCAGAAACTAACGGATAACAGTTCAGGAAGACGACATGGGGAAAAATAAATCAAGAACAATAAAACACTTCACATACAATGCTCTCATTTTTATAGGAAACTTTTGCATCATTAAGCCACTGACCAACTTCCGCTCCCCACCGACCCCAGTGTAAGAAGCCAGATGGCGGGGAGTGTGTTCCATAATTACTAGCAAATCAAGACATTTATCAATTACAGAATAATAAACGCCCACACTCACTCATTCACTCACTCACTCCATAGGCTTCTGAGAGACGTGAAGTTCCCGTGCCGATCTCACAATCTTCTTCCATCCTTTTCGATCCTGAGCATGCTCTTCTCAGTTATCAATTTGGAGGGTCCAGCATACCTTGTTGATCTCCTTTTTCCAGGTGCTTCGGGGTCTTCCTGAAGGTCTTTTCCCATTAAGAGACCCCTTGTATGGATCTACTGGTGCTCTGTTATCCTGCATTCTCAGTACATGTCCACCCCAGCGCAGTCTGTTGGATTCTATCACACCCATTATAATGTGTTGTTGAGAGAGGGTGTAAATCTCATAATTAGATTTTTTCTGCCAGCTTTGAGAGATAGGATCGAACCATGGGCCAAATATTTTTCTATAAACATTATTCTCAAAGACTTGCAACTGCTGCTGCTCTTTCTTGGTTATACTCCATGTCTCGGAACCATACACAAGTACTGATCGAATGATTGTATTATAATCATTTTTGTATTCCTTGTTTAAAACTTGGACCTAACATAGGGCTCATCGAGTAAAAATAAGAAATGCTCACAAATTTAAATATTAATATTAAAAATACTGTACATGTATAGAGGTTTATTACTCGCCAATCATTTCAGATACTGCTGAAAATAACCTCCTTCCCGTTGTGAGACTCTTTTTCATCAACTTGAAAACACAAGATTTTGTAAGAATGCCAGAGTCAAGATATTAATAAGCAAATCTTCGAATGCATCTTCTATAGTTTTTTTTCTTTTTCTCAAGTAACATTCCACCAAAAAATATTTGTAGTTCAACCAAATACAGCATTAAAACAAATGATTTGCCACTTTCTGTAATTCTGCTTTGGTAGTAGAATGTGCTGTATTGCACGTGTTATTTGGCCTTCAATTCTTCTATTGTATGGAATAAT
This sequence comes from Anabrus simplex, assembly GCF_040414725.1. NCBI lineage: Eukaryota > Metazoa > Arthropoda > Insecta > Orthoptera > Tettigoniidae > Anabrus > Anabrus simplex. The sequence goes on along the minus strand of NC_090265.1, from coordinate 1,145,102,678 downwards.
TTCAGTAAACATTGTCTTTTAGGGTTCCCCAAATATAATAATCATAGTATATCAGGTCGGCTGATCTAGGGAGACAGGAAATTGTACCAATTATCCACTCATCATAACTGGATGTAAATTGGCTGTGGCACAGTCCTATTGAAAATATCCATCGTCCTTTTCTTCCTGTACCAATTCATTAAAAAATGGATGTAAAATTGTCCTCACATAGATATCTGAATTCACACAGTCACTGAAAACTATTGGCTCAATTACCTGCCGTGCACTTATCACACACCATGACCCTATTTTAATGGGATGTAATGAAAGTTCCTGTACAATATACGGGTTCTCAGTACTCCACAATCAAACGTTTTAGATAATTTGCATGTCCAGAAAGATGGACCCACGCTTTGTCAGACATGAACATCAGCTGTGGATCCAAATTTCCACTGTAAAAACATCAACAAAACCAATTACAGAACCTCATTCTTCCAACAAAATCTGTCTGGTGAAGTTCCTGCATAAAACTTATTTTATATGGTCAAAATTTCAGCACACTTGCTTTGTAGGCTGATACCATAGGTATTTACATTGACTGTGCTAGACGATTACGTGATTTTCTGGGACTTACTTCAAACCATGATCAATATCCCCAAGTTTATCTTCAATAAAAAAATACCTTTTCCACTCCCTCTGTACAACACAAACTGAACCTGTTGCAAGCCACTTTTTCATCAAATTTAACACAAGATTTTGTAGGAATGCTAGTCAGGATATTAATGAGCAAATCTTCAAACACTTTTTCATTATTTTTTTTTTTTGCATCACACCAACACAGATAGGTCTTATGGTAACCATACGACAGGAAAGGCCTAGGAATGGAAGGAAGCGGCTGTGGCCTCAATTAAGGTACAGCCCCAGCATTTGCCTGGTGTGAAAATGGGAAATCAAAGAAATCCATCTTCAGGGCCTGCCGACAGTGGGGTTTGAACCCACTATCTCCCGGATGCGAGCTGACAGCTGACGACCAACTTGCCCGGCATTTTTTACAAGTAACGTTCCACCAAAAAAAAAATTATATTTACTGTGATTACTTACTACAAAAGCAATATACATATGCAACAGTTGCACACATGTTCAGTATAATTCCCATAAGTAGTTAACTGCAAGGCTAGCTTCCCAAATTGTGGTCATGGAAATGGAAGTCAGCCGGTGGCTGAATGAAGTGGACATTTCCTCGTAAAATGAGAGCACTATATAAGTACAGATCACCTAGGTAGAGGGATCAAGTGATTTACATTAATAAGAATAATTATAGAAAACAGATGGAGAACAGTATATATTTTGTTCCTATTCACTTTCTTAAGGAACCAGTACAAGTCACTGCAGGTAGATCAGCAGAGGGAAGATGGAGGGGTGAGGCAAGAGGAAAGGGAAATGTAGAATAGAGGATAGGAAGAATGAGGTGGAACAGGGTGTGAGAAGGAGAAAAGGAGGAGGAAATGGGTTCTATAGATGTAGGGAAGTTAAGGGAGACCTGGAGAGGAGAGGATCCAATGAGGTGGGGGGTTGAGGATCTGGTCATGGGTGACTCAATTGTCAGGCAAGTGGAGGAAAGGGAACCAGGGTAGAGAGTTATCCAGGAATTAGGTTAAGGCAGATACTGAGGAAAATAGAATGGTAGGGGGCATAAAGGAAAAAATGATAATTTTCCACATTGGTACCAATAACATAAGGCAAGTAGAAATAGGTACAAACACAATTGGGGATGTGTAGGACCCAGTTAAAGCAGCACAGAAGCAATTTAAGGAAGCAGAGATTTTTATCAGTGGGATACTGTGTAGGAAGGACACTGACTGGAGGGTAATTGGGGATTTAAATGAAACTATGGAACAGGTATGTGGGTAAATAGGAGTGACATTTGTAGATCCTAATAGGTGAGTACAACAGGAAGTGTGATGTGGAACATGAGTATTTATCATAGAGACACGTTAGGAACGGTGGGAGAGGGAGTACGCATACTGGTCAAAAACAAATTTGTAACCTACGGAAAAAGTTAAGGAAGAAAAACATGAAATCTTAGGTGTAAGACTTACCTGTAAAGATAATAGGCAACTGGAAGTTTTCAGGGTGTACAGACCTGGTAAGACTGGCGCTGACCCTGATGCAGAATTATTTTATAAGATAATCAGCTATGTGGGGAACGGCACAGAAAGAAACGTTATTTTAGCGGGTAATCTGAACTTACCAAATGTTAACTGGGAAAGTAATGTGAATGACAGAAAGCATGACCAACAATTGGAGAATAAGTTAATATGGGAAAGACAACTGAATCAGAAAGTGATGGAACCAACTAGAGGGAAAAATGTTCTAGACAGGGTGCTGATAAATACAGATGAGCTCTATAGAGAAAGTGAAGTGATAGATGGTATAAGTGATCATGAAGCTGCTTTTGTCATAGATAAAAATAAATGTGATAGAAAGGGATGACATAAAAGTACGACTATTAGGGAATACCATATGATCGATAGGAGAGGCATGGGGAAATTTCTTAAAAGCAATATTGATCAATGTAAAATGGTAAATAACAATGTAAACAACCTATGGGATGGGTTTAAAGAAATTGTTAAGGAGTGTAAAAAGAGATATGTACCTTTAAAATTGATAAGAAATGGTAAGGATCCATTACATTATAACAGGGATATAAAGAGATTAAGAAGGAGGTGCAGATTAGAAAGAAATACCATAATTAAGAATGGTTGCAGGAGTAAAGAGAGATTGAAGGAACTTACTGGAAAATTGGATTTAGCAAAAAAATCAGCTAAGGATAACACGATGGCAAACATAACTGACAGCCATATGAATTTCAGGGAGCAATGGAAGGATATGTATAGTCCAACCCATTGGCTAAATGGTCAGCAGTGAAGCCTTAAGTTCAGAGGGACCCGGGTTCAATTCCTGGCTGGGTTGGAGATTTTAATTGCTTCTGATTAATTCTTCCAGCCTGGGGATTAGGTGTTTGTGTTTGTGCTAACACTTTTCTCTTCATATTCACACAACACAACACACAACCTTTAAGTCGTAAGAAAGAGTAAGGACCCATTATATTATAACAGGGAAATAAAGAGATTAAGAAGGAAGTGCAGATTAGAAAGAAAGAGAGTTAGGAATGGTTGCGGGAGTAAGGAGAGATTTAAAGCATTATCTGATCCTGTAATGATTAAGAGAGGCGTCCTGCAGGGCAGTAGTATTGGACCTTTATGTTTTCTTTTATATACATATATATATAATAAGAGTAAAGATCTGGAACCACAGATAAGGATATTTGCAGATGATGTTATACTCTATAGAGTGGTGAACGAGTATAGGTCTTATGGCGACGACAGGATAGGAAAGGGCTAGGAGTTGGAAGAAAGTGGCCGTGGCCTTAATTAAGGTACAGCCCCAGCATTTGCCTGTGTGAAAATGGGAAACCACAGAAAACCATCTTCAGGGCTGCCAACAGTGTGATTCGAACTAAATATCTCCAAGATGCAAGCTCACAGCTGCGCACCCATAACCGCACAGCCAACTTGCCCGGTGGTATGAATATTAATGGGATGAAAAGTCAAGTTGTAAGTTTCACCAAGAGGAAAAGTCCTCTCAGTTTTAATTATTGTGTTGATGGGGTGATAGTATCTCATGGGGAACAATGTAAGCACCTAGGTGTTAATATAAGGAACGATCTTTGTTGCGGTAATCACATTAATGAGGTAGTTAAGAAAGGTTAGAGCTCTTCACATGGTTATGAGAGTGTTCAGGGGTTGTAGTAAGGATGTAAAGGAGAGGGTGTGTAAGTCTCTGGTAAGATTGCAGTTAGAGTATGGCTCCAGTATATGGGACCCTCACCAGTACTACTTGATACAAGAACTAGAAAAAATTCAAAGGAAAGTAGCATGAATTGTTCTGGGTGATTTCCAACCAAAGTAGTAGTGTTACGAAAATGTTACAAACTTTGGGCTGGGAAGGCTTGGGAGTAAGGAGAGTAGGTGCTCGAGTATGTGGTGTATTTCGAGCTGTCAGAGGTGAGTTGGCGTGGAATGACAGAAGTAGAAGAATAAGCTTGAGCAGAGCTGTTAAAAGTAATAGGAAAGATCATAATATGAAGTTGAAATTAAACAGGACAAACTGAGGCAAATATTTGTTTATAGGACGAGGGGTAAGGGACTGGAATAAATAAACATGGTAAATGTTTGATAAATTCCCAAGTTCTTTGGAAACGTTTAACAAAGAGTTTGGTAAACAACTGATAGGGAATCTGCCACCTGGACAACAGCTCTAAATGTAGTTCATTGATGACCGATTCATTCATAGATTGATTGACTGATTAACTGAGAATGTATGTCCAACCCTTGCCAAGTTTCCTCTACGGGATCGAGTATGAAGCAACATGAATCTTCATAGTGAGTTTTTATGACTAGATGCCCTTAGTGATATCAACCTTGTCAGAAAACTTAACGAGATGTAATAAATTACGTGATATTTTATAGTAGGAAGAAAAAAGGTGAAACCTGGTGCTGGCACATAGCTTACTCGTGTTGAATAGCATCAGGGGATCTCCTCAAGGTTTAATGCCCCATCCAATGCCCTCACTCCATATAAAAGTTGCAGAGAGGTTTGGAATTGAATCCAGGCTTTTGGCATGCAATCTAGTGATTAGAAATCGTATACCACCACCTACCCTACCCTGCCCTGCCAGCTAACATTCTGATGGTGAAAATCTTTTTGACTAACAGGACTCAAACCGGCTAACCAGTGTTAGACCATATAGACTTGATGCCTTAACAATCATGGCCACCAGGCAGGATTACTGTCTTACCCGAGAATGAATTATAGAGACATTTCCAGGAAGAATACTGGATTCAGTTGGAAAAGTTTAGAAAAGCAGTTAAGTGGTGGTTGTTTCTTCATGTAAAGGAGCTAAGAATGTCTTGACGATCAGCCCAACATACAGAGAGAAGGATCTAAACATTAAATACCCTCCTGCTCCATCCCAATTACTGGGGGCTTAATAAAACTGGGATACCCTCTCTCCGTGGGTCACAAATATGGAGGGCCCTAGACCGGGGTAATGAATGAAGACCTAAATGGAACCTGCAGAGGAGAAGATAGTCTTTTCGTACAGCATAAAAGGCGGAAGAGGAAGCCCTGTACTCTAGTTCAACATGAGTAACAGATTCTTCACATTCAGCGAAGACAGAGAAGATGGAGTTTGTACACCAGAACTCATGGAGGAGGCAGCCCAGTGTCCAGAGTTAAGTGGACATTTCCTGATGGAGGACAGCAGCTCCAAAAGCATTACGTAGTGGACATGGGAAACACTGCTCTAGCAGCCTCTACGGTTCCCACACTGCGGCGCAGAAAGGAAATGGACGTCTATCTTTCCAAGACATTCAATATGGTTACAGTTAGAGTTACTAAAGCAATGGCCCTCATTCCGGGGCACCCCTTAAATGGGGAAAGGGAATCAGAAATCGCCCCGAAGACAATTAGTGATAATTTTCAAATTTACAACAAAAGAACAAGAGTTGCGACATGAAATGTGCGAAGTTCATATATGACTAGAATGCTTGCAAATATTGAAGCAGAAAAGCAGTGTCTGAGCCTTGGTGAAGTTAGATGGCCTGGATCAGGGACACAGAAGACTGAAAACATTGTCCTATATTACTCTGGTAGTGGTGCTCCTGAACATCGATATGGAATAACTGTGCTCCTCTATTCTGATCTGGTGAAGTCAGTCATCAATTTCATTCCCCTTGGAGATCAAGTCATGCATTTTAAAATGCAAACTTTCACCACGCCAAGAATATTGTCTAGGTTTATACTCCAACAGAAGATTAAGAAGATGAGTTGGTTGAGAAATTTTATTCCACCCTGGAGAAGGAAACAGAACATGAAAGAAAGCATAGACAACAGTAGTCCTCAGTAACTTCAATGTAAAGATAGGTTTTGATGTGAAGGATGACAATGTTGAACAATACAGTCTTGGTGAAAGAAATACCAGAGAAGATCATCTGGTACAGTTTTGTTAGGACAACAGCTCTCTATCGTCAATAAATTCAAGTTATAACCCCAACACTTGTATACATGAACATCCCATTGCGAACGTCACATTGTCAGGAACCAGATATTCATCTTCATCAAAAGTCATCTGAAAACATTCATTAAAGTGGCTACACTCTACCCTTGTACAGATGTTAATAGTGACCACAACCCCGTGATCATGAATTTCAAACTCCATTGCTTTGTCAAGATTAAACTCTCTGCAAACCCTAGGCACACTGATATACAGAAACTTAACCTCCAGACATGGGCTCAAACAACCTTGAAGTCTGAACAAATGAATGCAGTAAAAGGCTCAGGAACAGTTTATATTGAACCACAATGCAGTGTCCTAAAGAATGTGTGTGTGTGTGTGTGTGTACGCGCGCACGCGCGCACACACACACACACACACACACACACACACACCAGAAAAATGTTCTGAGAACTAGAAATCCAGAAGAAAATAATGTAAAATCCTTAGTGAACAGAAGAAAAATTACAAAATTGAAAAATACTATTCTAAGGATTACATGAACTAAAATCATACCAAAAGCTGGGCATTGGGAACCCTACATATTTATATTTAGAAAATGAAACATTAAGCCTTTATCTTACAAATAATGAAGTTCAATTAGATATAACCATTCCACAATACAGTTTAGTCGCCCGTTGTCCGGTCCTGACATTTTTCAGATAGTACTGCTGATTTTGAAAAACGCAATATAAATAAATGCAAGGTGATAAGATATATCACGCATAAGTAGATTAGATTCTGTATTAATGCAGTGAAAATGCGATCAGGAAGTACAAAAAAATTACCTCCAATATACTAAAACTAAGAATAGTGTAACCAATATAAAACTGTTCCAATTAAAATCAACTATACTTCAAAAATAGTGTAAATAAAAAGAAAACATCCCAGTCAGAATTAACCACACTCCAAGAATAGCATAAATTATAACAACAGTCAAAATTAAGCATACACAGATAATGAAATAACTGTAATAACAAAAGATCAGTATGTGTGTAACAATAAAATAATAACATTAAAACCTGAACGCTGAAAATAGTATCATCGCTTAAGTGGGAAAATGAACATTTGGCTACACTTGCGTTGGTAGTATGGGCGAACTTCTATTGAAATCTTTCAAGTCCCGTTTTGCGAGTTATCACATTCAACTGGATAATCAACAGTATCCCAGTGCTGATAAAAACATTGCCTGTACAATAAGACTTCAATATACTCATAGAATAGTCGTATCACTTGCTATCAAATGAAACAAGTTATGTACTCACATTAACTATTCCAAAGGGAATATACCACACTCCTCGTAAATATTGGTGTCTTTGCCCGTATTACTAGTCTCAGTGGAGTCACTGCTGTCATCCTTACCCACGGAAACAATACGTTTTGCCAACCGACATTCAACAATTCCATTAGCTTCCTTTCCCCGGTGCAGATCTTCCCATATGTGACTCACAATACTCTTCTGCTGATTCTATGGAAAAATTTTGACTGCCAGGTGCACTAAGCTTTCAACATCAGCAAGACGAAAAGATTTCCTATGTTTGGCAACATATTCTTTCACGTGTCCAAATTAGCTCGATAGCATTAAAATGGCAGTAGTAGGGATTAAGCATAATTACCCTATGACCATGAGCTGTAGCGATGGAGTCTACTTCTCCTACAATAATATACGTATTTATTGATCCTCCTGTTCAATACATTATTCCATCTCTTAAGATGAAGTATGAAGTTTATTCAGACATGTTTCGACTACTTATGACCTATAATAATTAAAACATTATCAGATTAAAATATACGTATACACCATAGGGGCCTTATCATTTGGGATATTTACAATCCAGTAAAAAAAGTATTAGCGTTAATAATACCTAACATAGTAAGGCATACGCTTTTGTCCGTTGTAAAATAGCTTCTTGTTGTAATTTATAAGGACTATTAACATTTATTAAAATCCTACCACTCTTCTAATGTTCAAATAGTATGCTGCTGGTACATCTTAGTTCTACAGTAAGTATTATTGAAGTACATATTGGGTAACTTTAAGATGCAATATAGTAAGTTAACCATCAACTAGGTATCATCTGCAATGGAAGTGAAAAAATACATAATTTTGTATGTTGGGAACGAAAACTAAGGTTTGAATCATATAGATTGTATTAACTTATTTGCCCACTTAACTGTCCTGGATCTGCCGTTTCTGGGGTCTGCCTCTCAAGTGCCAATGACCCCATAAGACGTATTATTAATTTTAGAGGTAGTCCAACTTGCAAGACATCGCAATTCATCCAAAAATTCCTAAGGACACACTATCATTTTCAGGGAGTTACAAATATAAAGAACTCGATAGAATTATGTAATAAAAACGAAAAAACGAAATATGCTGAAACATCACACTTTTCACTCATTCAACATCACTAATATGCATGTCAACATTCCCATTAATAAGACCATCAAACTAGTAAAAGACAATCTAATTACATACAGTACATTAAGTACAGGAGAGAGAGAGAAACAAATTCTAAAGTTTACATTACACAATTATTATTTTACTTTTAATAATGTAATATACCAACAAACAGGTCTCCCTATGGGAACACCAGCATCTAGAATTTTGGCCAACATATATACAGACCACATAGAATATAGCAATATAATTGGCAAAATTAAGGCCATGAAACAATGGACACGTTGCATAGATGACGCCTTTGCTATTATAGATACGGACATCAACAACATGAAATAACGTGCTCGAAAATAATATAGATCCTCACATAAAATTTACTATGGAAACTGAAAACAAGAATATACTTAATTACCTTGACATATCCATGACATGCGATCTTAAGAATAGATTATCTTTTGATATATATACATAGAAATCCAATGAATACTGGCAACACAATTCATCAAACTTCATTGGACACCGCCATACAGAAGAAAACTGCCTACAATAGTATGGTGACAGATAGAGCCCTAAAAATACCACTGTCCCAGAAAAATTTCAAAAATAAATAAAAGCCACCCAAACAGTAGCTGAGAATAATGGATTCAGCATAACATTTATAAATAAAAATACCAGTATCAATAAACAGAAAAACAAACCCAAGAGTACACTAAAGAAAGAACCAAATCAAATGAAATTCACTTTATTTGCAAATGAAGTGACTACCACAGTGGCAAATGGTACACTAAAATACATTATTGTCAAGCACTATTTTAAATTAACAAGAGAAGATATTTTCCTAGAATACAATATTATACAATTTACATTAACAATTTTTTTTATTAAACAGACAACTCATCCTTAACAAATTCATATTGTTTACAAAATTCTACTTATAAAATCTCCTGTACTTACAAACATAGTCAATTCATATACAGTATGTAAAATTACTTCAAATAATACTATACAACTGGTATAAGATTAAAATTTACATTGCATTTATTTATTTATTTTAACCCATTTTGGAATCTAAGTAGCATAATGACCTGCTGCGTCTAAACCAGAGCCCCTATTGCCACCGCTTTTCAGTTTCTGAAGGGCCTCCACAGCTACAGTAGCGGTCTCAGGCCCTCGAAGTCCCCACTGTACTTCACCCTTACAGGCAGTCCCCTACTTTGGCTGTCCAAGCTCCATAGACCACGGGATGGAATTAATTTATTCACGCACATTTTTTTATTTACAATAACCTGCACTGGTTGTAAAGAAAAGTTCTCCATATTTACGTTTAATAACAGCAATATATATCAGGTCACTAATGTTAATAAAAAACGTAATATAAAAAATGCATATAGGACCAATCATACTAATACAAAATAATTTTTTACTGCCATTAATAATAATAATAATAATAATCTTAACAAACACAGTAAATCTGGAATGCATAAATGGGAATGTTAGGAATGTGAATCTATGTACGTTGCACAAATAGGTAGAAATTCGATAACAAGGTATACAGAACAACATAACGCCATTAAACATAAACATTTCCCTCCCATGAGTAACCATCATAAGAAGTCTGGTCATAAATACACCATAATAGATAAAGACTTCAAAATCCTATGTAATGAACAAAAGGACCCTTTGCTCTATATTTTATAGAGCATCTACATTAACAATGATCAATACAAGAAGAATCCCTCATATAATTTAAATAAAAATAAATGAAAAAAGAAATATACTAATGAAAGCTTTCACACCAAACATTTGCAAGCAGTACTGCAACAACGATAAGTCCTGCCCAAACATACAAGAACCACACCCTTTCCTACACACACGGAAGTCACTCCGCCCCTTCCGGCAAGACCTCCCTCCTCCTGTAACAGCAGTAACCATATTACCCAATAATAAGACGGCACTTGAGAGGCAGACTCCAGAACAAGAGATCCAGGACAGTTAAGTGGGCAAATAACGTAAGTTAATACAATCTATAGGACTGAAACCTTAGCTTCCGTTTCCAACATATGAAATTACCTATATTTTCATTTCCATTAGAGATGATGACTACATAACTGTTACACTCATTAGAAGGAAAACTCATTCATTTTCATTTCCTCTTGTCCAGCTTCTGTCAGCTACGGGTGTTGATGGCAATTCTCCACCACTCCCCTTCAGTAACTGTATTCCAGTCCAGCCCAGTCGTCTTTTTCTTATGCTGTTCTTGACAGAGTCCATCCATCTTGTTCTGGTTCTCCCTCTTACCCCTCTTTCCTTCTTTCAGCCTCCAACCCTTGTTTTGGTACCCTCCCTCCATCCTCATAACATGTCCAAAACATGTCAATTTATTCTTCTCCATCCTATCACTCAGTTTTTCTATCAGTATCTCCTTTCTTACCACAACATTTCTTTCTCTGTCCCTCCTTGTCTTCCCTACCATACTCCTCAGGAACTTCACCGGCCTGAATTTTACTCTCATTTCTTGCAGTCCACGCCTCTGATGCATACGTTACTATAGGGGTATAGTATATCTTGTACATTATTTCTACATTTCATAGAAACTTCTCTGTTCCACACCAGGTTCCTTATATTCTGGTACAACATATCTCCCACTTGTACCCTTCTGCTGATCTCCTTGCATCTTGCATTATTTCACTTCCCAAATATCTGAAGTATTCAATAACCTCAAGGTTTAGTCCCCTTATACTAATGATTCCTTTTCCTTCTCTTTTTCCTCATCATCACCACTGTCTTGTTCTTCTCCACACAGATTATTGTACCACATTTCTCAATATTGTCATTTAAAGCCTCTAGTTGGATTTACACTTCTGTACTGTTGACTCTCCAGATTACTGTCATCTGAAAACAACAATATTTTAATATCTCTTCCACATCTTGCCTTTGTTTCCTTTAGAATTTTATCCATAACGATTATAAACATAAGTGGATACAATACACTTCCCTGTCTTAGTCCAGTTTGGTTTCTTCTCACCGAGCTCGATAGCTGCAGTCGCTTAAGTGCGGCCAGTATCCAGTATTCGGGAGATAGTAGGTTCGAACCCCACTGTCGACAGCCCTGAAAATGGTTTTCCGTGGTTTCCCATTTTCACACCAGGCAAATGCTGGGGCTGTACCTTAATTAAGGCCACAGCCGCTTCCTTCCCACTCCTAGCCCTTTCCCGTCCCATCGTCGCCAAAAGACCTATCTGTGTCGGTGCGACGTAAAAGCAACTAGCAAAAAAGTTTGGTTTCTAAACCAATACATTGTACCCATCAGAGCCTGAACACAACTGAAACAATTTTTATACATTGCTTTCACTAATTCCCTTGTCCAGCTCCACGAATACATGGTTAGCGCGCTGGCTTTTGGTCAGAGGGGTAACGGGTTCGATTCCTGGCAGGGTCGGAAATTTAAACCATCATTGGCAAATTTCGCTGGCACAGGGGCTGGGGGTATGTGCCGTCTTCATCATCATTTCATCCTCATCACAACATGCAAGTCACCTATGGGAGTCAAATAAAAGAAAAGACCTGCACCTGGCGAGCCGAACATGTCCTTGGACACTTGCAGCACTAAAAGCCATACACCATTTCATTTCATTTCATTTCATTTCACTAGTTCCCTCGACTGCCTTCCACATCCTTTTCTTTCCAGGGTTTCCCACACCTTTTCTCTATTAACCCATTGGAACCTGACTAATAGTCTAACCTGCACAGACAAAAAACTCTATTTTCGAGAATTACGCTTTAATTTTGTTTATTGAGAATCGGCCAAAAAATGGCATTTTTACAAATCTATATACATCACAGATCAATGCCTAACTGTACATTAACTGTTTTTCAGTCTTCAGTACTGAATCATCGTGTGGTATTTTTTTTTATCAGACAGTATTTTGTGTTTTTAAAGAGTATTCTGTAGAAGGATGGATTCCATTTAGAAGATTCACTGAACTTCAAGGAGTAATCTACATGCGGTGCAAGACTCATCACTTCCTAGTCACTAAAACGACAAACGTGTATAAATTGGTATGGAACAATTTCGTATGTCGGCATTCGGTCCAATGAGTTAACACCATCGTATGCCTTCTCTAGATCGAGGAATACCATCACCAGATCTTTTTCATATTCCCACTGGTTTTCCATCAGTAATCTCATGCTAAATATAGGGTGTATCATTGACCTGCTCAATCAAAATCCATACTGCTCTTCTAAATTTCTTTCTGTCCTTCCTCTCATTCTCCTTTCTATTATTCTCTCCAATATTTTGGCTACTTGTGACAACAGTAACCTATATAACCAATGTAGATAAACAGGTCCTGCTGCCTTCATCACTGCCACACACATTTCATTCATCCCTGTAGCTTTTCCTGTTTTCATTTGTTTAACAGCCATTTCCACCTTTGCTATTGCAATATCACACTCCATTTCTGGATTCTCCTGATTTCCCATTATACTCTCTTCTGCATCATTTCCCACATTCAGGAGTTCATCAAAATGATATTTCCACCTATTCTTTATCTGTTCTTGGTCTGTTATTACATATCCACTCTCTTCCTTCACTTGTTTTGTGCAGATTTTTTATCAATCCATTCAACATCTTTTTTCCACCTTTTATATCCTTTTCCAACTCTTGTGTGAATCTCCCCCAAAAAATTTTTATTTACTCATTCACCAATTTTTTTATACTTAGTTTTAATGTCCTGATACTTAATCTTTCTTCCTTCTTTCCTATCTCTATTCCAATCTTGCCATACTTTCTTCTCTTGTTTAACAACCTCCTTCACCTTTTCATTCCACCAAGGAGCCTCCTTTCCCTTCACTCTTGCCTAAGTTCTGCCACAAATCTTCTCTGCACAGTTTATAAATGTGGTTTTAAATTTGGTCTGTTCTTCTTCTACACATTCTATATCTGATATAGGGATCAGCTGTTTTAATTCGACCTAAAATTTCTCTTGAGTTCTTTTACCTCCTAATTTCCATACTTTTATTTTCTTCTGTCTTATTTCTTTCACTCTCACAATTTTAGCTATTTGTTTTAAATTTTGCCACCACTCCTCTGTGGTCTCCATCAAACAGCTCACCTGGTAGTGCTGTTACATCTATTAGCTGTTTATAATTTTTTTTTTTTATTATTTTTTTTTTTATACCGAGCTTGATAGCTCCAGTCGTTTAAGTGCGGCCAGTATCCAGTATTCGGGAGACAGTAGGTTCGAACCCCACTGTCAGCAGCCCTGAAAATGGTTTTCCATGGTTTCCCATTTTCACACCAGGCAAATGCTGGGCTGTACCGTAAGGCCATGGCCGCTTCCTTCCCACTCCTAGTACTTCCTTGTCCCATCGTCGCCATAAGACCTATCTGTGTCGGTGCGACGTAAAGCAACTAGCAAAAAATTATTTATTTTCTCAAGCAAAAAATAACCAAAAATGTTTTTATCCTTTCACCCAAACCATACCAAGTGAACTTTCTACTATTCTTCTTTCTAAACCCAATGTCATTCACAATCATTCCATTTCTCTCACAAAAATCAATCAACTTATCTCCCGCCATACACAAATGGACCTATCACTTCTTCTTTACCAATTCTGTCATTTTCAACATGCACTTTGAGGCTTCCCACGACTATCACCTCCATATCGGTAATTACTTCCTCGAGTTTCTCCAAGAATTCCTCTATATTTTTCTCACTGTTTCCTGTTCGGTGTGCACAAACTTGGATGAAATCTTTCACTATCACTAACGTAGTCTAGCCGATTCACATTTTCATCCAGGACTTTGTTAACAATCACTCCCACTCCATTGTTTGCATCACCTCCTCCGCTTCAGTATAGGGTGTACCCTCTACTCATCCTCATCATTCCCTTTCCTCTCCACTTGACCTCACTCAGTCCCATCATTCTCCTTCTCTACAAAATCAATCACCTCTTCTGATTTTCCTGACAGGGTCATAACATTATTATTCTCACCTTCATAATATTAAATGCTGGTTGCCCACTTATCACAGCTCCCCCAGTACAAGAACTGCGTGTCGTTTTTAGCAAGTCACGTCCTTTTTCTCAGGCTGACAATTACCACCACTCATTTTAGGCTATTGTTACAATGGAGTCGCCACTCCCAAAGGCATTTTAGAGCTACTGCCAGCAATTATTCAGGCCACCCCTTATATGCGAAACAGATGCCCTTGCAGCTGCCCCTAACATGGGAAACAAATGCTGCTGATGAATAGTGTACTCGTACCATCCTCCGAGTACTGGGCTGCCTCTTTCACAATCTCCATCATTCGAAAGTCCATCTTCTCTGCTGTAGATTCCATTGAGAGGTCTTTGTCCGTAACCCTGAGCTGGGACCCTTACCAGATGCTACATGCCAGGTCACTGTGCTTTGGAACTCACATAGGAAGGGGCACCACTCTCTGGGGAGGACAGCCTCTGAAGACGGGTCCCTACCTGCTTTACATCCAGGATTTTGAAGAAGGAAAAAATTACAATGCATAGTTGCCCAAAACATACTTCAATATATACATACCATAGAACCAAGATGTACCAGCAGCTTACTATTTGAACTATAGAAGAGTGGCAGGATTGAGATTTTAATGGTCCTTATAAATTAAAACAAGAAACTATTTTACAAAAGGCTATAACTTACAATGTTATGTATTATTAACACTAACATCGCTTTTTACTGGATTATAAATAAGAGTTAAACCATCAATACAGAAAATGAAATTTACAAACTGTAATGGAGTCTAGTTCGTATGTGAAAAAAATCTAGGCTTATGGAGTTTTATGCTTTGTAGCAGCTCTACCTTTGTGATATCTCCAAATATCCCTG
Source organism: Anabrus simplex (assembly GCF_040414725.1). NCBI lineage: Eukaryota > Metazoa > Arthropoda > Insecta > Orthoptera > Tettigoniidae > Anabrus > Anabrus simplex. The sequence goes on along the minus strand of NC_090265.1, from coordinate 1,145,087,318 downwards.
GTACATTATTTGCCACCAGCCACTGGAGAATTATTTGTTTTCTTTCATTATTGGTGCTTTGCATACGGGGTATTGTCCATAAAAATTACAGAATTGGAACTTATGTTTGATAGCAGGGTAAACCATATAGTGAAAATAATCCCATGAATTTCTTCATAATAATCACAGGTGCTCTTTGATCTGAAGAGAAGCATAGCTCCCAGAACAAGTTCATTAATGCCAGCTGCATGAAGCAAACTAAGACTACTTCCCTTCCCAGTAGATGCTCTGAAAAACCACACTGCAGTTTCACCTGTCCAGGCCACTGATTTACAGAGCCTGGCATATACCCACATTTCATCTTATCACACCCTTCTACCAGGACAAGTCATCAGAACTTCCCTAAAAAATCTACCTCACCATGATACAATTTAATTTCTCTCCTTCACGGTTTTTCTCTCTTAATCTGGAAGGATGCGCATATGGGTAACTATTACCAAATAGCTTAATATGATAATAGTGGAAACTGTCCTCACTTAGCACGCAGAGCAGCGGCGACAGCACGTAGTGCTGCCATCTAGCGGCTCGCAGGGAACACTAACATAACGCGCTATTCAAACACTACACATTTCGACTTCCAACCCAACGAAATACAGATTTTAAGACGTTTGCGTCGTTCTGGTAACATAATATAGGGAAGGTAAAAGGTGGATGTTGATCTGAATGAACCAGTGATAAGAATAAAACAAATGTAATATCCAATAAAAACATTAGATCGTCGTGTTATGACTAGGGCCTACAGTCTTCAAGAGCAAATCACACATGCAATATATTTTTTAACTTGGCATTTTTACAGGCAATATGTTTCACTGTTGAGCCATTGATTCTATTCACAGATGCCTTTATAAGGACTTTGAAATACTTGTTTGTCGGTCAGTAATTTTACACAGCTGTTACATAAGCCTACACTACATTCATTCAATGACAAAAACCTGTCATTTAATTTTCTTCTAATTCCATCTTTGCTTTCTAACAAAAGCTAAAAAAAACCTATCTTCAAATGTTCTTGATATTTTAGCATCTAACTTTTCCCCACAAATATTTGGAAACATAATTTTAGAATTGTCATATTTTTTCATTTCTATGTGCAAGTTTCCCATGCTATAATCATTATCATAAGATGACAATACATCCCTACACTCAGCATGGGGAAATTTGCTACATGCCCAGCCCATGACATAATTGTCTGCATTTTTCTGTATTATATCATGTCATAATCAGTTACCTGATCACTTAACTCACACTGTCGAGAGACATTAACACCAAAATTGCACTTCATCACATCATTATGAGTCAGTAGAAAGTCTGCAACATCAGATTCACAATTGCTGTCATCAGAAGCACAGAGCAATTGATTTATCATAACACTCCTTATGGCACTGCAAAATTTTGTTGCATCTGGGGTTACATTGTTGCCTTCTCTTGCTCTAATGATGGAAATAATGTTTTCAATGCAGTCCTGTGTGAGCCTCCTTGTTAGCAAATAATGAAAACCATAATCACTATATAATTCAGACCACAATAGTTTCAGTGCAGAAATATTGTCTATCCAACCCTGAATACAGAGAGGGTTGCCTTTGCAGTTATTCTAAACTTTGAGTTATTTTAGACAATCACAAATTTCATCCAGCTTTTTCATATGCCCGGAGTCATTGCTTAAAGGTCTCCTGAACTCTTTGGGGTTACTGAGACTTGAAGAATGAAAAATATCAGATAAAGTATCACACATTTCTATAAACTCTGCAGTGTTTGCAGCACTTGATTGCAAAGAATTGAATGACACATGAACTAGCATTCCAGAAGCTACAGAATGGCTGAGGACTCTGGTGGCTAAACATACCCTCATACCTTTCATCTAAATCTGCCCTTCTGCTCTTCACCCACTGAGTACAGCTAAAAATCGATTAAATGCATAGGTTTAATCATAACAATATTTTAAAGAAAGTATGTTCTCATAGATAGAAAAAAATACCGGCACGTAAACATTAACAGGTAGGCCTATACTCACAGCACTTTGTTGTTAGGAAATCTGTAAAATGGCTTGCGATTACTTTGTCTTCTGTAATGAAAACACCCATGCATAGCACAAATAACTCCTCTTCCTGCCATTTCCAAAATCGTGATACATTACAAGCACAAAACTATCTGAAGTACAAATAAAACACTTCTGGCATACACAGCTGACAGCCGTAGTAAGAGTAGTTAGCCTCTCGAGCCGCTAGATGGCACGCAGAAGCGGTGTCGCCAGTTTCTCGCAGGAGTTTCCACTATTATCATATTAAGCTATTTGCTATTACCCAGGCAAAATTGAAATGTATATTTCAGTTATTTCTAACGAGCTCGTCAGGCCCCACCTCTCTGTATGTTTCGAGTGAACCCTTCCAAATGTCATAACCTTGAATCAGCTGCACAACTTTGTTAGTTCTGCTCATGGTGTGAGAGAAACATCTACTAGATAAATTTCACTTATGTGTGTGCTCATACATTTCAGAATACCATTCTTGTTTATTGTTAACTACTTTGTTTTTATGGATGAACAGTACGGTAATTATTCTTAGACAAGTAGTATACAGTACATGTGCTTCTTTTTTCGGCAAGTTCAAGCGAAATTTTTGTGACCTTCAGGAAGTGAAAATATATCACTCTATGATGTAGAATGGAATTATAAACATTTTGCTCCCAAGGAAACAGCAACATCGAGGCTAGTAATGACTCAGAAATGAAAATGCTGTACTTGGATCACACAAAGGAACATCAGGCATCGAGAAGTAAAATACTGACTCCACCAATGAAACTCCAAAGTCGTGTTCAGTGACTTTCTGGAAAATCTGAGGAAAGGAAAAGTAAAGCGTCAAGCAAGAAGATGCAAAGACCATGGAAGAAAAAGGATAGACAAATCACAATATTATGCAAAAAAATGATTTGCCAGGAACATGTGAAGCCAGTGTGTGGAGAATGTGTGGAAAAAGTGAAAGAACAACAGAAATAATGGACCAGGAGCAGAGGTGCCAACCTTTGAAGTGGGTTATCAGTAATCCCATTTCTAACTTACGCGCGCGCGCGCGCGCGCACACACACACATACACACCAACAAAACGTTTACGAGTTAAATACAAAGCACCCCGTTTGCCCTTTCCTACAGCAATCTATTCTAAAGTATATCATACTGCACAATAAAATTTGCTCATTACCTGTTAGTTCTGTGATAAAAAATTCTCTGTAGCTTGTTTCGCACCCAGCAGCTGCTTTTCGGTGTAGGTTTTCTTGAAACATACTTCCCCCTGAGATGACATTTTTGTCTTCAGAACCATAAGCTATTCCAGTGTAGATGTACTTAACGTAAGCCTGAATTCTGTCTGATTTTTCCTAACAACACTGAAAACTCTTTCTGTGGGAGAGTTACTATCAGGTACACTTAGTACTGCAAATACAACATTACTTAAGGTTTTATACTTAATTTGTCCACTTTCATTTTTAAGCTCTGCAATGTTGCCCCAATTCACATCAATGTTAGGTCCATGTACAACGTATTTAGGGAAAGTATCACACTGGTAAACTGCAAATTCCTCTTCAAGTTTGTCATGATCACTTTCCTTGACAAAATATTCAAGAGATGAATAGGAAACCTTCATTCCGAGAGAGATGTCTACAACTTCGGCACGATGAAGAAATTCATCATCAAGGGGAAATTTCCTGGTAATGTAACTGCAAGCTGCCATAAAAAACTCTCTGACAGAATTATGAAACATCTCTTCATCACAGTCATTATTTTTCAAGTACGCCCTAGCTTTTGCTCCAATTACCAAGCCCTCATTGGCTTTCTGGTATTTCCTCCTCTTGAATTCAACACTCAAACGGGAGGTAGATTCTGACTGAAGAGAACATGGCTGAACAAATCTGACCAATAGGTCGGTTAAAAGACCAGTAAGTTTCCTCCTAAGAAGATGTACGGCTGGAGCATCTTGTTGCAGAAATATATTCACAGAGTTAAAAACAGGAAGTGAACTCTGAAGAAAGTAGCAAAACAGTTTTGTGTGTGGGTCTTGTATGGAAGATTTCATAGTTTCAAACTTCTTGGTGGTCTCATTTTTATGGTGGATCTCACTACAAAACATGAGTGTCAAAGCTTCCCACTGCTCAAGAACTCTATCAACAGACTGAAGAAACGAGAACCAATGGGTACTAACATATTTCAAAATTTTGTGACCCTCTGTGCCACAAACAGCCTGATAAACTTTCAACGTGTTTTGCCTTTTAGAACTCTTATCAAGATAGTAATATAACTGAACCAAACAGTTCTCTACATTGACTGGCAATTGGGCTACTGCTTTTTGTGCACACATGTGTATGAGATGACATGAACAACCCAGGACATAAACAGAAGAATGCCTGTCCTTCACAAATTTGGCAACACCTTTATTTGCCCCTATCATTGTGTATACATTGTCAGATGAAAAAGAAATGCAATTTTCCCATGGAATGGCTAAAGAAGACATTTCACTATTAATAACAGAGAAAATTCCCTCACCTGTATTGTCGGTACTCTCTAACAATGACAATAGAAGAGTTGATATATGGCCTCTCTGAGCATTAAAGAAAGATACAACTATAGGATAAAGTTTAGCTGTATTTGAATCCGTACTACTATCAGTAGCCAAAGAAAAAGGCGTTATTTGCAAAAGTTCACTTATTTCCTTTTTTGCCTCAGATGCCGTGTATTGAACCAAAGCAGAGGTTTTAGTTCTTGCACAACCATATTTCTGAGATATCTTAGAGTCGGGGAACATTGATCTAAACAAATTTCCAGCATGATCTGAAACTGACAACGGAATATTATGCTCCGAACGAAATGATGTGAACAATAATTCGACATTTGTCACCGCAGTTTCATTACTTTTTACAAAGAACGATGAAACAGACTGGTTTCGTAATTTTGATTCACCGTATGTGTGACGTTTCTTGGATTCTATGTGTCTTCTGCAATCATCTCGTCCACCGTGAGACACAGAGAAATCACACGAACACACACTGCAGAACACGTGGTTTTCACTAACACTTGAGGCAAGTAAGCACTGCCATCCTTTCTGTAACCGTCTCGATATTTCTGTAACACTGCTGTCCTCTTAGAAGATGCAATTTGACAATTGCTCCGCTTCATTTCACAAAACCTATCACTACTTTTCGAACCAACGTTTACGATAATTAGAATTGAAATGCGCTAAATATATCACTCGTTCTACGCACACAACAAACCGCGCATCAAGAACAGCAGAGCAAGGAGTAGAGCCTACCTCACGGCCGACTTGATACGTCATTCCCGCGTTATTCTAGCTAAGAGAGCAGCGTATATCTATGTAGCTGGCCGTGATTTCACAACGCTCGCGGGACAAAAACGAAGTGATGACCAAATAACTGCCAAATATGTTTAGTTGCCAACTTAGAAGCATTGAAACAAGGAGGGTTGACCAGTAATGCTCTAGGAGCAAGGAGGTGCAGACTGGAAAGAAATAGAGTTAGAAATGGCTGTGGAAGTAAGGAGAAATTGAAGGAACTTACTAGAAAATTGAATCTAGCAAAGAAGGCAGCTAAGGATAACATGATGGCAAGCATAATTGGCAGTCATACAAATTTTAGTGAAAAATGGAAGGGTATGTATAGGTATTTTAAGGCAGAAACAGGTTCCAAAAAGGACATTCCAGGAATAATTAATGAACAGGGAGAGTGTGTATGTGAGGATTTTCAAAAGGCAGAAGTATTCAGTCAGCAGTATGTAAAGATTGTTGGTTACAAAGATAATGTCGAGATAGAGGAGGAGACTAAGGCCAAAGAAGTAATAAAATTTACATATGATAACAATGACACTTACAGTAAGATACAAAAGTTGAAAACTAGAAAAGCAGCTGGAATTGATCAGATTTCTGGGGATATACTAAAGACAATGGGTTGGGATATAGTACCATATCTGAAGTACTTATTTGATTATTGTTTGGTCGGAGGAGCTATACCAGATGAATGGAGAGTTGCTACTGTAGCCCCTGTGTATAAAGGAAAGGGTGATAGACATAAAGCTGAAAATTACATGCCAGTAAGTTTGACATGCATTGTATGTAAGCTTTGGGAAGGCATTCTTTCTGATTATATTAGACATGTTTGTGAAATTAATAACTGGTTCGATAGAAGGCAGTTCGGTTTTAGGAAAGGTTATTCCACTGAAGCTCAACTTGTAGGATTCCAGCAAGATATAGCAAATATCTTGGATTCTGGAGGTCAAATGGACTGTATCGCAATTGACCTGTCTAAAGCATTTGATAGGGTGGATCATGGGAGACTACTGGCAAAAATGAGTGCAATTGGACTACACAAAAGAGTGACCGAATGGGTTGTTATATTTCTAGAAAATATATCTCAGAGAATTAGAGTAGGTGAAGCTTTATCTGACCCTGTAATAATTAAGAGGGGAATTCCTCAAGGCAGTATTATCGGACCATTATGTTTTCTTATATATATATAAATGATATATGTAAAGGAGTGGAAACGGAGGTAAGGCTTTTTGCGGATGATGTTATTCTCTATAGAGTGATAAATAAGTTACAAGATTGTGAGCAACTGCAACGTGACCTCGAAAATGTTGTAAGATGGACAGCAGGTAATGGTATGTTGATAAACGGGGTTAAAAGTCACGTTGTGAGTTTCACAAATAGGAAAAGTCCTCTCAGTTTTAATTACTGCATTGATGGGGTGAAAGTTCCTTTTGGGGATCATTGTAGGTATCTGGGTGTTAATATACGGAAAGATCTTCATTGGGGTAATCGCATAAATGGGATTGTAAATAAAGGGTACAGATCTCTGCACATGGTTATGAGGGTGTTTAGGGGTTGTAGTAAGGATGTAAAGGAGAGGGCATATAAGACTCTGGTAAGACCCCAACTAGAGTATGGTTCCAGTGTATGGGACCCTCACCAGGATTATCTGATTCAAGAACTGGAAAAAATCCAAAGAAAAGCAGCTCGATTTGTTCTGGGGGATTTCCGACAAAAGAATAGCGTTACAAAAATGTTGCAAAGTTTGGGTTGGGAAGAATTGAGAGAAAGAAGAAGAGCTGCTCGACTAATTGGTATGTGATACAATTCCTTTAGTTTTGCCAATTGCCACCTTTTCAATTGGCAAAACTAAACTAAAGGAATTGTATCACAAGTAGATCTTCAATACGGACAAGGAAAATGAAGTTTATAACCTGCAATATAATTGGTATGTTCCGAGCTGTCAGCGGAGAGATGGCGTGGAATGACATTAGTAGACGAATAAGTTTGAGTGGCGTTTATAAAAGTAGGAAAGATCACAATATGAAGATAAAGTTGGAATTCAAGAGGACAAACTGGGGCAAATATTCATTTATAGGAAGGGGAGTTAGGGATTGGAATAACTTACCAAGGGAGACGTTCAATAAATTTCCAATTTCTTTGAAATCATTTAGGAAAAGGCTAGGAAAGCAACAGATAGGGAATCTGCCACCTAGGCGACTGCCCTAAATGCAGATCAGTATTCATTCATTCATTCATTCATTCATTTTAAGGGATTGAACATTTTTTACTTCTTTCCTTTTTTCGCAGAAATTACTTTTTATCGTGACAATGTTGCTTTTCCGTAATAATTTCCCCTTCGACCGTAATGCCGTAATCGCGAAGTGAAATCCGTAATAATTACGGACAATCCGTAATAGTTGGCACCTCTGCAGAAGTGAAGTGTAATCAAGTCTGATCTTTGAATAACCTTTACAGTTCTTACCCTCTGCTCTTTCCTCTATACCCAACAGGTGTTTATCATATGTGACTTTTTTGATACAGAAAAAGTTCGTCTAATATAAATGATGCAATATAAACAACTGAATTATTCCAGTGTATGTGTAAGCCTTGTGAGATAAATACTGTATTTCAATATCCATTCTTGTTATCACAAATTGCACACAGCCGTAATTACTCCATACAACTGATTTACTACGTTAATGTATCATCATTTAAATGTTGTTGATTTCTCCTTTTTTTTCCCCCCCCAGCATCTGTCTGATGTGAAAATGGGAAACCACGGAAAACCATCTTCAGGACTGCCAACAGTAGGGATTACATAGTTTCCAATAATTACAATTTAGAACGAAGGAGGATTTTTGCTTGTGGCTAATTTTCACCCATCGTGCATCCTTGCATCTCAACAGGTTAAAAAAATTTCCAACGAAAGCCAAATTCACTCAGTAATTCAAGTGGTCTTTTTTTTTCGTCAAATAAGCCAAATTCTTCCAAAGAGGAAAGTAGTTTCTCACACGTGGGAAATTCCCTCTTCAAATAACTATAAATGTGTCACCATATCACAACGTTCTGAATTGCATCTAGTGGTGTTTTGCCTGGTGTAGATCTTCTCAGGTGCAACTCACAACACTTTCCCACTTAATCTATGAAACATTTTTGACTGCCAGGTGCACTAAGCTTTTGACATCAGGGAATGGTCTACATTTTTAGGAGTATGCTGCACTTTGGGTATATTAGGATTCCCTGCACACTTTTCACAGTGCTCTTACCTAATTTTATCATATTGCAAACTTAATTCACCTCTTTTGCAACACAAAGATGCAGCCAACCATTCACATTCTTTCGCAAAATATTCACGTAGCTAGAATATAAATTCAAGACTTTGGCACTTTTAACAGCTGACTTTTCCTCAATTGTTTCTGACTAGCAACTGGCCACGTCACAATAACAATTAAAACACTTACAGAAATCATGAACACATGCACTTCATGCAGGCTAGAGGGCTACTGCCACGTTTCCCTTCAACGAAACAGCGTAATTGTGCCAGCAATAGACAGGACCCATTGTATGAAAAATGGTGACTGGTGGTTACTCTTAAATCTTACAACTAGCACACATATCACAACAGGCATTGCAAAGTGGGACAATTATTCTGCCCCTACAAAACTCTATTTTTTTGCAATAAAAATGACTTCATTAAAACAATAACATCAAACAGACAAACTGTGCTGGTTTCAATGATTTAATATTAAAATCATAGGCATAATATAATTTCGTAAGTGTTTTGATGGTTCTATCTACAGTTTCAAATTGCCACACATTGGCAATACTGTTCACTCCTCTCTCTCTTCTGTACATCAGAATCTGCCAGGACCGCACAATCGGTGGCTTAATTATAGTGTAAATAGTTTGGGGTTCTGTGGATGCCCATGCTTAAAAGAAAACTGCTTAAGAACACAATATTACAGAACAAAGAGTACAACAGTAGCTTTTCAAGAGAACTACAAGCAAAACAAGAATGCACATAAATCAACTGTGAACAGTGAGAGTAACAGCTGAAAGAAAATGTGTAAAATAGACACAGACAACACAGCACAACTCTACCTAATTTCAAAAGCTATTTTAAGATTCCTCCTACATAATTTATATGCCCTTTAGTATTTACAGCAGTATTTTGACTCCCATTTGTAAATTTTAAAAAAATAAAAATTCATTTCAGCACACGTGAACAGGAAATATTATTTTAAAGTATTTGACAAAAGTTATCATCGACTGCCAAACATAACTTTCAACAAGAATTTCTCCCCAAATGTTTTACTCAGAAGATCACTATTCCAGGTACAAATATATCTACATTCAAAATAATAACTACCAAAAAGATACAAGAGTTATGAGGAAAATATACTTGGAGCTTCACAAGAGGACAGTATAACAAATGAGCTGAAGATATTTCCTAAAATGCTTATTTGTTCCTTTAACTGCTAAACAAGCAAAATTAAAGATCCATTTTAGGTCAGATAATGACAAATACATGGCTTTCATTAGTGCCAATAAACCCCAAGTCGTACCATTAGTCCCTATTTTGCGATAAGTGTCTATTTAAGCAACTAAAATATTATTTTTAAATTATTTAAATTTTGTTTTAAATCTATATAGCTCCTTGGTAGATATCCTCTCAATTTAGAAATATCCTTAGTGAAATGAGGCATAAATTTACAATAGAAATATTTTAAAAATATACAGTAGTTGACTGTAATATAACTATACAGTAGGTAGTTTCAGTAAAGTTTCATTCAGTCTGGCTCCTTGACTGAATAGTCAGCATACTGACTTTCGGTTCCGATGGTCCGCAGTTCAACTTGAACTGTGCTGGTACCGATATTTTTAAATGTGTATGGTTAATTCCCCTGTCTCGGAGACTGGATGTTTTTGTTCTTTATAATATACTTCTCGTCTACACACAACATACCACACTGGGCCAAATCCTCCTCATGTGCTGACCCAATGAAATTGGAAAAGGGCCAGGATGAAGAAGAATTGCTTCATCTTATCTTCACAGAATTGACATCAATAACAAACTGGCACTTAAAAATACAGTGAAACCCCTGTTTAGCATCGTTCAGGTAAGAATTTAAATTTCAAATACAGTAGTTTGCATCGTACATTATCATACTAATTTTGATAGTGCCAATTTTAACATCTTTAATGCCTATATAGGCTGCCTAAAACAGGACTTTTTAATGTCCTCAGCTTAGAAATGAAAATCATACATTACATGTAAAGACTTAGTTTTTATTTAGCATCTGGCTTTTAATGTCGGTAGTCTCCAAGGCCACGTATGGTCCCACTGGTGCAGATCTTTGTATTTGATGTTCATGGGCAACCTGCACATCTGTATGCGAGATGATGATGACAGAGAATAACCTAACAATTTTACTGAAAGAAACATCACGTTTCATTTAGCATTCATCTCAAAACTTTGACTTGCGACTAAAAGTAACAGTCAACCATCTGCCCCCTAGCCAGTGTAATTCATCATTACATTACATCCTGCAACTCTCAAAACAGATTCTCGTCTTCAATTCACTGCTACTCACAAGGGAACTATTGATAAATCCATATCGAAACCAACAATGCAATTTCGCTGAGAGGATGAGGAGACCATAAAATAGCTATATACAAAAATTCAGCTGCAATTTCAAACTAGAAGGTGTTGAAATCTTGATTCAAAATCAATGTGACAACGCAGCTACTGGACAATCCTTGCTTCTTACTGGCTGGCGCAGCATACAGCGGAGTAGAGTTGCAGTGGTGCTGGAAAGAGAGTGAGAGAGAGCAAACTGGCAGGTTACCACGCACCAAAACCACTTTATTGTTAGGGAACGAATGTGAAACATAGATTAGTGTGTTAATCGCATCATAAAAACACAAATATTTTGGCACCATGCTCAACAAATACACACTTTAAAGCCACATTGTTCTTCATAGTTATCCTTACTTGTTTTTGAAGGCACTTCCAACTCGGGGGGTCTCTCCGTTGTGTAATTAATTGCGAACCATGAATATTTCATCATATTCTTGATCCACGGGAAAGAACATTTAAGATGAATGGAGGATTGCATTTTCAATAGGGTGTTTCTCTGATAAACATCACACTGAAATTCTTCACAAGCCAGCACAATGTCTGTTAAACAGCCTTCCATTGCCAGAAGAATAACTTAGTCATCGGCTGTATTTTCCCTGTAGTGCTCGGAGGAATCTGGAGAATTTCTATACTGTTGCATGGAGAAATGTCTTCAAGACAGCTAAGTAGTCCAGGAATCTAACAGTAGCAAACATTTGTCTTCAGCAAACGGGAAGAAGGCTTCTTTAAACCAATACTTAAATTCCTTTTTTTTCTCATTTCCCCTGATTCTGTGGCTGTTACAATTGTATTTTTGGCATGAAACATTTCTTTGGAAACTCTCGGACCGGAAGTACAATGAATGATTTTGGCATAATTGTGTACAAATGGGAGAGTGCATTAACTAATTGAGCAAATATTTCTGTATGTTTTTCACCAACAACAAACAACAGTCCTTTTCACTTTCATTTTGCACATGAAATCACTTTGATCTATATTGTATATTGAAGGGATGTAGTCTAAAAATCGCTCTGTAGCTTCTTTCACAAAAATCCTTGCAAATTTATCTTTTTCATCTTCTTGCAGATATGTACGGGACACAAATTTAGTTATTTCTCTACTTTTGATTCTGTACTTTTAGTTGAAGTGACTCAACCAACCAGTAGATACACTGAAATTATTTTGTCCCAATGAAATCTCTGTTGATAATTCCAAGGCCCACAATCAAACACGGCAAACATTCCACTTCATCCTTCTTGCTTCAGCAATGCTGGAAAAAATTTGTTTATACACCACTTTCGTGTGTTCAACAAGATTTACTGGCAGAGATTCTAATCAGTTCTTCCACACATACAGTTGTCATAGTGAAGTCACCATATGACAATTTTTGTGATCAGCAGTTAATAAAAGCCACTTCTTACCTCACTTTAACCATAAATTTACAGCTTTCTTCTTGGACTTCATTCTGTGGACTGGAAACATACCCTGAACTGGTAGATTTATCAGGTGACTGCGGTGTCGCTCATTGGATTGACGGGAATGAGACCAGGGTCTCCAACTCGGATCCTTAACACCTCTCATACATGGTAATGGTGTGCTACCTTGTCTTTCAGATCATGCAGATTAGGAGTCACTGCTTCCATACCACTGTTTTAATCATTATTTCTCTTCAGATACAACTCCCAAGAGAATGCTGGCACCCATGGGATGATTTTTTAATTTGTTTGATCGCATGTCGACCCATCTCCCTTTCTTCTTAAATTATTTTGCGAGAAGAAGAGACACCTTTATCACGGAAATAATATAATGCATACTCTAGAACATCTGCCGGATTTATGACTGCTCTCTCAAAGGAAAACATGTTAACTGCCTGGCACAGAAAGCTCCAGGTAACGTGCTCACTTCAGTTGGTCACCACACTGTCCACGTCTAGCTATATACTAACGCATGCAATATCATTAGACAATCCCATGTCAATTTCAGAACCTTACAGCTCAAAATGGCAGCTACATTTTTGTACATTGCTTTCTTATGATCCCCTCATCCCCTCTGCAAAATTTCATTGTTAGTTGGCAAGAATGATAGGGTGGAAACTGGGGATAGCAATTTCTAAGTGAGGTATGGAAGGGGTTTATAGAAATCGTCACTTACACAGAACGTATCACACTGCTAACTACCCAAAAACATGCAGTAGTGAATACATCCCTCCACACAGAGTTTGTATCAGAAAGGCTATCTGGTCCTAAAACTAGGCTTAATCCAAATTCATGTCGACCTCATAACTAGTAGAAAGACCAGGAAACAAGGAGGAAAAGAACTACTGACACGAGGGAACTGTTGATAAATTCATATCGAAACAGTATGACTGTTGAACGAAAATACAAGAACAAGAATTATAGAAAGCCCACAAGCAAAAGTCGATAAAGGCGAGAAAGGAGAAGCCACAACACTTTGTTGCTATCGTTGTAAAAAGATAGGTCATAAGGCGAAGGAGTGCAAATCGAGTAAAAATGATCATGACAATGCTCACAAGGCCGAAGGAAGTACCTCACTATATACTGCATCAGATCTGAACTCGTGCAAGTTCGTGACGGACCGCGACGCAGATACAGTGTGGTGCCTCGACAGCGACTGTACATCGCACGTGTAAAAATCTGAACTATTCTTCACAAGTAGAATCCAATGTTTCTGACGATTTGAAGTTAGCGAACAGCTCTACAACGAAAATAAGTGCAAAAGGTGTTGTGACAATGTCAATGAGCATTGACGGTTGTGATAAAAGTTTCAACTTATGCGATACATTATATGTACCTGATCTGCGTACTAATCTACTCTCAGTTGGGAAGATCGTAGACAGGGGTCACCGCATAGTGTTTGACAAAACATCCACTCGAGTTACAGATGCGAACGATAGTACCTTATTCATTGCAGATAGAAAAGACTGACTTTATTACGTTAATGGGTCGTACTATTAAATGTTGAACATTAATTTATTGAAACCACCTATTCAATACTGGTTAAGTCTTTATGACTATAACAATCTCATTACATTAACTTTGGGCAAACTGGACGCAGCAATCATACAAGATATTTAGAACATTACAATGCATCTAAGCACAACAAACACTCCGCTATGAGTATCCACATGAAAGAAACGGGACATAACTCCACCACCATAGACCAGGACCTTCAAATCTTAAAGATCATCAATAAAGGTAGTCTAATGAATGAATTTGAAAACACCTACATCCTTTTAGACCAACACTTCAATAAAAACAAAAATCTAAATGACACCGTTGAAACAAAGAGCCCGGTCATAGAACAAATCCCTAATTTATTGTCATCTCTTAACATAAATAGTAATAATTTTTTTTAAATCTTCAACTATAAATCCAACAATAACCCAACTCACTCCCTGCCAACAATGACACATACCTACAATACAAGAAGCAGAGATAAAGCAACTGTTCAGACCACCTCACACAAGCAACACAACAGGGCCTCCTCCTAACGTCTAAAGGGTAAGTTTCAAGAACATTAAATCTACTAACTAATAAATCATCCTAATATAGCACTCACACACTTTTTTTATTTTATTCCACAGACTTCAATACACCCACCAGCCACACGCTACATCTTGAATCCAGTGAACTGCTCTTCAACCTGACACTGAATAACCTCAAAAAGCTCCACAACGAAATAACATAAGTTTATACGGTCATATATTAATCCGTTATCTAAAAAATCTTGATCAAACTCTCTAACAGCATTCTCGCCATTCCACTTTAAGACACCTAAATATTGATGCTCATTTTTCTAAGGAGTGATACTGATCTATAGAATATTTAGACCTCCCCCCCCAAAAAACATAAAAGCTGAACATGTGTCAATGTCCTACAAATATAAAAATATATATTTAAATGCTATGACTTCAATAGACTATAATGCCATCCCAGCATCAGCATTTTCTCCATTTGACAGGATATGAATAAGACATCCCATTGAAACTTCAAGACAAGTTCAACCAGTTCAGTTCCAAAATGTACCATAAGTTTGTATATATAATGTAAATTGTTGTAAAAAATAATGTTAAAGAATAGTTCTAGCATATGTTAATCTCCAATAAATTGTAAAAATGTACAGATGATTTAATTCCACTTGCAGCAAGCCGTTCTCATTACCGACATTATGAAAGTTAACAGTCAATATATTTCCATTAAATGTGAACATGAGAGAATGTCACTTTAGAACTTTAAAACATGGACAGCTTAATCACTCCTTTGCAATGTTATCTAAATAATATTGACTATGATTAATCCTAAAATAGCACCCACTCAGAGCTCTGACTTGGAGATAGAATTAAGGCTGATGATGCCTGCTATGCCAGGCGAAACATGTACCATACTCAAAGTTAATGTAATGACATTGTTATAGTCAAAGACTTAGCCAGTATTGAATAGGTGGTTTCAATAAATTAATGTTCAACATTTAATAATTGATTTTCAATACGGTCAAAATGAAAATAATCACTTGTAATGGGTCGTACACCGAAGAACAGGGAAAACTTGCCCGAGCTGAAGATACGCGCAAAGGGTCTATTATGGACTGGCACATTCGACTGGGACATCTAAACAACAGATCTACATGAGGCAGTGAAGAATAAAAGGATAGGGGGAATCAAAGTCATCGACACTGAAGAGGACAATGCGACTGGATGGTGCGAAGTGAAGTTTCTTCGTCAGAAAAATGAAGTCGTTATTGAGTTTCAGGACTTCAGAAAACGTCAGGAAACACAGAAAAACGAGAAGATAAAGATTTTGCAGTCTGATAATGGTACGAAGTATGTGAATTCCCAATTCGACGCATTGTTGAAAAGCTGCAGGATCCTACAGCGCCTGACGATTCCGCATAACCCGGAACAAAATGGCGCAGCAAAAGGATAAACCGTACACTCATCCAGATGGCCAGATGTTTATTAATTCAGTCCGGACTTCCTCCTCCTTTCTGGGCAGAGGCTGTTTCAACAGCGAATTACATTAGGAACAGATGTCCTACGACTAAACTGGGTGGACGAACTCCTTACGAAGCCTGGACGGGAAAAGTTCCAAATGTTTGTAAATTCGAAATATTTGGATGTGAAACCTACTGTCTAAATCGATCGCCGAACATAGGAAAATTTAACCATCGGGGAAAAAAGGGTATATTCCTTGGATATGCAGGGCAGTCCAATGGTTTCAAAATTTGGATACCACAGGAACAAAAAGTGGAAATCTCATGTGATGTCAAGTTTTTGAAAGGAGACAGAAAAGAGCAAAAATACGATCTTGATATTTTTCCAATTCAGCACCCAAGTACATTGAAGATCATCCCAGGATAGAGCCAGAGCAGGTTGATCCTTTCATCAATGTAAACATAACTCCTAGATACATAGAACGTACAGAAAGCACCAAAGATCCGGATAGTTCTGAAGAAGAATTTCTTGGTTTTGAAAATGAACCAGAACCAGAAATAAGACAATCTCGACATGCTCCAGGAAGACCAAAAATGATCTGTTCGGGAACATGAGGCGGACTTCGAAACCTTTACCAGGAACACGATGGAGGACAAATTGATTTGGTATGTCTGGCTGAGGTTCCAATTCAGATGACATTTTCAGGTCCAGAGAAAAATGAGTGGATGCTGGTGATGACAGATAAATTTTTCTCTATTCTAAGAAACAATACCTGAGATCTTGTAGACCGCCCAGAAAATAGGACGACAATTGGAAGTCGTGTAGTCCTTAGGAATAAGTACGGATCAAATGGTGAGATGACAAGAAGGAAGGCTAGAGTCGTGGTCAGGGGATTTTCCCAGAGACCAGGTATAGATTATACTGAAACATTTGCACCAGTAGCACGACTCAGCTCAATACGAATGGCTATTGCGCTCGCTGCACATCATATAATGTATGTCTGACTATTCGATGTAGCAACTGCATACTTTAATGGAATTGTTGAAGAGGACATTTTTATGGAAGTACCAAACTACACCAGAGAAATGCTCGAATTCATCGTACAGGAAAGCAATGCAACATTCGAGATCACAGCTGAAGCCAAGAGGATGCTGAAGAAGTATTGTGTATGCCGTATTAAAAAGGCTCCGTATGGCTTGAAGCAGGCTGGCCGTTGTTGGCATCAACGCTTGAACGAACAACTACTAAAGCTTGGTGTCAAACCAACGTCCAACGTCGGGCGATTCGAGCGTCTATGTGAAGGGTTCTGATGCTGATGTTCTCCTCCTAATCATAGTTTATGTTGATGACATTTTAGTTTTGTCACGGAACTCAAGAGAAATTGACGAGGTCCACAAATTTCTACAAGTCATTTGAGGTTAAAGACCTGGGAGACATTAAGTACTGTGTCAGGATTGAGTTTTCTCAAGATGAATCCGGTATCACCTTGAAACAACACTTTCGAATGTCTGATTGCAAGCCTGTGGCCACACCAACTGAAGCTGGAATTAAACAGTCAAGATCAAATACTTGGTCCAAGAATGATGGCGAGAGGCCCCCCCCCCCCTACAGAGAGCTCATAGGTGCTCTTATGTATCTACCAACCGCAACGCATCCAGACATATCTCATGCAGTGAGTGTCTTAAGCCAATATAATGATTCTTTTGGCAAAGAACACTGGCAAGCAGCAAAGAGGGTACTGAGGTACCTGAAGGGTTCTTCTGATGTGGGAATCACCTTTGAAAACGATACCAGTAATTTAACTGACTATGTAGATGCTGATTGGGCTGCATGCATCAACGATCGCAGGTCATACAGAGGCTTTGCCTTCACAATGTATGGTGGAGTCGTATCTTGGGAATCCAGGAAACAATGGACAGTGGCATTGTCCTCAACGGAGGCTGAATATACGGCCTTGAGTGAGGCTTCAAAAGAGGCAGTGCACTTACTATGACTAGCAAGGGAGATAGGCATTAACAGCGTGTCAACTGTACAGCTATATAACGACAACATTGGAGCTCAGAAGCTTGCTGGAAATCCTGTTCTCCACTCTTGGACTAAGCACATTGATGTGCGACATCACTTTGTACGAGAGGTTCTTTCATCTGGGGACATTCACCTCGAATACTTGTCAACTGAGAAGATGCCTGCAGATATATTAACCAAGGGACTACCAAAGGGAAGTGTTTAGAGTGTCTGGGTGTCAGAAGACTGAAACGTTGAAGCTGGTTCAACCTTCGAGACGGGGTGTTGAGAATATTTATATATATTCATATGACTCTGACTGAGCCACCATCAAGTAGCGCCACCTACACACGACGTTTCCTTTGTCCATTCTGACACGTCACGATTATAATCTCCATGTCTATTGTTTTCACTGCAACATCTGTGATTTACATATGTAATAGTTTCATTTTAATATAAACCGTGCTGACCTTATTACTTACCGAAACATTGTGCCTTTTCAACAAATAATAATAATAATAATAATAATAATAATAATAATAATAATAATTTTAAAGTCATGTGTAAGGAAATCCAAATTGTATTATTGTTGTTGCTGTTGTTTTTATTTTACATTTTATGTCCAACAAAGGGCCATTCCAATCATTATACATGAAAATTTAGCTTTTATAGGCATCCAATATTTCTTCATCCTCTCAGATGCAGACATCCTTTCTTCAGTTGAAAACACTATCTTTGCCATTGGTTTATACTCTGACATGCGAGTCATTGAGAATATTAATTTTGTCTGTTTTCTTCCTGAGATCATTTAGTATTATTTGGAGTTCATTAATGTCATCCTTACTTTCTGTGATCCATTTAATCCTGGTATTGCTATTCCATAATTTTTCTATTATTTTTTGCTTAGAACTTCCAATTGTTATGTTTTTAGGATTCTCCTTGAACCATTCTCTCATTACATATTCTAATGCACAGTTAAAATAGAAAAGGTGACAAAAGTCACCAGTTTTAATCATGAATGGATCAGAAATTTCCCCTCTAAACTTAACTTTTGATTTATTATCAGTTAAAGTAAGTTCTGCAAGTTGAATTAGTTTTGGATGGAGTCCAAAATCCCTTAACATTTTTAGTACTGAAAGTCTATCTATGCAGTTATATGCATTCTTAAAAATGTACAAATTTTATTGAGAGACTTATTTTGTTTCTTGTAATATGCCATAACTAATTTGAGAGTAATGATCCACTCACCAAAACTTCTCCAAGATCTAAAACCTCTCTGGTATTATCCTACCATTTCTTCTAATTTGTTCTTTAATTCTTTCACATAAGATGCGCAGGAACAGATAAGCCTCTATAATTATCAGGATTACTCTTATCACCTTTTTTTTTTTTCGGGTGTGTGTCACACACAACACATAAGACTATCCTCCACCACAGTAACACGCAGTTACCTACACATGGCAGATGCCGCCCACCCTCATCAGAGGGTCTGCCGTACAAGGGCTGCACTCAGCTAGAAATAGCCACACGAAATTATTATTATTATTATTATTCTTCTGTGTGTGAAGAGGGTTGTATTCGAGTTGTCATCCAATGGTCAGGAAATGTTTTTGCGATCCAAATTTTTTTTAAGTCATGTGTAAGGAAATCCAAACCGTATTACTTGCATTTTTAAACATTTCTACAAGTCCGATTTTCTCCACATGCGTTATAGTTTTTAAATTCCAATTTTTTAAATTCCTTGAGCACTTTTCTACTTCTTGGAATGTTGGATGATCTATATTATTAAATTTGATTTTTACTGGATTATTTGTAGGAATTTGTAAGAATTCCTTTGTTTCTGCACAATTCAAAAGTTTGCAGGTGATTTTGCAAGGATATCTGCATTTTCACTATTTTTATGTGCTAATTTACCATTTTCATCTTTTAGCATTAAAGTAGGATGAACATATTTTCATAATGCGTTTTTTTTTTTTTTTTTTTTTTTTTTTTTTTTTTTTTTTTTTTTTGCTAGGGGCTTTACGTCGCACCGACACAGATAGGTCTCTTATGGCGACGATAGGATGGGAAAGGCCCAGGAGTTGGAAGGAAGCGGCCGTGGCCTTAATTAAGGTACAGCCCCAGCATTTGCCTGGTGTGAAAATGGGAAACCACGGAAAACCATCTTCAGGGCTGCCGATAGTGGGATTCGAACCTACTATCTCCCGGATGCAAGCTCAGAGCCGCGCGCCTCTACGCGCACAGCCAACTCGCCCGGTAATGCGTCTTTCTAAAATCTTATGATGACCTCTTGAATTTGTTTTATGATATATATATATATATATCTTTCTTACAATTTGCTTTACATCGCACCGATACAGATAGGTCTTATGGCAACGATGGTATGGAAAAGGCCTAGGAGAGGGAAGTGGCCATGGCCTTAATTAAGGTACAGCCTGGTGTGAAAATGGGAAACCACAGAAAACCATAATCACGGCTGCTGACAGTGAGGTTCGAACCCACGATCTCCCAGATGGAAGCTCACAGCTGCATGTCCCTGACTGCACAGCCTTTTATGATAATTGTCCTCTATAGAATTTATTATTCCTTTATGAAATTTTTTCTAATATTTTCCAACCTAGACGAGGTCTCTAAAATTAATTGGAGGACCCAATATCAAAACCTTAGTTTTAGATTAATGTGAAATTTAAGACATATGCACGTACCTCTTTATTGCAGTACTGGCAAAAAATAATCTTGCCATTGTTGTATAAGCGCACTCTTAGATGATTTCGTTATAGGCATGACGAATTTTATTCACTTTAACAGATGGTCTTTCACTGGTAACTTTACACAGTATGCCCCTTCTTACTACCTGCACCTTGTTCTTCTGAGCTAATCCTCCCCCTCCGTCACTCAGCATTCCTTTGGCAATAGTTGTCTCTGAGATCAAGTTTCTATTAAAACTCACCCTCTACTTTTCTGCTCTACAAATGTCAAGACATGGGGAAAAGGGCTATTAGCAAAGGATCACTCAGTAGGGGGCTGGAATGTGATCACCGAGATAACGGGGTCTACGGCCAGAAACAGTTGCAAGCTTACAACAACGTGTCAGGTTTTGCACATCTATTCCTGGAAAAAACAATGTCCTAGGGATCCCCGGGTTGTACCGTGGTTGAGAGATGAGCTGTGTTTAAGTTGCAGCGTTGGGAAGACTGTGACAGGATTGTGAGCAGCACTTAGTTCCTCATTTTATGCCATATAAGTAACTTTTTTTTGAAGAGGGACCGTTTTGTCACTGAGTAGCCAAAACGACTGCATGTGCATCCTCGGTAAGTTACAAAAATTTTTTAAATTCTAACAGTAGCAAGACAATCGTGGATGTGTGCCTAAGTTTGATAGGTAGGCCTATATATTTTGTCAAATGCCCGGGAACTGATTGGAACCTCAAATGACACCATCAAAACTATTTTGTAATTGGTGGGCGTGATAATTCAGTTCCAATGGTTCTATCTTCTCATCAGGACGGCCCAGGCTTCAATCGCAGTAGACATGAATCATTTTAAAAATGGGAGACACGTTCTATTGATACGGATTCTACTTAAAACACTAGATCCTGTCCCTTACCTTTCTTTATACTTTTGAGCCATAACCACATCATTTAATGTGGTGTTTTTTGAGTGTCCAACAATTTTTCAAGCTTACCTTGTACCTTAAATGGTGAGTGGATGCAGTGGCGTACCCACAAAATAATTTCAGTCCAGACCAGTAGCGTGGATACAATTTTTCCTTGGAAGGGGTTGTGAAAGGATTTTTAAATTTGTATTTAGAATTTGCTTTACGTCGCACCGTAGGTCTTATGGCGAGGATGGGAAAGGAAAGGGCTAAGAGTGGGAAGGAAGCGGCCGTGGCTTTAATTAAGGTATTGCCCAAGCATTTGTTTGGGAAACCACGGAAAACCATCTTTAGGCCTGCCGACAGTGGGGTTTGAACCCACGATCTCCCGGATGCAAGCACACAGCTGTGCGCCCCTAACCGTACGGCCAACTCGCCCGATGGATATAAAAAGAAAGCCAGTCCTACCGAGTGTGGTGACGGATCTTCAGTAGATATTGATGATTTTGATTGTTACCATGTACAATCATAGCTTCTGTACTCTTAACATAAACCAGCTGCATTATTGAAACTGTTCGTAACATTGGTAATATTGTTTTTCATTTGTGAGAAAGTAGAATCTTCATTTAATTTGTTTTCTTATAAAAAGGAACCACTTTGGTACTACACCCCTTGTAGGTGACTACCTTCCAGGTCATAGATATTTCGATTACGGGAGACTCAAGGCCATCTCTACTGCACCCAAAAATAACACTGTATCTTCCCCATCCCATGTCTTTCTTAACTCTGTCAGTGCCGGGAATCGAATGCAGGATGCATGTTGACTGCCAGTTGATTGACTATCGCTGATAGTAGTTCTAGTGTTTGCGGAGCTGGCGGCTGCACTGGCTGTTGCGGCTGTGGTGGTTGCTCTGGCTGACGCTGTGGCTGTTCGTCCTCTGCTTCCCTCCGATCTGCTGGCGTGTGATATAACTTTAAATTAGCAGCGTTATACACACTCTGAACTTCCATTTAAGCTTTGAACCTTATAAGCGTTGTCATAATTTTGTATGATCTTGAAAGAGCCCACGAACAATTTGCAAAACTTGTGGTACACTTTCTGCTCTGGGTTAGAAACACTGGCAGACATGCCAACTTTCAAAAGTGAAAAATCAGGAGAAATTTCGCAGCGAATCGCAACGCATTACGACACATCACTGATGGCAGAACATGTACAAATTCATAATTCAATACATTAACAATTCTATTTGCCCACATATATTTTTTCATCATTTACATGTGAATACTAAATACTGGACATACCTGAACTGTAGAAACATGTGACTTCTCATCCTTCAACATGGTGATCACATTATGACTAATTGTTGTTCAACACACCAGTAGCTGACTTAGCCCTCTTCAGAAACTCAGAACTAAATTTTTGCTCAAAGCACTTTCCTTGCTGAACTGATTTCAAGGTGAAAAGTTTCTCCAAAGTTTGTTCAGACAGCAAGGATCTGAACTGTGCTTTTGTCTTTGTGACTCTGCTAAAAATTCTTTGACATTCTGCATTGCTATGTGGAATTGATAAAATAGCAAGCATCACCTTAGAGAGTCTGTCATATTTAAGTACACCATCAGCTGATTTTATCTAACCTACCAATGCCCATTGAGCATCAATTCTTCCTTTTGCCAGGTCTGTTTCTTCGAGCTGAAAGTTATAGAACTGGGAGTGCAGAATATCAGTTTCTTTATCCAAATGTTCCGTTTCACTAGTCAAAATGTTTGGACACTTGCTAATGAAAAATCCAAGGCTAGAAAATGATGCCTTACTTACAGCAGAAATATTTGCAACTTCTGCATTAATTAAAACATCTTTGAATGGAAATTTGTGTACTATGTAGTCACACGATGAAGAGAAACACTTTCTAACAGACTTAAAGAATATGCACTTTTCCTCAGACTTCAAGGTGTTCACTAAACCAAACGCAGAGTTCCCTATCATCAAATCACAATCATCCTTTTGATTTGCTGGAGTATGATAATCTACATCAAGGAGAGAGGAGGATCTTTTAATAACGTCTGGTTTCACAAACCTCGCCATCACATTCTTCAATAGTTCCTCCAAAACTGACCTCAATAAGTGGATGTGCAGCATACTTGACTGAAGAGCTACGTTTAGATTCTCAAAGATATCCATAAAACTTGAGAGGAAAAGGCGAAAAGATTTGTGTAAATTTGATGAAAGGAACATGAAAAGTCGTTCTTCACGTGACAATGCATGGCTCTTAGTGTGATCAGTAGTTTCATTTTTTTTAGTGAAACTGATGACTGGGTTTTCCTTTTAATTGAGGAGTGAGGTGAATGTTATGACATTCCTTAACGTTTTCAGACAAACAAGACACATCTGCACTTAAACTGTGCTTAGGAATTTTGTAAGTCTTCCAAGTTCCCATCTGAGAATCCTTACTCACAATTTCGCTCCTGAATAGTGTAACCAAAGGGTCCCACTAAAGCAAAATCCTATCTAAACACCTTATTAGTGATAACCATCGAGTAGGCACATGCTTCAGAATTTTCCTGATCTCAGTGTTGTGTAAAGTCTGAAATCCTCTGAACTTTTCTTTCCTCTTTGCATTCCTTTCCAGATAATAAAATATATCAATTATACTTTAATCTACATGTACGGGCAAGCACGCCGCACCCTTCTCGGTAGCAAGATTAATTAGGTGACAAGAGCAGCCTACGATGATTATGTTACTATTTTCCCGCTTCAAATATCCTGTCACACCATTCTTTAATCCTACCATTACTGGAGCATTATCAGCACCAAGAGCTAGGCAGTTTTTTAATGGAATGCAGAATTCCCGAAAAGTTGAGAGCAAAAGATTGGCAATGTTAGCTCCAGTAACATCCACTTCTAAATTAGGCACAGAGAGTAGACAACTCTGAATTTCATTGAGTTCAGGCCTAAAAAATGTTACAACATTGGGATATATTTTCAACTCGCTTTTATTGCTACCATCAGTAGCAACAGAAAATGCATTCACCTGCAAATGTGATACAATTTTCGCCCTTTCTTCCATGCACATTTCTGTAATGATAGCCGCTGTTTACGTTCTAGCACACCCATACCGTTTAGCGATTTCCGAATCAGGAAACATTTTGCGAAACAAAGGTCCGGCGTGATCGGCACAATTTACAGGCAGGTTATGTTCTACTATAAATGACGTAAATAACGCCTCAGCATTCGTCACAGGATTTACATCTTGGTTTTTACATGAAAAGTTCAGTTTCTGGTTTCTTTCTACACACTGGACACTCTCCTTATGTTTTTTCGTTTGCATATGCTTGAGTATATCGCATTTCCGCCATGTGCAACTGAAAATTCACACCTACATATAGTACAGAATGTGAAAGTTGGTGCCTTTCTTGATTCACTCAAACACGGAAACTCTTCCCTATAAGCACTTTTAAACACTGCATCATATTTCTTTTTTGACATTTTGGCCAAAACAAATATTAAGGCACAACACGAGCACTTCTACGGGTAAAACAACTTTGGTGTGCTACTTCTGAGGTTAGGTTACTCCAAAGTGAATGTTACTCGCTTGACTCGCTTGCAAAGAGAATGACTGTATTACAGACCATAGAGCAGCACGACTGGCCACCGTGTCCCGTACTGCCATCTGGTATCATTATTAGAACTACTATCGACCAGTCATACTCAGCCATATATCGACAGAACGAGGAAATCCGCGGGAGTTTAAAATAATACGATAATTACGGATATTGCTCTGAAAATCGGGAGATCGGACCCGGCGATCGGGAGATCGGGAGGAACGATGAAAAATCGGGAGTCTCCCGCTCAAATCGGGAGACTTGGCACGTCTGCACTGGGCTTCTTCACTAAAACCAGCTCGCCAACTCTCAACGGACGGTGGAATCGCTCGTTTTTGAGTCTTCTCAGTTGGCGTTCAGCTTGTGCTTGTTGTCACAATGGCCAGAGTTGTCTCTCCCGGTGGGATGCCCATTAGTTTACAGACAGTAAGATTTGGATGTCCCCAATGTGCTTCATACAGGAAGAGAAAGGATAGCCAAGACAATGGTGTATGTTACAACATGAGTGCTGTGAGGATGTATTTCTGTCAGGCAGAACTTTCCACTACATCAAAAATTCTCGGAAGCAGTAGGTTGCACTGGCGTAGCCGGGGGGGGGGGGGGGGGGGGGGGCGGGCCTCCCAAAATATTTCCTGAAATTAGAGCGAGGATCAGCCGTTGTTTTACGTATGGTACGAACAACTTAAAAACTTACGCTGAAATGTAAAATTAACGTAGCGACAAAGAATCTACTAAATGTCATAAAAGAAAGAAAAGTTCCAATCAGCAGTGGAGTGACTGTAAGTCGAGATGGTGATTCGTTGGAGGTGTGTGGTACTCTGGTTCTGTCTGTGGATGCTTGGCGTTTCTTAATCACTCGGTAGGATAATGTAGTCTGGCGTGTAGGTTGGCTGGCCGACATTCTCCGATGATCCGATGGACAAGGTGTTCCTCGAAGGTTTCACTAAAGATCACCAAATCGTCAAGGTAATTATAGACGAACTTGAACTTAATGTCAGATAAAACACACTCCAGTAACCGAGTAAGGACAGCTCAAATTCATATAGGTTTCAATCGGTCGCAAAGGCTGTGAGATGCTTGGATTCTTTGTCAAGAGGTATCTGGTAATAGGCCTGATTTAAATCGAAGGTGGTAAATATTTTTGCATTAGCAAACCAAGAAAAACAAGAGTGCAAATCAGGAAGGGAGACAGATTGGAGGACCACCTTACAGTTCAACATCCGGTAGTCAACTACAGGATGATAACCACCTTGCAGTTTAGGTACCAGAAACATGGGAGCAGAATAGGCTGACTTAGAAGGGCGTATTACACCGTCACCGAGAATTTGATCAATAATAGTCTTAAGGGCTTTCGTTTTGGGTGGTGTCATCCGATACGGGGGAGAACGGACAGGTATGTTATTCGTGACTTCAATTTTGTATTCTAGGACATTGGTAACACCTAACCTGTCGGTAAAGACATCGGGGAACTTATCGCAGAGTTTTCTAAGTTGTTTGGCCTGCTCCTCAGGTAAGTGATTAAAATCAAAACCTTTGCGTTCGTCAGAATCTTCAGGAATAGCGTTAACGTGACAAGGCAGAATAGGGAAGTGATCACACAGCTCAAAGGTTCTCACACAAAATTTAAAATGGAATTTGTTGAACCGCAGGTCCAAAATCATGTTTATTGTAACAATAAAATTGGCACCCAATATGAACTGACAGGATAAATCTCTTGCCACTAGTACTGGCATTTTCCATGCGAAATCATGGACTCTAATCTTGACCTGTAGTGATCCTACAATGTTTAATGAGTTGGAATTAGCAGTACGGCAGGTTAAGGGGACGGGTTCTAAGGTAGGTAACTTGCAAACCGTTTTCATAGAATCGTACCAGGTCTCACTCATCAAGTTGACACTATTCCCAGAGTCTAGTAACGCACATACCGGTTCCTTATTTACCTCTATGTATAAATACGGTAATTTACAAGAAGGTATGGCAGAAATCCTACAAGATTAGTGAGAACCTTTCACAAATGAGGTTCTGTGTCCGTAACTTTGCTGGCTAACATTAGTCCTAACCTAACCTGTACTCCGACCTTTTCACAAGCGAACTCGAATCAAAGGTACGATGCCTCAGTAACCCCTCTGGACCATTTTGAGCCTTCCCAGGCACCCCCTACACCTGTTTTCTAAAGATTTTTTCGAACCTCATATAGGTCCACTGCGAAGATTTCACAGGGTTCAGTGGGTAACCACTGGCGCGAAGATTGCTTAAGCAAGTACGGATTAGGTTTAATCCTCAGACAAACGTAACATGATCTCAGTACATCCCGAACCGTTTGGTTTATCTTGGCCCACACAAACATCTCTTGGATGGTTGCCAAGACCTTTCCCATACATCCGTGTCCTCCTATACCCGGTGTACGTGGTTGACTATCGGTACTTGCATTTCTGATGGTATGACGATCCGAAGTTTCGTGTGGTCCTCATCCAAGAACTTGTGTAAAACCCCATTCAAATAATGGTAACTCGTTGACAACTTGTTGGCTCTTTCATACTGCGGACTGTCTGGTGGCAATGTCTTGGTAAAGAACTCTTTCATTAAGTTAGTGAACCCATTTCTCTCCTGTATCATTCCTACGTCCCTCAAATTTCTTTAAGACCTCCTGATCCTCCTGTATCAATTCAATCTGGTGGATTGCGGCTTCCTCTGGGGTCGGATGTCGACTCAACGTGTCTGCCAAAATATTGAGTTATTTAAATTTTGAATCACTGCGTGACTTGAAGAGATTAGCAATGAATTATAATGCTCTACTTATGAAGTCTAACCCCGTTCGGAACTAACCTTAAACTAACATGATACTACCTCATATATGAATACAAACTTCACCGTGATGCAGTCAGCAATTAATTAAAATCACCCTAAATGGGTTTAATCAAAATTATAATTAATAATATATTGCGTCTATCATGTTATCAATGTTGGCCTCTACAATAAAGCACCACGCTGGCAAAGCCATTGGGTCCAGTCACCCACCCAGACAAAAGTGTGTCTTCCGATGTTTAGCCCACCTTCTCTAGGGCCTTTCCATTTAGGGCTGGGGAGTGGTGATCCTAAATAGGCCTACCCTAGTACAGATGCAGGACCAAATTCCCAAGTGGTCACTTTTTTTTTTTTTGCTTTACGTCGCACCGACACAGAGAGGTCTTTTTTTTTTTTTTTTTTTTTTGCTATGGGCTTTACGTTGCACCGACAGATAGGTCTTATGGCGACGATGGGATAGGAAAGGCCTAGGAGTTGGAAGGAAGCGGCCGTGGCCTTAATTAAGGTACAGCCCCAGCATTTGCTTGGTGTGAACATGGGAAACCACGGAAAACCATTTTCAGGGCTGCCAATAGTGGGATTCAAACCTACTATCTCCTGGATGCAAGCTCACAGCCGCACGCCTCTACGCACACAGCCAACTCGCCCGGTACAGACAGGTCTTATGGCGTCGATGGGAAAGGGAAGGGCTAGGAGTGGGAAGGAAGTGGCTGTGGCCTTAATTAAGGTACAGCCCCAGCATTTGCCTGGTGTGAAAATGGGAAACCACGGAAAACTATTTTCAAGGCTGCCGACAGTGGGGTTCGAACCTACTATCTCCCGAATACTGGATACTGGCCGCACTTAAGCGACTGCAGCTATCGAGCTCGGTGGTCACAATTTTTAGAGAGACGACCGTCACACACCTGCTGCCAATATGCAGGTCCAAACTGAAGGCTTCCAGTTTCACCTGAGAACTTCCCTCCATCGTCCTTATCCAATCACCGTTGGACTTGAAGTGAAAAGTGACAGCTGAAGAAAGTGCCACTGGCGTGGATTTGTTTAAGATGGATCCCAGCTTGCCAGGAAGTGACCCACATACTATAATTTTGGAATCCTTCACCACAGTACATATGCATGAGACGTGGTGTCAAACACCGAAACTCCAATGGACTGCAACTGACTTGAGAAAACCGAGTGGCGGCTTCATAGCCGCTTCACTCGCCGCACTGAAGCCCATCTTCTCCTCAGAGTAATGGTGTTTCAGTAGCATTTCCCCTACTGAGGGACCATCGGCCCTCCTAAAGAGCCTGATCTACCAAAAGCCATTGGCCTCCTTAGATCGTACTCTTATTTATCCCAGAGTCCAGGGCTGCCTCTTCCGCCATCTGTACCATACTGAAGTCCACCTTTTCTGCCAAAGATACCGGTGAGGTCTTCACTCGTAACCCTGAGCTGGGACCCTTACCAGTTATTACACATTGGGTCAGTGTGCTCTAGGGCTCACATAGGAAGGGGCACCACTCCATGGGTAAGGCTGCTTCCAAAGAGGGTCTCTACCTGCTACCTCTCTGTACCAATTACAGAAAATAAAGGGGTCCATATAGTCTATAAAGACAGAGAGCTCAGATGAAGCTGTGGCCACATATTTCTGAAATAAAAACTTTGAAACACCACTGTATACATGGAAAGAGTGAATGACATGATTATTATCTCCACTTATCCACACCCAGTCATCCTGTTTCACACGTTTTGGTTGTGGAGGCCTGGCGCGAAAATTATGCTCATCATTCTCTGAGTCACTAGTGATATATCCCTCTACTGCATCATGTTGCCACCTGGCAACAATTAAGAAATTTAATTCTCAAGCATAAAAGACAAGCTTTATATGCATGCTGTTAACATATGGCAACCGACAGGTACTGGCCATATGGAATGAGAAGAGATTTTTTGCCAAAGGTTGGTAGTAACAAAAGACAATCGATTTCTTCCATATACAAAAATGGTTGACTTGGGTAGCTCCATGTGACTTGATTTATTATATCTGTTGTTTTTGTCATTATAAGCGTGGTCTATAAAACCTTTTTGGTATGTACATATCCTAATAATGTGTAAACAGTGGTTTCTGAACATATTAGTGCAGTATCTTAGAAGTGAAGCTTCCACGGTGTGAAGAATAATTTAATTTAATTTCCGGGTTGAACCGTGTTGTACTTGTACGCACATCATGTACAGTTTGCTGACGTTTCGAAAACATTGCAGTATTCTTTGTCAGTCTCCCAGGCAGAAATTACACTACTAGAGTGGCCTTGATCTTGGCCTTTTTATATCCTAGCCTTTCTGGCTGACGTAAGTCCTGGCTGTCTCGTGAGAATTCTGGAAAGTATGTGTCACAGCCAGGTAGTGGGGGCTTGCCCGCGCTGTTATGTAATGGGGTTGCGGCCCGTGTGTTTATGTTGTGGTCTGTATGTCAAACTATGAATGATAGGCATCCAAGAATTACTGATTTTATATCCTTCTTCTAAATTTATGTTGTTCGGATGTTTCTTGATTTCAATAGCCTCGCGGATTTTCCTTTCCAGATTCCAAGGGATAGCTGCTAGGATCTTGGTCTTGTCAAATGATATTCCGTGCCTAGTTTCGTAGGAATGCTTGGCTACTGCTGAAATATCTGTGTTTTGGTTCTTGGTGTGATGGATATGTTCTCTTAGGTGGGTGGAAATCAGACGTTTTGTCTCGCCTACATAACAAGTTCCGCGAACAGGAGATATAATCAAACACGACATTGCAGAGGCTCAGCCTAATCTTCCTCCTCCCTCACTTGATATATTAGATGACGACAGAACTCTACTTCCCTTCTCTCCAGAGTATCGCACGAACTGTCAGACTGTGTCACATCGATACTACACTAGATCGCGCTCAAAGACAGACCATCTGGACAGCGCAGAATAAACATCTTTTCCAAATAAGAACGAGAGGCAAGATGTCCTGATCAGGTGACCTCCATTTTATAACAAAGGAGTCACCAAAGAACTTGTACCAAACAGTCAACACAGCAATTTTTTTCATTATAACCTAAGAGTATCACTTTTGCTTATTATCCTAATGTTTTTTCATCTTAGCTTTTTCTTTATACAGCTGAAGATGACCACTAAGTGGTCGAAACATGTTCTGTAAGTGTTAATATATATTCAATTTTGCCTGAGGCAAAAAGTAAAGTATCGATTAGGTGGTTCTTTATATTAACTTCTTTCCTATAGAGTATTTCAGAATGTTTGTGGGTAATGAAATACTTGACACTATAGTTGAACAGTCTGTTATGTATTTGGTGCAGAAGAACCCAAACAAACTGCTCAGATTGACTCAAGAAGACCTGGAAGTGTGGTTAGGTATGGTATTTTACATGTCAGGAATACGCTTGCCGAACAAAAGGGACTACTGGGATTCAGAAATGTGTGTTCCTTTGATTGTGGATCGTATGACAGTAAACAGGTTTGAGAACATAAAATCCAACCTTCATTTTACTGACAATCTACTGGCAAAAGATACGTGTGACCCAGGATATGATAAATTATAGAAGTTTCCTTGACCATATAATCTCTAACTGCCAACTTTAACCTAAGGCAGAAAAATACAGTGTTGATGAACAAACAGTCCCATTGAAAGGTAGACACACACTAACACAATACAACCCAAAGATGATGATGATGATGATGATGATGATGATGATGATGATGCTTGTTTTAAGGGGCCTAACATCGAGGTCATCGGCGACTGATGGTACAAAATGAGACAAAATGCAATGACAAAATAAAAATACAAAATCCTCCACTGACCAGAATTCAAAACATGAGGACGAACAATGAACGGATGGATATGAAGTTAAAACAATCAGTGGAGCCGACCCGCAATGCCTCAGTCTCAGGAACTGACGGAGACCAATGGTAATACTGACCAAGGGACTACTTCTAGAGGTCAAGACTGAATTGATGATGCTTGCAAGCTAAAGGGGTCATCGGCCTCTCATAATGGTACGTATCGCTTGGAAAGAAGAACCATGGTATTGGACATGGTGCGGTACTAAACAACAGTATCGTAGACTCGCGGTATTCCACACATTATGGTACTACTCACAGGTAATGAAATTCGCACAGGTAATACAGACCTATGGTGTTTCACACATAGCGACGCCATTTATAGCCAACGCAAACCTACGGTTTTCATCACATACGTGTACTAACCACAGGGACTCGTAATATCCCGTGGTGTTCCTTATGTAGTGGGTACTAATCATAGGCAAGCCAGAACCTTGGTGTCGCTCATATAGTGCTACTAATCACAGGTACTGTAAAAGCCTGACCGCACGGTGCTCCTGATTGCTACTAATCACAAACCTATTTGGTACCTAACATAGTGGTACTACGCGCAAGTAATAATGACCCATGGTGTTCCCCGCGTGGTGGTACTAATCACAAGTACTTTCATGGTTCTAATCCAATCTTCCCTTGGTCGCCCCTTTTAGTCGCCTCTCACGACAGGCAAGGGATACCGTGGGTGTATTATTCGTCTGCCTCCCCCACCCACAGGGGGTGTGTGTTTGGTCCGCGAGAGGTATTTTATTTCCCTCAAGTCCGCCGGCAAGCCGGTTAGGACCCCTCTATCCGCCACCTGGGACGCGCCATGTGGGAGTATCACCTCTCCCCCTGCTACGCACAACCCAAAGAAACCAAAGAAGTGGGGCTACAAGGTGTTCATCATTTGTGATGTTGGGGGGCTTGTTTATGACTTGGAAATTTATATTGGGCAGGTAGATCAGTGTGTAGGGCTCCCTGATATAGGAGCTAGTGGAAATGTTGTGCTTAAGCTGGCTAGAGTGGTACCTGAAGGTCAAAACTGTAAAGTGTACTTTGATAACTGTTTTGTAGTTTACAACTGCAAGTGGAGCTTGCTAAGAGGAAGATCTTCTCCATAGGAACTGTGGGGCAAAATAGGTTGAAAGGATGTACATTTGAGAGTGAAAAGGAGATGAAGAGAAAGGGAAGAGGTGCAACAGATGAGAAAAGATTTATTTCTGATAACATGGAGTATTCTGCTGTCAAGTGGTTTGACAACAGATTCGTTAGATTGCTCAGTAATTTTGCTGGTAATGAACCCACAACGGAAGTAAACAGGTATGATAAGAAGCTCGAAAAGACTGTTACCATTCCATGCCCGAACACTGTGGTAAACTACAACCCATTTATGGGCGGTGTAGATCTTGTCGACTCGGTGATTGCTCTGTACAGGACACAAATCAGGTCTAAGAAATGGTAACAGAATTTTTTTTCATTTATTAGATCTCATGTTGGTCAATGCCTGGTTTCTGCACAGGAAAAACTGCTTACCAAATGGTGTGGGTCATAAACAGATGATGCCACTTTTGTACTTCAGGAGAAGTGTGGCAAGAAGTCTAATGTTTCAAGGGAAACCTGGAACCCCATCAAGAAAGCAAGGGAGGCCTTCTAACAGTTCAATACAGCGTGCACTGATGAAAAAGAAGAGAGGACCGCCTACAGCTTCGCCTCATGTTGACATACGACTTGATGATCTGGGTCACCTACCTGAAATGTCTAAGAAAGGGAGGTGCAGAAAGCCAGGATGTAAAGGAATTGTGAGGGTTGAGTGCATAAAGTGCAAGGTGTATTTGTGTTTTACGAAAAAAAAGCAATTGTTTTCTGACATTTCATAATGACAAGTAGGACTTGTAGACAGAGAAACTGTGCCTAACATTTTTGTATTTTTGCTTTTATATACATGTGTAGGCCTAATTTATTTCTTTTTTTCTGACCTGAAAATATACTTTTAAAAATTCAACACGTCCAAATTATGTATGGTAATTATGTGTATGAACTACCTTTCAAAGTATCAAATATCGGCATAAGAATGCATAATGTTGCCACATGGCAACAAAATGTAAAATGGATTTTTCCCCAGAAATATCAATATAATTTTGTTGCAAGTTATGTTATATTGTTTACTAAGTACACTGGAGTCCCGTTAATCCGAAAGTCTGGTTAATCCGAACTGAAATATTCAATTTTTTTTAAAGAATCTCCTTATTGAAATGAAAGAACATATTATGGAATGAAGATTTACTTGCATTACTTGCATTTTATTAGTCATATTTTACTAGAATGTCTTAATGTAAATATAATTACACATCATGAACCATCGATCACGGGTCGTTTAGCTTTACAAAGTCTGTTAGTTTCTTTTGCCGTAGTGATTGGAACCTACTCGAAGATGCAGTGTTATACCAGGGTCTCATGAACAACACAATCAGTGGACGTATCAGCGGAGTGTTGCTCGACGTAGCGCACGGCAATTTCTAAGACGGCCGCGGCATCTGAATGTGACACTAGTTGTTCATTGTGGTCTTCTTCGTCGTCACTCTGTTCCTCATCAACTCCAGATTCTTTCTCCCCATAGCTACAGTTTCTTGGTCTGTTTGTAATTGATGACAGCTTCCATCCACTAGCTAATGTCATTTTATTTGTCGTTTTCTCCTCTACGGGGTCTTAACTACACTACTGTAATTTTACACAGTATTTTATTAATGAAACTGCTAAAGAATGGACATTTCAGATTACAGTAGCCTATGTACTGTACTGTATTGTAGAAACTATTTTAATCAGACAGCTGAGGCGCTGGCCTTCTCACCCCAACTTGGCAGGTTCGATCCTGGCTCAGTCCGGTAGTATTTGAAGGTGCTCAAATACGTCAGCCTCGTGTATGTAGATTTACTGGCAGTAAAAAAAATCCTGCAGGAGAAAATCTCGGCACCTAGGCGTCTCTGGAAACCATAAAAGTACTTAGCGGGACGAAAAAACAATAATATTATCATTAGAAAATATTTTCCGGTTAATCCAAAAATTTCGTAATCCGAACAGACACTGTTCCCAATTAGTTCGGATTAACGAGACTCTACTGTAATATATTTCAGTTCCATATTTTTTTCAGTTAATTTCTGGACCAAAAAAAAAAACTCATGCAGTAGAGGGATATACAGTTTCTGACTCATTTACACTCAACACTTCCACGTACAAATTATAATCTTCGAATTCCTATTAAATTCACTGACTCTCCCTGTTCAGAAACGTGCACGCTGCTAGTTGATAGTTGCTATACTGACTACTGGCTTGAAAGGAATTTGAAATATTTTCAAATAACCCTATTCACAAGGGTAAACTTTGACATGCCCTCATCTCATCCTTCTAGTGTGAAAAAATCTTAACACAAAGAGCTATCTGCTACAAATCGGGTGCACTATAGGAAGATATCTGAGCATCGGCATTGAACAGGCTCACCTCGTCATCTGAGTTGTAGACCATGTGCTCGCAAGCAGGAGTGGCTTGTCATCTAATTTCATTGGGTTAAATTCTACACGTTTACTCACATGCACATGTTCTGGATGATTTTTGTCTTGTAAGTTTTATGTTTCATGCTACTGTTGGCTAAAATATCCGAGCAAAGAACACACTGTGGCTGTTCCTGGTTACTCGCAAGAATGTTAGTGAAATCTAAATTAGATAATCATCTTGATATCTGCACAATTTTGTTTGTGTCAAATAATTGACCTTACCGGCGAGAGCTGAAGCAGATGTGGAAGGTGAACATACAATCTAAATTAGCAACCTGTTCTTTATTAGGTATTTTCCTGGAATAACACACACTCAACAGAACACTTTCAAGCGATCACCTTTTACTACTGTGAAACAGTGACTTGTATGGCAATACAATAACCACTAACAATAAGGTTAACTACCCTACTAAGAACACAGAGAAATCTGTACAGCACAGTGCACTGTTCACTCATAGTTTCTCGTGTTTCAGGCTGAAAATCTAGCAATGTAATGGCAGCAACATTGAGAAGTGGCTGATTGTTATTAAGCTACAGTGGGTGGAAATTGGTGCCATGGGTGACAGGTTCAGATCTGAAAGGGGGCTGGATTAACTGCTGTGGTCAAAGTTGTGCAACAGCACCTAATCTCTAAACTCGTGCAGACGTGGTCTAACTGCCAGCCTTTCCTGGTCAACACTTGTGAAATTCAAACGAATGCAGTGTGTTTCCATGAAAGTACATTAGTTTCGAACAGGAGTGGAAAAGCTTGTTGCTGCTTACTGTACTGAAAATCTGAGGATAGCAATAACTGTTCGAAAATGAGATGGAGTTTGATTCATCGTATGAACTTCCAATCTTAAACGTACCCCCACTTTGCGGACCTCTGCTCTAATTGCACTGATATCCTATTTGAGAGGCAACAAAGACTGTGCATAAATATTACAACCTCACTTTA
The DNA here is from genome assembly GCF_040414725.1 of Anabrus simplex. NCBI lineage: Eukaryota > Metazoa > Arthropoda > Insecta > Orthoptera > Tettigoniidae > Anabrus > Anabrus simplex. Next base: position 1,145,051,087 of record NC_090265.1, on the reverse strand, counting down.
TGAGTGAAATAATATGGTAAATAATAACTTGTGTCTACTTGTCTACACTAGAATAACTACCTATAATTTATATAGTGAACAAAAATTGCTACAACCCATGACAGATCCTAACATGTCATAAGTGTAAACCAAAAACCACAGACAACTATTTAAAAAACAGAAGGAAGAGGAATTAGAATGCTTGTTTCCCGAGTCCCAGGGCAAATTCAATCACAGCTATAGATTCAAGCACAGACCTATCACCAGCCAAGGCTCAGTTTACTACGAACTGGTGAAAAGCAAAGTTCTAAACCTCAACATGACCACAAAAGCAATGCAGCTATATAACTATGTATCACACACTAATACACCAACACAGAACAAAGTACACATGAATCTAAAATAAATATTATCTCAGTAATTTGATAATGAACTACATGAAATAACAAAGAAACTACATGCAATGGTAAAATCCTTACTCTCATAAGAATTCACACTTGAAGATTTATGCCCTGGTTTTGCCAAGAGTTGTAGCTCAGCATTCTGCACTTGTACAAAATATCTGTGCACTGAAAACAAATATGGGAGCTGGCATGCAACAACCGACCTGGGAATATTGGCTGTGTTCGGTGGACAAGCAGAGTTCATGCCAAAAGAAACACGCAACAACTGAGCTAACTTGTCCTTTTCCAGCGATGCTGGCATTCCTTCAGCTGTCACTCTACCACCTGTAGGCAGATCAAGTGCAAGAGATGGCGTAACTGGTGGTTTGGGAAGCTCACAAGGAACATCTTTCCTCCTGTCTCCCACGCAGAAGGACATCTTGGCAGATGGGCTACACATAAATGAGATACATTATATAAGATGGGTTAAATGCAATGATTTAAAGATACACGATTACTGCATTAGTTAAAATTTTATAAAATACACTGTCCATTGCAGCAAACTTATGACTACATTTTAAAGCAGGGGTTCTCAACCTTTTTTTGGCAGAAACCCAAACTTAACTGGGTGATCCTTTGAAGAAAAAACAGTGCCAATGTAGGCCTAATAATACCAAGTATGTAAGTGTAGAAATGATTTATTAATATCTAGTTGAAATATTTCCTAATAAGCAACTATTATAAACTAGAATCATAATCCCAATAGCAGGAAGGCATAAGTAATAACATACTGTTCCACAAATAATATGCAACAATGACTGAAAATAACTCATAAAGAAAAATTTCAAAAATAAGTATTCCCATTCTCTCACGACCACTCAATGACATAATGTTTTGGAGATATTAGGTTATGTTACAATTATTAAATGCGTTCCTCTTTACAAATGACAGATGTTAAATCAAAAATGATTTGATGGTCATTGTACAAGGCATGCTCTGCCACAACCGATTTCTCTGGTTGGCAAAGACGTAAGTGCCTGTGATAATCCTTAACCCTCGTACCAACCTACCTACTTAAACAGATTGAGAGAAACAAAGAATTTATATATATATTTTGATACACTTTAAAACAATATGATCTTTAACTGATCACAAGCAATTGTCTACGATGATATTAGGCTTAAAGATGGTCTTGATATTGTGCCCTCTGAGAATATTGTCAAAACTATCCGTGACAGATTGTACGTATGGCAAGAAGGCCAGCCTCAAGGGAGGAGACGTGACAATCTGTCTTTTGGCTTAGGATATATCACTTCATCAATCTGAGAGATGCCATTTTCTTATCAATGGTGCTTGAAGGATCATTCTTTAATATTCTTTAATACTTTATAGGTGGGATCACTGAGAAATTCCTCCACCTTCCTATTATAATCAATGGTGTTCATAACTACAGTAGCACTGCCTTTATCAGCTTTCAGGACCTCTAATTATTTGTTCATTCTCAGTTGTTTTAGAACATGCCACTCTTTGGAAGTTTTATCCAAAAAGAATATGGTGGCTCAGTTTGTTTTTGGAAATTGTGATGCAAATAATCATCACTTCGTCTTCCTAGAGACCAACAATGAAAAGTGATCAGTCTAGTATTCACGTTAATATCAAATGAATTGCGGATGCCCTATTATCACATTTCTATCCTCTGCTAGTCCATGTTTTTTTTTTTTTTTTTTTTTTTTTTTTTTTTTTTTTTTTTTTTTTTTTTTTTTCAGAAGCAAGTTTAAAGGCCGGAAAGGAGCCAACTTTTCACCTTCTATTCTCCATTATCACAGGCGGAGATATATATATATATATATATATATATTTTTTTTTTTGCAAGTCTCATTGTTTAATTCTCAACTGATCATAAAAACATAATAAAAGCTGTTGCAACTTAAAAATCTTATTCCATTGTTGTTTCTTATGAGCCACAAATTTGTGTGGGCTGGGTCTGTACTTTATTAATATTAATATAGCCATGAAATATTTTTTTCTAGAAGGAGATTGAAGGTAGATATAATGTACATGTTTTATCACATCAAATTTGTTTATTTATTTATCTAATGTACAGAATACAAGCAGTGAGAAACTGTCCCAAATTTTGAAGAAAATAATAAATAATTATGAAAACTTCTTACGTTTACAACATCGTTTCTTGTGGAATTCCCTGAAACACTTATTCTTACTTGTTAGACATCGATAAATATTACACTTAGTACAACATCGCATTTGGTTCGGCTGGAGCAGCTGGTCATGCGGCACATGCGTGCCGTCGACAGTTCATCAACAGCTGGCCAGTGCTCAAAACCGTCAAGCCTTTTGTCCACACATAGGAGTGGTGCACACATGGGAGTGGTGGACACATCATCTTGTTAGGTGTATCTCCTTGTTCTTCCTCCTCTCGAAAGGGTACTAAGTCGGTTGATGCAATAAGTGTTTTAGCTAAGGCTAATCGAAATTTCATTAGATCAAGAATGTCTTCCTTTGCAACTCCATTGCATGCAGAATCTCTCCTGTACCCCATCCACGCATTAACGGCTGCCAGATCAATAAAATGAATAGCAGTTTTCAGTGTCCACTTCTTTGTTTTAAAGAATGTTCGGTACTCTTCCAACACCTGATCACAGATATTGACACCGCCCATCTTTTCATTATATTCTTTGGCTGCGTTTGGAATTGCTACTCTTTTTTCCTTTTTGTCCCATCTCTCTACTTCATGAAGTGGGGCTTTTCCATGCAAATTTGAGGCCATTGTCACCACTTTCGAGTCCTTCCACCGAATTAAACACATTCCATCATCTGATCGGCACACCTCCTCAACTTCACGTCGTACCTCCTTTGGTTGGGTTTAAACATTTTATTTTAGACTCTGTTCATCATAATAGTGCCAGTTCCATAGATTTCTTTCTCACTTAGGACATCAAGAAGGTGAATAGTTGTGAAATATCTGTCAAAATAAATTTTTGAACCTTTACGTTGGATTCTTGATAAATGAAGAACAATATATTTCTGAAATTTAACGGTTATGTTAAAACAAAACTATGGTGTATGTTAAATAATTGCTGTAAATAATTGCTGTAAATATAGCAGTTATTTAATTACACTATACTCTGTATTCATACTTTAAGAAAATAATACAGTATTTTCCTTTTCGTGGGCCATTTGTTTGTTATGGAATAATAATATTAGCACACTTCAGTCCCAGCCCACACGAACGTGTTGGCGACATTTTGTGAAGCTCTACAGTAAAATAAACAAATAATAATTGCCCGTATCTATGCATCAAAAATACTAATATGGTATTAGTTTTAATATTATGCAGTTTGATATCAATATCTAACCAAATAAGGCAATTATGAACAGACTTATCTGATGATGCACCGGTTGCCATGATGACCGCCAAAACCAGCAGAATCAACATACCTCATAGGTCCTCCACAGGTCTACAGCCCCAACTAATGCATATCAAAGAGTTTGCACAAACCTATGCTTTAAAACTAAACAGCTCAGAATGCTCTCAGTCACCGCAATGAATCGTACCAACTGCTGAAACATACCCACACAAATGTGTGGGTAGGGTCTGAAAGGGATATATTTTATGTACAATTAAGATGAAACTTCACACACAAATAGACATGTTTCGACATTGGGTCATCCTCGGTAAGACATGTATGATGAATTAAAAACATAGGAAACACACAAAATGAAATGTTAGTTAAAATTAATTTTTTAAAAGCATGATGCAAGTTTTTAAAACAAACTGAAATGTTGATCGTTAAAACAGCCTTAAGCTGGAGGTCTTTCTGTTTCAATGTTTTTGTTGTCCTTTGGTGTGGTTCAACTGGTATCTGTATACTGTTGGCTTAGTTGTTGTGTTCCGACATGGGCTGATATACATAAGCATTATTGAAGTTGCACCATCTGATTTTTAGTCTGTAAAATGGCTGATACAAATCGAATTAAGGTTGAAGAATGGTGACTAACAGGAAACAACATTTAGATTAAGTTATGAAGAACGAAAATTAACTTACGTTACATGGCCCGCTTGTATCACCTGTGTTCTCTGACTACGGAGTCCAGCTCTCGACTGACTCGCTCCCGCAGTCGAGACGCAAGACGTGTTGCTACAAGGAAGTGCAGTAGGAAAATGGGGCGGGGCTTGCGGGAGAATGAGAGTGTGCGGAATAATGGGGGCGGTGATTGAAACAGAGTGTAATAATTGTAAGTTCTTATGTTCCTGTTTTTTACTACAAATGATCGGAATAAAAGTTTCCCATATTACGTTCTTTATTTTTTAATTTGTTTAACTTGAGGGCTGGGTTCTTATATTGATCCATACTGATGTATTGAATTTTGTTTAATGGTGTTAGCAGTGTAAATTGGTTTCTGGTAAATGTTAAATACCAAGTGATTATTCTTATGACGAGATAGTGTTATGTCTAACTAAGTGAGTTATTGTTCTCCATTTCCATAGTGAATTTAATATTCTGATCTAACCTGTTGAGTAGTTCGAAATTTTTTTTCGTTAACGCTGCTATCTATGATGGCTAGCACATAGTCGACGTAACATGCCCAGTATTTCATAGCTATGATCTTATCTATGATGCTTGTGTGTTCTAAGTGCTCCATATATATGTTAGCCAAAATACTCGAGTCCGGTGCTCCCATAGGTAAACCTGTCTGTTGGTAGATTTTGTTCTCAAAAATGAAATAATTATTACTTAAGCCATCAATTTTATTAAAGCAAGGCCACTTAACAACAGAATCTTTAGCCAGATCTGCTGAGAAATTGACTCTTAAGTATACCCATTTGTTGTATAATTTTGATATAAGGTTGTCTTATGCAAATGTCCTTCAAAGTGCTGTAGCCCCAAGAAGGAGATCGAAACATTTTTTGTCTGCAAAGAATTATCCTTTGACTTCTCAATTTTCTAACCAAAATACAGTAAATTAAGTATTGGTGAGGTAGAGGAGTTCATAGGCCTATCAAAATTCTCTTTAAGTAATAATTATTTCATTTTTGAGAATAAAATCTACCAACAGAAAGGTTTACCTAAGGGAGCACCGTCCTCGAGTATTTTGGCTAACGTATATATGGAGCACTTACAACACACAAACATCATAGATAAGATCAAAGTTGTAAAATACTGGACACCTTACATCGGCGATGTGCTAGCCATCATAGAGAGCAGCATTAACAAAGGAAAGGAAATTCTGGAACTACTCAACAGTTTAGATCAGAATATTAAATTCATTATGGAATTGGAGAATAATAATAATAATAATAATAATAATAATAATAATAATAATAATAATAATAATAATAATAATAATAATAATAATAATAATAATGTTATTTGCTTTACGTCCCACTAACTACTTTTACGGTCTTCAGAGACGCTGAGGTGCCGGAATTTAGTCCCGCAGGAGTTCTTTTACGTGCCAGTAAATCTACCGACACAAGGCTGTCGTATTTGAGCCCCTTCAAATACCACCAGACTGAGCCAGGATCGAACCTGCCAAGTTGGGGTTAGAAGGCCAGCACCTCAACTGTCTGAGCCACTCAACCCGGCCAATTGGAGAACAATAACTCGCTTAATTACTTAGACATAACACTATCTCGTCATAAGAATAATCACCTGGCATTTAACATTTACAGGAAACCAACTTAACCTACCGGCTTACCTAACCGTCGAATCGATGGGATGCACGAGCCTGTGCCCCGCTTACCTAACCGTCGAATCGATGGGGGTATGCAACGTCCTGCTTTATTGATGGTAAAGGGAAGATAGTGCCTGTTGCCATTTCTTGATGGATGCAGTATTTTTGTATCTGGTCTTGGCACAGGCCAGGGCAAAGTGTAGCTTCCACCGAAGTCCCAGTCTCATCCATGGCTGTGACAATATGGAAGCTGCTGGGGTATGAGTGGTGCTGAGTAATGACATTTGGAGCACAAATAGTGTCCAAGTGTTATGAAAGGTGTTGCTCATAGGATCAGTCGTGCTGCAGTGGCACCTTCTGGTCCAGTGAGGAAAGCAATGGCAAACTACCTCACTCCTCATCTTGCCTAGTACGCCTCATTTGGGCTCTTCCATTGGTTTGTGTGGTTTTCCTATAATTGCATAGCTTTTGGTGGTGCTATCTGAGGATCCAATTGGTCTCTGGGCTGATGACGTAACAGACAGAAGGGAAGGTAGTACATTAAAAACTCAAATGATGGCATTACAATCATTCTTTATATTGAAGGAAGTCTCTTCAGCTGTATTTCAGTCATGTTTAGGGGATTAACCGCATAAATTGAAGACAGCATTCAGCTGATGTCACGGGTATTCAATAAGTAAAGATGAGCACGCGCAAGGCTATTACCGAGCAAGAAGTCGTGGATATTTTACTGAATAGTGATTGTGAAGATATTCCACACTAACAATAATTACTAGGTGAGTTTATAGTGCATAGTTCATATTTTTCACTGTAATGTAGCATATTCCATTGAATTAATTATTTTTGAGTATTTCTATGAAAGTTTGACAACATTTGAGCCAGTAGTAGCAGTGATTTATCATTTAAGCACTGTCTTGCATGGACCTTCCAAACACCAGCATTTAAATGGTAATTTAAAGGTCCGCAACTGATGTTTATAAGGTAAGCGGATGGGTTAAACTGTTAACACCATTACACAAAATTCAATACATCCTGAAGCTCACAAAAAAAAAAAAAAAGCTGCCTACAATAACATGTTAAAAACAGCTTTAAAAATCTTGCTCTCAAAGAAAAGTTTGAAAAAAGAAATCAGGAACATATGCGAAATAGCTTTGAACAACAGATTCAGCACAAAATTTATAAATAAGCTAATCAATAACATACTAACAAACCCACAACTACTTTAACGAAAGAGTCAAAAACTAAAGAAAAATTCACATTTAGCAATAATAATATACATATAATTCCCAACGTCCTAAGAAAACAGAACCTAAAAATTGTTTTAAAAACCAGCAACACTAATGAAAGAAAATTATTTAACTCTCACACAGTAAATACTAGCAATAAAAACACAAATTCTGGGATATATAAACTGGAATGTCAGGGATGCGGGTCAAGTTACGTCCGACAAACTGATAAGATACACAGAACATCGCAGTGCTTTAAAATATAATCGTTTCTCTGCTATGAGTAACCATCACAAAGACTATAATCACAATTATACTACAATAGATCAAGATCTAAAAATTCTGCAACGTGAACAAAAAGGTCCACGACTCAACATTTTAAAGAATTTTTACATCAGTATGGATCTATGTAAAAACCCAGCCCTCAACTTAAACGAGACAAATTAAAAAAAAGAACGTAATATGGGAAACTTTTATTCCGATCATTTATAGTAAAAAAACAGGAACATAAGAACGCACAATTATTACACTCTGTTTCAATCACTGCCCCCATTATTCCGCACATTCCCCTTCTCCCGCAAGTCCCGCCCCATTTCTCTACTCCACTTCCTTGTAGCAACACGTCTCGCGTCTCAACTGGAGGAGCAAGTCAGTCGAGAGCTCGACTCCGTTGTCAGAGAACACAGGTGATACAAGCGGGCCACATAACATAAGTTAATTTTCGTTCTTCATAACTTAATCTAAATGTTGTTTCCTGCTAGTCACCATTTTTCAACCTTAATTCGATTTGTATTAGCCATTTTACAGATTAAAAATCAGACAGTGCAACTTCAATAATGCTTATGTATATCAGCCCATGTCGGAACACAACTAAGCCAACAGTATACAGACACCAGCTGAACCACACCAAAGGACAACAAAAACATTGAAACAGAAAGACCTCCAGCTCAAGACTGTTTTAACAATCAAAATTACACAGCTTTTTAACTTTCATCATGCTTTTTAAAAAACTTTTTAACTAACATTTCATTTTGTGTGTTTCCTATGTTTTTAATTCAACATATTCATTTTGTGTGTTTCCTATGTTTTTAATTCTACATACATGTCTTACCGAGGATGACCGAGTTTTAATCGTAAACGGCTCAGACATTTAACTAGAGAAATAAAGTATATTTTTTGGGTCCGTATTGAACTTTGATTAAACCAAATAAATTAATAAGTGAGTTATTCCACCTTTTCAATACAAATTAAGTAGTGTTTATTAAACATTTAATGGGACTAGTTTTGACCTATTAAACGTCATCCTCAGTCATATGGCGTGTAGAACAAAGTATTTGAAACACAGTTTTTTTAAAGATGGTGTTAAAACCTATACGTTTGACACTATGAAAAATTGTTTATAGTATTTCCTGAAAACACGTTTGTTGTAAGAAATTAGTTCACTTAGCTGTGAAATATACAAGAAGAAGAAGTCTTAAAATATTCTTCGTAGTATTCAAGAACGTAGATACAATTCACAATTCACAGTCTTGACGAGATGTGGAAATCTGCATATATGCATAGTGTTGTTATGGTAGAGGAGAAGAAGCCTTATGATATTCTTCTTATCACTGCGAAGCATAGATACACTTTGATGATGATGATGATGATGATGTTGTTGTTTACAGGGGCCTAACATCTAGGTCATCGGCCCCTATGGTACGAAATGAGACAAAATGCGATGACAATTTAAAAGTACAAAATTCATCCTCTGACCAGGATTCAAAACGTGGTGATGAATGAATTGATGAATACGAACTTAAAACAATCAGTGGATAAGACGCGTGATGCTTCCCAGAAACAATATTACTGACCAAGGGACTGTTTCAAGAGCCCAATCCTGAATCGTTGATGCTTGTCTAAATGGAGCAATATCTATGTCAACAATCCCGCATAATGGCACTTATCGCTAGTAAAGGAGAACCATGGTATTTCTCAAGTTGCGGTACTAATCAAAGGTAGTGTACACTCACGGTGTTCCAAATATTATGGTACTACTCACAAGTATTGTATGTCGTACAGGTAATGCAGACCTATGGTGTTCCTCACAAAATGACGCCACTCATAGCCAACACAAACCAATGAGGTTCCTCACCTAGATGTACTAATCACGGACGCAGGTATTCTCGTGGTGTTCCTCACATAGTGGGTACTAATCACAGGCAACGCAGACCAACGGTGTCGCTCATATAGTGGTACAACTCACAGGCAACGCCCAGACCCATGGTGGTGTTCACATGGGTACGACTCACGGGTAGACCTACTGAAAAAAAAACCGCGCGCGCTGCTACTAATCACAAATCTATTGTATACCTAATATAGTGGTACAACTCGCAAGTAAAGGCGACCCATGGTGTTCCCCGCGTGATGGTACTAATCAAAAGTAGTTTCATGGTTCTAAGACAATCATCCCTTGGTCGCCCCTTTTAGTCACCTCTCACGACAGGCAGGGGATACCGTGGGTGTATTCATCATCTGCGTCCCCCACCAACAGGGGGGTTAGATACACTTTAACATCATTCATAATTTTGATGAGATGTAGAATCGAGCATATATGCAAAGTATTGTCTTAGACTAGTCCCATTATATGTTTAATTAATAAACACTATTTAATTTGTATTGAAAAGGTGGAATAACTGAGTATTTTATTTGGTTCAGGCACTTTAGACATTTTACTGAGCCGTTTATGCGATATGGCTGAAGATGACCTTTAAATAGGTCGAAACTAGCCCCATTAAATGTTTAATTAATAAACTCTATTTAACCCCTTAACTGGGTTCTGTCGCACGAATATTGGGTTTGACGCCTTTAGGCATTCTTATACTTCTAAATGCCCGAACACTGTGGTAAACTACAACCCATTTATGGGCGGTGTAGATCTTGTCGACTCGGTGATTGCTCTGTACAGGACACAAATCAGGTCTAAGAAATGGTAACAGAATTTTTTTTCATTTATTAGATCTCATGTTGGTCAATGCCTGGTTTCTGCACAGGAAAAACTGCTTACCAAATGGTGTGGGTCATAAACAGATGATGCCACTTTTGTACTTCAGGAGAAGTGTGGCAAGAAGTCTATTGTTTCAAGGGAAACCTGGAACCCCATCAAGAAAGCAAGGGAGGCCTTCTAACAGTTCAATACAGCGTGCACTAATGAAAAGAAGAGAGGACCGCCTACAGCTTCGCCTCATGTTGACATACAACTTGATGGTCTGGGTCACCTACCTGAAATGTCTAAGAAAGGGAGGTGCAGAAAGCCAGGATGTAAAGGAATTGTGAGGGTTGAGTGCATAAAGTGCAAGGTGTATTTGTGTTTTACCAAAAAAAACAATTGTTTTCTGACATTTCATAATGACAAGTAGGACTTGTAGACAGAGAAACTGTGCCTAACATTTTTGTATTTTTGCTTTTATATACATGTGTAGGCCTAATTTATTTCTTTTTTTCTGACCTGAAAATATACTTTTAAAAATTCAACACGTCCAAATTATGTATGGTAATTATGTGTATGAACTACCTTTCAAAGTACCAAATATCGGCATAAGAATGCATAATGTTGCCACATGGCAACAAAATGTAAAATGGATTTTTCTCCAGAAATATCAATATAATTTTGTTGCAAGTTATGTTATATTGTTTACTAAGTAATATATTTCAGTTCCATATTTTTTTCAGTTAATTTCTGGACCCAAAAAAACTCGTGCAGTAGAGGGATATACAGTTTCTGACTCATTTACACTCAACACTTCCTCGTACAAATTACAATCTTCTAATTCCTATTAAATTCACTGACTCTCCCTGTTCAGAAACGTGCACGCTGCTAGTTGATAGTTGCTATACTGACTACTGGCTTGAAAGGAATTTGAAATATTTTCAAATAACCCTATTCACATCACAACAGTCTGTATAACCTGAAGTTGTCTGGGTGTAACAGCATACATATTGCAAAGCACCTTGAGACAAACCGGAATACCTTTACCATGTTCAAAGCTAATGAAATAGATAAAGGTAGTGCATTGCCTCAATTAGTTCTATAACTTTTTATCTTTAAATCATTAGAAACTGTCCACTTCAGTAGCGTAACTTTTGGTGTTATTAGCTGCCGTCCTAGAAGGCCCGGGTTCGATTCCTGGTACTGCCAGAAATTTAAGAATGGCACGAGGGCTGGTATGTGGTTGAAATGGCACATGCAGCTCACGTCCATTGGGGGTGTGCATGAAAAGAGCTGCACCAGCTCAGGATGATGACACTAGTTTACTTTTATCATTAGAAACCGAGTCTAACCATTGTCATCTTGGTCTCCCTCTACTACTCTTACCCTCCATAACAGAGTTCATTATTCTCCTAGGTGACCAAGTCTCCTTCATTTGTCTCACAAGACCCCACCACTTAAGCAGGTATATGCATACAGTTTCATACATCGAGTTCATTCCTAACTTAACTTTTATCTCCTCATTCCGAATACCCTCCTGCCATTCTTCCTACCTGTGTACCAGTAACCATTCTCACTACTTTCATGTCTGTTACCTATGAATAAGACATCATGGGTCCACCTAGCTTTCGCTTCCGCAATGCAAAGTTGGTCTGAAAACAGACCAATGTAAAGATAGTTTCATCCGGGAGCTGACTTCCTTCTTACAGAATACTATCGATTGCAACTGCGAACTCACTACATTAGCCTTACTGCACCTTGATTCAATCTCACTTACTATATAACCATCGTGGGAGAACACGCATCTTAAATACTTGAAATGATGTACCTGTTCCAGCTTTGTATCACCAATCTGACATTCAGTTCTCTTGGATTTCTTACCTACTGACATCAATTTAGTTTTTGAAAAGCTAATTTTCATACCTTACTCATTGCACCTATTTTCAAGTTCCAAGATATTAGACTGCATACTTTCGGCACAATCTGCCATTAAGACCAAGTAGTCAGCACAGGCCAGACTGCTTTTAACATTTCCACTTAACTGAATCCCTCCCTGCCACTTTATACCTTTCAGCAGATGATTGATGTATCCACAATGACGCACACAAAATGCTGTCAACTAGCGTACACGGATTTATTTACAATTGTTCACAAATTAAACACACATAACCTTTATCACTGTATCACAAACAAAACACTTCACTCCGAGAACATCAACAGGCTGCCAATCAACTTGAAACACAGTTGAAACAGATGACTACTAACTGCCTATAGAGCGTTCCAACCTTAAATTGTAGTACAGCAGTAATGAGATAATTTCGTCTCTTTCCTTCTCCCATGTTTTGCGGGTAGCGCTGTCCTACTATAATGCAGCGGGTTTGCCAAATATCCGTAAATTAGAATGTTATCAGTTAAAATGGGTACATATCGTGTTATGTACAGAATTTCAAGGCGCATTCGATGCCGTTAACAAATAAAATGTAAAAAATATAATTTAGTTTGAAAATGGTAATATAATGGAAAGTTTCGCCAAATGCAATACGATACAACGAACACGTAAATGCCATTAGACATAGACACTTCTCAGCCATGGGACAGCACATTAATGATCAGAAACATAAATTTACAGACATCAGTAATGATATGCAAATCCTCAATATAAACCCAAAAAGCCCCTTGCTCAGTATACTAGAAGAATTCTATATAAACTTTTTTTTTTTTTTTTTGCTAGTTGCTTTACGTCGCACCGACACAGATAGGTCTTATGGCGACGATGGGACAGGAAAGGGCTAGGAGTGGGAAGGAAACGGCCGTGGCCTTAATTAAGGTACAGCCCCAGCATTTGCCTGGTGTGAAAATGGAAAACCACGGAAAACCATTTTCAGGGCTGCCGACAGTGGAGTTCGAACCTACTATCTCCCGAATACTGGATACTGGCCGCAATTAAGCGACTGCAGCTATCGAGCTCGATATATAAACTTAGACAAATACGTTAACCCAAATTCCAACTTGAACGATAACATAGACAGAAATAATATTCTTTTTCATACAGTTATTCCCCTCCTGAAAGATTATTACTTAAAAAGAATTGATAAACAAAAATCCATAAATACAAATCAACCGCTCCAAGACCTCTCCTCCTTTAACCCCACTCCCGTTACAAGCGCTCCACCCATCCCTCCAAGCCTCCCCTCTACCGCCGCAAACTATAACCTCAGAGCAACACGCTACAGATCTCAACAGACAGCCACACAGAGTGCACGATCTCAACAGCTAACGTAAGTAATACGATATATAACTTGCCACTACATTCCTATGATACATCATCTCACACACTTATTATTTCTACTTATAGATATATTAATTTACAACACGCTTTCACGATACAACCAACGTGCAACCCGATTAAGACATACGACATCCAAAATGTACTTCATCTCATAATTGTCACCAACCCAACCTGAATACGACAAGTGACAAGATGAGAACGCTTTCTTAATAACATTCAAGATTTCCAGCTACAACAACAGCAGCATCCCACAAAATTGCCAGTTATTACTATCATAATGTTACGCAATTTCACTCGTAATGCATACAGCATGAACATGTATTCGGTCCTATTCAAACAAATATTTATATATTTCTAATGGACCAGCCATTAAACTACAACAACTAATCATAAGAACCTACAGTACTGTTATCAAACTATGTTAAACTCATTTATGTTTCAAGAATATGCACATAGCACCACATATCAGTACCTTTAATCTAAAGTATTTTAACAGGTATCTCATACCGGTGTTTTAGCCCTAAGGGTTCATTTTAACAAGACTTTTATATACCTAATAAAATAAACAGTGTCAAGACACAACTCTATTTTAAGACAAAAAACAAGAATAGAAGGTGCTACAAACTTATACATTAGTATTAAGGATCCACGTCAACAAGGTATCAAATACCAATATTTTAGTCATAAGAATTCAAATCAATAAGGTTCTTCTATGTATTTAACTGAACTAAATAAGTGAATAAGTAAACCTTATAAACCACTACAAGAAATGTAATCAGGATACTGAAAATCCAAACAGTACATCTTTAAGACCCTACACTGAACTTAATATCATCAAATGTGTGCAAATGCAATAATTTTACTTCATATTGTGTAATATAAATGGGAAAGTAGAATAGCATGTACCTCTCAGTAAATGTACATACTTAATAGTCAATCCACTAGCATTTTGTCAAATGGATGAATTACATTCAATACAATACTTTTGATACTGTATACAAAGGAACAGAAGATATAAATGCTCAAATAGAGCAAACTTATAAATCCCATAATATATGCATATCCAAACTAAGATGTACTTACCAGCATTTTAATGACATATGAATTTTAAACATTAACCATTATATGTGATGTTTTTGTAGATATTTTGTATGTGTCAACTGAGGATGAACCCTTAGGGGTCGAAACCGGTATTGACCCTATTTACCAGTTTGGTAATAAATAAAATAGTGTATTGATAAGGTGGTGATTCATATTATTTCTATATAATAAATGCAAAATCTTCATTGCATAGAACTTATCATGTCATAACTCCTATTTTATATTCATTACTTTCCTAATTTTTTTACTGCTGGTAAAGAAGCATTTCAGCTCAACGTAGATAAGCTTATTTTTAAATTTGAATGATTACAAAATGCCATATATGCGTTTATTTTCAGTCATGTTCAGGGAATTTATGTACAGGCACGAAAAAGTCAGTCGCTGGCCAGCATCTTTCCTATTTAATTTGCATGAGGAGTCAAAGCGAGGCAAATTGTCTTCAGATATGGAAGTTATTTTTAAAACAATCCCGAAGTTCTTATCTTGCTTAGTTCTTAATTTGTGACAGAAAGAATATCTCCTTGAATTTTGGTTTCGTGCGTGACTCGGCTGGCTGGCTGTCTGGCTGGCTGAAGTACCGGTAGTGATCTCCCAAACATGCGCTTTTAACATTTCCAGACAGTCGCATGCAGTGCAGTGCTCATTTCGTCAGTAGTATGTATAATAGTAATTAAATACCTATCAGTGACATATGTACAATTCTTGAGAGAAAGTGTATTTCGTTTGTGTGGTTCGTGAGTTTGTGCTCATGCGTGGGGATCTAAATTCGAAGAAAAAGTGCAGAAGGATCATGGCGTGGTTAAAGCAAAGCAAACGGTCGTCGGACATGGAAGTTATTATGAAATCATACCTCAAGTCCTTATCTCGTTATCTCTTAATTTATGACAGGGAGAACATCTCGTTTGTTTACGTTTCACGATTGACTCGGCTGGCTGAGCTTTTAAATATAACTGACATCCGTGTGCAGTGGTGTTCATTTAATCAGTATTATAAGATTGATTACATAAAGATCAGTGATATATATATATATATATATAATATTTAATGGCGGGTGGCGTCCGAAGAGGACGAGTGCAGGCCTTTCGAGTTGACAACGCATAGGCGACCTGCACGTCTATAAGAATCGGGCCCTACCTGTGATGAATTCTAAAGCTGAAGACGACACATGCCCCAGCCCCCGAGCCATTGGAATTAACCATGGAAGGTTAAAATCCCCGACCCGGCCGGGAATCGAACCCGGGGCCCTCTGGACGAAATGCCAGCACGCTAACCATTTAGCCATGGAGCCGGACAAGATCAGTGATAAATGTATAGTTCTTGAGGACAAGTGGATTGTGTTTGCTGTGTTTGTGTAGTCTCTGTAGTTGTCAGTTCGTGCTCGTGCGGGGGGGTTCTTAGTTCGAAGAAAAAGTGCAGAAGGATGTACAATGGATCGTCAAATTAAAAAGAAATGTTCCGTAGGTAAAAAAAAAAAAAAGCAAAACACAGAAGGACGGCAGAAAAATGCAAAGAAAATTAAATATGATGAAATTGTGCGAAGTGGAGTGCGTCGGGTGGTTCACTCTCTTTTATTAGCTAACATACCACCGACATTGAACGTGATTTTGAGTCGGGTAAATGGAGAAGATTCTTTGCCACGATTTTCCAAAACTACGTTGTATCGCTTCTTACATGATATAGGCTTCCGGGATAATAAAGCAGCTTTCATTGACACCGATGAAATTATTAATTGGAGGCACAGATATCTCAGGAAGATAGAACATTTGAGGGCAAAAAATAGAGCTATAATTTACACAGATGAATCATGGGTAAATATTGGGCAGACAGTGATAAAAGAATGGAAGGATACGACAGTGAAAAGTGCACGGCAGGACGCCATTGAAGGGGTGAGTTCGGGACTTAGGCCATCGAAAAGCCGAGGACCGTGTGCCTTAGTCCACGCGGGTAATGAACATGGTTTTGTTCCAAATGCTAAATTAACATCTTTATGCCATAAAACCATAAGACAATTGGGCAAATTACGTGAAGGAAGTAAAGAAAAATGAAAGAGATTTGTGAAAACCAGACGAATTACAGGACGATGTCGACGATGAAAAGTTTTTAATAAGACTTTCTTCATCGTCCGGATCATCCTCAAGTTCATCTCCGAAACCCAGTTCATCCAAACCGGGAAGATCAGGCCTTGCAGAAATGATAGAAGGCGTACGTCCAATGTATGAGAGCAACGCCAATGATTAAGGTATGTTGTATTTATATTACCATCCTACAAATATTAATTTATGAATGAACTTAAAATTACAAAATCATAAACGAAAAACGTGGAACTGTGACGCCCTGTTTGAGTCACACTCGAGCGTGATCTTCACGAGTCAATTTCGCAACAGCGCGCTCCATCTACGCTGTACTGCAATTTAAGGTTGGAACGCTCTATACAACAGCACGTTAGCCTAACCACAACACGTGTTCACCAGTGAAACTCCTACTGAACAATAACACATCTCTACCATCAAGACCACCTCTTAATATACTGTAGGTGCCTGGTCAGGCTTCTAGAAAGATATGTTACAAAAATACCTTCTCATAAATTCTCGAGTGCCTAACAACATGGTTATAATGTACAGAATATTCTACCATCATCTAGTCTGATCTAGAGCCTTTCTGGATTTTACAGTGTTTTTCACAATTCTGTAGCGGATTACACATCATATACAGGTAATAATAAATTATATAATATTAATTTACAGGTATTTACATTAACTGAACTCATAAATATTTATGTACAGCACGTTTCATGACGTAACCTCACAATCAACGCGATCGTTTCGTATGCACATATGATGTAATAATAATAATAATAATAATAATAATAATAATAATAATAATTTGAGCTTGATACTCGCATTATTTGCCCATGGGTGAGAAAATATTGTTATAAAGTCATATCCGTTTTTCACACTTGCGTCATGAACCATGTAAATTATGACCAACAAAGGTGAAAGATTACAACTTTGTCTAACCCCTATAAGTATGCTGAACCAAGAACTCATTCTACCATCAATTCTCACTGCAGCCTAATTGTCAACATAAATACCTTTGATTGATTTTAATAATCTAATAATTAATTAAATAAATAATACTGGTTTTACATCACACTGACCACAGTGTGGTTTGTGAGATGCCATAAATTTGTTCCACGTAGGTTCATTCACATGCCAGAAAATCTACTGACACAAGGCTGACATCTTTGAGCACCTCCAAGTATCACTGGGCTGACTCAGGATCAAACTTCCCAATTTGAGTTCAGAAGCAGTTATTCTACCATCTGAGTCATTTAGCCCATCCAACTTACTGAAATGTACTGAAACAGATATAGGTCAACTTTACTCACTACTTTTTTGGCGGCTTCTGTTGAGGTAGGAATACTGGATTTCTGTGAACCCCCAGAGTAAGAAGACTTTCACTGAGAGGTGAATCCAAACCGCAATGAGGACACACAGGTTTGTCATTAACCAACAGCTGACAGTCTTCATGATATAAGTGAAGAGCAGCACACCGCATGAATTTCCCCTAAAATATACACAGTTCACTTTCAACCAAATCACATTAAAACAAATGAGATAAATTCTCTTTTAAAATGTCATAAACTCATAATTATTTAGAAGGACAAAAGACACAATACATCTTTTCAAGGCATAAATATAAATAAGGCATTCAAATCCCTCGTTTTCTCTCTGAATAAATAGTGTTCAAACAACTTTAATAATACCTTATCATGATGTATTACACAAACTTGAAACGTGTGAAGAATATATTCAAATATTCCACGTTACACTAAGTAAACAATTCAGCAAAGTTTTCCTGCCCTATATTTTTGGTGTTTATTGCTTCATTTTCTTATGGCAATTGTTTTTTCATCATTTTTTTTCCTAATGCCCATAAACTGAATATAACCATTTAATCTACTTACATGAAAAATATTTTTTCTAGAATTATGTGAAACTGAACCTCTATCATGATATAAGGATGAGTCACCTAACATTACCACAGGCAATATTTCTTAAACAACTAGGCATTTTTAAATGCAACTTTCACAGACTGAACGTTAAGAGAGGGGCTCATGAAATTAGTGGATAGAATTAATTTAAAAATGTACGGAAGTATAATTTTCAACACAAACTTCGGTATTTTTAAATGGACCCCAATTATTATCTTTAGCATAATGAAAGCCAGAAAAAAGAGGTGAATATTGTTGTATAATACAATCTAATATGTTATTTCAGTTCCAAGTACAGGGAGAATAATTTAAGTGTTCAGACTTTTGCTTGCATGCCATGGGAAGTCCCAAGCGAGCGCTATATGGCTTCTGTCAACACTGGCAAGATAAGAAGTGTTCACTGACAGCGCACAGCTGTTCAACATTCTGTCCTTCAGTTTGCTAGAAACTATTGGACTTTTAAGGTGTGTTGTGAGGTTATCATCACGATGGTTAAATACACTATAGAGCAAAGAATAATTTTGGTCGAGTGTTATTTGCAGAAGAAGAAACCAGTTGAAAGGTGCCTTCGAAAATGTCATAGACAATTTCCCAGTGCGACAGTACCATCAAAACGTTACGTGCATCAGCTCGTTCACAAGTGGCGTAGTACTGGTTCCATAAGCAATAATAAAAAAAAGCGAAGGAGAACAGCTCTCACTCGGGAGAGGTTAGAAGATATACGGGCAAGACTCCAGGTCAGTCCACATAAGTCACTTCGGAGAATAGCTCAGGAAAGTGGTATTTCGCCTTCTTCAGCATGTAATGCAACAAAATTGTTACATTTACGATCTTATCAGACTCATTCAGTCCATAACATACTGCCTACAGATTTCAATGCAAGAATACGATTTTGCAATTGGCTAATGAGTAGTGTCCACGACGGCATTGTGGATACAAACTTTCTTTTTATGAGCAACGAAGCCTGGTTTAATTTGAGTGGATATATCAATTCACAGAACAATAGAATCTGGGAAACAGACAACCAGCACATTTTACAGCCGAGACCTCTGCACGATGTGAAGGTGGGTGTGTGGTGCACTATCAGTGCCCGACGAATTATCGGTCCGATATTTTTTCAAGACACTATTACTTCTGACCGTTTATTCACAACATTCTGGAACCATTTTTTGCTGAAATGACTGAAGAAGAGAAAAGGTACGGTTATTTCCAGCAGAATAGTGCAACGGCCCATACGGCGCATAGCTCTATGCGACGGTTACGGGAAGTGTTCGATGATGATCAGATCATCAGTAAAGGCTTATGGCCCCCTCGTTCACCTGATTTAAGCACATGTGATTTTTATCCATGGGGAAATCTTAAAGGAAAAGTTTAGAGGAATAATCCTCGAACTGCAGAAGAATTAAAAATTGAAATTAGGAACACTGTGCATTCTATCGGTGTCCATGAACTACAAAGTGTGTTTCGAAATCTCATTACAAGATGTGAAGCTTGCATTGCAGCTGAAGGAGATCACTTTCAGCATCGTCTGTAAATACTGGTGAGTTCAGTTTAATTTCCTAGTCGATTTTTTAATTTGTTTATTTATTCATTTACTTATTTGTCCAAAGCATCTATGTAGCCGGTGAGTTCAGTTTCGTTTAGTTTCTATAGGCATAATCATGCCGCTTCATTGAGCCGACTATGCCTGCTTGTCATTGCGGGCACTGCACTCGCTGTCTCCGCTTCCCAGCGCGCCTAATCCTCGGCACTCCGCTCTGAACTTCTAAATTAATCACCCTGTAATTGAAATGCAAAGGTGATGTTTGAGATACACTCCTCAGCAGTTCAATCATGTGTCTATACGAGAAAATGGCATTAGAGAAGAAGAGTGATAATGTTACATGCCTCCCCCATGGTAGCCACTTTCGGTACTTCGTGGAAGGAGCTAGTGATTCAGACGAGCTGGGATCTCCCAGCCCGCTTGTGGGTTGGGGCGGCCTTTCCGTGTATTGTTCTCGTCGGCCAGCTTACCTGTGAATTTCTTGAAGATTCGATGATAATGTTCTGCCTGTAGCCACTTTGCGAAAATTCTGGCTCAAATCACCCAAGCTATCAAAACAGAGGCTAACCGCGGACAGTCAGTCACAGTTGGGCTCCATGGTGGAGCTAGAGTCAATGTTGAGCTCCGTGGTGGAGCCAGTGTTGGTGCTGAACTCGAGGTCAGAGTTGGCCTCCATGGTAGAGTCAGTGAGAGACTCAGTTTGTTGGGATTGGGTGGCTGGGCTGAGGGCAACAGAGGTGCTGGCTGTTACAAGTGTCCCACCAAGGTCTGAACCAGGAGCTGTGGTTGTGGTGTTGGAGGGACCAGTGAGTGGATGGGCTGGAAACGACTAAACGGAAGACTGTACTGTGATAAAGATGTTAATTCCCATAGGAAACCTGAAATATTTATTCTGAATGAGTAAATTTATAAAATCAATATAGTTATTGTGTTTGTGAATTTCTGTGGACTGCAGCTCGGCGTGAGTCAGCGAGGGAAGCCGCTATCATGAGTGTGAGGGTAAATGGACCTGTGTTAATGTTGGGTGCTGTATCGTCCTGCTGTTGAATACTTCTGAGGTGTTTAGTTGTTCACTGAATATGACTGTGAATTACTAGACATGAGTAATTACTAGTAATGAGGACATCATTACTGATGTGAAACAGACAGAAGACACCATATGTGAGGCATTTACTTCCGCAGAATTATATATGAGATGTGAAGAACACGGGGCAGAAGATAGTGATGCTGATGATGGCGATGCTGCTGAAACTTAACGAACACCAACGAATGCTGAAATGCGAAAGGCGTTAGATATCTTGCGATGAGGTGTTCAGCGTAGGTCAGTGGACTTCCAAACACATTATGAATATGAAAGATTCATTGATGGACTTTTGAGAGAGAACCTGAACCAACCAACAATTAGAGACTATTTCACATAGCTAAAAACAGTTAACTGTATTGCTGTGCTGTGTTCTGGTACATGTTTCATTGTAGTGCATGTAGGTTATGAATCAGTATTTCATTGTAGTGCATGTAGGTTATGAATAAATACAGTAGCTTACCTATCAATTTTTATTTTTCGGCTACTGTTATCAATCAGTTAATATTATCAAATTTTCTGCGTCCCAGAGTGATCATAATAAACAGCATCCACTGTATACAGAAGTAAACTCACATGGAATGGAAATCTATGAAACAGAATAGCAAAGTAGAGCCCATGGAGGTTTGTTTACAAACGCTACAGCAATGGCGCTCAAACAGATGGTCGGAAAACTGCACTCATTTATTTCTGTGAAATTGCGCCCAAAGAAGTTGTAAATATGAATGAAACTGAACTCACGGTTGCTGTGGATATCGAGAATGAAAAAGAGTAGATTGTCATGACATCTGCTGAAGAACTGAGGAAATTAAGTAATCAAATACGAACATGTTGAATATTCGACAGTGCCACTATAGCAGAGACCAAACTGTTGAGTATTCGACAGTTGCCAGTTCTAGGGTTAATTGTTGAAATGAGAGTATTTACTGCAGGAAACTAGGCCCTAACTGTTTCTGTGAGTATAGGATAGAAAGGAGCAGTAGCAACTGTGTAGAAAGCAGCATCGGAGACCAAGAAGACTTCAGAATCATCAACACTCCCACAATACAGTAGAACCTTGATTATACGTTACCGGAAACTACGTCTTCCCATATTATTCATTCAAATTACGTGGTCCCGCGAGCATCCCAATTAAATCACGTTGTAAAAATCCCACATTTTCACTTCCTCGAAGAAACGATTTCCCGGATCCACCATCCCGAAATTTCATTCCCATCAATGTTAAATCCTCAATCACGCGTTTTTCAAGAAACTGTATCTCATGAAAGTACAGCTACAGCATAGGCCCTACTTACAGATCTTGGTGTTAACGTCCCATCATTGCGGTAATTTGAGGAAGTGATGTACTGGAAAAACGATCGGCGGTGAACTTAGCATCGCATTTGGGTGGTATAGCTTAGAGAATCCTCAGAAATCATAGAGCAGAGAGTGTCCACAACAACTGGAAGGAGACAGATTGCATTTCAACAGCTCTACATGAAGAAGGAACAAGTTTCGTCAAATGTTCGTATTTGCAAAACGTCTACATTATGTCCAGGGTTAGATGTTTATTTACTTTTTACTTTTTCGAGTGTATCGCTGAACAGGTTTTCTGCACTTCTCCCAGGGCACTGTATAATCACTGGGCTTACAGGCAGGAATCTAAACTGCTCTTTCTTAAATAACACAAATTTAGTATTTTAATATTATCATTTCGCACTTGTACCGACTCGTACAGCAAGCGAGCTTGCCAGCTGAGCTCAAGGTCGCGAATAATCGTAATTTCGGAAGTGTTAATGATATTTTTTCTCTTTCGAATAGGATTGTGATTAGTGACTGGCAGAATTGAATATAATGCATTCGGGAACTTGAGAATAGATACTTACATTCAAAACCATATTCTCGAGTTCAACATAACCTTTAAAAGTCGATGTAGGAATAATTTACATGGTACAAGATTTCCATAAACTGACTACGAAGTACGAACAGTATACCGGTGGCCAAATTACAATGGAAGAAAAAATTAAAAAGGGATTTCGCCATCATGTTGGGCGCTTTTGTATCTAATGTGCTTAATCCTAGAACTGCGGACTGTCTTTCTGGAAGACGGTGCACTGCATCGTCAAGTGCGATCGTCTTTCTGACAGACGGCGTCTTTCTTCTGCCACAGATTTATAACTGAATGCCAGATGGCACTAATATAGATACCAGTTAAATACTGATACTTTTATCTTCACTTTTGAAAGTCTTTGAAAAACAAGCAACAGTATGGAGAAGTTTATTTCGCTGTAGAATGAAAGTATTTTCATATGTTCTTAGAATCAAGATGGCAGCTCGCTTTGTTGATTACTCTGAAATCGAGTGCTTGATTTCCGAAGATCTTAGCGACAGTACTGATGGTGACAGCGATTATTGTGTTAATACCGACGAGGAAATTTTTCCTGAAAGTAATGAAAGTGACAGCAAAGTACGAGGTGCCTCGGAAGTAATGGAAAATTCTGATAACCGGAATGATGTTCAAATCGGTGCAGGATACATTATTATTGGCAGTACGTCAATATTTGAAGAAACCAGTAAACTGTTGACATTTATGTATATTGTTATAAATACTTTGATCGCAACACAAAAAAGGAAACTGCCCTAAGAAAACCAAAATAAGCTATAGGTTCAAAATTCGAGAGAAGAACTCAAAATCAGTTTCGAGAAAAAAATGTGTTTTACTTAGCTTTTGAAATGAAAAGTGAAGAATTGTGTGGGGAAAATATAAGGACATACCTGTGTATTTCAGGATATCATGTTTCAGGAATAAATTATATATCAGAAATTATTTTCTTAGAGCAAAATATTTTGACAATTCCCTTTTTTTCAAAAAAATTATAATTTTATATTTCGATAGTTAGAAATCGTGACATTTTTAAAAATTATTTCTGACATCTTTGTATTGATCAATCTTTCAGCTTTCTATTAGTGTATAATATGGATTTATTGGGATTAATATGAGTTTACAGGGATGATTTTATTTTCTTACTGTATATTGAGGAAAATAATTGCAGCATTTGACAGATAATTCTGCAGCAGTTCTAGGGTTAATTTTAGTAGATTAGAGAATTAAAAACTACCTGTGGTCGAATGTTTGGCTTGGCGTTACAGATATTAGATTTTTCGAAGAGTTTGGCTGATCAAAGTTGCTGAACTGAAAGAAGTTTTCAGAGGAAAATGAGGACGTTTCCCCGGTAAAACTGAATGTAAAGTTTCGAGATTTTTAAGTCACGTACAGGTAATTAATGTTTGAAGCTGGCCGCGCGGTGTAACTTGCCTGCCTCTCACCCGGAGGGCCCCGGTTTGATTCCCAGCCAAGTCAGGCATTTTTACCCAGATATGAGGGCTGCTTCCAGGTTCACTCATTCTACGATTACCTTTAATTGAGGAGCTATTTAATGGTGGGACGGCGACCCTGGTCTAGAGAGCCAAGAATAACGGCCGAGAGCATTCGTCACACTGACCATGCATCCCCTCGTAATCTGCAGGCCTTCGGGCCGAGCAGCGGCCGCTTGGTAGGCGGAAGGCCCATTGGGGCTCTACTTTGGTTTGGTTTAGGGATGTTTCTAAGATTATAAGTATACATATTTCATTTTTGTGATGTTTGGCCAAATTGTTAATGGTTCATTCATTCCCGGATTTTTCATTTTCAAGTGTTGAATGTTTTTTTTTTCGTGGTTCCTCCAAAAACGGAGAATCGAGGTTCCATTGTACTACAGTTACAACTCCTCCTTGATGAAGTATGCATTGCTTTGACTACTGACTTTCTCAAGCTGCTTAGAGCAAAAAAGGTGAGCAGCAGATGCCTGATTGGGTTCCAGTTTTCCTACTAAAAGATTAGCAATGTACCTTGCCCATTAAGACGGTGGTTTCATCCACACACACAATGACATGCAACACTCCCCAATATCCTCACTGATTAACAAAATGACCTCATTGCAACAAATATCTAAGTAGTTTTTTCTTTCATATATAAGGGGCAGTCAAATTAAAACCGAATACCCGCTACAACGTGACCACGGAATGGTTTTATTCAAAAGTAATTACCAAAAAGTGGTAATACATTTATCCCACTGGGAGAAGAGACGATCAATTCCAGTTTTGTAGAAAGAGGTAAGTCGCTGATGGATCCACTCTTGCACTTCCTCGTCCAAATGAAACCGACGTCCACGAATGCCTTTCTTCAAGTCGCCAAAAATGTGAAAATCACAAGGTGAAAAATCCAGGCTATACAGAGGATGTTGAAGTGTTTCCCAACCAAATCGCTGAAGCGTAGCCTTCGCCAGATTGGAAATATGGGGGCGAACATTATCATACAACAGATTGACTCTGTCTGGCAGCATTCCAGGGCGTTTTGACTTATGGCGTGTCGCAGTTTCTGCAAAGTGTCTTCATAGCACTGCGCATTGATTGTGGTTCCACGCTCGAAGAAGGTGACAAGCAGAGGGGCCCTGGAGTCAAAGGAAGTCATTATGACTTTACCGAAACTTGTGTGAACAGCTTTGGATTTCTTTGGTGGGGGAGAATTGCAATGTTTCCATTGCTGGCTTTGCTGCTTACTCTCGGGTTCGAAATGATGGCACTACGTTTCGTCCCCTGTGATGATACAGGAAAGAAACGCGCTCTTCCTTGTGGTACCGCTGCAGATGACTCATACATGACGCCATTCTGCCAATATTTTGTCCCTTTTAAAGTTAAAAACTTCATCACTGATCCATATTGAACTAATAATTACAATGCTAAAAAGAGAAAGATGTTCCACCTATTCAATACAATAATAAATTTTTGCACAAATTAATGTTGCAACATGTTTAATATGTTATGGGACCAGTTTTGACATATATCCATGTCATCATCAGCCAATACAAAAATGGCAAGAAGTCAACACACAAAACATTAAAGGGTAATTTTAACACTTATGACACTTTTCTTGAAGAATTAATCATTTAAGTTCATGTAGCACTTTTCAGTGAAGATAATTTTTTTGTAGATATCTTAGGTTCTTGAGCACTCTTGCTGTAGATCTTGAGGTTAAAAAAGAATGCAGCATCCAGGGCGTTTTGACTCTATGGCGTGTGGCATTTTCTGCAAAGTGTCTTCATAGCACTGCACAATGATTGTGGTTCCACGCTCGAGGAAGGTGACAAGCAGAGGGGCCCTGCAGTCAAAAGAAGTCATGACTTTACAGCATCCTTTTTTAACCTCAAGATCTACAGCAAGAGTGCTCAAGAACCTAAGATATCTACAAAAAAATTATCTTCACTGAAAAGTGCTACATGAACTTCAATTATTAATTCTTCAAGGAAAGTGTCATAAGTGTTGCAATTACCCTTTAATGTTTTGTGTGACTTCTTGCCATTTTTGAATCGGCTGATGATGACATGGATATAGGTCAAAACCAGTCCCATAACATATTAAACAAGTTGCAACATTAATTTGTGCAACAATATATTATTGTATTGAATAGGTAGAACATCTTTCTCTTTTTAGCATTGTAAATATTTTGTCCCTCCGTCAGTTGATGTGGAACCCAATGTGCGCAAATTTTGCGGAAATGTAAGTGATCTTTGATAGTGGCATGCAAGGAGCCATGGCTAATGCCAACCTGAAGACAAATTTCTTCCTCTGTGATTCGTCGGTTTTCCCGGATAAGGCATCAATCCACCCTATCACATCAAGAGTAATTTGCCATACACAGCAGACATGTGACAAGTTTCACATACTCCAGCACACTCAGCCACAAGAAAACAAACCACACTTCTCTGTTCTCCTTTGCTTGGCTCCATTTCTTCAGCTGGACGAACACACCAGACCAGACCGTGAACCAACAAAGACATAACCTAACAACTGTGTGCGCTTGTGAGTTGTCACTATGAAGTTCTCCTACCTCAGAAATGGCAGTATCGATACGTAACAACCATGTTGCCACCTCCCGTGCAGTATATGCGTTACAGCAGATGTTCAGTTTTAATTTGACTTATTATGTGCTGCTTGGTTTATTTCTGTAAAATATCTCTAAAAACCGGGTATGAACAACATTCCAGGGGATATTTACTGCAACTAGGGCTCTTCACGTATAAGCATAGAAACCATTATGGGTTGTAGGAGATAAGAGTTTGTGTGAGCAGAATCTATTTAATGTTACTTTTCATGGCTGCTTTCGCTTTAAGACTGGCACTATCTGCATACTGCTGAATGTGGCATATTTTCTCTTGTGAAATCTAAAACACAATAAAGGGATGAAAATTAGAGACTAAGATGAGGAACAGAAAAGGTGAATAGCTATTGAATTAAAATTGTACTTCTGAACTATTTAATTTAAGCCACTATTACGCTAAAGTTAATTAAGAACACCACAGGCCTTGAAGTGCCTTGGCTTTTAATATGGCTGCTGCCCAGCTCATGGCCTACAGATAATGGGTGGTCGTGTGGTCAGCACAACACATCCCTCAGCCATACTGCCTTGCCTCTGTGACTGTTGTTCACTGTAGCTTCCCTACTGTCCTCACGATGCTGGGTCAACGCTGTTCCAGACCTCACACCTTTCTACATTACTGACGGTAGTTGGAATCGAACCCAGGCCACCTGGACGAGGTCTCTAAAATTAATTGGAGGACCCAATATCAAAACCTTAGTTTTAGATTAATGTGAAATTTAAGACATATGCACGTACCTCTTTATTTCAGTACTGGCAAAAAATAATCTTGCCATTGTTGTATAAGCGCACTCTTAGATGATTTCATTATAGGCATGACGAATTTTATTCACTTTAACAGATGGTCTTTCACTGGTAACTTTACACAGTATGCCCCTTTTTACTACCTGCACCTTGTTCTTCTGAGCTAATCCTCCCCCTCCGTCACTCAGCATTCCTTTGGCAATAGTTGTCTCTGAGATCAAGTTTCTATTAAAACTCACCCTCTACTTTTCTGCTCTACATTCGGAGATATCCATTATATGATTATAAAAATTACAGAAGTTGAATTATATTTTAAATGAAGAAAAATAGGCATTTTAGGTATTAAACAGTTAAAGAGGCTCTAAAGTTCCAAATAGGCTCTTTAGGGCACTATAAAACTCTTAAAATGTAAGGGATTTATCACGAAACATCAACATATTTTTAAAAATTCATGTTTTTTATTTATTTTTTTAAGGAACAAAATAGGCATTTGCCTTAAAATCCCAGGTCTGCTCGTCATGTCTGCAACTCTGACATAAGAATACTGTAAATCATTGAGGGTTCAAATTTCACATTTGTAAGGTACATTATGTTCTTAACCATCCAATCACTTTCAAGGCTGAGTAGTTTTTTCATTACAATTTTGTCTAACAGTGAGAAAAAGTTTAAATTTTACTCACAACATGACTTATTGAAAACATTTAACTTAATGCTTAATATAACATATACTGACCTGAGTACAAAATACTCCACAGCCAGGACAAGAATTGTGTCTCAGAAGTCTATTGACATGTACCTCACACAAAATAAGGTAAGGAACTTTAACGCTCGCCCTATACATACGGATGTCTTCTGTACCCAATGCATTGCTACAACCAATCCAACGTCCATCCATTGAATCCACAGCTTGACAATACAGCTCTCCCGATGGGCTTTTGGATGTTACAAACAAATGTGTCTTAATTTGACACAAACATAGAGCTGCAGTTCCTGCCTGAAGAAAAGAAGTCAACAAATGAGTAAGAAGCAATATATTTTGGTTCATGCAATATCATATTACATTATACACAACAAAATTTATCGTAATACTCAACAGTTCATGCAAAATTAAGAAACCCAGGGATAAAAGCATTCTTTTTTAAATTTTAATAGCAATAATTTTCAGGACATTAACTCTATGGCACGTTTTTTGAGTGACATGAGTGTACCAAAGGCCCATTCTCATCAACTTCTACATTAAATTAATTTAAAACTTTTGTTTTCTCTTTATTTATTTTTTTCAAACTTTTGAAAAGTAATATTTTTAAAATTCTCAGCACAGAAAGTTTCTGAAATATTGGGGACATACTGGCACAGTGGCAACCCAATAGTCCTGGATTCAAATAGTGACAAAATTCTGGTGAAATTTTCAATAGGACTAACAAGGAAACGGAGTGTTACGAAAAAAATATTTGAAACATTCTTTGAACTTAAGAATGGACCTTGAATAACAGAAAATAGAACAATATTACCTATATCACCTATAAATATAAATTTCTCGAGTTTCCACTTAGTCTGCATTCATTTTGCAAATGTCTGTGAACAAATGACCTTCCTCAACAATCCTTTATTGTACCTGCTAGCACTGTGGCCTCTACATAACTTTCATCTCCTGCAGTTACATTGATTAGTACAATGCCTTACCTTAGAATGTATTTTAGCCGTACTGAAATGAGCGCTATGTCCTCCGGTATGGATTAAATCAAATTTGTTACTTTAATTGATCTGTCTCAGTCCCATCCTTGGCTTTGACAATAAAATATGAAAGCGACCAAGGTATGAACGACGATGCTAGTAATGTTATTCCTTATGCAGCCAGTTCCGGTAATGAATGGTGTGAAAATGTTGCTCATGGGGTTGGTTGATGCTGTAATGAACTCACCTCATCTCCATCAAAGTTTGTCAAAAAACTCTACTATCTTAAGTAAAATTTTGGGTGGCACCGTCCATCCAAACTTTCCAGCTCCCAACTGCTACCTGCATAGGCATGGAAACTTCGGATGACGTCATCGGTTGCAACACTCTGGACTGTTCTCTATACTTCTATGCAAGTTCCGGTTGCCTCGAGAGTGTGTGTTTATCTCTCCTCTTTCCCCTCCTTTCGTCAATGAATATAAATTCGATCTCGTTCCGCCCCTTCTTTGACACACTCCTCGACCTGGTGGGTTCTCCTTGAGTGATAGATTTTGCATTCCACTGTGGAAATTAGTGCTAATACAGTCCTATTTCCTTGTGGGTGATTATTCATCATTTTGACAATTGTATTTTCTAAAAAGTTTAAAATTCCTGCTATGAGCCAATGCACGAATTTGAAATTTTACTTGTGTTACAAGTTGTTATGCAGATTTATTTATTCATCATATGGCTTTCAGTGCCAGGAGTGTCCAAAAAAATATGTTGGTAAATGGAAGATTGTACAAATGGAGAGATAAGCCGGGAGGTGCTTTGACTGTGTAATCTAGATGGCATTCAAGCACACTGTTATGAGTCTTCAGATATTCATTCTAGCTAAGGAGAGACCTCTAAAATCCCCTTCGGTGAGATTTGTTGTATAGAATTTGAATGTCTTGGACCAGAATTCCCAAGAATATTGTTTAAGCTCACAGGTGTTAATCTTACCACTTCAATTGTTTTCCCTTTGTAATTTAATGTATTGCAAAATTCATAAATGTATAGATGGTTGAGAAGGGGCAAACTATTGAAAAAAACATATTTCGGACTGAGGTAGATGTTAATCATCAACTAGTATGTCACTGGTTGACAGAATATTTTCACTCACAAGTAAATGAACAGTGTTGTTAGATGTGTAGTAATTTAGTTGCTTGTTGACACTATTAGATATCCTTCATTTGGAATATACCTCAATTGTTATCATTCAAATCAGGTTTTGCTTTTCTTCTTTTCTTATAACAAACAAGTGGCTGCAGGATTGATTGATTGATTGATTGATTGATTGATTGATTGATTGATTGATTGATTGATTGATTGATTGATTGATTGATTGATTGATTGATTGATTGGATTGATTTGGTAATATGAAGGTACACAGGCTAAGCCCAATTACCTTCCTTCATGACATATAGACCTTAAAGTGTAAATACAAAAATAATAACAATAGTAACAATAATAGAAAGAAGTACAGAAGAAAACTAATAAGCAGAACAAATTTTAAAATTATTACTACAAATGAAAACATAATAATATAGGCTATAGATTAGCCATAAAAATTACTAAACAAGTTAAAAATAACCACAAACGAAAACTTATGAGTACCTAGCATTCCAGCAAAAAGGAATTTAATGATGATTTAGTAAAAAATGGCCTTTATTTGCTTATTGAACAACCTAGCGCCAGCAAATAAATCAACTTGTGCACTAATTGAATTATAAACTGACAATGTTTTGACTAGTGGTGAATTAGAGTGATGAACGCTTCTTGATCTTGGGATGTGAAATAATACTTGCTGTCGTGATGTTACTTGTGGTACGTGAAATGGGATGAAGGTAAGTAATTCTTGACAGTCAATATTTCCATTCAAAATTTTCCTCAATATATGTAACGATATTAATGTTCTCCTGTTTTTCAAAGACATGAAATTGAACAAACTTCTTAAAAAGTGGGTTGAAATGTCAAATGGACAAAATACATTGAAAGTTTTATAATATAAATATCTTAGAAATTTATTTTGTACAGTCTCAATGTGACGTGTTTGGTCCTTATAAAGGGGGTCCCAGATTACTGATGAATATTCTAACTTGCTTCGTACTGAACTTATATACAACTTAATAATAACTTCAGGTTGAGTAAATAATTTGGAATTTCTAATAATAAAACCAAGCATCTTGTTAGACTGACCTATTACTTTTTGACTAGTGGTGAATTAGAGTGATGAACGCTTCTTGATCTTGGGATGTGAAATAATACTTGCTGCCGTGATGTTACTTGTGGTACGTGCTCACTTTAGCATAAATGTTACTTTTAAGAAGCAAACATTGTAAGGACTGCCAAATATTTACTTCTTAAGTAATTAACATTAATATATTTCCAACTGCATGACATTTTTGAATTCATAAAAACAACATATTTGAATCTCTACATCATCACGTACGATTCCCTATTTTCTTTCTGTCTTGCTTTCTTTGGTTTTGTAACAGA
Organism: Anabrus simplex; assembly: GCF_040414725.1. Lineage (NCBI taxonomy): Eukaryota > Metazoa > Arthropoda > Insecta > Orthoptera > Tettigoniidae > Anabrus > Anabrus simplex. The sequence continues at coordinate 1,145,018,938 of NC_090265.1, read as the reverse complement.
AATCATAGTGCTAATTCTTCATTCGTTTATTCACAAATCACTAGTTTGAACAGGAGTGGTGGAAGGATAGACGCAGAGGAAAATCGCAAATCCACCACTAGAAACCAAACTTACTTAATTGAATGACTCATTTAAATAATTATTATTATATTACCAGTATTATTAATTATATTTATTAATCATATGATACACATTTAAATTTTATAGAAAACAAATCCAAAAAAGAAAACGAAGTTGATCACAACCTAAAATCTAAGTTCAAAATGTAGTCTACTGATGCAGATTTCTTGATGTCTTCTCCATACGGTCTTATGGGACTATCTTGAATGATGTATTTCACTGTTTGTCTATCGCCTCCACAGTCGCACTTCGGAGAAGATAACTTGTTCTACTTAAACAGATAGTCCACACAAACTCCAGAGTTGATCCTGATCAAGTTTTGATCATATCCTGCGAAGTAGGTCAAATCCAGGAACGTCAGAGGTGACTGATGGCATGTCTTGAAACTCCTGAGTAGTGAAAATCTTCATATCATGGTACCACTGTTGCATCATATCAAAGTTCTAACTGATTAGTCTCGCAGCTTTCTTCATAGGAGGCTGTCTTGAACGAAGTCTGGTTAGACAAGTGTCAGATATGTCAGCATGAATAGGAAGATGCTGATTTTGAAGTATCTTGCAGTAATCTTTGACCAGAACATTACATTTGCGGAGATAATGTGGAGGGACGTAGTTCAGAACTGGAAGCCATTGCGTAGGGGTGTACTCAAGATCACTTGCATTGTTTTATAGATTTCAGCATCAATCTTCCTGATGAGAGGGCTGTTTAACCACACGGGGCACAATATTCAGCTGCAGACAGAACGAGACCAACAGCGAAGAGCTGAAGCATTAGAGCCCCATGTTGTTCCGCATAGTTTCTGGATGATGATACATGATCTCAGCTTTGCAGCAGCAGTCTTCAGCAAATATTGTTTGAAGGACAACATTCTATTCAAAGTAACACCCAGGCATTTGGGATAATGATTGTGTGGCAAAAGGACGTTGATAAAATACACTCTGAGATCCATGTTAGCCATGCAGTTGTCCAGATGGAAGGAACGAGCTTCAGTCTTGGTCATACTTGGTTGGAGTCCTCATTTGCGGAAATAGTCTCCTAGAACACTCCGATCTGTTGTGAGTGTGGACTCAGTGATGTTTGAGTTCCTTTGTGGGTACTGCCCAATCATCTGCATATCTAAACTTCCTTGATTTCGACCTAGGAATATCAGTACAGTATATACAAGCTGGAAAGGAGTGGAGTCAGGATAGAACCTTGTGGTTATCTGTCACTTAGATTTTTCTGTGCACTAACTCTACTAACCATGCCAACTCTAAGCAGTCTGTTACTCAGCATGTTATTGACGTCCGAAACGGGGGAGGAGCTTACGGTCAGCTGTTTCCAATATGGCAGCGAGATAGTGACGGGAAGTAAACATGACAGTGATCGGGTGTGCGTCTGTGAATTTATTAAGTATTCAAAATGTCTTTGGTGTCGTATGCGCAACTGTTGAGAGTTGTCGGAGATTTCACGCGTCCATTGGTGGAAGGGGAAGAAATATTCAAGCATAATTACTTGATATGTGTAGGTAAAAAGTTTGAAACCGAAGATGAAACTGGTGTTGTAGCATTGTGTTTACAATCATCGCACATCGATTCAAAACCGCACAAAGTTAATGTTGTCTTGAACAAGGGGGTGAAAATGTGAAGTGCAACTGTATATGTAAAGCGGGTTTGTCAGAGAAATGTTACCGCTGACACACTAATTCACCTTAACAGTTAAGCTACTGTAATTTTTCACTATTAGAGGTTATGGAGTAATTTCTTGTTGATTTGGTCCACGCCAAAGCCTTAGCCAGGTGACGGGGGAGTTACCTGTTTTGTAAACTGTAATCTTGGGGAAGAAAGAAAATAATAATTCTACTAAGTAAATGTTGTAAAGCAAAAAAATCCTAGGCTTTATACAGGCTTGTGTTGGAACAGCCCACATAAACTTAATGTTCTTCCATTTTTACCATCAGCACAAAATTTAGAACTTAGAACCGACAATAATAAGTATAAAAATTGTAACTACCTACAGAATATGCAGACCAAAGTTGGAAAATTATAATTTAAGAGTACTATAACCTCTACAATCACAGCTGTTTGGGGTTGAAGAATACTTGGTTTGTCCAATTCTACCAAATAATTAGGTTATGGCTTCTAATTTAAGATGACCGGGCGAGTTGGCCGTGCGGTTAGGATCGTGAAGCTGTGAGCTCGCATCCGGGAGATAGTGGGTTCGAACCCCACTGTCGGCAGCCCTGAAGGTGGTTTTCCGTGGTTTCCCATTTTCACACCAGGCAAATGCTGGGGCTGTACTTTAATTAAGGCCACGGCCGCTTCCTTCCCATTCCTAGACCTTTCCTTTCCCATCGTCGCCATAAGACCTATCTGTGTCGGAGTGACGTAAAACAAATAGCAAAAAAAGTTAATTTATGATGGAAAAATACTACATATTTTCTTTCATTGTTAGAAGTATTTTATAGGCAATTTAAATGCAGCGCTTAATTACTACCAGTTAAAGATAATACTCACATGTAGATAGTTAATTTACTGTCTGCTGTTACACATATGAAGAAGTTTACAAAGAGCGGATTACATTCTATGTGCGGCACAGAAGTATTAGGCTACAAGTTTATCAGTATTTTTGATATAGCTAAATCTTTGTGAATACAAATTAGAGACAATAAGTATCAATGAGTACAATAAACAGTATCGATACCTACGCTGTGGAAAGAAGTCGTCTTCACAAGAATGCAGACTGCACACTGTCATATATCGTGTAGCGCGTTTTCCAAATTGACAGCGCGGAAACCCATCTTTCTCTCTGAACTTTTTGTACAGGAAAGTAGTGAACAGATTTCGCAACCGTATACAGAGCAGTACCTCCTCAAATTTGACAATTTTCTTTCTGTTTCCGTCACGACGTCAATGCTTCGCCATGTAAATAAATCTCACCAGTCACTATGTTGCAGCATCAACATTCTACCGCGTGGCTGCGACATCCAACTTTTCTGACGTCAATTGACTAGACTGATAACAGTCTTACAGGGAATTACTCTGAGTAGCTCGTAAATCAGGCCTTCTCTTCATACAGTGTCATAGGTGGCCTTGAGATAGATGAATCCCACAGATGTCTATAGGCACTGTTGGGATCCTGCCTCAATAAAGATCGTTAGTGATAACACTTGAATAAGCCGATTGAGATTAGCTCTCTTTAGCCAATAACACGCTTAAGATGATCATGTGCCATAGAGATGCTGCTTTGTAGGCTACCATCCACTCAATGTCAAGTCAATGGTCTACCATACCATGGCCTTGGCAGTCTACAACCAATTTGAACAATAAAATTAAATAAAATAGCAAATAAACTAACATGTTATTGAAAATTACTTATCAATTCACTTGCTGTATGGATTTAGAATTTATACAGGTGGTTGTTGTTTGAGCCATCAGTCCACAGACTGGTATGATGCAGCTCTCCATAGAACCCTATACTGTGCTAACCTTTTCATTTCTACATAACTACTGCATCCTACATCTGCTCTAACCTGCTTATCATATACGTACCTTGATCTACCCCTACCATTCTTACAGCATACACTTCCCTCAAAAACCAACTGAACAGGTCCTGGGTGTCATAAGATGTGCCCTATCATTCTATCTCCTCTTCTCATTAAAAAATTTAGCCAATTCGATTTGTGATTCAACCTATCCACCTAACATTCAGCATTCTTAAGATGTGCTCTATTATTCTATCTCCTCTTCTCATTAAATTTAGCCAAATTGATCTCCTTTCACCAATTCGATTCGTGATTCAACCTATCCACCTCACCTTCAGCACTCTTCTGTAACACCACATTTCAAAAGGTTCTATTCTCTTTCTTTCCGAGTTAGTTATCCATGTTTCACTTCCATACAATAACATGCTCCAGATGAAAGTCTTCAAAAACATTTTTCTAATTCCTATATCCCTGTTCGAAGTGAGCAAATTTCTTTTCTTAAGAAAGGTCTTCCTTGCTTGTGCTAGCTGTATTTTATGTCCTCCTTACTTCTGATATTGAAAGTTATTTTACTACGCAAGTAACAATGTTCATCCACTTCCTCTAAGACTTAATTTCCTTCTTTAAAACAGTTATCCTTCGTTATAAGCATTCTCGTTACGTGTTTTAATTAAGTGATTTTTAAAATTATACAATTATATAGAATATTTAAAAGATATACAAGCTAGGTTGTGGATTCACAATCACCCTGTGAATGATTTCACGACCGAGTGCGAGGTGCTGCAACGTGGCATGCAATTAGTCTCAAAGAGAGCGCTAAGTAGCTGTGTTGCATTGTCTCAGTGTTGACTGGTGGCATGTGGTCAATATTAAAGAGAGCATAGAGTCAGCAAGCTGTGCTTTATTGTTTCTAAAAGCGTTATGGAGAAAAGGTGGTCAAAATTCTTCCAAAAGCAAGAAGCAAAGGAAACCAATAATATTTGAAGAAAAGCTGGAAGTTATAAAGCGATATGAATGCAATGAACGCACTGTAGACATTGTCAGAGCTATAGGAATCTCAGAATAAACCCTGAGAACCATAAGAAGTCAAAAAGAAAAAAAATTATAGCAAGCTGCAAAATTGCGGCCAGAATGATGTCATGCAAGATACCACGCCAATTATGGAGAAAATGGAACGCATGTTGGCCCAATGGATTGAATTTTGAACAAAAAGTTCTATTCCGATATCCACCGTGGTTATTCAGGCTAATGTAAAAGCTCTGTTTAAAGAACTGAAAGCATCCTTTCCAGACTCTGAAGTGCAATGTTTTGCTGCACGTGCTGGTTGGTTCAAATGTTTCGAGGGACAACATGGATTCCATAATCTTAAGCTAAGCTAACAGTGAAAGCTGCAGGAGCGGATGTTGTTATTGCTGAAACTTTTCCTACACAATTACAAGCAGTGACTGAAAAGCACGCATATTTGCCACAAGTGTTCAGTATGATGAAACGGGCTTGTTCTGGAAATGTATGTCAAGTAGAACATTTCTTATAAATGTGTAAATAACGTGACCGATAACAATTATTCATGCATAAAAAATTAAGGCTGAAGTGAACAATCTCTTAATTTTAATGTTATATACTGAAATTAAGTAAGAATGTGATACATCTCAAGATATGGCAGAGTACATCACTGATTTCAGAGGATAATTTATATTTTCTCGCGTTTAGTTAAATTTATATCGAGGATATTATCATTTCTTTTCATGCGTTTGAAATATTATCATGTTACACATACGATTAGGTTAGCCAACACCGTTTGAAGAAGAAAACTTAAATGTATGCCACAGAAGCCTTTGGAGTGATACCGTATTTCTTCGAATCCAAGACGACGGTTTTGTCTCAGAATCTCATGTGAAAAATTAAGGGTCGTCTCGCACTTGTGGCCTGACAGTATGGTAATGAACACTACTGGCAACTACTGCGGTAACCACACTGCTTCTTTCCACCCACCCACGCGCGCGCGCACACACACAAAACTCGTTGACAATAAAACACCGCCTCTTTATTACACAACACTAGCCGCGGCAACCGGTTGTACAGTGCCTCTGTGTAATGTCACCAGATCTTTGGGATATAGTGAAGAGAGAATGACATTCTAAAAGCGTTTCTCAAATCTGCAGAATGGCATCAAAACATCCGAGCCTTCAAATCCTTAGAATGGCCACGCCTCAGTGGCAGAGTTATTATGTGTCTACAGTACGTGACGCTTAGTAAAATTGAATTTTATAGACAGCAGGAATATTTTTGTGATGGATCGTCGTATTGTAAAGATAAGTTGAACAGGTATTGCCGGCAAATTTTCAACGGGGTCTCGTCGATATTATGATGCCAATTTTCAGTTAATGGTTAATAAACATTTGGAAATGTAGAATAATTATGCAGCCGCAAGAAAATACGGCATTGGCCTAACTAAAGCCAATATTCGGCATTAGCATGAAGACAAAAATAGCTAAAAATGTGTACTATATTTAAAAAATCCATTCAGTTGCCCGCAACAAGAACGCCTTAATAAAGAATTTGAAGATGAAATTGTGAGGTATGTGCATGAAAAACGCAAGGGCGGAATAGCCATACCACGGCGCAGTAAACTCGTTCCTTGCCATTCAACATCCACAATTAGGCCTATACATCGCTAGCTGCTGAAGTTGGCTGAACCCGGCAAGCGAGATGTGTATATACTGGCCAGTTGTAGCTGACGCTGAGTAAAAGGAACAGTTTTATGGACAGCAAGAATATTTTCCTGATGGATCGTCGTATTGTAGAGATGCGTGGAATAGATACTGCCGGCAAATTTTCAACGGGTTCCCTTCGACATTATGATGCCAACTTTAAGTTAATGGTTATTAACCCCGCGGAAATAAAGAATAATTGTGCAGCCGCAAAAATATACGGCATAACTAAAGCCAATGTTAAGCGTTGGCGTGAAGGCATAGTCTAAAAATGTGTACTGTACAAGAAAGGCATTCATATGATTTTACAAAGTACCTTTTAAGCCTGATTTAAATTTTTTGAAGGAAAAATTAGGGGTCGTATTGCATTCAACATCATCTTAGATGAAATTAAACACACACTTTCCCGTAATATCAGATTTTGAAAAATAACAAACAAGTAAACCGTAGTGTGGAGAATAACAAAGCTTTGAAGAGAACTTATTGGTCCACCTACTCAATACAATTTGTTGTTCAGATTAAGTTACAACATATTATTTTTCAGTACTAGTTTTGACATTGTTGTGCGTCATCTTCAGCCGGTCGTGGAAACTGGCAATCATACAAAAATTACATATATACAATATAAAATACAAGTTACATATCACTATAACAATACTCATAAAATGAAAAGTTCCTAAATAAATTGACAATGCCTATGTTTATATTCATTTTCAACTCTTGACTCTCAAGAACTTACTTGTTGAAAATGAAGATAAACATAGCCATTATTGTCAATTTATTTAGGGACTTTTCATTTTAAGAGTATTTTCATAGTGATATGTAACTTGTATTGTATATATGTCATTTTTGTATGATTGCCCGTTTCCACGATCGACTGAAGATGACGCACATCAGCGTTGAAACTAGTACTGAATACATAATAAGTTGTAACTTAATTTGAACAACAAATTGTATTGTATTGTACTGAATAGATGGACCATTAAGTTTTCTTCAAAGCTTTGTTATTCTCAGTTCAATACGGACCCATAATGAAAATTCATAAAAATTCATAAAAAGTCCAGTGCACATTAAAAGATGTTATAGATAGGAATCCTTGAGTTGCTGGATAAGGAGATTAGAATATGATGGCTCTTTCATAGAGTTAGTTTTTAGTGGCGGATGTGAAATAGGCTCGTGTGTCTACGTCTATTCCTACAGTAAATATATGGTGTGCCCATACGACGAATCCGAGAAGACCAATTGCTATTATTGCGTAAATTATTCCTAAAGTACCAAATGCTTCCTTTTTCCCTCTTTCTTGACTAATAATATGAGAGACTATACCAAATCCTGGGAGAATTAAAATATAAACTTCGGGATGGCCAAAAAATCAAAATTAGAATATGATGGCTCTTTCATAGAGTTAGTTTTTAACATAGTGCTGCACAATATCTCACATGGAATGAACTTTTACAAGACCTTATGTGCCTTTACATTGTTTAATTTCTTCGGTAGTTGTGTTTTAATTTTGCTTTAGATGACCTAGTACAAGGTCGAAACTAGTCCCTAATCATTTATGTAATTTAAACTCTTTACATTTTGTATTGAAAAGGTGGACCCTAATAATACATTAATTTACTCTATTGTAATCACAGTTCAATATGGATCTATCATTATGAAACTTCTTTCATTTAAATGCGACATTCTACCGCTCAATCTGCTATGCTTCTAATCTGATGACGTCACAACCACCTGAATCTTGCTTAAGTTTCTGCCAAGTTCCGCATTAGTTCACATTGCTTCTTTCCTCTTTTTTCCCCACTCTCCAACATACTATATAACGATGGCCATATCCTTACTGTAGTTATTGGCATCTACTAAAATTTCCCATTGGAAGTAATATTCAAATTATATGTCACCAAATAATTGAAATTATAAATGGACAACAAGTACTTTACTTCAAATGGACATTTAGAAAACACCTTCGGCCTCACTTGCTCTATGATTTTGTAGAAGGATCTTAAGTCCTTATTTTCTCTGTGAGAGTGGTGCATCTAACAGTGTAGAAACACGACAGTTTCCCTTGCAATGTGTACTACTTAATGATCCAGTATTTGCTTCGGTCGCGAAAATGTACATAAATATATATATACTTATAAATATATATATTAAGCAATTCATCAAGTTCAGTCGGCATTTGAAAGCACAGTGCCTGACATTGAATATGTCGCGCTGATCTTCGGGAGCTGGCAATTTACTTCAATTGAGCTACTCGTCTTCGGCTTCTGCACAATTTTGCATCTTCACATTTGTTAGATTGTGTTGTGACTTCGCACCTGATGGTGTATGCAACCTGGCTCATTTAACTGTTCTCCGCTTCTCGTAAACATTATGAGACAATGCCGAACTTTGCGTGTGCTATGCTGCTGTTCAGAAGATTGCACCTTGCTTCTTTTAAGTGACTTACCTTCTACTTCTGAATTTTACAGTGCCTATCCCCGTTGTTTTATTTTGCCTCTTCAACTGTTTTTGTGGGGACTTGATCTTTAATTTCTTTCTTACCTATGCATTGATTTTTGCGTTTTATTCGGCTGATGATGACCCGAATTGGGGTTGAAACCGGTACCACTTCCACTTATAATTAAATAGGAATGTAACACTACATTTCATATTTATTTGTATTGAATAGGTTGAACTACCTTATTTATTATTTCAATTTCATAGTGCCAAGCATGTGTATTCATATTTGGAAACTACAGTACTATGGACTGTAATTTATTTATTCAACCATTTTCATTATTATTGTCATCATATGTATGTATTTATTTATTTATCTATTTATTTATTTATTTATTTATTTATTATTATTTTTTTAGTAATCAGCGCAAAGGTTGGTTGGATCCTCAACAGCTCTGCAATCAGCTGTCATAGATGGCTTTGTTGGGCATCAATGAAAAGACATACAAGGGAAGTGAGGAGTGATGCAGTTTCCCCATTGCTTTCCTCACCAAACCAGAAGTTGCTTGTTCTGTACAAATCAGTCTGCCAAGCTCAATGAAATGTTCGCCTTAACCGATTCTATAAGCTACAGTTTCACACTGTGCATCCCAATAACTTAAAGAGTGCTTTCATCTGTGCTTGCTCTTGCATAAGGTGCATGGTCCCACATCCTTCAAAGACTTGAGAACACCTACAGGGAGGTGTTTGAAGCTAAGGGTCTTCTGGAAAGCGATAATTACTGGAGCGCCACCTTGGAAGAAGCAGTTTTGATTCGATTACCCTTCTGCATACACTACCTGTTTGCAATCCTCCTCAATACATGTGGCCTCCATAACACCCAAAAACCCTGGTACAAATTCAAAGACAACAATGACAGAAGACATTCTCAGAAGGTATGGGAATGAAGAAACAGAAGTGGAAGCAAATGACATCATCTACAACAAAGCACTTCTTGGCAGTGAGCGGAGTGGGAATGACCTGAGCGACTTCAGGTTACCAAGACCTCGAGGGGTGAGCAACCCAACACTGATGTACTAAGGGAATTAATGTTGTATATGACAATTCACCTGGAACTGCAAGTGCAAGTCATGCTACCTAAACTTCATTCTGAGCAGTAGGTTGTCTTCAATCGTATTATTAGTAAAATCTCAAGTCAGCAGGGTGCGGTTTAATTTCTAGATGCCCCGCAGTAGCTTAATGACAAACGTTTGGCCCTGCGGCATCTAGAAATTAAACCGCACCCTCCTGACTTGAGATTTTACCAATCAATGGTGATCAGCGAAGACACGGAGCAGGCGGCGCTGCTGAAATGGGACGAGTCCAACATGGCTCACAAGCGCGCTCGAGAAGCACTTGATCGCTCACTGCAGGACCTGCGGGACAAAAACGAGTTGATGGGAGGCCTGGTAGTTTTGTTGGCCAGGAAATTCAGACAGACATTGCCAATCACACAGAAAGGTATGCCTTTCTGAGGATGTCTATCCTGTGAAGCCATGTAGTTAAACTCAGTATGACCAAGAATGATGCAGATTCAGGACAATTTTCTCCTTCAGTCAGATGAAGAGAAATTTTCTGCTGACAACCAGCAGAGAATCATACCCACTCCAAACTTTGGCACCTTTGATCACTTCTACCAATAACCTCATGTCCTCAAGGTTACCTGTCGCAACTACTTGTCATCTGATTGGCTGTGTGATCGTGCAATACTTGTTTCAAAAAATGAGCATGTGAACTTCATCTAAGCTGTTACCCAGGAAGAGCACTACCTTCCTCTCCACTGATACCATTATGCACGATGACCAAGCTATTAGTTATCCAATGGAATTTTTTAATTCATTGGAAATATATGGCACCACGACGATGCGCAATTCGGATGCATCCAAACTGAATTAACGGCACCAGACTGATTGTCACAGCCATCGGACTCAATATTATCAAGGGCATTATTCTGACAGGCTGTGCCAAAGGCCAGTGTATTTCCATGCAACACATCCCACGAATACCACCAGACTTATCATTCAACTTCAAAAGACAGCAGTTCCCTATCCGATTGGTCTTTGTAAAGTCAATAAACAAGTTGCAAGGTCAGACACTGAAGGTTACAATTAAATTAATAATATATTGTGGTTCCACCTATTCAATAAAGAAAACTTATTAATGCAAGCTTACATTATAAGTCAATCACAATTGGGACCGGTTTCGACCTTTAGTCAGGGTCATCTTCAGCCTGTCGTTCAAAAGGTGCAAGTGCCTTGTGAAAATGGGAAATCACGGAAAGCCATCTTCAGGACTGCCGAATACTGGATACAGATGATTGATTTTAATGGAAGTTGCCTAGACCAAGTGACTGTACAAAGGAAGATCAAATATTAATAGGAATTTGAATGTACCACTGCTCTTAGCAATAATTCTGATGCAGGACTTTGCCAGGATGTTGGTGGGAGTGTCTGGAGAAGGGATTAGCGTAAGCAAACGACAGTGGAGAACTGGGTTGCTTCAGTATGTCATGAGTAAGAGGTGCACAGGTCTGTTGCGCAACACATCATTATCGATTTCTCGCAAAAGAGGGCACCAAACCTTCCAAATTTTGAGACAGCTCTGCACACACTTTGGAGAAGAAACACTTTCACAGACTTGAGTGTATGAGTGGGCTAAAAAATTTGTGGCAGGAAGAGAAGTTGCGGAAAATGAACCTCATGAAAGGAGACCACAGACAAGCATCACTGCAGACAACATTGTTGCCATTTGTGACATTATTTGTGAAGACTGAAAATAAAAATTTTGCAAATTGTTTTAGCCATAGGAATAAATTACAGAAGTGTTCAAGCCATCATCCGACATGATCTCCATTTCAGAACATTGTCTGCCAGGTGGGTTCCTCGTCTCCTCAACCAGGAACAAAAAAACTATACGCTAGGAAGTTTCACATAGACTCCTGCGTCGCTACAAGGAAGGAGAGTATTTCTTGCAACATATTGTGACTTGTGATGAAACTTGGATGCATCATTACACCCCAGAGTTAAAGCAAGCAAGCATGGAGTGGCAGCGAAGAGACGAAGCAGCTCCGGTCAAGACCAAAACACGCCTGTCTTCTCTAAAGGTTCTCGCACCGTTTTCTGGGACTCCACAGACGTTTTTCTGGTGGATTTTCATCACAAACAAAGGACAATTAATGCAGCCTATTACTGTCACCTTTTGGATGAAGCAAAAGATGCATATCGCAACAAGCTACGCCAGCAACCGGTCTGAAACATCATTGTTCTCCACGACAATGCAACGCTGAATACTTCCGCATTAACGCGGGAAAAACTGGAGGAAATTCACTGGATACCTTTGGAGCACCATACGTACAGTTGAGATTTATTGCTCTGCGACTACCATTTGTTTGGACCACTCAAACAAGACCTAGGAGGACAGCAGTTTGATGATGATGCAAGTGGAGAAGAGTTTGTGTGCAACTGGCTCCCCACACATCCCTCTTTTTTCTTTCAGGACAGCATCAAAAACTTACCAATCCGATGGAGAAAATGTGTACTGAAGGCAGGACACTATGTAGAAAAGTGATCTCTGTATGTGTATTTTTTTTTTTTTTTTTGGTTGATGCAATATTTTTTAAAAAATAATTCCTGTTTATATTTTATCTGCCCTCATACAAAGAAGGGAACAAGAAACCAGTTTTTGTCTCTTTTCTACACCATTAGTGACATTGTGGGAATAAAGACCTACAGAGTTTTCCTTCTGAAGTTCTCAAACTCAAGCAAACAAATCTACCTGCTGCAAGATTTTTCTTTCAAACTCAGGGAGTGAGCTAATAAAGCCATAAGTAGATCAGAGGGCCCTCCATTCATATGGACTTCTGTGACCATGAAGTGCATTGTTGGAAGGAAGCTGAAATGTTCTGTAAAAGTACCACAACCTCCATCACAGCCAAGAACACATGGTATATATGTCATATTTGCTGCAGTTTGGTTGTGTCAAAGAAGACGAAATTTAACACATTGACGACCGGCCCCGGAGATCTTCGTTTTTACGCAAAGGTATCGTTTGTAGCTTGTTGTGCTATCTGTTGACTATATTTTTAACTCATTTCAATCATTCCAATTTAAGAATTTTATATCCGTATTGAACTGAGAACGTAAGAGAGGTAACTTAAGGGGTCCACCTTTTCAATACAAATAAATGTTGTAATGGTTGTTACAACATGTTTACTTGGAACTAGTTTCGACACTATTTAGCGGCATCTTCAGCCAAAAATGTGAGAAATTAGCATAGGTACATACATAAAAACATATACATTACACAAAATATTATAACATTATGATTAAATAAGAGTAAAAAGGGGAATAAAATATTGAATAGATATTCAATCACAAGTTCAGAGCTTGGCAGTCATTATCAAAACAACCCATAGAGGGTGAATTAAAATAGTAATCTAATTGTATAATTTCAATCATATCATGGGGTAGAGGGATTGTAGATTTTAGTGTTGATGTATTTTTTTATTGTACGATCTTTGTAGCAATGGAAACTTTGTATATACACGGGTATTCATACACGCCAAGAATCATGGCAACATGCCCTTTAAGAGGATAATCTATTTCAATATTTATATGCTGATTCATTATCTGATGTGCCTTATGGGTGATGAGCCCTGAGAATTCTTGTTGTTTCTCAGCTGACAGTAGGCGACAGCGGACAGTAAGTGACGGGCTATGAGAATTCTCGCTTTTATGCACCTTGTATCTTCTTGATTATTGAGGAAATTGTGGGAGAGATTATTCAGTTCCAAACGGTGTAGTCATGGAATATAAATTATTGCTGCATCCTTTTTAACAAAATAATGTCGGATATGTTGAGCTATTCCCTGGAGCACCCGTGCAGATGTCAACATGGCGCGGCATGTTCAGTTGCCGACGGCTACTGATAATTGTGATTATGTACAGACTGGTTATAATAGGTACCGAGTGGCAGTGAAACAGATATTTCTAATGATAACGGCTAACACTAAACGGCAAGTAGCCAAAAATAGAAATCCTTGCATACCTGAAACCAATGAGTACACAAATGGCACAAATACGGCATTCATACTACACTGTGCTTAGAAAGACTCTTGAATGGAGCCACAAACAGTATTGCTTTCAAAAGTATCACAATGTACAGACTACGACAACCTAGTGAGTACACGTTCCAAGTTTGAGGTCGATATCTTGAATACATTCCGAGTTACAGTCGTTTGAGTGCAGCAGTGTAATTTCTTTCTTGGAGGCTTGAACTATCTGGTCTGCACGGGGTAGCAGCCTCTGTTCCGGCGCCCGCCGCCAATGTGTTAACTTGGGAAAATATAAAGTCATTTGCTCAAAGTGTTTTAAATACGTGGTGGAATACACAGCAAAAATCCTTTTACTTTGTGTGAAAACTTAGGAAACTTAGAATAAGACTGTGTAAAGAAACTCTGGTCTATTTGTAAAATCTGTTTCCCTTTGCATTGGGTAACAAATAATTATACGTCTATGATTTTTTACTTAAGTTTGGAGTTAAAATTATAAAATGTAGTAGATGATATATATTTATTTCTTTATTTTAAAAGTTAATTAATAAAATACAATACCCATATACCTCACTTGTGACTCAAAGTAAACAAATTTCTTAGGGTCCCACTCCCCCACCTCCACAATGAATGGGATTAAAATACCTTGGTATTTCTGGGTTAAAAATTTAGTTCAATATCAAAAAACTTTTGAGCAAGTATATGCCATAATATTAAACTACAATTATAGAATCAAAAATATATATAAGTTTATAAAACAAACGTTCACCTACCCCACATGAGATTGCAGTGGATTCAGGTTTGGATGGCCCAGGGCTATCTTCAGCTGGACTAGGAGACGGCATATGACTATGGCGATTTGTTCGCTGACCACTCTCTGCAATCAAATACAATATATAGAATACTTTAAAAATTCTGTACAATAGAAAAACAAAAGGCCTTGTAAAGCAGATACAGCTAGCAATGATGATGATTAATGTTCATAGGAATCGTCACCATAAGACCTGCTGTGTCGGTGTGACATAAAGCCAATAGCAAAAAAAAAAAGTTTGGAGGGGCCTAAAATCTAGGTTATTGACCTACAGCTAGGAATCTCAACAGGAATATGTCAAAAGTGTAATTAGCTACAATAATAACGGTGTGTGGCCTCCGCAGAGGCCTAGTGCAATTAGTTCGTTGACGCCATATAGGCGGACTGCGCATCTGTGAGGATGGGACCCTACCTACGATGAATTCTAATGAATATTGAATTTTGACGAGGTTGTGGGTTCGGATCCCACTGGTGTCTGGTTGGCCATTTTTGTTCTGTACTTAACATCTCTTTAACACGTACTGAATGTACGTAACACGACCTAATAGGTTGAACGTCGGTTTCGATGAATTCTAATGCTTAAAACAGCACACACATCCAGTCCCTGAGGCATTGAAATTAACCAATGGAAGTTAAAATCCCCAACCTGGCCGTGAATCAAACCTGGGAGCCCCTGGACCAAAGGCCAGTATGCTAATGATTTAGCCATGAAGCCTGATGCCATTAGCTATAAATACCGTGGAAGAAAGTACTGTCTGGATCTCTTTAAAGCTCCATCTAGTCCTATCATATTGTGCCAAAGGCCAAGAGTGTGCTGGGCCAACAAATAATGACAACCCTGGCGGAGCAGAGGCTGTGGGTGGACCACCAGCAAGAAAACAATACTGCCATCGAATTGTCGAGGCTCGCAATAAGGAAGGTCCCAGAAGAAGTTGGAAACTGATCAACATTGAAGAATGTGCCTAGAATGATCTGGAACTGGAAACAATAATCTTCTGCAGGTCTATACAAAGAATGATCCCAACGAGACTGATATAGCAGGATGACAAACATTCTTTTTAACATATTCTGGTTTGGACATAATCTGTAATAATCACTCTGGTCTAGGGATTTTTGAAGTTTCCCAATCATGTTTATTCTTGAATTAGATTGGGATGCTTTCTACATTAATTTTAATTAAATATGCTGAATACAGCATGCACAGGTTATTTGACTATATGACCATGTTTTCAATAAAATAGAAGTCAATTGATGGGTGTTACACCTATTTTTGTTGCAAACCAAACAAATTTCAAGTTATATGGGGCAGAACATGTTGGTTGGTACAAATAAACATGAGTATTTAGTACTGAACCGTATCATATCATGGTCCAATTAAACTGGTTTAACACTGCATTAAAAAATCAGGAGAAATCTGGCAGCGAATAACGATGTATTTCAACACATCACTGTTGGTAGAATATGTATGCATTCATTATAATTCAATGCATTAACAATTCTACTTGGCCTACATATATAATTTTCATTATTTATATGTGAATAACAAATACTGGACATACCTGAACTTTAGGAACATGTGACTTCTCATCCCTCAACATGATGATCACATTATGATGATGATGATGATTGTTGTTGTTTAAAGGGGCCTAACATTTAGGTCATGATCACATTATGATTAATTGTTGTTCAACACACCCATAGCTGACTTAGCCCTCTTCAGAAACTAGGAACTAAATTTTTGCTCAAAACACTTGCCTTGCTGAACTGATTTTACAGTTAAAAGTTCCTGCAAAGTTTGTTCAGACAAACTGTATTTTTGTCTTTGTGACTCTGCTAAAATTCCTTTCATGTTCTGCATTGCAATGTGGAATTGATAAAATAGCAAGTGTCACCTTAGAGAGCCTGTCATATCTAAGCACACCATCAGCTGATTTCATCTGACCTACCAATGCCCATTGAAAATCAATTCTTCCTTTTGCCAGGTCTGTTTCTTCGAGCTGAAAGTTACAGAACTGGGAGTGCAGAATATAAGTTTGTTTATCTAAATGTTCCATTTCACTAGTCAGAATGTTCGTCAACTTCTTACTGAAAAATCTAAGGCTAGAAAATTATGAGAATCCTTACTCACAATCTGCAACTTATGCATGAATTAAAACTTCATCTTTGAATGGAAATTTGTGTACCATGTAGTCACATGATGAAGAGAAACATTTTCTAACAGACTTTAAGCATATGCACTTTTCCTCAGACTTCAAAGTGTCCACCAAAACAAACGCAGAGTTCCCTATCATCAGATCACAACCATCCTTTTGATTTGCTGGAGTGTGACAATCTACATCAAGGACAGAGGAAGAGCATTTAATAGTGTGTGGTTTCACAAACCTTGCCATCACATTCTTCAATAGTTCCTCCAAAACTGACCTCAATAAGTGGATGTGCAGCTTACTTGACTGAAGAGCTATGTTTGGATTCTCAAATATATCCATCAAACTTGAGAGAAACAGGCAAAAGTATTTATGTAAATTTGATGAAAGGAACATGAACAGTCGTTCTTCACGTGACAAAGCATGGCTCTTAGTGTCGTCAGTAGTTTTTTTTTTTTTTTTTTTTTTTTTTTTTTAAGTGAAACTGATAACTGGGTTTTCCTTTAAAATGAGGAGTGTGATGAAATGTTATGACAATGCTTCACCTTTTCAGACAAACAGGACACATCTGCACTTTAGACTGTGCTTAGGAATTTTGTAAGTCTTCAAAGTTCCTACCTGAGAATCCTTACTCACAATTTTGCTCCTGAATAAGGTAACCAAAGGGTCCCACTGCAGCAAAATCCTATTTGAACACCTTCTTAGTGATAACCATCGAGCAGGCACATGCATCAGAATTTTCCTGAGCTCTGTGTTGTGTAAAGTCTGGAATTCTCTGAACTTTTCTTTCCTCTTTGCACTCCTTTCCAGATAATAAAATATATCAATTATACTTTCATCTATATTTACGGGCAAGCACGCACACCATCTCTGCAGCAAGATCAATTAGGTGACAAGAGCAGCCTACGATGATTATGTTGTTATTTTCCCGCTTCAAACATCCTGCTACACCATTCTTTAATCCTACCAAGAGCTAGGCAGTTTTGTAATGGAATGCAGAATTTCTGAAAAGTAGAGAGCAAAAGACTGGCAATGTTAGCTCCAGTAGCATCCCTTCTAAATTAGCCACAGAGAGTATACAACTCTGTATTTCATCGAGTTCAGGCCTAAAAAAGGATATATTTTCAAGTCCCTTTTATTGCTACCATCAGTAGCAACAGAAATTGCATTCACCTGCAAATGTGATATAATTTTCACCCTTTCTTCCATGCACATTTCTGTAATGATAGCCGCTGTTTTCATTCTAGCACACCCATATCGTTTAGCGATCTCCGAATCAGGAAACATTCTGCAAAACAAAGGTCCAGCATGGTCGTCACAATTTACAGGCAAATGACTTAAAGTCTCAGCATTTGTCACAGGATATACATCTTGGTTTTTACATGAAAAGTTCAGTTTCTGGTTCCTTTCTACACGCTGGACAATCTTCTTATGTTTTTTCGTTTGCATATGTTTGAGTATATAGCACTTCCCACCATGCGCAACTGAAAATTCACACCTACTTATTGTACAGAATGTGAACGTTGGTCCCTTCCTGGATTCACTGAAACACAGAAACACTTCCTTATAAGCACTTTTAAACTGCATCATATTTCTTTTTTGACATTTTGGCCAAAACAAATATTAAGACATACAACCAAGAAGCACTACTACGTGACATAATACGAGCACTTATGCAGGTCCTGCCTCAGGTAGACATCTATGGCGTGCTACAGGGGGATGACACTTCGTAGTGAGCGTCCCAAGCAGTTCCGAGATGGGCCCCTGGATCCCCGCCAACTAGTGAAAAGTAAAATTCCCTTTTGGAGGGTTAATTTAGAAGGCAGTGGTTGGCATTGCACATGCAGTTGCGCACGGTACAGCAAATTCATAACATAACACAGTTATCGTTGCGCGTGAAGGGAACTTGGTCATACAGCAAGTAATAGTGCTTGTTAGACGAAAATTTGTTGAGATTCTTTTGCATTGAACGAGATTTTTGATCCAGTATGCCACATCATAAACGGTGTGTTGCGCCAGGATGTCAGAAATACCCTGACATTTAAAAAGTACAGCACTTTTTAGATTTCCGAAGGACTCTGCTAGGTAAGCGAGTTTTATTTAAGATACAATTTAAGAAGAATTTTGAAGTCAATTACAATATTCAGGGGTCAAATTATTTCGGAAATTGAATTGAAAATACTTCTGATAAGTTGTCTGAAGACAATATGTACTATCTTGAAGTCTACTTTTCTTAGGTGCCGCACATGGATCCAAAATTGTGGAAATATGGAATTATTGCAGCTCCCTGTGAAGAAGCTTTATGACATGAGATATCTCTGTGGAAAGCAGAGGAGAACATTGTCATCTTCAACTTTCTTCTGAATGTAGAGAGAAATCATTCAATTAAGTGGTTTCATCGACTCCCGGACCCTCTGATATGCAGAAAAGGCTGCAGGATATGTATGATTCAGCAGTGTAATTACATCTGGATTCTTTATTTTTCTATTAGAGTTCGTTTGATGTGGTGTTATCTTTACTTTATATAGGACCTATCTGCCTAACATCTTACTGGATTTGCTGTCCTCAATGCCAGTTTCACACAGGGAGAAGATTCCCAGCTATCTTCCACTGAGTGTAAGTTTCACTGTACATCAGGAGCAGGAACTATAGTCATTTGATTGTCATCCGTACTGTGATTTCCTGTATTAACTTCAAGGGACAACATTTTATTAAGGGTGACAGAATGTAATGTAGCCTTGTCTAAAAATGTTGAGATGACTATTGGGTTATTGACACCTGTGTTGCTGCTCTGGATGTTTTGTTTTAACAGGATTAGTTTTCTCATTCCTGAATGTATTTTTGATTCAAATGAACTGTTAGAGAGGCGGCAATAGGCTTTTCTCTGAAGTAAATCCACTCAGTTCTTTGCATTAATGTCAAACATTGAATTCAGCATCCAATGGTCCATTGGGGTATTTAAGAGCAACTTTTTGTGTCAGAAGAAGAAAATTGAATCCTGGGTTTCAAATACTTACTGGGCAATTGTATAAGTTATATAGCCCTACCTGTAGGGCAAAAATATAATATCCCTGCTGGGTTCAGTGGCTCAGACAGTAGTGTGCTGGCCTTCTGAGTCCAACTTGGCAGGTTCAGTCCTGGCTCAGTCTGGTGGTATTTGAAGATGCTGAAATATGTCAGCCTCATGTCATTGGCATGTAAAAGAACTCCTGTGGGACAAAATTCTGACACCTCAATGTCTCCGAAAACCAAAAAGTACTTAGTGGGACGTAAAAACAATAACTTTATTATAATATCCCTCTATCTCTTCAAATCTGTAGTGACTGGTATCGCTAGTTTTTCATACATGAATTAGGCTATTTGGTAATAAATCAACATTATGAATGTTTTCCTCTCATTTGCATCAGTTTAAGGACCTGTTCCTGAAGAGGTTCTCAATTTAAAGGATAGGGTACAGGTCTAGGTATTAAAAGTCAAGTAGACAGTCTTGTAATTTTGTAAGAGAATATCTTTGACTCAGAAGTTTCATTATTTCATATAATGCCTCTTGAGCTCTTTTGAATATAACACCCAATGACCCGTCATGATCTTGATACTATTTGAAAAATTATGGAACTGCTCTCGGTAACTGGTGCAGTAACCACCTTGGCATCACACGCTGTATCCTATGGCACACACGTGTTGTCAGGGCTGCCGATGGTAGAAATAAGTGTGGCCTAAGTTTTATAGCATTATAATGTATTTGAAATATGTAGTGCACATTTTATGTGGAATACCTTGTAGAGGAGAGATGTGTTTACTGCAATAGCCAGGGACCTAGTGCAGGTTTTATGTGGAATACCCTGTAGTAGAGAGATGCGTTTACTGCACATGTAATGTAATTAACCATGGGCCATTCTCCACAGCTCAAGAACACAGTACCATTTTCATTGTCTGAGTTACAACAAGATATGACATCATTCCATTCAGTCAAGTCAAATACATTCCATTACCAACCCACGCACAATATAAACAAACTAAATGCAATCTGTAACAAAACAATGTACAATACAGAACAGTAGTGGAGGATATAGCACACTCACAGCCTTGAAAAATTTGTACACAGTCGTGTTAGCGGGGAAGGATGTCTTGAAGAGGAATTCCACCAATTACCCTGCAAAGTGTGCTTTCTTCCGGCCAAATCTTGTAATGGAATACATGCCGTGCTTTAAAATGTCAGTGTCAGCTTTTTGCCACTGTCAACATAGAATGTGCTGCTAAAACCCTATGGAATGATAGAGGCCTGACAGCTACTCTGCAGCTGGGGGCTTATGCCTCCACACCCTGTTTGCTACATCACAGACCAATGGTTTTGTCACTAACAGTAACCTAACCAATCCTACTACTAGCTAGTTTACTTTACGTCGCACCGACACAGATAGGTCTTATGGTGACGATGGGACGGGAAAGGCCTAGGAATGGGAAGGAAGCGGCCGTGGGCTTAATTAAGGTACAGCCCCAGCATTTGCCTGGTGTGAAAATGGGAAACCACGGAAAACCCTGCCGACAGTGGGATTCGAACCCACTATCTCCTGGATGCGAGCTCACAGCTGCGCGCTCCTAACCGCACGGCCAACTCGCCCGGTCCTAACCAATCCAGACCAGTAGTTTTGTCGCTAGCCAGACCTAACCAATCCAGACTGTAACCTTTACTACAGTGGTTACACAAACAAAGCACTAAAACAGTAAAGGGGGGAGGTACGAGCAACTACACAATATCAGAAACCACTACACACTCAGAGAAACATTGGCTGAAATTACGCGGATCTCCGCCGACCAAAACATACGTAAATATCAGTAGGGCCAACTAGTGGACAATAAACCAGGAAGGTGGAAGAAACTACGACCTATTGAGGCCAAGGACATGGCTTAGGTTGTAGATTCGGAAATAATTCCCCGTGATCCTTAAATATGAAAGAATATTATTTACAAGTGAAATTTTACAAATACATTCCGAAACCAAATCCACAAACTTGCAACTTACGAACTATAAGCTCCGTGATACACATAACTTAGAGGTTCTTTGACAATATCTACGTACAAGTTACAAAATTCCAAACCAACTATACATCTAGTTACAAATCCAGTTGTACAATGCAATTTACAGTGAAGTAAACATACTCTCCAAAACTCTAGCGTACATCAACTGACACTGAACTACCAGAGGCAAACCCCAAGATAAATATATCAAACTACAATCTACATATTTAGTGAAAAAGAAATGGGAATGCCTCAAAAACAAACAGGCCAGCCCAGCTGAAAAGCTAAGGCGTCATAAATAATTCATTTGGCGAATCTAGGTTAGGCTAGGGCAGACTCCTGTACGAAATAGCAACCGAACATTACGGAAATTTTAGCCGGAACGGAATTCAAGAGTGCTTACCCGAAGGTGGGCCATCCGGGTAGAGAGGCGTTGCACACGATGCAAAACTTCAGGCAGACCAACACAGACTAAGGCAGATCAGGCCAAGACAAGACTGAATTGTCACGAACGCTGCCTCACTCTCTATATATAGGTAAACCCTGGCCTTGGAGTAGCCAATCAGAACGCATGAGTCCGCCCATCCCCTCCTAGGTTCACCAATCACAATTCCTACTCCCGTCGCGAACTTTAACATTCTCAAATACACACGTTTGCGAATCTTCCATTTCCAGAATATTTAGAAAATTCCTTCTAGAACACATAACCCACCAAAGGCAACACACCCTGTTCAACAATTTTCTAGATACTTCCCGTAAGTACAGAACTGAAATCTACTATTTACAAATACATATGTTTCAAATATTACATAGTACAGGTTAGGTCATCACAAATAAAACATTATATCACACTTTACAAATAAGGTCTTCAAAAAACACTTTCCACTTCCACTACATGTTCACCTGTGACACAGACCAATGGCTTTGTCACTAGCCGGTATGATAAATTAATTCACCTTTTCACCGCTGTTCAGCACTGAATGCGCTGCTGTACGATCAGTTCTCAAGTTCAAAATTTGGCACTGCGCTGAAACAAAGGCAGCATTAACTGAACATATGACCTGCCAACAAGTGATAATACTCCCAGTGTGACCCATTAGTTGCTCCAGACTGTAGTGCTTTAATGGAACCTGCCACTCTCAGTAATTTTGTCATTAATTAATCCAACCCTCCCTATCAGTAATTTTGATACTGACATTAATGTGTGTGGTACAATGCTGCATGACCTAAACCAACATTTTCATTAAGTGATTTCCGATGAACCAGAATCTTACCTATCACTATCAGTAACCATGGGAGAGGGCATTAGGAGGCCTATGGCCACCTAGGAGACATTGTGACTAACAGTAATATTTGATTACACCTTGGTTAGTGCTCTTTGCACTTGGTTATACTGCCAACCATGTTGAACCAATGTCAGTTAACACCCTGTGTGGAAATCGGTACAGTGGGAAGATAGCGTGACATCACTATCACTATGACAATACCCTACTCTTAAATTCATATTACGCTAATTATCATGAATTTCATGTTAGAAATAGAAAAATCCTATTAAGTTGTGAAGCTTTATATATATCCTATAGCTAATTGCTGTCCAATACTGGCTATGGGGAAAAGGAAGCGAAGCTGCACTGGACATCCAGATGAAAAAGGTTATTTCTCTATTATAATGTTACATTTCTAGATAATACTGTATATTTCCTATTCTCTTACACAATACCACACAGTGTGCATATCATCATCATCCCCACTCCAGTCGCCCGGGTTTGGTTAACAAGCCTCCTCCACTCCTTTCTGTCTTTCCACTTTTCCTGCTCCATTAGTTCCGCTACATCCAATCCAGCTTCTCTAATGTGCATACACGCGCCATTATTTAAATAAATATCAAAACTTGAATTTACTGTAATGGCACTATCGTGATTATGTGGCAATGGCTACAGATAACCGTCCCTCCATTTTTGATCTACAAATGCGCACAAAAAGTTCCAACCTAACGAATGTCACCACTTGGCGATTCCCTTAAACCCCTAACGCCAATACTTACCTGATTATTGACAAAGAAAGATCATTTGATTACCTTTTCCTGATTAGTTTTACTTAAAATTTTCACAATGTTTATTTGCCATGGTTATGCATTTTTCTTCAATTATTATTATTATTATTATTATTATTATTATTATTATTAATTTATTTTTCCACTAATTGTAGGTACAATTTATGGATGGTGAATGGAGAAAGGGCATAGCCCCACATATACGAAAGTGCCTCCATCACCACTTAAAATTACAATATTCAAATATACAATTACATTCTACATAGTGTGCTTATATACAGTTACCTATTTACACGCATATTTACATACTACTCACAAGACATGGTCAACATTCAAATAATTCGACATACACACACACTCACTCTCTCTCTCTCTCTCTCTCTCTCTCTCACTCCCTCCCTCTCTCGAATCCCCACATATAATTTAGCTAGGCCGGCTCACTCATACCCACATACAGTAGGCCCTACAGTCTCACTCACTAGGGATCACAAACTTTCATCCGTCCTCTCACTCATACTGAAAATTCACACAGTAGAAAATTTATATTATTTACAGAAGGTTTCATTATATATACATCCTTTTTACCTCTTTATAAAATTTCTCTGGAGGTAATTCTTTCATCTGTGGTAGGAGTTCATTCCACAGTCGAGCAGAACAATTAAAGAAGCCACTTTGATATTACACTGTTCTTGCAAATGGAGGGAAAAGGGACACAACTCGACCTCATTGAGCGGAACGATAGTTCAGCTGTAAGCAGTTGAAAGGGTTTATATAAATGTTACCTGCGAGAGATTTTCTCAGGAAAACAATATCTATTTGTTTACAGAGGGATGTTATGGTGGGCAGTGACCTGGGGCCTGTTCCACAAAAGTATGGTCTTGTACATTACAAGTAAATTCTCTAGTAACTTGTACAAATACCAGAGTTTCTGTTCCACAAAATAATTTTCTACAGTTGTACTTTACTACTCCATACTTACAAATTACTAGTGAATTTTTATAGGCGTGTTCCACAAAAGTACTAGTACTTGTAACTTACTAGCGAATTGAGAAGAATTCTCTACCAGTGAAAGGACAATAATATATAAATGTACTAGTGCTATTTAAATACGCTTATTTTGGATACATTTTGATAAATATGTGGTCTAGCAGTAGTGATAGTGATGGTGATGAAAATGAAAACTATCGTCTGTACAGGGAAAGAATAAACTTCCAGTTTAACACTGTATTTGAATACAATGAACGTTTTAGGTTAAGCACAATATAGTGGAAGAACTTTTGATAGATATTGGCCATAGCTTAAAATATCCTACGAACAGAAATAAATCTCTCTCTGCTAAACATCATTTACTAACAACATTACATTGGCTAGGACATGGTGGTCAGTACCATGGTACTGCAGATATAATATGCTTGGGATGGCAAAATCTTCGGTCTGTGGTAGCTGCAATAAATGATATAAAATTTCCTCAAATTGTTTGTTGGCCTGAAAATACTGAAAAAAACATATTCCAAGAAGGACATTCCTGGAATCATTAATGAGCAGAATATCTCTTACATACGTCCAACTTTTCCCCTCAAAAGCTCCATGAGCTTTTCCCAAGTCAAATATTTCCATCCAACCATTTATTTTGTCTTGTTTTTTCAGACTCTCGCTGAATCCACCGAAACGAATATTTTTCCTACCTTCTATTTCCTTCAAAATGAATAACTTTGTTTCTCTTGACAGCATTTTAACAATTCATGCAGAGTTTGCAATTTCGTAACAATTAAGTTTGGCGGCCGAATGTCGTTATTAGCGGCATCTGATTCCTAATGACAGACCAAGGTAGGTACTGTATGTTGGACTCTCGTAGAACATACGCGAGGATCGCGGAAGAACAGAATGGGTGATAATAACGGAGTAATTTCCTATCATCAAAGAAATAAACTGAAAAATAACATCGTAGCATTAAAAAATTCACAGGAATATTAGTTCTTTCAATCTTTGCTGCATAAGTTACAGTAAAATACGATATTACGATAAATGAGGCAAGCATAACCTAATTCAACGAATGGAATACGAAGATAAACAGCTGATTCATGCTATGACGTAGTATGTTTATTGATATGTCGTCACTTGTAAAACTTGTAACTATTCACTGGTAATATACAAGAGACTATCAATCTTTTGTGGAACAGAAATGTACAACTCCATACATTACAAGAACCCACACTAGTAACTTGTAATGTACAAGACCATACTTTTGTGGAATAGGCCCCTGGCTGTATTTAAATGATCCATTACAAGCCACGAATATTTGCATATTTAGATTACCCCAAGCACATAAGGACTAAGGGTGTTACGCCCCCTTCTTTCCGCGAGGAAGGGTTTGCGGCCCTGGCTTATGTCACATACTCGCAGCTGTACCACGTACTGTCTATATGACATCAGTCATTTTTCTTGTCCACGATGAAATGTTAAATAATTTATATGCGCATGCGCAGTAGCAAAAATTTGGACTTAGTTTTTGGATATTAATTCAGTCTCTAACCCCCTATGATGTCAACACCCCTCAGTCACTAAGTAAACATGGTTGCCATGTGCTCTCCTAGTCATACCCTAATGAATATGTCTTAATAGAATTTGACATTGCCTACAAGTGAACTGGCAATGTTCGGTTTGTGTACCGTATTACATGTAATAAATATCATTTTTGGTCCGTATTGATGATATTAGATTGAAATAATAACATTAAGTTATTTATTAGACCACCTAATCAATACAAAATCGTCTTGGATGATTTACATAAATTTGTTAGCTAATAGTGGGACATGTTTCGCCTTCCCTGAAGGCATCATCAGCCACAGTCTTAACCTTAAATTAAAAATAAGCGTCTAAATAACATGTAGTGATGAAATGAATTTTAAAATCTTGAAGAGATTTGAAGTAAAATAACATTAAAAATAACAATGATGGTTTGAAAATACAATGTGATGAGATACAATAGTGGAAGTATTAACAAAATTAACATTAGAAGGCTGCTAAAATAAGTACAATGGATAAAACAACAGATTGTTATACAACAAGTAGTAAGATTGCATAAAAGTAAAGTTGATAGTCATGGCGGTTATAATTAGACGATGGCGAAAAATCTTATATAATCAAAGTAAAGAGGAGAGAATAAAAGTCAAAGTTAGTCGAGAGATCCGAAGTTCATCATGATCTTGAAGATAAAAGACGAAAGTCAGATGCATATGGTGAAGTTGTAGGACACGTTGAGGATATGAAGTTGGTGAATAGAAGTTGAAGAACAGTTTCAAATAGGATCACTATGGACCATCTCAAAATTTGAAGTGATGTTCAAATGTTGTAAATTGTGAGTTTGTAGATATTCTAGTTGAAAAAGCATATACAAGTGGAATCTGTAAATGGAAGCAAGAAAACGTAGAGTTAATTGTGTGAAAAGATATTTGAAAAATATTGAAGTAGAATCGTATGCACTTACCATTTGACGGTGACAAAGATAGCTTGTAATATTATGAGTTAGAAGTATTTGCAACAGTAGACTTCTTGCTACGTGTGTTATAACTGAAGTTTTGTGCTGGAGGGGGATCTGTTTGCGTTGACGTAACTAATGGAGGGGGGCTGCTATTGGTGGGAGGGAAGGAAGAGAGTGTATTACTGCGCGTGTTGTAACGGTGTAAGGCTATTGGAGGGAGCGATGTTCCGGTGGGTGTGGCTAAGGGTTTATTGGTTGTATTTGAATTAGAGGTACTAGCGGCGGGGGGAAGGGAGGGGGGTATATTAGCTGTAGGGGAGGTGGGAACTCTAATTGATGTGAGGTACCATTACCATAGTAATAATGAACAAACAAGATTACATCAATAAAACTGAAACCTTTTTTTCAGACAATACCTATACCTTAATTAACAAAGATCCAACAAACAAAATACAGCGTAACTTAAAGAACCTTCTTAAAAATTCCAACTTCATTTTAAATGATCAAGATTATCAGAAATTAACTGTAATGAACCCAAAATTACCTACAGTGAGATCACTGCCCAAAATTCATAAAAATGATGTCCCCATTCGGCCTATAATTAATAGTATCAATAGTCCTACCTATAAAACCTCTCAATTCCTACACAAATTCCTAAAAAAACACTTCAAATTTCACAACTCCAACCCCATAAAGAACTCGATCGAACTTTGTAATTCCCTAAATAAGTTCAGTCTACAACCAAACCACGTTTTATGTTCCTTTGACATCACCAACATGTATACTAATATCCCTATCAACAATACTATTAACATCATAAAAAACAATCTGTTGAAACATAGCACATTGAGTAAAATCGAAATTGATGAATGGTTAAAATTACTTAATTTCGTTTTAGACAACAACTATTTTACCTTCAATAAGAAAATTTACAAACAAGAAGGTCTAGCGATGGGAGACCCGTTATCTGGAATACTAGCCGATATATACTTAGATAATCTCGAACATAGTAAGATTATTAATAACATCAACGGACTCTGTCTTTGGCATCGCTATGTTGATGATACCATAGCTATCATTGACAAACAAATCAACAACAGCAATAACATACTATCATTCCTCAACAACTTAGATAATAATATTAAATTCACTAAAGAAGATGAGTTTAATAACTCTTTGAACTTCTTAGATATCAAAATCACACGAGCATTGAACAAATTCGACTTCCAAATATACAGAAAACCCACCTTTTCTCCAACAACCATAAAAAATGATTCTTTACATCCCAACTCACATAAAAAAGCCACTTATCACAGTTTAATATATAGAGCATTAAAGATCCCTATGTCTTCTACTAATTTAAAGAAAGAATTACTATTCATCAAGGAAATACCTAAATTCAATGGATTTAACACGAATATGATTGATAAAATCATCAATAAAACCAAACTGAAACTAGCTACCAATTTAACTCCATTAAAACCCGTCAAACCTAAATACGCTAAATTCACGTTCACTAACCATAGCATTTACCCGATAACCAATTCATTAATGAAGCACGAAATAAAAATAGCCTACACAACAAAAAACACTAATCGTAATTTATTCTTCAATCACAACTCTATCAACGTCACAGACAATAGTTACTCTGGATCAGGAATATACAGATTGAAATGCTCTACATGTAATTTTTCTTATGTTGGCCAAACTGGCCGCAGCTTCTCTACCAGATACGCCGAGCATTACAATGCCCAAAGACACAACAAATTCTCCGCAATGGCCAACCATATGAGGGACACCGGGCATAAATTCACCACAATAGAACAAGACCTCCATATCCTAAAAAGAGTCGATAAAAGCAAACTCATGACAGAATATGAAAACTTATTTATTTTCCTCGACCAACATTTTAATAAAGATAAAAATCTAAATGACACTATTGATAAAAAAAGCCCCTTGTATGAACAGATTCTTATTTTATTACGAGAATCAACTTCCCTCACCAACAAATTCTTAAAAATCTTCAACCTCACATCAATTAGAGTTCCCACCTCCCCTACAGCTAATATACCCCCCTCCCTTCCCCCCGCCGCTAGTACCTCTAATTCAAATACAACCAATAAACCCTTAGCCACACCCACCGGAACATCGCTCCCTCCAATAGCCTTACACCGTTACAACACGCGCAGTAATACACTCTCTTCCTTCCCTCCCACCAATAGCAGCCCCCCTCCATTAGTTACGTCAACGCAAACAGATCCCCCTCCAGCACAAAACTTCAGTTATAACACACGTAGCAAGAAGTCTACTGTTGCAAATACTTCTAACTCATAATATTACAAGCTATCTTTGTCACCGTCAAATGGTAAGTGCATACGATTCTACTTCAATATTTTTCAAATATCTTTTCACACAATTAACTCTACGTTTTCTTGCTTCCATTTACAGATTCCACTTGTATATGCTTTTTCAACTAGAATATCTACAAACTCACAATTTACAACATTTGAACATCACTTCAAATTTTGAGATGGTCCATAGTGATCCTATTTGAAACTGTTCTTCAACTTCTATTCACCAACTTCATATCCTCAACGTGTCCTACAACTTCACCATATGCATCTGACTTTCGTCTTTTATCTTCAAGATCATGATGAACTTCGGATCTCTCGACTAACTTTGACTTTTATTCTCTCCTCTTTACTTTGATTATATAAGATTTTTCGCCATCGTCTAATTATAACCGCCATGACTATCAACTTTACTTTTATGCAATCTTACTACTTGTTGTATAACAATCTGTTGTTTTATCCATTGTACTTATTTTAGCAGCCTTCTAATGTTAATTTTGTTAATACTTCCACTATTGTATCTCATCACATTGTATTTTCAAACCATCATTGTTATTTTTAATGTTATTTTACTTCAAATCTCTTCAAGATTTTAAAATTCATTTCATCACTACATGTTATTTAGACGCTTATTTTTAATTTAAGGTTAAGACTGTGGCTGATGATGCCTTCAGGGAAGGCGAAACATGTCCCACTATTAGCTAACAAATTTATGTAAATCATCCAAGACGATTTTGTATTGATTAGGTGGTCTAATAAATAACTTAATGTTATTATTTCAATTGTGTACCGTAACCGAGATTCAAAGACAGTTGTCATGAAGGAGGCCAACGATGAGAGAAACATACTGTAACTCATACTTACATTCATCTTCATTATAATAGACTTAGGCGTCCAGGAGATAGTGGGTTCAAATCCCACTGTCGGCAGCCCTGAAGATGGTTTTCCGTGGTTTCCCATTTTCACATCAGGCAAATGCTGGGGCTGTACCTTAATTAAAGCCGCTTTCTTCCAACCCCTAGGCCTTTCGTATCTCATCGTCGCCATAAGCCCTATATGTGTCGGGTGTGACGTAAAGCCACTAGCAAAAGAAAGAAGACTGTTAATGCCTTTCAGTGCTCATTCTGCAAGCCTCAGTTAATTTAAAACATCTCCACATTCCTCTATTTGTGGCCTTGTTTACTTCCATGCATCTTATAAATCATTACAAACTGACTGCACCGTACGAGTTGGCCGTGGGGTTAGAGGCACGGAACTGTGAGCTTGCTTCTGGGAGACAATGGGTTTGAATCCCACTGTTGGCAACCCTGAAGATGATTTTCTGTGGTTTCCCATTTTCACACCAGGAAAATGATGGGGCTGTACCTTAATTAAGGCCATGGCTGCTTCCTTTCAACTCCTAGGCCTTTCCTATCCCATCGTCGCCATAAGATGTATCTGTGTTGGTGTGACATAAAGCCACTAGCAAAAAAAAAAAAAGCCGACTGTAACCATAACCGTCTTGATCTTCCTCTACTTCTCTTGCTCTCCATGACAGAGACCATTATTCTACTGTGTAACCTATCCTCCATTCACCTCACATGACCCCACCACCGAAGCCAGTTTATCTAACTTACTCTCGACCAATGATTGCATCTTCCCTTCCAAAATGCCTGTGAAAATCTTACTGGGTATAATGATCCTAAACCTTCTTACTGTCTATTGCTTGGAACTTTTCTTAATTATACCCATGTTCAGTATAATTTTTTTGATGGGGAGATTCTGTGCTCTTATTTATCTCCAGGCCAGAGGTCACTTTCTGTATAATATTGCTATCCTAGGTGTACAGATGCTTAAGTCACTACAGGTCAGATAGTGGTGTATCAACAAAAAATTCTCAACAGAACAACCAAAGGATCATCCATGCACTAACATTTCTAGGCTCACTTCATGACTACGAAATGAATGCATGTTTTTTTTTTGTTTTTTTTTTTACACTTGTCTTTTGGAATGGTACACTGAACATTAATTCTTATTCCTTGGTTTCTGTTACAGATGATCAAGTCAAGAGACTGATGAAGTAGAAAAAGGTCTCGCCAGTGCTGCAGAATTATAATGAATACAATTATGTAATGGTTCCACCTTTTCAATACATATAAGCTTAGTGATGTAAGGTTACATCACTAGTTGATCATAAACGGTACTGGTTTCGACCCAAATTCCGGGTCATAATCAGCCCATCACTAAAAACAGAAAAACAATGCACAGATTAATAACCAATAATGTATAGTTTTTTCACCAGACGTAAGTTTGTGTGGAGCAATATAACATATGTGACTGACACTGTGTTTTAAAAGTTTCTATAATCTTGAAGAGAAGAATAAATATCTCCAGGAAACAATCTAGGAATCGTTACCAGACATAAGTTCGTGTGGAGGAGTATAACCCCTGTGAATATTAGCACTATTTTGTAAAGGTTTTTAAATCTTGAAAAGGAGAAGAATAAATAGCTTGAGGATCAGTCTTGTAATCGTTGCCAGACGTAAGTCTGTGTAGAGCGGTATAACACGTGTGAATGTAGCACTAGGTATAATTTTACCTTCTGCAGCCCAGAATAAAACATTATAAGGAAGCGAAAATAACGCAGCTCTTACTTGGAATTCCTTTTAGAGGAGAGATGTGTTCATTGCGATGTCTAGGAACCCACCATCCCGCCCCAAGAAGTACATCTACTTTTATAACCTAATAAAGAGCAGCACCTGCCATCGGCCATGGCTAAAGTAGGTTCTTGCATTCTCATGGGTCAACGTGAACGGAATGTGACGTCATTGCCATCAGTGCTGATAAATACATCGTGTTACCAACCCCGGCTGAATAAAACCACAAACAAAAGACACCATGGTAAATAGCAATGTGGCTTGTAACCGTCCAGACCAATGGTCTTGTCCAGATCCTATCCTAACCGTCCGCACGGCAAGAACCAGTCTAGACCAATAGTCCTGTCCAGGTCTTATCCTAACCATCTGCACGGCAAGAACCAGTTCAGACCAATCGTGTTTCCACACGAAACTAGGGGTCTAGAGCCTCTCTGCGGCTGAGCATGTATACAAACGACAGTCGTTAAGCGCGCTGGTGAATGTAGTGAGTACTGGGCTGCGGAATGTAAAATTATAATTAGCACTATGTTTTAGAAACTTTTAAAATCTTGAAGAGAAGGAAGATAAATAGCTCGAGATTTATTATTGTAATCGTATGCTTGATGTATGAAGATGTCTTTGATCAGTCTTCTAATCACCTTGTGTCTTGTGTCACCTGGAGTGTGATTATTGATACAGGGCGAGCTCCAGAATTTTTGCTTTGCTGATATGATGTTTAGGAATTAATTCAACCCCCTTTTCACATACTCCCACACAATACTTAAAACACCATATAACATTCCCCAAAGAATTCAAGTCTTGGCGTGTGTTCCAATATTTGGCAACTCGATGGAGGTTAGGTACTGTATATTTTCAGTTTTGAAGTATCATTTCATTGATCCCGTTTGTTGCGCCTTCTATGTTTGTAGAGTGCAAACATTTGCTTTTGGTGCTGTTATATATATTTTGAGTTATTTTTGTGATTTCATGTTATGTGAGTATCCTGCTTGTGCAAGACGAATTTCTTTCATTCCAGGTTTAGTTTTTTCAAGTTACTTGTTTTTTGAGAGTATGGAGTGAATTAGAATTATACGCATTCTTAGTGTGAAGAAATAGTATTATGATCATGAACTTACCTCACATTGAACTACCTAGCTGTAGCAAGTAAACTTGTGTGTGTGTTTGTGCTTATTAACTGTTGTTTGGAATAAACAAACTCAAAATATAAACTATGTGCATTTTGCTGTGTTTTACTTCTTCCTTTCCTTCTCCTGTTGTCCATTCTCATACATAAAAGTAGTGGAAAGGGTTCAACGAACGAGCAAATGAGGTTATGTTATGTCGTGATTTAGGTAAGTATGGGAGTTTTGGGGTTTTATATGAATTGCACTAACATTTTCAGTAATCAATGTTGCATTTATTGTTTAATATGTAAATTTGCATTAAAATGCGAACGTTGAAACAACGATACAAGCTAGCATAATAAAAGGATTGCCAACATACAAATACGGTAATTGCAATTTACTTTTCAAGTAATAGACACGAGAAAAGCTCGTGATACAACTTTCCTACCGAAATGCAATCATTATCTCGTATCACAATTAAAATTTTAACAAAGTAACAACTGTCATGAAGTTAATTACGAGGTACTATCGTGGTAGGTATTTATTTCCTTATGTTGGCGGAGAAACAGGGGCCAATAAAGCTTCCATGACCTGTTTTCTCAGCAAACTTTATTATACAGGAGTGATGGATCTATTTCTCTTACATGATCCTTGGCGTGCTATTTCTTAGGTTAATTTACTCGCTTGTGACTTCCACTTCCTATTATTAAGCTATTTGAGTGTTTGACTGTATTACAGACAAAAGAGGAGCACATGACAGGCCACCGTGCCCCATACTGCCATCTGGTTGACATTATTAGAACTACTATTGATCAGCCATACTAAGGCATATATCGATAGGAGGAAAACGATGTAGATGTTGATTCCCATAGGGAACCTAGAACATTTGTCCTGAATGAGTAAATTTATAATACCAATATTGGTGTGCTAAGTCCCAACTGACGAGCCTAACTTAGCACACGAGGGCGAAACGCAGGCATCCAGGAATGAGTTAGCTGGAAAAATTTATAATGTCCAATAACGGACCATTATATTGGTATTAGGAGGAAAACGAGCGGGAATTTAAAATAATACGAAAATTAAATAATACTAAAATTACTGAAATTGCCCTGAAAATCGGGAGATCGGTCCCGGCGATTGGGAGATCGGGAACAACTATGAAAAATCGGGAGTCTCCCTCTTAAATCAGGAGAGTTGGCACATCTGACACTGTGCAACATTTCAAATTTAGCGCTAAGGAATGAGCCTAGGAACACTGGGTGACCGTGCGTATATTAGTGTCAAACCCGTGGCAAGCAGGGTGCGGTGCTCTTCCCTCAGACGAACCAAGGCAGGATGCCAAAATTTTACTGGCGTAAACCCTGTCTATGGCTTGGGTATGCGACGAGAAGAAAGAGTCGGCAAATAGCATGCAAGAGACAGAGCGAGAGATTTGAAAGCGGGCAACTACCAAACAACGCCAGGGTGTTCTCTAACATGAAATATCCAGATGTGGAATAATTTGAATTTGATCCCAGATATAAGTCACAGAGTCATATCCCACAGATGCAAGAAGAGGGCATTTCCTTTTGATATTTTAAAAGTAGACTGAGCCATTAAAATTATATAACTGTGCCTGTTTTGTTCATTTCAACTTGTTTGAAATATCCATTGCGAGGTAGCTGGCCGAACACAAAACGAGCCTGTTGTATCTCGGGGATGTACTACGGGACGCATCCCTCTACTCGGACTATAAAAGAAGCAAGCATCAGTGCAACTGTCTCCAGTAATTCAATGCCCGCAGTAGCTGAGTGACATTTCGAGGAAAGCATACTTTCTGCGAGAACGGGATCAGCAAAGCCTATTGTATCAGTGATCAAAGAGACTTAGTAACGATTTGCTTAAGCTCACCCGAGCAAGATTCGCTCAGGTAATAATTGTTAAATACGAGTTCACGCTGTGCAATAATTCCACATATGGCTAATGACGGCAAACCACTGTGAAGGACTTCAGTGGAACCGGGAAATATCCCTTAACTTGGTAAGTATCGTTTGACCAGACCAATCTCGATAGGGGATATTGTCAATTGTATCCTTACCAGGGTTACGACAGTCCATTCGTGCACGAATGAAGCGGTGAAGAGAATTG
The DNA here is from genome assembly GCF_040414725.1 of Anabrus simplex. Taxonomy (NCBI): domain Eukaryota; kingdom Metazoa; phylum Arthropoda; class Insecta; order Orthoptera; family Tettigoniidae; genus Anabrus; species Anabrus simplex. The sequence goes on along the minus strand of NC_090265.1, from coordinate 1,144,983,391 downwards.
GGATTGGCAACCGTTACCAGGTTACAGGACCACATCTGCAGTACGTGACTGAAGACAGCACATCATGGGACCATAAGGACCAAACCAGCAGACTCCTAGATCTGTCGGCAGCAACGCTGTCATAAGCTAAATTATACCAATGGGCAAGTTGCATTCCAGGTAAAGAGCGAAGAATGTTTGTCCGCATAAAGTCTTGAGTGAAAGTTTAAACATAGTCCCGTTAACTTGAAAGGGTCGTATTTGGTGTTGCTTACGCCACGCAGACCAAAATCGTGACTGTTTTTCCCTCGCCAGCCAGCTGACCACCTGCTTTGAGAACGTGTAGCCAAGAATAGCCGAGTGTATTTGCGACTTAGACTGTCACGAGAACTTCACAGATCCTCAGAGCAATTCCCGCTCACTCCGATGCAGCAAAAGTAATTCTGTACTTATGTCTTTCTTTTTCAGATGTGCTTTATTTGTGTTCATTGTTTATATGTGTCTTATATATGTGATAGTGGTGTCGATTATTTGTGTTGTTTAGTATTTCACAGCCCGTTGGCTGTAGTTGGATTGTGAGGTTTCCAAACATCTCTCTTATGCACACGATTCGGATGTCGTGTATTAGAATTAGTGGGTTTTTTTTCGGTGGGTTGAATTTCGGGCCAGTCCCAAAGAAAGTGTTGTTTTTTTATAATGTTTACATACAACAAATCCGGAATTAGTGTCATTAGACCTATATTTGAATCGATCATTACATATTCATGGAAGAGACGGTTTTTAATCGTAGCCTGCGGGCTAATCACAGCCGACTTATCTCGATCTCTGTTACAAATAGGTAGGCTTAATGTTTCCGAAGTTATTGGACTTTATGTGCCCGGGTTCTTGACCCATATACTTTGAACGACCGTTAGTATCAAATTTTATATTGTAAATACCTTTGTAGTACATATTTGGAGTTTCTTGTTTGAATTTGAACTTTATGTTTTAGACAAAATAAATTATGCTTTTACCTCCTTTATCTTGCCGAGTTCTCTCATTCATGAATATGTATTCTAGATCATGTCCTGATCGTGTATGATAATTTATGATAGACATGTGTTTTTCGGACATACCACGCAGCATCTCCGCTGAGCTAGGCCATCTGGAACAGGGGAAAGATGCAGTATATACAACACTTTTCTGAGCGTATACTCAACTAGTATGGGTTTAGCAGTTACGAATACATTCTTCAAGCATAAGGCTATTCACCACTACACATGGGAGCCTAGGGATACCAGATCCATAATAGAATGTATCTTAACCGACTTCAAATTCAGGAAGTCTGTTAGGAATGTACGAATTTACCGGGATTTTTCGATGATACAGACCACTATCTGATCAGTAGTGACCCATCTCTAGGCCTAGGTAGAGAAAGTGAAATCTGTCTGCAAACAAATAAGGGTAGAAAATCTTCAGGACGAGGAAATTAGACAGAAATACATGGATATGATCAGTGAGAAGTTTCGAACAGTAGACAGTGAGCAGGTTCAGGATATAGAAAGCAAATGGGTGGCATGCAGGGATGCTGTAGTAGAAATGGCAAAGGAATGCATAGGAACAACTGTGTGTGAAGATGGGAAAATTACATACTATCCACTTCATTCGGTATCGATATTGTATTCAAATAACAATTAAGTAAAGGTTCCACCTGATCTGTAAGCTGTGGTGGGATAGAGAACTGGAACTGGATGTTGTGTGTTGCAAGAAGTTAGAGTTTGGAAATGTAAAAGTTTTTTTAAAATATAACATATTTGAAGGATTTTATTTTGTTTGTAATATTTTGAGAAATGAAGAAATAAGAACTCTGGACTTTGCTGGAATATTTGTTTATGTGGCTGGGGTATGTGAGTAATAATTTTTCTTTCAGGCAATAGGCAAGAAATGTTGAACTGTATGTACATTGAGAGGTGCAAGAAGTATTTCGATTCAAAAATTATGTAACTAGTAAAATGTAATTTAAGAAAACCTCAAGATTGGATTGTTAACATTGCAAGAGTGTTAACGTGATTTGTACATCATGATGTAATTTGGTAACATTTAAAAAAATGTAAAGGTGCTTTAATTTGGAACAGCCTGTACCGCATGCGCGGTTATGGATGTTGAAATACTGATGTCATTTATCTAGCGTCTGTAGACAGGAAATGACCATATATGGTTATGCGAATGTATTGGCGAACGAGAATCTAGTGGAAATTGTTTCTTATTGGTTGATTGTAATCGGGCTATTTCCGGTCTTCTTGCTGGCTTTGGAAAAATGATGCGTATGCTCGGCGTCATTTTCAATCCGACCGCCCTAGCGAGCGTTCGCACTCGAGGGCTACCCTCGGGAACTCCTGCCTTTCCGAGGTAAGTGTTATTTCAGTGCTATTTTCTTGTTATTATCAATGTTTTCTGATTTCGTTTGGTTTAATTTAATTCCTTTGCGTTTCGGTATTTTCTTGCTTAATGTAATTTTCAAAGTTTAATATTCAACGTGTCTGAGTTTGCCCTAGATTCTCAATCTCGTAATTTAAAGTTTTTCTCCTGTCTTTTAATCAACTATCCATTCATTTGTGTTTTGGTTTCATAATCATTCCGTTAGTCAAATGTGTCAAGTATCTGCTGCTCTGTTATGTAACTTAAGTCTCTTGTAACTTTGGTTATTTGTTATTTTTAATAGAATTGAGCTAGAGGGTGAAAAAAAAAAAAAAAGTGGAAGCGTGCTGGGCCCATAATCCAGAGGTCCGTGGATCGAAACCACGCTCTGCTACCAAATGTAACCGCTGTCGGACAAGTACAGTTACACATAATAATAATAATAATAATAATAATCATAATAATAATAATAATAATAATAATAATAATAATAATAAGAGAGCCGTAATAATATAATAATAAAATAATACCAGTAGTAAATAATATATAATACTTAATAATATGACTAAGGAAATTGTTGTAAATAATGCAGTGGCGGAGTGTTCATATCAGAACATAGAAGCGTGACGAGTATCTTTTAAATACGCAAAATTAAAGCGAATAGAGGGACACTTATAGGTCTAAAAATGACAACTAAGAAAGGATAGGGGAACGTGCGGGAAGCCCTACGAGGTCTATGGAACGTATAACGTTATGGGGAGAAAAGACTTACAACTTACGCACATTTGACGACGGTCCAGAACATTATTATTATTATTATTATTATTATTATTATTATTATTATTATTATTAGATGTTCTGGACACCACAGCAAAATGCAAGACCGCTACTTGGCGGTAAATTACATCTGCTGCCATTGTCAATGATGACAATGTGACCAGCACCATTGTCGCGCGTAGGCAAGTGTGCAGGATATTTGGCGATACGAATGACATACTTCCCTGCATTATTGACCTTATTATAGAGGTGAACAATTTGATGGGCAATCTCATTCCTATCGTTTATTTCAAATGTGTTTAAATTTTTATTTTTATGCCAAGAGAATCTACTGTAATCTAAGAACGTTCTCCGAAGGAAAAGATGGCTGTTGAAAACGAACCCAGGAAAGTATAAAATTATCGGTTTATGATCAGAATAAGTACACTGAAAATCTACAGCCTGTTTCCAGTCATTCGACAGGGTCAGGAATAGAATGAATAAAGCCCCATCTAGCGGTGACAATAGGAATTGTGCCGGCTGCCGAAGCAACTCCTCTGGGGCTATGATCGATGAATGACAAATGAAATATTGGACAGTGTTGCTGAAAAGAATGATGACAGCGAAAACCGGAGTAAACGGAGAAAAACCTGTCATGCCTCCGTTTTGTCAAGCATGAACCTGTAAATAATTCAAATTGTAAATATTATTTATTATTATTGTATCTATAATGTGATGTGTTAGCCATACGCTAAATATAAATAAAATATTTGTCAAGCATGAATGCCACATGGAGTGACCGGGATTTGAACCATGGAACCCAGCTGTGAGAGGCCGGCGCGCTCCTTATAAGTACATTATGAACAGTAAAATCAATTTGTCTCACCTCCTTTTACACCCCACCACTGTTAAGTTTATTTACCACCCCACCCCCAAAAGAAAATTAAAAGATGTTGTGTTTCTTTATGTTTAAAGGAGATTCCAAACATCAATGTTCACGTCTATTACCTTCAGTTTTGATATATAAGTATCTCCATAAGAATAATTCACTTTCATTCATTTCCTTTCACACACCCCCTCCCCCCCGGCAAGTGAATTTTCTGGTTTCTTTAATAGTAAAGGATCTTCTAAATACCAATCATCACAACTCTAACTTCTTCAGTTTTGATGTATGTGTCCTCATGAAAGGAATTCAACTCCTTTTGACTCCCGCCCCCCGAAGATGGTCGTCCCCCCCCCAATACGCGATTTTTCTTTGTTTTTAAAGGGGATCCAAATACCAATTTTCACGTCTGTAACAATTTTAGTTTTTATTAGATGTATGTATTCTCCAGTGGCGGCGCATGGATAAAACATCTGGTGGTTCACTACTTTGGGAAATAACCTGTCCAAATTTAATGTTACTTGATATTTATACAGATGTAAAGTAGTGACATTGTTTGACTAGAAAGGTCACTTTCCTTCGAATGCACACGGCTACAGCTCGAAGAAGTTACCAGAACTACGAGTAATGAAAGACAGATAATATAAAGTGTAATTAACTTAAGTTGATCCAGTTTCGTCTAATGTTGAAGACGTTGCTGGCGTTGGTATAACAGCTGTCGTCTGCGTGTACAGGAAAGCCATCCTCCTTTCCTTCCTGGTGGTAAATAAGTCCGTTACCTTCTCATTAAAATCGACTAATTTATGGGTCATCTCCTTCTCGATGGACAACATAGCGAGAGCAGACAGTCTTTCTTCATCCATTGTACTCCTTAGGAATGTCTTAATCCGCTTTAAAGTGGAAAAACAGCTTTCTGCTTCAGAAGTAGTCCTGGGGTCAGTAATAATTACCAGTTGCATTGTTCATTTCTTTAAAATAACTTCTTGAGTAAATCATTTTCAGTTCAGTTTTCAGTTTATGTTTGTCAAGAAAAGGATAGGATTGTATAATATACGTAAGATTCTCCTCTGGACAATTAGTTTGGAAGGATGGGGAGAATTGGTGATCAAAGAAGCTGGAAGCCAGTAAGTGGTTGGAGAAGTTGAACCTCTCTTTGCTGTGATTTATAATCACGTCACATACCTCCTTTGCCGCAATGTTCCTCGAGTAGTACCTATTTTCTCATCTTCTATTCCCTCTGTTGCCTTCTTGTACATTTTCCTCCACAACGATGTTGTCAACATAGTCCCTTACTTTCGAAATTAAAAGTTTACGATAATTACATACACATAAGCTACGTATGCCTATTTATGTTATACAAATCCTAGTTAACAAAATATTTTGATTCATTGCGGTTAATTACATCTAAAACGCAAAATCGTTTCAAAACGTACCATATAAATTACAGCAAACTTTAACCGCGCGCTTTGAGACAATACGTCAACTAACTTCGGGCTTGTTCGATGTAGATCGTGTCGAGCGCTTCCAAGAGCTGGTCCTGTCACCAGCGATAGTTTAGCTTTGTCCTCGGCTTACCCCCCTTGCCTCACACGTCGCCGCGCCGTGCTCACCCTCCTTACGTCCCACCGCCCCGCACCCGCAGTCCAGAAATTGAACCTTTCCGCTGGTTCCGGAGAGCAACCGAGTGTAGATGTCAAAATTATCGAGCGCAAATTTACAGACGTAATTAAATAAATATCCACTTAATTAACCATTTTACTAAGAGAGATATATTTCTAGGGGGTTCACTGAACCACTGAACATATAGAACGCGCCGCCACTGGTATTCTCATACAATTAAGTCAATTTATTTTTCAATTCTTTCACCCCCCATCTTTACTGGATTTTCCGAGAATACCTGTTTCTTTACTTTTAAAGCAGATTCCAAATATCAAAATTCACGTCTGTAACATATGCATTTTTGAGATATCAGTAGCTTAATTTTAAAAATTCAACACCATTTTGGGTCACTTTTACTAACCCCCTTCCACCCAAGTGGTATTTCCAAAAACTAAATATACAATTTTCTTTATTTTTAACACAGATAAAAAATACTATTTTTCACTTTTGTAACATGTTAAGTTTTTTGAGATATACTGTAGAAATTCTTATTTTAAAATTTCACTCCCTTTTTAGTTCCCCTTACGTGGAGTTTCCAAAAACAAATCACCTATGTTTCTTTACATTCACAGGAGATTCTAAATACCAATTTTTACGTCTGTAACATTTTACGTTTCTCAGATATTCTGTAGATATAGTCTTTCAAAAAATTCACCCAATTTTTCACTCCTGTTTAACGGCCATTAATTGTATTTTCCAAAAACAAAAAATACATGTTTCTTTATTTTTGAAGGAGATCCCATATACAAATTTTAGTTGTGTAATATCTTAAGTGTCTGAGATATATGTATCCTCATTAAAGACATTCAACCCCTTTTTCACCCTTCCTATTGGGATTTTCCGGAAACAAAAAAATACATGTTTATTTATTTTTAAAGGAGATTCTAAATGCCTATTTTACATCTATAAACTTTAAATGTTTTGAGATATAGATACACTCATTTTAAAAATTCGCCCCCTTTTCACCCCCCATTAATTGGATTTTCCAAAAATAAAAAATACGAGTTTCTTTATTTTTAAAGGAGATTCCAAACACCAATTTTCAGGTCTGTAATATCTTCAGTTTCTGAGATATAAGTATTCTCTTTAAAGGCATTCAACCCGTTCTTCACCCTTCTTCACCCCTCATATTGGGATTGTCTGAAAACAAAAAAATACGTATTTCCTTACTTTTAAAGACGACTCTAAATACCAATTTTCACATCTGTAAACTTTTCAAGTTTTGAGATATAGATACACTCATTTTAAAATTTCACCCCCCTTTTCACCCCCTTAGCGACGGAATATCCAAAAATCCTCTCTTAGCGAGCACCTATATCTTAATATGAATATATACCCAAAATTTCATTTCTTTATGTCCAGTAGTTTTGGCTCGGCGATGATGAATCAGTCAGTCAGGACAAGTTATTTTATATATATAGATGTTCTGTACGGTACAAAACTCATTGTTACAAAACCAGAGCGATAGAAAGTATAATTATCCCGCAGCAATGGCTGCCCTTGACTGCACTCATGTTAGGCCTACATATTAGGGTGGTGAGTTCATAAACAAGAAAGGTAATAAATGTATTTTCCTTATGGTCTTTCATGATCATCCAGAATGCCAAGCAGATATTTCATCTGGAACATATATAGGCCTATAGATACAAATTTCTTTTATTACTCTCACTTTCACATTAGGCTTATTTATCTACCAAGCTATACCTGCCAACTTTTGAAGAGGGCTATCAGTAAAACTCACGTGTGACAAAAATTCTAACAATTTTCGACATACCCCGCCTTAAAAGGAGAACCATTAAACTTTGATATCCACCTATTCAATATATTAAAAGCAATTATAAAATTAGGATCTCATCCTTATATTATTGCTTAACTGTTAAAATACAGGACATGTTTCGTTCATATTATGAACATCTTCAGTTATAAATATTCTTACAAGGTTAAATTGGTAACATTGTTCTAGAACTTACACTTATGGTTTGCCGTTAACAAACTTATCCATAACAAACTTTTAAAAACCTCTTAAATATAACGTGTTTAAATATTACGTCGTCTTATTGAAAATAATATGCCTGTTGAGTATGAAACTTTAAAACCTTATTCTAATATTTAAAATACAATGCCAATAATTAGTCTCTGTACAAATACATTTACAATCTGTTAAATTGCTGAATGTCTCAAAATTATTTGTTGTATACACATTAAAATATTTTGTTACAACTGGCATAAACTTTCTCACATGTTGTGCCATATGGAAATGAAATCTTAATACTCTCAAAACAGCTGAGTTTAGGCGTGAATTTTATTCTTTTTGTCCATAAAATGACAAAACTGATGCGCACTGTTGATTATAGGTTATGAATTTTGTCCTACTTTAAATATTTAACATCAAAATTTGTCGATTTCATGAATTGCTTGTAGTCTTAACCAGAGTAGGACAATCCTACAGACATAAGCAGGGACTCAGTCAAATGGTGACAGTCAAGCTTTGGTGACATGCAAGTGGTAATTTCATCCAAGTTTACATAAGCAAGTCTGTTGACATATCTGTAACAGGAAAACTTTTTCATAAAAATGGTTTAAAAGTTGAAGAAACTAACGCTGAAGGATCAGCACTTATCCCTTCTAATCCTGACTGCATTTACGCTAGTGCTCTCAGCTGTTTGACTGCTTGTCATTCTACTTGCGCTCCTCGTGTTGTATATGTGTCTCCGTATCTGCGGGGCATTAGGAGGGGAGGTAACAGAGGGCGGGGTTCTAGCGAATGGCGTGATTCGTGGAGGGGAATGTTCAGAAGTTGTGTAGGAGGCGAACTGTGTATTCGTAGAATGACTCTTATTATTATTATCCGGGATAAAATTGCTTGTCAATTTTGTGCTAATGAGTTTGAATGTTTGTATTAACTTTGGTATTTGTTCTATTAATAGGCTTTTGATTTCTATTTCATCATTCAGGTTTTTATCTCTATTGAAGTGTTTGTCTAGGTAGATATATATGTTCTCCAGCTCATTCATTAATTTTCCTTTATCGACCTTTCTGATTATTTTAAAAAAAAAATCTATTGCAGTAAAATGGTGTCCTTTTTCTTGCATAAGATGATTGCTCATAGCGGAAAATTTGTTATGTTTAGCAGCATTTACATGTTCTAAATATCTAGTTATAAGACTTCTGCCAGTGTGGCCAACATAAGATAAACCACAATCCGAGCAAATCAGCTTATAGATTCCTGAACTTTGGTAATTGTTGTTGCTTGAATTTACACTATTATGGTTGAAAAATATATTTGTATTTGTATTTTGTGTTCTAAATGCAACACAGTGGAACCTCGATTCTCCGTTTTTTGGAAGGACCACTAAAAAAAATGTACAACAGCAGAAAACGGAAAATCCGGGAATGAATGAACCATGAACAATTTGGCTAAAATTACTTATACTTAAAATACTTATACTTATACTTAAAATCTCACAAACACCCCTAAACCAAACCAAACTGCAGCCCCAATGGGCCTTCCGCCTACCAAGCAACCGCTGCTCATTCCGAGCGCCTGCAGATTACGAAGTGATGCATGGTCAGTGTGACGAATCCTCTCGGCCGTTATTCCTGGCTCTCTAGACCGGGGTCGCCATCTCACCATTAAATAGCGCCTCAATTAAAGGCAATCGTAGAATGAGTGAACGTGGAACCAGCCCTCATATCCTGGTAAACATGCCTGACCTGGCCGGGAATCGAACCTGGGTCCTCCGGGTGAGAGGCAGGCAAGTTCGACCGCAGGGCTGGCTTCAAACATTAATTACCGGTACACGACTTAAAAGTCTCGAAACTTTACATTCAGTTTTACCAGGGAAACTTCATCGGTTTCCTCTGAAAACTTCTTTCAGTTCAGCAACTTTGATCGGTCAAACTGTTCGAAAAACCTAATAACATCAAGCCAAAAAATCGACCACAATTATTTTTTAATTCTCTAACCTAATAAAATAAAGCACATTGGATACAAAAGCGCCCAACATGATAGCGAAATCCCTTTTTCTTTAAATCTTCCATTGTAATTTGGTCAACGGTATACTGTTTGTAGTCAGTTTGTTGAAATCTTGTACTGCGGCCTACATCGACTTTTAAAGGTTATGTTGAACTCGAGAATATTGTTTTGAATGTAAGTATCGATTCTCAAGTTTTCGAATGCATTATCATACCTGCCAACTTTCGAAAAGAGAAATCCGGAAGATCCTCAAGCGGAAAATTTTTAACAGCACGCGCATGCGTAACAGTCTTGAGACATAATGAAAAAGGACGGCAAGGGGGAGAATTATAAACAATACTAATACAAGTCAAATACTGTAGAACCTCGATTCATCATTCCCAGAACTGTAGTTTTCCCGTATTCATCGTTGAATTTATTCGGTCCAAAAAATGTTCCATATAAACTAATTTTAAATTTCCATGCATCCATCGTTTCTCGAACTATCGTTTTACCGCACAATCGTCGAAAAATCATTTGTCCCCAGTCAAAATTTTCCCGAATTGATCGATCAAAAGTAAAAAATATATACGCAATATTTCTTTGAATTTAGAGGGACTGCTCAATACTCTTAGCATATGATAGCGGCAACCTGCTGCGAGAATGTACGAGCGATTCGGAGGTGCTAGTCTTGAACAAGGATCTTGTAGGCTGGAGTGCTGTGCACAGGTTATTCACGCGCAACCTCACTACGAACCTCGTGGTGCCAAAGATTCTCCTCGACCCACTAGCTGACCCCTAGAAATGTTCTTATTTACAAGAATTAAAACGTAGACAGCGTAAAATTCAAATTTGCCACCATTTTGTGTTGTTATAGGCTGACTAGGGCTGCCAACTTCGTTGAAAAAGGAGAAAATCGCACAGTGCAACAGATTCATTTTAAATACTCACAGGGTGATTAATCGCGTCACCTTGTGGAGTGTGTGGGATGCTAGAGACCTGTTGACCGCTTTGTTGCCCTCTGCCCAATAATCTTTTCTCATAGCCTAGTCTTGTAACTATTTCCTAAGTTGGCAGCTTCGCTCAAGCCGCTGAGACAACATTCGACACACGCTGCGTTGAATTTCTAACCTCTGTGACATTGTCTGAGCTGAGCTGTGGGAGCCGCACCGTGTTGGGTATTTAACCTATTGTTCGCAAAGGGTCTACGGAATCTTTTCCTAAATACAGGTTAATATCAACGTATATATTTAATTTGCAATAAGAGAACTGAACTTAAAGGTTTTCAATTATTACGAAATGTGTAAAGAAAAGTGAAACGAAGCGGCGTAAAAGTCACGCTTTTTATCTTCACCTCGTAGGCCTATATCATGTTTGCAATATTTTGATTCCGTTATGTATAGTATGAGCTAAATGGTTAGCACGTGTTGGCCTTTGGTTCAAGGGGTCTCAAGTGGGTCGAGGATTTTAACTTTCCTTGGTTAATTCCAACGATTTGAGGCTGTCTGTTTGCCCAATTAAACATTAGAATTCATCTTAGGTAGGGCCGCATTTTAATACGTGCGTAGATCGCCTATCATACGACAACTCGAAAGACATGCACCCGGCTCCGGAGGCCACGTGCCATTATTGTTGTTCTTTAATAATAATAATAATAATAATAATAATAATAATAATAATAATAATAATAATAATAATAAATACAAAACAAAAAATGTCCCAATACAGTATCCGTATTTTATTATTTTGCTTTCCCCCTATTTTTATGGTGCCCGCATTTATAGTTTTCCCCACATCCGTCGTCATTTTCCCCCTGCCCCCTGAAAAACGATGCATCGAGGTTGTACTGTATATGTCATGATCAACCCTGAAATTAAATACATGAAATTACATCTTGATGAGTGCTCATCTGTTTTCACTTTACACTGGGAACACTTTCCGTGGTCGTATAAAACAAGGAAATTAAGCAGAATATGCCTCACGAAAAGAGTGATAATATCGTTTCTTAGTTGAACTCATTACGTGCATTACTAAATCGCCTAGAAATTCGTCATACAATTCCAAGAGTTTCAGAACTACCGTCAATGTTACACACGCACACAAACAAAGCCTTTAAGCTGCTACGAAGCACAACGCAGTTACTAAAGTTGTTTTACATAAATTCACAGCCCACTACTTTTCACAGATTTCTTTTCTTCAAAATCGCAGCCTGCTACTTATTTGGGAACATCTGATTGAAGTAGCAGTTGAGGTCAAACAGGTGACAAAAGCACGTTGATAATCGATAATGTCATTATCAATACATTTACCGGCCGAATTTCAAACACTGCATCTCGTATTACCAGCTACTATCGAAAGTCAAACAGATCCGATTTGACCGCAGAAGCGAAACCAAGCGTGGATATTCAATATCCGTACAATAACGTTCATCCGTACAACCGTAAAACACACTCAAAATCCGTACATTTTACGGAAAAACCGGAATACTTGGCAGGTATGCATTATGTTCAATTATGTCCGTCACTAATCACACATCCCACTCTGAAGAGTCTAGTGTCAGACCTAAGACGAAACGCTGGTTAATAGAGCAAACGCCGGAAAAGCCATCCATCTAATTTTTGATCTGAGAAAAAAATAATCAAAACTTCCGAATATATGGTTATTCTCGACCTTGAGCTCGGCTGGAAAACGCACTCGCTGTTCAAGTCGGTAGGAGTGCAAAATGATGCAAAGGTTTTTACATGTAACGTGCGCAAATAAAACAACTGCAGTTTCAACATTTTAACACAATAACGTGAAATTCCTAGTCTTACATTAGGACCAAAACAGTAATAGGCAATCCCAAAACCTCCCATAGCTTTATGTGTGTAAGGTGTAACATCTGTTCTGGTCTCGATAACGTAATCGTATACGATAATATTAAAATACTAAATTTGTGTTACTTACGAAGGAGCAGTTTAGATTCCTGCCTGAAAGCTCAGTAACTATACAGTGCCCTGAAGGAAGTGCCGAAAACTGTTCGGCGATACACTCGGAAAAAGAAAAAAGAAAGTAAACATCTAACCCTAGACATAATGTAGGCGCTTTGCAATTATGAATATTTGACGAAACTCGTTCCGTCTACAAGTAGAACTGTCGAAATGCGCTCTGTCTCCTTCCAATTGTTGTGGACACTCTCTGCTTTGTGATTTCGATTCTCTAAACAATACCACCCGAATGCGATGCTGAGATGGTCCCTTATACAAGTTCACCGCCGGCTTCCTCAAATTACCGCAATGACTGGACATTTACACCAAGATCCGCAAGTATACCGTAGTCGTCCTTTCATCAGATAGTTTCTTGGAAAACCCGTGATCGAGGATTTAGTGTTGATGGGACTGAAATTTCTGAACGGCTGATACGGGAAATCATTTCTTCGAGGAACGGATAATGCAAGATTTTTACAACGTGATTTAATTAGGATGTTCTTGGGACCACGTAATTTGACAGATTATACGGGAAAACGTAGTTTCCGGGAACGTATAATCGAGGTTCTACTGTATTAATTTGCCGTTTTTGATCGGATTCGTGATTTGATATACTGCTGGGTTGGTGAATGTAAATATTGCGAATTTTGGTTTTTCAGTTTTGTTCAGAATAAGGTTAGTGGCCAGTTTCGATTTCACTCTATTAATAATTTTGCTAACAATATCCATTTTATAACCATTGACAGAAGCTAAGTCTTTTATAAATTTAATTTCCTTCTTTAAACGATTATCAGAGAGTGGCATTTTGAAGGCTCTGTATATCAAGACTAAAAAAAGCGGCTTGTTTCTGTGATTTTGGGTGTAGGGAATCTTTTGCGAGAGCTATTGGAACATAAGATGGCTTTCTATACATCTGAAAGTCAAATTTATTTTCTGTTCGTGTTACTGTAATATCTAAAAAGTTTAATGAATGATTATTTTCTTATCCGTTGTGAATTTTACTCTTTGGTCTAAGTTATTTAAGAAGTTTAATATATTATCGCTGTCATTAAGTTTGCTATCTATTATAACAAAAGTACCATCTACATATCTCAACCACAAACATAGTCTTTTTATGCTTGTTTTTATTTTGCTGTGCTCTAGATGATCCATGTAAATATTGGCTAAAATTCCAGACGTGGGGTCTCCGATCCCCAAACACATCTGTTCGTAAATTTTATTGTTGAATGTGAAATAACTGTTGTTTAAAACAAAATTTAATAGATTGATAAACTCTTCTATTTCGCATGTACTAAACTTGCCCTGTTTGGTTATATTAGACTTGATGATTTCAACGGTTTCTTTAATAGGTATGCTTGGATACATATTGATTATATCATAGGAACACATCCTGTAATGCGATTGTAAGCTGTAACTATTTAATTTTTCGCAAAATTCAATTGAACTAATGATCATGGAACTGCTGTTGAATTTGTAATGTTTCTTTAAAAACTGGTGTAAGAATTTTAAGATTTTATAGTTAGGACTTCCTCTACTATTGATTATAGGTCTAACAGGTATATTTGCTTTATGGATTTTAGGTAGAGCTTCAGCTGTTCTTAATTTGGGATTCGTATTGATCATCCAAATCATGTGGTCCCAGGAATAATTAATTTATGTTGTAAAAATCCTGCATTATTCGTTCCTCGAAGAAACAATTTCTCGGATCAACCGTCCAGAAATGTCAGTCCAATCAACGCTAAATCCTCGATCAAACGTTTTTCAAGAAACAGTATCTCACTACGATAATTAAAGCACGAACTGGAAAAGCAATTGGCGGTGAATTTGCATAAGGGACCATCTTAGCATCGAATTCGGCTGGTATTGTTTAGGGAATCCTCAGAAATCATAAAGGAGAGTGTGCCCACAACAACTGGAAGGAGAAAGCATATTTCAACAGTTCTATTTGAAGACTGAACAACTTTCTTCAAATGTTCGTATATTAAAAAAATCACATTATGTCCAGGGTTAGAGGTTTATTTTTTATTTTTTGATTGTATCGCCGAACAAGTTTTCAGCACTACTCTCAGGGCACCATATAGTCAGCGGGTTTTCAGAGTGGAATCAAATTGCTCCTTTTTAACATGAATCTAGTATTTTAATATTGGCCCATTCCAGGCATCACGTGTTTACATTTGAACAAGAAGTTAATATAAAGAACCACCTAATCAATACTTTATTTTTTGCCTCAGGCAAAATTGAATAAATATTAACACTTACAGAACATGTTTCGACCACTTAGTGGTCATCTTCAGCTGTATAAAGAAAAAACTAAGATGAAAAAACATTAGGATAATAAGCACAAGTAATAAATACTCTTAGGTTATAAAGAAATAAATTGCTGTGTTGACTGTTTGGTAAAAGTTCTTTGGTCACTCCTTTGTTATAAAATGGCGGTCACCTGATCAGGACATCTTGCCTCTCGTTCTTATTTGACTTCCAATGGGAGCGCCGGCTTCTGGAATTTTAGCTAACATACACCTCGATTATTTGGAACACACTCAGATAATAGGCCACATTAAAGGACTTGATCTCTGGCTACGCTATGTTGACGATACTTATGCCATAATTAATAAGGATATCAACGACAGCCTTAATATTCTAAATACTTTAAATAATTTAGACCCTAACATAAAATTTACAGCTGAAGAAGAAGAGAAAGGCATACTCAATTATCTAAATATCCAAACAATTCGGAAATATAACCATTTACAGTTTAAAATACACAGGAAACCCACCTTTACACCAACCATAATCAAGTGCGATTCTTTACATCTCACCATAGTTTCGTCAACAGAGCCTTTGAAATACCACTAACAGAAACAAACAGAAAGAAGGAACTATCATTCGTCAACAAGCCCTACATAACGGTTTTAGTTTGAAATTCATCAATAAAATCATTACTAAATGCAAATATCAACAACAAATTAAACTTAAACAGCAATCAGAAAAGGCAAAGGGATATGTCAAATTCACCTTTAATAACCCGAGGATTTATGAGATCACCAACTTATTCAAGAAACACAACACCAAAGTAGCTTTCTCTACCAACAACATGAAACATAGGTTCTTTAATCACAATAAAGCTAATAAACTTAAGGATGACGAATTCCAGGAATCTGCCATTTATAAGCTGACATGTACTCAGTGTAAAAAATACTTACGTGGGACAATCGGGAAGGAACTTTTTAATTAGATATCAAGAACACATCAATGCAGAAAAATACAGAAGATTCTCTGCCATGGGAACTCATATGAAAGAGACTAACCACGAATTCACTAATATCAGACAGGACCTTCAAATCATCTGTATGATCAATAAAGGAAGTCTAATGAACAACCTGGAAAACATCCACATCGTTCTTGATAAATTAGAAAACGGTGAACAAAATCTTAACGAAAACAACGAGCAAAAAAAACATCTTATACGAGCATATCAATAAATACTTGGAATGGTTAGACAGGAAACAGACAAGACTGACAAGAGATATAATCAAACACGACATCGCAGAAGCTCAGCCTAATCTTCCTCCTCCCTCACTTGATATATTAGATGACGACAGAACTCTACTTCCCTTCTCTCCAGAGTATTGCACGAACTGTCAGAATGTGTCACATCGATACTACACTAGATCGCGCTCAAAGACAGACCATCTGGACAGCACAGAATAAACATCTTTTCCAAATAGGAACGAGAGGCAAGATGTCCTGATCAGGTGACCGCCATTTTATAACAAAGGAGTCACCAAAGAACTTTTACCAAACAGTCAACACAGCAATTTTTTTCATTATAACCTAAGAGTATTACTTGTGCTTATTATCCTAATGTTTTTTCATCTTAGTTTTTTCTTTATACAGCTGAAGATGACCACTAAGTGGTCGAAACATGTTCTGTAAGTGTTAATATTTATTCAATTTTGCCCGAGGCAAAAAAGTAAAGTATTGATTAGGTGGTTCTTTATATTAACTTCTTGGTTATACTCATCGATAAGGTCATGAAATGGACGACTTGTTTACATTTGTACACTTCTTTTTAACATACAGTATATATGAAACTTACCATCTGTACACATTGAGATTTATGCATAATAATATCTAGATGATATTTAATAACCTCGACTAATTTCATTGTTGTAAACCGAACGCATGCGATTTTATAAAATTTTAAACGTTGTGATCGGTGTTTACATGGGAAGAACTTTTAACTTCACATACCTTTATGTTTTTTTCTAAATTCTGCAAATTGTGGTAACTTTTATTGGTAATGTTAAGATATTGTTTACAAGAAGGACAAAGGTACATTTTGCGAAAAGGAAAAAAACCAATGTGTAAGTTGCCTAATGTCTGCACAATATTGCTAAAAGTTGTTGTCGCGTGTTTACATGACAGCGTCACGGGATTACACACGTGAATCAGTGCTATGGCAACATGGCATGAGGAGCTCATAAATCTTAAACTCTGCATCAAAGACAATCACTGAATGATAAAATGTATATTTAATATCACAATAAATAATAACGAAGACGTGGTGCGATGACGCAGCGGCCAAGCTGCTTGCAACCATCAAGACGAACTGGGTTAGAGTCCCAGTTAAGGAATGTGTGATTTTCGATGTGAAAGTCATGTCCGGTGGTTCGGATTTCACATAAATAATGATGTCCCGTGGCTTATGATCGCGAGATTATCGGCCACGTGAAACTAGAAACTTCCTTCCTCCCAATCATAATAATACTGACATGTGGCCTACTTAACAAAGTGCAGTGTTTTTATGAATTGTCACACATTTAACTAATAACAGTGAATGTAAAATGAACTAAAAAATTTTAAAATATGAACATTCAATACTTAATGCAGTTTGAATGAAAGCTTGATCAGAAATACAAAATACGGTATACAAAAATGAAAAAAAAAAATGTTCATTCTGCTTCCGAGACTTTGTACAACAGGAAGTAATTGTTAATAAGCCCTGAAGTTTCTTCTGAGCTCTGTGTTTCTTCACCGATTCTCGTACCTGTTGGCGGCATACGCGTAACTGGACACATTTCATCTTCCTTCTCCTTGCAAGCCTTTCCCTTTCCTTTCTTTTAAAATCCTCATCATACTTTTTTCTTCTCGCAGTACCGTTCACAACGTTCCTTGAGACTAAGCAGCATTATTAAAAATCACCTCAGCCTGAACACAGATTGCTGTTCTAGAATATTTCCTTTACAAGTGAGGGTATCGCAGAAACTGAATCCTGTGGGCAGCATGTTGCGTCATAATGCATTCCTGTATACACGCGGCTTCAAGCGACAGGAAACTCCCTGGTCACTTGCACGCAAGACTGTCGTAAACACGCGACGTATTTTACCATCAGCTTCGTATGAAACCAATTGAAATTTTAAGCGAATGATATAGCAGCTTGAAAGGGTGTACAGTATTGGCTTTGCATACCAAATTTCTTTCAAATTGAGCCACGCACTTTTCGTCTACAGAAACTTTTATACCTTTTTCGTCGCGTATTTACATGGCCTGCAGCAGTAAAGTCGTCGCCTTATTACACCTTATATAAACAATTATTTTCATACCTTTCAATCATAATAAACAGTCATTCCTAAAACTATTGAGAAATATCAAATGAATTTGGACTATACATAAAGGTTCAATTAACCACACAATTAAAAACTGAAAGACATCAATGAATGAATAGATACAATAACATTAATAAAATTTCATGTTTTATCTGTCATAAAAAAAATTTGAGTTTTATTTTAAACTTTGCATTTTCCTACTTGGGTGGACTATTCTCTGGAATCAGCCTATTGTCGGACAAAGTAGTTGTCTACTTACCCAAACCAGTTTTCAGTCACGGCCAATTGTGTGTTGCACTATCTTGGGCAAGATCGTTTGAAAATGTAAGTTCCAGATACGCCCGAATGGTCGAAGCACAATGGATATTGTATGGAAAGAAGTGTTATAAACTATGGTATATTACGAATGAATCAATTACATACCGGTATTAAATGTTCATAAGATTACTGAAAAGGGCTCGCAAAACAATATCGTCCCCACTCTGGCAAACTAGCGAAAGTGACAAACTAGGGAATCTGTACTACTGAAGTTTTGGTGTAGATTTTATTGGTTAAATATTGTCTACCCTCTGACAAAGTCTCACATCTGCAACTCGTTCCTTATGCCTAACACATGAAAGCAATCATTAACTGTAAAAATTGATCACAACTTCTTTCAGCTCCTCTAACCTTTTGACAATTTGCAGATTCGCTAGTTTGCCAGAGTAGGGACGATATGACTACAGGCATATGAAAAAGGGTTATCTGACCTATTTATAATGAATGCTGAGGAGCAGCATGTGTCTACTACTATAAATGTATAATATACCCTCACCTTCTTCTTCTTCCTCTTCTTCTCCAGGTTGGCATTTGCGTAGATGTGCAGCTGACTGACATGCATCTGCAATCACTGGGCTCTCACTGCGTACGACCTCTGTAACTAATAAAGCATTCCTAAGAAACAATAAACTGAATGAATCCAAACAAAACCTGTAGTGCACACAGCCAACAAAATCATCTTTACCTACTAACATGACAGCTGTACAGAAAGATGGCCTGCAGATATTGGAGTGCATCTGGTCAACATGATGACTTCCTCATTTAAAGGTAACTTCCTTCCTGATCCTAGTCTTTTCCTATCCCATCATCGCCATGACCTATCTGTGTCGGTATGACATAAAGTAAATTGAAAAAAATGTAAACCTGTAATTTATGCTTTTGGTGGTATTATTTGATTCACTTTTGTGTATAAAATACACAGCATTAAATCCATCATAAATAATCATATCCATTGATCACTCCATGCTTACTATTTACATTAGCAATTCGCAGCACTAGGCTACATGGTAACTCAGAAAAGTCCGCTAGAGAGCTCTGAACCTCATGACTTACATCATTGATATTAAGAGGCTGGCCTGATGGGAAATAAACGTTACAAACTGTTTTTACAATTTGTTTTACGTCGCACCGACACAGATACGTCTTACGGCGACGATGGGATAGGAAAGGCCTTGAAGTGGAAACGAAGCGGCCGTGGCCTTAATTAAGGTGTGAAAATGGGAAACCATGGAAAACTATCTTCAGGGTTGCCAACAGTAGGGTTCGAACCCACTATCTCCCACATGCATGCTCACAGCTGCGCGCCCCTAACTGCACAGCCAACTCGCCCGGTCACAAACTGTGGATATGACAGCCAACCAAACACGTACCACTACTGCCTCCAGCAGTGTATTTAGTGGAACCGCACCACTGTAGGTGTCAGAACAAGTGAACTTACCAATGACACTGGAAGTCCAGTTAGCATAATGCTGTACTGTTGAGTGAAATTGAAAACCTACAACCTGTTTTCCAGTCATTGACCGGGTCACGGATGGAATGAATGAAGCAGATATAGGCTATTAGTACGATGGGGTCGCCACTCCCAAAGTGATTTATTAATGAATGATAGATGCTATGAAATGAGAATGGAGAGTGTTGCTGGAATGAAAGATGACAGGGAAAACCGGAGTACCCGGAGAAAAACCTGTCCTGCCTCCGCTTTGTCCAGCACAAATCTCACATGGAGTGACCGGGATTTGAACCACGATATCCAGCGGTGAGAGGCAGACACGATGCCGTCTGAGCCACGGAGGCTCTACTGTACTGTTGAGTATTGTCTAAAATTTCTGAAGACCGTATGATGACCTGGTCTTCGATTAGTTTCATGAATATAGAATAACTTAGGCTTGGGCCACAATGCAGGGGGCGAGCGGAGCGTTGCCGCTATCGAAAAGTTGTAGAATGGGGAGGAGAGAGCGTCTGTGTGGACATCTAGCGAGAATCAAGCAGCACGGCATCTCCTATGCACGAGGTGATTAGATAAAGGCAGTTTCAAAGTTTTCTTGTTTGTCGAGGAATTCAACGTAGGACTAGGAGAGAATTTCGTGATCATCCAGTAAATAACGTGAAATGCATGTGGAATTTCATCATTTATATTGAGAACTGAATTTATTTCCTGGTAAGATTTTTCAAATATACTTGTATGACCATTCAAACTTTTGACTCCTTACTAAAATTTATGGCGCAACTACAGAAGCAAGTCACCAACTTCCAGAGACCCATAAAAGTCAGATGTAATGCCAAACACAAGTTTTCATCTCTACAATATATTACAAAGGATAATAATATTAACTAAACAATAATAATACACAAGAACCTCGTTTATCCAGATTAAGTGAGACCGGAACTGATCCGGATGATCGAAAATCTGGATAATCCGAAGAACTCAAAAATACAGTACATATTATATAATCTAATAACATAAGTTATACAGTAATACCTTTTTTCAAAGAACACTTTTCTTACATTTACGACTCTGTTTTATGCACTAAAAATCATGTGTGCTTTCCTGTTTTATATTTGTATAGCGTTTGTGCACAGCACAATCACAAAGACGTTTTATTAACTACAGCTGCCGGTGTGGTTTCAGTCAAGGATTCTAAATAGGCCATCAGTTTGTCCAGCTGTGGTCTTGCCTCTCCATGAGTCACGGTCTCTTCTGATGGTGCGCCGGTTTCATTTTCGAATTCACTGTCAGTGAATTAATAGTGCATTGCATCCAGAAGAGCGTGGGTTTGAATCCCACCTCGGCCGTCCTGGGAATGGTTTTCCATTCTCAATTCCAAACAAACACCGGGACGGTACCTTTCATAGACCATGGCCAAATTACTTTCAATTCCTGTCCTTAAATATCCTTGGCAGAAAATACATTCAAGAAGAGTTGACGCTGTAAAGGAAGTACTGTACAAGTAAAAATAAATCATTTTCGATCCGGATAAACCGGAGGTCCGGATTAATGAGGGCCGGATAAATGACGTTCTTGTGTAATAATAATATGCATTAAAAACAATATTGTTTATGTCCATTACTATGTTCGATTTTGAACTGAATTTGTCTGGTATATTTAAAATCGTTCCAATCTCTTTCCAGGCTTCCCTTGTCACCATTAGGTTTTCAAAGTTCTCTCTGTTGTTCCACAGGAAAGTTTGGTTTGAACAAGTTCGGGTCTGAACTTCAGAAATTAGCACTTTCGTATCCTCTCTTGTTAATGCACTAATAGTCTTGCGAGCGGCACAGCTGAAATCTCAAACAGGAGTGAGCGGCTAGAGACGGGTTGCATTGTCCTTGAACCAACTTCCCCTCCAAAATGACGCGCCGCTGGCCTATCGTCACATGCAATTGCTAGCGCAGGTTTGAGTTTCATCTATGCCGCCACACAACGCAACGCTCCGCTCGCTGCTTGCACTGTGGCCGAAGCCTTATGATCATTCCGAACCGACTACTAGCTGGCGCAGCTTATTAAGTTACCTGTCATAATCATTACAATTCCACTGTAACAGTGCTATAGTGTAGACTTTAAAAAATTTAGGTTTGTAACTGTACAGAATCATAACCCCATATGACAAAGTCAATTTTGTGATTACAGCATTATTTACGCCCAGATTATAGATTATGTATGTATTTGTGTATTGTAACTTTTATAAGTATTATTTATTGCATTGTAAGAACACTGTATGTATTTACCTATACTAATATTATAAAGAGGAAAAATTTCTTTGTTTGTAACGAATAGACTCAAAAACTACTGAACGAATTTTAAAAATTACTTCACCTATAGAAAGCTACATTGCCAGTGAGTACCATGGGCTGTATTTTATTTTCAAAACAATTCGAGGTGGGGGCGAGGTGGGGGGCACGGAGGGGAGATATAAAAATAATAGGCTAATATGGGCAAAATATTGAATCTGTCATAAGGACGAGACCAAGCTCAATTTAATCCTCTTGACTCAAAGAACAAAACTCGGTAAGCCCTACGGGCCCTAAAACCAACCGTTACGGAGATATTGGCACCACACTACCCCTGCTCTAGGAATCAGATAACAGAAATGAAATGCCGTAACCATGGCAACGTCAGAATTCTAGAGCAGCATATACGTTTGGGCATAGCTGCCAACCAAAATTGGTTCACATAAGACTTACTATCTGTAAAAAATATACTGTTGTGTAAGGCACTCATAGGACTCCATTGGGCGGGGGATGGGAAGGGTTTGAAGTATAAAAATCTCATCTTACTATATATAAAAGAGAGAGAGAGTGAGTGAGTGTGTGTGTGCGCGCGCACGCATGCGTGTGTGTGTGTGTGTGTGTGTGTGTGTGTGTGTGTGTGTGTGTGTGTGTGTGTGTGTGTGTGTGTGTGTGTGTGTGTAAACGACACATCTCCTCCTAAACCACTGGAGGAATTTCAACCAAACTTGGCACAAGTATTACTTACTATCGGAAGATGAGCACTGTGGGGGTAAGCCATCCCTAGCGCCCTTAAGAGAGGGGGGTCAGGGGGTTTAATTATAAAAATAATCGAGAATTGTGTAGAAATCATAGTTTTCGGGGTCGCCGAGTTGAAAAGTAATACTCCAGAATTTTTTCAAGTCCAAGTTCAGCCCCATTTTAGGTGAGGAATGAAGGGGGTGAGATATAGAAATAAGTAAAAACAGTTTCGAATCCATAGATTTCAGGGTCTCTGGGATGAATAATAATACTCCAGATTTTTTACAGGTCCAAGTGGGGGGTGGAGGAGATGAGATATAAAAATAATCAAAAAACTGTATATGAAAATATTCTTCTTCTTACTATATATAAAAAAGTGTGTGTGTGTGTGTGTGTGTGTGTGTGTGTGTGTGTGTGTGTGTGTGTGTGTGTGTGTGTGTGTGTGTGTGTGTGTGTGTGTGTGTGTGTGTGTGTGTGTGTGTGTGTGTGTGTGTGTGTGTGTGTGTGTGTGTGTGTGTGTGTGTGTGTGTGTGTGTGTGTGTGTGTGTGTGTGTGTGTGTGTGTGTGTGTGTGTGTGTGTGTGTGTGTGTGTGTGTGTGTGTGTGTGTGTGTGTGTGTGTGTGTGTGTGTGTGTGTGTGTGTGTGTGTGTGTGTGTGTGTGTGTGTGTGTGTGTGTGTGTGTGTGTGTGTGTGTGTGTGTGTGTGTGTGTGTGTGTGTGTGTGTGTGTGTGTGTGTGTGTGTGTGTGTGTGTGTGTGTGTGTGTGTGTGTGTGTGTGTGTGTGTGTGTGTGTGTGTGTGTGTGTGTGTGTGTGTGTGTGTAAATGACACATCTCCTCCTAAACCAATGGAACAATTTCACCAAACTTGGTACACTTATCAATTAGTATCAGGAGACGAACCGCGTAGGGGTAAGACACCCCTAGCACCCTTATGGACAGGGGACGATGGGGGTGGTATAAAAATATTCTAAACAGTATCGAATCCATAGTTTTCATGGTCACTGAAATGAATAGTGACACTCCGAATTTTTTAAACTTCATGTTCAGCCCCATTTGGGGTGAAGGTGAGGGGGGGGTGAGGTATAAAAGTAATCGAAAACAGTGTTGAATCTACAGTTTTCAGGGTCGCTGAGATGAATGGTGACAATCCAGATTTTTTATCTCTTAAGGGTGGGGGGCGAGAGGGTGACAGTATCATTGACAGTTGAAATCCAGTACATCGTATCTATAGTGCGACGGCTAAATACATTTGGTTATCACTATTAATTTTTGACGGGATCAAATACTTTCCAGTCAATTCGAAGTTCACTCGAAAATTAAATAATCTAAAACTTGAAATGAAACACATCTAAATAATTCTAAAACTGGATAACAGATCGTAACATATCAATCTGCAAGTCAAACCTACTCTAACCCAACTTCTGATAAGCCCTTACCTTTGCCATGCCTATCCCATCTTCTGGAAACAGATGATTCCAATCTCTGACTTTATCACCTTTTTTTCCCATTTATCTTATGCTGCAACCACGAAAAGTAACCCGAATATCAATAATATTCTCTTCCATACCTGCCAAATTTTAAAAATCAAAAATAGGAAGTTCTTTAATTCTTGGATTTCATTGCGTATGTTGCGCCACGCTCTGGATGAAAAAAAGGACAACATAAAAGGAATCCATATTTACAGTTACAAGGCGAATTGGCCATTAAATTTAAAACCTTATACTAAGAAAAAAGTGGCTACAAGAAAATTTAACAAACATGGAACAAAATGCTAAATAGTTCCCTTTAACTGTAACATGAAAATTCAAAATTCAATTTTATAGGTATCTCTGAACACATGGCGATAATGTGTGTTATGTTTGGTGGCCATAATGCGAAGAGAAAATATCAGAAGCTGTCACCGACACAACTCTCTGAAATACATTATACTCATTAAAATTATGAACTAAGAATGAATACAAATGCACTGAAATATGCAAAACTACCACATACAAAAGAGATCAATATGTCTCGTACATTATTAACACATGACTTCATCAGGAGGAAAAGCACAGAACCGCAAAAAAAGAAAACCACACGTGGCCTACAACTCCAACGAAACTACGCACAGAAACGATGTTTACAGCACAAGAACCAAAAGAAACTCAATCTTTCGCCCCGACTAACGGAGTCACTAGCGCGCGCTAGCCTCTCTCGCTTGCAGGATGATTCCCGTTCCGAATTTCCGGCTTTAAAACACACACAATGCTGTAGTGAGTGGGAAATACGATGTACTCGCCAAATAAAGCATCAAATAAGTACGCTTGAAAATGAGGTTGCATAAATTACACAAGCACACAATAATTTATACTTGGGGAAGAGTTTTGACCATACTGGAGGTTATATTGCTCAAAAATAGGAAGAAATAAAAATAAATCAGAAAATCGGAAGACGAGTTAAAAAATGGAAACACTCCGGGTAAATCGGAAGGGTTGGCAGGTATGCTCTTCTAATTGCACCTTTCCCCCGTCCCAGATGGCCTAGTTCAGCAGAGATGCTGTGTGGTATGTCCAAAAACCGCATGTCTAACAAAAATTATCATACAAGATCAGAACAGGATCTAGAATACATATTTGTCAAAGAGAACTCAGCAAGATAAAGGAGGTAAAAGAATAATTTATTTCATTTAAAACGAAGTTCAAATGCAAACAAGAATTATACCCCAATGAAAACCCCACATTATATACTACAAAGATATTTACATTATAAAATTCAACACTAAAGGTCGTTCAAAGTATATGGGTCAAGAACCCAGGCGCATATAGTTCAATAACATCGGAATCATGAAATCAACCTATTTGTAACGGAGACTGAGATAATGTTAAAAATTAAATAATTGAAAAGGAGGTTCAACCTATTCACTACTTAAGAAGGAAATGCAGTAATCACATTCCTATTTAAATGGGACCGGTTTCGACCTTAGTCCAGGTCATCATCAGCCGTAAAAAGATGTACAATGTTTATGAATATTGGAGGTCAGTTTCACACTTTGATAGGCACAAAGACACGACACCACATTCTGTATGCACAAAGTCACAACACTATCAACTAATATACGAAGATCAAAAATAACTAGAAGTCGCAGACGAATAGATTTGTAGTAGAAAGCCGCTAGCTCCTGGTGATCAGCGCGGCACATTCAAGGTCATGCGCTGCGGTCGAACGCCAAAGTGGAGTGGAGAATGTTTTTACAAGTACTCACTCAATTATTCTGATTTGCGTCGTATATTTTTTTATATACGTACTTAACTCCCCGCAACCGTGACAAATTCTAGACCTTCAAAACATTCTCCACTCCACTTTGGCGTTCGACCGCAGCGCATGACCTTGAATGTGCCGCGCTGATCACCAGGAGCTAGCGGCTTTCTACTACAAATCTATTCGTCTGCGACTTCTAGTTATTTTTGATCATCGTATATTAGTTGATAGTGTTGTGACTTTGTGCATACAGAATGTGGTGTCGTGTCTTTGTGCCTATCAAAGTGTGAAACTGACCTCCAATATTCATAAACATTGTACATCTTTTTACGGCTGATGATGACCTGGACTAAGGTCGAAACCGGTCCCATTTAAATAGGAATGTGATTACTGCATTTCCTTCTTTTAAGTATTGAATAGGTTGAACCTCCTTTTCAATTATTTAATTTTTAACATCAATAATTTCAATACGGAACAATGTTTTTATCTTTAAGAGACTGAGATAAGTCGACTGAGAATGATGATGATAATGATGATGCTTGTTGTTTCAAGGGGCCTAACATCTAGGTCATCGGCCCCTGATGGTACGAAATGAGACGAAATGCAATGATAATTCAAAGCGTGAGGAAAAGAATGAACGGATGGATATGAAGTTAAAACAATCAGTGGAGCCGACCTGCAATGCGTCAGTCTCAGAAACTGATGGAAAACAATAGTAATACTGACCAAGGGACTGCTTCTATAGATCAATACTGAATCGATGACACTTGCAAGCTAAAGGGGTCCAAAATATAGGTCATCAGCCTCTCAAATTGGTACTTATCGCTTGAAAAGTAGAACCATGGTATTTGTCATGGCGCGGTACCAATCAAAAGTATTGTAGACTCGCGGTATTCCACACATTATGGTACTACTCACAGGTAATGAAATTTGCACATGTAATAGAGACCTATGGTGTTTCGCACATAACGGCGCCATTTACAGGCAACGCAAACCTATGATTTTAATCACATAAGTGTACTAACCATAGGGACTCGTACTATCCCGTGGTGTTCCTTATATAGTGGGTACTAATCATAGGCAAGCCAGAACCCTGGTGTCGCTCATAAAGTGCTACTAATCACATGTACCGTAAAAGCCTGACCGCGCGGTGCTCCTGTGTGCTACTAATCACAAACCTAATTGGTACCTGACATAGTGGACTACGCGCAATTAATTGTGACCCTTGGTGTTCCCGCGTGGTGGTACTAATCACAAGTAGTTTCATGGTTCTAATCCAATCATCACTTGGTCGCCCCTTTTAGTTGCCTCTTACGACAGGAAGGGGATACCGTGGGTGTATTCTCCGTCTGCGTCCCCCACCCACAGGGGGTCGACTGAGATTAGCCTGCAGGCTACGATTAAAAACCGTCTCATCCTTGAATATATAATGATCGATTCAAATATTGGCCTAATTACACTAATTCTGAATTTGTCGGATATAAACACTATAAAAAAGAACACTTTGTTTGGGAACGGCCCTAAGTTCAACCCCACAAAAAAAAAAAAAAAAAAGAGCACTAATTCTAATGCACGATATCTGGATCGTGGGCATAAGACAGAGGTTTGGAAACCTTGCAATCCTACTACAGCCAATGGGCTGTGAAATACTAAATAACACAAACAATCGACACCACTATCACAAACATAAGACACATATAAACAATGAACACAAATAAACCACATCTGAGAAAGAAAGACGAAGTATTACCCTTTGCTGCATCGGAGTGAGCAGGAATCGCTCTGAAGATCTGTGAAGTTCTCGTGACAGTCTAAGTCACAAATACACCGGGCTATTCTTAGCTACATGTTCTCAAAGCAATTGGTCAGATGGCTAACAAGGGAAAAAACAATCACAATCTTGGTCTGCGTGGCTCAAGCAACCCCAAATACAACCTGTACCGTAGGTACACCCACTCCGTACGTTTAAAACTAGCACCTTGTATAAGGCCATCTGTAACAAACTGTGAAACTACTAGTACAAGAAGTTTGAACATTTTTCGACGGATGTCTCTACTATCAACTTAGGTTGTGCCCTCTGGGGTGAAGATGAACTATTAAAATTCAAGAATATCGGGCGAGTTGGCCGTGCGCGTAGAGGCGCGTGGCTGTAAGCTTGCATCCGGGAGATAGTAGGTTCGAATCCCACTATCGGCAGCCCTGAAGATGGTTTTCCGTGGTTTCCCATTTACACACCAGGCAAATGCTGGGGCTGTACCTTAATTAAGGCCACGGCCGCTTCCTTCCGACTCCTAGGCCTTTCCTATCCCATCGTCGCCATAAGACCTATCTGTGTCGGTGCGACGTAAAGCCCCTAGCAAAAAAAAAAAAAATTCACGAGTAATTTTTTCCGTCAAGGTTTCTTAAACTGGAATGTTTAGTGTTTGTTTTTTATGTTCAAAAGTTATCAACACTCCTGTCTCTTCCCGCCAACTTAAGGTGTTGGCCAATCAGAAATTTTGTACATTTATTTATTCACCAATGATAAAATGTTTATATTTATTTGATTATCCAATGAGAATTGGGGGTGTGTCAGGGCCTTGGCCCAGAGTTCTGGAATTTTCCCCTCAGCTATAAAACCGGGCACTTTTCAGACCAGGATGTCTTAGTGATCGCTCCAGTCTAGAGTGTGTTATTGTTACTGTTGATCAATTTTATGAGCTTTCTATATTGCAGGCCTTCACATTTACTTTTCTTCCTACTCTGTGATATTAGAGCATCTAATGTAAAGTGAGTAATCCTTTCTTTCATGACTCCCTCTTGTGTTGTTATTCAGGCGATCGTTACTTCATGACTTTTTCTCATTCTTATAACCATCTTCACAATTTAATCACCATCACCACCAATATTATTATAGTCGGTACGATAAAACGGAATAAGACATAAATAATCTGAAATTGTATTCTCTACAACTTTTGTTATGTCGTACTTTTCGATATGACCAATAAGATGGGTAGGCCTAATTAAAAATTAAATTTTTGGCACCTTCTCCAAACACGGTGAATACAATTATATATAGCATAGACTGTAGTTCCTTACTCCCCGAATTTACATACCGATTTTCATTAAATTCTGTTCACCAATTTTCTCGTGGTTCGGTGTTGATATGAATTTACAACAAAAATAAAAATATATAAACATCTGTTATCATAGCCAGTACGGTAACAATGTATAAGACATAAAGGATAGGAAATTTAATAATACATAACTTATGTAGTATTTATCGATAGGGCCAATAACTAATATTTGAGAATTAAATTTTAGGCCTTCCCCTAAACCACCATATCACTCGGCGTGAATAAAATTATTTATGACCTAGATTGTAGTGATTTATTTCCCGACTTTATATACCGATTTTCATTAAATTCTCTTCAGCCGTTTTCTCGTGATGAGCGTACATACATACATACATACATACATACAGATTCAGACAGACAGAAAATTAAAACGTGCACTTCCCCTTGCTACCGCGGTCACGACCGGTACAGAAACATCATTCTTTTTAAATTCTGAGCAATGTACAGACAAAACTCTTATGTATATTGAGATAAATTAAAATTAGTCAGAACTCTCTCCAAATGGCTCCCAAAATCACTAGAAAAGTCACTAGTCATTATCATTGAAATTCTGTCACTAAATTACTAACAAAGACTCCATATCTATCGATTAGTCTCTAGAATTGGCTAGACTGATGTGAACTGTGAACTTACACGAACATAGCACGCGAGAATGAGAGACTGAGAATTGATATGCGCGTCGTGATATACAGGTTTCAATACACAACGCACATTTGCGCACATTTCTCGCATTAATAAACGATGATATTTCGTTTGCCAATGACCGAAGGAATTCCGGCCACTGGCATAAAAAAGCTGAAAGGGGGGATTTGAAAACAAATGTTTGAAGTTCACCAAAAAATAAGCTAAAATCGGGAGTAATAATAGAACAATCGGAAAGCGGGAGAAACTGTTGAAAATCGGGAGTCTCCCGCCTAAATCGGGAAAGTTGGCAGGTATGAAGTAGCCTACGCGGTGGCCTCAACAGTATGCATTGGCCATGCATCTTGGTGGGTATGCTAAGTACCAAATGATGAGCCCAACTTAGCATACGGGGGCAAAACACTGACAACCAGGAATGAGTTCGCTGGAAAATTTATAGTGTCCAATAACGGACCATTTATATTGGTATTATAAATTTACTCATTCGGAAAAAATATTTCAGATTCCCTATGGGAATCAACATCTATATCTTGTGTTTTGTTTGTCTAACACTTTCGTGTGTGATGTCTTTGCTCACTGCAGTTGTTTGAATTAATCAGGCGTTGTTTTATTCATGTTGCTCATTCGTTTTGTGCCATAACTCATTCATTAAATGATATGTTTATTGGTCCGGGGATCATGCTATTTTCCTTTCAACAAACAAGTAATACATTTATTGGCCCAGGGATCATGCTATTTTGCTGTTTGAACTGCCCGCACTAGTCATATGGACAAAGATAATGACAATTCACGGACAAAGCACTCCCATTCGTCGGTGCAAACAAGAAATCAATCAATCGATCAATACTGATCTGCATTTAGGGCAGTCACCCAGGTGGCAGATTCCCTATCTGTTGTTTTCCTAGCCTTTTCTTAAATTATTTCAAAGAAACTGGAAATTTATTGAACATCTCCCTTTGGTAAGTTATTCCAATCCCTAACTTCCCTTCCTATAAACAAATATTTGACCCAATTTGGCCTCTTGAATTCCAACTTTATCTTCATATTGTGATCTTTCCTACTTTTAAAGACGCCATTCAAACTTATTCGTCTACTAATGTATTCCACACCATCTCTCCGCTGACAGCTCGGAACATACCACTTATTACATGTGATAAAATTATTTTTGGGTCCGTATTGAAAGTATTTGTATTAATAACACTAGTATGTTTTTATTATTCTCCCACCTATTCATGATTCACCCTATCAAATGCTTTAGACAGGTCAATCACGATACAGTCCATTTGACCTCCTGAATCCAAGATATCCGCTATATCTTGCTGGAATCCTACAAGTTGAGCTTCAGTGGAATAACCTTTCCTAAAACCGAACTGCCTTCTATCGAACCAGTTATTACTTTCACAAACATGTCTATAATCAGAAAGAATGCCTTCCCAAAGATTACATGCAACGCATGTCAAACTGACTGGACTGTAATTTTCAGCTTCATGTCTATCACCCTTTCATTTGTACACAGGGTCTACTATAGCAACTCTCCATTCATTTGGAATAACTCCTTCAACTAAACAATAAACAAATAAGTACTTCAGATATGGTACTATATCCCAACCCACTGTCTTTAGTATATCCCCAGAAATCTTATCAATTCCAGCTGCTTTTCTAGTTTTCAACTTTTGTATCTTATTGTAAATTTCATTGTTATCATATCTAAATTTTAATACTTCTTTAGCATTAGTCTCCTCCTGCACGACCAGCGGAATACAACATAACGGAGTTCTGTCCACGCCCCGTAAGTACGTATGCATATTTCTCTAGTAACAACGGTATTTCTTAACTTACTGCGGATTTTTCACTTTATTGCTGTAAAAGCAATTATTATGTTCCATTTGGGACAAATATTACAGTGACATCAAAAGACAGCACAATGAAGCGGTATGCTACAGAAGAGAGCTGTGTCTACAGCAAGAGAGTCACTGTAGGTACATATGTGTATTTCTGTAGTGATAATGATATTTATTAATTTAACGCTAATTTTACTGTCGATTTCCGTGAAAGCAATTATTATCCTCCATTTAGGACAAATATTACAATTAAATTTCATGGATACGATTTGTTCACATAACCCAAATACTCTCTATTTAGTAACATGCCACGGTGTGTCAAAATACCCAAAAGAAATGTAAAAATTCTTCTACTCAATTTACACTCACCTTTGTTTTCTACTGGCTGGTCTGGTTTGCTTGGAAAACTCTCCATACCAAGTCCATCATCCACTGAATTATTATCGATAATCCCTTCCTTTTCTGTTTTTGCCTGAGAATTTTCTGAAGCACATTGCTGAACTTCATCACCTTTTGAAATCAACTGCTCCTGACCAACAGTTGTATCCCTTGAATTTTCACTGTAAGTCCTCTCACGTACATGGCGTTTAGTTTTCCGTACAGTTGCCCCACTAAAAGAATATCGCAGACCTCTAAAATGTTTATAACGGCGTTTGCCTGTCTTTGTGTAAGTATGAGTACTTGCAGCACCACTTGTCGACTGAGTTTTTAAAGGTAGCTTAACATTGGACTCCACGTTTAATTTACGGGCTAACACTAAATTAGACTCGCTAACTGATCGCCTCTTTAGCCGAAGCACATAAGCTGTCTGAGATTCCTGCAATGATTTGTAGGAATTTTCGGACTTATTTACATTTGATCCAATCTTTTTAACTGAATCAGGACTTGAATGTTGTATTCGGGGGGATTTCGATCTCTGTTCTGGAGGTGTCTTATTCTGGGTTTGTCCAACAACCTTGGCACTTGAAGCTTGTAATTTATCTATAAGGCTCAGCCTAGCCGACCGGAAACCCTTCGTATTTCTATTTGATAACACTTTTTCCTCACTTTGGTTCATATCACTATACGACTTTTCCTTACGAGCAATGGCACTTTGCAACACAGACTCTCGAGGTGAATCTTTAGAACGTCTCCGAGCTGAACGTTTCACACCTGTTGATTCATCAGGAGAAGTTCTAGTCGACTGACTGCGTAATGAGCGTTTACCTGATGGAGTAACTTCAATATTAATAAGACCAAGGGAACTGCTATCTAGGAAATCATCACTTAATTTACTCTTCTTACAAGTTGGCTCTTCAGTCTCATCAATACTAGACACTATGTCTGGGAAAACAGCACAATCACTTTCTTCAGCCATGGTCTTTGAAGAGAAGTCTTTATCCCTCTTTGTACCAACACTGTCAGCGCAGTTATCAAAGTTTCTAACACATTTATTAGATTCTCCATCACTTCCTTCACCTTTCGAATAGCTCCTAGATTCCACATCGTTAAAGTCATTCTCAACTTCAGAATCATTATCATCATCCCCAGTCTTGCCAGTTACAGAGACAGGCTTATCCTTACTATAAGAATTAAATGCACATTTCATCTCGTCCAATATTGTGTGAATAAATCCAAGAGGAGCTTTCCCTCCACAGTTGTCTTCTTGAATGGCATCCTCCATTTCAACCTGAAATAAAACAAATAAAGCACAACATTAATTACACATTTTACGGTTACGGTACACAATTCAAAATTAATAAAGGGGTTTTTTAATCCACCTATTCAATACTTTTATTTTCACTTATAGTGGTTACATAAACAGACTATCAGTTAAATGGGACATGTTTCGCCCTCAATTTAGAGCATCTTCAGCCTACAAACAATTCCCAAGAGTACATCTAATATTAAATATGGAAGCTAAAAGTTTAGCTAGTTGCTAATAAGCCGACTATCACCAGTTCACTTGTAGGCGCCATCATATGCTATTAGATATGTTCATTAGGGTACAAGGAAGGTGTAGAGGTGTGAAAATTCTAGGTTTTTGTAATATTTCCCTCGCAATACCCTCTATCTTCAGTAAAAGAAACTTAAGCCACATACTGTGATAATCTTCAAGATTTGGGCAACAACACAGAAAAGCAGGAAACAAAAAGTAGCCTGCAAGTTATAATCAGGTAAACCCATTAGACTTTCTGTAAAAAGAGTGACATTTGTTCTAAAATCCTCAAAGATTCGATGAAGCAACTAAATCCAAAATAAACTGAGTACTTTTGAAAGCGCCACTATGAATGCTATATTCTAACCTCTTAGGGGTTACTTCAGGTCAAGCATGTAGCCTACATAGTTTCTTGTGAGCAATACAACGTACGATACAGTACCAGGTCTGTCAATTTGCACATGAAATTCCTAAAAATAGGTTGCCTTACAGTCAAAAACGTACATTTATTAGTCAGTTATTCTCCGAGGGGGGTGAGGCTCAAGCGTCACGTCCCTTAGAATTGACACTGACCATACGTCGTCCCGCAAAATTTTCGAAAACGCGCGACGATACTGTCACACACTCAACAACGAAAGACACACCCTTACCTATTAATGCTATTTAATTATATGTTCACTTTTCCCACAAAGTAACACAACAACATATTGATCTTTACACTATACAGTTCTAGCGCGGTACGACGCTTCAAATAGGAACGCAGGCGCGAAAACGGTTAAATTCGAAGGTATGCGTTTGATCGAGCGAGAGATTTCATCCTAATTTAACGATTCCGATGATGATGATGATACTGGCAAAAAGCACCAAAACTTCACTATTCAAATTAATCATTCGTTTTAATACCCCACCAAATGGCCAAAAGCAAATTCATTACAAGTTCCAGTTCAGAATATACTGTATTATTTAATATGAGACTTCCAAAAATTATTAACAGGTGCACGATGGCATTACCATTAGATACAAAGAAGAGAATACGGGTACCGTATTAGAAAATCCCGTATCTCCAATCAGGAAAACTTTACATCAGAAACAAAAAAAGTCCATTCTTTTTCCATTTTAAATTATTTATTCACAATCCATATCACACATATGCATAGTAGCCTATAAAAGATACAGTGTGAATTCCATTAAACTTGTGTGTGGGCTTCAAGAATATAATAGCTAGATTATGTACATCATGGCATCTAGTGAATAGCATTTACTCGATCAGCATTTTGGTGATACCGGTAACAGTGAAATGGCACAATAATAATATTAGTAAAGTCGAGGTGGTCATGTCGTTTAAATTCAGCTGAGGTGGTATAATTCAGCAAGCTATTTATGTATTCGTTGATGTTGTATTGAATTATATTAATATTTAGGTCTATTTGTAATATCAGTCACACGATGAGTTTATCGATTTTCTTGTTGTGCTGATGAACGATTTGAATGCGCGACTTCTTTTGGTGCATAGTTGAAATTGGATAGTAAAATATTGGCTGGTAATCATGGTTCTAAGTTCAGATTTAAGTGAGGAATCGTTGCTGACCAGCTCAGATTTGATATGTTGAAACATATGAATGAAATATGGAAACAAGTATGAAAATACATCCCTGATAGTAACAATTGTGAGGTGAAAGAATAGAGTCTTGAGGATCATGTCGTGCACATCCAGTGAATGTCGTATTGTGCTTATGAGAACAACAGGATGAATTTGTGAGATCATTTAGCTCATGTGTAACAGAGCGATGCT
The DNA here is from genome assembly GCF_040414725.1 of Anabrus simplex. NCBI lineage: Eukaryota > Metazoa > Arthropoda > Insecta > Orthoptera > Tettigoniidae > Anabrus > Anabrus simplex. Next base: position 1,144,947,859 of record NC_090265.1, on the reverse strand, counting down.
GCGTTGAAAAAATGTGATAATAATGGGAAATGATAAAAATCAGCTCGAGAGATGTGAGTTTAAGTCGACGGTAAAAGACATATGATAATTATGGACGGAGATGTTAATTACGCAAATATTGACAGGGATGATGAGATACTCGGAGAAGTTCCAAATATGGGGCCGAGTTGAAACATAAATCCGAGCGGGCTAGCAATGAATTTTGGGACTTATGTTGTGATTATTGTGGAAGTGTATTTCCAGTTTAGAGTTTTGGAGTATCAGCCTTAAATAAATGTCTTACCTAATGTGATTGTCACCATCAGCACCTCAGCGCCTCTAAGCTGCTAATAATGTACATCGGAATGGATTTGATTAATCGTGTACTTAATTTTTGATGTAGGCGAGGATTAAGTTCATTAGATATTATTTGATTTCCTTTTATTTATTTATTTGGTTGATTTACCGTGATTTAAGCGCAGTTACATTGAAGGTACGCGGATGTCAGATTACTTATGCAAAATTTATTGTAGGTGTAGCTTAGATTTATTAGTGGTATGACTTTTTCTTTTGTTTTGGGCACTATGTGGACAGTGCTGTGTATATCTTCTAAATATAAATTTCAAGTGTTAGGTTAGTAGGACCATCCGGTATTCATAGTCAATAAATTACAGCAACTTCTTTACGCTTACATGAAGGCACCGCAAATAAATAATGTACCACTACAAATTTCGGGAAATAAACGTTAAATTCTGCAAATGAACCGGCCTTTGGTTGACTGTTATGAAATTAATGTCGCATGTTGATCTAACAAGTTTGAATCTGCCGCCATCAACAATGAAATGTATCATAATTGGGTTGTTTAGGTTAAGTGTAACAAACGGCAAATGGAGCTATGTCAAAAGGCGAGTTCATTTGGCTCATGTGAATACTGACGAATTTAGCCTATTTTTTGTAATATTTTAGTCCAGAGCTATCACAGTAATTAAATTTTAGTTATATTATGGTAGAATATGTAATTTCTTACATTTAATTTTATTCCAATGTAAACACAGCTTTTTCGATTTTTTCAGCCCCTGGAGGTAATTATGTGGCAAAGGTATGTAATTAAAAGTGAAATAATATCCGATTGAAAGAGTGTTCATGGTTCTTTTATTTTAACGATTATTTTTAACAGTTTTGGTAACTTTTAAGGTTTGTAATTCAAGTGTAGATAGATACGCAAACATGTGAGATGTCTCAGATTATTTTAATCAGTAAATTAATTAATTATTCAATTTCATTTTATTTACAATCTTCATTTTTTTTTAATCTGAGACTTACGTTTACGAATGTTGAGTCTAGCTTGGAAGACCACTTTTTTTTTTGTGTAAACGTCTATCGACGTATATTTTTGTTTATTCATGGTGTTTATTATTCAAAATTTTGCCTACATTCAACTTAATTGTGGCATATTTTTGGAAAACTATTCAGTTTTCATTTTAATTTAGCTATTTACTTTTTAATCCAGTTTGTTTTACTTCATTTTCATTTTAATTCTGCTTTTTTTTGCCATTTTTGTTAATACATTATTTTCATTTAAATTCGATTCAGTCTTGGGTAACTTTATTTATAGATAGTTAGACCCGTCGTTATTACATTTCCTCACCCCTTTATTTTGGCCCTACAAATACGAGGAAAATCTATAGGGACGTTCCACACCCGAGAAGAGAGTCTACGTGAGCAGAGAGTATTTTTTATATTTCAGCAGCAGCAGGAGCAACAGTCTTTCAATAGGAGCACCGCCACACATGCCTTGAAAAGGGCACAGTATGTACACAATTTTTAAAGTTTATCATAGCCTTAGTGATTTTGTGCGTCTTGAATGATAATGTAATTTCACCTTCTTGCACAACTACATGTAGCTGTACACCCTTCTTACAGATAATGTGTGTGCACTATTTACATAATAATTATAGCATTATTGATTTTATGCATCTTGAGTGATAATGTAATTTCCCCTTCTTACACACATAGCACAACTACATGTTGCTGTACCCCAGTTTCTCCTTCTTACAGTTAATTGTGATTTTACAAGTTAATTATAGCATTAGTGATTTCGTGCATCTCAAATAATAATGTAATTAACCCTTCTTACACAACTACATGTTGCTGTCAAAGACTTTAATATTACTTATACCGAGCTCGATAGCTGCAGTCGCTTAAATGCGGCCAGTATCCAGTATTCGGGAGATAGTAGGTTCGAACCCCACTGTCGGCAGCCCTGAAAATGGTTTTCCGTGGTTTCCCATTTTCACACCAGGCAAATGCTGGGGCTGTACCTTAATTAAGGCCACGGCCGCTTCCTTCTAACTCCTAAGCCTTTCCTATCCCATCGTCGCCATAAGACCTATCTGTGTCGGTGCGACGTAAAGCAACTAGCAAAAAAAAAAAAATATTACTTATCTAGACTCACAGACCGCGCTGATGCTGAGTGGAATATTGAACACTTTCGCACATCGCCATGTTGCGGGCGCTTCAGCTTCGAATGCAAGGCTAGCACGTGGTAATGTTTACAGACCCTTGCATATTTTCGATTTGAATCATGCCTGTTAGTGGATCTGGTTTGGTATTATATGTGACGGAGTGATAATATATTGTCAAATGTTTTCAAGGAATGTGAGAGCTGATACATTATGTTAGTTAAATTGATCGGCTATATTAGGCCTAAAGTTAGGCATTACCTGTGGAATGGAAATAATGTTACGAGGGTGAATTCGTGTGCAGCCTTTATTTGTACAGACTGCTATCAGAAGGGATCTGGTATTTCTTTTAACATGTGAGTAGAAAGTGAACTGTTAAAAAATAACTTTCATTTACCATAATCGAGAACTAAACAGGTTATAGGGTGGTTGATTCAGAGAACGCATGGACATGAAATTTAGAATATTTAGGCTTCTTTTTCTTGTTTGCCTTTTTCCAATTCATCGGGGAGAATTGTTTAGAACTAAAAAGCTGTTCTGAAGAAGACTACATATTTTTCATACAAACTGTGTAGCGGTATTACAAATTTGATAAAGCTGGGCCTAGAATCCGTAAGATCTGATTGATACAACTTGATACCTTCTAATATTAGGGTAAGGTATTGCTTCAAATTATCAATTATCTACAAAATGATTTATTAGCATCGTATGTCTTAATTTCTCAAATTTTTCACGCTTGCTTTATAATAACAGAATACAATTGTTAATACGCGATTCTAGAAAAATCTGACAATATAAAGTCTAAACAAAGCTCATTACAATCTTGTCAATCCTAGTTTGCATTAGAAAACGCTAATCAAATTAACTTTTCACTATGATATTAATCTTTTTTGTTTGCAAGTGCTTTACTTTCAATTTCATTTTATTTTATTTCTGGAGTAAATCAAGGTGCTCATATTAGAGAAAAATTAGAACGCACTTTCAATTTGTATGTGCTCAGATAATGTTAATTCAGAATGGGTTTGTAAAAGCAGTAATATTTAAGAAGATAATATTATGAAGAGGGCTTTACATCTTAAATGATAACATTCTTACTTAGGCCTAACCGGGCGAGTTGGCCGTGCGGTTAGGACCGCGCAGCTTTGAGCTTGCATCCGGGATATATTGAGTTGGAACCCCACTGTCAGCAGCCCTGAAGATGGTCTTCTGTGATTTCCATTTTCACACCAGGCAAATGCTGGGGCTGTACTTTTAATTAAGGCCACGGGCTCTTCCTTCCCATTCCGAGGCCTTTCCTATCCCATCGTCGCCATAAGACCTATCTGTGCCGGTACGACGTAAAGCAAATTGTAAAAAATTAAAAATTAAGCCTAACCACGCAGAAAAACTCAAACTAACCCTAGACATTAGTTTCATTTTAAAGAAATACACAATAGAAGACTAGCAATAGTGTAACGAATGTCAGGCAGCATTTACCTAAATCCAAATAACACAAACATGATAATTTAACTTCTACTCATCCAATTACGTTATTTCATATCCAAACCAAAACAAACCCCATGGCACAACAGGCCCGAAAGGCCATGACCTACCAAGCGACCGCTTCTCGGCTTGAAGGCCTTCAGATTACGAGCGTCCGACTGTGGGCTTGCATCCGGGAGATAGGGGTTCGAATCCCACTGTCGGCAGCCCTGAAGATGGTTTTCCGTGGTTTCCCATTTTCACACCAAGCAGATGCTGGGCTGTACCTTAATTAAAGTCACGGCCGCTTCCTTCCAAATCCTAGGCCTTTCCTATCCCATCGTCGCCATAAGACCTATCCGTGTCGGTGCGACGTTAAGCCACTATCAAAAAAATTGCTGTAATGACCTATTTGAGATGAATCATAAGCTATGTACCTTTCATTGAAAGATTTTAATTCACAGGTTTCCTTTTTTTGTTGATATTGAAGATTATTGTAATCGGTATAGAAGTTTGTAAATATTTAATTTATGTGTTCTCCAGTCTGCTGAGGGACAGGTAATTTTTATCTCACGATATGTAATCATACTTAAGTTGTAGACCGCTTTTTGAACATGTCTTCATAGTTTCAATAAACTAATTGTTGATCCTAGGTTTCTCAAGAGACAGCTTGCCACGTGATTCTGTCCTTTGAGTCTGGCCTTCTTGCCATACGTACAATGTTCAAACACATCAGTTACAAAACATGACCCTTATATTAAAGTGAGAGACTTTATCATTTTCGAGGTACCGCTAGTGTATTTTTGTGGTATTGTGTTTTTCAGTCTTCTTATTCAGTCTGCTAAAGGTATTTTTAGGTGCGCCACCTATAGGCTATCCAAAGGATTTGTGTAGATTGTTCAGTTTTATACAGAAGTATCTTTTAATATCACGACAGTCTTGGTATTAGTATGTATATTTATTGCGTGTGTACACAGTTATCTGTGTAGGCTGTCATTAATTTTATAAGGCGAATGTTTTCATGTGTGCGAAATGTAAGTTAAAGCATGAATTCCATACGATCTCTGCGTCAAGCTGAGGAGCGCCCGCAACATGGCGGTACGCGCATGGACATGACTTCCCCAGCCAAACGCTTCTGCGCAGCCAGCGGTGTGGGGCCTTGGTTGCTGTACCCCCATGGTACACTTGTAAGGGAATCACTATCCCATTCACGTTTATCATCAAACGCAGATAATGAGCATTTATTTTGCTCAATGATATAAACATGATGTCTACGTTATTGGATTCTTTTTTGCGTACAGAAAGAGGCATTTCTGGTTGATAGTACATCGCGATAGTGTTGAATATGTAAACGGCTAAGTACGCTTGAACATACGCATTTTTCTTTCTTGACAGATAACACTAGCCAACATGATTTTGCGGTAAAACAGAAAATATGTAATTCTTATGGAAATCGCTGCCCTGATTCCGAAAATGATGCTATTTTTTCCCTATCACGTCTAGTTTTGACGCAATTCGGTGTTTTAGTATCTGCATGAATTCGTAAGATATAATGTTGAGAGATGTTCTCGCGCAACTTGTTTAGAAAACAATTATGTGATTCGATTTGTTATTGTTTGCATTGCAATCTGACGATGAAGAAATAGATTTCGAGCCACATCAATATGACACACCTTCAAACAAATTCACGCAATCCGAATTGAATGATCAGATAAGGGACTTGGAGCTCATAGAGTTAGTATATTATACACTAGAGGTAGGATGGGCGCTGCAGTCGCGTGCGAAGTTGAACGACCGCGCTGTTTGGCAAAAGCTAGATAGTTTGGCACTGTCACTACTGGAGCTTCCCGATAAATGGAAGTATATACTTCTCTGAAGGAAAATGCCAGTCTCCTGTGCAGCTTATGGCTGCATAAAGAGGTTCATAAAGGGCAGTGGCGTGTCATTTCACAGGTATGTTTCATAGAAATTCATTTCAGTGCGTATAAAATAGTACTTTGCCTGACACTCATTGTCATGTGAATTGGCCTACGTGGGCTGACTTCGAGACTGATTACCCTGTTGGGGTGAATGAGATTCTTCGGAACTTTCCTTGAAGACAGTAATTAAAGTTTTAGGAAATACACGGGATGATATTTTCCTTTCACTGAATGGCCATGCCTTTGTAAGCGAATATGCAGAAAAATCATGTGCACGATAGCGAGCGAGTGGCTGTAGGCTTTAGGTCACGTAGCTGTCAGCTTGAACCCCACTGTCGGCAGCCCTGAAGATGGTTTCCAAATTTTACACCTTAATTAAGGCCACAGTCGTTTCCTTCCCACTGGTAGCCCTTTCCTGCCCCATAGTCTCCGTAAGACCTATCTGTGTCAGTGCGACGTAAAGCAAATTAGTACAAAAAAGAAAATAAGAAACTTTGTGCATGATAGTCTGGAGTTGTGCTCCGTTGTTCAGTTTCTGTGTGTATTTATAGTATTAAAAGCTAATGAATATATTTTCTGTATGTACAGTTTGTTGCTTTCCCTTCGTATAGTACGTATAGCAGTCCCCATTCATACCTTACCAGACCTTAAAATTTAGAGCCTAAATGTGCAACACCGTGTTAACATCTGAGTCCTTTACTTTCGTGAATATTATTCCCTTAAATGGCATATAGGACTATATACAACCATAATATGAAAATAATTGACGGAGCGAGTTGGCAATGCGGCTAGGGCCACGCAGTTGTAAGCTTGCTTTCGAGAAATAGTGGGTTGTCGGCAGCACTGAAGATGGTTTTTCGTGGTTTCCCATTTTCACACCAGGCAAATGCTGGGGATGTACCTTATTTAAGCCCATATGCACTTCCTTCCCACTCCTAGTTCTTTCCTATCTCACCGTCGCCATTGTATTTTTCAGTTCTCTTCAATCATATAATTTACCACTTTCCCTTTCCATTAACAAAAATCATTTTGCAAGTTAAAATCTTAAAGCAAACCATACATTTCAGGAAAAGCTAAATAAAAACTCCATAATAGACTGAAACCACAAGCGAGTGTCATATTTCCACTTGTAATCGCATTTAGGAAACATCGGTAATAATAATAATAATAATAATAATAATAATAATAATAATAATAATAATAATAATAATAATAATGGATTTACGTCCCACTAACTACTTACGCGGTTTTCAGAGACGCTGAGGAGTCGCATTTTTTTTCCTACGGGAGTTTTTTCATGTGCCTGTAAATTTATCTACAAGAGGCTCACATATTTGAGCATCTTCAAGTATAACCGTACTGAGTCAGGCTCGAACCTGCCAACTTGGGCTCAGAAAGCCAGCGTCTAAACCGGCAATGACAATATTTTGTCTACTGTACCCCAAAATCTCGCCAACGCTTTTAGGCCTAAAAACTCTCTCATCCGCTTCGTACGAGATAGGACATTTTCGGTCATTAGGCAGAATTATAGCAAAGTCCTGGCCATTTACACAAAAGATAGCGAAATATACGTGCCGTCCTTCTAAACGTATTTTGTTAGAAGACTTAGTGTGAACAGCAAATTGATTTTGTATTACTTAACTGCAACTGAACACCGTCCTCTTTTATCACGCATTTCTCCAATATTTATGCTTTTAGGGCTTTCTATTTTACTGGAGAGAAGCATCGCAAGTATACTGTAGTATCTGAGAATGTTTACACGTAAGAAATTTAAACCGTATCTATATCCACATAGTTTTAAAAGTCCCCAGTTTACATTGATGAGTACAGCGGAATGAGCTTTTTGCCAAACAGCTGCGATTTCACCATGCTCCGCTCGCTACAGTGATTCTCTCGTAGACGGTGGCGCCAATGCTACTACCTCTAGTGTGTTATTTACTAACTCTAAGTTAGAGCTAACCAAAGAAAAATGTGAATTAATTGGTTCAAGATTGTGCGAAAAGAATATGTTGGCACACGGTGTTACATTTTCCTGGTACTGAAATCGTGACAAAGAATTCCGAAAGTATTACACTCAAGAAGATGTATTTTGTACGGATGTTTCAAATTTTCTACATCAATTGGGAGAGAAAGAGTAACTGGCGTTTTTTTATTGACTCTTCCAAAAGAAGTTTAAAGGCTATTTTACTTTATAATACAAAAGTTCTGGCATCCGTACCCCTTGCACACTCCACAAAAATGTTTAAAACATACGAGACCTTAAAGTTGGTGCTTGAAAATATTAAATATCATGAGCATGGGTGGAAAATTTGCGGTGATTTGAAGATCATTGGATTGTTGCTGGGACAACAAAAAGGCTAAACAAAATTTCCCTGTTTCCTATGCGAATGGGTTAGCAGGACACAGGATAAACATTGGGATACGGTGAACTGGCCAGAAAGGAAAAAACTACAACCAGGATCCAAAAATGTCTTGAATGTAAGTCTTATTGACCGTGAAAAAATTCTACTTCCACCCTTGCACATCAAATTTGGATTGATGAAACTGTACGTCGAGGCATTAGATAAAAATAGCCTATTCTTCCAATATTTATCCTCTAAATTTCCCTCATTATCAGATGCAAAAATCAAAGATGTATTTGATGGACCACAGATTCGTAAACTGGTGGTGGATAAACATTTCACAGATACAATGACCAAAATTGAAAAAGATGCATGGAACGCATTCAAAGATGTACCGACTAAATTCCTTGGCAACATTAAGGACCCTCAATACATTGTAAGGAAAATGTTGGTAAAATTTAAGGAACTCGGTTGTAATGTGAGCCTTAAGCTTCATTTCTTAGCTTCGCATCTGGATTATTTCCCTCCAAATTTAGAAGCTGTCAGTGAAGAACGAGGTGAAAGGTTTCATCAGGGACTCAGAGATGCAGAACGACGCTATCAGGGACGTTGGGATGTGAATATGATAGCCGATTACTGTTGGTCGATTGCACGAGACTACCCTTCTAGAGATCATTCAAGGACTTCAAAAACCCGAAAATTCCACGGAAATCGGAAAAAGACGGAGGTGTGAATCTAACCTGCACATAATGTAAGTAACAAAACTACGTATGTTTAACCATGTAATTTTTATTCAAGGTACGGTTATATTAATTTAAAAGCAACTGTGCAGCCGAAACTAAATAGGCGCTTTATGCTTCAGTTTCACGAATTTCAGTATACATTAAAAATATAATACAAACCATCTACTTGCTTACAAAGCAGCATTTATGTGTATTTAATGCATGCAAAATATGATTACGCTTTGCAAGCTGAAATTTACATTAATATATCAAATTTAATCAATACTAAGTATCAACAATTTTACGTAAGAACAAAATAACATTTTGTAAAATTGCCACTAAACCAGACGTGATACGCCAAAACTGTTTTTTCTCGAATTCTGCGTTCAGAAATACATAAAACCCACCTATTTTCGTTTTTACCGAACAAAAAGAGTTTTTTTGCAGGCTAGTGTAATGAATTTTGAGTCTCATAGGCATATATTTTTGGTGCTAAACCAATAAACTCTGTCATAATATTCATGTCACATTCATCTTTCATAATCCCTATGACTTTCTTGTTCTGTGGCTTAATGTGAAATGAATTACAAGATGAAAACCAAGAAGTGTCAAAGTATTCCGAATGGTTTCACAAGACATCGTAGATGTCTGTTTTCCGAAAATAAATAAAACTATCTGTATCCATATACAAAAGTGTAAGATTTGAAAACTGTTGCTTTGCAAATACATAATGAAAATCATACATTTTAATTTTGAGAAATCAGGTATAGCCATTCCCAAATAAATTGTCTTCGCATAGACGATCTCAGTTTTTCATTTCAACAGAAATAAGATCACGATCAATGACATGATAGGCTTTGAAATTTGTTTTTGATATGTACTAGCGTCCATCCCATTGATTAATTAAATTAATGTCGCAAAGTTTGCGTACATTTTCCATGCTTTTTCCATAGATATATTCATGAGTTGTAACACGTTGACGATGCTCAGTATTTAAATCCATGTACGGTTTAAGTCGTGCTTCTTGCTTAAACGCAAAAATACGATGAATACACTAACTGTAAGCCGTATTCGAGACATTGAACAAGACATTGTTTGTGAACAACATAGCGCTTTTTCGGGAAAATAGTAGCTAGCAGTTTACTATGTTTTGATGAATTATTAGGTGGAATCATTTTTCAACACAAAAAGGAAGGTCAGAATGTGAATGATGTAGATGAGAAGGGTATGCAAGGGAAAACTCTAACACGATACCACGATTAGGACCATTATCAGCTTAAAAAGCATCGAAATGATCAATTTCAGTTTCTGTTAGCCATACAAAACCTTGACATGGTAATGGCTGTGACTTTGCCCACCCATACAGATCGCATCGAAATACATGAGAGAATAATCTTCTTTCTCTGAATCATAATTCATAATTATTTGCGATGGCATGCCTGTTAACAAGCGAAACTAGTCCACCACGAATTCCGCGTTCAAAAAACAGAAGCAAGTCGACATCCGTAATAAGATCAAGTTTAACACCAGCACACTTTAGCATGGCATCCCACGAAAGAGTGGGTGTCGTGTAGTAATAGCAAGGTTCTAATCCATAAATAGTTAAACACATCTTACGAAGCTTTTTCAAACATATCACAGAGTGTATCTACCTTCAAATACAAGTCTGCACATACACCTAATGCCTGTATATGAAAAATTGACCACACCTTACAGACATGCAAGTAGTCTTTATCTGAAATCGCTACTGGATGCTTATCGTATGAGGATGAGCTTAGTGATGGTGTACTACATTCATTTAATACACTTGTAAATGCAGACTGAGGAGATAATTTTTTCCTGCAATGTTCGAAAGCTTTGAATATAGTGATAGGTTAGAATACCTTTTCTTATAAAAAGCTTAAATTTATCAGGATCTGGAAAATACTCTCGAATGTATTTCAAGTCGTCGCTTGACAGACCATTTACAAGTGTATCAAGTGAAAAGTCCATAAATTTATAGGAATCTAGAAAGCGAATCCTAATATCGCCTACACGATAACTGAATGAAATGAAGCGTTCATGATTTTGCGAAATTACAGCGATTTGTGCAATTTAATTTTGCAAACTCGCGAACAATGATGTGACTGTCATAGCCTGAACAAGTTATGAAAAATGCAAGGAATAAATTTACGAACACGATATAAAAGATTGCATGAATGTGATGTGGCAGTGAACTCTAACCTTAATATCGGGGAATATAATTGGCTGTTTACAGATGTGATATTCATGCAAAATAATCTCATACAACGTCATTTGAATTGGCACTGGATGTGAAATAAGAATATGAACGCGATGTGCTACCTGTCCTAATTCATATAACAGGCATGCAGTACAGTCAGTTTTCTCCTCGAAACATCTTAAAAAATGATAGAGAGGAATCGTATGAACAAACAACTTTGTATGCTACTAAAAACGGAGTGTGTTTCTGCACAAAATCAGGGAACTGTAGAAGACAGGTGGTCTAATGTTTAAGGGGAAGGAGACTGCAGGCTAAGGTCTCTGTTCAGGATCAGAATTCAGGACAGGTGTCTGTGAGAAATCGGCACGAGTCACTGCAGGTAGAACAACCGAGGGAAGACGAACAGGGAACTATTGCTGATATGTATGGAAGTAGGAGGAAGAGAAAAGGTAGAAAAGGGAAATGTAGTGTAGTGGAAAGGAAAAGACAGGTGGAACAGGTTCATGGGAGGGAGAAAAGGGAGGAGAAAGTAGCTTCTGCAGCAGTGAGTGAAGATAGGGCTGACCAGGAGGGGAGGAGTTCAAATGAGGTGGGTAGGGTTGAGGCTCTGGTCATGGGGGATTCCATCGTTAGACATGTGGGAAATGTGTGTGGGAGAAAGGGAACCAGGGTAGAGTGTTATCCAGGAATCAGGTTGAGGCAGATGTTGAGGAAAGTAGGAGAAGTAAGAGGGAAAGAAGAAGGTGGTAGTGTTTCACGTTGGTACTAACAACGTAAGGCAAGCAGGTATAAGCACCAACATATTTGGGGATGTGTGGGATCTGGTAAACACAGCACGGTGAGGTTTAAGGAAGCGGAGATTATTATCAGTGGAATACTGTGTAGGAGGGATACTGACTGGAAGGTGATTGGGGATTTAAATGAGACTATGGAGTGGGTGTGTGGGAAACTGGGAGTGAGATTTCTAGATCCTAATGGGTGGGTAGGAGACAGGGATCTGCGATCAGATACCTTTACTTAAACAGCAGTGGTACGTATAAGTTAGGAATCTTGTTTAGAAGTGTTATAGGCAGTTACATTCAGGGAAACGGGGTGGCCTAGGGAGCGGTGTTAAGCGAGCAGGGAACTGGAAATCAAGTAGGGATGACAATAAAAATGTTAGTGCTCAATTGTAGAAGTATTGTCAACAAAGGAATCGAATTAATTTAATAGATATATACTTACCAGATATTGTAACAGGAATTGAATCATGGCTGAGGAATGATATAATGGATACAGAAATATTCTGACGGAACTGGAGTGTGTATCGTAGAGATAGGATAGGAATGGTAGGATGGGGAGTATTCATTCTGGTGAAAGAAGAATTTGTAAGCTACGAAAAACTTAAGGATGAAAAACATGAAATGCTGGGTTTAAGGCTCAACTCTAAAGATAATAGGCAACTGGATGTCTTTGGAGTGTACAGACCGGGAAAGGGGAGCGCTAACGCTGATTCAGAAGTATTTGATAAGATAATCAGCTACGTGGGAAACGATAAGGAAAGGAACGTGATTGTAGCGGGTAATCTCAATTTACCAAATGTCAATTGGGAAGGGCAGCTGATTCAGAAAGTGATGGAACCAACTAGAGGAAAGAATATTTTGGACGTGGTGCTGATAAAACCAGATGAGCTCTATAGAGAAAGAGAAGTAATAGGTGGCATTAGTGATCACGAAGCTGTTTTTGTCGTAGATAAAAATAAATGTGAAAGAAAGGAAGGTATTAAATTAGGACTATTAGGCAATACCAAATGGCTGATAAAAAAGGCATGAGGGAGTTTTTAAAAAGCAACTATGATCGCTGGAAAATGGTAAATAAAAATGTAAACAGAGTCTGGGATGGGTTTAAAGCAATTTTTGAAGAATGTGAAAATAGGTTTGTACCTTTAAAGGTGATAAGGAATGGTAAAGATCCACTATATTATAACAGAGAAGTAAAGAGACTAAGAAGGAGGTGCAGAATGGAAAGAAATAGAAATTGTTATGGAAGTAAGGAGAAATTGAAGGGACTTACTAGGAAAATGAATCTAGCAAATAAATCAGCTAATGATAATATGATGGCAAGTATAATTGGTGGTCATACAAATTTTAGTGAAAAATGGAAGGGTATGTATAGATACTTCAAGGCAGAACCAGGTTCAAAGGACATTCCAGGAATCATTAATGAGCAAGGGGAGTGTGTATGCGAGGATCTTCAAAAGGCAGAAGTATTCAGTCAGCAGTATGTAAAAGTTGTTGGTTACAAGGATAATGTCCAGATAGGGGATGTGAGTAATACTAAAGAAGTATTAAAATTGACCTATGATAACCATGACCTTTACAGTAAGATACAAAGTTAAAAACTAGAAAAGCAGCTGGAATTGATAAGATTTCTGGGTATATACTAAAGGCAATGGGTTGGTATATAGTACTATATCTGAAATACTTATTTGATTATTGTTTGGTTGAAGGAGATATATCAAATTAATGGAGATTTGCTATAGTAGCCCCTGTGTATAAAGGAAAGGGTGATAGACATAAAGCTGAAAATTACAGGCCAGTCAGTTTGACATGCATTGCATGTAAGCTTTGGGAAAGCATTCTTTCTGATTATATTAGACATGTTTGCGAAATTAATAGCTTGGTTGACAGAAGGCAGTTTGGGTTCAGGAAAGGTTATTCTACTGAAGCCCAGCTTGTAGGATTTCAGCAAGATATAACAGATATCTTGGATTCAGGAGGCCAAATGGACTGTATTGCGATTGACCTATCTAAGGCATTTGATAGGGTAGATCATGGAAGACTACTAGCAAAAATGAGTGCTACTGGACTAGAAAAAAACGGTGACGGCATAGGTGGCTATATTTCTAGAAAATAGAACTCAGAGAATTAGAGTAGGCGAAGCTTTATCTGACCCTATAATAATTAAGGGGGGGGGGGGAGAATTCCTCAAGGCAGTATCATTGGACCTTTATGTTTTCTTATATATATCAATGATATGTGTAAAGAAGTGGAATCAGAGATAAGGCTGTTTGCAGATGATGTTATTTTGTACAGAGTAATAAATTACACGATTGTGAGCGGCTGCATGGTGACCTCGACAGTGTTGTGAGATGGACGGTGGGCAATGGTATGATGATAAATGGGGTTAAAAGTCAGGTTGTGAGTTTCACAAATAGGAAAATTCCTCTCAGTTTTAATGACTGTGTTGATGGGGTGAATGTTCCTTTTGGGGATCATTGTAAGTACCTAGGTGTTAATATAAGAAATGACCTTCATGCGGGTAATCACATAAATATGATTGTTAATAAAGGGTACAGATCTCTGCACATGGTTATGAGAGTATTTAGGGGTTGCAGTAAGGATGTAAATGACAGGCCATATAAGTCTCTGGTAAGACCCCCAACTAGAGTATGGTTCCAGTGTATGGTACCCTCGCCAGGATTACTTGATTCAAGAACTGGACAAAATCCAAAGAAAAACAGCTTGATTTGTTCTGGGTGATTTCCGACAAGAGAGCATTGTTACAAAGATGTTGCAATGTTTGAGCTAGGAAGACTTGGGAGAAAGGAGACGAGCTGCTCGATTAAGTGGTATGTTCCGAGCTGTCAGTGGAGAGATGGCGTGGGTGGACATCAGTAGACGAATAAGTTTGAGTGGTGTCTTGAAAAGTAGGAAAGATCACAATATTAAGATAAATTTGGAATTCAAGAAGACAAATTGGGGCAAATATTCGTTAGGGATTGGAATAACTTACCAAGGGAAATGTTCAATAATTTTCCAATTTCTTTGCGATCATTTAAGAACAGGCTAGGAAAACAACAGATAGGGAATCTGCCACCTGGGCGAATGCCCTGAATGCAGATCAGCAGTGATTGTTGTGTTGTGACCCATGGTGTTTCCCGCTTGGTGGTACGAATTACAAGTAGTCTCTAGGTTCCCTTGGTCGCCCCTTTACGACAGGCAAGGGATACCGCAGGTGTATTCTACATGGGCGTCCCCCACACCCAGGGGGGGATAGAACTATGCTGTGTCATGTTGCGGTACTAATCAAAAGTAGCGTAGACTCGCGGTATTCCACACAGTATGGTTCTATGCACAGGTAATGAAATTCGCACATGTAACACAGACCTATGGAGTTTTGCACACTGCGGCGCTACTTACGGGCAACGCAAACTTACGGCGCTCCTCACGTAAGTGGACGAAACACAGGGACCCACACTATCCCGTGGTGTTCCTCACAGAATGGGTACTAAGCATAAGCAAGGCAGAACCATGGTGTTCCTCATATAGGGGTACGAATCACAGGTACTGTAAAAGTCGCCAACGCACTCTTGCTACTAATCACAAACCTCTTGTGTACCTAACATGGTGGTACTACACGCAAGTATAAACGACCCATGGCGTTCTCCGCGTGGTGGTACTAATTACAAGTAGTATCATGGTTCTAATTTGATCATCCCTTGGTCGCCCTTTACGACAGGCAAGGGATACCGTGGGTGCATTCTTCGTCTGCGTCCCCCACCCACAGGGGTGGTGTGTTTGTTCCACGAGATGTATTTTATTTCCCTCAAGTCTGCCGGCAAGCCGGTTAGGACCCCACTATCCGCCACCTGGGACGCACCACGCGGGTGTATCATCTCTCCCCCTGCTACGCCACCGTAGGAGGTCGTGGCGAGTAGTTCCATCAGAATCCAAAAGAAATGGAACGAAGGTATCAAGGGGGCGATAGGACGTCGCCATGATGTCATTACTGTTGGTGTCTATTTCGAGATAACACTACTGAGGAACACAAACGCATATCAACACAGCGTTCATTCACATCGAAGTTCAGCAAACGATAGTGTTCTTGTAGTGAGATTCATACATTCTAGCAATTATCATGTTACTCTTTTGTATATCCGTTCATGTCCCATTAAAATTACATATATTCTCTATTATGGCGTTTTCTATCGAAATTACAGTATGTCAAATTTGGATTATAAATAGCAAAATTTTAAAAAAACCTGTAAGTGATAGGCAAAAACTGTTTTCATATTTGAAATCAGCACATCTAAATTAGGGTAAATCACCTCTTCAACCTTTCGCCGGAGATTTTTTTTCCGCAGCTCTCCAAACTTGCCCGGCAGGTAAAGTTTTATCGGATCCTCGAAGTGGCCGATACATTACACACCGTGTAACTACGATTTATGCTGCCGACAGCGCTACGCGAGAGTGGTCGAGCGGAAATATCCTTTTACGCGTAGGGCAAATTACGCGCTACTTTACCCGTAGGTGGTAGAACCGGCCCAGGAGAAGTGTGGAGGTTCGAGTCTTTATTATGACGAATCTTTTTTATTTCCATTATTAGCGTTGTGTTAATCTGTATGCCTCTTTTCATACGTTCTTATCACAATATTATGTCTACTAGGAAAATTGCTTTATATGTATGCTACCTATAGCAAGTGATGTTATGATTAATAGCATATAGGACTGTCGCCCAGGTAGCAGATTTCCTATTAGTTGTTTACATAGGCTTGTAAATTATTTCGAAGAAATTGGAAACTATTCCATTCCCGAATTCCTCTTCCTATGAATGGATATTTATCCCGATTAGTTCTTTACATTTACAGTACCTTCCAACTTTATCTTCATAAAGTTAAAAATTAAAATGAAATGCTTTATCAATAAATGGAAGCATCTGGAACTAAACGAGGTCACAGAACTGGTTGCAAATAGAGCATCGCGGAGATACTTAATCAATTCACAGAAGCCTGCAGATAGAATGCTCAAAGGTAATAAGTCCGTAAAGAAGATGTGTGTATATACGTATATGGAAGCGCGTAAAAGAGAGTTAAGAACAACGGCAGGGAACGAAAATACACTTTAAAATGTAAATTAGAAATACGATGAAAACCTGCGTACCTTCTATTACGGAGCGAGCGACTTGACCAGTCTACTACGAGAATACCTTTCAAAAACTCTGCCTTGCATGGCAGGTTATAACTGGCGTAAGAAAATGCAATCTCGAGATTTTAATCCCAATTAGGTATTGATATTGAAGATCATAGATTAAAATCACGAAAGCTTGACATGAATCGTTGTCCATAACTCTTAAGACTCCCCTTATTAGGCTTTTTGGTGATCAGCAGACGCAAGCACAGGGAAATAAGACAATCGAAATGGGTTTCATGCATCTGACGATAGATAGCACCACACTCGAAAGCGAGAAATCGCTGAAAATCAGTCTAGCCAACTTCGTATATCGGTGTCTAGCTCCGGGTAGCTACCTAGCGCTTGCGCGGAGGTGGTTGGACGCAAGCCAAAGTACCAGCCGATTTACACCTCCAGGTAGTTTACCTCCCGGGCAGCTGCCAGCCACTTTACCAGCAGATGGTAGAACCGGCCCCCAGTCGCGTAAAACTTAAGGGGCTGATACACCTGGAATGCATGCATTTTGTAAATTACTCTATCTATGGAACCATAACAGGAATTTGAATTAAACTTTGTACACTTATAGTACAAATGCTGGGCTTTCATTAGATGTATTAAGTTTTAAAATTCGGTATGTACAACAGTAATAAAATTTGCAAATTGGAATATTAAAAAAACATTTCTTTATTATTACAAAAAACATTTCTTGAAAACTATCAATGTGATTGGCAGAAGCTATTTTTTTTTCCTTAAAGAGAATATTAAATTACCCAGAATAGACCTCTATGAACTTAGTGGAAGAGTAAGATACCCTTTTACAGGTATTTAATTTAATATTTAAAATATGAAGATTTTCACATGATGTTTTAGAAGCACTGAGCATATTTTTCAAAGGAATTCAATAATTGAGATTCATCCTCTACTTGGTTCAACAAGGGGAATTCCAAATTTCATGCATTTTGGACCATTATTGTTGAGTTATTGCGTTTTTTGTGTTAAAAAATTAAACTTTTTGGAAAACGGCTCTAAACATTATATGCACATTTCCACTTACACACAACGCTAGAAGGCACGTGTTGCATATTTATTTACCCTCCATGTTCTTCCATCTTCAGCCTCCTCCTTGTCCTTCGTTCCTCCTTTGAAGGCTCTCAAAGCCTCTTCTCAGCAAATTTTACCTTAAGAACTTCACGTTCAGACAGAGCAGATGTTTCATATTTCCCAACTTTGATGCCTAAACATTCTAGCAATTCCAGTTGATTTTTATTACCATCATTAAAAGAAGAGACACCTTCAGCAGCTGCAATTTTCACAACTATCCTACCTGAAGTTGAGTTCTTAGGGCAAACAGCCAATACTTTGTTATTAAAGGACTCATTAGATTTTGAGTCCGACCTTTCAGACATCTCCGTAGGAGGTCAATAGCAGCAAGGTCTGGGAATATTGGCTTAATTGCCTTAATTTCAACCATTGGAATAGGGTGGGGGTATTTATATTCCTTCTCAGTTCCATTTGCCTGGGCTTGACGCCACCCACACCATGATCCTTAACCTTTCGGACAACAATAATGTTGAGGGTCAATGTCAGTAGAGATTTCATGGTACCATATAGCCTTCCTCATGTCTTCCAAGTTGTCTTTATTTTCCGTTATGGCATTGCTATAACAATACTCCAGCTTGTCGATTATAGCATCAGCGAGACGACCTGCACCACCAGCACCCTTACCGTCTTCTAATTTTATGCCAGCCATCTTCTTTTGTCTGAGTCTCAAAAACTTTACACGATTGAAAACAAAACCTCGTGGTTGGGTTTCAGGCGCAGAATAACAAAGCAAGACAAGCCCAGACTATCATTTCCTATTCATAGCCATTTTTGTTCCAAACAATATTCCCAAAACAGTGAAAATGGGTGGAATGCACAAATGCCACGCCCACACAGCTGACAATTCAGTACATGAATTCAAATTGAAATATTTCGATCAGAACTGGAAATTTTGCCATAAAACTCCAAATGTGAGTAAACAAATATGTATTCCTTCATTCAAGATCAAAGAAATGAAAAAAAAAAAACCCTCGTATTTCCAGGTGTATCAGCCCCCTTAACCCATAACACGGAACGAGGTTCCACTGCTTGTCGGTTTTCCTGCATATCACAGAGCAGGTAAACAACTTCTACTGTCGGGAATCTGCCTCCTGGATGATTGATCTAACTGTTGATCGGTGGTGACTGGTGTTTAGTTCTACTGTATATAACTGAGTTTCTATCTCCTTTCGCTTGCATAGATGAACTAAATGTAGGATACTGCAGTTACCTGCATGTTTGAAAGCTGCGTTATTTCAATTAACGGACTGCGGCGCGGGATGGAAAAGTTAACCTCGTACCCATGGTGCGTAACCTTGCACCATTTAATCTTGGCGCACGACGTAGTTACGATCGGCATGCATGCATGCATGTACCCGCCTTTAAACTTTTCAAGAGTTATTTGAGGTGGACATTTTACCTGAATAACCCTGTATAATTTGTTAATAACTGTAAAATACTTCTTTGGATACCTCGCAGTGGATCTCTGTGACGATTCCTCTTCAGTGATGTGTGTGTGTGTAAGTGCCGGATCATCCCAGAAGTATTTTACTTCTTTTGAACAAACAATATAGCATCTTGTCAAAGTAATACCAAGTCCACGACTTACATTGCGTTTCGGATATCGTCCTAAAGTTGTCGCGTTCAATTAGACACAGTTACACATTGTACTCTCATAGGTACCGAAGTACCAAGAGAGATCCGGTTTACTCTGCCATCTAGTGGGCCTAGAGTAAAACGGAACGTCGAAATTGACGAGCAGACAGCCAGATGGCGTCAAATCGAAATGTCTGCACACGGTAGCTGAGGCCATACGATTATTATTATTATTATTATTACCAAAAAAAGTACCTAATTATGATGCGAATACTCCTTACGATGTATACTTACAGTAGCCGCCAGTTTCTGTACTTAGCCTACTCATTCGTGTACTTACGCCCGCATACAATGCCAGAATTCGTATTCTTTTCAATTATTGTATACTGCGTCAGTAACAGACCTCAGTAGAAATGAACGATATAGTCGCTTGTTGATACGTATTTACGGAATGGAAAAGACCCATGATTGGCTATTTGTATACTTGGCACAAACAGCATTCAGCTCCTTTTACCTGCAGTTCTACGACACGCTGTTCGCCGCACAATGCTCTCGACATTTCTCGCGAGAAACAGCTGCTTGCGCTAGTCTCGAGATCCCATTTCAAACTGCCTATCACTAATGCTTACTATCCAGACCAGGATATAGCAGACACGAAAGTGTAGTGAAATTTGTGCTATATCCAATTCAATCCACAGAAAAAGGCCCGATCTGGCATTAAATTCTGTAACATTTTTGAGTCCGACAGTGGACACTGTCTGGGGTTTTCTATTTATACAGGGAAAAAGCCAGGCCAAGCAGAAGAAACTATAACTATAGTCATGCAACTTATGTAACCACATCTCGAGAAGCACACATAGTTTACGTTGACAACTGGTATACTTCACCCTCCCTGTTCTTAAATCCATCTTCCAAAAACACAAATGCTGTAGGAACAGTGCATGTCAATAGGAAACATATGCACACGAGTTCAGGTCTGGGAAAATGGAGACTGGGGACACCATGGTTGTGTATACACACAAGATGATGGCACTAAAATGAACAGGAAAGCTGTCACTGTTTTATCCCCTTACGATAAGGAGAAAATGACAGGCACAGAAAAATGAGATAGAAAAACCCAATATTGCCATCTCAAAGACAAATGTAGTAATTACAATAACTGCATGAATGGTATAGACAGGATCAGCAACTGTCATCTTCTCCTGTAATGTGCACGTATGCTAAGGGATATAAGAAAATATTCTTTTAACTAATGGATGTTGCAATATTCAACAGCTATGCAATTCACAAAAAGATCACGAGAAAGAAATAGCACTAAACAGAATTTAGAGTCCTCCAAGTAGAATAAATCATTAAGAGCATTGTGCTACCTATCTGAGACAGGGCAGCCCACAAAAGGGCATTTCACATCTTAGGCTCCAGGCAGATCAGTGGGCACACTTCATAAGGTTCATTTATACACCAAACCCTAAAAAATAATTCCATGTCTTGACTGTGTTGATTGCAAGGCTGGCCTCTAAAACCTTTTAGTATTCTTCAGGTTGCAGTTCATCATTACATCATATACCAGTATGATTAAAATTTCAGTACAATGCAGATTATATGTAAAAAAATTAGTACTGTAGAACTACATGTTGGATATGAAAAAAAAATGGTATAGGCTATACACACATGCTCAGCATGTTAAAATTAGTGTGCTAACAGGTTAAACAAGGTTTGATGTTTGTTGTTTTCAATGGACTTGATAGTTTTAAGATTCTGAAAAATGTTTGTTGTTGGACCATTTTGAAAAGTTGAAGTTATTTTTATCCATCATATAAAATCTTTTCAACTCTTTGGCAACTGCTCATGATGAAAGACTTTACCTTGCCATGGGGTGGATAGCATAGCCAAGCTGTTAGTTGAAGCAAACAATATCTGGTATATCCAATCCATACATAGTGTCTCCTCAGCCTACATGCAAATACTAGATGAAACTCAAGGGCATAAACCTTACAATATTAGCACTAAATGAAATTTACACCAATCAATCTGTAGATAATGCTAAATCCCTTATAACAGCATTAGGAAATTTAAGTGTACATACAAGGCTTATTACACAAAGAACAAATTTGTTTATTTCTTCACTATGTACAAGATTTCATTTCTTAAACATCAGTGGATTTACATGCTGCAAAATGGTTACAAAAAGGGTACAAAAACTCATTTAGTTACTAAAATTATTTTCAAAATGTACATGATGAGAAATCATTTTAAAGACTTTCAGTGCAATTCATTCTGAGCAGGGAGTACTTAGATACTTCATTTCATGTATATTAAAACATGTTAACTAAAGCCTCTTTAGTGACAAAATCAAACATCCCGTAACTCCCTGTCAGACATCATGATTAATGAATGGTACTAAAATATTTATCTCAACATCCATAAAATAAAATTTTCTAAAAAAGGAAAAGAAACTGACTACTCCAATCTTTCTTTTACCCTGAAGTGATGGTTTATCATCTCTTCTAAAGGAAAATCATGTTGTGAGAACGTTCTTAAATATTATTCTTAGAATAATACATGTACAATAACAGTTTAAATTGCAACATATATTCCAAACATCCTGTATACGATATTTGCAGCAGGAATCTACATTACAAATGATCAATTCAACGATGCCCTTCTCAAAACATCAAACTCTAAAAATAAAAAAGCTTACTATAAATCTGCTAACATTAGTTACTTCTTCTTAGGTTTCATAGTGAAGTAAAGAGTTATAACAGCAATTGTTGCATATGTTGCTTTTGCCACCTGTAAAATAAGAGAAAGAATAATTAACCACAAACAAATTTACCTTTCCCCTGAGAGCAATGTACTGAAATATTCATACACTACTTCAGCAGTAAAGCCAAGGAAAAACTTGTTACAAATGCCGTTCTCTGTGTGTTCCAGCGAACACATTTCTCTTAATTCTAAACCAGAAACATACCTCAGCAAAGCTGTCTATAAGACGAATTAAAAATTTCAAATTTCTGAATTATAAAACTGAGCTCATTTGGAGAAGACAAGCCTTCTCTTAACCTAAACACCACAGTAGCATACTACAAATTTCCAAACCAATTAAATAAGTGTCACAATATAAGACAAATGAGGCTGAAAGTATAGTTCTGTAAAATATGTAAAACAATTCTTTACAAAACATTTCAATTTATAATATCTTTAAATATTTCAAGCTTTTTTTAAAAATTTCCCATTTCAGTTGTTTATAACGTAGGTATGTTCTACACATTGTTGCCTGGGGTTGAGAAACTTCTTGGATGGACCAAAATGAGCTTTTAACCCACCGTAGCTACTTTGGTGAGAGGCCAGTGACTTCATCAGCTATCACATCCCCCAGAAAAAACACAATCTGCAAAAGTTTGAGTGCCCATATGTGCTAGTATACCAAGTTTCTACCAATTCTGCAGGTTCAAGAGCTTTGGGAGAGTTTATGGGGTGGATCAGGAATCGAGATTTTTGGCAAATTTTAACCCCTAACTGCATTAAGCAACAATTTTATCCTCGAACCGGAAACATCTCTTTAAAAAAAAGTTTTTTACCGTGCATAGCATGTACGCTCCAGGAAGGAATTTTCTCATTTTAGATTCAAGATGTCAAATGGACTGCATCACTATTAAATTATTCACGGCTTTTGATAGTGTAATCAAGGGAGACTACTGATGAAAATGAGAGGTATGGGACTAGAGAAGAGTGATTTTAAATAGGTGACTAAATTTCTAGAAAATGGATCTCGGAATAAGATAAGACTAGAGCAGCTTTATTTTTTCATGTATTGAAGAGTGGGGGAGAAGGAAATTCCACAAGGTAATACTTTAGGACCTTTATGTTTTCTTACATATACAGTAAGTAATGTCTTGGGTGGGTAAAGATAGTTAAGTCAACCCACCATGAAAATTGAGTTATGACATAAAGCCCCCTACCAAAAAATTATCTCTATACGTAGCTGAAGAGAGTCAAGTTGTATCTTGCATAGAACGCATGCCAACACACTTTCAGTTCCTAGCAGAGTCAACATAAATACTTACCATCCCAGCTGACCTTGCATCAACAATGAGTACAAGAATCAGTGTTCATAGCATCACTTAGCCATCTGATTTATGTATCATTATTTGAAAAGTTAAAATAACTACTACCCTTCAGTAGAAGAGCGTCAGCAAATTATCTGCGACTTCTATGAAATAAGCCGTTTTCCTGGTGTTTGTTCTAGGTGCAATAGATTGCACACATGTAAAAATCCAATCACCTGGAGGCAATTGGGCCAAAATATATCGTAATCGGAAGGGATATTAGTGAGCCTAACCTCCAAATCAGGGATATACTTGCTAGGTGGTCTGGTTCTGCACACGACAATACAATATTTAATAACTCCCATATCAGAGCACAGTTTGAAGTGGGGACAACTAACAAAGTGTTTTTGTTAGGGGACAGTGGATACCCGCTAAGAAAGTATCTGTTAACCCCATTGAGACCCTCGCAGACTTTCTCTCACGCCTCGTCCTTTTCTTTTATCGTCAAGCCATCTGTGTGCTTGCACTCAATAACATATTTTTACTAACTAATTCAATTAACAACTCTTTTTCGAAGGAGGAAAAATTTGAACTACGATTCCGTTTCACTTCACGCGCCATGTTTTACAGCTGTACTCAAACAAAAGCGTATCGGAGCACGCTGTAAAACAGCATGTTCGAACCACTGCCTCCTTGATTCGCACCCAGTTCGCAATATTGGGAGAGTTAACAGTCGATTAGTTAACATTTCACAAGAAAAGTTTGATGAAACACAAGAAACATAACAAGATGTTAAATTTTTAACTCCGTATTAACTAACTACTTGTTAGTATATATTTAACATGTGTTGATGAAACGGGCCTAAATCTACAGTCAAAGATGTCAAAGGAGTATCTCCATAAGAAAACGATCACCTTTGACATGCAACAGTGTCTTTCTACATCAGTGGTTCGAGTTCCTTGGCATTTTACAAGTGCCAGTTGTGGACCTTCAATTTGACTGTCCACGACTGCAGACATGTGGAGGGCAGAATAAAAACAGCCACATGACTGATATGCATGACAGTACTCTTTCACTCAACCTACATAGTATTGATTACAAATTTGTTTTTCCAGGTCGCACACATGGAAGTGTGATGGTGACCATAGCCAAATCAAAAAGAGGAAATTCCAGGGACCCACTGAATATCTACATGACTAAATTGAGTCTGGTGAAGATGTAGTAATATCAGGGTCATTTAATAATCCTCAATCACTATTGATCTGTTGATGCAGAGCCTGTGCAGTACCTTTTATTTTTTTACATTACATATCTTGAATTTAATTGTGAAAATAACAAACAGGTACACAAATCAGCTCCTGTCTCCTCTTAAGCAACTGCTGCCCCCATTCAACAATTTGACAATGGAGATCTATGAGGCATATTTTTTTAACTAAGTACCGTTTACATGTAAGCCTGTACCTTAAACTACTTCTCAACATAAGTTCCAAGCATACTAAGGCACTTATCATGAAACCAGCTTCCGAATTTCATCCCCATACAAATCTGCCGCCTGGTGTGCGCCACTGCAGCATGGTCGTAAGTCACCAATAATGACAGACGGTCACCCATTACGCTTCTCTTCAGGACGTTAGTACGGCCTTTTTTAAATGCTCTAACCCATTTTCTTACCATTCCTTACACTTCACTAATTTGCCGATGAATTTAAACAGTTTTCACGTCTTTTGCATTTAGAAAACGAATCACAGCACGTACTTCACACTCCGCGGAACTGTCAATTGTCAGAGGCATTTTCAATTCGCACAAATGTAAATACTTCCATAATGGAGTTTGTGGCTAGCATGCAGATGTATGTACTGTGCACGCATGATTTAAACGACGACCGAAGTTCTGCAGTGGCCATATTTAAAAACTGTGCTTGAAACAAAGGCTTTGTATTATTGTCATAGAAATACAATATACATTTTTTTTTTGCTATTTGCTTTACGTCGCACCGACACAGATAGGTCTTATGGCAATGATGGGATAGGAATGGCCTAGGAATTGGAAGGAAGAGGCCGTGGCCTTAATTAAGGTACAGCCCCGGCATTTGCCTGGGGTGAAAATGGGAAACCACGGAAAACCATCTTCAGGGCTGCCGACAGTGGGGCTCGAACCCACTATCTCCCAAGTACTGGATACTGGCCACACTTAAGCGACTGCAGCTATTGAGCTCGGTCAATATACTTTTATACTGATCGGCTGATTCAAGACAAATTCCATGGTTCGGTACCATATTTTCCTGTAACATATTTCAATTAATTCTGGAGTTTTTCCACCTTATTGACAATAGCACCACCCTTCTACCCAGCCATCTATTATGGTGTATGGTGAAATACAATATTTTTAAAAATTAGAAACTATAGTGCCCAAGACATACAGAAACCTTCCAAAGCGTAATCCAACAGCAAGTAGCTCCAAACAACAATATTCATTATTCATTACTATGTAATTTTAATTTTGAATTATTTTTTTCAAATTTTTACATTTTATGTGACATGGATAAAACAAATACACAAGAACCTCGTTTATACGGATTAAGTGGGACCAGAACTGATTCGGATTATTGAAAATCTGGAAAACGAAAAAAACAAATATAGTACATGTTATATAATTTATTAACGTAAGCTGATCAGTAATACCTTTTTTCAATTGCACAAAAAATTTAAGAACACTTTTTTTACATTTACAACTCTCTTTTATGCACTAAAATAATGTGCAAGATTTGTTTTATATTTGTATTGCGCATGCGTGCAGCACGATCTCGAAGACGTTTTACTGTACTAACAACAGTTCTGCCAGTGTGGTTTCAGTCTAGGATTCTAAACAGGCCATCAGTTTGTCCAGCTGCATTGTTGCCTCTCCAGGAACCATTGTTTCTTCTGATGGAGCGCCGGTTTCATTTTCGAATTCACCATCAGTGAATTAGTAGTGCGTTGCATTCAGAAGAGCGTAGGTTCGAATCCCACATCGGCCTTCCTGGGAATGGTTTTCCATGGTTTCCCATTCTCAATTCCAGGCAAATGCTGGGATGGTACCTTTGATAGACCATGGCCGAATTTCAGTAGAATCCCGCTTAACCGAAATGCTCTGGCAAAATTGTATTTTTACCCTCTCGTTCTTAGCCGTCGATATTAGTCATTCTCTTGCTATATGTGCTGAGAGCTACAAGGCAAAATGTATTTTTTATATTATGATTTATCCCAGAATGCACGTGTAGCATAAAACAAAACAGTTTCTTACCCTCTAGTTCGTTCCATGATACATTTTCCTTGAACAAGCAGGAATTATTATTATTACTATATTATTCGACATGAAGATTATGCAAACGACTCCGACCTTGACAATGGCAGTTTTGAGAATCAAGTTACAGCAGACGATGGATTTAATGCAATGGAGGTAAGATTGATTTCAAATTTTTATTAAAATACAGTATCGCGCTTAAATTACAGTACTGTAATAAAATTACTGTATACAGTATTCAGTTCAGTAATAACAAAAAATTGTTTCATTATTTCAGACTGCTTTACGCTTTGTTGAACAAAGCGATGAATCTACACCAGCTGATGTATTGTCGATTAAACAGTGGTGCGACGTAGCTGCACGAGAGCGCTGCACTAAGAACATTCAGCAGAAAATCACTGATTTTATACAATGAGTGGCATTATGTAAACCTTTTAATGTTAATGTACTGTACGCATCTTTACTTAACCTTTTAATGTTAATCCACTGTACGCATCTTTATTTAACAGAGTTTATGCATTTTATTTCGACATTTAACTTCAGAAAATATTTACCGCGTGTCATCCGAAAAAATGCGTCAACCGAAGTGGCTCCGCCCCCTTTATTTCGGATGAATGGGGTTCTACTGTACTTCCAATTCCTGTCCTTAACTATCCTTGGCGGAAAAGACATTCAAGAAGAGTCGACCCCGTAGAAGAAATACCGTACAAGTAAAAATAAATTTTTATTATTTTCGATTCGGATAAACCGAAGATCCGGATAAACGAGGTTCTTGTGTATTTAATATGTTATGTTAATGTCTCGGTACACACGTACGTCCTAGGAATATAATTGCACCAACAGATTTTTTTTGCTAGGGGCTTTACGTCGCACCGACACAGATAGGTCTTATGGCGACGATGGGATAGGAAAGGCCTAGGAGTTGGAAGGAAGCGGCCGTGGCCTTAATTAAGGTACAGCCCCAGCATTTGCCTGGTGTGAAAATGGGAAACCACGGAAAACCATCTTCAGAGCTGCCGATAGTGGGATTCGAACCTACTATCTCCCGGATGCAACAGCCGCGCGCCTCTACCCGCACGGCCAACTCGCCCGGTGCACCAACAGATTATTAAGCCTTCAGTTCACATTCACTTTAAGCAGGAGAATATATTTGAACATATATACCACATTACTGGTTGTAAAGAACTTTCTACCTGAAATTCTGCTGTTTTTATGCTTTGATCTAGTTCCCATGTATGTATATATGCCTATAGTAAGAGTTTTGTCTGTACATTGCTCAGAATTTTAAAAGAATGGTATTTCTGTATCAGTCGTGTCCACAATAAGGAAATGCACTTTTTAATATTCAGTCATCTATGTATTTATTTACGTATGGGCATCACGAGAAAATGGCTGAAGAGAATTAAATGAAAATCAGTATGTAAAGTCGGGGAATGAGCCACTACAATCGAGATTGTAAATAATTTTATTCACACTGGATGAAATGGTAGTTTAGGGGAAGGCACCTGGAATTTAATTTTTAAATACGCATGTTCTTTGTTCTATCGAGAAGTACTACATAACAAAAGTGATAGAAAATACAATTTCTGATCAATTACGCCTTATTCAGTTTTACCATACCGACTATGATAAGAGTGGTGGTGGTGATTATTGTTTTAAGTGGAAGAAGAGCTACGCAACCATCCTCTACATAATACTAATCAGAGAGAAAATTTGGGAGGGGTCCAACACTTCAAAAAATGAAGGTATCGATTGGCCTAAGAAGGACGTGAAAGCGACAGACTCCCTAGGCTTCAATACGTAATCGTCGGGATCAGAAAAGAAGAGTTGACCAAGAGAGATCGTACAGGATCGATATTGCTTGAAGACAAGAGGGAATCATGAAAGAAAGGAAGATTCCCTTTACACCAGATGCTCTAATATCACAGTCGGAAGAAAACTAAATGTGAAGACCTACAATATCGAAAGCTCATAAAACTGATCAACAATAACATTAGTGACCATTGTTTTTTGTGATATGCTTCATCTCTTGCCACTCATTGCCTGCCTGAATATTGGTGGAAAGTAGCTGGGGAATTAGATAACTTTCTTCTTTAGCATGCCACTCCTCTGAATCATAAATTTTCTGATACTACTGGTACGTAACATACTGGTTCATCATAATATTCCAGCTATTTGATCACTACTATGAGGCACTGATTTGAATGAGGAGTGTCCATGGCTGTCTGCGGCCTGGTCATTCCCTGGGAACTTTGGACCGTTAAATCGGCAGCGCGGTACTGTTTGTTAAAAGTGAGATAATGTGTGGTTTCTCATTTGATCGAGTATTTCATATGATAGCACTGCTTTTAATCACAACATTCCTACCAAGTTCATTGTAATGAGCCATGTTGATTTCAGTTGGGAAAAATCACAGACAGTCTTTCTGAGGATGTAAAAAGGCAGGTGGACAGTGAGTGTCCTATTGTAATGAAAACCGCTCAACTTGATTGACTAGCAGTAGGCAAGTGGGCCTGCCATCATAATGAAACTCCCCAACTTGATTGTGACAGACAAAAGCATATCTGCCAACTTTACAAAACCAAAAACCAGGAGATTCTGATATGAAAATCAGGAGATACAATTGGTCAAAACTGCTTATTCTACATGTCTTGCGCAATAGAGTACTATGATATATTTATAAAACTTTTTGTCTCAAAGCCAGACTGTTGCTATATGAGGCTAAAAATTACACATCTCTATTCCCTCACAGGAAGTATGTGAGTGAGATGATCAGTCCCAAAGCATACAGATCATTATGTTTAACCTCCTCCATGCTGAAAGCAATGGAGACAATTCTGGATAAATATATCAGAAGAACGGTGCAACGGAACTCAACGTTACATGAAAATCAGTTTGCAATATAGACCTGGTAGATCCATTGAAGTAGCGCTCCACCAGTTGGTTTGTAAACTAAAGGAAAGTTTAGAATATAAAGAAATTGCACTGGCGGCATTTCTAGATTTAGAAGGAGCCTTCAGCAATACAACCTATGACTATGATCAAAGCATTGGAAAAGAGCAAGGTGAGTAAAACCGTCATCAAATGGATTAAATCCATGTTAGACGGAAGGAAAATAAAAGCAAAAGCAACCCTGTTTGAAGAAATGCTGACGGCTAGGGCCACCCAAGGCTGTGCTCAGAAAGGAGTTCCTTCTCTGCTGTGGAACCTTGTGGTGAACAAAATCATAGCTAGGGCCTATGCTCAACGAACAAGGTTTTCATACACAAGGATATGCAGATGACCTAGTGATTGCAGTACGAGGTATGGTGATGAGTGTTATCCAGGACCTCATGCAAAGATCACTTAACCTTGTGGAGAACTGGTGTCTGGAAGAACAACTATCAGTCAACCTGGGCAAGATAACTCTGCTCCCTTTTACAAGGAGGAAATTAGAGGGAAAGAGATCACTGAAGCTCTTGGGGCAAGATATATATATGGAAGAACAGGCACTGCACCTAGGTGTAATGTTAGATAAAAATCTAACCTGGAATCAACATATAGAAAGGAACATAACTTGGGCCAAGAACTTGCTGTATGCATGTAAAAGAACTGCCGGGAAAACATGGGGCCTAATACCATCAATGGTAATGTGGATATACACAATGATCATTGGACCATTGATGGCCTATGCTGCAATCATCTGGCGGCAGAAAGTAAGCCAAGGAAAAGTCAGTAGTAGATTGCATGGCCTACAGAGAATGGCATGCATAGCCATAACCGCGGCTATGAGAACTTCACCGACAGAAGCCTTGGATATTTTACTAGACCTCTCATCACTATACAATTTCATAAAAGGACAGGCTAGAAAGAGTTCATATAGATTGGCACAATCAGAGTGCAGGAATGCACAAAGACCCAATCTAGGACACTGTAAAATTAACAGAATAATAACAGAGGAAGTTCTACACATGCCTTCTGATCATATGATACCAAAGTACAACTTTGAAAAACTGTTTGAGACCCAGATAATAAAAAAAAGACTGGGATATCAACAAATGGAATACTGAAAAAGAAGGTATAGTGTGGTGGACTGATGGCTCAAAGACTGGGGATGGCACAGGAGGAGGGATCAACGGGGAAAGACCTGAGGGATCAATCCAGATGAGCCTGGGCAAACACACTGCAGTCTTTCAAGCTGAAGTGGTAGTTAACACAACATGTTTTGAAGAAAATCTGAAAATGAACTATAGAAATGAGAACATTTTCATTTTTGTGGACAGCCAAGCAGCCATTAAGGCACTAGAAGCAGTCCGGATAATATCCAGAATTGTCTGGTATTGCCATTCACTTCTCCTGAAGCTCTCAAAGTACAACATTGTCAAAATAATATGGGTACCAGGGTAGGCAGGTATAGAAGGAAATGAAAAGGCAGATAAACTGGCCAGGAAAGGGGCAGAAACACATTTTGCAGGCCCAGAACCTGTATGCGGGATTTCCTAAGGACAAGCCCGACACTACATAGGAAAATTGGTACAAAAGAAACAAGTGGAGAACTGGAAAAATCCTAAAGGATGCAGACTAAAAAGGAACTGATAAAGGACCAAACAAGAAGCATATTAAAGAACTGTTGAAACTCAGCAAAGAATGTGTAGTAGGACTATTGACAGGACACTGCCATCTGAAAAAATACCTACATAGAATTGGAGTAATAAGATACAATATATGTAGAAAATGCAATGAAGCAGAGGAATCAGCTGAACACATACTTTTCGAATGTGAGGCGCTGGGTAGAATTAGACTCTCCACTCTAAGATTACCAGGTGAAGAGAGAGAAAAAAAATCCAAGACCTAATAACAACCTGCAGCTTTGTGAAGGGAGCAGGTATATCTAAGTGGGGATGAAGGAAAAACATGGTAGCAAAAGATCTTAAGAGGTCAACAGTAATTAGGAACTAATATTTAGAGGCCCCATGAAGAAGAGAAGAAAAAGATTAGCGGTCTCTAATAAGCCTACCGAATATAGTATGAACTCATGCTCCACATGTGTGAATCAGTCATGCACTTTAGATGCCATTACTTAGCAAATGCATAGATTAATATATTGCATCAAGTGCCCGCGCGATGCTATTTGGATCAAATAACTCGATGTACCCGTGCTTTGATACGGAATTTTCAGAAAGACTGTCCTTATCGTTTTCCCAACTGAAGTCAACATAGGTCATTACAATGACGCCAGTATAAATGTTCCTAAGGACAAGCCCGACACTACATAGGAAAATTGGTACAAAAGAAACAAATGGAGAACTGGAAAAATCCTAAAGGATGCAGACTAAAAAGGAACTGATAAAGGACCAAACAAGAAGCATATTAAAGAACTGTTGAAACTCAGCAAAGAATGTGTAGTAGGACTGTTGACAGGACACTGCCATCTGAAAAAATACCTACATAGAATTGGAGTAATAAGATACAATATATGTAGAAAATGCAATGAAGCAGAGGAATCAGCTGAACACATACTTTTCGAATGTGAGGCGCTGGGTAGAATTAGACTCTCCACTCTAAGATTACCAGGTGAAGAGAGAGAAAAAAAATCCAAGACCTAATAACAACCTGCAGCTTTGTGAAGGGAGCAGGTATATCTAAGTGGGGATGAAGGAAAAACATGGTAGCAAAAGATCTTAAGAGGTCAACAGTAATTAGGAACTAATATTTAGAGGCCCCATGAAGAAGAGAAGAAAAAGATTAGCGGTCTCTAATAAGCCTACCGAATATAGTATGAACTCATGCTCCACATGTGTGAATCAGTCATGCACTTTAGATGCCATTACTTAGCAAATGCATAGATTAATATATTGCATCAAGTGCCCGCGCGATGCTATTTGGATCAAATAACTCGATGTACCCGTGCTTTGATACGGAATTTTCAGAAAGACTGTCCTTATCGTTTTCCCAACTGAAGTCAACATAGGTCATTACAATGACGCCAGTATAAATGTCGCGATTAAAACCAATGATGTCATATGAAATATTTGATAAAATGAAAACAGCACATTTTCTCACTTTTGGCAAAAGTACTAAGGTTGAAATAATAACAATAATTTATTTTGTCCACCTAATCAATACAATAAATCTTGTCTTTGTTAAATTACATTGATATGTTAATTAAAATGGTACATGTTTCGCCTTACATATAGGCATCATCAGCCATGGTTTAACCTTGAAATAAACCAGGCACCTGATTTACATATAAATAAAACTGATTTATAAAAAGCCTTGAAGAAACTTGAAAGAAAATTAACATATAATAAAAGACAATACTATGAGTGAGAAGTTTATAATTGGGGAAAGTATTTACAATAGTAAGATTGAAAGACTATTAATGTGAGTAAAATGAATAAAACAATAGTTTTGTTTAATTTCCGGATTGAACCGTGTTGTAGTTGTCTGTACATCACGTACAGTTTGCCAACGTTTCAAATACATTGCAGTATTCTTTGTCAAGGCGACTGAAATACCACTACTCGATCCGAGGTAATCAGTCTCCCAGGCAGCAATTTACACTACTAGAGTGCCCTTGTCTTCCTTTGGCCGGTATCTTCATTTTTCAAAGTATTGGATCCCTTCCATTTTATCCCTCTGATTAGCGTTATATAGACGATGGTTGCCTAGCTGTATTTCCTCTTAAAACAATAATCACCACCACCACCACCACCACCACCTGAGTGAGATTGAAAACAGATCTGATTATGAATATCATGACTTATTTTATTTGGGAATATGAAGGACAATGTTACATCAAGTTTTCTTAATAATATACTTGGGTAAGTGACCCTACATTAAATTGCTGCTTACATTAAGATTAGTTTCTTATAGTAATGTTAGGTGATTTTAATAAGTAACTTGTCGAATGGAAGCATTTATGAGCCATAAAAAAAAAAAACAGAGCAGCCATATTAGCTTTTTTAGTGACTAACCTTGCATGATACAACCGTGCCTGAAGCCACTCAGCAGCTGGCAAGCAAATGAACAGATAGCAGAAGTAGGTTACTACCTGATGGTACAAATTTGCGCGATGCATGAGCTGGGAGGAAAAGGAATATAGTGGAGGGGATGATTGTTGCTGTGCTCGCTTACTCAAGACCTTAATCTTTAAGCCATCATGAATACCTCTGTTGCAACACTTCTGCTGCAACAAATGGACTTGCCCACGTAGCTCATTTTGTGCGCTGCTAAGGTTTAACAGCCATAGTGCCAATTTCTACTTACCAGACACCTATGGCTTGCACAAAGAGTGTCATCAGAATTTAGCAATCCCAACAGCAGGTTATGCCATAAGACACAAAAGGAAGGGTTAGTAGGCCTATACCGAAAGTGTATGATATAACAATCTTTTTAATTCTTATGATAAAATGTAACATGTTATAACCTTGAATTCCCAATAAACAATCAACAAAACACAATCTAGAAGTTATAAACATGATTCACAATATAGGTAGGATTACCAAGGAAATGAACTTCACATACTCCTACAAAAAGCACCATTATCACCAAGAAAATTTTTGCCGACTGTTGTAAATAAACCTTCATATGACCTTGCTGCAGTGAGGAGACTTTTGCGTCCCAACGAAACAGCCGAGCCATAGATGCAACCATATTGGATGGGTATCTGTCTTCTTTGTTTTAATACACAATATGCTTTACGGCACACCGATACAGATAGGTCTTACGGTGACGATGGGATAGTAAATCACTAGAGGTGGGAAGGAAGCGACCATGGCTTTAAGGTACAGAGCCAGCATTCGGTTGGTGTGAAAATGGGAAATCATGGAAAATCATCTTCTGGGCTACCAACAGTGGGGTTCAAACCCACTATGTCCAGAATGCAAGCTGACAGCTATGTGACCCAAACCACGCGGCCACTTGCTCGTTGGGTATCTGCTGAAAGACCAGAATAACAAATGGTCCATCGAAACTGGGGAAGCAGCGTTTCAAAAAATGCATGGGTGGTAGTCTGGATGATTGATATGGCCTCATAATAATAATAATAATAATAATAATAATAATAATAATAATAATAATAATAATAATTAACATGGCTGTTACAAATCTGAAAGCAAA
The DNA here is from genome assembly GCF_040414725.1 of Anabrus simplex. NCBI lineage: Eukaryota > Metazoa > Arthropoda > Insecta > Orthoptera > Tettigoniidae > Anabrus > Anabrus simplex. Next base: position 1,144,912,716 of record NC_090265.1, on the reverse strand, counting down.
GAGAAACTACAGACCAAAATGAAACGGGAAATGCACGAGATGGTTTAATAATGAATTTAAAAAATTGGGTAGCAGGTAAGCTATTCTGACCAGCATTGTGAAAGGATTATTTTTCTCAAGAGAATATATGAAGAAAGAGAAGATTTAATACAACAAGTAAAAAGAGATTAGAATCTAATTGTGATGGGAGATTAGAATGCAGTGGTACGCCAAGGAAGAGAAGGTAATGCCATAGGAGAATTTTGACTGAAACAAGGCAATGAAAGAGGAAGTAGGTTGGAAGAATTCTGCACCGATCATAATGTAGTCCTTGTTAATACTTGGTTCAAACACCACAAATGATGGCTGTATACATGGACAAGACTATTAGAGAGAGATTCAGGTGTTTGACTACAAAGCCTTCCCACGAGAAGCCATGGACTGACAACTTGGTCATGAAATGAATATGAAGGAAGCAATGCAAGGAGATTGGATCTAGACAAGTTGAAGGAAAAGGACTGTTTTGAGGAACGTGTTGCACAAGGACTAAGGGTCGTATTCATGAACGAGACTTTGACTTACGTAAGTTCACTTAGTTGAGTTTCGTGGAAGTCTGTTTCATAGACGCAACTTTTACAAAATAGACTCTGGCGTAAGTAGACTTTGGTAAGTTACGATGTGAAGAATTAGATATGAAGTTGGCAATGAAAACAATGGAAGAGCAGTGCAGCGTCTTGTGTCACTCAAGGTTGTTTTCGTAATAAAGCAGTAGAAGAAGAAAGTCAGCTGTTTCCTGCGTTATAGATTGCATTGGACTCTAAAATCAATACGGTTAAATTTCTATTTCTCGGCGATGGATGGAAAGAAAAAATCGCCAGCCTTCAACAACTATGAAAGGGAAGTGTTATTAGAATTAGTGAAAGAGAAGAAAGATACAGTCGAAAACAAAAAGACAGACAGTGTTAATATGAGGGAAAAATTAAAAGCGTGGGAGGATATTAGTGTAAAATTTTGTGGTGTAGCTAACACGAGCAAGAGAAGTGGAGAGCAGTTAAAAAAGTGTTGGAACAATATAAAATTTAGATCTAGGCAACGCAAAATGGAGCAAAGAAAGGAGAGTATTGCAACTGGTGGAGGCCCTAGTGCAAAAGGTGACAAGGATGACAGTTTTCTGGCAATGGTGGAAAGTGTAGTACCTCACCTTAATCTGAGGATTCCAAGTGAGTTTGACAGTGATGGATTCATGGGTGAAGAGGAGACGGAAGAGGAGGTGTTGTATGATGAAGTCGCTGAAGTACTGGAAACATCCGGAGCTGAGAGTGGACCTACATTACTGGTAGAATCATCAGCCGAAAAGGAAGCCACAGAAAGAAGAAAGAGTACAGGTATGTCCAAATGTGTGAATAGACCACGAACTGAGGCAGTGTCATATCTGCAAGCCAGGAGGGAACTTGATGTAGAGCAGATGAAAGAGCTTCACAAACTAAAGATTCAGCAGGAGTAGTAGCTCCATGCAGCGAGGATGAAGTACCAAGAGGAGGTGCATAAGTTGACTATTATGTAGATGAATGAACTCCATCAATTAAAAAAAAAAAAAAAAACTAAATACAACTAATAATGTATATACATATATTAACCTAACCTGAAATGACTAACATTAATGAACACACTATTATTATTATATAAATGGGCACAATTATTATAAAATAGAATTTAGAGCATTAATAAAGCAATTTTATGAAGCAAATGATATTACATAATTGTGGTAATGCATTTATGAAAGGGTAATGTTGTTATTTTAGATGCCACAGAACACTTTTAGTTAAAATATCGTTCTATGATGCGTCTTCTGGCTACAGCTCCCAACATTTGAGGTGTAGGTCGGTCATGATGTTCACCACCGTCATTCCCTTCATCAGGTTCTTCCAGGAGACCACGATCTGCAGCAATGTTATGAAGTACAACGGTAGCCACAATGACCGGAGGTATGTTGCTTAATTTAAATGTAAACTTTCTTGATAAACACTGAAATTTTTTCTTCCAGCTTCCGAATGTTCTCTCTACTACGTTTCTAGCAAGAATGTGAGAAGCATTGTATGCTTCTTCAGCTGGTGTTTGAGGATTAATAAGGGGTGTCATCAAGAATGGCCTGCAAGCATAACCGCTATCTCCAACGAGTAATCCACGTCGCTGTCCCGTTTCAAATTGTAAACAAATCCTGCTGTTGTGAAAATTCTATTATCATGTGTAGAACCCGGCCAACCTGTCACGAAATCAATAAACCATCTCGTGGTTAACTATGCCCTGACAATTGAAACTAAAAATTCCTTTCCTATTACGGAAAACCTCAGCATGGTCGCCACCTGGACTTATTATTGGTACATGGGTGCAATCAATAGCTCCAACCACTCCAGGGAATCTGGATCTTTCATACACACGACGCGCATTATTTCGACATTCAGCTTCATTTGGGAACGAAACAAACTGTGGTCTCTTTCGGGCAATCAGGATCGATATTCTTCCGATTATTCTACATACTGAGAGCTGGCTTACTCCTCGTAAATCAGCGGAGTCAATTTGGAAGTTACCTGAAAACCATGGAAGTGCGAAAGGCTATTGTAATTACCATTAGAATGCATTAATCTGTACTGATCATCCCTTAACCTAACTAGATAACACAATGAGTAGAAAGTGCAAAAACTTTGCACTGCAGTAACAACAATTTTACTCTTACCTGTACCATAATATCTTAACGAAATTAGCAACTGTATTATTGGAGGTATGGGTGATCCTCGATTACTATATTTCTGTAATTCGTCTTCAAACATCGTTAGTACATCTAATACTGTAAGTTTGTCGAATCTATATCGTTTTCTGAACTCATTTCCTGTATAAAATTCAACTGGGTTCTGCGCATCTCTCATAATATGCCGAGGATTAGGCACAACGTACTGAATAATTTCCTGGATCTTTTCAACATCGTCTACAAAATTAACTACATCAGCAATATCTGCCATTTTATTATTTTTCTTATCTCAGAGTCTACTTAAGTACGGAACATCGGCGACTTGGAAGTAAGTCGCCATCTAAGTTTACTTACTTCCAAGTAGCGATTATGAAATGGAAATGGCGACTTACTGCCTCCTAAGTCTAAGTCTAAGTCAAAGTCTCGTTCATGAATACGACCCTAAATGAGAAGGCTGAAGGAAGCAATAGATGAAGAGTGGACAGTCATTACAAATAACATCAGCAGGGCTGTTGAGGAAAGGTTCAGATAAAGGCACGACCAAGGCCCTGTCCTAACCATCCGCACGTCCAAACCAATCGTGTTTCCACACGAAACTAGAGGCCTAGGGCCGCTTCGCGGCTTCTGACCATCCAGACCAATGGTCTTGTCCATGACAAGAATCCTAACCGCCCAGACCATGACAAGAATCCTAACCGTCCAGACCAATCGTAATGTCCACGGCAAGAATCCCAACCATCCAGACCAATCGTCTTGTCCACGGCAAGAATCCCAACCGTCCAGACCAATAGTCTTCCGCCCAGACCAATCGCGTTTCCTCATGAAACTAGGGGCCTAGAGCCACTGCATGACTTCTAATAGTCCAGACCAATGGTCTTGTCCAAATCAAAATCCTAACCTTCCACATGGCAAAAACCAATCCAGACCAAAGGTCTAACCAATGTAACAATAATTACCACCACCAACTATCGAAGTACCACTCATTAGGCCAAGGGCCGCTTCGCAGCTTCTAACTTGGGGGCTTATGCCCCCAGACCCCTTTTGCTTGATCCAGACCAATGGCTTTGTCACTAACCTACCCTAACCAATGGAGGGGTCACGCGGGATACTAGAGGCCTAGGGCCGCTTCGCGGCTTCTAACCTGGGGGCTTGTGCCCCCAGGCCACCTTTGCTTGATCCAGACCAATGGCTTTGTCACGAGATTCATAAATTCAAAAGTAGCGCCGCGGCACTAGGACTAGTTCTTTATATAAACAGTTGGTAGCTCTGTCCACCGCACGATCAAGCCCTTCGCGAGCTGCAAACGAGAGAGAAACAAATGACAGTGCAATCGCGCCTAGATGCGTGCGCTGGAAAATGTAAGTTTTTCTGAATTTTTACCCCCTTGCCTACTTATGGACAACTAATATGGGAACACCTATCGAAGGAAGAATTAAGGGAAGTATTATCGGACCTTCATGTTTTCTTATATATATAAATGATATGAGTAAAGGAGTGGAATCGGAGGTAAGGCTTTTTGCGGATGATGTTATTCTCTATAGAGTGATAAATAAGTTACAAGATTGTGAGCAACTGCAACGTGACCTCGAAAATGTTGTGAGATGGACAGCAGGCAATGGTATGTTGATAAACGGGGTTAAAAGTCAGGTTGTGAGTTTCAAAAGTAGGAAAAGTCCTCTCAGTTTTAATTACTGCGTTGATGGGGTGAAAGTTCCTTTTGGGGATCATTGTAAGTATCTAGGTGTTAATATAAGGAAAGATCTTCATTGGGGTAATCACATAAATGGGATTGTAAATAAAGGGTACAGATCTCTGCACATGGTTATGAGGGTGTTTAGGGGTTGTAGTAAGGATGTAAAGGAGAGGGCATATAAGTCTCTGGTAAGACCCCAACTAGAGTATGGTTCCAGTGTATGGGACCCTCACCAGGATTACCTGATTCAAGAACTGGAAAAAATCCAAAGAAAAGCAGCTCGATTTGTTCTGGGCGATTTCCGACAAAAGAGTAGCGTTACAAAAATGTTGCAATGTTTGGGTTGGAAAGAATTGAGAGAAAGAAGAAGAGCTGCTCGACTAAGTGGTATGTTCCGGGCTGTCAGCGGAGAGATGGCGTGGAATGACATTAGTAGACGAATAAGTTTGAATGGCGTTTATAAAAGTAGGAAAGATCACAATATGAAGATAAAGTTGGAATTCAAGAGGACAAACTGGGGCAAATATTCATTTATAGGAAGGGGAGTTAGGGATTGGAATAACTTACCAAGAGAGATGTTCAATAAATTTCCAATTTCTTTGAAATCATTTAGGAAAAGGCTAGGAAAACAACAAATAGGAAATCTGCCACCTGGGCGACTGCCCTAAACGCAGATCAGTATTGATTGATTGATTAAAAGTGAGATACCTGAAAATGGTTCTAGGGCTTTCAAAATATGCATGGTCTCGCTACACTTGTGCTGGTGAGGGAAACATTTTTAGTAGAGGACCTGAGGTTGCAGCTGCTCTTGCCAGCTACAGCTCCATACACTGTTTTCCTGCAAGTGTTGCAAAGGAAACAGAATAACATAACATTTTTACAACACCTCGGCTATGCAAACCAACGTCCGGATGGAAGCAGAATATGAACTGAGGCACTTAGCGAGACGATTAGCAATGCATGGTTTCCACCATTGAATTTTCAGATGTGTTTCCATGAGGCAACGGACGAGTGCATTTGCGGTTTATGCAAAACAAAACAAAACAAAACAAAACAAAACAAAACAAAAAAAATGTGTGAAAAATATCAAGTCATGACGTGTGCCAACAGAACAGAATCACTGACAATTCTATTTTTTAAAAATTGTAATGTACTCTCTACGCCCACTGGGTGCATCTCTCATTATTATTAGTATTAAAAAGAAGTAAATAGGCCTAAATATTGTTACTTGGGTAGTAAAATAACGATCACAGAAATAAGGAGGACATAAATGCAGACTAGCACAACCAAGTCTTAATTAAGAGAAACTTCCTTAATTCAAACATTGATTTAGGAATTAGATATCTTTGAAGACTTTCATCTGGAGTGTGGCAATGTATGGAAGTGAAACATGGACATTAACCTGCTCAACAAAAGAAGAGAATAAAAGCTTTTGAAATGTGGTGTTAGAAAAGAATGCTAAAGGTGCGAAGGGTAGATAGAATCATCAATGAAGAGAGAATGAATCAAATTTGTGAGACTATGATTTGGCAAAATTTGACCAGAAGAACATCTAAAAGACATCAAGGACTTGCTGGGTGTTACATTAGTTTTTGAGAGAAATATAGGTGGTAAAAACAGAAGGGGTAGACCAAAGTGTGAATATGAAAAAAATGGAAGTTATCAGACACTTCAAAATGTGAAGACATCGGCCAAAGAAAGAAAGCCACGAAGGGCGTGAAAAAGAAAGAATCCCTAGGCCTCGTAACCTAATACCGTCGGGGTTTGAAAAGAAAAGAGCTGATCAAGAGAAGTCTGATAGGATAGATGAACGTGAGGAGCCTGGCACAAATATGCGGAAGAAATGCCACAACTCAGCTAAAGGCCCTGTGGTCGCCAACCCATGCTCCCAAGTTGAGAGCCCCTGGGGCACTTTTAGTTGTCTCTTGTGACAAGCAGGGGATACCATGGGTGTTAATCTACCGCCCCCACCCAGAGGGGTCAAGTACCTAGTTACAACACAGCAACCGCTTGAAGAAACATTTACGACCCATCTGAAAGAAAGCACCACGTGCATTATTGGCCATGAACGACATTAAAAACGTCCGGTGTTCATCCCTGGAGACGGCAGCTGTTCCAATTAAAGATCACTCCTATCATCGCCTATGGTCTAACACTGATATAGGAACACCTGACAGAATGCAAAATGGAAGATACTGAGAAAGTAAAAGCAATTTTCCTGAAAACAATGTACCAAAGATCACCCTATGTAGACTTGTATATCTAATAACTAAAAAAGAAAGCTTTTTTTCTGGAAGATCTGAGAAATTCCTGCCAGCTACCAGTAACAGCAGCATGGGATCAAACGATTCAACAATGAAAAGAGAAAATGAACAGTGTAAAACTAGAAGTTTACGCTTTTAGATACAGTTAAACTGATACTGGACTACAGCTATTAAGACTTTTTTTTGTTGCTATTTTGCTTTACGTCACACCAACACAGATATGTCTTATGGTGACGATGGGATAGGAAATGCCTAGGAAGTGGAAGGAAGCGGCCGAGGCCTTAATTAAGGTACAGCCACGGCATTTGCCTGGTGTGAAAATGGGAAACCACGGAAAACCATCTTCAGGGCTGCCGACAGTGGGGCTCGAACCCACTATCTCCCGATTACTGGATACTGGCCGCACTTAAGTGACTGCAGCTATCGAGCTCGGTATTAAGACATGTAGTGACCAGATTAGGCCAAGTGACCATGGATTTCACCACTAATTATGTACATTTAAAGTATTCCATGAACAAACCAGTGAGTGTATATGTGAACTGTGCGGGAGAGAATGTGGAAAATATCACATCCAGTGGTGCACAAAATGGTCAAAATCAATAAGAGCTTACAGTAAGGATTTAAAATAGTACATGCACAAGACAATCCACACTAAATTATTGGCCAGTGATTGCAATAAATAATATTAAATTAAAATTAAAGCTTTAGTATCCTAATATCTCCTATTCATTATTCTCATTCGATTCACTTACATTGGCTCTGCCTCTCATCGTTGTCCCGTTAAAATACTTCGAAAGGCCCTTGAACTGGGACTCATCGACGTGAGCATCTCCAGCCATGATCTGAAACTTAAAAATGAAAATCTTACTAAAATACTATCGACATACTTGGGGAATGTGTAATAGATATGAAGAAAGAAGATCCCATTAGGCTTTCTACTTTTTTTTTTTACCTGCAATACTACAGCAAAGAATGTAAGGACTATGAACAACTACCCGCTTACACAGACTATATAATCAAGGAATATACGAGAATGTTCTGTTCTGTTCGTGAAGTTTATTTGGGCTCGTTATTTCACCCAATATACGAGAATGATCTTAATTGCACAAAAATGCAGCATAGAAATCAAGGCTCAAACAATGTTGCCACTATAGAAAATCATTATAGGCCTATATATATATATATATATCAAATACAGGAGAGATAATACGCGACACTGAGCGAGATATCGAGGGACAGCTACTGGAGCCCACTCTAGCGGATAGCCCTGAACAGTACTGATTCTCTCATAAGAGCACGTGTATTTGTGTGTGAAGTTTTTGGTGTTATTTATGAGTTTTCAGTGAGTTGACATAAATAGATAGTAGTGTGTGTCATTCCTTGATATCTCCTCTCAACATGAGGGGAAAGGTATGTGCTGTGCTTGGCTGCAGTAATTACGAAGTAGAGAAAAATGCGCGGCCGTTCTTCAGGTTCCCTCGTGACAAGAACACGTAAGTAATACTGTGTTTGCATATATATTCTTCCAGTGACAGAGATTTTTATAGTACTTCATAATCTTCTGACCTGCTCGACCCACATTTTAACTGGCATAAAATGTAATACACATATTTTATTCTATAGTGCAGCAGTTAACCTTCAATACCGATGTGTTGTTGTAGGTGTGATCTGTGGGTTTCGAAATGTCACAGAAGCGATTTGGATAAGATGTGCAAGAAAAATGAACGTTACGCTTATATAAGAATTATAAGATCTGTTCAGATAATTTCCAGGCCAGTGACTTTAGAAATCCTCGACAATACAGCCAAGGGTATGTTACATTTTTGCTCTAATTGTACGTAAATATTCCTTAAAGCATCACTATCGACAACATTTTCATACTTTTCTTTCTTTATCCCTCCTCTCAGATTAAAGCCGGGATTTTATAGATTATCTTTCTGTTAGTAGGCTTCATGTTAGGAGGAAAATTGTCCAGCTATTAAATGTCAATTCGCCGGGCTGAATGGCTCAGACGGTTAAGGCGCTGGCCTTCTGACCCCAACTTGGCAGGTTCGATCCTGGCTCAGTCCGGTGGTATTTGAAGGTGCTCAAATACGTCGGCCTCGTGTCGGTAGATTTATTGGCACGTAAAAGAACTCCTGTGGGACTAAATTCCGGCACCTCGGCGTCTCCGAAAACCGTAAAAGTGTAGTTAGTGGGACGTGAAACAAAAACATCATCATTATTATTATTAGTATTATTAAATGTTAATTCATTGCACCATATGTGTAAGGAATATCTTTCTGTTAGTAGGCTTCATGTTAAGAGGAAAATTGTCCAGCTATTAAATGTTAATTCATTGCATCATATGTGTAAGGAATGTGCCGATATTTTTATTGACAAGTGTCTTAATGTGATGATACAATGTTTCTAAATGAGAAAAAAGACAAATCCAACCGTAAGAGTTAAGGCAGAAATGCTAAAGCTAAAAAAGTAATGCATAAATGAAAGATCACGCCATTTCACACCAGTCCATTTCACTTCTTGTTTATATGTCTAATTTCATTCTTTGAATAATAACCTTTTAAACAATTCTTCATTCATTTATCCAGAATTGCTTTGGCAACTTCGAAGTTAATATCGCAATAACACTTTCTTTCTAGAAGTAATTTATTTATACATTTCCGTATATACATTTCCATTGATATTTGAATTTAGCGCGATTTGTTCAGGTCAAGTCACTAGGAGCACCACATTCGAATTGTCTCCCATTTTAGCAAGGCGAAATCCTTAAGTGTCGCGTATTATCTCTACTGTATTTGTATATATTCTTCTTCCTGTTCTAGTACTTCTTCTCGATGGATATGGGCTCCCATAATTTTGCCCAGGAAGGTATCCTGATTTAAAAGTAAGACACTAAAGATTAGTGGCGGCTCGTGACAAAATTTTTAGGGTGTTCACAAGATTTTTGTTCATGTCTCAAATCAGCAAAAAATTAACATAGGTACAAAAATTATTTCACTAACAGTTCCTTGTACGGTTCCTTCTTCACAAATAATTTGGTAGAACCCCTGTAACCGTGGATAAATTTTATACGAGACTAATTTGTTAGTATAGAACTAAAGTAAAATGCACAATAACTTTATTACACTGCGAATATTGAAGGATGCGAGCACTATTCTTGGTTTTTAAATAGCACCAACTTCACCTGGGTGTTAGTGTAGAACCAAACAAAACCCCATGGTCTACCAGCTTTTTTGACCGCCATCTCACCGTCAGATAGCTCCTCAATTGTAGCGGACCTCGAACCAGCCATCAGATCCAGGTTAAAATCCCTGTCCTGGCCGGGAATCGAACCCGGGGCCTCCGGGTAAGAGGCAGGCACGCTACCCCTACACCACGGGGTCGGCAGAGTTCTACTGTGTCATATGTTAATTATTCTCGTCTTGGAAATTATAGACAATACTACCGTAGGGAATTCAATACTGGCGTTTTTGTGTGTATGAGAATTTTCATGTTTATTTATTTTTGCACTCAAATGAGCAAGGTCTGTGCACCCAGCTGAATTCCATTCACTTCTTTCTTTGTTGAACAATAAACAGGGCAAACAAAAAAAGCGCGTTCCTAGATCTACATCCACAGAGCCACTTGCGTGTTTCGTACACTTCTCTCTTAAACTTACGCCTATACTCGCGTTTGTCAGTTTTTGTAAATTTTTCGATAATCAAATCTGGTCTGTTCGGTCCAAGCATTTTAAATTCTAACTTATCCTGATAGGTTAATATTTCACTGGTTAAAATTACCTGAACCGAATTCATTTCCTCTTACACAAAGAATACCATCGTCACAAACCATACAAACACAGAAGCAGAACAGAACACTTAAATTAATTTCACTTGAAAAGATTTTCCAGTCACAAGGTAAAGAAAACTTCTTCCCGAGATTACAAACACCTGTTCACAACGAGCTAGAAAATGCCTATTCAGAATTAGGGTACTAGCGAAATCTGCCGGTAATGTAATGCAATAGTAGTTCCTGGGAGGCTGTGGCTAACCGTAATAGGGGAGGTGGCGGATTGTGGTCAACTGTCATACTGCCACTGGGTTGAGGGTGGCTCTAGACGAGAAGGCACGTACCTTGCCGTGCTCTTCGCTAATGGGAATATCAGTGCAGAAAACCAGGACGTCATCTGCTTTGCGCATGCGTATAGTCTTCAGCACAATAGCGCATTATCCAGTGTGCTCGCTGCACTGTCAGTCAAAACGAACAACTGTCGGTGTAACGGAGCTTCGATATAAGTCGAGTGTTTTCGATCGATTGTCGAAATCAGGTCGAAAGAAAGGAAAGTTTTAAATTATCCATGAATCCGCAAATATGTATTAAAACTAGGTGTTCACGTGCTCCTGTGCTCCTGAGAGCCCACCGCCACTGCTAAAGATACATCTAAAGGCCGGTCTCCACTGATTAACATTTGACAACAACATGTTAAATGTTACCTGGTGACACCATCAACATGTTAAATGTTGAATACAGTTCCATTTAACATTGGGTCCACACTTAATAATCATGTTAAAACTTGATATTCTTTGATTATATATAGGTAGTTCATCATATCAATTTGTGGTAATGCATTTAGGTGGTGTCTAGTATTTTCAAACAAAGATAATGGAATCAGATGAAGAGGATTTGGCCTTTGTTATTGCCACTGTTGCTTCTTGTTATGATTTAGAAATGCAGTCTTATCAGACACATTTCCTCCCCTCATCCTGCTCATTGCTTCAGAAGCAAACCTCTATGAACTTGGTCCACTCCCGCCCCCCCCTCCTCCCCGCGCGCACACCGACTTCAGATTTTTCTGATTTTTTCTCAATACTCGACTGTACTGAGAGCGGGGGAGACGCTAGGTTTTTTTCGATGCACTCGTGGGAATAATTTATACCTGGAAACTGTCGGCTTTCTTCGCTTTATCTCTGTATTCCTTTGAAGAGACATCCCGCAAACAAGGCCTTTCTATTCTGTCATTAATTAAGTCCAAAGTAATCTTACTCCACTCCATTTCTGACTACAAATTTTAGTGTAGTGCAGAGGGAACGACATGCGTGCGCGTACCGGTACCGGTACTGTATTTGTAGCTTATAACCAAGAGAATGGGCATTGCGGAGTGTTGTAACTATAATCCTACTTCACGAGAAGCACGTCGTTTGCGTCGTTTGGCTATCTGTTGACATGGAAACGGCAAGGAAGTTGCCGAAGCTGTGGCAACATCTCACGAACAACGAATTGACTTGACATGTTTTCCACTTGGAGCGGAAAACACGCCAACATGTTAAAAGTGTTAAACTCAACGTTCTGAGTTAACATGCAAAGTCAATTGGAAGACACAATCATAATATACATATCAACTGTAACATGTTAAATTTAACATGTTGGTGTTAAATGTTAATCAGTGGAGACCGGCCTTAAAACGAAAGTCCTGAGTGAAATAAAGGCCTGTTTTCACATGTAGGACTGTGCTTCGGCTGTGCTTCGACCGTGCTACGGCGGTGTCGCCTACTCTGTCTTTTCACATGTAGGACTGTGCTGCGACTGTGCTGTGGTCATGTGGTCCTTGTTCATTGCATCTGTGCTCACAGGTTGGAGACATGGATCCGAACGAAGAAGACGTAGTTATTGCCTGCGCAGCGTACATTGTTTTACAACAAAAGAAGAAGAGAAATAAGAATTATAAAGGCATTCATGTTGTTGAACTAAAATTATCACTTGTTCGTCTATTTTTAAGGAAGACAACTGCGTCACCCTACTACTGCAGACTATCACACAATGTATCTCAACCAACGAGCACAGTACTCAGACAGTGCATTGCGCACTCTATGTTATTCTGTGCTCGTTGGTCACTGGATCACGTACGACCGAGTGCTTCCGATTACCACCGAAATGACACGGAAGTCCGGCTTGGCGACACTAGGGCGACCGTTTCTAATTTTCACATGTGGTACTGTGCTGAGACCAGGCGACGACTGTGTGGGCCGTAATCGCTCTGCTTGGCGATCCATGACAGCACGGTACCAACACGGTAGGGACACAGTCCTACATGTGAAAATACTCAACTGCTGTTCAATGTAAATGGAATGGTTTATACTGTTTGGCGATTGCGGACGACACAGCACGGTCGAAGCACAGTCGCAGCACAGTCCTACATGTGAAAACAGGCCTTAATAGAGCCCATAACTTCTCCAACAACCAAAAAACAAAAGTCAAAACTTCACTTATATAAGAAAAATAAATGACATGCGAGTAGCAGTAGAGTTGGGCGCACGAGAGTTGAAGTCTGACATTTCAGCGGCGAAAGCAGTAATTACGAAACACCCTGCGTTGTTATAGTTACCTCAATCTGCTGCATATCACCCTTTCATACAGGCTGAATATCGAATCAACTATGTTGCCCTAATGCAATTCAATAAACTTTGACCCGCTCCCAAGCTCGCGCTAATAATTCCGACATTTAAGACAGAACACATCTTTACCGAAAATATGAGATTTCTTATTCACTAAACTGACAATAACCTCAACAATTGCACATGTCAGATAGAGCATAGAACTGTACAATTAGCAACGAAAATACTATTCAAGAAACAAACACTTAAATTATTACGTAAACCAGTAAAAACTGACACAGCTAACACAGTACTACTCAACATCACAAGAGCGACTGAGAACAAGACAACCCACGTGGCGATAGTGTTCTTAAACGTGGCATCTCTGTTATCGTAGCCATAGCAACAGACCATTTTCGAGCAGCGTTAGTCAACTTTTCTCGCCGGTGGCGCTAAACGTGGCACGCGTGGCAAAAAATCTGCCTGTTCACTTCCGAAGATACCGACGTGCCCAGGCAACCACACCAGGGTTAGGCTTCTCGTCCACTGGATGCATACACTTCGACTGCGACGTAGAGCGTGTACGAGCGAGCTAAAGCAATCCATTGTCGTACGACAGTGCATCGACCTTTGCACGTGTTTTTCGTCTGATAGCAGCGGAGTCAATCTTAGCTCGGTGATGTGATCATGGTCTTCCATGATGATGCATTTCTACTGTATGCTTTGGAGGTGGCTTTGCTTGCGAGGCGAAGAGCCCGAAAGAGGAAAATGTAGTGGTTAAATTAAATTTTGAGCAAAAGGCGTCGATTTGGTGAATTTTGACACTTATATGACGATCTTCAAGTTAATGAAGCTCAACATTTTGGTTATTTTCCGATGAGGAAAGGAACTTTTCAGTACATATTATCCAAGGTAGAGGATCGTCTGCAGAAGTACAGTAATTTCAGACACACCATTGAACCGCAGAACGTCTAGCACTAATATTAAGGTAAGGATAATTTAAAAGTATTTATACATGACAGGTATTACAAATCGGAATCATACCATAAATCATTACATGATGCAATTAATGCGGTAACTAATATATTAATTAAGAAAACAATATGTCACTGAAAAATAAACAGTAGAAACATCCAATGCCCTGTTGCCGGTGATCAAAATTCTCATAGTATGAAGCTATGCTAGAATCAGTGAAAGTGAAATTATTAAGTTGACTATATGAAAATTGAGATGATGAACCTCTTGAAGATTGATTACGTCTCTATCTTCCTGGCTGTTCTACCAAGAAAACATTTATTAATTCCATCCGTACACGTAACTTGTTTTTAGGTGGTACTTCACGCAAATGTGGTAGAAGACTAACCAAAAACTGGTAGTTGCTGTCTCCATCATTTTGTGCTCTTATCTGAAAGAAAACGGTTTCTTGTTTTCAATCTTAAGAAGTATTTCGTCTCAGTTACATGTTCATTCTTCTTCTCACGAGGGCAATGAAATGTTTTATTTTCTGTAATATTCGTTGTTTCATTACTCGATTTTGAACATTCCCCTTCGCGATCATCGTCATCAGGTTGTGCATTATCTTCCTGATTTGAGTCTGTTTGGGCTGTATTGGAGGTACTAGGACCGTCGAAAAATTCATCTATTGTGTTGTTTGTTATATCAGGAACGCTGCTTTGCATGCTTTTTGGTTGTATAATATCAGTAAAAGAACTCATTTGGTTGAAGAAAACCCATGTATTTGACGATTCTATACCACTTCCAGATTTTGTTTCGTTCATTTTTTCAATTCTCTCCTAAACGAATCCCTGAGATTTCTCCAACTTTTCTTAACTTCCTCAACTGAAATAGAAAGGAAAACGCAGCGAAATTATACAACAGTCAAGTGAAAAGGTAAGGAACTGTTGTAACAGATCATTTGAGGTGATGAAATTTACTTTACTACAATTCAAACTTGTATGCTATTCACATTCACAAAGAACATCAAATAAATTAATTTCATTAAATCACAACAAATAAACCAATGAAAACATTGCACATACCAATTTTTAAATAATAGCCGTTAAGTTCTTTTATTAAATTACATTTTAAACAGTACAACTTGAGCAACCAACCAAAGTGGATGTGTGGTAAGGCGAGTGCGGTGTAACAAGATTGGCATTGAGCAATATCGAACGGCAATCGGTAGCTGGCAGCGCAGGCAGAAGAAGACGACAGGTCATGCGGCGAACAAGAAGAGCTGGGGAAGATCGGCGAGGCTATCTTGGCAGCAACGGTGATAACTATGCTATTAATTATAGGGGGCGTGGAGATGAATCCAGGCCCTGATATGAGCTGGGAGGACTGGGAGAGAATCAGGGGGCTGATAGGAGACGCTGTAAAACATATTCTGGAGATGCACTGTTAAAGGACATGAGAAAGGAACAAGACAAGGGATTTGAAGATATGAAGGCATGGTTCAAGGAACAGTGGGGAGTTACGGAAAAAGAATAGAGGAGAATGAGAGAGCAACGGGAGTGCTATAAGAGCAGGTAAAAATCTGGAAAAGGAAGTGGCGTCTCTGAAGAATGAGCTCGGTCTCGTCAACCAAGAAAGGATGAAGAAATGTATATATGGATTACAGGAAGAGTGGAGTAAAAATAAAGTGAAGCTTATATATGAAGTGGAGGACCTCGTCCAAAACAAGCTGAAACTTAACTTCAGTGAAAAATATGGAAGATGTCAAAGGAGTAGGAAAAGTGAAAGGTAGGAGACCAGTGAAAGTGAAGTTAATGTCAACCATAATGGCGGATACAGTGTTAAAAACGCAAGGAACTTACAAGGTGAAAGGATTTGGATAAACAAAGTCTTGGGAAGAGAAAGGATTGAGAATATGAAAATCCTACGAAAATATTACGCAGAGCTAGACACCAAGGCCTCAAAGCATTTAGTAAGGTCAATGGTTGGTGGTAACAAACGATGTCTGGTGGCGTGTTTGGACTGTAACAAAATTAAAAGGCATGAAGTAAGAACTTAAACAGGAAGAGGAACGATCGAAGGACGGGAGTACGCACAAGAGTAGGAAGAAAACGTGGTAATGATGGCCGAAGCGCCGAGTAAATAAAACAGTGCAGTGCAAGATAGTGTGAGTGAAATATCAAATGTGCAGGTTCACGAAGTGTTAACAGGTAGTGTTCCGAAAGGAAAAGAGGATACATTGATTGCCGACCTGGGGGGACAAGAAAGAGAGAAACCTTATGACCAAGGGAGGAAGCGGGAGACTGAAGGACCTGAGGGGGAAAAATAAAAAGCTTAGAAGATAAAGACAGGAAGGATGAAACTAAAGCGTCAAAAATGATGGCAGGGAGGTATAAGCAGAGAGCGACAGGATGACGAGAAGTAAGAATAAAGATGGTGGTTTGGAAGGTAGGGAAAGAAAGCTGTAACTAAACTGGAAGATAGGCTTTGTTAATATTGAAACTGTATTGAGGTAATATAAAAGTGAAAAATTTAATGGAAAGTTTTTATATTGTTGCGTTTTTGGAAACATGGCTAGAAGTACGCAGGGAAATAACTTGGGGTGATTCACGGTGGGGCACAAGTCAAGGAAGAGATTAAGCAAAATGGGCCGTGCGCCCGGAGGATTAGCGGGGCTAGTCAAAGAAGAGTTGAATGAATGTATAGAGCATGTTGAGAGTGACACTGAAGGGGATTATGTGGATAAGATTTAAAATGGGGAGAGAGGCAGAGAGAGAGAGAAACATGTGTGCTTGGCTTTTGCCTACAGTCACCCCAAGGAATCTCCATATGCAAATGATAAGTTCTTTGAGGAATTATTATTAGAAACTAGTATAATTACAGGGAGGCATGAGGAGGACGGAATATTGTTACTTAGAGACTGGAATGCCAGAATAGGCGAACGAAGTCCGAGGTATAGTAAAGAAGGAGAGTTGATAGTAGGATCAGAAAGGAGTAGTAATGCTGAGGTAATGAATAACTACGGTAGAAAACTTTTAGAATTATGCGAACTCGGGAATTTCTTAATTCTGAACGGCTATTGGGAGGCGGACAGAGAAGGTAAAATGAACTATATTACAGAACAAGGGGGAAGCGTTATTGACTTAGTAATGAGTTCAGAGAACTTGCTAGATAACATCAAAGCATAGTGGTGGAGGACTGGACCGAATCGCACCACGCTCCGGTATGGGTAGTTTGGTAAGGAGAGAGGAAAGCAAATAGGAAGAGATAAAATGTCCGATAGAGCGGGGTAGTGGTTATATATATGGACAAAGAACTCAAAAGGAGAGCTAGACGCACTTATGGATAAAGCAATACAATTAATTGGAATTGGATGGGAAAGGGCGCTGAAGGAAAATAATATAGATAGGGCGCTGGAGTCATAGAATACCCTGTAAGGAGAGTGACATGGGCAGTCGAGCACAGCAGAAGGAAAAATGTAGAAGGGAATGGCTGGTATGACAGGGCATATGAGATCTGCAGAACAGCAGCGTTAGGAGCGTTAAAAGAGCATAGAGCAAAAGGAGGGAGCAAAGATCGTGAAGCATTTTGCAGGCTGAGGAATGAGCACAAAAGTGAAATTGCGGTAAAGAAGAAGCAGTGGTCGAAGGACCAATCAGAGCTAATAAACAGGGAATGCAGAATGAATTGAACTGAAAAAATATAGCAGAGAATAAATATGATCAATAAAGGAGGGAAGGGACTGAAGAAAATGAATATTGAATATGTACAGTGGTTGACATATTTTAGCGAGCTATTAGGAGAAAGGGATGATTGGGAGTATAAGGAAAGAAAGCAGGCCTTGTGGTCTAATGTGGAAGTAAGTATACACGAATAGATAGGGATTTCACGATAGAAGAAGTACAGGGGGTGACTGGGAAACTGATGATGAAATCAGCGGGGGGGGGGGGGGATGGCATTAGTAATGTATGCTGGAAACAAAGAAGTAAATACAGTCAGATGTAGAAGGAATTGTAAAGCTATTCAACAGGATTTTCAACGGGGCGGAAATACCGAAGGAATGGGAATATAGGATAATATGCCCAATATATAAAAAGAAAGGGAATATAAATTTACCTAATAACTACCGAGGTATAACTCTTTTAGATTCATTGAGCAAAATTTACACAGGAGTCTTAGCTAATAGACTAAGGGGTTGGACTGAAAATAACGGTATAATCTCAAAATATCAGGGTGGATTCAGAAAGGGGAGGCAAACAATAGGTAATATCATGATTGTGAAATTGCTAGCGGAGAAATACATGGTGCGATCGATTTTGAGAAAGCATTCGACACGGTGAGTAGAAGAACGTTAATAGAAAAATAAGGGAGGTTGGGATTCTCTAGGAAAATTATACGTGCGGCAGAGGCGCTGTATCAGAGAGTACATAGTAGCGTCAAACTAGAGGACAATGTAATAAGCGAATCGATAGAATGCAAGCTGGGTCTAAAACAAGGCTGCAAATTATCGCCCATATTATTTGTACTATTTATAAATGATATACTGGATGGGCAAGGAAGGGCTAGGTGGACTGTACCGGCGATAAATGGTCGCTGAAAATTAACAATAACAAATCGGAGACGATGATTGCAAGTAAGAAAAGAAGGGTAAAAGTAAGGGAATGGAGTGTACATGGGGCAAGAATAGAGGAAGCAGAGAGATTAGAATATCTAGGAGTGATACTAAATAGAAAAGGAGGTTGGGATTATCACATCCAGAGACGCTAATTGAGAGGGGTTGCAGCTCTCGCAGCAACAAAAATTCTAGTCTCCAAGTACCCAGGGGTTAGCTATAAAATACTGAGGCTAGTACTAAGAACTCTGGTCCTAAGAAGAGCTTTATATGGGGTTGAATTGTGAGGATTTGAAAAGAAAAGGGCCAGCCTGAATCAAATAATATATAAATTCAGTAAGGCTGTTATGAGATTACTGCAATGTACAGCCAATGTGGGAGCATTAATCTTATGCGGAGAGTTTATCGAGTTAGATCCCGTTAAAAGGGTATTAAATTATTGGTCTAGATAAGATAGGTTGGCGGCGGTATTCTGCTGCAAGAAGCATATAGATATGAACTGGAAGGAATGCATGATGAATGTTGGCTGGCAAAAATCAAAAGTTTTGTTGAGGAACTGGGTTTGGGATATATTTGGCGGGATGAATGGAAGAGCAATAATAGCAGAATGCAGAAGGCCCTGACAATGAGAATTAAGGACATCCAGATGCAGAATTGTTTGGAAGAATGTAGAGAAAGGCCTTCGTTCAGCATATTCTATAATGTCTACCAGATCTCCAACTTAAGCATAAGATTCGGCGATGGAAGATCTATGGTGGGTGATTGGGCTGCATAGAAATAAAAGACGGATCAGGAGCAAAGAGAGCTTTCAGTGCATACTATGTGAGGCTAAGTATGATGATCTACAATTATTTTGTGATTGTACAGGGACAGAGAAACTAAGGACATAGTTTCTAAATGTAAAGCAGCAAAAAATGTGTAGATAAAAAGATGAGCAAAACATTACTGTATGGATACGAAACAGTGCATAAACGACAGCGGCCTGGATAAGTTCTTATGAGCAGTGAGAAAACAATTTCTGAGAGAAGTGCGAGGTAGTATGTGATGTAAGGTGGTGGTAGTGATTTTTGTTTTAAGAGGAAGTACAACGAGGTAATCATCCTCTCTGAACAAGTAGGTGGAAGAGAACTTTAAAATATAAAAAAGAAATAATTTATTCAACAAGTAATTCGGAAACGCAGTACAAAATAAAACAAAAAGGAATTATAGGATTAGACCGAAAGGATTACTAACGTATCAAAAGGGAACGTACGTTCCCTGAGTAACAGTACACTTGTAATTTATATACCCTTGATAAGTCCACTGTCGCACATAAAGCGGATGACGAGATCAGCAGTAGTCGCGTCATCGGCTAGTATGCGTTCGAGTGTTTCTTGCAGGCCGAGGCTCCGTCTTAGGCCAGAGAGATCGGCGCACTCTGCGAGGATGTGGGCCACGGTGAAGTCGGCACCACAAGAACACACTGGGGGGTCTTCCATCTTTAGGAGATAAGAGTGCGTGGATCGTACATGACCTATCCTCAGCCTGCATAGTACTATGGCCTCTCTCCGTGAAGGTCGGAATGAGGACCGCCACACGGTAGTTGTCTTCTTAATTGCTCTCAGCTTGTTGGGAGCTCGGATATCTAGCCACTCCTATTCCCAGGACGCCAAGATGGTTCGACGTAGCTGAGAACAAATATCCTTAGCAGGTACATTGACTGGTCTTGGAGGTAAAAGTACAGCTTCCTTTGCAGCTTCACCCGCAAGTTCGTTTCCCGCAATCCCAACGTGGCTTGGAAGCCATGCGAATGTGATTCTGGTGCCAGCATCCCATAACCTGGCTAGAAGGTCATGTATCTGCCGCACCAGTGGGTGTTGCGAGAATCAGGTTTCAATAGACTGCAGAGAGCTTAACGAATCGGTACACAACAGAAATTGGCTTCTTTCGTCACGCAGTGCAAACTGCAGAGCCTGTAAGATGGAGTAAAGCTCTGCAGTATACACGCTACATACCTTAGGGAGCGAGATCATCGTAGTCATATCATCAATGACGAAAGAGCAACCAACATTATCTCCGATTTTTGAACCATCCGTGAAGATAAGTCTCGCAGCCGGATATTGGTGAACGAAGTCCTGAAAATACCTCCGATAAACGGAGGAATCCGTGTTCACCTTGGGTCCACGCAGCAGATCTAGACGTATATCCGGTCGCGGAACCAACCACGGAGGTACCTCGCTAAGAGATCTTTCAAGACAACCACTGATATCAACATTCAAATCATGACACAAGCTATCAATCCGAAACCCAACCGGCCGTGTGGCATTCGGCCGGTCTTGGTACCGCTGGTGGTATTGAGTACGATAGATGCATTGATAGCTTGGATGTAGCGGCATTTCACGAATTTTGGCAGCGTACGTGAGGAGTAACTGCTGCCTCCTTATCCGTAAAGATGAAACTCCCGCTTCAGCGAGTAGGATGGGAATGGGGCTAGTATGGAAAGCACCCGTTGCCAGCCTTACTCCACCATGGTGAATACTGTCTAAAAGGCTCAGAGTAGATTTTGATGCTGAGCCATAAGCCGCACTTTCATAGTCAATTCGGGAGAGGACCGTAGCCGTGTAAAATCGCAGCAGTACCGCACGGTCAGCCCCCCACGAAGTGCCGCTGAGAAACTTAAGCATGTTAAGTCTCTTCATGCAGGCAACCTTCAACTGATGGATGTGGGGCTGCCACGTAAGTCTCTTATCAAAATGGAGACCCAGGAATCTGCAGGTGTCAACCACTGGTAAGACACTGTTTCGCAAGCGGAGCTCTGGTTCGGGATGCACAGGCCGACGTCGACAGAAGTGTACAACTGAGGTTTTCGCTGCTGAAAATCGAAAACCGTGTTGCAGGGCCCATCTGTCGACTCGGTTAATAGCTTGCTGTAGCTGTCTCTCAGCAAACGCCACCCTTCCGGAGCTGTAATGTTGAGCTAAGTCGTCTACATACAGCGAAGGAACGACTGCGGGCCCAGCAGCGGCAACTATGCCGTTGATGGCGATTGCGAACAGCGTGACACTCAGTACCGATCCCTGAGGTACTCCATTGTCCTGAACGTAATATTGAGAAAAAGCATTCCCTACACGGACTCGAAAGAGACGGAGGGACATGAAGTTCTCAATAAACGTTGGCAAATTTCCCCGAAATCCCCACTGGTGTTGTGTGGAGAGAATTCCAGATCGCCAGGTAGTGTCGTAAGCTTTCTCCAGGTCAAAAAACATGGCGACTAGGTGTTCCTTCCGGAGAAAGGCCTCCTGAATGGCGCTTTCCAGTCTGACCAGGTGATCAGTGGCAGACCGATGAGAGTGAAAACCACACTGGTAGTTAGACAAGAGACCCTCCTTTTCCATGGCCCACACAGACGCCGGTTAACCATCCTTTCAAATGGCTTACAGAGGCCATTTGTAAGGCATATTGGCCTATAACTATCCAGAAGTTTTGGATCTTTACCTGGCTTGGGAATTGGTATTACAATTCCCTCATGCCATTGAGATGGAAACACTCCCTCACTCCATATTCTGTTGAATAGGGTGAGGATATCCTTGGGACATCTGTCAAATGCTTAAGCATTTGATTATGGATTTTGTCCGGTCCAGGAGCCGTATCTCTGCATAGCGCAAGTGCACTTCGCAACTCCCACTCCGTGAAGGGCACGTTGTAGGGATGCGAAGCACTAGAGGCAAAAGAGAGATGGTGTGCCTCTGCTTCGTGCTTGATAGGAAGAAATGCAGAGTCGTATTTCCTAGAGCTGGACGTATCTGCG
The DNA here is from genome assembly GCF_040414725.1 of Anabrus simplex. Lineage (NCBI taxonomy): Eukaryota > Metazoa > Arthropoda > Insecta > Orthoptera > Tettigoniidae > Anabrus > Anabrus simplex. The sequence goes on along the minus strand of NC_090265.1, from coordinate 1,144,890,328 downwards.
AAATATGACGCGATGTGGTCTGCAATGACTGAATGAATCGTAACTATATCTCCATTAATGGAGATTCCGTGTACTGAGGGCACATTCTGTACTCCGACAATACGGCGGAGTTTTGTCCACACTTGTGATAACGGAGTATGTGCCGTGATGGATGACACATACTTTTCCCACGTAGCTTTCTTACTTTCTCGAATAAAAAAAAAGGGCCTTCGCGCGCAGACGCTTAATTGCGATATGATTGGCCATCGTAGGATTCCGACGATAATGCTTAAAAGCCCGTCGGCGAACATGTATGGCAGCTGCAATTTCGTCCGTCCACCATGCGACGAATACCGGACGAGGAAGGAATTGTTTCCTCTGCAGCAGCCAAAATTCCAGTAGTAATGGAAGAGACGTGGTCGTCAACAGACTCCAGCATATCATCAGCCATCGCTGCGCGTTTTGTAAATTCTGGCCAATTTGCCCGCCGAAGTAACCAGCGCTTGGGTACTTCGGACTGACTTTGATTCAAGATTCAAGAGAGACAGAATTATCGGGAAGTGGTCACTATCACAGAGGTCGTCGTGAACTTGCCACCGTAGCAGGGGAACTAGAGCACGGCTACACAAAGTGATATCCAGGTGTGAGAATGTGCCATGCGCGCTACTGAAATGTGTCGGTTCCCCTGTATTGAGCACACAAAGATCAAATAGGTTGATCATTCGCTCCAGCATCCTCCCCCTAGAACAGGAAGACGGAGAACCCCATAGTGTGTTACGGGCGTTCACATCCCCCAGCATGAGGAAAGTAGGAGGCAACTGAGCGATCAAATCTTGTAGTGCATGCATATCAAGGTTATAATCCGGTGGAAAGTACACGTTGCAAACCGTTGTCATTACTGGCAACGGAGTGCGAACTGCAACTGCATCTAGCTGAGTACGGTGCGGTACTTCTTCGCTGAAGGTGTCTGAGCGAACTAGGGTACAAACGCCCCTAGTTGCCGCGCCATCCACAGCTACTCTGTCTTTGGAATAAAGACGATATCCTCTCATAGTCGTGTCGTGTCCAGGTCTCAAACGAGATTCCTGTAGACAGATTATGGAGGCCGCATAGACGGATATCAGGTGACGTAACTCAGCTAGGCGACAGTGGTAACTACTGCAGTGCGGGATTGGTAGAGTTGCGAAATTAGGACAATTGCTTGCCCTTCTTTTTGTCAACTACCTGCCATTTTCCGCCGTTGTTGTCGGTATTGTCGTCACCATCCACGACAATGAGTGGTTCAGTCTCCATTGTCTCCTCAGAAGAAGGAGGCGCGGTGACTGGACCCTCCGCTGACGGTGATCTCATTGGTCTAGAACAGCGGGCCTTCTTCCTGAGAGAACTAGGTTCTCCAGAAAGTGATCGAACAAGAGGGCGTCGGGGCCTCTCGCTCGTGCCCACCGTTTCTCTCTTTTTGGGAGGAGAGCCGGCAGATGGCTTGCCGGATTTCTTCGGTGATCCTGTGGACCCCGACTGAGTTGGAGAAGGCTTCTTCTCCAATGTTTTAAGGGAGCTCTGTGGCTTCACCTTCTCCTCCTTTATGATCTGGGCATTGGAAGGAGGGCTGGACTTTCCAGCCCTATTTGGGGAAGTCTTTCCCCCCGCCCTGTTGGGATAGGACTTCCCAGCCGAACGTTCCTGGGAAGGGCCCTTCCCAGGCAACGTCGACAGTAACGCTCTTTTCGGTGCTTCACATGCTGAATCTCCAGTTTCTTCAGTTACTGAATTTTGTTGCTGGCTTTGACTTTTCAATGTATTTTCTGTACCGGTGTTCTGTACAAAACTCTGTGGAGTGATCCGTACGTTTGCGACCTTTTCCGCGAATGAGATGGAGAACTCCGGAGCAGCCATGGACTTGAACTTCCTCCGGGCGTCTGGATAAGACAGCTTATCCAGCGTTTTTATCTCCTGGATTTCTTTTCCCGCTTGAATGTGGGTCACTCCTTGGAGATTGGAACATGTGTACCCGGGCAGTTGACGCACACAGGTGGTGGTGTGCATTCAACCCCAGCATGCTCGCACTTCCCACACATTTTGCAGGTCGTCGAACCTGTACATCTCAATGAGGTGTGGCCAAACTTTTGACAGTTATAACACCTCATTTGTGCCGGAATGTACGGACGAACAGTCAGGCGATACATTGCTACCTGTATTCGTTCAGGTATGGTCTCAGCTTCGAAGGTAAGGACGAAAGCAACCGTATCGATTAGCTTATCACCCACACGCCTCTTCAACCTCTTCACGTCGGTTACGCCCCGACGTGCTAGGTACCGGATCATTGTATCATCGGAAGACTTAACCAAATCCCTGTGTAATATAACTCCCTTGCAGGAGTTAAGCGTTTGGTGCTTCTCGATTTTCAGCTCTACCTTACCGAATAACTTGGCTTTAAGTAGCCGTCTGGAATGTTCAGCCGTAGATGTCTTGATAAGTACGGATCCATCTCGGAGCTTGCGCATCTCGTCGACTTCACCAGCAACAATTTCTTCAATTGAATTGCTTATCATAAAAGGACATTCGTCAAGAAACTTTTACCATCGACCCTGGAAGCAACCAGGAATCGAGGAAGACGTTCGTCACTCATGTAGTCTACAGGAACTGGAGTATACCGCTTGCGTTTTTTACCAATTTTAGACGCCGTTTTTTGAAGGGTGCCACCCTTTGTTAAAGAAGGAAGAGAAAGAGGTTCCGTCTTTGGTTCCACGAGTACTCACGGAAATATGAGGTCGACCTCCGGCAGAGCCAAGGAGATTTACCGGAGGCAAGGCTATATACTCCAGAGGACGCCCGGTATCTGGAGGGGGTCGCTTGGAACTACTCTCCCAGTAGCCATGCATCACCTCGCCACGACCCGAAACTTGTGATTGGGGGAGGATAAAACCTCCGTACTAACATATTTTCTTTTTTTAATAACCTAATCAACCCGAGGCAGAGAGGGTGGCCAGACAAGAAGAGGAATGAAATTTAAGATGGTGAAATTAGAAGGGTAGAAATAGTGTTGAAGAATAAAGAGCACAGACACCTCTCAAGCAACTCGGGGGACACCTTGTTAGTCTGGCCCTACACCGAGGCCTATCCAGCATGGGTAACCCTGAGCTGGCACAGCCCTCGGGATCAACAAGCACACAAGCCCCCACACCGACGTCAAGGTCATGGTGTCCCTAGAGGGGGTATATGATGTAATCATCTGGAATGTAAATAGTGGAGTAGCCAGCATAAATAGTTCGGTAGGAGATTGGCACTCAGCAATTTAAATGTTAGGATAAGGTCAGCATGTTGTAGTAATTCCACTAGACATGCTGACAGGGTAGGATGCAGAAGTAGGTTTGACATGGTTGCGCCATCTTTCTCTTTTATTATCTTTTGTTCTAATTTTACTCTAACACTTACAACAATAAATTGCATTATAACTAGCTCACTGTTGATGCATTTTATTACAACATAACCACGTGCTTTGTATTTTGCAGGTACTTAGCAACTGGCCCATCTTTCAGAGCACAAAGTTATTCTTATCGGATATCAGATGCAACAGTCGGAAGAATTATTCACGAAACGTGTTCTGTGTTGTGGGAAACATTACACAGTGACCATATCCCATTCCCTTCTGGCGAGCAAATTGACGAGATCGAATCACAGTTTTGGAGAAAATGGGAATGTTCGAATTGTGTTGGGTGTATAGATGGTAAACACATAGGAATCAAGTGTCCAAAGCAGCCTGGAATTATGTATTACAACTACAATACATTTTTCTCTATCATATTGCAAGTAGTGGTGGGAGCAGACTACAAATTCATTTGTATTGATTTTGGGACATATGGAAAACAGAGTGATAGTGGGTTTTGAATAAACAGCTGGATCATAGTACGTTAAAGGTGAAATGCTTGAAAGAACTTCCTGGTAGTGAGAGTAACTGTACCACATTTTCTGATAGAGGACGGAGGATATTTCACGAAACCCTCTTTGATGTGCACATATCCTATGAGACATTTAACACCCGAACAAGACATGTTTAATAAACGTTTATCGCATGCAAGACAAGTGGTCGAGTGTGCTTTCGGTTTAATGAACAATAAATGGCGCATATCAATGAAAGCAAGAGAAGTTACCCCGAGAGAGCGGAAAACATTGTGAAATGTATTTGTTTATTACACAATGTGATAATAGGCAGAGAAGGCTCACCAGAAATACGTTAATCAACAGAATCGACTAAAAACCACTCTAGAATTGCTAGCAGGGGTGAGAATAGGGAGCGGTCTTAAAGCAACTGATGTGAGGGAATAATTAAAGATGAACATGAATGTTAACAACAACTGTAAATCTGAGGTCATAAATATATTATCGCAACTGTAAGCCTACTAGAATCAGAGTTGTTAAATACAAACTTAATAATGTAAATAAATATAAATATGAAATTAATAACATGGTAATTACATAATATAATGTGCCTGATTCTTCCGTTTCAAGTGCAACTTCCTTCCACAATTTCAATTGCACATTCCGCGTGTGATACTGAGGCTCCTTCTGGTTCGATAGATATTTTCGTTCTTGAATTAAATTAATTAGTTTCTCATAATCCATTGCTGTAGTGTTGCCACAAAGAAAATCCCAACGGGACTGAATGTAATGCGGCGTCGCACGTGTACGTACTAACAACCAGGGGCGGTGCATGGTATTGTTGCAGTGTTGCACAACTCCCAATAATTTAACACTTCGTTTGTCGTCTTTTCTTCTAAATTTTTACTTTAATTAACCTAACGTATATCCTAAAGTATGTTAAAACCAAGCATCTATGGTCGTTCGATGCACTACTGCTTCGTAACGGACCAGTAAACTCTGCCGGATTCGAATCAAACTCAGGGGTTTGCTTTCCTCCGGCAACTCCCAAGCGGACAGCGTGGCGAAATGTACTTCCAGCAGGGACGAGCCTAAGCCTGTAGAGCATCAGGTAGCACGCCCGGCAGTATCTGTCTTAGGGAGTTGCACGAGACTAGCAAGTCCCCTAACGAGAAACAGTTCCAAATGACCCCGTTAGATTGCACCACTCTGCGGAGATGACTTCATTTCCATTTTCTTTATTTACAATTTTTTGCTTTACGTCGCACCGATGCAGATAGGTCTTACGGCGACGACGGGATATGTGGGAAGGAAGCGACCGAGGCCTTAATTAAGGTACAGCCTCAGCATTTGCCTGTTGTGAAAATGGGAAACCACAGAAAACTATCTCCAGGTCTGCCGACATTGGAGTTCGAACCCAGTATCTCCCGGATTCAAGCTCAGAGCAACGCGACGCTACGCACGGCCAACTCACTCGGCAACTTTTTTCCACGCTATACGAGAACAACCACAATATTACCAACATTTAGCTTCAATGAAAACGTGGATGGAAAATTTTCAATTCAAGTGATGCAAGAGTAACTGTAGTTACACTTTATCATTAGCCTCATATTTCCTATGTTTTAATTGCTGGATATATTTCAGTTTTATTAGGAATGAAGTTCATTACTAAACGATAATAGTGTTTCATGTTATTTCTGCAAGCTTTTCATATAAAAATGTGACATTGAATTTTTGGTGCAACACCCAGCTTCATATACTACTAGCTGCCACTGCTACCAACCGGCTTCCAGTGGGCGAGCTTCCATCCCTCTCCATCTGTTTAGAACAGTCTTTCGTTGTGTGTATACAGACGACACTTCGTCGCTACTTGTCGCATGATTACGCATCCAAGGGACGAGAGGCCTTAGATACACGCCTGATTGTTCCAGTGTAAGAATAAGATGCGTAACATTATAAAGATACCAATCAGAGGAGGGGAAGCGAAGATAGCGATTGTAATACACTCAGAGCGTCAGTATAAATAGTTGCTTTAGAGAAAGCATGTTTTTTATATACATGAGGGCTTGTCGCATGGCAAATAATTCTGCTGAATAAATTGAAAAGATGTTGGGTAAGCGGTATTGTTCAGAGACCTGAGATTGAGCCACATAAAACGCACCTCCAACTCGATGCTGTGTCTTGGAGCCATCCGTGTATATATCAATACTGCTTACACGGGTGGTAAAACGTATTTTTTCATGACCGGTTCCATACATCTCTCGTTATGTTGTGCTTGGCAATAATTTGGAGCGGTTGGAATTATGATATTAGGCTTGTAAAGATGCAAGCTAATAAAAATATGCAGGAAGGTTATGTGTGTGTTCTCAATAAATAGTCTCGATATACGTGTAAAGATTCATATGCGTAGTAAAGCGCTGGAATTTTTCAGTTACTATTGCGTGACATTGTATAGTATTCGTGACGAAGTTGCAATGTTGGGAAGAGCGGTGTAGCAACCAGTGCAAATTCTTTTCAGCGATATTTTTGACAGCATTTGTCTCCGTATTTTCAACGGTGGCTCTCCGGATGCTACAAGTAAAGCATTTGTTGGAGTAGAGGGAAGTGGCCCTAGCCAGATACGAAGGGCTCGGAATTGTAACGTATTAAGTTGCGTCAAGTTAGTGACAGAGGCCATATCAATGATATGTGCACAATAATCCATATGCAACCTTAGTGTGGCTCTGTATAGTGAGAGAGCCGTTACAGAATCTGCTCCCCAATGCCGGCGTGTAACGGTTTCTAGCCCTTTTATATATACATCTGCTTTATGACGTAATTGTTGAAGGTGTTGATTCCAAGTAAATTTGTGATCTAGTGTTATCCCAAGATATTTATGTTGGGTTCAGATAGGAATAGCATACTCATCAGAAAACATAGGGGGTCGATTATAACAACGCCGGTGGGTGAAAATCATAGTCGAACATTTTAGGATAGCGAGCTGTAGGCCATTTGATTCTAGCCATGTGGCCGCTTCGCTCATGAGTTTCGACAGGTGTTCCCTGCATGTATCTATGTTATCAGGAGAGAAGTATACAACAAAATTGTCGGCATATGCTAGGATGCGAGCAGAACGTATAATTCACTTTTCAAAGTCGCTCATATATAATGTACCGGTTACGACCTGTCCATGCGTATTTTTTGATAGTTAATTGCATTTAATCATAACGTGTAATATTCCGAGCAAGCCTGTTTTGTTTACATTCGATGGAACGAGCGAGCGAGTCGAGGACAGCTGTGTGTGTGACGTACCTGCAGGGGCAAGATAGATTACCCGCCTGACACGCCAAGTGTAGCTGGCCTGACCTGGTATGTTCTGGATTCAAGCGTCACACCTTCACAAACAATCGATTAAGAAAATTTTAAAACTCCTCTAATAATTATGGTAGTGACTTGGGAGACATGTCATTTTGAAGGGAATCACATAAACGTTGCAAAGCGTGAATCTCAAGTAAATCCGTCGAGGGATTCATGAGATAACCAGGTTCAAGGGATTACGCCATATGATGACGTAGAAGCCCCCAAACCGAATATAAGGAGGGCTTACTTTAGCCTGATCAGTCAGTCACAGCCGAGTATTCAGCCTGGCTCTGCACGCTGCCGCAATCGTCAGAGGCTATCTTCGAGTAGTTACAGTCTTCATGCGGAACTTAAACCATCACGGCTATATGGGATTTATCAATTGTGCACGCGTGAACTCTAAAATTATTCAAAGTCTTTATGAACATGGACTTGTAATATCTGTGAGTGTTAAGGAACAAATTATTCAAAGTCTTTATAAACAGTGTCTTGTAATTTTTGCCAGTGATGAATTCTAAAATTATTCAAAGTCTTTATGAACATGGACTTGTAATATCTGCAAGTGTTAAGGTATAAATTATTCTAAGTCTTTACAGACATTGACTTGTAATTTTTGCCAGTGATGAACTCTAAAATTATTCAAAGTCTTTGTGGACATTGACTTGCAATTTCTGCCAGTGATGAACTCTAAAATTATTCAAAGTCTTTATGAACATGGACCTGTCATTTTCGCGAGTGTTAAGGAACGAATTCTTTAAAGTCTTTATGGACAGTGACTTGTAATTTTGCCAGTGGTGAGAAACCAATTATTCAAGGTCTTTATGAACTTTGACTTGTAAATTCTGCGAGTGACGAAGAATACATTTTCGAAGTCTTTGTAGACATTGAGTCTATCAGCCACATTGGACTTAGGTGATGAGTGATTACCTGCAACATCGTCAGAGACCATCGAAGATCATCCAGAACATCGGAAGTTCGAGACTTACTCATACACGACCAACCTGGGTGTTCCGGCCTCATCTTAACGGAGTATTTGGCCTCTACCGGAACGTGTTCCAGCCTGTTCGGCCCGGTGAGCTGGAGACACGGACCATTAAAAGGACGATGTTGAAGACAACCCCTATCTACAATGAGGTGATGTGCAATTTGATATGCATTTCATGAATAAACTCTTATTCAATCTGATTAGAATTTTTATTGTAGATAGGACCCTGCCTCCTGTACCAAGCCCTAGCTAGTGCCCATCCAGTTTCGCCCTGAGAACTATTTCATGCTTACGTTAAATTTAAATTCTAAAAATTCGGGCTCTTTTACTGGTACAATAAGGCAAAATGATCTCCACTGAATCTATCTCCCTGTGGGAGACCATGTGAAGTTTGGCAGCTAGAGATGGGATGTTGAGACGATTTAACAATAAGCGTTTGATATATGAGCAATGTCGTAATATATATATATATAAAACCGCGTGGTATTTGGTTTGAAGAGAGGCAATCACATAACATGTGGTGGGATATAAAGACATATATGCTCCTTGAATGTCTAAGAAAATTAGTACAGTACTTTGTCTTCGGGATCGTGCCAAAAGTATATCTACTATGAGAGTATTTACAGTATCTTGGGAGCTGCGCCCTTTAAAGAAGGCGTATTGATATTTTGGGGCACATTGATAATACTCTAAGACCCACATGAATCTTTGTAATAGTATGTTGAGGAACGTTTTCCGGAGACACGAACCTAATACAATTCATCGATATCTATTATATTCAGTGGCTATCTTATGCGTGTTGAGTATGGGTACCAGAAAAAATTCATTCCGTTGAGGGAGTGGTTCAGAGGTGGACAAAATGTTGTTATAATAAAGGAACACTTTTTTTAGCACACGAAGCTAATTGAATCGGGGCCGGGTAGAGGATTAGAAGATGAAAGACCGCTTTCAGTTCACTGGGACTAATGGTTTGCAGTACTGTGGAGAAATATGTATTTGGAGATATATTTGGTGAGACAAAACAGAGACAACAAAATCTCGAGTGATAGAATTAAGAAAAGTAGTCAGAACATTATTTGCTATTGTAGCATGCGGTACATGTTATGAAACGCGTGTAAGAGATCGGATTGCATTCCATAGCTGTGTTGCAGGGATGGAGGTTGTTAGGTCGAGATGAAATTCTTCCAAGCCTCTCTTCTTTTGGCATTAAAGACACGACTAGAATAAGCCATATGCTTTTTAATGTGTAATAATTGTGAGGCGTTAAATGTTTTCGATACAGTTGGAACAGTGGGCGTCACTTTTGTATGATTTGATGGCATTCATTGTCCCACCACCGGAGGCAGCGAAGTTGTCGCGTTATGTGGGTACCAATTACCTTACGGGCAAGTCAGAGAGGTGACTGGGAAACACAAATCAAGGAACAGGTTGGTGAATAGTGAAGGGAAAATAATCGTTGGACAAGAGGAGCTAAAACACACATGGAAAACATACGTAGAACAACTCTTTTATGACAATCGTCCTGAACCTCCGGAAGTAAACTGCGAAACAGGACCTAGAATTCTGATGGAAGAAGTACAAACTGCGATAAATGGAATGAAAGATGGTAAATCATCTGGCCTTGACAATGTAAATTCCGAAATTCTAAAGCTTCTCTGTGATAATTTAAAATGGTTGACTGCATTATTCAACGACATCTACGACTCTGGTTGCATTCCACGAGATTGCCTTAAATCTGAATTTATTACATTGCCCAAAAAACCCGGAGCTAAAACATGTGGCGAGTACAGGACCATCAGCCTCATGAGACACTTACTAAAGATATTTCTGAAGATCAATCACCGAACAGTATACAAGATCTGTGAAGAACAAATTTCTCCTACACAATTTGGTTTCAGAAATGCATTTGGGGCGCGTGAAGCATTGTTTTGTATCCAGGTACTATTTCAAAGGTGAAATTTATGCCTGTTTTATTGATTACCAGAAGGCTTTTGACAGAGTAAAACACCAGAAGATTGTAGAAATCTTAAAAAGCATTGGTTTGGATGACAAGGACCTGAGTATAATAGTAAACGTATATATATATTTTTTTGCTATTTGTTTTACGTCGCACCGACGCAGATAGGTCTTATGGCGACGATGGGATAGGAGGGGCCTAGGAAGTGGAAGGAAGCAGCCGTGGCCTTAATTAAGGGACAGCCTCGGCATTTGCCAGGTGTGAAAATGGGAAACCAAGGAAAACCATCTTCAGAGCTACCGACAGTGGGGTTCGAACCCACTATCTCCCGGTTACTGGATACTGGCCGCACTTAAGCGACTGCAGCTATCGAGCTCGGTAAAATATTAGAACCAGTCGGCTTCTGTGAGGTTGGACAGAGAAAATACGGAGGACATAGACATTCTACGAGGTGTAAGGCAGGGTTGTATATTATCCCCACTGATTTTCAACATCTCTTCAGAACGCATCTTTAAGGAAGCTCTTGATGAAGTGGAGATGGGAGTGCTCTTAAACGGCAAATATATCAACAACATCCGATATGCCGACGACACAGTCGTCTCTTCTGATAGTGAGGATAGTTTACAGTACCTTGTAGATAGACTTACACAAAAGAGTTCTGAATATGGTCTAGATGTCAACACTCCAAAAACGAAATGATAATCAGTAAAAACAAGGTTCTTACATGTCATCTTAAGATAGGCCAGAACAAGTTTGAACAAGTCCATAAATACACGTATGTTGGTACCACCATAAATGACCAATGGGATCTTTCTGACGAGATGAAGACCCGAATTGGAAAAAAGCCAGGGCTGTTTTCAATAAGATGAGCAATTTGTTTGAGAATCACGGGTTAGAAATGTCGACGAAGATCAGACTTTTACGCTGCTATGTGTTCTCCACTCTCTTCTATGGTGTTGAAACATGGACTCTAACAGAATCATTGGGTAAACACTTGGAAGCTTTTGAGATGTGGCTATATAGAATAATGTTAAGAATACCGTGAACATTGCATGTCACAAATGTCGAGATTCTAAGAAGAATGAGGAAAGAGAAATAAGTATTGACCACCGTGAAAGCAAGGAAGACCCAGTACCTGGGACATATCAAGCGGAACAACAGCAGATAGAATCTCCTTCAGACCATCCTGCAAGGAAAAATTCCAGGAAAGAGAAGCGCTGGCCGAAGAAGAATATCCTGGCTTAAGAACATCAGAACGTGGACCTCTAAAACATCTACAGAGCTTTTTCGAGCCGCATGTGACAGGACGAGGACAGCCAAGATGGTTGCCAACATCCGGAACGGATAGGAACCAGAAGAATAATATAGTTATATAACCGAGTAGTATATTGTGGAGGGAAGCATATGTTAACGGCTTGCCTGACATGGAACGGAGTTATATTGTTATATAATGACTGAAGGTAGTTGGATCGAAGGTTTGCAGGGAGCGAACGTTACTGGTACAAACGGGGGTAACAAAAGACGGATTTGGTCTTCCTACTCCACAAGTTAATATTTAGAAATTTCATGATCCGTATTGAAGTGGGATTACAATATTTAAAAATTAAGAGGGTTCCTCCTATTCAATACAAAGATATTTATTAATGTGAAAGAATCACATATCGTTCAAATGAGGTACTAGTTTCGGCACCAGATATGTGCCATCATCAGCCACAAAGTCAAATCGGGCAAACACAATAAAACCCTAAAACAAATTTATACACACTATAACATCTGCATGGATGAATATGAAATATGACTTTAAAACAACTTTAAAAACACACTATAACATTTGCACAGATGAATATAAAATAAAATGTGGTAGATGAAGTTGCATTAGATTTTAAAATCCGTTAAAATGATGACTCCGTTGTTGTATACGCATGGCAGCTTGTCCAGCTTATATATAGTTTTCTAAAACTGTTAAATTATGCTGCGAGGTTTATTGTCATATGAAGTTGACAAAATGTGTGTTCTGTAGTTTGGTTCCGGAAAATAAACGTAAACATGAACTTAGTAAGATCCAAAGAATTAATTCCCACTTCAATATGGGTTGAGGAACCTGGGGAAGAAATTAGAAGTCGAATTAGGCAAAAGATCGGAAGGAAAGATCAAAAAGAAAAGTCTAGAAAACCCTGAGAATGCTAGAAACAAACTCACCTTGAGCAGCCTAAGTGATCGGAAATATAGATGTTTTTTTTTGCTAGTTGTTTTACGTCGCACCGACACAGATAGGTCTTATGGCGACGATGGGACAGGGAAGGGCTGGGAGTGGGAAGGAAGCGGCCGTGGCCTTAATTAAGGTACAGCCCCAGCATTTGCCTGGTGTGAAAATGGGAAACCACGGAAAACCATCTTCAGGGCTGCCGACAGTGGGGTTCGAACGTACTATCTCCCGAATACTGGATACTGGCCGCACTTAAGCGACTGCAGCTACCGAGCTCGGTGATATAGATGTTATAGTGTGTATAAAGTTGTTTTAGGGTTTTATTGTGTTTGCCCGATTTGACTTTGTGGCTGATGATGGCACATATCTGGTGCCGAAACTAGTACCTCATTTGAACGATATGTGATTCTTTCACATTAATAAATATCTTTGTATTGAATAGGAGGAACCCTCTTAATTTTTAAATATTGTACTCCACAAGTGATTATGATTGGAAAATGGTCGCTTGTATCTGCTAACGTATACCAAGTTGTTATTGGTACCGTGGAAATTTGACAGAGGGTGAGGTCCACGGCACTGAGAAACTCCAAGCGGAGTTGCACGCGTGGATGAACCATCATTAAATATAGCTAAGCTATGATGATGCGGTCGCAGTTAACAGATAGGTGCCCTTAAACGTTTAGGATTAGCTTCTCCACATCATGTGGTGACTGTTGTAATCTCCAAGGAGATACTTATCTTCGTTACATTATCAAACTGGAGAAAAAATTTGGACCACTGGTTTTCAGAAATATAGTTATCTGGTGGACAACAAAAGTTAATGATGTGAACATAATGCTAAATAATTCCTATACTAAATGTATTAGGGATCTGATGTAAGATATGCAAAAGCTTATATGGCTGTTTGTTGTGAACAATGATAGCAACACCTCCGGATCCCTGTTATCACATCGTTCTATGGCGTATCCGTTAACATGAATGTAATGATGCGACGAAATCCATGCTTCTTTTAGGGCTACAACGTGGGGGAAAGTGTGTTCAAGAAGTAATTTTAATTCATTTTGTTTATGCAGTACGCTCCTGGCATTCCACTGTGTTAGTGTGGTCATAAAAATAAAATATATTATGTGCACTGTCACGTAGCTGATAAAGGACAGATGTCACCGGGTTATTATCACCTAAAATTTGTATAAGTTGAACAAGCTTATCGTGAACAAGCTGATGTACCCGTGCTTCGCTACGAAATTCTCAGAATGACTGTCTTAGTGGTTTTTCCCAACTGAAACAACATAGGACATTACAATGACGTCAGTAGAAGTATAGCTTTTATAAACAATGTTATCATACAAAATACTCGATGAAATAAAAAACGCAAATTTTCCCACTTTTAACAGTCCTGCGTTCCAGTGCTGGAATGACCAGGCTGCAGAAAGCCGCGAACATTCCTTTGCCATTATTCCGTTAAATATGAACACTGCTCATTCCGATCAGTGCCTAAGAGTAGGGATTTAATAGCTGAAATACTATGATGGACCAATGTGTTACATACCAGTAGTATAAGAAAATTTATGTACCAGAGGAATGGCATGCTAAAGAAGAGAGAGATCTAACTCCCCAGCTACTTCCTGCCAATATTCAGGCAGGCTGTTATACCCGGCACGCAGCAGTGATGCCATCTATCGGAGCTGAGTGACAGTAGCATACACAACACACATCTCAACAAACATTGATCAATGCAATGTTATTGATGATCAGTTTTATGAGCCGTCTTTATTGTAGGCCTTCACATTCAGTTTTATTCCGACTCTGTGATATTAGGGCATGTTATTAAATTATTTACACGTAGACTGTAGTTACTTATTCTCCGACTTTACATACCGATATTCATTAAAATCTGTTTACCCACTTTCTCGTGACTCGGCGCTGATATGGACTTAGTAGCAAAAATCCAAATTCACAGATATCTCTGTTATCACAGCTGGTACGGTAATATATGTATGACAAATGATCGGAAATTTAATACTATATAACTTTAATTATGTAGTATTTATTGATAGGACCACTAAAAGCTTAAATATTTGAGAATTAAAATTTTAGGCTTTTTCCTAAAATAGCATTTCACTCTGCGTGAATTAAATTATTTATGGCCCAGATTGTAGCTACTTATTCCATGACTTCACATACCGTGGTTCATTAAATTCTATTCAGCCGTTTTCTCGTGATGCGCGTACATACATATCGACAGACAGACAGACAGACAGACAGACAGACAGACAGACAGACAGACAGACAGACAGACAGACAGACAGACAGACAGACAGACAGACAGACAGACAGACAGAATGTATGGAAAATAAAAATAACATTTCCTTGTTATTGTAGACATGACCGAACAGAAAACATTTTTTAAAATTTCTGAGCAATGTACAGACAAAGCTCTTATTGTATATATATATATATATATATATATATATATATATATATATATTCGACCTTAGAAGTGAAGGAAATTAGCTATTTATTCAATGCAGAATACACTGGTATGTCAGCCTTGTTAATGGTTATATAGAGAGTCACATTACAAATTTTTAAGGTTCCTGCTGTCATTTCTTGATGGATACAGTACTTTTGCATCCATCTCTTGGCACAGACCAGAGAAAAGTGTAGTTTCCACTGAAGTCCCAGTCTCATCCATGGCTGTGACAATATGGAAGTTGCTTGCGTATTGGTGGTGCTGAGCAATGGCATTCGGAGCACAATCAGTGCGTCTGAGTGTCATGAAAGGTGTTGCACATAGGGTCAGTCGTGCTACAATAGCATTGTCTGGCCCAGTGAGGAAAGCAATGGCAAACTACCTCGCTCCTCGCCTTGCCTAGTACGCCTCATTTTGGTGCTGCCATTGGTTTTTGTGGTTTACCTACAACTGCATATCCAACCAGCCTCTGGTCTTATGACCTAACAGACAGACAGGGCCTTGCATGCCTTAGTCAATGCACGACTTGATCAAGTAAGTGTTGAAAAGTGGCAGGCGTGGAGGAGAAAGGAGGAAAACCATGGGAATTAGTCCCAGTCATGGACTCTATGATTATCCACCTGTCAATTAGCGTAAATGCGTCATCATCGTCAAGTGAAGGCGAGGACTCGTACATGGACTGTATCGCTTTTGATTTATCCAAGGCCTTTGATAGGGTAGAACATGGAAGACTACTGACAAAATTGAGAGCTATTGGACTAATCGGTGGCTACAATTATATGAATTAAAATTCAGAGTTAGAGAAGCTGATTAGATTATATAATACTTTAAGAATTATGAGTGTGGGGGGAGGGGGTCCGTAAGGCAGTTTATTGGACCTTTGTGTTTTCTTATGTATATTAACGATACTAGAAAATGTACCCATGCTTCACTACGGTATTCTACGTTGTATACGGATATCGAAGTAAATTACCGTACATACAGTGAATAAGATTTTTTAAAATTGCATGTCTATAAGCGTTATCCGAGAAACAGCATGGGCAGGTGCCCATACGTTGTTTCGAATGTAAAGTTTGAGTTGCGGAATTGTGATGATCGCGAGAGGCTCAGTTGCCTACTGCCATTCACATTCGTGTTGGGAAGTTTACATTGTAATGGCAGGCCTCATTGCCTACTACGTGGTCACGATCGATTTTGCCAAATTTTAATCTTCTAGTTCGTCTGACAGATTGTGCCACAATCTTCATTTTGGGGGAGGGGGGTAAAATGAGTCCTTTCAGGAAACTAAAGCTAAAAATTATGCAGATGTTGATTATGAACCCTTAAACAGATATCTGTACGAAAATGTCGCCAAATAGTCAATGGACAGCCACACGGTCGGTACGATTTTATTTATATAGATGACGTGTAAGCACTGACACGTTTGTAAGTGCAGATCTTCATTTCGAGATTTACTGCTCTTAAACGGTACATCATATCAACAATCGGTTATCGCCATCGGATGCCTCTTTTATTGCTCTACATATCTCGCATATTTATGGGTTCGATTGGGTTACGATATTTGAATGGGGTTAAATTTTGTTACATTTTTAACATTTTACATTATGTTTTACATACTCATGTGGAAGCTAGAATCACGAAATTTGGCTCGCATATAGCCATTAATCGTGTCAATGTGTGTGCCAAATTCGATGAATCTATCTTTCTTATAAGTGTGTCAAAGTATGACATATGCTTGTAAAATTGCAAAATTTAGTACAATCGAGAAATACAGCCTAATCTAACGTATAAGGGACAGAGAGATGACAAAAAGTTATAGGACCAAAGTTGTAGATCACTCGTGACTGAACATAGATTGTGCCATCCCTTTTGTGATAGAACTTATCATTTAGCCCCGAAATACCTTGAAATGATGGTCTGCACCGTTATTAAAATTGGCTCCTTATTTCGATATTCTTCACGGATAAAAAGTGAAAAAATTAACGATCTTGGAATTTCTCCGTCGGTTACAGTCTAAAACGTATAATTTTGCGAAATTTCAATTTCAGTTTTGTACTTTGTCTGTCGGATTGTGCCCCAATCTAGATTTGGCGGAGGGGGTGTAAAAATTACGACTTTCAGGAAACTAAAGGTAAAAAATATGCAGATGGTCATTATTAGCCCTTCAACAGATAGCTGTTCGAAAATTTCACCAAAATATTCAAGGTACAGACACACGGTCATTACGGTTTTATTTATATAGATGTAATTTTGTAAGTGAATTCGATGGCGTTGAAAATTATCGGTTAATCAGGAGCTGGTGGCACCCTCAGACACAGCTCGTGCTCCCAATGTATGAGGAGCTGGTTGTGTTACATGCATATGAGGTATTCATAATAAATTCAGTTATCATTCTCGGTCATAGCCTGGAAGAGGTATAGGCCGAGGTCCTTGCATGACGACTTGGGTGAATTTGCGCTTTCGAGGTTGTATCCCTGGTAAGTGGGGGGAAAGGTGTTGCTCTTGATAAAAGACCGGAGGGTGTATTTTAGATTTTGCTTCATTGAAACATATATTCTCAGTACTCATAACTTTTTGACCTGAATGATGTTCTGGGCAGTCGGGGGACCCGATGAAACGGGACCCTTG
Organism: Anabrus simplex; assembly: GCF_040414725.1. NCBI lineage: Eukaryota > Metazoa > Arthropoda > Insecta > Orthoptera > Tettigoniidae > Anabrus > Anabrus simplex. The sequence goes on along the minus strand of NC_090265.1, from coordinate 1,144,872,885 downwards.
GCAATGTACACATTTACTATCAATCAATCAATCAATCAATCAATCAATCAATCAATCAATCAATCAATCAATCAATCAATCAATCAATCAATCAATCAATCAATCAATCAATCAATCAATCAATCAATCAATCAATCAATCAATCAATCAATCAATCAATCAATCAATCAATCAATCAATCAATACTGATCTGCATTTAGGGCAGTCGCCCAGGTGGCCGATTCCCTATCTGTTGCTTTCCTAGCCTTTTCCGAAATGATTTCAAAGAAATTGGAAATTTATTGAACATCTCCCTTGGTAAGTTATTCCAATCCCTAACTCCCCTTCCTATAAATGAATATTTGCCCCAGTTTGTCCTCTTGAATTCCAACTTTATCTTCATATTGTGATCTTTCCTACTTTTATAGACGCCATTCAAACCTATTCGTCTACTAATGTCATTCCACGCCATCTCTCCGCTGACAGCTCGGAACATACCACTTAGTCGAGCAGCTCTTCTTCTTTCTCTCAATTCTTCCAAACCCAAACATTGCAACATTTTTGTAACGCTACTCTTTTGTCGGAAATCACCCAGAACAAGTCGAGCTGCTTTTCTTTGGATTTTTTCCAGTTCTTGAATCAGGTAATCCTGGTGAGGGTCCCATACACTGGAACCATACTCTAGTTGGGGTCTTACCAGAGACTTATATGCACTCTCCTTTACATCCTTACTACAACCCCTAGACACCATCATAACCATGTGCAGAGATCGGTACCCTTTATTTACAATCCCATTTATGTGATTACCCCAGTGAAGATCTTTCCTTATATTAACACCTAGATACTTACAATGATCCCCAAAAGGAACTTTCACCCCATCAACGCAGTAATTAAAACTGAGAGGACTTTTCCTATTTGTAAAACTCTCAACCTGACTTTTAGCCCCGTTTATCAACATACCATTGCCTGCTGTCCATCGCACAATATTTTCGAGGTCACGTTGCAGTTGCTCACAATCTTGTAACTTATTTATCACTCTATAGAGAATAACATCATCCGCAAAAAGCCTTACCTCCGATTCCACTCCTTTACTCATATCATTTATGTATATAAGAAAACATAAAGGTCCGATAACACTGCCCTGAGGAACTCCCCTCTCAACTATTACAGGGTCAGACAAAGCTTCACCTACTCTGAGATCTATTTTCTAGAAATATAGCAACCCATTCAGTCACTCTTTTGTCTAGTCCAATTGCACTCATTTTTGCCAGTAGTCTCCCATGATCCACCCTATCAAATGCTTTAGACATGTCAATCGCGATACAGTCCATTTGACCTCCAGAATCCAAGATATCTGCTATATCTTGCTGGAATCCTACAAGTTGAGCTTCTGTGGAATAACCTTTCCTAAAACCGAATTGCCTTCTATCGAACCAGTTATTAATTTCACAAACATGTCTAATATAATCAGAAAGAATGCCTTCCCAAAGCTTACATACAATGCATGTCAAACTTACTGGCCTGTAATTTTTAGCTTTATGTCTATCACCCTTTCCTTTATACACAGGGGCTACTATAGCAACTCTCCATTCATCTGGTATAGCTCCTTCGGCCAAACAATAATCAAATAAGTACTTCAGATATGGTACTATATCCCAACCCATTGTCTTTAGTATATCCCCAGAAATCTGATCAATTCCAGCCGCTTTTCTAGTTTTCAACTTTTGTATCTTATTGTAAATGTCATTGTTATCATACGTAAATTTTATTACTTCTTTGGCCTTAGTCTCTTCCTCTATCTCGACATTATCCTTGTAACCAACAATCTTTACATACTGCTGACTGAATACTTCTGCCTTTTGAAGATCCTCACATACACACTCCCCTTGTTCATTAATTATTCCTGGAATGTCCTTCTTGGAACCTGTTTCTGCCTTAAAATACCTGTACATACCCTTCCAATTTTCACTAAAATTTGTATGACTGCCAAATATGCTTGCCATCATGTTATCCTTAGCTGCCTTCTTTGCTAGATTCAATTTCCTAGTAAGTTCCTTCAATTTCTCCTTACTTCCACAGCCATTTCTAACTCTATTTCTTTCCAGTCTGCACCTCCTTCTTAGTCTCTTTATTTCTCTGTTATAATAAGGTGGGTCTTTACCATTCCTTACCACCCTTAAAGGTACAAACCTGTTTTCGCATTCCTCAACAATTTCTTTAAACCCATCCCAGAGTCTGTTTACATTTTTATTTACCGTTTTCCACCGATCATAGTTACTTTTTAGAAACTGCCTCATACCTGCTTTATCAGCCATATGGTACTGCCTAACAGTCCTACTTTTAAGACCTTCCTTTCTATCACATTTATTTTTATTTACTAATGGTTTCTGTACAGTCCGCCGTGGAATATGGAAGTGAGCATCGCCCGCACCTTGGAGTTGTGTCTCGATATTTTGTGCGCATATGCCCATACCGTTGGCACTTCCGACAGATAATAGGTGAAAAGGTAAACGTTGGACATGCAGAAATATGTGATATAAAGAAACTTGTTGAGGTAATGATTGTGCACGAAAAACAATTTGGATGGATCCCGTTGGCACATAATCAGTACGTCCTTGCTGGGTTATTCTACGAATTAATCGCTGCGCGGTTTTGACGGGTACCGACGATTTTAGATTTTTGAGAACTGAATCTGTTGTGGTCTTCTCAACACCACGAATGATGCCCACGCGCAGTATATTAGAACTGGGAGTAAAAGGTTTAGCCTAGATTGTGTTTAGGATAGGGTGACAAGAATCCTTTCGCTTGTACTGCATATCTAAATTCGACCTGTAGTCGATAGCGACCCTTTCTAGTAATAGATTTCACTCTTATATTATTTTAATAAAATAGGCGTCCCAATGCTGTTGTGTGCAGATGGCCAATATTTTGTGAGCATTAGATTCCACATACACAATATATAGACCATAGTGAGAGTTCGGATACTCTTCTTGTTCAACGGGTGTAGGTAAAGTAGAACGTTTGGCGTCACTTGAACCTGCTGGTTGTCGAGACTCATCATTAGATATTTGTGAAACATTAGATAATAAATCGTCCTCAATGCGTACTATTTCTTCCCTCCCTATTGCTATTTCACCCGACTGTCGGGTACAGCGATTAACAGGCACTGCACTGAATATACATTTTCAACATTAGCCACAAATATTCCATTGCAATTCCCGAAATATTTCCTTCGTTAGTCTGATTCTCTTCCATCGACATATTTTCTAGCATGACATGCGAACTTTGAGAGTGTTTCTTCTATGGGTAACGTGCAAGGTTCGTTAGTCTGATTCTCTTCCATCGACATATTTTCGAGCATGACACGCGAACTTTGAGTTTTTCTTCTATGGGTAACGTGCAAGGTACCAAAATGTGGGGGAAGCATTTAAATCATGTAGCAATATTGTATAGTATTCTTGAAGCGATTCCACATACTGTTTATAAGTTGATTATGTGTGTAAGTACAGAAGATATTATGAGGTTCAATCAATCAAGCAATCACTACTGATCTGCGTTGAGGGCAATCGCCCAGGTGGCAAATTCCCTCTCTGCTGTTTTCCTAGCCTGTTCTTAAATGATCGCAAAGAAATTGGAAAATTACTGAACATTTCCCTCGGTAAGTTATTCCAATCCCTAATTCCCCTTCCTATAAACGAATATTTGTCCTCTTGAATTCCAAGTTTATTTTCATATTGTGATCTTTCCTACTTCTCAGGACACCACTCAATCTTGTTCGTCTACAGATGTCCTCCTACGCCACCTCTCCACTGACAGCTCGGAACATACTACGTAATCGAGCAGCTCGTCTCCTTTCTCCCAAGTCTTCCCAGCTCAAACTTTGCAACATTTTTGTAACGCTACCATTTTGTCAAAAATCACCCAGAACAAATCGAGCTGCTTTACTTTGGATTTTTTCAGTTCCTGAATCAACTAATCTTGGTGAGGGCATACAGTGGAACCATACTCTAGTTGGGGTCTTACCAAAGGCTTATATGTCCTCTCCTTTACATCCTTACTACAACCCCAAATACCCTTATAACCATGTGCAGAGATCTGTATCCTTTATTAACAATCATATTTATGTGATTACCGCAATGAAGGTCTTTTCTTATATTAATACCAAGGTACTTACTATGATCCCCAAAAGGAACCTTCACCCCATCAACACAGTCATTAAAACTGAGAAGAATTTTCCTATTTGCGAAACTCACAACCTGACTTTTAACCCCGTTTATCACCATACCATTGCCCACCGTCCATCTCACAATACTATTGAGGTCACCCTGCAGCCGCTCACATTCTTGTAACATTTATTACTCTGTACAGAATAAAATCATCTGCAAACAGCTCTACCGTATCCCTGATTCCACTTCTTTACACATATCATTGATATATATAAGAAAACATAAAGGTCCAATAATACCGCCTTGAGGAATTTCCTTCTTAATGATTACAGGGTCAGATAAAGCTTCGCCTAATCTAATTCTCTATTATCTTCTAGAAATATAACCACCCATTCAGTCACGCTGGTCGAATACACTGATATCTTAATGAACTTAGTAGTACAAACGTAATACACTTAACAAGAAGGGGGCGAAGTGAAACCCTTGGGGCAGGATACACTCTCCAGGAACGTATAGAAGTGCCACTTCTCAACATGCCGGAAAAAAACAACTGAATGTCTATAGCGTAATTACAATTTGATATGAGTGTTATCAATGTACTCGTTTAAAATAGTGATGATATGTGGTGAAGGTTGTGATAACAAGACTGAGAGTCGAGTAGGCAAAGGTACGTGTAATCTAATTAATTTCCGCATTAAAATATCCTGGTAGCGTGCGTATTGGGGACATTGGAAAAATAAATGGTCGGTGTCTCCATAAGCATGCCCACAGGAACAAGCTGGGTCACTCGTGATATGAAAACGGGATAGGTATACAGGGGTTAGCGAATGATTAAAACGTAATCTAATAATATTAGTGATGTGACGTCGCGTGTACTTACCGTTTGCAAACCACGGTTGTGTTGGGATGTTCGGTTGTAACTGATAATAGTGTTGTCCTTTCGTACCAGCTGATAGACGCCATTGTGTGTACCTTGCAAGGTGAGCTTCATGTTTAATACATGGGAAGAATTCGAAAACCGGAATTTTGATTTGTAATACATGCGTGGTATCTGCACTGGCCTCTTTGGCTGCTAAATCGGCTATGTCGTTGCTTACGTGCTGACTATGCCTTTTTACCCATAACAACGTTATAACAAAGCCAGACGTTTCGAGTTGAAAAAGAAGATGTTTAACTTCGTATACATACGTATTTTGACTGTGGGAAAAAGATTGTAAAGCTTGTAGCACACTTTGAGAATCACTGAAAATATTTATTTTTCTGGAACTCAAATGTCGGACATATAATAGAGCTTGGTGTATGGCGTATAATTCTGCTGTAAAGATAGTTAGATTATTCGGCAACGGATATTTAAAACTAGTTTGTGTTTGTGGGTCAAAGAATGCTGCTCCAACTCCAGTAGGCGACTTTGAGCCATGTAAAAAGATGATAGTCTGGAGAATTAATTAAACTTTTAAATTCCTTATGAGCAAGTGGTTTGAGGGTAGGTGCATGTATTGATTGATGCAATGAATCAGAAGGCACAATGATGATAGATGGACGGAATATTTGAAGGTCATAGCTAAATGAGTACATATTCATTCGAGGTGTTCGTAGAATGATCTCGGTGATATGTTGCATTTCAACATATGCCATATATATTGCGGGGTATTGATGATTAGGAGGAGGACGCTGTTGATAATATTCATGTAATAATTTTAATTTAGGAACTACAATGGAGTTCGATCTACTAATATGTTTAAGTAGGAAAATTTTTCGGAAGTTTTATCCTTCTAATGGAAAGCGGTTCTTCTGTCTTTTCCACTAACAAGGCATTGGTTGGTGTTGTTCGGAGGGCACCCACGCTGATACGTAATGCAGAAAATTGTAATCGATCCAATACTAATAGATTGTGTTTAGAAGCTAAATTAATATGTGCACTATAATCAAGAGTGGAACGAATAGTTGCACGATATAACTGTAAGGCTGACAGGGGATCAGCCCCCCATGTACGTTTGGTTACTGTTCGTAAAATGTTGATGTATCGGTCAGATTTCCTAAGTAAATACTGTATTTGGGGTTGCCATGTGAGCCTTTGGTCTATATATACGCCTAAATATAAATGTTGTGAGACAAAGGGGATGCTATAATTATCAAAAGTAATAGGACTTCTATCAAAGGTTCATTTGCTAGTAAAGATAATCGCCGCACACTTGGGTAAAGAAAGAGAAAGCCCATGGGTCGTTAACCACCGAAAAACTAAACTCAAAACATGGGATATTGTGGCTCGACAATTTGCAATTTTGTGGTGTCAACAATAGAGCACACAGTCATCTGCAAAGACTAGAATTCGGGCATGTGGTGTCACAATAGATTCGAGGTCTTTCATATAAAGAGAAAACAAAATTCCACTTAGTATAGATCCCTGTGGCAATCCCTGTGATGTAAACTGGCTTTCAATTTTATGTTGAGTTGATTTAATGGTTAACCGACGATTGCTAAATAATTGATTTAAAATAGAAATAAATCTGATGGGAAAGCCATAGGTAGATAATTTCTCCCAGAGGAAATGTAATAAAACAGCATCATAGGCGCCTTTTATATCCAAAAAACTGCAATGGTAGACTGCTTCCGCCATTTTGCTAATAAGATGTCGAGAAGAAAGATAATAATAGGTTCCTGCGTACTATGACCACGCATAAAAGCGAATTGGTATTTAGGCAATAACGAATAATATTCCAATATCCACGCCATTCTTTTCATGAGGATTTTACAGAACATTTTTCGGATACATGATCCCAATACAATGCCACGAAAATTTTCAGGTACCGTAGGTCGGTTGGTGGGCTTTAATATAGGAGTTATGAAAAAAATTCCATTGTGGTGGTACTTGTAGGGTTTCGAGAATACCATTGTAATATTGTAGTAAGTAAATTTGGGCTTGGGGAGGCAGGGCCTTTAGCATAAGATACATAATTGCATCAGGTCCTGGAGAGGAACTATTAACATCGTATAATACAGATTGAAGTTCATTATATGTGATTGGGTTTAATTATAAAGTAAAGTGACGAGAATCGCCCACTGAGTTAGGTATAAAGGGGGGGTTTACTGATACTGGGGCGAGTGTGTGCAAAAAGTCGTCTAAAACTTGTCGCGGAAATGAAAATTGAATTTGGTATTGGAAATATTCTAGTTATCATGCGGATGACGTTCCAGAATTTCGCGGCTGGTAACTGTGGAGTTAAAGTAGAAATAAAGGATTGCCATGCCTTGCGTTTCTTGGTGTTAAAAACAAGCTTTGTTTTTGTTATATGATTACGTAACTGGAAATAATGATGCTGGGTCATGGATTGGCGGAATTGTTTAAATAATTGTTTTCTTTTATAAATAAGGCCATGGCATTCTTTATCCCACCATTTCATTTCGTACTCCAGTGGAGGGTTCGTTACCTTAAGCGGTCTACACGGATGAAACATATTTAAATATTGAGTTAAATGAGGGAGCAAGGTTGAAAAAGTAATAGATGTACCACATTCGTGCTGTAAAATATGATTGAGATATGATTGATAAGTTGAAATATTGAAATTTTTATAGGATCGTACATTACTTAGTATTGAAGGGGCATTATATCGGGAGGTTATTGGGTTATTACCATACGTTATAATGATTGGAAAGTGGTCACTGGTGTAGGTATCGGATAATGTGTGCCAGGTAGTAATAGGAACCATGTTTGTACGGCATAACGTAAGGTCCACAGCACTGGGTGGGTATCCAGGCGGAGTTAAACGGGTTGGAGAGCCATCATTTAAAATGAACAGGTTATGATGATTTGACATAACAAGTAAATTTTACGGGGGTTTGTTGTCGGTCGAGATGAGGGATTCATTGGTAAAGGGGGGAATTGATTTTCCTGTTGTTCAGGATGATAAACTGGAAGTACTGTTCTAGCTTTAGCTTCCGGAAAAGACAGATATTCGGTGCTCATTAGACGTTTAATTTTAACCTGATACTTGTGTTCAGGGCAGTTCGGGGATCCCGTAATGTGATTTTTCTTACAATAGACACATTGCGTGAATTGCTCGGTACAAGCTTGGATTTCATGCTGCTGAGAACATTTTCCACAACGTGCATTTTTGGCCTGGCATTGTCGTATCGTGTGTCCATAGCGCTGGCATTTGCGACAGCGGATAGGTGAAAAAATATAGGGCTCTACTTCCATATAAACCTTACATAAGGCAACATGTGGTGGGAGCGTTTGTGCCCGGAAAACTATTTTAATAGAACCCGTGGGGAGGTATTGCGTTTCACCATCTTGGATCACCCGACGATTGAGTCTTTGGACGCTTTTGATCGGAACGTCAGATTCTAAATACTGTAGGATATCTTCATTAGATAGACCTTTCTCGACTCCGCGAATTATACCTACTCGCAACACTTGAGAAGACGGGATATATGCTTTGATTTTTAAGGTTTCGAGAATGGAGCTGTTCAAAAACGCATTTGCTTGAGCAGCCGTATGGAAGGTGACTTGAATTCTGTTGCGACCTTTACGTTGGATAGATTTAACATTTAACTTTGCTTCATAGAACCGGCGACCAAGTGCCATAGGATGTAAACTACCTATATTTTGATCGTTAGTGGATTCCACGAATACAAAAAATGGTCCATGGTGAAGTTGGGTATAATATTTCGGAGGGGAAACTACTTGTGACACCTCTGATTGTTGGTTGTGTTGTTTTGTAGTAGAACGTTCTGACACATTCGTATTAAGACGTTGTGAATCAGTCCCAGTTGACTGAGATTCCTGCTGTTGCTTCGTATTGAGGGGTGAATCAGGCATGGATTCCTCATCCATGGGTATTTAAATCTCACGTTCCACTCGTTAATTAGACCCAGACAATGCCAACGTCCCTCCACTGGCGGCAGCCATAGTTCACCACTACTTCACCACACATATACTAAACACAATTGATCACCAGTGCCGCGCTCAACTGACCCGCACAAACAAGGTAGTGTAACGCACGACGATTCAACAAGAACTGTGCAATATGGAACTGGACTCGTACTCCAAAGTCCGCTCATCAGCATGGAATCGAACTCGTACCTAGTTCCTGAAGGTCTCGAATTTCTCGAAGGCCTGCGGCGATCTTGATGCAGGGTAATCACTCGTGACTTACGAGTTTCCAAAGTCATAGAGTTCCCCGACACGCTCATAACCACTTGACACCAGAAACTGAATGTAATATTGATGTAGGCGCACAATACGAAGTTTGAAGTTTGCCAAAACATCGCTTGACACTTGCAGATAGAAATGATTGAATGTTACTTCAAAAGTTGAAAATACGGATAGCACTGATTTAAGAAAAAAGTGATGGAACACAGTTCCTGGTTATTTACCACTGAAAATGATGAAACTAAATACCGTTCACTTGTAGTACACTGGCTGTGGTTACTTGCCACAACGAATGATAAAATTGTGGCACTTAACACAAAATGGCCATTTAAGAGTTTATCCGTATGACACTGCAAGTAGTGATGAAATAAATAATAACGTGTCAGTCACTCTTAGCATAGTGAGTGTCAGGCTCCATGGCTAAATGGTTAGCGTGCTGGCCTTAAGCCACAGGGGATCCGGGTTCGATTCCCGGCAGGGTCGGGAATTTTAAGCTTAATTGGTTAATTTCTCTGGCACGGGGCTGGGTGTATGTGTCGTCTTCACCATCATCTCATGCTCATTCCGACGCGCAGGTCGCCTACTCGTGTCAAATCAAAAGACCTGCATTTAGCGAGCCGAACTTGTCCTCGTACACTTCCGGCACTAAAAGCCATATGCAATTTCATTTTTTAAGCACAGTGTGTCACGTAAAATAATGAAGTCTCTAAAGAATAGTTAGAAGTAATTATGTGCAAGTATGAGCAGAAATCTATTCGAATCCCGTAAGACGAACTCTATAACGGATTATCCGTTTACGTCACTCACTTTAAACAGTGTGGTTGGCACAGTTTATCGTACTCAAAATTTATCACTAGTTAAGGATCACTTGAGTGTTGAATAGCAGGAAATAGGAAAACACTTGTGTTATCACGATGAAATATTTTAAAAAACTTTAAAATATCGCAGCTACTGAAATAATGTTTTAACACTTGCATAGCAATGGAATAAGCTAAAAAAGAAAAATTCAGAAAAATTAAGTTACGTATATGAAGAATTACACTAGGTTCGTTTCTCAGCGTGAGAACTTAAGATGTCGCCCTTGATAACCCCTACGTTTTTACTCGACTCTACTGTTGACGGACAGAATAACAGAGGGTCCGGCAATGCAGAACCCTTATAGAAGAATGCTTGTCAATTGGTGGGCTGCCTCGCCTTTTATATTTTCAAGGACTACACGTCATCAGATTACGTGATTATTTAAAATTTGATTTACTCAAAAATCCCTCGGTGGATTTTCCTGAGATGTGATCATGGAGACGTTCTTATAATTAGTTACAGAATGCGTATCTCCCGAGAGGATACGACCACTATTAAAGAACTTTTCTGAGTTTATATCGAAAGTTTTATAATGCTTAATTCTTTGTTCCAGGTGTATGCATGAAATGAAATGGCGTATGGCTTTTATTGCCGGAAGTTTTCCGAGGACTTCGGCTCGTCAGGTCCAGGTCATTTGATTTGATTCCCGTAAGCGACCTGTGCGTCGTGATGAGGAGTCCCCGTCCCCGTGTCAGAAGAATTAACAAATTATGGTTAAAATACCTTACCCTGTCGGGAATCGAACCCGATACCCTTGTGACCAAAGGCCAGCACGCTAACCACTCAGCCATAGAGCCGGGCGGGTGTATCCATGCCACGAGGCAAGTTGATGAATCGGGCGGTTAGTCTACCTTGCTCCTATATCTAAGTCACTCACAGCTGTTTGCGCACATGCTCCCTCGTCGTGATAGATGTAAACGTATCGAGCTTGGAGTTCTCGGCGCGCGTGAAAATTATACGACATCGCTCTTAATAAACACGGCATGTACCATGCGTTCCTGTTACAATATTAGGAATAAAATGTGAAAAGTATCCAAATTCTCACTATGGTGGGAGAAGGGGCGAACACTTTTTAACAAATGTTGAGAGAGCAAATCTATTTAGTAGGAAATACATTGATTCAGTAGAAGGTTGTCAGGAGTTGAAAACCGAAGTAGAAGATAGACAGGAAGAGCCACATAAGGAAACAAGAAACTTCTCATTCACAAATGAGGATATTTTCAGAGCAATCCAACTGCTTCAGCAAGGAGAAAGAGCAGAGTAGTGGCCAAATTACTGGGGAGGTATTAAAGACAATCGGGTGGTACGTAGTGCCTTATTTAAAATATCCCTTTGACTATGTCAGAAATAATAGTGTAATACCAAAGGAATGGAAGGAATATATAATAATGACAATTTATGAAGGAATGGGTGATAAAAGAAAACCTGTGAATTGCAGACCAGTCAGCCAGACCAGTGTAGTTTGTAAAATATTGCAGAGTTTGTTATAGCAAAGTACATCAGATGGGTACGTAAAGATTAAATTTGGTACAAGAGGGGCCAATATTGATTTAGAAATACATTTTCTTGTGAGGCACAATTGATGGGATTTCAGCAGGACTTTGCAGGTCAGTTGTATTCAGGAGGCGGGTAATATTGCATAGGCATAGATCTTTCCAATCTTAATATAAGCCAACGATTTAGGGAACAATATAACATCAAAAATAAGATTGTATGTAGATGATATAATTGTTTACAGGGAAATAAATAACACTGAGGATTGTTAATAATTCCAAAGGGACCTTGACCGTATCCAACAGTGAGTTGAAGATAATAATATGAAGGTTAATGTAGGCAAATCAACTGTTACATCATTTACAAAAAGGAGGTTAAAAACTGAATTTAATTATACATTGGATGAGGTAATTGTCCCAAAAGATGGCAAGTGCAAATACTTACGTGTGAGATTTGAAAGTAATTTGCACTGGAAGTGTCAAGTTGATGACATAGTTAGGAAAGCATACAGATCGCTTCATGTCAGAGGTTACAAAAATTTAAAAGAGAAAAGTTACTTAAGTATAGTTCGTCCATTATTGGAATATGCAAACGGTGTTTTGGATCCTCACCAGGAATACCTAATAAAAGAAGTAGATGGCGTGCAGAAGAAAGCAGCCAGATTTGCAACAGGGGATTTCAGGAGAAAAAGTAGTCTATCAGAAATGTTAGGGAAACTTGGACTGATATTACTTGCCAATTTTACAATGTATTGAAACATCCTAGTTGCATATCACTATGTACATTTATGATATATTTAGAGGGAAAAACAGTTTTGCTGTCCATAAGCTTTATTTATAGCAGCATCTTTTACAACGTTCTCTAGTAGTATTTTACACTTCCCTGCTTCATTTTTGTATGTAAAATATAAAACATGCACTTTTAGTGGTTTTTCTGAGTTCTTGGGTGAATCTAAAGATGTACGTTCATTACTAGCCCCATTTTGTTTTACCTTCCCTACAAATGGCATTATAAATCCAGCATCAATTTTCAGGAAGCAACCAGTTTCTTCAATAACCCCAATGTACATATAATAAGTACACGTTGTAAGTTTTTGTGTAGTATAAATGAAATCATAAATCTTTTCTGATAAAGTGGCATTGAGAATTTCATAAATACGATGGAAATTAAACAACCTCAATTGGCAAGTAGTCGCAGACTGAATACTCTACTACTATTAGTTCACAAATTGCAGAAAGCAGAAGCAGACACAAGTTCAAGCAAAGAGTCTCAGCTGCTCCATCAACGAGGGAACGAGACTGCTTCATGAAGCTGCTTACTCTGTCTCATTCATTCTTCTTCTCCTCCTTTATAATTTAATGGTTTTCGCCAATATCGGTTTACCCAGTCACTGGCCCTAGAATGATCACAAAACTATGGAGGAAACGAATACACAAAGGATAAAGTTAGGTATTGGGGGATAATAAATCTACCACAAAAATACAACACAAAGCAACTTCACAAAGACACAAGTCACAAAGCTTCACGCCGGAGTGATCCTTCTCGGCGACCTTTTACTACACGAGCATGACTGGATCAAAATACAAGGGAAATACACGGGGAAATTATTAAATAAAAGTGTTGTTTTCGGAAAGGAAGTTAGAGAGACCCACCACCGTACTGGGCGTGGTATTTATTATCCAACATTATAGTCGGAATGAGCATGAAATGATGATGAAGACGACACATACACCCAGCCCCGTGCCAGAGAAATTAACCAATTAAGCTTAAAATTCCCGACCCTGCCGGGAATTGAACTCGGATCCCCTGTGGCTTAAGGCCAGCACGCTAACCATTTAGCCATGGAGCCTGACACTCACTATGCTAAGAGTGACTGACACGTTATTATTTATTTCACCACTACTTGCAGTGTCTTACGGATAAACTCTTAAATGGCCATTTTGTGTTAAGTGCCACAATTTTATTATTCGTTGTGGCAAGTAACCACAGCCAGTGTACTACAAGTGAACGGTATTTAGTTTCATCATTTTCAGTGGTAAATAACCATGAACTGTGTTCCATCATTTTTTCTTAAATCAGTGCATTCCGACGCGCAGGTCGCCTACTCGTGTCAAATCAAAAGACCTGCATTTAGCGAGCCAAGGGAGGTCAACTGAGTAGAGGTGGGTTCGATTCCCACTTCAGCCATCCTGGAAGTGGTTTTTCATGGTTTTCCACTTCTCCTTCAGGCAAATGCCGGGATGGTACCTAACGTAAGGCCACGGCGCTTCCTTCCCTCTTCCCTCTCAATCCCTCCCAACCTTCCCATCCCCCGCCAAGGCCCCTGTTCAGCATAGCAGGTTAGGCCGCCTGGGCGAGGTAGTGGTCATCCTCCCAATTGTATCCCCGACTCAATATCTCACGCTCCAGGACACTGCCCTTGAGGCGGTAGAGGTGGGATCCCACGCTGAGTCCGAGGGAAAAACCAACCCTGGAGTGTAAACACGTTAGAAGAAAGAAAGAAAGAAAGAAAGAAAGAAAGAAAGAAAGAAAGAAAGAAAGAAAGAAAGAAAGGAATTTCTAAATAATCAGCTTGTTGTTCTCTTTTCAAGTAGAAAATAGTGATTCTAGTTGATTATACGTGGTTCGTACTTGTTATCGAAGCGTTTTCATACGTGAAAAAAGAATTTTCTCTCTGATGTTACATTTGCCATGTTAAATTACAGCCGTTTGTATAATATGGGCGTGATATTTTCATGCTAGCCAATACCAGAAGTCCGGCTACTTCAGCCGCCATGTTATGTTTATATTATGGTCTGAGGATTGGACTCAGTCTTAGGACTATGCAAACAAATCCAAGGAGAATAACCCTTCACTGCATGATTTTTTTCTTGTCTTGAAAAAATTAATTGGCCTTACTGAATGATATAAACCAAGCAAAAATTATTTATAAATTCTTAGTTCGTATTTATATTTCAAAAATGCCAAAAACAGGTGTGATTCATATATGTATCACCATGTTTAAACCAGGAATATCGAAGACCATATCAAAATTGCAAACATATAGCTAATGAAATACAACTTAAAAAATACACCTAATAAGTAAAGATATAATGTCATGTAGTAAAATCAAAGCTTAAAATAAGGAAGTACACAGAGAATGTCTGCAATGTATTATACTAAGTGAAAAATAAAGTACGTAGCACAGCATTTACGGATAGAGGTAGTGAAACAAACACAGATTTCTGTATGCATAAATTTGCTAACTATGCAGTCTAATATCTATGAAATGGTTGAAAGCAGTTGTTTGCTTTGTTAAAGAATAGTGCAACCTCACATTTTCCATAAACAGTATAAGATTGACTCATACATGTTGGAAATTTACAGCGTAATCGGCTGGGAATGCATTCAGGAAAGTGATCAATCCCATCTCTTCTTACATCTGGAATTAATAATAATAATTATAATTGTACCGGGAGGTACATACCAACGCTGCGCATTTAAATCTAGCACCTAAAAGAACTCCTCTACTGGAGAAACCGTGAAATTGAAACTAGACCAACTTATAAATTTACTCAGAAGATGTCACCACAGAAATCTGATGTAATTTTGTTATTGAGAAGTTTCCTGAACTGACTGTATTTCTACTTGTTTTGTTTGCCATTCATCAAGAAGTTTGGACTTTCTTCCATAGAAGTTACTACAAAAACTATGATCATGCACCCTGGTGCGAAGTGAAAGAACTATTGATTTAAAGAAGTTTTGTATTCATAAGCTTTTTTTACTAATTGATGTTCACCTATTTTTGGGTTGCAATATATATCTTTTCTTTCCGCCAGTTTTCAATCTAGCCAATCCCTAATTTCTGTAATTAATTTTCTACCAATCACTGTCTTCTTCTTCGATCCTGACAGTTACTTGGAAATCTACCAATAAAATTCTGTGGGTGTGTCTTGATTATTCATGAATGATCTCGAACTTTACCCGAGGGTTTATAAACTGTGGATTTTTTCGTCTCTTTGCCAATTGATCGTCATCTTACTGAGTGTGCGCGTCAAGCAGGAGGCGGGAGGCCTCTTCGTCAGCTTCTAGAACTTCTATAAGGTAATGGCCACATAACATCTTTCTTTCTTGCTAGCTCCGCAGTTTAACCCGAGGGAAAGATCCGAAATCGTTAACCATGTAACCTTCTTTTCTAAAAAATGTAACTTTCTGCCGGCTAATGTAATTACTTCATAAAATCTCCAACTGTAAATCGGGGATAGGGAGTTCTGTACCCTCTCGAGTTCCCCTTCATCTTGGTTTGAGGTGCCACATTTTGTTTCCTGCAATGTATTAATGTGATTTCCTTGCGTGCTACCTCAGTAGTTTGGGAATAGCCCCTGTTTCATCAGCCTAGTGCCCTTTAGGTTTTAAGAATTCATATCTAGGAGTGCAAGTACACGCCTCCATTCAATTTGTGTTTTGGGCCATTTACTTAACCTGTTCTTTTTTCGCAAATGCCCAATAGGTTGGGTACTAGGTACCCCTGTTTGAAATTTGTAAGTTGTGCCTTGATGGCGAGTGTTTGTAATTTTCTGATATTGCCTTGAATAGGCTTGGAAAACTGAGAGCACGTCAGCTCTTTTTAAGTGTTGTAAAAGTGCCTCCGGGAGGCTTGATATTGTAAGTTGGGAGCAAGTGCTCCATGTATTGAGGGATTTCTGCCTTTGAGTAAATTTGTGCTCTTTTGTAAATTTGAGCTAGGAGCTCAAGATTTGTAAAGCGAGGGGCTTGAAGCTCGTATTTTAAAACTGTTACTAAATTTTGAATTTTCTTGTCTTGTCTAAAATTTGTCATTGTACCTGACGTTTCATTGTTATGAAAATTTGCTAAGGTTGAATTTAAGAAAATATAACCTTCAGTTTAAGTTCTAAATTTTTTTAAAATTGCAGTTAGACCCATTCATCCCGGCACATTCTTTCACCTCTGCGGTCCACAAATATCCCGGAACAACAACAACAACAACAATAATAATAATAATAATAATAATAATAATAATAATAATAATAATAATAATAATAATAATAATAATAATAATGATATAATAATGATAATAATAATAATAATAATAATAATAATAATAATAATAATAATAATAATAATAATAATAATAATCGTATGTCCTCAGCTACCGTGTGCAGACAATTCAATTTGACGCCATTTGGCTGTCTGCTCGTCAATTTCGACGTTCCGTTTTACTCTAGGTCTACTAGATGGCAGACGGGGTAAACCGAAACTCTCTTGGGCGTCTATGGCTGAGATCTAGTTACTAGCATCATAACTCGCAGAGATCTTTTACTTGCCGACATCGTACGACATGGAGTGTCGAATGGACTTTTTTCCGCCCTTCATAAATCCGACTACCTCTGACGGGTTTGAACCCGCTATCTTGAGATCCGGAGAACGACACTCTACCAGTGATCCACAGAGGCAGCCACATCTGGGGGTGGGATGTGTGCAGTTCTTGAGTTTGGCAGCGTAATTTTGCTGTATCTCATAACTGGGTCTTCCCCTTTGGGAACCGGTTACTGTTGAACCTGTCTTGCACACAGTAATTGCCAATTGGAAATTCACGTATGACTATATTATAAAGTTCTTCATCATTTATATTGGACTTCATCCCACCACTGACGTAATAGCTTTCCATTTTCTAACGTATTAACTGTAATTATAAACAAAATTGGTAATGAATACAACAATAAGGTGTTACTTTTAGGTTAAGTCTAACAATTTATCAAGTCAACATAAAATACACGATGTCCCAGATAAGCACCAAACAGATTTATGCATTTCCTTAAATGTATATTAGTATAATTGAATGAGTGAAATAACTGGATACATAGCTCTAAATGTAACAAAATATTTTTGTTATAGTCAATAAGGTGCAGCACAACATATTACTGGCACCTTAAATTTCACACCCACTGCCTTCCAAATAACTTCTTCCACTGCCTTCGTGATGGACAGGCCGTACGGTACCTCCGATGACGTCACACAAAGAGGTGAACTGTTTCCTCCGTCCGACGCGTGTAATGCAAGGACACGAATCGTCTGTACCTTTTGTAATTATGAAATATTTACAAATGTTGTATTAATATTACAGGCGAGAACACAAAAACCTGTAATCGCATCATAACTCGCAAGTCAGGTCTATGCACGTTTAGGAGAAGTAGGTTTGAAGTGCGATCTACGCAGCCAAAGCTTCAGTAGTTTACACGTCAATGTACCCAACACATAATTATTATGCATTAATACAAATATGGAGACAGCAAACGTGCAATAATAAACTTTATTTCCATACCTGTAGATGGCTATAAATACAGTAGATTTCTTGGTGTTTGTTGTTGTTGTTGACAGTTCTGGCACTATCCTTCGAAGAATTTCTTGAGACGTTTTCTTCTATACAAACGTTTGTATCATTTTTTGTTTAGGAATAGGCCATGTTTTCCCAAATATTAATGCATTGATCAGCCAGATCTATTAGTTACTTCCCACATTCACGGAAACTACCGAGGAATGGTTTTTACTCGCATTAATTTTAGGGAGAAAAGGCAGAGCCTACTCAACATTACGAACCCAAGAAATAAACCATATGTAGGTTCAATTGGTTACTGTTCTCTTTTATACTTGTTCTGTATCAACAATAAAACGCTCTGCTGTAAATCTGTGTAACAAGAAAATCAAAAGCAGACCTCATCATCAGCTCTGGAAAATGAGTGAAACATATACCTTTATTCTTCGTAACAGGTACTTTTTCGGTTTGGATTTTCGTTTTTCATAAAGGTAACCTGCCTCCATACGAAGAAAATGAAAACAATAATGTCCATTTACTTGTATAGTTGTATTTTCGTCGTGGTACGCACAAGTTCTTAGCATTGTGTCAAATGCGAACTTTCATACACTGAATTTAAATTCGTAGCACATTATATTTTCACAAAAACGTGTTACGGTATACGATAAAAATTAAAATAATAAATTACAAGTGAAGTATTACGTCCCTTGAATTTACATTTCTCACCGCGCGAAGATACCATGCCTAACCTAAACTATGAGGTCCCATTATCTGAATAACAGCTGTTTACGCAAATTCTGATGTGATAAATGTAAACAATTGCAATATACTTAAATATAAATTTTTGTCTCTCAACGGTCACAATTATCTTAAGAATGCCCCCAATCCTTATGGATTACATTCTCGAGCAATTTGTAACAATAGCTTAGCTCACCTCAACTGATCAGCTGATTGGCTTGGCGCGCTGTCTACAGTACGCCCTGTATATTGACGTCAGAAAAGTTGGATGGCGCAGCCACGCGGTAGAATGTTGAAGCTGCAACATAGTGACTGGTGAGGTATATTTACATGGCGAAGCATTGACGTCGTGATGGAAACAGAAAGAAAATTGTCAAATTTGAGGAGGTACTGCTCTGTATAAGGTTGGAAATCGTATAAAACGGATGCGAAATCTGGTCACTACTTTCCTGTACAAAAAGTTCAGAGAGAAAGATGGGTTTCCGCGCTGTCAATTGGAAAACGCGTTGCGCGATACATGACAGTGCGCAGTCTGCATTCTCGTGAAGACGACTTCTTTCCACAGCGTAGGTACCGGTACTGTTTATTGTACTCATTGATAGTTATCATCTCTAATTTGTATTCACAAAGATTTAGCTACATCAAAAATACTGATAAACTTGTAGCCTAATACTTCTGTGCCGCACATAGAATGTAATCCGCTCTTTGTAAACTTCTTCATATGTGTAACAGCAGACAGTAAATTAACCATCTACATGTGAGTAATATCTTTAACTGATAGTAATTAAGCACTGAATTTAAATTGCATATATAATACTTCTATCAATGAAAGAAAATATGTAGTATTTTGCCGTCATAAATTAGCTTTTTTTGCTATTTGTTTTACGTTACACCGACACAGAGAGGTCTTATGGCGACGATGTGACGGGAAAGGTCTAGGAATGGGAAGGAAGCGGCCGTGGCCTTAATTAAGGTACAGCCCGAGCATTTGCCTGGTGAGAAAATGGGATACCACGGAAAACCATCTTCAGGGCTGCCGACAGTGGGGTTCGAACCCACTATCTGCCGGATGCGAGCTCACAGCTGCACGCTCCTAACCGCACGGCCAACTCGCCCGGTCATCATAAATTAGAAGCCATAACCTAATTATTTGGTAGAATTGGACAAACCAAGTATTCTTCAACCCCAAACAGCTGTGACTGTAGAGGTTATAGTACTCTTAAATTATAATTTTTCAACTTTGCTCTGCATATTCTGTAGGTAGTTATATTTTTTTATACTTATTATTGTCGGTTCTAAGATCTAACTTTTGTGCTGATAGTAAAAATGGAAGAACATTTAAGTTTATGTGGGCTGTTCCAACACAAGCCAGTATAAAGCCTAGGATTTATTTGCTTTACAACATTTACTTAGTAGAATTATTATTTTCTTTCTTCCCCAAGATTACAGTTTACAAAACCGGTAACTCCCCCGTCACCTGGCTTAGAAATTACTCCATAACCTCTAATAGTGGAAAATTACAGCAGCTTAACTGTTAAGGTGAATTAGCGTGTCAGCGGTAACATTTCTCTGACAAACCCGCTTTACATATACAGTTGCACTTCACATTTTCACCCCCTTGTTCAAGACAACATTAACTTTGTGCGGTTTTGAATCGATATGGGATGATTGTAAACACAACCAGTTTCATCTTCTGTTTCAAACTTTTTACCTACACATATCAAGTAATTACGCTTGAATATTTCTTCCCCTTCCACTAATGGACGCATGAAATCTCCGACAACTCTCAACAGTTGCGCATACGACACCAAAGACATTTTGAACACTTAATAAATCCTACAGACACACACCCGATCACTGTCGTGTTTACATCCCGTCACTATCTCGCCGCCATATTGGAAACAGCTGACGGTAAGCTCCTCCCCCGTTTCGGACGTCAATACTACGGCAGTGCTTCTTCTCTATCAGTTACAAAGAAGACAATATACTAAATAATACCCCAATCTTGCTGCAAACTGCAGTACTAATATGTTAGAGGGTACGATTCGGATGTGACTCAGACTGGCAATAACTCATTTATGTTATGCTAATAAACCAGCAAGCCGAAAAAAGGTATGATTCAAATATAAAACACTATGCGGTTTAGGGATAATTTTTAAACTATCGTAATGGCGAGAGAAAAGGTAACCGACAAGCGTTGGGATCGAGGTGGCCGTGAGTTGGAATAGTATCAGACCTTAATACAATACCAACTTGGCCAACGCATCGATTGAATGTACATAAACACAAACCTGTGATTCATAAACATAAGCTTCTGATTATCGTATTGAATTGCTAAGTTGTCAATTATAACGAAAATAATACTTTACTTTGGATAATAGACCAATACTCTCTAGAAATAGCCTATATTTAGATAAGCAATATGTGGAAAATTCAAAATATAAATATTTTCTATGAACTAGTATGGTCCAGAAAATAGGTAATATAGGATTGCCTACTAAAATAGCAGTCCTGGGGGAATATCTGATGCGTTTTAAAGCGTGGCAGTTTCAATTCAGTTAATAAATTAAATCAATAAATCAGTCACCAAAGAATTTAATTTAGGGCTGTCGTCCAAATGGCAGATTAGTACAAATTTTTTACCGAGTCTTTTCTAAAATGATTTCAAAGAAGTTCGAAATTTATCGAATTGGTGTAGATATAGTAGGTAAATTATTCCATACCGTAATTATTCTTCATATAAATCAATATTTGTATTAGAAATACATTCATTTGAATGACCTTTCTATTACCATACGCTTTTAAATATATAGCCTACCTCGCTGAAGATATTTGTTAGAAACATACACATGAGACGAATTTCAATTCACTCAGAACAAATATTCTGATAATGATTCACCAAACCACTATTCTATATCTGTTTCAGTTCAGATAATCAATAAGAGAATCGATTTGAAGCTCTCTGGTGGCGTAGGCCTATGCCTTTTCGTATAAAGCACTTTAACACCCGAATCATTGGCTACGTAAATATGTACTGTAAGTTACATTCGATACGCAGCAGTAATCCCATCTATCGGTGGTGAGTAGCAGAATAAGAGACAAAGATCATCACCACAAACAATGGACAATGTAATATTACTGTTAATCAATTTTATGAGTTTTCGACAGACATTGTAGGCCTTCACATTTAGTTTTCTTCCGACACTTAAATACCACCACCAAAAGGAGTACAAGTCTGGTTTCTCTGTCAAGGAAAGACTACGAGCAATTCTGTCAAACCTAAATATATATTGCTGAGAACAGTCAATTGGAGCCCTGCGAGCGAAGGAGACGTGTGTGCGGGAGTGCTGAGTGCTTGTTGTGTAAGCGAAATAGGACTAGGCATAAAACTCTACCGAGCTTTCATTGGCCGATGGAACAACCGCACAAAGTACCAGGTAACTTATATGGACAAAAATATGATGTAAATTACTTTGAAATTTTGTTGGCAGCGATAGTGACTGCGGTGCTATTAGCAATTCGAGGAGTGGAAAGCAATCCTGGCCCACTGAGTTGAAAGGATATTGAAAAGATTAAGGAGGTGATAAAAGAGGTTAGCCAAACAGACACAACGAGGGAGCTAAACATGGAGCAGAATAAGGATATTCAGAGACTAAAAGATAGCCTGAGAGGTGACATGCCAGGTGTAAAAGGATCTCTGGCTAAATACCACGAGGAAATGGAAATTGCTAAGGAAAATCGCTTGGTGTTGAAGAAACGCACACTGGAGCTCGAAATATAGGTCCAGAGGTTAACGCTCGCCAATTGTAGCGGATGCCTGTTCATATATGGGATCAAATAGAACAGGGGCGAGGGCAAATTGAAATTATTATATTCTGTGTTGGAAAAGCTCACGAAGGAATTGAAAGTAAATTGCACGGAATCCGATGTGGATGACGTGCAGAGAATAGGATAGACCCAGGGGGATAGGCAGGCCTATTAAGGTGCAATTGGTATCCGTAATGAAAGGCTATCAAATTCTCGTGAATGCCAAGTATTTAAAAGGGACGGAAGTATGGATCCAGAGAGACCTGGGAGTTGAAGAAAGAAAGGAGATAAGTGTTCTTCGATTCCGCCTGGGGAGAGCAATAATGGAGTGCCTTGCAGCGTTCATAAGTGGCAATAGACTTTTCATCATATGCGATAGTTTGAGAAAGAACTACTCGTCATCCCAGCTGAAAGCCTTGGTGAGAGAAGCGCAGTACCAGCAGATCACGGAAGAAGGAATGATGATGCGTAAGAAACAGGAGCGGAGCACGTGCCGACGAGTTTTCTGACAGCTAACGACAATGAGGACGTTGTCACCAGTGCCGTGTGGCGACCTGTGAGTAAATGCTTAACACCTGATGTTGAATTGGGAGCTACCACCTACAGTACACCGTTAGCTATAAAAAGGAGTAGCAAATCAGAAAAGCATAAAAAAGAAGCAAGGGCAGAACTTGAAAGACTTATGGACTAATAAGGGGGATCTCGTAGATGGAAAAGGAAATGCACGGGAAGGAAAGGTGCTAGGGAGAATTTATATCTCTTCTCATGGAAGTATAGTCAAATTGATATAACTATAAACACACGAAGTAAAACAGGAAAATATTACTGATAACAGAAAAGCGAAATAACTAGTATTGAGAATTGGCTTTGTTAATGTAGAAGGCTTGTTATGTAAACTGGGGAATGATGCAGTGTCTGAGCTTGTGGAAAATTGTGAGATTTTTGCCTCTTTAGAAACATGGATGCCCAAAGGGAGGGTCTTATCATGGGAGGGGTATGTTACGAGAAGTGAATGAAAAGAAAGAGAAGGGAACGAGGGAGAACTCCTGGAGGAATATCACTCCTAATGAAGGAAGAGATTATTAATCAGATAGAAGAAATTCCTAACAATACAGAAGATGTAGTCTGGATAAGGCTCAAACTGGAAGGTAGTTGACAGAGAGAGATATGCATAAGCTTCCGATATATCAATCCTCCAGGTTACTGAGTAATAATGTGGACCTAGCGATAAGACTACAGAAAGCATTTAACACCATAGCTCACGTGAAGATAATGTTTGTTTGTCCAACCCTTGTCCCGTTTCCCTACGGGGTCGGGTATGAGGTGAGATGAATTTGTCTTGGCGGTTTTTTATGACCGGATGCCCTTCCTGACGTCAACCTCATCAGAGGAGTTAATGGGAGATGAAATGAATGACGTGATATATGATAGTAGGGAGAGGGTGAAACCCGGTGCCGGCACATAGCCTACTCCTGTCGAATAGCACCAAGGGAGCTCACGTGAAAATAATACAGAGTAATAATAATTATAAGGGAAAATAATGGTATAGTGAAATGTGTTAAACTAAAAATGGGAAGTCTTCAGTGCGCTGAAGGTATTCAGGAAAGAGCGTGATCCTGAGATTCGTGCACAGTATTGTAAACTAAGGAAGGAATATTAAGTGTTATTAGTAGAACAAAAGAGGATATGGCAACAAGAGCAGACGAAATTAATCACAACAGATTGCAAAAGTAATCATGGTGATACGGTATGGAATAAAATTTTAAAAACAAGTAGAGGTGATAAAGGTTATGTTAATGTTAAAATTGCTAATGAAGTTTGGATTGATTATTTTCACGTATTGTTAGGAGGCCATGATACTTGGATTAACAACAGTACGTGTATGGATATCTCGAGGGGTCTGGAGGGCTTAGATGAAAAATATTAGAATATGAGGTTTTTAGAAATGGTAAGGCCATATCATGTAGAGAAGATGAGTCTAATTGGTATAACAAATGAGTTTCGGAAAGAAACAGACAAATGTCATCAAATGCTCGAAACATTAATAAATTTGTTCAATAAGGTATTTGATACTTCGGAATATCGGAATTACCTAAGTCATGGCAGATAGGTATATTATGCCCAATTTACAAAACGCGTGGGGAGAGAAGTAATCCAAGTAACTAAAGAGGCATAACATTACTAGATTCCCTAAGTACATTATATACAAGAATTTAGACAAATAGACTGATGAAATGGGCGGAAGAATTGCCCATCCTCTCGAAATATCAGAGTGATTTCAGAAAAGGTAGAAGAACAGCGGATAACATTTAGATTGCAAAAACAATAATAGATAAACCTACCAAACGGTAGGGAGAAAAACTATACATAACGGCTATAAATTTTGAAAACGCCTTTGGCACAGTGGTAGGGGCGCATTGGTCACAAAAATACGCCTGTTAGTGGTGTCTAGAAAGATGACGGAAGAGATTGAGGCGATCTATGGAAGGGTGCAATGTCTTATGATAGTAGATGATGGGGTAGTATATGGTAAAGTAGAATCTAAATTGGGTTTGAAACAAGGGCGTAAGGCATAGGACATAGCAAATAATGGGGAATGGGTCCACCAGATAAAATAAGCAAATGGAGAGGTTTTTCATCATTATAGTTAGTGTTAGTTAATGTTGAACTGTAGAAGTAATGTAAAGAAAGTAATAGAATTAAGTAATTTAATAGATACATACTATACTTACCAGATTTTGTAATAGGAGTTGAATCTTGTCTGAGAAATGATCTAACGGATGCACAAATTTTCTCACGGAACAGGAGTGTGTATAGTAGAGATAGGGAAGGAATTGTATGAGGCAGAGTATTCATTCTGGTGAAAGAAGAATTTGTAAGCTACTAAAAAGTTAAAGGTAACAAACATGAAATTCTAGGTGTAAGGCTCATTTCTAAAGATAATAGGCAACTTGATATCTTTGGAGTGCACAGATCGGGAAAGGGTAGCGCTGACGCTGATTCAGAATTATTTCGTAAGATATGTGGTAAACGGTGTGGAAAGGAATGTGATTGTAGCAGGAGATCGCCATTTACCAAATGTCAATCGGGAAGGTAATGCGAACGACAGGACTCATGACCAAAATATGGCAAAAACGTTAATATGGAAAGGACAGCTTAATCAGAAAGTGATGGAAACAAGTAGATGGAAGAATATTCTGGACGAGGTGCTGGTAAAACCAGATGAGCTATATAGAGAAACCGAAGTAATAGATGGTATTATTTAGGAATGCGAAAACAGTTTTGTACATTTAAAAGTGCTAAGGAATTGCAAGGATACACTATATTATGACAGCGAAGTAAAGAGACTAAGCAGGAGGTGCAAATTGGAAAGAAATTGTGTAATAAATGACTGTGGAAGTAAGGAGAAATTGAGGGAACTTACCAGGATATTGAATCTAGCAAAGACATCACCTAAGGATAATATGATGGCAAGCACAATTGGCAGTCTTAACAATTTTAGTGAAACATGGAAGGAGGTGTTTACTGTAGGTACTTTAAGGCAGAAAAGGGTTCCAGAAAGGACATTCCAGGAATCATTAATGTACAAGGGGAGTGTGTATGCTGAAAGGTATCAATCAATCAATCAATCAATCAATCAATCAATCAATCAATCAATCAATCAATCAATCAATCAATCAATCAATCAATCAATCAATCAATCAATCAATCAATCAATCAATCAATCAATACTGATCTGCATTTAGGGCAGTCGCCCAGGTGGCAGATTCCCTATTTGTTGTTTTCCTAGCCTTTTCCTAAATGATTTCAAAGAAATTGGAAATTTATTGAACATCTCCCTTGGTAAGTTATTCCAGTCCCTCAC
The DNA here is from genome assembly GCF_040414725.1 of Anabrus simplex. Classification (NCBI taxonomy): domain Eukaryota; kingdom Metazoa; phylum Arthropoda; class Insecta; order Orthoptera; family Tettigoniidae; genus Anabrus; species Anabrus simplex. The sequence goes on along the minus strand of NC_090265.1, from coordinate 1,144,846,513 downwards.
TCCCTTTCCTATAAATGAATATTTGCCCCAGTTTGTCCTCTTGAATTCCAACTTTATCTTCATATTGTGATCATTCCTACTTTTATAAACGCCATTCAAATTTATTCGTCTACTAATGTCATTCCACGCCATCTCTCCGCTGACAGCTCGGAACATACCATTTAGTTGAGCAGCTTTTCTTCTTTCTCTCAATTCTTCCCAACCCAAACAATGCAACATTTTTGTAACGCTACTCTTTTGTCGGAAATCACCCAGAACAAATCGAGCTGCTTTTCTTTGAATTTTTTCCAGTTCTTGAATCAGGTAATCCTGGTGAGGGTCCCATACACTGGAACCATACTCTAGTTGGGGTCTTACCAGAGACTTATATGCCCTCTCCTTTACGCGAGGATCTTAAAAAGGCTGAAGTATTCAGTCAGCAGTATGTAATGATTTTTGGTTACAAGGATAATGTCCAGTTAGAGGAGGTCACTAATACTAAAGAAGTATTCAAATTTACCTATGATAACAATGACATTTACAATAAGATACAACATTTGAAAACTAGAAAAGCGGCTTGAATTGATAAGATTTCTGGGGATATACTAAAGACAATGTGTTGGGCTTAGTACAATATCTGAAGTACTTATTTGATTGTTGTTTATATGAAGGAGCTATACCAAATGAATGGAGAGTTGCTATAGTAGTCCCTGTGTGTAAAGGAAATGGTGATAGACATAAAGCTGAAAATCACAGGCCAGTCAGTTTGACATGCATTGCATGTAAGCATTGGGATGGCGTACTCTCTGATTATATTAGACGTGTTTGCGAAATTAATAACTGGTTCGATAGAAGGCAGTTCGGATTTGGGAAGGGTTATTCCACTGAATCTCAACCTGTAGGATTCCAGTTAGGCAGTGCCATATGGTTGATTAAACAGGCATGAGGGAGTTTTTAAAAATTAACTATGATCGGTGGGAAACGGTAAATCAAAATGTAAACAGACTCTGGGATGGGTTTAAAGCACATTGTTATGAGGGTGTTCAGGGGTAAAGGAGAGGGCATATAAGTATCTGGTAAGAACCCAACTAGGCAGCTAAGATTCCAGCAAGATATCGACTCAGTGGTTAAATGGGCTGTATCGTGATTGAACTGTGTAAGACATTTGATAGGGTGGATCATGGGAGACTACTGAAAAAAATGAGTGCAATAGGAGTTGACAAACAATGTGACTGGATGGGAGGCTATATTTCTAGAAAATAGATTTCAGAGAATTAGAGTAGGCGAAGCTTTATCTCACCCTGTAATAATTAAGAGGGGAATTCCGCAGGACAGTATTATTGGACCTGTATACTTTCTTATACTCATATATATATAAATGATAATAAATAAGTGGAATGATAGATAAGACATTTTGCGGATGATGTTATTCTGTACAGAGTAATAAATAAGTTACAAGATTGTGAGCAACTGCAAAATGTCCTCTATAATGTTGTGAGATGGAAAGTACGCAATGGCATGATGAAAAACTGGGTAAAAAGTCAGGGTGTGAGTTTCACAAATAGGAAAACCTCTCTCAGTTTTAATTACTGTGTTGGTGGGGTGAAAGTTCCTTATGGGAATGATTGTAAGTACCTAGGTATTAATATAAGGAAAGATCTTCATCGGGGTAATTACATAAATGGGATTGTAAATAAAGGTTACAGAACTCTGCACATGGTTATGTGGGTATTACGGATTGTAGTAACGATGTAAAGCAGAGGGCATCTAAGTCTCTGGTAAGAACCCAACTAGAGTATGGTCCCAGTGTATGGGACCCTCACCAATATTACTTGATTCGAGAACTGAAAAAATCAAAGGAAAAGCAGCTCGATTTGTTCTGGGTGATTTCCGACAAAAGAGTAGTGTTACAAAAATGTTGCGAAATTTGGGCAGGAAAGACTTGGGAGAAAAGGAGACGAGCTGATCGACCATGCAGTATGTTCCGAACTGTCAGTGGAGAGATGGTGTGGCATGACAGTAGTAGACGAATAAATTTGAGTGGTGTCTTTAAATGTAAGAAAGATCACAATCTGAGGATAAAGTTGGAATTCGAGAGGACAAATAGGGGAAAAATGCTCGTTTTTAGGAAAGGTAGTTAAGGATTGGAGTAACATACCAAGGGAGATGTTCATTAATTTCCAATTTCTTTGCAGTCCTAGAAGAGGCTAGGAAAACCACAGATAGGGAATCTGCTACCAGGGCGACTGCCCTAAATGCAGGTCAGTACTGAGTGAGCGTGAATAGAAGAGAAACACGACGTTTGATCAGGTGGATGATGGGAATTTATAATAAGGAATAGATTAGGGGGAAGGATTCAGTAAGGTGCCGTCTCTGCAGTGTACCTAGAGAAGAATTTCACATACTGAAATCCTGTAAAGAAACCCTAGCGGTTAGAAGGAAATTTTTGAATGTCAATGAACAACATATGGTAAGTGAGGATAAGAAATGCTATAGAGTTATTAGGATGATAAGCAAAGAATGGCATAAGCGCAGTAATCTCAATAAGTTATTAATTGTAAAAATAATAATAATCGTATGGCCTCAGCTAGCGTGTGCAGACATTTCAATTTGACGCCATCCGCCTGTCTGCTCGTCAATTTCGACGTTCTGTTTTACTCTAGGCCTACTATATGGCAAACCGTGTAAACCGAAAACACTTGGGTGTCTATGACTGACATTTAATGAATTTTGTCGGGCAAACCCCAAATGTGTCTCCAGAGATCTTTTACATGCCGACATCGTACGATATGGAGTGTCGAATGGACATTTTTTCCGCCCTTCAAAAATCCGACTGCCTCTGCCGGGTTTGAACCCGCTATCTTGGGATCGGGAGGCCGACACACCACCACTGATCCACAGAGGCAGCTATTAATTGTAATTAGAAATGCATATAGAAGAAAGTTGCAAGATCCTGTAATGTGGGTAGAGCAGACTACGCATAGATAGATACTTGAGTTATGAATCGGTTAAATAAGAATCTGTCATTAGTGGTAATTAGTGGTAATTAGTATATACCTCAGGGACCTATAGTTGCAAAAGTTTATTCCTCAGCTGCTGGTGTTCCGTAGCTGTATGATAAGAACATTCAATCAAGCATTCATTACCCCTTCCTTCCATTCATTCATTCATTCATTCATTCATTCATTCATTCATTCATTCATTCATTCATTCATTCACTAAGGAGGGCTCTCTCCAAAATTACTGGTTAAACGTTACTGGGTGTGTGAAGAGTTCCTTTGTACCTTTCATGAATTCATGAATGCTATTCATTCATTGATTCATTCACTCACCGTACCTGCTGGTACTTCGTAGCTATAGGCCGAGTGCGTTTAATTCATGCATTCATTCATAAATTCATCCACTTATCCATCGTCGCCATAAGACCTACTTGTGTCATGCGAAGTAAAGCAGTAAAAATAAATAAATAAATAAATAAATAAATAAATAAATAAATAAATAAATAAATAAATAAATAAATAAATAAATAAATAAATAAATAAATAAATAAATAAATAAATAAATAAATAAATAAATAAATAAATAAATAAATAAATAAATAAATAAATAAATAAATAAATAAATAAATAAATCCTTATATTATTTAGCACCTATGATATCATTTGTGTAAGGTGTAGTAGTTTCTGTTCCAAATAATATTTCTGGAAGAAGAAAATTGTTTGTGTTGTGGGTAAAAGTGTTGTAAAGCGCACTGTTCTTTAATTCACCTCCATCACTTATCCCGCCATTACAACCAATATCCACAAAAAAGTTCTGTACTGTGCATCTACAAGTGCAAGCATTTTATCCTTTTTTGGATATAGTCCAGTAAAATTATATATTTTGGCATACACAAGGTCGGTTCGTTTTAAGTATTTGACATGTTTTTAGTGTTGGACCTGTAATGTAAAATCCAACACTTCGACCATGACGCGCCATCGGAAAATCATCAACATTTTAAATTATATTTCTTAAAGGATGGCCTAACAACAATTCATTCATTCCACATTTAATGTAGAGAATATTTGCTAAGGTTTGGCCCAAATTCAGCTCTGCGGCTTACGTAGTAATTGCGATACAGGCTTTCAAACAATGATGTTTTTCACAAAGGTGCTAAAGTTGTGACTTATTTCAAATTTTGTTCAATATCTCCTAAACTAAGAAGTATAACGGAAACATTTTATGGATCAGTTTTAAAGGTGAGTATTTTGCTGTGCAGAGAGAATTAAAGGACATTTCTACGACAAATATTTCAAGATATGCAGTTGTTTGATTAAAAGACTATCAGAAATTCCACACAAACACATTTTTCTTACTTGTAATTTATTTTTCAATCGACATTCTCTGCCATTATAACTTTCTGTTTGGATATATTTCTTTTCTGTTTTTTCTATTTGCTTTACGTCGCACCGATACACATAGGTTTTATGGCGACGATGGGATAGGAAAGGCATAGGAGTGGGAAGGAAGCGGCCATGGCCTTAATTAAGGTACAACCCCAGCCTTTTTTTGGTGTGAAAATGGGAAACTACGAAAAACCACGTTCAGGACTGCCAACAGTGGGGTTCGAGTCAACTATCTCCCGGATGCAAGCTCATAGCTGCGCGACCCTAAACGCATGGCCAACTCGCCCGGTGTGTTTCGATATCATAAAATAATGATATATACAAATAGATTTCAAAATGTATACTAACTTTGTTTACCACATTAGGGCATTAGTAGCGGGACACAGAACACAACATGTTGTATACAGTTATTGCCGTTTAGTCGGATCTCCTCAATCTCTGTCTGCTGCTTCTCGTTTTTATAAACCATCTCAGCATTAAAATTTTCTATTTCATTGTTTATTGTTGGAGGGTCGGTTTATATTCATTGCCGTCTTCAAATGGAAAGATGTCAGGCACATTTTTGCAAGGTTCTCCCACGGAACAGGAGCCCATGGAAAAACATGAGACCAGCTCTCCGGCAACCACAAGATTTCTTGCTCCATTTTTTGAAGCTGCAAGTTGAGGAGCGATTCAGGAGCCACATTTTGTTCCTTTTTCGGTACGAGAAGCCAAATCGTGAATGTACTGTGACCGTTTATCACGTCACCAAGTGTACATTATGGTATCACGTAGAGAAAATATGCCGTTTTCCGCGCTATTCTACGTCAATTAGTGCCCAAGTTAGCTCATGTTTACCCTTCCCGGGGCGCGAGTAGCGCACCGCCTGCCCGAGAGGCTCTCTAATTACGCGTACATACCGTAAACGAATCATCCTCTCACCTGCAAGTGAAAAGTACTCTCACATTGTGCGACAGAGAAAAGGATAGACACGCCAAGCTGAGTGAACAAAGTAGGTCACGGAGCCCTGCACTCAACCCTGAAAATATTATTTCTTTGCTTTTCCCCTGCAGAATTACGAATACAAATCCACCGTCTTGAACTGTTTTCAAGAACGAAAATAACACAAATTGCGTAATATACGACGGATTTCCATGACTCAAACAGCGAATTTTATGCTGATTTATGACACCAAGAAGTGCTTTACATAATTATAGTAAGACCAAGTACGCAGCAAACAAAACACCCAGCCAGGTGCAGACCAGATTGTGAAAGCGGGTAGCGAGAATGAAGTTAAAAGTTCCACGAGCTTAGGCTCCACCCACACTGGGCTACCAAGAACGCTTTCGATATTACAGCAATACGCACGATACGACGTTGATGGGAATCGATCAGTGAAAACTGGGGTAAGCAAGCTTTACTTTGACGCCTTAAACGATCCTGAGAACCCCCTATTAGCGGAGTGAATTTCGCGAGGAGGAGGAGGAGGAGGAGGAAGACGAGGAGGAGTTTACCCTCTTCATTAAGTCTAACACGGTTTCGCTATTTAAAGGGACGCGAACCGGAGGAAGATATGGTACTTCGATTCTTCCAGTCGCGTTGTGAGATGGTATGGGCTGTGAGTAGCTCTTCAGTAATTTTCTTTGTCGTAGTGCTACAAAGTAAATGGCAAATCAGTAATTATTCATAAGCGGCTACGAAGCTGAAATACTGTCAGTGAAATAATTATATAGTAGTGAACGTGCAAAAGTTTGTCGTTACTAGCCGAGGGTGCCATCTGAATATTAATCATGACAATTTATGTAACGTGTGAGATGATTGATTAAGGTATACGGAAGTGATGTGTTTCGAACGCTAGTAGGCTGCGCCATCGTTTCATTCAATACACGAACTTATTAATGCCGAGGCAGTAGCATAGGAGCTCAAATAACTGTGTAATAGTGAATAATCAATTGGTAGAAGAAAGAGCTGCTTATTGATAGCGTGTTTGACCAGGGCGGTATCAGCTAAGTAATCCCGAGCGCAGTAGTTAATCTGTATTCCCTAAAAACTAGTGCTGTGTTAGGCCGAGTTAAAACTCCGTTTGTGATGACAGCATCAGATACTCAGTGACAGTGAAACCAAAAACGTGTGTAATTAGGGGCCTAAACTGCTGATAGTGCAGAGGCAGGCAGATGAAGGTGAAGTAGCGGGCGACCAGGACAACACCGCTGCTTGATTAGAAAGCTTGAGTACATGAGTTTCTCTGATCGTATCAATCATAATATGTCGTCATTTAACGCAATTATAATAAATCAGATTCCCTCATTGTGTTTGTGTGCCAGTGACATCACCGTCCAAGGAAGAAGACCGACGTACATGTGGCCTGTACTCATTCAACACGTCGTAGAGCGTCGAGATCATCCCACATAGTAGGCGAATCAAGCCAACATACCAGCGACCCAACTGCAGCCGAACTCTCGACTCCCTATTGCTGACGTAGTCGTGATGTTCGACTAAACCCCTGTATGTGCCTTCCCGAATGAGCTGTGGACGTGATCCAGACCAGTGTTGAGTAACAATTTCAAATATTAGAAAGTCGTATTTCCTGTAAAATATGTAAATATGTAAGTGACATGCTAATTCTTTAGAAATGTAGTGTAGGACTTCGCTGATTTCAGAGGCATGATAATAGTTAATTACTAGGGTATGCACCTGCTTTTTCTTCACGGTTGGATAAGAGTATTTTATTTTATTTCTATTATGGGAACTAGTGCATATTATTTTTAAGGTCCTAGAATTGATTAATTGTGAATCATTATGGGTTTAAAGGAAATTTTGAAATTCACATAAAATCACTCCATTTACCACCAGTTTATAACCAATAAGGGTCATCCAGAGATTCTAAACTTCTTTGTTTTGATGCTTCGCGTAAATGTCAGGCAATCCCTCCCATATGAATTAAAGGTTATGAAGAAGAAATAGTGGAATGACAATGAGGTGTGACTGTGATTGCATTTTGCTTAGATCGCGAATGTTAACGTATTTTGTCCCGAGTGAAAGAACATTTTCTTCTGCAAAATGTATGTATTGGGTATATCGTGAGATGGGAGTGGAGTTTTTCAAGCGGATGATGGTTGTATTAAATTCGATGTGATGAAAATATGAACCTTTCCCAATAAGTGAATAATATGCTCGATGCATAAATACCGCGCTGAGGATATGAATAAGGCTAGAGGAATGTCGATATGTGTTATTGATGCTAATGGCATCCTGAGAAATTAATTTGAAAGGCGAATGACAAGATAGCTCACCGAACGGACCGTTGGGTCCGTTATTTTGAAAGAGAAAGTGGAAATAAAGCTAGGCAGACAGCTGGCCTGTGGAATTTATGGCAGTGCTGAGGAAGGAGATGAGGTAGAATGTTGTTACGGCATTGAAAAGAAAGCACTGCGAAGGGCCCACCTCCCGTCTCCGGTCATTTAGAGAATAACGCCATTGAATATATCTACAGTTCTGAAAGATGAGATACATCCCTCCATTTATTTACGTCAATTAAGCCGCCTAGGGATTTCAGATGAATCTACACCTCACACTGTCACAGGACCTGGGCTTTACGACGCGCAGGTCACCTAGGGGTCTCAAATCAAAAGACCTGCACCTGGCGAGCCGAAGTCCTCGGACACATCCCGGCACTAAAAGCCATACGCCATTTCATTTCAGGACCTGGGTTCTTGCCCATGTAGCACCAGAGGCAGCTAGACCTACTGCTGCCAAATATGGGTGGAACATACCGTCCACGATTTATTATGTGAATATAAGGTGTATTTCTTTTTGTCATTTATTCCAGGGAGTGATATTTATTGAATGTTGTATTGGTCATTGGTTCAATAAAATGTGTCGTTACAGGGAGCATCGTTGTGTAAATGTCCAATTGTATAATAGTATTTAAGTGACATTTCACTTGAACATGCGTTATGAAATAGTTGCTCAATTGTGAGATAATTAGGGTTTTCTAGCGAGTAATACAATGCGACTTCCAGATATTTTGAAATTTGATCATAACTAAATATGTCAAACGCTTTGGCTCACTTGACACTTGATATTCGCCGCTAAGACGATATAATTTGTCATTTTGAATATATAAATTAATATTATAAACCAGTGGAAATAACGCAAGATATGCCTTCATTTAATTATTTTTGTGTATAGTGATGTAAGTGTATAAAGTGTGTTTCAATACTTAATTCGTCAGAGAAGGCACGACTTCTCAAGTCTTGCACATTTTCAGAGTGAAATACGATTCTAGATGACAGAATAGAGAGACACTGGACCTATTAAAATTTGTGTTATGAAAAAGCAGAATTCATTCTTCTCATTTCTTAGGCAAATAGTATTCCCCTCACAATTAAGTTTCCCCTAATTTTAAAGATTACTAGGTTATTACCCCTTAAGGACGGCCCACCAGACCCGTAGTTCTCTACCGATTTAGCTAGCGTACCATTCTAGTAGGGGAGATGGGACTTCAAAGCCGGAGATCTTATCTGAGTTATTCTATTCTGGTGTCATGACCAAGGGCTTATTCATGTACTCGATTTTCGAAAAGGGTACAGTACCACTAAAGGTTTTTCTCATTTCCTAACCACTTCTGAACCTGATGGTAACATATCAAGGCATAAAATCGTGCTGCATCCACAGTTGTAGGTAAACGTACTAGAGAGGATCGTGCTCTTGTGCTGACTGGGTAAGTTCAATTCATTGTGATCGGATGCAGAGATTCTGAGGTTAGCTCCATATAAATGAATCAGAAAAGCCTGCCTTAGCCACTTGGTAACCGGTTCTTTCAGGTTTGAAGAATACTTGGACTTTTTGTTCCAGATAACAGTTTATTCCTATAAGAGTGCAGAATTTTGTCTTCCCATGACCGATGAGTACACTTGTCGTGTCACACTCACTAAAAGCGTGGATGAACAAAATAATTCAGTTACACGTGTATTTAAATGACCTTTTGGAGTACAACAAATCAGGTGTCCTTCCTCTTCCGTAGTTTCTAAAATACAAGTTGTCTTTTATCGAAGCTCTTGCTGTTAGATGAAACAAAAAAGGTTAACGTTTGCACCAACGTCAAAAATGTTGTCATACTGAAATCCAACAGAATTAGCCATTTAAACAATTAGTACGTCTGAATCTTCAAGTGTCTGTCTTACTGTTACATTTCCTTCTTGCAGTACGTTTTTCAGGAAGTCAATGAAACGTGCTCTTTTAAATTAATTTCAAAATATTTCTTGAGAAATTTCTAGGCATGCGGCTTCATCGAGGAGGGTCTCATGTGATGAATAAAAGTTTTTCCGTCGAATACGTTCTGCATTTTCATGCCGCTCCCCGTCACATCAAGAGGGATATCCATCAAACTTTACAGCAATGATCGAACCATAGTGTACTTGTATGTAAGAACTGCTAGCAGTGTTCCCCGAAATTCAAATTCCATTGCCAAAGAAATTTATGAAATAGATGACCTCCATCCACCACTACAAAAAATCCTTCGACAACATCTGTGGTTGGTGTGAATGCTGAAAATAAAGACTTTGTGTCGCCTTTCGCATGCCCCCTTCCCTAAATCTGTACCTCAGATCCAGACTATCTTCAGTCCATTTTTACCCTTTTTGAGATAATCCGAAGAGTAGATGGTGAAAGAGCGCTTTATTGAGCCAGACTATGTTAAGTCTTGTAAGACAATAATTTTACGAATTAACAGTGTCAATATAATCTTTAGTCCTGAGTATCCTGTGAGCCAACTTATCCTTAGTCCACTTACGATACATTGATTCTAAGCAAATCATAACTTGCGATTGCATAATCCGTTTAAAATAGTTTAGCATTAAGATTCTGTGTTACCATTGTAGTTCAGGTCACATTATTGACAAGGATTTTATTGACTTAGGCGGGAATGTTATCACTGTTTTGCATGTTCTGCTTGGTTTCATTCATAAGAAGCAATGAGTCGTGGACGGATGGTGGTTGATTTTGCACTGCAGCTAAACCAGTGTCAAGGACGTAAGAATAATATTGATCAGTACAATATATTTCTATTTCTATGCTCTACAGATATTGAAAAGTAATTTTTTGACGTTTTAGAAAAGAGTCTTCCACTTTATGAGCCTCACACTAATTAGCTTGTTAATCAATTTCTTTTACAGGGTTTAATGACAATCATAATGAGCTGAAGGAAACAGAAACAAACTTTCCTTCTATGAATCTATAAGTAGATAAAGTAGAAGTAAGTATTAACTTCGCAGCAGTTTATAATCATGAAAGTTGAGAAAACACTGTTTTTAAGAGCCAGTGCAAATTGTTCAAGAACTTTTATTCGTGTGTGTAGTTTTATCTGTTGGATAGTAGCTTTAAAACATTTTTTGTCCACAGGACCCTACTATTACGATGCCCGATATTGTGAAGAAGAATAGGACGAAGAAGATAGTGGAGAAAAGGTGTACACTCAATTAGAATATGTTAAAGTGAATTCACATTACACTGACGTAGGTTACAATAATCAAGTCCCCACGCCTATTTACCCACCGCTTGTTGCTGAAGAGACTGGTTCTGGTAATAGATCACAGTCCCCACAAGAGCATTTGTTGGAGAGTGACTCTAATTATACCCCATCCAGTGTCCTTTCTTCTGTTCGTGACATCAAGCAAACAAAGAGCGGAACATTTTTGCTCCTCTCTCGTATAACTGGTGCTAGATTGTTTCCGTACTCAGATTCTGAAGATGATTTTGAAAATAATAAGAATGGTTGTAGGAAAAGGAAAAGAAGTACTCCTTTGTGGAAGAAGAATGTGAGGAAAGTAAAGTTATTAGGTGGAGAAGAATGTTTCTTCAGCTGCTAAGTTAGTTGGTAAACGTGTCCTTCGTTCTGAATGCATAAACTGCAGAATGTAATGTTCAACAAGGGTAAATGAAGTTGAAAAACAGCAAATATTTAATGAATTTTGGAGTGCAGAGAAGAGTTGGGACCTTAAAGGACAGTACATTATTTCCTTTGTGGAGGAAAAGCCAGTTATAAGGCATAAGCCACGATGTCATGAGACACAACGGCAAAGAACAGCAACAAATATTTATAATTTAAACGTGTCAAACAATAAAATCCACGTTTGTCAAGGAATGTTTTTAAATACTTTTTTTTTTGCTAGTTGCTTTACGTCGCACTGACTCAGATAGGTCTTATGGCGACGATGGGACAGGATAGGGCTAGGAGTGGGAAGGAATCGGCCGTGGCCTTAATTAAGGTACAGCCCCAGCATTTGCCTGGTGTGAAAATGGGAAACCACGGAAAAACATTTTCAGGGCTGCCGATAGTGGGGTTCGAACCTACTATCTCCCGAATACTGGATACCGGCCTCAATTAAGCGACTGCAGCTATCGAGCTCGGTTTTAAATACTCTAGCGATAAGTATTCAAATGGTGAAAACTGCATTGAAAAAGGCCAGTGGGTGTGGTATGATCAAGGTTGATTCAAGAGGTAAACACACGCCATCAAATAAAATCTCAGAAGAGCTTTGTCATGACATTAGAGCACATATTGACAGATTTCCAGTTTATGAGAGTCATTACACCAGGGAACGAAGAGGAAGTGCATAAGAAGTGGACTGAATCTATCAAAAATCTATTCTCTATACTGCCAAGAATGAATCAAGGAAAGAAAAAATAGCAGCAAAAATATGGTTGTTTCGAAAAATATTCAATGGCGAGTATAAAATAGCTTTTAAGTTGCCAGATAACGTGTGACAAGTGTGATGAATATGATATCCATATAAACCAACAAACGTCCACAGGTGGTGGTGGTGGTGGTGATTTTTATTTTAAGAGGAGGTACAACGAGGTAATCATCCTCTCTGAACAAATTAGTGGAAAATAAATTTAAAATAAAAAACAAAATTATTTATTCAACAAAGGAATTTGGAAACGCAGTACAAAATAAAACAAATTTTTATTGAACTAAGCCGAAAGAATTACTAGCGAATCAAAAGGGAACGTGTGTTCCCTGGGTAACAGTACACTTGTAATTTATACACCCTTGATAAGTCCAATGTCACACATAAAGCGGATGACGAGATTAGCAGTAGTTGCGTCATCGGCTAGTATGCGTTCGAGTGTTTCCTGCAGGCCGAGGCTCCGTCCTTGGCCAGAGAGATCGGCGCACTCTGTGCGGATGTGGGCCACGGTGAAGTTGGTACCACAAGAACACACTGGGGGTCATCCCTCTTTCGGAGAAAAGAGTGCGTAGATCGTAAATGACCTATCCTCAGTCTACACAATAATATGGCCTCTATCCGTGAAGGTCGGAAAGAGGACAGCCACATGGTAGTTGCCTACTTAATTGCTCTCAGCTTGTTGGGAGTTCGGATAGCTAGCCACTCCGATTCCCAGGACGGCAAGATGGCTCGACGTAGCTGAGAACAAATATCCTTAGCAGGTACATTGTCAGGTCTTGGAGGTAAAAGTACAGCTTCCTTAACAGCTTCATCCGCAAGTTCGATTCCCGCAATCCCAACGTGGCTTGGAAGCCATGCGAAAGTAATTATGGCGCCAGCATCACTTAACCTGGTTAGAAGGTCATGTATCCTCTGTACCAGTGGGTGTTGCGAAAAACAGGTTTCAACAGACTGCAGAGAGCTTAACGAATCGGTACACATAAGAAAGTGACTTCTTTCGTCACGCAGTGCAAACTGCAGAGCGTAAAGCGTAAAGCTCTGCAGTATACACGCTACATACTCTAGGAAGCGAGATCTTCGTGCTCATATCATCACTGACGAAAGAGCAACCAGCAACCAATATTATCTCCGATTTTAGAACCATACGTGAATATATGTCTCGCAGCCGGATGTTGGTGAAACGAAGTCCTGGTAATACTTCCGATAAACGGAGGAATCTGTGTTCACCTTGGGTCCACGGAGCAGATCTAGACGTATATCCGGTCGCAGAACTAACCACGGGGGTACCTCGCTAGAGTTTGTTCAAGACAACCACCACCGAGCTCGATAGCTGCAGTCGCTTAAGTGCGGCCAGTATCCAGTATTCGGGAGATAGTAGGTTCGAACCCAACTGTCGGCAGCCCTGAAAATGGTTTTCCGTGGTTTCCCATTTTCACACCAGGCAAATGCTGGGGCTGTACCTTAATTAAGGCCACGGCTGCTTCCTTCCCACTCCTAGCCCTTCCCTGTCCCACCGTCGCCATAAGACCTATCTGAGTCGGTGCGACGTAAAGCAACTAGCAAAAAAAAAAAGACAACCACCGATATCGATATTCAAATCATGAGACAAGCTATCAATACCAGACCCAACCGGAAGTGTGGCATTCGGCCGGTCTTGGTACCTCTGGTGGTATTGGGTAAGATAGATGCATTGATAGCTTGGATGTAGCGGCATTTCACGAATTTTGGAAGCGTAGATGAGGAGTAACGGCTGCCTCCTTATCCGTAAAGGTGGAACTCCCGATTCAGCAAGTAGGCTGGGAACGGGGCTTGTACGGAAAGCTCCCGTTGCCAGCCTAACTCCACTATGGTGAATACTGTCTAAAAGGCTCGACGTAGATTTTGATGCTGAGCCATAAGCCGTTCTTCCATAGTCAATTCCGGAGAGAACGATCACCGTTTAAAATCGTAGCAGTACCGCACGGTCATAACCCGCACGGGGTGCCGCTGAGAAACTTAAGTATGTTAAGTCTCTTCATGCAGACAACCTTGAACTGACGGATGTAGGGGCTGCCACGTAAGCCCCTGAAAAAAATGAAATGTCGTATGGCTTTTAGTGCCGGCATATCCCAGGATGGGTTCAGCTCGCCAGGTGCAGGTCTTTCCATTTGACACCCGTAGGCGACCTGCGCGTCGTGATGAGGATGAAATGACGATGAAGACACATACACCCAGCCCCCGTGCCATTGGAATTAACCGAATTAAGGTTAAAATCCCCGAGACCCGCCCGGGAATCGAACCCGGAACCCTCTGAACCGAAGGCCAGTACGCTGACTGTTCAGCCAACGAGTCGGACAAGTAAGTCCCTTATCAAAATGGAGACCCAGGGATCTGCAGGTGTCAACCACTGGTAAGACACTGTTTCGCAAGCGGGGCTCTGGTTCGGGATGCACTGGCCGACGTCGACAGAAGTGCAAAACTGAGGTTATCGCTGTTGAAAATCGAAAACCATTTTGCAGGGCCCATGTGTCGACTCGGTTAACAGCTTGCTGTAGCTGTCTCTCAGCAAACGCCACCCTACCGGAGCTGTAATGTAGAGCTAAGTCGTCTACATACAGCGATGGAACGACTGTGGGCCCAGCAGCGGCAACTCTGCCATTGATGGCGATTGCGAACAGCGTGAAGCTCAGTACCGATCCCTGAGGTACTCCATTTTCCTGAACGTAAAATTGAGAAAATGCATTCCCTACTCGGACTCGAAAAAGACGGAGGGACATGAAGTTTTCAATAAACGTTTGCAAATATCCACGAAATCCCCACTGGTGTAGAATGGAGGGAATCCCATATCGCCAAGTATTGTCGTAAGCTTTCTCCAGGTCAAAAACATGGCGACTAGGTGTTCCTTCCGGAGAAAGGCCTCCTGAATGGCGCTCTCCAGTCTGACCAGATGATCAGCTGCAGAGCGATTAGAGCGAAAACCACACTGGTAGTTAGACAAGAGACCATCCTTTTCCATGTCTCACACAAGACGCCGGTTAACCATCCTTTCAAATAGCTTACAGAGGCCATTCGTAAGGCATATTGGCCTATAACTATCCAGAAATTTTGGATCTTTACCTCGCTTGGTAATTGGTGTCACAGTTCCCTCACGCCACTGAGACGGAAACACTCCCTTACTCCATATTCTGTTGAATAGGGTGAGGATATCCTTGAGACATTTGTCATTCAAATGCTTAAGCATGTCATTATGGATTTTGTCCGGTCCAGGAGCCGTATCTCTGCATAGCCCGAGTGCACTCCGCAACTCCCACGCCGTGAAAGACACGTTGTAGGGATGAGAAGCACTAGAGGCAAAAGAGAGATTGTGTGCCTCTGCTTCGCGCTTAATTGGAAGAAATGCAGAGTCGTATCTCCTAGAGCTGGACGTATCTGCAAAATGTGACGTGAATTGGTCGGCAATGACTGGAGGAATCGTAACTATATCTCCATTAATGGAGATTGCGGGTACTGAGGGCACATTCTGTACTACGACAATACGGCGGAGTTTTATCCACACTTGTGATGACGGAGTATGTGTCGTGATGGATGACACATACTTTTCCCACGTAGCTTTCTTATTTTCTCGAATCAAAAAACGGGCATTCGCGGGCAGACGCTTAAGTGATATGATTGGCCATCGTAGGATTACGACGATAATGCTTTAAAACCCATCGGCGATCACGTATGGCTGCTGCAATTTCGTCCGTCCACCATGGGACCTGTTTCCAGCGACGAATACCAACTTGGAAGGAATTGTTTCCTCTGCAGCAGCCAAAATTCCAGTAGTAATGGAAGAAACGTGGTCGTCACTAGACTCCAGCATATCATCAGCCATCACTGCGCTTTTAGAAACTTCTGGCCAATTTGCTCGCCGAAGTAACCAGCGCTTGGGTACTCCGGACTGTCTTTGATTCAAGAGAGACAGAATTATCGGGAAGTAGTCACTATCACAGAGGTCGTCGTGTACTTGATACCGTAGCAGGGGAACTAGCGCACGGCTTCACAAAGTGACATCCAGGTGTGAGAATGTACCATGTGCGCTGCTGAAATGTGTCGGTTCCCCTGTATTAAGCACGCAAAGCGTCAAAGAGGTTTATAATTCGCTCGAGCATCCTACCCCTAGAAAAGGAAGGCGGAGAACACCATAGTATGTTACGGGCGTTCACGTCTCCCAGCATGAGGAAAGAAGGAGGCAACTGAGTGATCAAATCTTGTAGTGCACGTATTTCAAGGCCGTAATCCGGTGGAATGTACACGTTGCAATCCGTTGTCATTACTGGCAACGGAGCGCGAACTGCAACTGCATCTAGCTGAGTACGGAGCGGTACTTCTTCGCTGAAGATGTCGGAGTGAACTAGGGTACAAACGCCCCTAGTTACCGCACCATCCACAGCTACTCTGTCTTTGGAATAAAGACGATATCCTCTCATAGTCCTGCTGTGTCCAGGTCTCAAACGAGATTCCTGTAGACAGACTATAGAGGCCGCATAGACGGATATCAGTTGACGTAACTCATCTATGAGACAGTGATAACTACTGCAGTTCCACTGGAAAGGTGCCATTGTGTTGATAGGTAAGGCTTCGAATTTCCTGCCCTTCATTCGGTCCATTACCTACCAGGTTCCGCCGTCTTTTTCGGTATCGTTTTTGTCACAATCACCATCCACGACAATGAGTGTTTCAGTCTCCATTGTCTCCTCAGATGAAGGAGGCGCGGTGACTATACACTCCGCGGACGGTCATCTCATTGATCGGGAACAGTGGGCCTTCTTCCTGGGAGAACTAGACTCTGCAGAAAGTGATCGAACAAGAGGGCGTCGGGGCCTCTCGCTCTTGCTCACCATTTCTCTCTGTTTTGGATGAGTGCCGATAGATGGCTTGTAGGATTTCTTCGTGGATCCTGTGACCCCCGATTGAGTTGGAGAAGGCTTCATCTCCAATTTCTTGAAGGAGCTCGGTGGCTTCACCTTCCCCTCCTTTGTAAGGTGGGTATTGGAAGGAGTGCTGGACTTTACATCCCTGTTTGGGTAAGTCTTTCCGCCGCCCTGTTGGGGGAGGACTTCCCAGCCGAGCGTTCTTGTGAAACAGCCTTCCCGGGCAACGTCCGCAATAACGCCATTTTCGGTCCTTGTGCTGTTAAAACTCCAGTTTCTTTATCGAATATCTTTTGTTGCTGGCTTTGACTTATCGATGAGTTTTCAATACTGCTGTTCTGTACAAAACTCTGTGGAGTGATCCGCAGGTTTGCGACCTTTTCAGCGAAGGAAATGGAGAACTCCGGAGCAGCCATGGACTTGAACTTCCTCCGGGCGTCTGGATAGGATAGCTTTTCCAGCCATTTTATCTCCTGGACCTTATTCTCCTGGACCTTATTCTCCTGGACCTTATTCTCCTGCTTGAATGTCAGGCACTCCTTGGAGATTGGAGCATGCGCACCCGAGCAGTTGACGCACACATGTGGTGATGCGCAGTCAACCCCAGCATGCTCGCACTTCCCACACATTTTGCAGGTCGTCGAACCTGTACATCGCAATGCAGTGTGGCCAAACTTTTAACAATTATAGTACTTCATTTATGCCGGAATATATGGACGAACAGTCAGGAGACACATTGACACTTTTATCCGTTCAAGTAGCTGCCTCTGTGGATCAGCGGTAGAGTGTCGGCCTCCGGATCCCAAGATAGCGGGTTCAAACCCGGCAGAGGTAGTCGGATTTTTGAAGGGCGGAAAAAAGTCCATTCGACACTCCATGTCGTACGATGTCGGCATGTAAAAGATCTCTGGTGACACATTTGGTGTTTACCCGACAAAATTCATTAAATCTCAGCCATAGACGCCCAAGGGAGTTTCGGTTTACTCGGTCTGCCACTTAGTGGGAGCCTAGAGTAAAACGGAACGTCGAAATTGACGAGCAGACAGCCACATGGCGTCAAATTGAAATGTCTGCACACGGTAGCTGAGGCCATACGATTATTATTATTATCCGTTCAAGTACGGTCTGGGCGTCGAAGGTGAGGATGAAAGCACCCGTATCGAGTAGCTTATCACCCACATGCCTCTTCACGTCGGTTACATCCCGACGTGCTAGGTACCGGATCATCGTATCATCGGAAGACTTAACCAAGTCCCTGTGGAATATAACTCCCTTGCAGTTGAGGGTTTGGTGCTTCTCGATTTTGACCTCTACCTTTCCGAATAACTTGGCTGTAAGTAGCCGTCTGGATTGTTCAGCCGTAGATGTCTCTATAAGTACGGATCCATCGCGGAGCTTGCGCATCTCGTCGACTTCACCAGCAACAATTTCTTCGATGGAATTGCTGATCATGAAAGGACATTCATCAAGAAAACTCTTACCATCGACCCTGGAAGCAACCAGAAATCGAGGAATACGTTCGTCACTTACATAATCTACTGGAACTGGAGTATACCGCTTACGTTTCTTACCTATTTTTGACGCTGTATTTTGAAGGGTGCCACCCTTTGGAAAAGAAGAAAGAGAAGAGAGAGGTTCTGTTTTTGGTCCCACGAGTACTCCGGAAATATGAGGTCGACCTTCGGCAGAGCCAAGGAGATGTACCGAAGGCAAGGCTATATGCTCCAGAGGGCGCCCGGTATCTGGAGAGGGTCGCTAGGAACTACTCACCCAGTAGCCATGTATCACCTCGCCACGACACGAAATTTGTGATTCTACTCGAGGCAGAGAGGGTGGCCAGACAGGAAGAGGAATGAACTTTAAGAAGGTGAGAATAGAAGGGTAGAAATAGTGATGAAGAATAAAGAGCACAGACACCTCTCAGGCAACACGGGGGACACCTTGTTAGTCTGGCCCTACTCCGAGGTCAATCTAGCATGGGTAACCCTGAGCTGGCACAGCCCTCGGGTTCAACAAGCACGCAAACCTCCACACCGATGTCAAGGTTATGGTGTCCCTAGAGGGGGCAATCGTCCACACAACAATAGATATCTGAAATTATGGAAAGGAAGAAATAGCACATGGAAGAAGCCACAAGCCGCTACAACATGAAAGCAAATGACAAGGAAACTTGCGGCGAAAACGAGAAAGTCGTAATGGTGGGACTATCCCTTTCCACCCAGAGCCACACGATCGTGTGTGTTGGGTTTTAATTTATTAAAAGAAAACTAGCCCGTTTCCTTGAGTCACACATGGCTCCAATGATCGTGTGGTTTCCGCGCTTCGTATTGCAGTTGTTTTTATTTCGATAGTTGGGCATAAGGAGGCAGCATATATGTTTAAACTTTTGTAAACAAAGCACACCATGGGGCCTCAAGTTAAATTGTTTATTATCTTTAACATATATATTTCGTTGTGAATCTTTTTAAAACGTCCTAGAATCATCATAGAAGGTATACATGTCGTTAACAATGCTACATTTTGAACTTAGCGGTTGTAATAAACTGTCCATCTGTAACTAGCACGATGTTGCGTGTTAGGGTTTAATTTGAGGTAATGGTATGTTTATAACCTCAAAAGGGATCATTAGTATTCTGGGAAGATTTCTCTAATTAAGCATTAGTATCATCATCATCATCGTTGACCAACTCCAGTTTCCCAGGTGTGGTATAGGAGCCCTTCCATTTTGTTCTGTCCATGAATCATTCTTTGTTCACAATCCGCTGCCAATCCTGACCTCTCTCCTCTACATCCTTCTTCACCAAGTCTGTCCATTTTTCTCTAGGTCTGCCCACTGGTCCCTTTCCCCTGATTTCCCTTTCATACTCCTTTCTTGCAGACCGGTTGGCACTCATTCTTTTCACATGATAAAACCACTTCATTCTTGCCTTTTGAATCTTCTGGAGTATGGAGTCTTCTAGTCCTACGTCTTCTCTGACTTTTTCATTCCTAATATTATCCCTTCTGGTCTTCTGTATCATTGTGCGTAGGAACTTCATTTCTGCTAAGCATTAGTACACTTATGCGAATACAAAATACATGTGTTTATATGAATAAATAGCGAGGTTAACCTATGCTTCTGATTGTGAGGACTTACTCAGTGAAGATGGTGTTGTGATGAGTGGGTACCTGAACCTATATCTTCACACGTAGGCAATGATTCTGATGATTCTCATCACGGTGAAGATAATGATGAAGAGAAAGAACACCTAGGAGATAATGATTCTACTGATAATCATTCTCTAATCACTTACCTACACGTCAATCACCGAGTCCCCAACTGGCATCGAACTGAACACTACTTTTCAAAGAATATTCTGTTTATATAAGTTCTATATTGTTTTATAACCTATTTTACTTGATATATTTGATTCACTGTAAATAAAATCATCCACCTACAGAATTTCATATTCTCAACATGTGTCATTCAGCAATGAAATGTGCTCAAATAAACCCTAACTACCACGATCGTGCGGGTGGTTTTCTACGAGAACGGCGAAGAAAATATTTTTTTGTTATTTTTCCTGAAATCTAGGCTCAAAATTACGTATATTGAAGTAAGAATAATTCAAATTTCAAATAAAATATCTCAGGGTGGAAAGGGCTACAAAAATGTTTACCGACACCATATCTAACAATCTCAGAGTGCTACTACCTCAGGAAGTTATGGACACTAAACTATACTCTATATGATTCCACACTAAGACAGTCCTATTGCATGGTGTATGATGAAACCTGTGGAGGCCGTGGAGGAAATGAGATGCTTCATGTTTCTTGAAATGGGCAAATAATCATCTAACTGATGAAACACGCGTCCTCACTGTCTGGTCAGATGAATGCTCAGGTCAGAACAGAAATAATCAAATGATTATCATGTACTTCTGGCTTATTTCAAAATGGAAAAATTTGCAAGTTATTAACCACAAGTACTTGTTGCGTGGGCACACCCACATGGAAGTGGATACTGTACACAGCATTACTGAAAGCAAGAAGAAAAGGATCGTGAAACAAAACATCTTCACTTGTAATGATTGAATAAACTTAGTAGACGAAGGTGGAAAAAATCAAAGTTGAAAGAATGTGTTTGGCAGATTTCAAAGATTTCTTGGGTGTTTCAAGCAGAGACAGCAACATTATTGTTCTGAGGAAGATAAACGCCCTGGGAGAAAACGCACATATTTTTGAAATGGTTTTGATCCAGGTGAGAAAAGACAAACCGTACACCTATCAGTACAAAACCTCGTCACGATTTTGAGGTGGGTTCCAGAAGAATATCACTTGTACTTCAGGAATCTCAAGACTGAAGAATCCGTCACAGAAGACTACCTGACTCGGAATAAAAATTGCCTGGTTAGCGGTTTTGGCTCATGAACCATAAACTTTAACATAAGCGCAATAGCGCTCAATGCTGTACTGAATTTTTTTATGTTTTCTTCCTTGTGATTTTTATATATTTATAATGAAGTCAATGTGAAAGGAGTTAGCGCTTTAATTTTATAGTTTAACATGTCTTTCTCCTATCCTAAGTCCTCTCCACATCCTGAAAAACAGATATCTTAAGTACACAAAACTATTTTAAAAATGAGAGAACAAATCCCGTCATCACAGTATTAAGTATAATTGCCTATGATTATATAAATGTAAGATAAATGTTATTTCAGTCTTTTGTTACGACCTTGTAGAGAAAGTTGCGAGTAATAATTCGTAAAAATACGAATACAAAAATACGAAATAAATATCATTGTAAATGTAATGTAAATAATATATTTCTTACCAGTGCCATACCCTACTTACAAACTGTCGCGCCTTCACGTCAAACGCAGTTAGTAACTTCTGTGTGTCTATGTTTGAATGTTCACCCCCATCATTATTGGCTCTAGTGGAACACAGCAACTTCTTGTTTGGCGTTTGTCTTCCGGTTCATAAAATACCTTTTACACAACATCGTGTTTGAACAAATACAGGTCTTCAAATATTAGTCGTAGAAGCGCCCTATTGTTCTGTGTGCACAGCACATTTACCACCTTTAAAACTGATCCATATGACATTTGTATAACTACCTTAGTTTAGGAGATATTTAACAAAATTCAACGAAAAATTACAATTTTTGCTACTTTTTGATGAAAACACAATTGTTTGAAAGCCTGTATCTCAATCACTACATAAACTACAAAGCTTAACTTGGGCTCAAACTGTAGCAGATTTACTCTACTCTAAATAAATATGGACTGAATGCTTTTTTTTAAACGAACCCTTTAGGAGACATTTAAAAGTTTTGAAAAGGGCCAAGACGCTCGCGGTGGCTTCCCAAGATCGAAAATTTTACATTACTAGCTCAACACTAACAACATAACAAAAAATAAAAACTACCCGACCTTTTGCACAACAAACCCCTATAATCATGACGATTTTACTGGACTAGTATAACATTCACGGCGTTTAATCCATCATAAATTAAAATACCCCTCCATGATCGCTCCTTGCTTATTATCTAGATGAGAAACTCGCAGCGCTAGCATGCCCGGTAACTCTGGGAGTCCTCTAGAGCGCTCTGAACCTCGTGATTTGTATGTTCCCAATTTTCGTCCTCTCAATTTATCTACTGTGTAGAAGATCTTTATATAGATGGATAGATAGACAAGGCGCGATTGCAAGAGAATTAGACATTAATAGACCTGCACACAGGATTCTTTTCCCGGGGGGGCGGGGAATAAGAAAGCTAATTTAATCTAGTGCGGTATTTGACATAATAATAATGTCATTCAGTTATACCTTACTATTGAATTGCAATAAAATTGTGACATTTATAATATACAAAGGCAAAATAGCATTGCCATGTTACATTTGCAATTACTGTAACAGTTCGTAACCGTTATTACCCACACACGTGAAAATACGTATACGTATTTATTAACGTATCACATTCCGCATTTGGTATAGGCATTAACCAAAATCATATTCACTCGATTAATACATATTGTTATCCAGAGGTTTACAACACAGCATATCAATGGTCACAATTTTTAGCCTATTTGATTCTTTAGATCACCTTCTCATATTTGGAGATTTTAATTGCCACCAGCAGGAGAGCAATGGGGATTCAGAAACATGCCGTCAGTATTTTTTCTGCTGAGTCAGCACCCGAAGACATTCACCCTGGCCAAAGGTCATTGACCCCATGACGTCACGACCACGTGGGCTTGTTAATAAACAAAGCCACGTGCATGTGACAGCTGTCATCTTGACGGACACTAACATCACTTTTTCGGACAGGAGAACATTGCTACCCTCAGTGCTACCATCATAAGAGGGCCTAACCTCACTGCTGCCACCTTAACGACGTACAGGGCGCGGAAATTACCATCCACGTGCTTTTGACAGCTGTCATCTTGACAGGTCCTAACTACGTGGGGGCGGATTTTAAACAAGTGAAATTTGCTAACCTCTGTGCTACCATCTTGACGGGGCCTAAATTCACTGCTGCAATCTTAACCATGTGGGGCGCGCGGAATTTGAAATCCACGTGCTTTTGACAGCTGTCCTCTTGACAGGTCATAACCACGTGGACGCAGATTTTAAACAAATGAACGTTGCTAACCTCAGTGCTACCATCTTAACAGGGCTTAACCTCACTGCTGCCATCTTAACCACATGGGCCGCGCGGAATTTGAAATCCAAGTGCTTTTGATAGCTGCCATATTGAGAGGATCTAACCACGTGCACTTGTTGAATAAGTGAATGTAGCTAAACTCACTGCTGCCATCTTCACAGACCCTAACCTCACTGCTACCATCTTAACTACTGGGACCTTTCCCATCATCCCCCATAGTTCATGGGATCATGTGAACGACAAAAATGAAACCCTGTCGAGTCATGAACACATGGGACCATGCTCCATCGAAGGCGACAGTCAAGGGACCTTTTCAGCCTAGTGACAATGTCGCCTCACCGGGATTTCAAATAATTAATCCGCTCACGTGAGACGACCAATGCCCTTACGGCACAGCGAGGTCACCGCTACTCTCGAGGGCGCAGAGCGTTCGCGGCAATAAAAATAAATACCATACGACTAACTTAAAGGCATACAATGAACGGAAGAGGTCATGAATGCTAATTATCGGCAAAAATAGGCACAGATTTAGTTTTCTTAAACATATAATTAATTCTCGTTGAACATATTTACAACTTACAACCTTGTTTATCAAATTTATATTACATCAATTTTAAGTTAAATACCATCAACGGGCGACCATGTCCGTGCTATCACCTAAGTGTATATTAGATCCACATCATTATGAGAGTCAATACGTGGTCTATTGTCATTACGCTGTTGAATATTAGAACACAAGAACAACACATACTCGAATTAAACACTTGGGTGTTCACATATACTTTCACACAAGTCGGAGAAAATTGAGTTGCATTTCCTACCATCTTCATTGTTAACATTGGTTTCGAATTTAAGAACACTGTATGTTAACTGTTGAGTACGATAAACAACATACAATGAACCTTACTTATTTGCAGTGAAATGAAAAACTCTGACCTTACGGATATGAATATTCCCGGGATTAATTCCCAAATTACATATTTAAAATACAACAAGTTACACTAATTTACTCTGAGATTCATCTTAGAGTGGCCGACTACATAGAACGTGACACGAGAAATAAATATAAACAGAATTAAAAACTGATATATGATTATTATTCAATTATAACCTATTCCCCCAAACAATAAAATAACATGATCATACGAACTATCAAGGGATTTTTCACGAAGTCTAAATGAAAGAAAACACTTATTATCAACAAATAAAAAATCTAATTTACACTCTTATCACTCCTGGAAAAGAAAACACATATCATCACATTTCACATAAATAGTGGCTGCATTTTGTTTACCATCATCTGCCGTTTGTGTGCCTAACTCCTCTTGTCACGTCCGAGGTACGAAGAGGAGACCATCAATTCTCCCATGTCGGGGATCCTAAAAAAGTCAAACCTATCTATCGCTTCTTCAGGTGTATCAATTAAATGTCCCTATATTAAATCGACCCAGCCTTTAGATAATGTGGTAACCCAGTAAATTATAACGTTTTACTAGCACAAGAACAGAGGGTTCCAATAAACTCCACTTCCTTGACGAAACGGCCATGCACTTCCTTTTCAGCTGGCCTGATTTTACGCAAACAAACAAGCTCCGACCGCCCGGATCGCTGGCCATAAATACTGCCTGTCATTCATCCTTACACGGGCTCCACTCTCTTTAAAAACCAACGTTCATATGTTTACAATGCCTATTCAATGGGCCCTTTTATTCACGCAGTAAAACTGATGCATTTCTAACCATGCTCAAATCAGCTCTGGCTTATTCACCCAATAAATCTCTCAACATTTGGTCCGTCATATCGCTTCACTTTCTCTCACATTTACGGAAGTCCGTAGTTCAATCCTCCTGCCCCTCATCGTAGAATTACCACAATCCACAAGCTAGGAATCTGGAGTTTATTACTACCTCAGACACAAATAAAATAAATACTAAGAACTGTGTACCAGATATGAATTTATACTACCTACATTAAA
Source organism: Anabrus simplex (assembly GCF_040414725.1). Taxonomy (NCBI): domain Eukaryota; kingdom Metazoa; phylum Arthropoda; class Insecta; order Orthoptera; family Tettigoniidae; genus Anabrus; species Anabrus simplex. The sequence goes on along the minus strand of NC_090265.1, from coordinate 1,144,820,960 downwards.
TCGGTATTTAATATCTGACCTAGTCAATTAATTTAAATAAAATAATAATATGAAATTATATTTAAACAAACACAAGCAAACAACGTTTCCTATTACATGGCCCTAGCTAGTGTTGGTGGAGTGGACGTTCGTACCTCGGTGCGGCAAGTCCATCACACACATATGATTGCAGCCAGGGCTTACCTTATCATGAAGCAAAGACTATTACTTTACATTAAAATCGAGTACTTCGTCTATCCAATTTATCTTGTTCACAGGATATTTGGCAAAGATCTTAGCGTCATCTTAACCTGACTTCTTTCATATAGTCTTTCCAAAAGAACGGCTCCTTTCCTTACCTCGACATAATTCACTACTTTCTCCCCCCTTTTTCTCGAACAGTACTCGTAAAACAAAGATAAACCATGCCCATGCAATAGACATGACTAGGCGGAAAATTCATACTGTATTCCTCACATGCTTCCTTCCCAGACAGCTTCAAATGATTAAAATTAAAGGGAAAATACAGACCACTCTAAGCGAACTACTTTAATTATTAAGTATAAAATCATCCTACCCTATTCCTACATTCTGATATGATTTATCTACAGGGAATATTAATATCACAAAAGTCATAGTTTTGTACTCAACAGTGCTGGTCCGCCGTCCATCATCCGTCATACTAGCCCATGGAGGGGCTCGCCTGAATGTCTTACTCCATTATGTCGATGTGTGGGGACGCTGGTTCAAGACGTCCCGCGATGATTATGGAGTAATCCATGGCGTTGGGGTTTGAACAATGAAAATGACACTGTTTACACTGTTTTCACCAATATTTCCTCTGCATACGTCACAAGCAAGTTTTCCTTTCCTCTCACCAGAATGAAAGTTATGTATATGATACCCTGTTACAGGACGCAGCTAGCCTATCGTATTTTGACACATGCAATTCTGAGCTCACATTTTCCTTACCGAAATAGTTTAATACTCCGCCTTATCCTGATATGGGGTACTTGTACTTGTTATAGCGCTCTGTCTTGTGCGCTCCTTGTTCTGCGCGCTTCTAAAATTACGCCGTTATTAAGTCCGATAAAGCTTACTGGAATTTATTTATGTGATAAGACACTGTTTATTCGTGCTACTTCTATTCATGCGTCTACTTTCACACAATTTCAAACATATACTACAATTAATCGGCTCTCTGTCTCCACTACGGGATATTAATCAAAAAGTAGCATTCTACGTCCGATTGACGGCAATTCATAGCTTCACATTTCTCGGTACGAAATTACAACGTAACTCACGTACTTTCGTGTTGCGTCGCGATCAAACTATCAACGCGCACATCGTTCTCACACAGTTCAGATTTTTACTGACGATTCGCACAGAAAGGATATTTTTCACGCTCCCGTTTACGGCAAGTTGATAGTACAAAGAGAGGGAAAATCAGACCACCAACCGGCCGTGTAGTCACGCCATAGACTTCTCGAAGACTGACCACAACCCTCACAAGTGCAAGCATATATGGGCTAACCAAGAGTGGGGGTTGCTTGGAAGACATCCTCCCTACCACAATTTTCAGATTTCCAGATCCACAAGACTTACGAATCTTAGCGATGCTGCAGATTGTGTGGCCATCAACTCCGAAATAAAAGATGTGAAGCGAAGCGCGAAACGATCAGCGGTTTTATCATAATTTACCCGTCAAAATCAGGAGTGGGGTAAGGAATCCCCGTGTCACAGCCCGCGTCATGACGCTAAAGCCTCTTACGTAACATTATTAAGACGTAATTTCGGAACTGATATCGTTTTACTATGTTTTATAATTTTGTTGATGATCCAAATTCCAGCTGTTTCTTCGCCGTGTGCTTTGAGCTTAATTTCAGCGTTATTTTACCAAAAGTACCTTCAAAATCACCTCCTCACGTTGGTTCTACTCCGAGTTGGCATTTGTTTTCGAGGCGGAGTCAACAAAAACTGTATTCTTCTTCGCCTTCTTCCCCCACACGCGCTCAGTTCGGGGGTTTTATAAGCCATCATCTGGGTGTGTTAGGCGCCGATCTGGCGAGAATTTGTTGCGCAACATGATGCAACCGCTAGCATCCCCACAAAGGAAGCTTCCAACCTACTTCTTTCCCAAATATATAATTCGAAATAATTATTCACGGTGACGATACGGTCACACTACGTGGAGCGCGGAACTTAAACAGCTGTCAAGATGACAGCTGCCATCTTGACAGGTCCTAACAACGTGCACTAGTTTTCGATGCGGAACAAGTGAATGTAGCTAACATCACTGCTGCTACAGAACAGAGCCAGGGGGCCTAAATACAGAGGATTATAGTTTTAAGGCTAGCTTCCCTTCTCGACCGTAACGTCACGGCGGTTAGGTAAATCCCTCCTCCTCCAACGGGACATAGCCGCTTTCTTCCTCCTACTCCGATGGTGCATAGCCGCGTTCCTCCTCTTCCTCCTCCAACGGGGCTTAGCCGTGTCCTTCCTCCTCCTCACAGTTTTACGAACAGACGCCATCCTGTGCTACATAGCCATTCACCCTCTACTATCTACACCGTCGCTAAGGTTTTACGTCACCATCCGACGCGTAACCTGAACAAAACAGAACACGTTGACAATCTGTACATGTTTAATCCTGTTACAGAGGACATAGAATATATATATATATATATATATATATATATATATATATATATACATACTGCTGTTAAATTAGAGTAAAGATTGGAATATTCAGCATACATTCCTCAACGTGTTCTGAACAGAAAAACTTACCTTGATAGAAGGAGGGCGCGCGGTAACAAGAGAAATTAACATGCAGGCAGATGATGATTGCATGGAATACAACTACCTCTCTCCCTCTCCCCCAATAGTCACCGTAAACAGAATAAAAATGATAGATTTAAACTCTTATCTCTCTCTCTCTCTCTCTCTCTCTCTCTCTGTTCAGCATTGGTATAAAAACTGTAATACATAGATTTCGAACCCTGAAAATTATAATGGATTTGATCCCTGTTTATCATCAGACGAATAGCATTGTGAGGTAACCATAAGGCTTTATGTCTCCATCCGACAAACAAATAACTATTACATATCCTCCTGCATACCCTCTGTTTTGCATAGCAGGTAAGAACTCATCAATTGTAGTGTTTCTAGAGAAAAACCTGTACATCCACCGCTTTGTTCACACACATAGAGTAACCGAGATTTGAACCACGGAACGCAGCGGTAAGAGGCCGGTGCGCTGCCGCCTGAGTTACGGAGGCATTTACTGTAGGAAAATCTATAACAGAGTTTATTCATATTGTTTCCTATCCTCCTACATATCCTCTGTTCTGCATAGCAGGTACTGGACATTCTCTCTGGTTATATGCCAGCGGTCAGAAGCCGGTGTGCTGCCGCCTAGGCTATGGGGGCTCTCTCAATAATATTACACATAAGACTACAACATCTTACATAGGGTGACTGGGATTTAAACCACGGAATCCAGCGGTAAGAAGCCGGTTCGCTGCCGCCTGAGCTACGGAGGCATCTGCTGTAGGCAAATTTATAACAGAGTTCATCCATGTTGCTTCCTATCCTCTGTTCTCCATAGCAGATGAGAGTAAGGTACTGGTATTTCTCTCTAGTTATATTCCGTGTGGTTAGGGGTGCGTGCGGCTGTAAGCTTGTATTCGTAAGAGATAGTGTGTTTAAAAACGGACTATCTTGTTCTCAGTTCAACACCAAGTCTTAACCCGTAGCTTACATGGGGAAAATTATTACGTTACTTACACCCACGGGCCCAAGGGACCCCAAGTGTAAACAAGTTTTTTACCACATATCGTATCAGGTTTTGAAAATGTTCTGAAATTGCACAAGCTTTAACTGATAATTTTCAGTGAAAATATACATTTAATTGTCAGTTCCTCTTCTATATTATTTTTCAAATCTATTTATTTAAAATAATCACAATTCCGAAAACACTAATTTTTAATATCCTATAACCATTCTCAAATTAGGCTTTAAATGATTAATAGTTATATGGATCTGCCATATGGTATAGGATTTACATATTTACATAACGTTTTTCTCAAAATTGTCAAATTTGCACAGATTTGCAATGGGGAAAAATCTCTGTATCAGTCTGTTCTAATAAAATTCAAGCAGTTATGGGATCAAACCTTCAAAGAAGGAAAAAATTACTCTTTTAAGTACCAGAAGGAAGGTTTAAGCCTTTAGAATTCAGCACACTTCAAGTAAATGGCAGTTCCACAAGACCCGCACACTGGAAATGGACACTTAGCACATGCACGACAAGCCTTCCTCCTCCTCACTTTCACTAGTGCTTGAATTATTTTCACCAATTTCAAACTCAACTTCTGCGTCCGATATATCACTTAAATCTTCTTCTAACAAAGCTCTCACATCACTACTTAGTGATATATTATTCCAAAAATAACGTTTTAGGTACACACAAATTAGTTACTTTCATTACACACAGGGGTCCCAGAGATCCAAACGCTGCAATTACAGACAAAAGGAAACCTCAGCACATCCGCACCTCGCAAGGTAATGTAGAGGACGAACGAAAAGGAGAGTTCAGGGAGGATAAGCGCAGTGGGGGCAAAATATGAAAAATGACTTACAAAAGAAAACACTCGTGGGTCCCAGGGACCCAACCGTGTAAGTTACGGGTTAAGAGGTAAACGCATGGTCAGCGTAACGAAAGACCTGCATCCCGGGTATATCATGTCTGTTCTGGCTGTATTCCGTGCGGTTAGGGACAGCGGTTAGAGACCGTTGCGCTGCCACTTCCGACACCTCGGCGTTACCGCGTGAGAGCCGGGTGCTAGAGGCGACCTGCCAACACATACAAGCCCCTCCTGTTATTCTTTAATTTTGGAGGTAGAGTAGCTTAGACGGTTAAGACGCTAGCCTTCTAATCTCAGCTTAGCAGGTTCGATCCTGGCTCAGTCTAGTAGTATTTAAAGGTGCTTACATACGCCAGCCTCATGTCGATAAATTTACGTAAACGAACTCCTGTGGGGAAGTAAAATTCCGGCACCGCTGTGTTACCGCCTGATAGCCGGGGGATGAGTAGCTTAGCCGGCTAAGGCGATGGCATTCTATTCTCAACCTAGCAGGTACAACACTACGGTCTAGGTTACATTATATAATATATATCGTTTAGATTGAAGAAACGAATTAAATAGTAACTGATAATTTTAGTTTCCTTTGTGTTGTATTGAAATGACTGAACTCACTGTCTATATGTCTCCAACGACTGCATGTTTGTACAAAGTCACCGCTGGCTTGTGTGAAATTTGACCCATCGCTTCCCTCCTCGCTGGCTTGCCTGTTGCGAAGGGGTATACAATAATGTGTGCAGACCTATGAGCTCTCAACTAAGAATTATGCACGGCATCCCCTGTCTGTTTCTAGAGGTGAACAGAAGGTCCATCCATGTGCTATTATCATGAAAGCACATACTGTATCCTCTGCCTGTCGTAAGAGGCGGTTAAAAGGACCACCTATAGGCTCTGAACATAAGAGTACACACGGTATCGCCTGCCTGTTGTGAGAGTGACCAAAAGGGGCATCCATGAGCTTTTATGTTGGAAGCACATACAGTATTCTCTGCCTGTCAAAAGAGGCTGCTAATAGGGGGACCCATGTGCTCTCATCTTAAGAGTACACACAGTATCCCCTGCCTGTCGTAGGAGGTGACTAAAAGGGGCATCTGTAGGGCTCTCAACGTTTAGCGTACACACGATAACCCCTATCTGCCGTAAGAGGTGACTAAAAGGGTCACCCATGGGCTTACAAACTTGAAAACAATTACGGTATACCTGTCTGTTTAAGAGGTGGATAAAAGGCGCATCCATGAGCTCTTATCTTGGGAGCATTTACAGTATCCTCTGCCTGTTGTAAGAGGCGACTAAGAGGGACACACATAGGCTCTGAACTTGAGAGTACATACGATATCGCCTGCCTTTCGTAAGAGGTGACTAAAAGGGAGACCCATAGGCTTACAACCAGTTCGTAAGGTTGGGGTTCGATTCCTAGCCTGATTACCAGAAGCAAATTCTTCGAGCATACATCTATCTACGCATAATCATATCATTAAATGACATTTGAATTGCAACTGGATGTGATAATCTGTGTGTTGTAAAGTCACTAGGAAAGCCATTATTCATACTGCGGAATAATGGTTACCCCTGTCTATGCCATATCACATGAACAAAGACTGGAGTTAAGCAGTTCGTCTGCGTTGTACAGATACTGATTAGGTACCTGGTCTGTTCAGACGTTTTTTATCTCTGATATTTATAAGAAAACATGAAGGTCCAATAACACTGCCTTGAGGAATTCCCCACTTAATTAGTACAGGGACAGATAAAACTCCGCCTAATCAAATTCTCTGACTTCTGTTTTCTAGAAAGAGAGCCACCCAGTCAGTCACTCTTTTGTCTAGTCCAATTGCACTCATGTTTTCCAGTAGTCTCCCATGATCTACCCTATCAAATGCCTTAGATAGGTCAGTCGCAATGCAGTCCATTTGGCCTCCTGAATCCAGGATATCTGCTATATCTTGCTGAAATCCTACAAGCTGAGCTTCAGTCGAATAACCTTTCCTAAACCCAAACTGCCTTCTGTCAAACCAGTTATTAATTTCGCAAACATGTCTAATATAATCAGAAATAATGCTTTCCCAAAACTTACATGCAATGCATGTCAAACTGGCTGGCCTGTTATTTTCAGCTTTATGTCTCTCACCCTTTCATTTATACACAGGGTCTACTATATCAACTCTCCATTCATTTGGTATAGCTCCTTCAACCAAACAATAATCAAATAAGTATTTCAGATATGGTACTATATCCCAACCCATTGCCTTTAGTATATCCCCAGAAATCTTATCAATTCCAGCTGCTTTTCTAGTCTTCAACTTTTGTATCTTACTATAAATGTCATTGTTAACATAGGTAAATTTTAATACTTCTTTATTATTAGTCACCTCCTCTATCCGGACATTATCCTTGTAACCAACAATCTTTACATACTGCTGACTGAATACTTCTGCCTTTTGAAGATCCTCGCATACACACTCCCCTTGTTCATTAATGATTCCTGGAATGTATTTCTTTGAACCTGTTTATGCCTTAAAGTACCTATACATACCTTTCCATTTTTCACTAAAATTTATATGACCACAAATTATGCTTGCCATCATGTTATCCTTAGCTAACTTCTTTGCTATATTCAATTTCCTTGTAATTTCCTACAATTTCTATTTACTTCCAAAACCATTTCTATTTCTTTCCATTCTGCACCTCCTTCTTAGTCTCTTTATTTCTCTGTTATAATATAGTGGCTTTTTACCATGCCTACCACCTTTAAAGATACAAACCTATTTTCACATTCCTCAACAATTGCTTTAAACACATCCCAGAGTCTGTTTACATTTTTATTTACCATTTTCCAGCAATCATAGTTACTCTTTTAAAACTCCCTCATGCCTGTTTTATCAGCCATATGATACTGCCTAAGAGCCTTAATTTTAATACCTCCCTTTCTTTCATATTTATTTTTTAACTACGACAAAAACAGCTTCGTGATCACTAATACCATCTATTACTTCGGTTTCTCTCTAGTTTCTCTCTGGTTTTATCAGCACCACATCCAAAATATTCTTCCCTTTAGTTAGTTCCATCACTTTCTGAATCAGCTGCCCTTCCCTTATTAATTTATTTGCCATTTGTTGTTCATGCTTCCTGTTGTTCGCATTACTTTCCCAATTGACATTTCGTAAGTAAATTGAGATCACCTGCTACTATCACATTCCTTTCCATATCATTTCAAACACACATCACGTTCATTTTCTTATATCACATCCAGTTCCAATTCAAATGACATTGGATGATATGATTACGCATGATGAAACAGATGAATGTCACGTAAAAAGCCTATTACATTCCCAGAGATTTAGGTTAGAGATCACTGCCACTTTCTGGAAGATATCGCGGATCTGCACATCAATCATACAACATTTCTTAAATTTATTCCTTGCTTTTCTCATAACTTGTCAGGCTAGGATATCCACTTCTTTGTTCGAGAATTTGCTCAATTAAATTGCACCAAGATCGCAGTAATTGCACAAAATCATGAACGCTTCATATCATTCAGTCATTGTGTAGGCGATATTAGCATTCGCTTTTTAGATTCCTATAAATTTATAAAGTTTTCTCTTGACACACTTGCAAATGGACTTTCAAGCGACGACTTAAATACATTCATCAATATTTTCCAGATCCTGATAAATTTAAACTTTGTACAACAAAACTTTGTAACGAATTTGGGATGTGTCTTGTAATGTACTTGGCCACTTACCCAGTTACCTTTAGATCAAAACTATCATGATTATTTAGGCTCGTCGGAATTTGACTGGAAGTATATTATGCTGCAAGCTCATAACTGTACGGATCCGCCACAGTAGCGCTAGCATTCAGTAGGCATGCTGTCGAGATCGTACTGCCATCTAGCAGCAATCTCCAAACTTAACTCAGTTTCGTTTTTCTCCGTGCATTAACGACAATCGAGTGATTGGCAATTATTATTACGAATTCATTTGTACAAGAAGGATCAACTCTTGCTGTTGCGGCTGGACATTTGGAATATATTTGAGCAGAAGAAGGAGGGAAAATGTTAACCTTTGATCCGTGGTAATTGTATCACCATATGGCGATACGCCAAATTTCTTTTGATTTATTTTTCTTTTCACCATTGATATCTGTAAGTAGCATTTCAGTTCTTGTTGGAACTACCATGAGGTGGCAAGCCCTAACGACGATTGAATCCTACTAAATGGTTTTGGAATATACTAATCTAAATCGTGTTATGTAAACTTTTATTAGCTCCGGAAGTGAGAAATTATTTGGATAAAATGAATCTCTAATTTAAGGTTATCTTGTTGAGAAATAATTACCAGTGTTTTGTGGGGCTTCGATGTAATGATTTGTAGGATTATTTGACTTGATAATCATTCTGAGAACGTTTGTTGAGAAATAATTACCAGTGTTTTGTGGGGCTTTGATGTAATGATTTGTAGGATTATTTGACTTGATAATCATTCTGAGAACGTTTTCTTAAAGGTAATTCATACATCAAAAGATGTTTTAGTAACAAGTATGTGTCCCGAACTACTACATTTAGAAATGAGAATCCTTATCTCTTACGTCTTGGGTAATTCAACCAGTTATATCTTAAATATCCTATTATCCGTAGCAACGTGTGAAATAAGGTGAATGTAAGGGTTGAAAATTGTTTCTGATGACTAGTTCTGTCTCGGGTAGGTATCTGTTTGGGGAGCCGCCAATTTGGTTTATTTGAGACCTCGTTGATATGGCGACACTCATATCTTTGTGTGGAGGCGTATGCTGTGTTTGCCTTGACATCAGAATGCTCTTACGTTTGTTTAATTCTTGACATCTGACTTTCCATAATTGTGTGATGTTGGTTCTTGATGTTTTACGTGGGACTGGATCTGTGCCTTCGGAATCTGCGTTACGTGGTCGTTAATGTTTTAACTATCTGATTCTGTAAAATTATTTTCTTTTTTCTTGTGATTCTTCGTGTACATTTTTCACGTAAATGTTTATTCTTGATTTTGCGTTCCTAATGTTTGTTCCTGGTGGAACTTGTGATCGGTGACTTAGCTTATTCGAATTACATTTGGTTTAATTTTGAATTAGTCAGAAGAAACACTTTTCTACTCCATTATTATTTTGTAACTAATCCAAAATCTCGGAGTTGGGATTCTCATAAGTACACCGTTTCTTCATTTATTTTTTTAACATTGATAATTAGCTCTGGGAAATGAATTGCGAAAACAAATTTAATTTTAACCCTGGTCAAAGTTTAATGACCTATATTTCTTGATTTTAATTAATCTTTACTTAACTTCAACTTAGGGACTTGTGATTTATTTTGTCATTTAATTTCTTATCTTTACATTAAATTCTCTTTTTAACTTGAAACTGGTTTTTATTTTAGTCAGTAACATTTATTTATCGCTTAATCCATCTAACCTCGGTGAGCTCGGGTAGTTTCCACGCCTTACTACGACCTTCCGTTGGGAACATTTTGGTAAGTGTTTGTCTAATTTAATTTTCCCTGGTCGTGCAACTACTGCCGTGTAATACCTCACTTGTAAGTACGCGATAACGTATACTGCCATATGAATATATTCAAAGCTTTCAAACGTTAGAAGAAACAAAATTACCTCCTCAGTCTGCATTTACTAGTGTATTAAGTGAGTGTAGTACACCATCACTAACCTCATCCTCATATGATAAGCCCACAATATCGATTTCAGATGAAGACTATTTGCATGCATGTAATGTGTGGTCAACATTTCATATAAAGTCATTAGGTGAATATGCAGATTTGTGTTTAAATGTAGACACACTTTTACTCTGTGATGTGTTTGAAAAGTTCCGTAAAATGTGTTAACTATTTATGGATTAGACCTTTGCTATTACTACACGACTCCCGGTCTTTACTATACAGGTGTTAAACGTGATCTTCTTACTAATGTTAACATGCTTTTATATTTTGAACGCGGAATTCCTGGTGGACTTGTTTCGCTTGTAAACAGACATGTCATTGCAAATAATTCATACCTCAAGAATTATGATTCAGAGAAAGATGATTCTTATCCTATGCATTTTGATGTTAATAATCTGTATGAGAATGCAATGTCTTAGGCGTTACCATATCAAGATATTTTATGGCTAACAGAAACTGAAAATAAACATTTCAATGTTTGTCTAGCTGCTAAGCATCGTAATCGCGGTTTCGTGTTAGAGGTTACACTTCCAAACACTTCTAATCTACATAATTCACATTCTGACTTTCATTTTTGCGTTGAAAAAATGATTCCGCCTGATAATACTTCAAAGCATGTTAAACTGCTAGCTACTCTTTTTCCAAAAAGCAGTATGTTATTCACATACAATGTCTTGTTCAATGTCTAGAATACGGCTTACATTTAGAGTTTATTCACCGTCTTATCGCGTTTAAGCGGGAAGCAGCTTAAACCGTATATGGATTTAAATACAGAGCATCGTCAACGTGCTATATCAACATTTGAGAGTACGTTTCTCGAACTCATGAACAACTCTATCTATGGAAAAGCATGGAAAATGTACGCAAACGTCGCGACATTCATTTAATTAATCAATGGGATGGGCGTTATGGGGCACGCAAGTACATCTCAAAATCGAATTTTAAATCCTATCATGTCATTGATCGTGACTTTGTTACTGTAGAAATGAAAACAGACTGGAATAGTTTATGCGAATGGTCATACGAGAAAAACGTATGATTTTCAATATGGATCTGCAAAGTAGCAGTTTCCTGATCTTTCACTTTTGTATATGGATACATATAGTTTTATTTTTCATATTCGGAATAGAAACGTCAACGATTTAATGCGAAACCATTCCGAATACTTTGACACTTCTTCCTCTTCACTATGTAATCAATTTGACATTAAGCCATTTAACAAGGGAGTCATAGGTCTTATGAAAGATGAATGTGGTTTGAATATTTTGACAGAGTTCATTGGTTAAGCACGAAAATGTATGCATGTAAGATTGAAAAAATACAATCTGTGAAAAAGGCAAAATGTGTACGTTCAAGCGTAGTTAGCCATTTACATGTTCAACACTATCGTAATGTGCTAGCATCTAAAAATCCTACTTTTTGTACGCATAAAGGAATAAAATCACACAGACATCATGCTTTTATAACTGAGCAGAATAAATGTTCATTAATTCTATTTGATGATAAACGTGTGTGGAATAGTGTTTCTCTTACGAGTGTACCATGAGGGAACAACAACATATAGCTGTTTGTTATGCCATGTGTAAATAATATTCATAAAACTTTTCTTATTGTAATATTATAATTATCTGTAAAAGGGGAAATTTTATCTACAAAATATGATCATATCATCATTTATTTAAATTATATTTTTTCTATATTCAAGATATAAAGTATCAATCATGTATTCAAAATTAACATTATGTTTTTTCAAAAAATAATAAAGGTGTAAAACGTTTTCAGAAATGATCAAAATTACTAATAATAATACAAGAATGCTAAAATGTTTATTTGTATTATAATAGTTTAACTCGAAATACTAAGAAATTACTAATAATGATGATAAATAACACAAAAATGCAATATTGTTTTATTTTACTAAAATAGATTATAATCAAACATACGTTTCTCTTCCTTTGTCCATCTATTTATGACTTTTAGAACAAAAACTGTTATGAATATGTAAAAAGTATTACCTTCTCCTCACAGCATCCCCCTCCTGCCGCTCCCTCCTTTTCTTTTATAAATCGAAAAGGAAAAATGGTGTATTGTTTATTTTTACTAAATTAGATTATCGTCACACACATGTATTCCGCTTCCTTTCTCCATCTATTTATGATTTTTAGAATAAAGACCAGTTACGAATATGTAAAAAGTATTACCTTCTCCTTACCGCATCCTCCTCCTACCGCTCCCTCCTCCTCTTTAATCAAACGAAAAGAGTAAAAAGAGAAAACGGTGAGTAATATATCAATCAATCAATCAATCAATCAATCAATCAATCAATCAATCAATCAATCAATCAATCAATCAATCAATCAATCCAATATTATTATTATTTATTGATATAGGCAACGCAACATATTAGGAGGAAAAAGAACAAGACGACAACGCTACACCATGCTTTCCAGTTAAATAACGTAAGTATATCTGCACCAGAAAAATGGTAGTATTAACGATAAATATTTGACTAATCCTCTTATCCGTTCTTCGCAAACTAGAGTAGGAGATCATCATTAGTTAGCTCTTTAATTGTATTAATAACAAAATTATGATTTCCAGCAAGATCGTGTCGAGAAGGGCAGCTAACCTTAATCCTCTAAGTTTAGACCCCGTAGCTATGTTCCGTTAGGGTCGTTCCCTCTTCAAATATTCCGCGTCTGCACGTAGTTAAATTAATACCAGTGAGGTTATAGCGATCGATCACTTTTTCAAAATTACGCGGCAAAAGAAGTGCACGTGGTTAGGACCTATCAAGATAACATTAGTGAGGTTAGCCAAACGTTCAAAATAAGTGAACGTGGTTAAAGATGGCAGCTGTTATCTCGACAGCTGTTCAAATTCCGCGACCCCACATGGTTAAGATAGCAGTAGTGAGGTTAGGATCTGACAAGATGGCAGCAGTCAGATTAGCCGCGTTCACTTGTTCAACAAGTGCACGTGGTTACGACCTGTCATCTTGACAGCTGTTAAAAGCACGTGGATTTTAAATTCCGCGCGCCCCTACGTGCTTACGGCGGCAGCAGCGAGGTTAGGTGCTGTTATGATGGTAGCAGTGAGGTTAGCCACGTTCACTTGTATAAGTTCCGCGTCCCACGTGCTCAAACGACCTGTCAAGATGGCAGCTGTCAAAAGCATGTGGATTCTAATTTCCCCGCCCCCACGTGCTTAAGGTGGCAACAATGAAGTTAGGCCCTGTCAAGATGGCAGCAGTGAGATTAGCCACATTTACTTGTTAAAAATTCCGCACACACGTGGTTAGGACCTGTCATCTTGACAGCTGTCAAAAGCACGTGGATTTTAAATTCCGCACCCCTACGTGCTTAAGGTGGCAACAATGAGGTTAGACCCTATCAAGATGGCAGCAGTGAGGTTAGCCACCTTTACTTGTTTAACCCCTCAGCGCCGACCTCTATACGTGGTATAGACCTTCTTTTCTTCCGTATCCGCCGACCTCTATACGTGCTATAGACCCATACATGGTTTCACATTTACGGCTATAGCGCGAAGAGTTTTGGAGTTATTGATATGCAAATTGTTTTGTTTCCAAGAAGACATTTTCGGGTTTATCAGCGTTGTAAATAAGAATTGAAAAATCGTTATAATGTAGTTGTTTTTGCAAGGATAATTATTTGTCAAATAAGTCTGAGCACTAATCTCTTGCTTTTTTAAAAGTCTGTTTGCTTCATTCTTTCCCACAGAATAAAATAAAGAAATTATGATCTGAGAAGTTTGTCTTTTCGTGTGATGTTCTTTGCTCTATTTGTACATTGAGAGTGCGGTTTATTTATTATATTGTCTTTATTTCTCGGCTTGTAATATTTTCGTAACTCTCCACGAGCGCTCTGTGTAGGCATCAGTTAGTGCTGGTTTCTGTCTTACGATACGAGAACCAGTTGTTCATGGTATATATCTCGCTTGAAAGACGTTGTCTCGATCTTTTATCTGAAATATTTATCGAGTTGGTTTGTTTCGTCATAAATGTTATTCCCCTCATTCAGTTTCGTCCTGTTGCTTTCGGTCTCGCTGCAGCTTCATCAGTCCGTGTGACGCGCCGCACTCAGCCGTGGTTTGACTGACAGTAACGTGCTTGAAATATTGTATAATTCAGATGAAAGTTTAGTCGGAAGTAGTAGTGACAGTATAAGCAGCAGTGATAATGAAATAGATGATGTAGCAGTGGTAAATGATGAGAGTGACGATGAGGAGGAAACAGTACTTGGAAATTTCGTGTAAGAGACTAGATAATTATACAGGTCAAAGAGAAGTTTTCAACGGTGAATTCTGATTGCAAAATTCTCTAATAATACTCACACAGGTCACAGAGACAAATATTGAGCAATTACCTTATCGGGTTCAGCTGGTGAAAGGTTTGTTTACAAAATACGCTCGCTCGGGAGGGGAACGAAATATTCAAGGCCGGCGCGCATCAGATAATACAGTTCCAAGGTTGCAGGAAAGACATTTTATCAGGAAATTAACACCCAAGAGCTAGAAATCCAAACCTCAGAGACATTGTATCCTGTGTACAAAACACGGCGAAAAGAAGACGTCAGTGTACTGCTTCCAGGAGTGTGACTTGAGTCCCTCTCTCAAAGAGTGCTTCGAACTCTATCACACGGAACTAAATTACTAAGGAAGTGTGAAACAATTATGTCATTATTTGCATGTACATAGTTCTGTCATAAGGTATCCCAAATTTCGTGAAAATCGGGCTGCTCTTATACTTGTAGTAACGCTTTAAGTGAATCGATGTATTTCAGTCGCGCGTAGTTGAAATCTCATCCGGCCGCGGGGTAGGAAGCTATTTAAATGGCTGCGACTCTGAGGGGTTAAATTCCGCGCCCACGTGGTTAGGACCTGTCATATTGACAGCTGTCAAAATCACGTGGGTTTAAAATTCTGCGCCCCTACGTGGTTAAGATGGCAACACTGAGGTTAAGTCCTGTTAATATGGTAGCACTGAGGTTGCAAAGTTTACTTGTTCAAAATCCACGCCAATGTGATTAGGACCTGTCAAGATGAAGCTGTCAAAAGCACGTGGTTTTTAAATTCCGCGCTCCACGTAGTTCAGTTGGCAATAGTGAGGTTAGGGTCTGTTAAGATCGCAGCAGTGAGGTTAGAGATGTTCCCTTGTCCGATAAAGTGAAGTTAGGGTCCGTCAAGATGACAGCTGTCACTTGATGACTGCCAAAAGCACGTGCTTTTGTTTACAAGCAAGGCCGCGTACTCGTGACGTCACGGCCACGTGGTCATGACGTTATGGGGTCAATGACCTTGGCTTGGGTCAATGACCTCGGGTGCTGACTCAGCAGAAGGAATGCTGACGCCATATTTATGAATCCCCATTGCTCTCCTACTCCCACCATACTTTATGGGGAAGCGAGCATGATACTACACGGGGATTATGGCTCCTTTTCGAGTCTCAGCAGTATGATTTAATAATTTTAAACGATTTATCTCCAACGCGCATATCCCCACCTGATGCACCTCCCACTACAGTTGATTTAACTTTATGTCGGTCCCATATGACTCCCATGACTACCTGGCACATACTTTCGGACAAACATTCCATGGATCATTATCCAATATATATTACACACGGTTTCGGTAAACCCCGTATGTCGCAGAGTAACTCAGCCCAGTAGCAATGTCCGGTCGTTTCGCAATTTCGATAAGCAAATCTACTATATACCTTCACAATAAAATCAGTAGCCTACAGAATTCTAATCTAACGTACGATTTACTCCATTCTATCCTTAATAACTATATATATATATTATTTATCCTTGCGAACCTTGTGCTCCTAATTATTCTCGCCCATTTCAGTATATACATTGGTGGTATAGTGATTGCCACCCATTAGTATTAAGACGATTTTTTTTATTTCAAACGTAACGAAAAGAAATAGCATTACAAAATTATTTATGTTTAAATGACATATTGCTACAGTTAAAAGATAATTTCATGAAAAAAGACGTAGGCCTATAGCTTGGAGATCGTACATATCATCTCTGAATTCCCGCATATCCGTTTCTTCTTTGTGGAACGCAATTCGCACTCTTACTCGTGTGGCCCAAAATAACACACACCCACCCATACCTCGAGATATCCTAGCTCCCTCAATTCCTTTACACCAGATTATACAGTTCTCTTTCCTTCTCACCTTACCATTTCCAAACCTACTCAGTAAATCACATTACTACAACGCATTCTCTTAAATGAATTAACTATGCCACTTGCATCTACTAATAGTTCCTAACGTACACAATGCTTCAACTGTTACCCTATTCGGCCCAAAAGGTCTGCTTTCACATTTCAATGATATGTTAGTTTCCGCTTATATTCCCACACAATGGAATATATTTCATTTAATACCGATACTTAAACCTGGTAAGACGGCTACTGACCCAGTGCATTATCGGGAAATTGTACTGGATTCGTAGCATTAAGAAGTATCCCACGAATGCTTTATTGGTCGAAACGTGCGAATATCCCCTGTGGATACGAAGAAGATCATTTGCGTGTAAGCACTTCCTAAAGAAATTTGTTTAGGCATAGTCTCCGTTAATACCAAAATTACAACTTTTCCATGAGTATTATACACTGACTGACAGAGCAAATGCAACACCAAGAAGGAGTGGTCAGAACTTTATGCCAACTGCAGGGTAGACTGACGTCACTGAGGTATGCTCATGATGTGAATTGCGCCGCTGTGCTGCGCACGTAGCGAACGATAAATGGGACACGGCGTTGGCGAATGGCCCACTTCGTACCGTGATTTCTCTGCCGACAGTCATTGTAGAACGTGTTGTCGTGTGCCACAGGACACGTGTATAGCTAAGAATGCCAGGCCGCCGTCAACGGAGGCATTTCCAGCAGACAGGCGACTTTACGAGGGGTATGGTGATCGGGCTGAGAAGGGCAGGTTGGTCGCTTCGTCAAATCGCAGCCGATACCCATAGGGATGTGTCCACGGTGCAGCGCCTGTGGCGAAGATGGTTGGCGTAGGGACATGTGGCACGTGCGAGGGGTCCAGGCGCAGCCCGAGTGACGTCAGCACGCGAGGATCGGCGCATCCGCCGCCAAGCGGTGGCAGCTCCGCACGCCACGTCAACCGCCATTCTTCAGCATGTGCAAGACACCCTGGCTGTTCCAATATCGACCAGAACAATTTCCCGTCGATTGGTTGAAGGAGGCCTGCACTCCCGGCGTCCGCTCAGAAGACTACCATTGACTCCACAGCATAGACGTGCACGCCTGGCATGGTGCCGGGCTAGAGCGACTTGGATGAGGGAATGGCGGAACGTCGTGTTCTCCGATGAGTCACGCTTCTGTTCTGTCAGTGATAGTCACCGCAGACGAGTGTGGCGTCGGCGTGGAGAAAGGTCAAATCCGGCAGTAACTGTGGAGCGCCCTACCGCTAGACAACGCGGCATCATGGTTTGGGGCGCTATTGCGTATGATTCCACGTCACCTCTATTGCGTATTCAAGGCACGTTAAATGCCCACCGCTACGTGCAGCATGTGCTGCGGCCGGTGGCGCTCCCGTACCTTCAGGGGCTGCCCAATGCTCTGTTTCAGCAGGATAATGCCCGCCCACACACTGCTCGCATCTCCCAACAGGCTCTACGAGGTGTACAGATGCTTCCGTGGCCAGCGTACTCTCCGTATCTCTCACCAATCGAACACGTGTGGGATCTCATTGGACGCCGTTTGCAAACTCTGCCCCAGCCTCGTACGGACGACCAACTGTGGCAAATGGTTGACAGAGAATGGAGAACCATCCCTCAGGACACCATCCGCACTCTTATTGACTCTGTACCTCGACGTGTTTCTGCGTGCATCGCCGCTCGCGGTGGTCCTACATCCTACTGAGTCGATGCCGTGCGCATTGTGTAACCTGCATATCGGTTTGAAATAAACATCCATTATTCGTCCGTGCCGTCTCTGTTTTTTCCCCAACTTTTATCCCTTTCGAACCACTCCTTCTTGGTGTTGCATTTGCTCTGTCAGTCAGTGTATATATCATCCTCCGCGAGGTGAACGAACTCCTGCCCTATATCAACCATACAAAATGTTGAGCAAACAGAGAGATGAAATTTTACGTTTGCCTAAACTTCCCATGTATTCCATTCCTCATAATGGCTTACGTTTTCTACCCAATATCATACTATCCTCTGTAACGAATCTTTTGCCATTAGTACAAAATTCTTCTTGTCGCCCATCTGTGTCAAAACAGTAAAAATTTCTATCTCTGATACTGAGGTAGGCCTAAGTATGTACACTGATGGATCCAAGTCCGTACAAGGCGTCGGAGCGGCAATCTTTATTTCAAATTCCCATACAAGTAGTAGGACTAGGATGGTTGGCGTCCAATTTCAAGGTCATCCGGTCTCCCGAGCAAATGAGAGACCCCACAGCGGGTCATGTGACTGCTCTTAGCCAATGGGAGAGCAGCGGATGAGGGAACGGACCTCCCTAGCCATCAGCGGGCCTGTAGCTGATGACGTCACCGCCCCTGAGAGGCAAGCGCACGAGGGAAGGGGCGTCGTTAGGTGTTCCCGAGGAGGTGTGGGAGCTGTTGCTAAAGCGTTGGCCATCGGATGCCATCTTGGCTGTAGGTGCCCGCAAACCCGCCATACAGAAGACCAGGGGTTAGGGCGTTGGCTGTTGTTTTCAGCCAAAGCGCCATGGATGGCAACTGTGGAAAAATAAACAAAGACATGTATGGACTTGTTACTCCTATGGATGGTGCTGAGGTACTATCTGGTGTTGAAAACAAGCCTGCTGTGACGTCACTTGCTTAAAGGGCGTAACTGCACAGGTGTGGTTAATCAAACTAAGACTTAGAGATAGAGGGGCTTAAATGTAAAATATCTCGAAAACAGTGCGTCCTAGATTAAAACGGATGATTTTCGGCCCTGTCGTGGGCACAATAGTTACCGTCTAGGACAAAATAACTGGAGAAAAACAGTTAAAAGTAAAAAAGAAATTTTGGGGCTTAAATGCAAAAAGTCAAATAATTCGAAAACGGTACGTCATAGAGCAAAACGGACAAAACTTTTGCCCCGTATTACTCCTCCACTACCCGTCTAGAACACGATGGCATAAGAAAACCGTGACCTAGTGATGGAACCAACGGTTCGATTCCTACTTACGTCCATGAAATATAATTTTTTTTATCTCAGTACTATCTTGATCACTTCGAAATGACAATAATATGTTGAAACAGGAGGTGACTACCTAAACACACAAGTTCGAAGATTGGCCTAAATGCAAAATATCTCGAAAACATTGCGTCCTAGAGCAAAACGGATGATTTTCGGCATTGTAGACACAATAGTTACAGTCTAAAATACAATTACTGAAGAAAAACAGTTAAAAGTCAAAATAAATTTTGGGGCTTAAATGCAAAATGTCAAATATCTCGAAAACGGCGAGTCTTAGAGCAAAATGAACAACGTGGGTCCGCCTACCACTCGGTAACGCTCTGTATGGAACATGATAGCATAAGAAAAAGTGGTCTAATGATGAGATCAACGGCCCAGTTCCTATTTAGGATGCTCTTTCACTTGATGGGTTGGGAGGGGGTGTAAGGGGATGAAAAGCCATTTTCCCCTAAAATTGACCTTAAACGTAAGAAATGTTGTGTTTTAACCCTAGAATCATGTTTAGACACAAAATGTGATTATTTTAAGGAGTGGTTAGTTTTCAACCCCTGACAAAAAAACGGCTATAGCTCCTAAACGGTTTATCCGAAAATTATAATTCCTTTACCTAAAATAATGTTTTAGGATGCTCTTTCAGATGAGGGGATGAGAGGGGTATAAGGAGGTGAAAACTTATTTTCCCCCCTAAATTGACCTTAAACATAAGAAATGTTGTGTTTCAACCCTAGAATCATGTTTAGACTCAAAATGTGATGATATTAAGACGTGGTCAGTTTTCAACCCCTAACACAAAAACAGCTATAGCTCATAAACGGTTTATCCGAAAATTTTGATTCCTTCATCTAAAATAACGTTTTAGGATGCTCTTTTAGATGGCCGGGTGAGACGGTCTGTAAAGGGGTGAAAACCTATTTTTCCCCGAAATTGTCCTTAAACGTAAGAAAACGTTGCTTTTTAACCCTAGAATCATGTTTAGACACAAAATGTGATGATTTTAAGGTGTGGTTAGTTTTCAACCTCTAACACTGAAACGGCTATAGCTCCTAAATGGTTTTTCCGAAAATTATGATTCATTTACCAAAAATAATGTTTTAGGATGCTCTTTCTGATGAGGGGGTGTAAGGGGGTGAAAACCTATTTTTCCCTGCGCAAGATGGCCGCTTCGCGCAATCTACCTCTAGCCATGCGCTACGACCTCTGACACCTTCCGAAAATAGGACGTCGTCAACTTATGGAATACTGTCGTAAGAGGCAACTAAAAGGGGCGCCTGACTTGAGAGATCATGGCTTAGCGAACTAGGGGTCTTTAGCTGAGTCTAGGCATGATGTATTCTAAGTTGTTGTCTATATAACCTCCCTTGCCCAACTCTTGTAGGACACTTTATTTCGGGGTGGTCGGGGTTCAAGCAGAGTAAAGCTCCTCCAGGGGCACCCTTGCCTTAGGAGTCGAGCAACCTGTGCTGTTGTTGTGTCTGCATTGGTGAAATCGCTGGTCTTTAGCTGAGTCTAGGCATAACGTGTGCTGAGCTGTCGTCTATCTAATCTCCTTAGCTAACTCTTGTAGGGGGCACATCAGCCCTAGGTGAGCTGAGTAAATGCCACTCCTAAGGATTCGAACGTGGAGTTGACATACACTCAAAACTAAAGAGCTTAAGTGCAATTTAAATATCCTTACCCTGATTGAAATATGTGTACGATAAAGGTGTACAGTAAATGTGGAGACATGTACATGTCAGCAGAAAGAAAAATGACTGCGAGCTAAGCTGTATTTTCCGATCTGGTGTTGTAAAGGAATGCGACAGTTTGTTATGACGCAAGACACCTGACTTCAGAGAACTCGGAGCCTTCAGCTACAGGTCAAAGCCTGTTAGTGGTGACGTTACTACAACTCTTGCTACTATGATGATGTCACACCACTCAGATCCTCGTTTTTTATGAGGTGGGGTGGAGGGGTAGAATTGCATCAATTATATACTACTAGTCGTAAGGGTGACTACAAGGGAGGGCTAACTCGGGGAGAGCTGTGCTAGGACACAGGGATAAATAGGCATACACAGAGCCTTATAGAGTCATACCCTAATTTATTCTCCTTTTTTCTCCTACATCTTCTTTATCTGTTTACTATACAGGGTCGGTTTTTTCTATCAGACTCAGCGAGGGATCCCACCTCTACCGCCTTAAGGGTAGTGTCCTGGAGCTACAGACTTTAGGTCGATGGATACAATTGAGGATGATGACCAGTACCTCGCCCCGCCTGCCCCATGCGTTAACCTCTTAAGACCTAACTGCTGACGTGATTATGGTCAACAGTGCTAGATAAACCCATGCATATGACGCCAGGCTTAACTTTACAAGGGCATTGCAGTCTCAAGTTTGAGTTTCGATCCTACGCTGAACCTAAATAGGCGAGATGAGACATGATCCAAAGACTTTGATGCTGAGATTGGTGGAAGCTTACGGCTACACATAGGACTATGGATATGGTGTAAGGTGTAATACAAATGCTTTATTTACAGGCGGCGTAATATTGGGAAGCATCTTTGAAGTTCTAAAAACGGAGAGCCTAGCATGCACATATCAGCAAAAAATAACTGCACGTGCAAGTTGCAAGTTGACTAGCATGGAAGTATTTGCTGACACACGGAATACACAGTTCATTTTTTCCACAAGTTCGCAACTTAGGTACAATCACACAGAAAGACCTAACCTATCTTCATACTGAATACCTAATATAATACGTAAAAAATACTGTGGTGCCGGAATTTAGCTCTGCACGATTTCGCGTACTAGCAGAATTTACGAATACAGAATAAAATCCCTACCTATACTTTACGTTCGATACTCCTGCAGGCCTAACGTTGCGCTGACCACGCGTTAACCTCCCAGGACTTGACATAGTACTAGGGAGATGGTGTAAGACTTGATACATATGCTTTATTCATTGAGGCGTAACGCTGAAAAGCAACTTTAGATCTTGGGGAGTTGAGCGACCGCGCAAGGTATCAGCCAAAGAAAGACAAGGGCTACGAAAGGCATGTAAATTATAGACTCCCTTGCCCTCGTAAACCTAATAGCGTTGGGGTCGGAAAAGAACAAGAGTTAACCGAAGAAAGTCGGATAGGGCGGCATCTGCCATGTGTAGAAAACTGCGTGTTATTGTGTTGGAGTATAGTGTTATGTGTGGCGTGTGAGTTGCAGGGATATTGGGGACAGCACAAACACCCAGGCTCCGAGCCGATGGAATTAGCCAATGAAGGTCAAAATCCCCGAAACGGTCGGGAGTCGAATCCGGGACCCTCTGAACCGAAGGCCAGTACGCTGACCATTCAACCAATGAGTCGGACGTTACTCTAGCGAAGTGATGTAAAATAGTAGGAGGGTGATGGAATACTTCTGTAAGAAACGACTAAAAAGCGGTACTAGGGGCTCTTAACTTCCGAGCGTGGTATTAGCGGCTAGAGGACCTCAATCTGAGTCTGGCAATAATTATAGTTGTTTAACTTTCTTTGAATAGGGAATCGAGGGTTTAGCTAGATTTTTACTCTTCTGACTTGAGAACAATCTTCTATTTATAGTCACGAGGCTTTAGGAATCTGCTGATGGTGTCTTTGGTTACGCTATGTAAACACCACAGCTGCCACAGAGATGCATGACGTTACGATTGACTCTTCGACTGTTGGCGGAGTCTGGCATAAGCTTAACTCTGCAGAGCTACTACAGGGGTTTATAACTTGTGACTTATAACCTATTAGTTTTATCAGCGTGACATTCGATACAAGGTCTGATATGCAAGGTAGCTGATCTACTTTATTCGTTTGGACTTAACTAGAGTCTATATATATAAAACTAGCAAGATACCCGTGCTTCGCTACGGTATTATACTGAAATTTTTAATTGAATGCTTAACATTATATATATAATCCGCCAAAATTCGCGATCTGAGGGCAAAGTTCCCCCCATTTTTGAATCTTTCTTTCCAGCAATAGGTTTCGTACTTCCCGGGCTAGCTCCAAGTATTCCGCCCGGTCAGTTGGGTCCCTAAATCTTTGCCATCTTTTCCTATAAGCATTTTAATATGGGTCAAATCCATGAGGAGATCCAACGTGGTGTGGTCTTGGGTACCTTGGCGGTACTGACTCTGCGGCCGGACTGCATTCGTAGTCATTATCTGGCCTGGACCCGTTTCCAGCGCGGTCCGCACATTTTAACGACGGTCCAGAACATTGTTATTATTATTTGGGAACATAACACAACACATTCACATTCGCGATTCGACAGGCAGCCCAGCGCTCGTGCAGAGCAGACCTGATAGCACCAAGCTCCGGCCATCAAGAGACTAGCACCCAGAACACAGTCACACAGCCGCTATCTGCGAATACGAGGTACTCCGTGCCAGCCAAGCAGCGTTCAACCACCAACGAGCCCCTGCATCAAGAGAATAGGCTACCAGCACCAGCCTATTCAAAAGCAACAATCGACAACTGTCGGCCAAGAATAGGCAGCACTCCATACTGCCTACATAGCCAGCCATACCAGCCAGCCTGCCAAACCTTGTGCGGGCACACGAGCAATTTGTCTAGTACTCAGTGTGGTACTTAGTTCGCGCCTTGTCTTGGCGCGATCCAATTAAAAACTACACCTGGTGCGACTAGTCCCCACTGAGTACTCCAAGTAAGACGCAGGTCCTCTATAGAGTTTGACCGTTTCCAGTGCTTCACAACACCCCAGAACCAAGCAACCCCAGTAACATGAACCTCTTTCCTTCAGGTTACGACTCCTACCAAGCCCTGAGCGAACTAGCAAGTTCACTTGGTACCGAACCCAGAACCCCACCATCCCAAGCAAGTATGGACAATCCTGGTGGATCGAGTAGCCAGGACCCATACAGATCCCCTCACTATACTGCATCCACTGAAGAAGAAAAAGAAGAAAACTACGAAAATCCGTACCACTATCAACAGTTTGACTACCCTTTCCCGATCTCTCCTAAATGCAAATCTATTATCCTTCCACTCTTCAACCCAGGACCAGTCCCTATCACTCGCCGCCTAGTCATAGAATCCATCAAACCAATCATCCACCGCCATATTGCAATAATAGAAGAAACACACAACAACCTGCTAATCATAACCCCACTCAAGAACATATTCCTCAATACCATCCTAAACCGCCTTTCAAGTTCCGGAATACCCTCTCCAATTGTAATCAATCCACTTAACAGCACCACAAACCAGCCACCATCTTCCGAGCCAGCACCTACCAAAATCAACCCTCCACCATCATCCAGAACCACCGAAACTCAAACCAATCCACCGCCACCCACCGAATCAACAGAAACACAAACCAACCCACTCCCCCCTCCACCACCACCTCCCCTCCCACCACCACCTGCCAAGTCCACCTACTCACAAACCAACCAGCCAGCAACTACCACCGACTCTCACGCACAGACAGTGAGCAGGCGTAAAAAACCTGCCCCTAAAACACACTCACAGAACCGAACCCAGGCACTCACACGCACATCCCTCATCACACAGTGCTTTAATTGCTTAAAATTAAATCACGTAGCAGCTACATGCACTGCAGATACCCGCTGCAATAGGTGTGGTGGTGATCGCCGCCACACAGATTGTAAGGTACCACGGGACCAGGCGAAGTGTGCCAACTGCCAAGGCAGTCATGCCGCTTCGTTTCCTGGCTGCCCTTTCATCAAAAAAGCAATTAAGCACACTACAAGCAGTCACGACACTTAGAAGCAAAACCAACACCACTACTCAGCCTACCACCTCTACAGCCCCCGCAACCGAACCCAAGACCAGTCACTAGCTCATCCAACCTGCCTACCACAGACACAAATACACTATTACAGTCATTACTGAAGCTACTCCAGACCCACCTCACACAAGCACAACTCATACCAGGACCCTCGAACCCAAGTACCACCGAACCCGCCCAGCCAAGCACAGTGTAAGAAACAAGAAACCATGCCTCACTTCCTAAGAAACGGCCTTGCCTTCTCAACAACCAGCCTCAAACCTAACAACAGCAAATCCTCACCCAAGTCAGCACATCCACATTAATTCAGAACCACCACAATTAACGAAGCACTGGAAACACCGGTAGCCGAGGCGGAAATAACTAAAAGCTGCAAAACCACATGCTGTATTTTCTAAATTCACTAGTATCAAAAACAACGGATACACGGGAATATAAACATATTCCAGCAAACAATCCAGCGGCAAGACCCGGTTAACCAAGCAACACCGGGCGTGGTCAAAACTTTTTATACCTAATTTCTACAACAGGCCAGGTGAGGAGCGCGGCATAGCGCACCGGTACTGGCACCGTAACCGGCACCCCCTAGGGGGTGTCCAAACTGAAAATATGGGAAATTATTATTTGGGTGGGTGATTATTATTATGCAAGACTGCTACTTGGCGGTAAATTACATCTGCTGTCATTGTCATTGCTGAGAATGTGAACAGCACCATTGTCGCGCATAAGCAAGTGCGCGGGATTGCTGGTGACACGGATGATATACAGTACTTCCGTGCATTAGTGACCTTATTATAGAGGTGAACAATTGCACGGTCGATGTCATTCCTATCGTTTATTTCAAATGTGTTTACCCCCAATTTTATTTATATGCCAGGAAAATCTACTGTAACCTAACTTTAAGGTCTCCAAAGGAAAAGGTGGCTCTTGAAAACGAACTCAGGAAAGATAAAAAGTGATCGGTTTATGATCAGAATAAAGTACATTGTGAACAGTAAAATCAATTCATCTCAACTCCTTTTTCATCCCACCGCCGTTAAGTTGATTCCACCCCCCCCCCCTCCCAGAAAGAAGGCGTGTTTCTCTATGTTTGAAGGGGATTCCAAATACCGATGTCCACGTCTGTTACCTTCAGTTTGAAATATAATTATCCCCATAAAAATAATTCACTTTTCTTCACTTCCTTTCACACTTCCCCTTAAGAGATTTTTCCGGAAAAATACTCGGTTCTTTATTAGCGAAAGATCTTCTAAATACCAATCATCACTAATGAAACATCTTCACTTTTTGAGATATGTGTCCTGATAAGAGGAATTCAACTACTTTTCACCCCCACCCCCCAAAGATTATTTTCTCCCAAAAATGCGTTTTTGTTTGTTTTTAAAGGAGATCCAAATACCAATTTTCACGTCTATAACAACTTTAGTTTTTATTCGATGTAAGTATCCTCATACAATTAATTAAATTAATTTTTCAATTCTTTTACCCCCGCTCTTTTCATTGTATCTTCAAACAAATAATTCAATTAATTTTTCAATTCTCCCTTTAAGTGGATTACCGATTTAAAAAAATACGTATTTCTTCATTTTAAAGGAGATTCCAAATACCAAATTTCACGTCTGTAACATCTTCAGTTTTTGAGATATCAATATCCTAATAAAAATAATTCAATCCCATTTTCAGTCATTTTTACCCCTACCCAAGTGGTTTTCTGAAAACAAAAAATACATGTTTCGTTGTTTTTAATAGAGATAAACATACCTTTTTCACTTCTGTAGCATGTTAAGTTTTGAGATATACTGTAGACATGCCCACTTTAAAATTTCACCCCCTTTTCAGTTCCTCTTATGTGGAGTATCCGAAAAGAAATCACCTATGTTTCTTTATTTTTAAAGGGGATTCTAAATACCAATTTTCAGGTCTGTAATATCTTCAGTTTCTGAGATATAAGTGTCCTCATTAACGACATTCAACCCCTTTTTCACCCCTCCTAGTGGGATTTTCCAAAAACAAGAATACGTGTTTCTTTATTTTTAAAGGAGATTCTAAATACCAATTTTTACATCTGTAAACTTATTAAGTTTTGAGATATAGAGCACCCACTTTAAAAATTCACCCCCTTTTCACCCCCTTAGCGATGGGATATCGAATAATCCTGGCTTAGCGAGCACCTACATTGTAATATAAATGTATCCTCAAAATTGCATTTCCTTATGTCCAGTAGTTTTGGCTCGGCAATGTTGAATCAGTCAGTCAGTCAGTCAGTCAGTCAGTCAGTCAGTCAGTCAGTCAGTCAGTCAGTCAGTCAGTCAGTCAGGACATGTTCTTATATATATATATATATATATATATTGTAGCCTTGAAAATTGGTAATTAGGCTGTATGGGAAGAATATTTTATTATCGGGGTGGAACAATGCATTAATTTATCATTCAGGAAGGAGATTTCAACTCTGCACTGTCTCCGCTCGCCAGCGGCAGAACAGGTTTTTCCCGACGAGCCGGCAGCAGTCTTGGGTTTTGGTGTCTTGTTCTAGACCCCAGCTGTGTGACACGTGACTACAGGTTTACCAGGCCAAGGGCGATCAATATTTTGAGAGTTGATACGTCATGATATTTCATCAATTGGATTGGAAGGTTAGCTCGATGGCAAGATTTCAACCAATGGGATTCAACTAACAGACACACCTACGTCTTGAAGAAATAAATACCCGTGTATCTGGGAAAATTTGCTCTCTTTATTCCTTACTTTTCTTCGCTTCGCTGACTTTAGCTGTTTTACCTGGCTAATTGCTTCTTGCAAGAACTTGTCTCCGTAAAATAAAATTGCCTGTACTACTGGGAGACGACCTACACGACGTTGAAAATAATAGGCATCCATTTGACGAAAGATGGCAATATTTCTGCTTCTGAGGAAATTTTAAATTGTAATATTTGTTTGAAAAGTCGCAGTTCAGATTTCATTAATAATCTGAGGAACATTAAAGTACGTAGAACTGTGCCATCATAAAGAATCGAGTGTGTGTTTGGAATTATTACTAAAACAAAGTTATTCGTTTCAGATTTTTACCAGAAGACGAAAGATCGCAAGCAGTCCTGAATTATTTCGAAGAATGGAACCTCAACGTTACGAAGGAATCTATAACTGTTCCAAGTCTTCATCTGCTTCAGCCATGAATAACTAAAATGTGAGGCATCATTCAGCCAAGGGGAGAGTATTACTTGAGATGAAACCTGATCCATTTTAACTGATCGTCAGCCAAGTCCAGAAGCCATGTCTATTACAGATAAGATTTCAAACTATTTTTTCTGTTCATCTGTTGTAATAATATTGTAGACGTAGTCCTTGTTTAGATATTGGCGATAATTTCTACTAGTCTTGTAGTTAGAAATTTCATTCTACTTTCATTGGTGTTGGTGGAATTTGATGTGTGAGAGAGTGTATTTCGGACCTGTATTTTGTCTTACTTGAGTGCGTGCTTCGTGACATGTTCTCACTGTCCCATAATTAACATAGGAGAGTGATAAAATTATTTGACCCACGCGTTAATAATTATTAATATATTAAATAATTTTCAAATAATTTGGAATTATTTGGGACAGAATATCGACGTGTTCTGTAAATTTAGGATTTTCCCTTGATGATATTTGTGGTTTATCATAGATTCGAGATAGGATAGAGTCATCTATGATTTCATTAAGCTATAGCCTACGATGACGCGACCGCGCGCGCATAATAATAATAATAATAATAATAATAATAATAAGAAGAATATTGACGTTGTTACGGTCTAAAAGAATATGTAAGGGTCATGAGTATAATTATTACTGTGCTTACGAGTGATTAATATGTGCCCTATTTGAAGTAGATGTAGGCCTGGAATATGGTCGTGACTTGAAGGTTCACATTTTTACATTTGCTGATATTTTGGATTTTGAGACTTGAAAATGGATTTTATGATGGGATTTTATTTGTGTGTCCGTTACATGAGTCGATTAAGGAAGAGAGTATGTTTTTGAACATAACTTCTTCTTGGGAAGCACATATTGGTCAATGTTTTGAGAGAAGAGGAGAATAATAATATTGAAGTCGTGACTCATAGACCGCATACGCGAATGCATATTTATCTGAGACTGTAGGCAAATTTAAGGAATTCTTAGTGATGATTTCTATTGTAAAATTCTCCTGGAACATCGTTGTGAATTCTATTTCATTGAAAATTGATAATCCTGATACCATCATAAGTGAAATGATCGTAATGGTAGTCCTTATATGACACCGTCATCGCGAAATTTTCTCAAATTTCAAATAATTACAAAAATAAAAATCAAGGGCTAGGTTTCGTTAAATTTATATGATAATATTGCTGTGGACCTAAGCTTGAATGAGAGATGGATGAATGGATGATATTTTGTAAATATGATTTTTCATTGTGATATTTCGTCATGATATGTGTACGCAATACGCGTAAATTTCTTCGATTTTTTGATGCTTTGCGGCGAGCCTATTTGACTCAGTTATAAATCGTTAAGCGATTTTATGGTGAAATAAGACAGATTAGGATCTTGTGCTTCGAGGAAAATGTTTAAGCAAGGATCATGTCAATGAACTAAGCTCACAAAGTGTAAAAAGAGTAACCTAATACATCGTAAATTTTTAGCATTTTATTGTGAGTTGTGTACAACATTGAGTCGATTTATATAAGATTAAAAATATAATATGTTGGATGAAGGATTTCAAACTAATTTAATTAAGTAATTTAAAGTATAAATAACTTATCAGAATAATTAATCAAAAGAAATGATTATTTGATTTTTGCTGTGAGGTGAAAGTTTCATTGATTTATGAGTAAATAACAAAATATTGTCAATTCAATTAATGATTTAAAAATCAGGTTTTTAATATATTGAGATAGGATTTTCTCAAATAAGGAGATAATTAATTTTCTAATGCGATTTATTAAAATTCAGTTTCATATCTTTGCAGACTGTAATTTGGTGAATAATTTCGGATGAATTCCAGCAGGGAAGAATTAATTATTTTATTCCAAGATTTTAAAATAATAGATGGTTTTTGGAAAGTGCTACTAATTTTTTAATAAATGTTAAAACCCGTTTTTTAGTGTTTTTCATTTGTCGTCAGTCCTTAGATTTTCCCTGTCGTCAAAAACTTTTGCGTTGCCGTTTAGCGAACGTTCCGCTCCCTGGGACTCTCGCTCAGCGGTTGAGCTACCCGGTAAAACGGGGGTAATATATATATATATAGATAACTTGTCCTGACTGACTGACTGACTGACTGACTGACTGACTGACTGACTGACTGACTGACTGATTCATCATCGCCGAGCCAAAACTACTGGACATAAAGAAATGAAATTTTGGGAATAAATTCATATTAACATATAGGTGCTCGCTAAGGGAGGATTTTGGGATATTCCATCGCAAAGGGGGTGAAAAAGGGGGTGAATTATTTAAATGAGGATATCTATATCTCAAAAATTTTAAAGTTTACAGACGTGAAATTTGGTATTTGGAATCTCCTTTAAAAATAAACACGTACTTTTTGTTTTCGGAAAAACCCATTAATGGGGTTGAAAATGGGTTGAACACCTTTTATAAATAGAGTATATCTCAAAAACGGAAGATGTTACAGACATGAAAATTGAAATTTCGAATCTCCTTTAAAATGAAGAAAATGTTTGTGATTTTGGATAATCCGAGGAATAGGGGGAGAACAGGAGTGACAAACGGGGTGAATTAAAAAACTATATCTGCAAATTGTCTCAGACAGGTATTTGGAATTTCCTGTAAAGAAACATAAATATTTTTTCGGAAAATCCACTTAAGGGGAACTGAAAAAGGGGTTAAATCTCCTTTAAAAATAAGGAAACACGTATTCTTTGGTTTTGTGGAAAAAAACCTTAACGGGGAGGGGGCCTGGTGAAAGAATTGAAAAATTAGTTGAATTATTTGGATGAGAATATATGTATAAAATAACTTGTCCTGACTGACTGACTGACTAACTGACTGACTGACTGATTCATCATCGCCGAGCCAAAACTACTTGACTTAGGGATATATTCATATTAAGATGTAGGTGCTCGCTAAGACAGGATCTTTGGATATACCGCCGCTAAGGGGGTGAAAAGGGGCCGAAATTTTAAAATGAGTGTATCTATATGTCAAAACTTTAAAAGTTTACAGATGTAATAAGTGGTATTTATAATCTTCTTTAAAAATAAGGAAACACGTATTTTTATTTTTAGAAAATCCCACTAGTTGGGGTGAAAAAGGGTTGAATGCCTTTAATCAGGATACCGGTACTTATATCTCAGAAAATTAAGATTTTACAGACCTAAAAATTGGTACTTTAGATCTCTTTTAAAAATAAAGAAACACGTATTTATTTGTTTTTGTAAAATCCAATTAATGGGAGGGTGGAAAGGGGGGTGAATTTTTAAAATAAGTGCATCTATATCTCAAAACTTTTAAAGTTTTTTTTTGCTAGGGGCTTTACGTCGCACCGACACAGATAGGACTTATGACGACGATGGGATAGGAAAGGCCTAGGAGTTGGAAGGAAGCGGCCGTGGCCTTAATTAAGGTACAGCCCCAGCATTTGCCTGGTGTGAAAATGGCTTTTAAAGTTTACAGATGTAAACATTGGTATTTAGAATCTTCATTAAAATAAAGAAACACGTATTTTTCGGAAAATCCCAATAGAAGGGGTGAAAAGGGGTGAAAATGGTTGAATGCCTTTAATGAGGATACTTATATCTCAGAAACTGAAGACATTACAGACCTGAAAATTGGTGTTTGGGATCTCCTTTAAAAATAAAGAAACACGTATTATTTGTTTTTGGAAAATCCAATTAATGGGGGAGTGAAAAGAAGTGACTTTTTAAAATGAGTGTATCTATATCTCAAAACTTTTAAAGTCTATAGATGTAAACATTGGTATTGAGAATCAAAAATAAACACGTATTTTTTTGTTTTGGGAAAATCCTGATAGGAAGGGCGGAAAAGGGTGAAAAAGGGGTTGAATGCCTTTAATGAGGCTACTTATATTTCAGAACCTGAAGATATAACAGACCTGAAAATTGGTTTTTGTGATCTCCTTTTAAAATAAGGAAACACGTATTTTTTTGTTTTCGGATAATCCAATTAATGGGGGGTCGAAATGGGGGGTTAATCTTTAAAATGAGTGTGTCGATATCTCAAATCTTTTAAAGTTTATAGATGTAAAAATTGATATTTAGAATCTCCTTTAAAAATAAAGAAACATGTATTTTTTGTTTTCGGAAAATCCCAATAGGAAGGGTGAAAAAGGGTGAAAAATTGGTTGAATGCCTTTAGTGAGGCTACTTATATTTCAGAACCTGAAGATATTACAGACCTGAAAATTGGTATTTGGGATCTACTTTAAAAATAAAGAAACATGTATTTTTTGTTTTTTGGAAAATCCAAGTAATGGCGGTTAAACAGGGGTGACAAATTGGGGTGAATTTTTGAAAGACTATATCTACAGAATATCTGAGAAACGTAAAATGTTACAAACGTAAAAAGTGGGTATTTGGAATCTCCTGTAAATGTAAAGAAACATAGGTGATTTGTTTTTGGAAATTCCACTTAAGGGGAAATAAAAAGGGGTGAAATTTTAAAATGAGATTTTCTACAGTATCTCTAAAAATATTAACATGTTACAGAAGTGAAAAATGGTATTTTTATCTCTATTAAAAATAAAGAAACGTGTATTTTAGTTTTCGGAAATACCACTGGGGTGGAGGGGGGTTAAAAGTGACTGAAAATGGTGTTGAATTCTTTTAATTAGGCTACTGATATCTAAAAAATGAAGATGTTACAGAAGTGAAATTTGATATTTGGAATCTGCTTTAAAAGTAAAGAAACACGTATTTTCGGAGAATCCAATGAAGTGGGGGGGGGGAGGTGAAAGAATTAAAAATTAATTGACTTAATTGTATGAGAATACATACATCTAATAAAAACTAAAGTTGTTACAGACGTGAAAATTGGTATTTGGATCTCCTTTAAAAACAAAGAAAAACCCGTTTTGGAGGGAAAAACCATCTTGGGGGGGCGGAAGTAAAAAGGAGTTGAATTTCTTTCATGAGAAAACATAAATCAAAAACGGAAGAAATTAGAGTTGTGATAATTGGTATTTAGAAGTTCCTTTACCATTAAAGAAACAAGTATTCTTTGCCGGAAAATTCACTTAAGGGGGAGGAGTGTGAGAGAAAGTGAAAAAAGTGAATTATTTTTATGGGGATACTTATATCTCAAAACTGAAGGTAATAGACGTGAACATTGGTGTTTGGAATCTCCTTTAAACGTAAAGAAACACGCCTTTTTTTAATTTTTGGGGGCTTCTTTCTTCATTCCACGTAATTAACACTCGTTCCGGTTCACTACTTGAAATAGCACCGCATCGAACGAATACCTACAGCCATTCATTTCTAGTCTCCGCTACGAGGTTATGGAATACGATCCCGGATGATATTGCTCGTCTATGACTTTTAAAACAGCCTACCGTAAATTCCTCCAGAGTACATACAGTTGACTCGAATGAATGTAAGAGCGAATGACGTGTGAATGAAACCAAACATGACGTACTAGATTTAAGTTCTTAGGCTATCCCATTTACGTTCTTACTACTCTCATTTAAGGCTATAGACTGTTCATAGAAATAGACTACATAGTAACATCGATTTTAGTATACTCAGATCGTAACATACTAGTTAATTCATTTTTAGCTTTATACTTGAATAAGTTTTTCTTTAAGCTAGTTGTAGATATATTCTTTAGGTTATATGTTGATATTTTTTTTGTTATTATCCACTCTCTATTTATCCTATAATTTTTCATCAGTAGTAACCTTAATTAATTGTCCTTATCTGACTTACATATCTCAATAACAGTAATTGATTACAATTATACTTTAGATTAATACTGTAAAAATAAAAAAATGTATGTGGTTAAGTGTAAGAGAGGGCCAAGAGCCCTAACTTCGCCACTTATTAAATAAATAAATAAATAAATAAATAAATAAATAAATAAATAAATAAATAAATAAATAAATAAACTTAACGGCGGTGGGGTGTAAAAGGAGGTGAGCCCAATTGATTTCACTGTTCATAATGTACTTATAAGGAGCCTGCGTTGCACAGGCGGCAGCGCGCCGGCCTCTCACAGCTGGGTTCCGTGGTTCAAATCCCGGTCACTCCATGTGATATTCGTGCTGGACAAAACGGAGGCGGGACAGGTTTTTCTCCGGATACGGTACTCCGGTTTTCCCTGTCATCATTCATTCCAGCAACACTGTCCAATACTTCATTTCATTTGTCATTCATCGATCATTGCCCCAGAGGTATGCTTCAGCAGCCGGCACAATTCCTATTGTCGCCGCTAGATGGGGCTTTATGCATTTCATTCCTGACCCTGTCGAATGACTGGAAAGAGGCTGTAGATTTTCGATGTAGGCCCGGAGACTGTTGTACCTATGAAACAATGTACCTTTGAACACATGCTTTGTGAGAATTACAGAGACATCTAGTGGCTGCCAGTTGTATTAGTTCATTAAGCTGATAACAGATAGAGCATCTATGCTTGTTAAGTGAGTTTCCATGACTTGTTTTCTTTGTAATCAATCTTGTGAGTTTTTGGTGTTGTGAACGTACATTTAGTCAGCCAAGTTTTCATTTTATAAGTGTAAATGTATCTGAGATACTCAAATTATACAAACACAGTCTGATTATCTATCAATTGGTGAGTATGCTGAAGCAATATTTTTCAGGATTAACTTAACCTAAAAGTCAGTAGCATGGCTTTTAATCACTAACACCACATCTTGTACCTGTGAACACTAGTGCATATTGTACCTTTGAACAGTGTTCAAAGGTACACGAGATTATGAATATGATTGTGCCTTATCTGGATATAACAGATTGAATTATCGTAGCTTACCGGTACGTATAGTAGGCCTAATTGTTAATTATTGTTACGGATTCCTTCTATTCCAGTAATAATGCCGAGGAGTAAAACGGGCAGGAAGAGAGATCTCATTGATGCAGATGCAATGAATGCAGCAGTGGCTGCTGTTACGGCATCACCAAGCAAACGTATTTCCTTGCGTGAAGCATGCAAAGTTTATAATGTGAAATTGGGTGCTCTACACAAGCATTTAAAGCTCTACAGGAACTCAGGATCAACCAAGCCATTTTCATATAATGTTCGTTATGATACCAAGAAAGTTTTTTCTGAAGAAGAGGAAAAAGCTTTAGTTGACTATTTGCAGACATCTGCCAAAATGAATTATGGCTTAAGTAAAAAGGCCGCTCGAGAATTAGCATACAAGTATGCAGTTGCTAATAAAAAACGAATCCCACGTCAGTGGAAAACTAATGAAATAGCAGGAGAAGAGTGGATGCGTCTTTTTATGAAGCGTCACTGTGACAAGCTTTCTCTTTTTTTTTTTTTGCTAGGGGCTTTACGTCGCACCGACACAGATAGATCTTATGGCGACGATAGGATGGGAAAGGCCTAGGAGTTGGAAGGAAGCGGCCGTGGCCTTAATTAAGGTACAGCCCCAGCATTTGCCTGGTGTGAAAATGGAAAACCACGGAAAACCATCTTCAGGGCTGCCGATAGTGGGATTCGAACCTACTATCTCCCGGATGCAAGCTCACAGCCGCGCGCCTCTACGCGCACGGCCAACTCGCCCGGTAAAGCTTTCTCTAAGGAAACCTGAGGCAACAAGTCTCTCACGAGCTACCAGCTTCAACCGAACAAATGTTGACCTCTTTTATAATAATGTAGTAGATGTACATGCTGTGTTTGGGCCAATACCTCCAGAAAGAATCTACAACGTAGATGAGACAGGTTTGTCAACTGTGCAAGAGCCATCAAGTGTTCTAGCTCCAAAGGGCATGAAACAAGTGGGTGCTACCACTTCTGCTGAACGTGGAACCACCGTGACTATGATAGCTGCAATAAATGCCATCGGGAACCACATTCCTCCTATGTTGATTTTCCCCAGAGTCAACTTTAAGCATTTCATGCTGCAAGGTTGCCCTAGTGGAACTATTGGAGTAGCGAATCCCTCTGGATGGACTAATGAGGAGTGCTTCTTACAGTTCTTGGAGCATTTCATTAAACACACAAATCCCTCCAAGGAGAAGCCTGTTCTGATGATTTTTGATAATCACGAGTCACATCTAAGTTTACCAGCCATTGAACGTGCCAGAGAAGTTGGAATAGTTATGCTGACTCTCCCTCCACATACTTCCAATAAAATGCAGCCCCTTGATCGCACAGTTTTCGGTCCCTTTAAGACTTTCTATTATCAGGCTCTTGATTCATGGCATCCCAATAACCCTGGGAAGACTTTTGACATTTATGGAGTTGCTGAGCTTGTTGGTAAAATCTATTACCGTGCATTCAGCACAAGCAATATAATCAGTGGTTTCAAAGCTACTGGTATCTTCCCATTAGATCCAGGTGTTTTCACAGAAGATGACTTCCTAGGATCATACGTAACCG
This sequence comes from Anabrus simplex, assembly GCF_040414725.1. Classification (NCBI taxonomy): domain Eukaryota; kingdom Metazoa; phylum Arthropoda; class Insecta; order Orthoptera; family Tettigoniidae; genus Anabrus; species Anabrus simplex. The sequence goes on along the minus strand of NC_090265.1, from coordinate 1,144,784,095 downwards.
ACCGTCCATTCACACAAAGCTCTATGCCAGACACAACTATGCAGAATTCTCTCCCTGGCACCTCAAGAACAACCGCAAATCAGACACCCCTACGAACACAGTTAAATTCTTTCAATTCACAATCGCTTGGTGATTTTCTACATGAATCATCGGAAGGTTCTACATGTCCATCAAGTCCTGTGGGTCAGGTGTCGCATGAACACCCAATCCCAGTTTCTCCAGTGGAAATTCAACCGTATCCCAAAGCTGCTCCAAGAAAGTCTAGCAAACGAGGAAGAAAACAGGGAAGAACACAGATAATCACAAACACACCAGAAAAGGAGGAGATTAGAATGAGAAAATCCAAACAAATTAATGCAAAAAAAGGAAAATCAGTGAGGTCAAGAAAAAGTTGCAAGAAAGTTTTACAGAGTGATTCAGAGGATGAAGATTTAGGGTCGGAGAATTTTAAAGACAGCAGTGATGAGTGTGATGACATAGTGGCTGATATCTTGAGAGATTTAGATTATTTGAAGGAACAGGAGATATTTGAAATGAATAACTGCATTGTTGGTGAATTCGTGTTAGTTCAGTTTTTGAAAAAGAAAGGCAATCCTGATTATTTTGTCGCAGAAATAGTTGGCTGTGACTCTGAAATTTCTGAATATCAAGTGAAATATTTGAAACGTATCAGGGAAACTAATAAATTCATTTACGAGGGGATGGGAATTTTTGATGTTAGTGAATCTGATATAGTAATGAAACTACCAAAACCAATGCAATTTGGCTCATCACGAAGACAGAATGAGCAGCTAGTTTTTGAGGTTAATTTTTGTAGCAGTAAATATAATGTCAAGTGAGGATACATGACTTAAATTGTAAATTTTTTGTTTTATGCTTAAAGTTTCAAAGCTACTTGGTACTTAATTGTTTAAGCAACGTATGTCCTTGTGAACAAGTATTATATTTTCACTCTATTCCTCTCAATATCTGACTGATGACCAATGTTCAAAGGTACATGAGGGTGTGTTCAAAGGTACACGACCATCCTGTACGTTTGAACAATTGTTCTCAATAATTACTTTTTTTATTAATGGAAAATGTGTGGTCCAATATAGTAACTGATGTGTGATTTAATTAAAAACATGTTAATCTTAAATAGTGAGTAATAAAATATGAAAAAAATAAATAAATATGTGATTTATTTCCAAAAATTACAAAAGTGTTCAAAGGTACAACAGCCTCCCCTACTTATTCTGATCATAAACCGATCATTTTTAATCTTTCCCGGGTTCGTTTTCAACAGCCATCTTTTCCTTCGTAGAACGTTCCTAGATTACAGTAGATTCTCCTGGCTTATAAATAAAAATTTAAACATATTTGAAATAAACGATAGGAATGAGATTGGCCGTCAAATTCACCTCTATAATAAGGTGAATAATGCACGGAAGTATGTCATTCGTATCGCCAGAAATCCCGCAAACTTGCCTACGCGCGACAATGGTGCTGGTCACATTGTCAACAATGACAATGACAGCAGATGTAATTTACCGCCAAGTGGCGGTCTAGCATCTTTTTTCAAAATGGCGCCCGGTAATGACGACGTAGTGTTTTATCCTCCGAGTAAATTAACCTAAACTGTGACGAAAAGTGCGGAAAATGTCGAAGATTAGTGAAAAATGGAATGTTGTGTGATTCATGTGATCGATGGTGGCATTATAAGTGCGGATATTGCCCTAGAGACGTAAAAATTAATGAAAATGTTGACTGGATTTGTGAGCGGTGTGTTCGGAATGTTGTAGTTGACGACGGCGTTGACGAAGCAACGAAGACAATCGATGAGGAATATAAAAGTGCATTAGAAATTATAGACATTCTAAAAAAGGACAATGAGACCCTTAAAGTTGAAAATCAAGAATTCAAAGAAAGACTGCGATCGCTAGAATTTGGGACTGACCATTCTTCGAGTGATATACCGGTACCAGTAACAAACTCGAGCACGTGGTGTCAAGTAGTTCGTGGATGGCCGGCTAAGAAGAAATCTACAACTGAATTTCCGGAAATAAACATCAGAAATAGGTTTTCTGCCCTAAATAATTGAATTCTGGAAGAAAGTGATCGCGCGCGTGAAACCAAATCATTGCGATCGCTGCCGTTGCCGTGCCGAGTTTAAAATTTAGGCCTAGAATTCAGATTCAAGACCCAGTTAGGCCTAAATCAGCGAAGGTAGCTGTGTTTGGTGATAGCCAAGGAAGGGGAATTGCGGAAGTGATTAACGACGAGAATATAGCAGCAACCGGAGAAATATATCCAGGAGCTTCTATCAGCAGTGTTCTGGAAAATGTAGAAGCAGTAACTAGGAACTTCGGGAGCGGCGATGCAGTGCTTATCATCGGTGGGACGAACGACGTAGCTCACGACGACGCCAAGAATGTAAGATCACAACTTAAACATACACTAGGGAAGCTGACCCACACTAACGTCTTTGTAGTGAACGTGCCTCACAGGCATGATTTGAGTAGAGACTCGTGTGTGAACATTGAAGTGGACAAGGTCAATACAGATATTGTTAAAATTTGTAAACATTTTCGGAATATTCAGGTTATTGAACGCAGCAGTTTTGAGAGATACTGTTATACAAAATATGGCCTCCATCTAAACAATTCAGGTAAACAAAATATAGCAAATATTGTTCTAGATTTTATTAATCTTAAGATATGTACTGTAAAACAGGCAACTCCCTTGAGTTATAATACTGACCAGGAAAACTAGAAACTAGAAAAAGAAACTCAGGATAGTAAGGAATTTCAAGTTACCCAATTGTAACAGTCAAGTTTTAGGGAGGAAGGGGGTCTGAGATTGCTCATGGTAAACTGTCAAAGTGTAGTAAATAAACAATTAAAATTCGGTACATTGATGGAATCTTATGAGACTGATATGGTGATAGGAGTGGAATCGTGGTTGAAAGAAGGGGTGGGTAATAGAGAAGTATTTCCAGAAGGGTACACAGTCTATCGTAGAGACCGAGGAGATAAAAAGGGAGGGGGGTGTTTATTCTGGTGAAGGAAACTTACTGTTCACATGAATGGTTTAACGATGAAAGGGATGAAATATTAGGGATAAAATTAGTTTGTGATAATATGAAGGAGGTGGGAATTATAGGAACATACAGGCCTGGAAGAGAGGAAAGAGACATGGAAATATTTGAGAAAATAATAGATTATACTCATAAAAACAATAATGATATGGTAATAATTGGGGGAGATCTAAATTTGCCTGAAGTTGAATGGAATGGAGCTGCAAGTGAAGCCCATGAACAGAAACTGGCAAATAAGTTAATTTGGGAGGGAGGATTTACACAAGTAGTACAAGAACCGACTCGTCTCAATAACTTACTAGATGTATTCTTGGTTAAACCATGGGAAACTGTTGATAAAACTGAGGTAATTGAAGGAATAGGAGACCATAAGGCTGTAATAATGGATGTAGGACTCGTACCAAAAAGGCTTAATAAGAGGGTTACACAAGACAAGAAATTGTACAGAAAAACTAAAGTTGATGAATTTGGGACTTACCTTAAATCACAATTCAGTTGTTGGATAAGTGAAGGGAGTAACGTGGAGACACTTTCGGCTAAATTTAAAGGAATCATTTGGGAAGGAGAGAAGAGATTTGTACCTGTTAAGAAGGGTAAAATGACCTCAGACCCTGTTTATTATACAAGGGAAATAAGAAAATTAAAAAGAAAATGTAGAATAGTAAACAGGAAAATCAAAGAGGGTAGGGAGAGTAGAGAAACTAGAAAGCAACTGATGAGGGAACTGAATAGAGTGAAAAAGGAAGCAAAAGAGAATTATATGAATGGCATACTTCAAGAGGGTAATGACCACAAAGGGAAATGGAAAAAGCTGTATTCATATATCAGGAATCAAAAAGGAATCCAAATTCTTACAATGGTGGGAGAAGGGGGTGAACACTATTTAACAGATACTGAGAAAGCAAACCTATTTAGTAGGGAATTCAGAGATTCAGTATGTGATTGCCAAGAGTTGGAAACCGAAACAGAAGATAGAGAGGGAGAGACACAGAGGGAAAAATGAATCTTCTCATTCACAAATGAAAATATTCAGAGAAATCCAACTGCTTCAACAAGGAATAGCAGCAGGAAGTGATCAAATTACTGGGGAGGTATTAAAGACAATTGGGGTGGTACATAGTGCCTTATTTAAAATTTCTCTTTGACTATGTCATAAATAATAGTGTAATACCAAAGGAATGGAAGGAATCTATAATAATACAATTTATAAAGGAAAGGGTGATAAAAGGAAACCAGAGAACTACAGACCGATCAGCCTGACCAGTATAGTTTGTAAAATACTGGAGATTTTAATATTGAAGTACATCAGAGGGATATGTGATGATAAAAATTGGTTCATGAGGAGCCAGTATGGATTTAGAAAGAAATTTTCTTGTGAGGCACAACTGGTGGGATTTCAGCAGGACATATCAGATCAATTGGATTCAGGAGGTCAGTTAGATTGCATAGCCATAGATCTTTCCAAAACCTTTGATAGAGTGGAACATGGAATATTATTAAAGAAGGTGGAGGGATAGGATTGGACGTAAGGGTTACACGTTGGATAAAAACATTTCTAAATTCAAGGGTTCAGAGAGTCAAAGTAGGAAATAATGTATCTCAGGAAGAGAAAGTTTGGAAGGGAATTGCACAGGGAAGCATAATCGGTCCGATACTTTTCTTAATATACGCAAATGATTTAGGGAACAATATAACATCAAAAATAAGATTGTATGCAGATGACATAATTGTTTATAGGGAAATAAACAACATTGAGGATTGTTCATAATTACAAAGGGACCTTGAAAGTATCCAACAATGGTTTGAAGAAAATAATATGAAGGTTAATGGAGGCAAATCAACTGTTACAACTTTTACAAACAGGAGCTTTAAAACTGAATTTGAATATACTTTGGATGAGGTAGTTATCCCAAAAAATGACAAGTGCAAATACTTAGGTGTGAGATTTGAAAGTAATTTGCACTGGAAGGGTCATGTTGATGACATTTTTGGGAAAGCATACAGATCGTTACATGTCATAATGAGGCTACTTAAAGGATGCAATAAAGAATTAAAAGAAAAAAGTTACTTGAGTATGGTTCGTCCATTATTGGAATATGCAAACAGTGTTTGGGATCCTCACCAAGAATACCTAATTAAAGAAATAGATAGTGTGCAGAGGAAAGCAGCAAGATTTGTAACAGGGGATTTCAGGAGAAAGAATAATGTATCAGAAATGATAAAGGAACTTGGGTGGGAAACTTTAAGTAAGAGAAGGGAGAAAACTAGACTTATAGGATTATATAGAGCCTATACAAGAGAAGAAGCATGGGGAGATATCCGTGAGGGGCTTCAGTTGGGAAATAATTATATCGGCAGGACTGACCACAAATATAAAATTAGAAGGAATGTTAGCAGAAGCGATTGGGGTAAATTTTCATTCATTGGGAAGGGTGTGAAGGAGTGGAACAGTTTACCAGGGGTAGTGTTTGATCCTTTTCCAAAATCTGTACAGATATTCAAGAAGAGAATAAACAGCAACAGAGAAAATAAATGAAGTGTTAGAGGGCATTCGACCAGTGCAAGTTATTGTAAATAAAATTTTAAAAATGTGTGTGAATAAATTAATTCCATTCCCTGGTCTAAGGAGTTTGGACAGCCAATGTACGGGACTGCCTGTAGGGGTGAAGTACAGTGGGGACTTCGAGGGCCCTGGGACCGCTACGGTAGCTGTGAAGGCCCTTCAGGAACTCTGAAAAGTGGTGGCAAAAGGGGCTCTGGTTAAGACGCAGCAGGTCGTTATGCTACTTAGGTTCCAGAACGGGTAAAAAAAGTAAATAAGTAAATAAATGCAATGTAAATATTAATCTTATACCAGTTGTATAGTATCATTTGAAGTAATTCCACATACTGTATATCAGTTGACTATATTTGTAAGTAGTACAGGAAATAAGTAGAATTTTGTAAACAATATAAATTTATTAAGGATGAGCTGTGTGTTTAATAGAAAACATTGTTAGTGTAAATTGTATAATATTGTATTATAGGAAAATTTTCTTCTCTTGTTAATTTAATATTTAGTGCTTGACAATAATGTATTTTAGTGTACCATTTGCCACCGAGGTAGACACCTCATTTGCAAATAAAGAGATTTTGATTTTTAATTTGATTTGATGACTAAGAATGCAGTCCGGCCGCCGGTTCAGTACCGCCAAGGCACCCAAGAGGACACCACGCCGGATCTCCTGAAGGATTTTATCCATATTAAAAATGCTTATAGGAAAAGATGGCAAAGATTTAGGGACCCAACTCACCGGGTGGAATACCTGGAACTAACCCGGGAAGTACGAAATCGATTGCTGGAAAGAAAGATTGAAAAATGGGAGGAAACTTGCCATGATCTATTACAAAACGAGTCAGATCGTGGATTTTGGCGGATTCTCGCAGAAAACGAGTCAGATCACGATTTTCGGCGGATTATATATCTAAAACAATAAGCATTCAATTATAAATTTCAGTATAATACCATAGCGAAGCACGGGTATCTTGCTAGTATACATATATATATATCAAAAATCTTAAGATGTCACAAACGTGAAAACTGGTATTTGGAATCTCCTTTAAAAATAAAGAAACACGCATTTGGTGGGGAATCCCCTTGGTACGAGGGGGATGAAAACGGAGATGAATTCCTTTTATGAGGATACATATATTTGGTATTTGGAAGATCTTTTAAAGAAACGAATCTTGGTACGAGGGGGATGAAAACGGAGATGAATTCCTTTTATGAGGATACATATATTTGGTATTTGGAAGATCTTTTAAAGAAACGAATACTGTTTGTTTTTGGAAAATTCACTCTAGTGGGGAGTGTGAAGGAAGCAAAAAATTGAATTCTTTTTCTGGGGAAACTTATATCTCAAAACTGAATGTTACAGACATGGAAATTGGTATTTGGAATCTCCTTTAAAAATAAAGAAACACGTATTTTTTGAGTGGGGGAATCCAACTTAACGGGCAGGGGTGGAGTGAAAAAGGAGTTGAATTCTTTTCATGAGGATACTTATATCTCAAAAACTGAAGATGTTACTGACAAGAAAATTTGTATTGGGAATTTGCTTTCAAAATAAAGAAACACGTAATCTTTTGTTTCTGGAAAATCCACTTTTGGGGGGTGAATTAATTGAAAAATTAGTTGAATACTTTGTATCATGATACTTATATCTCAAAAACTAAAGATGTTACCGACGTGAAAATTAGTATTTGGAATCTCCTTTAAAAATAAACGTGCATTTGTTTTTTCGGAAAATCAACGTAAGGGGTGTGGGGTTGAACATAAGTAAATAAGAAGTTGAAATATGTTTGTGAGGACACCTTATCTTAAAAACTGAAGCTGTTACAGATGTGAAAGTTAGTATTTTGAATTTTCTTTCAAAATAAAGAAACACATATTTTTTGCTTTCGGAAAGTCATCTGAAGGCAAGTGAGGGGTGGAAAGAAGTGAAGAAGAAGTAGTTGAATTATTCTTATGAGTACATATTTATCTCAAAAAGTGGAGGTGCTACAGACGTACAGGCATGAAAACTGGTATTTGGAATCTCCTTTAAAAATAATGAGTCACATATTCTTTGTTTTCGGACAATCCAGTTAAGGGGCTGAAAAGAATTGGAAAAGCGGGTGAATTTTTAAAATGAGTACCGGTATATCTACATTATATGTCAAAAACTTAACTTGTTAGAGACAAGAAAGTTGGTATTTGGAAAGTCCTTTAAAAATACAGGAACCTGCACCTTTTTGTTTTCGGAGAAGGCACTTAACAGGGGGTGAAAGGAAGTGAAAAATAGTTGAATTATTTTTATGAGGTTAAAAACTGAAGATGTTACAGACGTGAAAATTGGTATTTGGAATCTCCCTTAAAAATAAAGGAACACGTATTTTGGTTTTAGGAAAATACACTTAGATGGGGGTGAGGTAGGGGGAGGACTGATCAAGGGATTGAATTATTTTTATGGGGAAACTTATGTATATCTCAAAAATTGAAGATGTTACAGATGTGGGAATAGGTATTTGGAATCTCCTTTAAAAATAAAGAAACATGTATTTATTTTTTCGACTTGAGAGAAGAATATTTATCACATGTACAGGTCTATGTCGCATGGTCGTAGCCCCAAAAGGTAATACCACAAACATGGTTTAAAAAACTTTCTGGAGTAAATGAAACTCAATTTTTGGGTGAGTTTTTATACTTTAGGAATTTTCAGATAATGTCTTAGTACAATGCCGAGGAACGATTACTTTGATCAAATCACGAAATCCACGCGAGCGAAGCCGCGGGTAATTGCTAGTATATAATTACCAAAAATCTTCAGATGTCACAAACGTGAAAACTGGTATTTGGAATCTCCTTTAAAAATAAAGAAACACGCATTTGGTGGAGGAATCCACTTGGTAGGGGGGATGAAAACGGAGATGAATTCCTTTTACGAGAATACATAACTTATATCTCAAAAACTGAATATGTCACAGTCGTGTTAATTAGTATTTGGAAGCTCTTTTAAAGAAACGGGTACTGTTTCTTTTTGGAAAATTCACTTGAGTTGAGAGTGTGAAAGGAAGCAAAAAATTGAATTCTCTTTCTGGGGAAACTTATATTTCAAAACTGACGGTTACAGGCATGGAAATTGGTATTTGGAATCTCCTTTAAAAATAAAGAAACACGTATTTTTTTGGGTGGGGGAAACAAACTTAACGGGTGGGGATGGAGTGAAAAAGGAGTTGAATTCTTTTCATGAGGATACTTATATCTCAAAAACTGAAGATGTTACAGACATGAAAATTTGTATTGGGAATTTTGCTTTTAAAGTAAAGAAACACGTAATCTTTTGTCTTTGGAAAATCCACTTAAGGAGGATGAATTAATTTAAAAATTAGTTGAATACTTTGTATGAGGATACTTATATCTCAAAAACTACATATACAGACGTGAAAATTGGTATTTGGAATCTCCTTTAAAATAAACACGCATTTGGGGGCGGTGAAAAAAGGAGTTTAATTCCTTTTTATGAGAATACATATATCTCAAAACTGAAGATGTTACAGTCGTGATAATTGGCATTTGGAAGCTCCTTTATAAATACAGAAAGAATTTTTTTGTTTTTTGGAAAATTGACTTAAGGGGGAGGGTGAAAGGAAGCGAAAAGTTTTAATTATTTTTATGTAGAAACTTGTATCTCAAAAGCTTAAGGTTACGCACGTGAAAATTTGTATTTGAAAACACCTTAAAAATAAAGAAACACGCATTTTTGGAGGGGAATCAACTTAACGGGCTGGGGTGAAAAGAGAGTTGAATTCTTTTTATGAGGATACCTATATCTCAAAAATTGAAGATGTTAGAGGCATGAACATTTATATTTGAAATCTTCTTTCAAAGTAAAGAAACACGTGTTTTTATGTCTTCGGAAAATCCACTTAAGGGGGTGAATGAACTGAAAAATTAGTTGAATTCTTTGTGAGAGGATACTTATATCTCAAAAACTTAAAATGTTAAAGACGTGAAAATTGGTATTTGGAATGTCCTTTAAAAATAAAGAAGCACACACTTTTGGGGAGGGGGAATCAACTTAACGGGTAGGAAGGGGGTGGAAAAGGTGTTAAATTAATTTTATGAGTATACTTATATCTCAAAAATGGAAGATGTTACAAACGTGAAAATTAGTATTTGGAATCTCCTTTAAAAATGAAGAAACACGCATTTGTTTTTTCAGAAAATCGACGTAAGGGGTGTGGGGTTGAACATAAGTAAATAAGGAGTTGAAATATGTTTATGATGATACCTTATCTTAAAAACTGAAGCTGTTACAGATGTGAAAGTTAGTATTTTGAATTTCCTTTCAAAATAAAGAAACGCGTATTTTTTGTTTTCGGAAAGTCCTCTGAAGGCAAGGGAGGGGTGGAAAGAAGTGAAGAAGAAGTAGTTGAATTATTCTTATGAGTACACATTTATCTCAAAAAGTGGAGGTGCTACAGACGTACAGGCATGAAAACTGGTATTTGGAATCTCCTTTAAAAATAATGAGTCACGTATTTTTTGTTTTCGGAAAATCCAGTTAAGGGACTGAAAAGAATTGGAAAAGCGTGTGAATTTTTAAAATGAGTACCGGTATATCTACATTAGATGTCAAAAACTTAACTTGTTAGAGACAAGAAACTTGATATTTGGAAAGTCCTTTAAAAATACAGGAATCTGTACCTTTTTGTTTTCGGAGAAGGTACTTAATAGGGGGTGAAAGGAAATGGAAAATAGTTGAATTATTTTTTATGAGGTTACTTATATCTCAAAAAACTGAAGATGTTATCGATGTGGGAATATGTATTTGAAATCTGTTTTAAAAATAAAGAAACATGTATTTATTTTTTCAACTTGAGAGAAGACTGTACACATGTACAGGTCTATTTCGTATGGTCATCCTAGCCCCAAAAAGTAATACCACAAACATGGTTTACAAAGAATTTCTGGGGTAAATGAAATTCAATTTTTAGGTGAGTTTTTATACTTTAGGAATTTTCAGATAATATCTTAGTACAATGCCGAGGAACGATTACTTTGATCAAATCACGAAATCCACGCGAGCGAAGCCACGGGTAATTGCTAGTTGATATATTAAATAAGTTTATTGATGACCCGAAGTTACATTTGTAATGTTAAGTTGTTCGTATCTTTTTATTTCTATACTGCGCTTCTCATTTCCACCGTGAACTGCGTTCTTTTATGTACGTGAAAATAAGTTCAACAACTCTACATGTGTGTGCGGTACCGTACTCATATTATTCGACACTGTTGGATGTTCTACATATCTCACATTGTGAATAGAGGGTAGCAATAGGACTTAACGTTTCTTTTAAGATACCGGTAAGTGTTTTCAATACAAAGACATAGTGACTGGGTGATAATCATAGAATCCAACCACCATCCCCTCAAGAAGAAGAAGAAGAAGAAGAAGAAGAAGAAGAAATTTCATATTCCCAGAAGAGATACTTGTTGCATTACAGTTACAAATAGAGAGGTGGTGGTGATTATTGTTTTAAGAGGAAGTACAACTAGGCAACCATCCTCTATATAACACTAATCAGAGGGAAAAAATGGAAGGGACCCGACATTTCAAAAAATGAAGATATCGGCCAAAGGACGAAAAGAGCCACGAAGGGCATGAACATGAAAGACTCCCTAGCCCTTGCAAACGTAATAGCGTCGGGGTCGGAAAGAACAAGAGTTGTCCAAGAGAGGTCAGATAGGATAGCAGAAAGTGAGGAGCCTGGCACAAGTAAGTGGAAGCAATGCCAGGACTCAGCTCAGGGCCCAGTGGTCACCAACCCACACTCCAAAGTTCGGAGCCCTTGGGACCCTTTTAGTCACCTCTTACAACAGGCAGGGGATACCATGGGTGTTATTCTACCGCCCCCACCCCCATCAGAGGAGGGCTGATCATTTTTTTGAAATGAAGAGAGCATACAAACCAGCTGCCAGAGAAGCGACTTGCATGGTAATTTCCTTCGACTTTATGCAGAATCTCCCATCACCCCATATACGTACCAGTGATATTTTCTTCTGCAGGCAACTCCGGTATTTTGCGTTTGGTGTACCTGATTTGGCAGATGACAGTGCTACCATGTATGTTTACACAGATAGTAGGAAGGAAGCTAATGAAGTCACGTCTATGTTGTTGCATTATTTAGCAAAGCCACCAGTGCCGATCATTTAGTCCTGCTGAGTGGTGGATGCTCTGGTCAGAATAAAAATCACACAATGGTTTATTTCCAATACCTACTGGTACTAGTTCACTGCCTCCATCTCTTCAAGAAAATAACTCATGTTTTCCCAATGAGGGGCCATTCCTTCCCAATGACCAAGACTTTGCACTCATTGAGGAGAAAAAGAGAACTACTTCATCAGAAGTACGGTACCAAATGACTGGAATGAAATAATGAGCAGTTGCCGCAACAAACCATCTGCATTTGACTTCGTTATTGTGGCCCAGGAAATGCTTTATGACTTAAAACTTGCAGTAGCTTCTTACTTCTTAAAAACTCCAAGACCATCCCTGGCTCTCAGAAATCTTTGCCTGATGGAAATCTCAGATGACTGCCTCTATGTTCTGAAACGGGATACGTACTCTGGCCACTGGGACAAGTGTAACGTTCACAGGAAAGTCGTGCTTTCTCAAAGTGTAGAACTAACCCCGTTGTATGGTGGTCCCAATCCCCTTCCACCAGCAAAGTTGCAGGACTTAAAACGACTCTGCGAATTCCTTCATAAGTCAGAAAGTAGACTGTTCTACACACAGCTGGAAGAACTCAGAATGCATTGCTGATGGTGATATTGATGTAGATGAAGATGACAACAGTGATGGATGTACCAAGTGAAATGTTCTAGTGAACCACACTGTATTATTTTTGTAATCCATCTTTAGTACAACGTAGTGTAAAGGAAATAAGTAAGAAAAACTATAAAAATCTGTAAAAAAACAAAGAAACACATATAAATATACACATGTAAAGACAAATTCTGCTGCATTAAAAGATGAACATCAGGAATATTATGATTTTTCAAGACAATTTCAGGCAAAAACAACCAATGTCAGAATATTTTTTATGTTTTAAGAAGACAATTTTAAACTTTCAACATCAAAATCTTCAACAAACTGTTCCTTTTATATGAACAAATGTATGGAAATTTTGCCTGATTTCATTGTCACACAGAATCACATTTAGACAGTTTACAGTGTTTCCTGAACATTTCATATTTTTGACATTGGTTGTTTTTGCCAGAAACCCGTCAAAGTATATTCTATTGCATGTAAGTACCTCTACCAAATAAGCTACTACATCCTACTATAGGAGAATGTTGCATAACCTCCACTCAGCAATGAGGTACGGTAGACTTCACGAATTTGCGTAAATTGATATGTAAAAAGTAGGATTGGGTTTCCGTTTACTCGCATATTAAATTTAAAATAACAGAGATTCTTTACTTAAAAAAATGATCATGTTTCTGAAACCCATTTTAAAGCAAACTTTATACACTTAAAAATGTAACACTGAAACACGCAATAATAAACTAAACTCTGCATACAAGCTTTAGCTTGAATAGCAGCTCCAGAGAGAGGCATGTGTTATTGGTTGTGTTGCTTAATCTATTTCCATCGCTTCCGAGCGAGATTTGGTCACTGAAATCACGCTTAAGTTAGTAGAAGATTGAGCAGTTTTTCGAATTAATTCCGCATTATCACGAATAGTTCTCACAGCAGATTCACTAAGACCCAAAGCACGCTGAATGTCAACAATACGCTCACCTTTCTCATAGCGATCCCACACATCTGTGTTTCTAACGAATACGACTTTGGCACACACGTCTTTCCTTCGACAGGCACACTTTCTTTCCTTTTACCCGGCCTTTTAAACATGAAACCCGTCAAGTGCAACTTCACCGTTCTACTTTAATGGCGTGTGGCCTCCGAAGAGGCCGAGTGCAGGTCTTTCGAGTTGACGCCGCATAGGCGACCTGCGCGTCTATGAGAATGGGGCCCTACCTGTGATGAATTCTAATGTTGAAGACGGCACACACCCCCAGCCCCCGAACCAATGGAATTAACCAATGAAAGTTAAAATTCCCGACCCGGCCGGGAATCTAACCAGGGACCCGCGGGACCAAAGGCCAGCACGCGAACCGGACACCGCTCTACTGACCGGAACTGATGATTCTGATCTCGACAAATACGACAGAAGATGCGCGTAGAGATGCGCTTGCCCCGTTTAACCTTGGTAAGCGACGTTGTGTACTTTAGAGAGTTCGGCACGCATGTCTGACCCCGCCTTGAAAGGAAATACAGTTTCCACATACTGTTAACAGATGGCAGCACTAGACTTAAAAAATCAAAATCGCGTATATGAGAAATCGTGGATAACGAATCCGCGTGTAACGGAATTTACCTGTATGTTATTAATGGATTTATCAGAAAGATAGCTGCTTCTTTACCTTCCAGGAACAATTTCCTGCACTACAGTACCGGTATTTGTTGTTTATGTGCTATCCATCAATCTAGAAATTGGATCTCAGTGATGTGTACAAGACAGATACTAGTACCTACCTACTATGTATGCTTCAGTGTCATGACTAGTAGCCTACTATATAGGTTTACCCTGATTGGTAGGTCTCTAGTGTGGCGACTTATTTGATTTTAGTTAGCACCCAAATTTTGTGCAGTTGAGTGTACCAGTATCCAGACTAATAATAATATTATGTTACACAAATGTAAATCATTGGTGAGAAACAATTACTGTCAGCTCATGATACTTTTTTTCCATTCTCATATAGTTCACAGCATAACTTTGTCAGGAAGTCTGTCTCAGTGGAAAAAAGAAAGCTGTTGCTTTTATAAAGGAATTTACAAGTACAGAATCATTTAAGCTCCATTTTAAGAAATTAGAAATAATGGCTGTGTCCTTTCTGTTCACTGAAGTATGACTCATATTCATAGAAAAAGTAAATCATATTGATATTTTTTCTACACAGTCTTTTCTACATGGCAGTTAAACAAAAAAGAGAAACTATCTTGAAACTCCTTTCGAAACTTTGATGATGTGTAATGCAACAATTTCTTAATTAATGATATTCTTGAATCTTAATGGAAAAATATTCAGCAATCTGTTGTACCGGTAGCATACAGCTTATTATGAAACTGACTACCCTTTACTGCATACTGAGGATGCATTGGTATGTTTTGTAAGCAAGGAAGAGCCATACATTAAGAGGTTGAATTTGTAGATTGGTTCCAAAGAGCATCAATTAAAATGTCGCACTTTTTAGCTGGTTTGACCTAATTTTTGGATAGACCATAAGCCAAGGAAAATAAGCTGACTTCACCAAATACTGTGTGCACTTTTACTCATTATAGATGTAAGTTACTTAGTAACTCATGGATGTGAGATGGTGGTGGTGATTATTGTTTTACGACAAAGTACAACTGGGCAACCATCCTTTACTAACACTAATCAGAAGAAAAATAAAAGAGGTTCAACATTTCAAAAAATGAAAGTATCTGCAAAAGAAAGGGAAGAGGCATGAAAATGAAAGACTCACTTTGCCTCAAATACCTAATACTGTTGGGGTCAGAAAAAAACAAGAGTTGACCAAGGAAGGTTGGATAGGAAAGATAAAAGTGAGGAACCTGACATAAGTAAGTGGATGCAATGCCAGACTCAGCTAGGGGAACCATGGTCGCCAAATACCACTCCCAAGTTTGAGAGCCACTGGTCCCCCTTTTAGTCTCTTCATATGACAGGCAGAGGACCGTGGAAGTTATTCTACTGCCCCCATCCACAGAGGGGGAAGACTCCCTGGGTCAGATACGAAAGATGAAAGTGCAAAGTTTGACACAAATAAGTAGAAACAATCCCAGACTCAGCTAGGTTTGCCATGATCGCCAACCTATGCACCCTAATTGCAAACCCCTTGGCGTTGCCTCTTTTAGTCACCAAGATTGCAGTGGAAGTAATTACTCCAACCTCTCTAAAAGCAAAAATTCATTTTTCACCTAATTTACCACCGATATTCATGACCAACATTATTATATAGAAATAAATCATGAGTGTATCTGAAAACATACACTGCCTGACTAAAAAAGTTAAGTACCCAGAAGGAGTGGTTCAATATTATCCCATTTCGGTAAACATGCATACCATTGATTTGTGAGTAAATTATCAGATTTACAAGGATCTGTAATTTGTAGAATGCCCACCAGAGTGCATTTGTGATGGCGTCCTCCTTTTGTTAAGTTATAACCAGTCAACTGCTGTGAGTATGGTAGTTAAGCAAGATGTGCAGAGAGGACTATGTACAGTACGAAGCACCCGTGATGCCTTGCAGATGCATTAGAATAGCAGCTAAAACAGGTCTCCTGATCAACATCGGAAAGACCCAGTTTTTTACCAATATCATAGATGCTCCTAGAACAATGAGAGTTAGGCTGGTGATACCAAGCATGTCACAAGAGTCAAAATTGTAAAGTACTTTGAAGAGTGTATTTCAGAAGACATTAGTGAAACAGTTGCTTTCAAACAGAGGACAATCAAACTAGATAAGGTATACCATGCCTGCAGAAAATAGTATGCCTCAAAACATCTGGGGGTGAATGTCAAACTAAGACATTACAATGCAATTGTCAAAGCGTCAATCCTCTATACAGCAGAGTGCCTAACTAATAAGACCCCACTAAGAGCCCTCGAAGTACAAGAAAGGAAGTTCCTGAGAAAGATAGTAGAACCAAGGATCCTCTCAAATTGAAGGCAATGAAACCCTGAACTCTACCAACACCAAGAAACCCTCACAGATGCCATCAGAAGAAGACGGCTGGCTTTCTACAGTCACCTGTATAGAATAGACTCCGACATGCTCTCCTATAAGATCTTCAAAGTAGCCAGTAAGAGTAAATCCCTTTGGATCCAGCAGGTAGAGAAAGATCTCAGACAACTTAATATTAATCATGCCATACTATTTAACAGAATTAACTACCGTTCAACTATTTAAACCAGACCCTTCCTAACATCCCTTACAGAAACAAACCACAATGAGACCTGATATGGTCTGAGGAATGCAAGATAGAATTCAGCAAGAAAGACTGTTAATGGAAAGTAGTACTGTTCAACAGAAAAGCTCAAGAAGAAAGCAGCAGCCAAACCCAACAGAAGTGGCAAATATCAACAACAAAGCTAAGGCACAAGCACTGTGATCCTCAAGTGGTCTAAAATAAATAAATTAATAAATTAAATAAATAAATAAATAAATGAATGAATGAATGAATGAATGAATGAATGAATGAATGAATGCAGCATTGGTATCCAAAACTGTGTATGCAAACTAGAAGTTGTATGATTCATTCAAATAGCCAACAGCATTTGACTTACTCAGCTTCCAAGTGAGTTGGGTTCCTTGTTAGACTTGTTAGACAATTGGGTTGGTTCATCTTTCTTTCTTTCTTAATCTGCTTTCCCTCCAGGGTTGGCTTTTCCTTCGGACTCAGCGAGGGATCCCACCTCTACCGCCTCAAGGGCAGTGTCCTGGAGCGTGAGACATTGGGTCGGGGGATACAGCTGGGGAGGATGACCAGTACCTCGCCCAGGCGGCCTCACCTGCTATGCTGAACAGGGGCTTTGGTGGGGGATGGGATGATTGGAAGGGATAGACAAGGAAGAGGGAAGGAAACGGCAGTGGCCTTAAGTTAAGTACCATCCCGGCATTTGCCTGGAGGAGAAGTGGGAAACCACGGAAAACCACTTCCAGGTTGGCTGAGGTGGGAATCTAACCCACCTCTACTCAGTTGATCTCCCGAGGCTGAGTGGTCCCCGTTCAAGCCCTCGTACCACTTTTCAAATTTCGTGGCAGGGCCAGGAATCGAACCCGGGCCTCCGGGGGGTGGCAGCTAATCGCACTAACCACTACACCACAGAGGCGGACAGGTTGATTCATAATGCATTTAAATATCAGCTTCTCTCCCTTCAGAAAGATTTCTGTTAGTGGAAAGTAGTACTGTTCAAAAATTATGGAACGCTGGATAATGGCAAAAGAAAAAAGATATAACAACAACTAGATGTGACATTAATTTGCTTCTCAGAGATATTAGAATAATCAGTTGTTGGGTTTTCTTTGCCAGTGGTTAAACATCACGTTAGTGCATTGGAGATTTTTGGTGATGCAAAGAGGAGAAAGGGCTAGTATTGGGAAGGAAGTGGCCATGGTCTTAATTAAGGTAGAGCCCTAGTATTTGCCTGGTGTGAAAATGGAAAAACAGCAAAAATCACCTTCAGGGTTGCTGACAGAGGGATTCTAACCCACCATCTCCCAAATGCAAGCTCAGAGCTATGCGACCCTAACCACATGGCCAACTCTCTCGGTAATCAGTTCAATAATTCATTGAATAAAGAGATATTCGGTGAAAGGTCATCATATAGAAATTACAGAATCACTTGTAAAACTGTTGGCCTCTCAGAATGTTGTGGATTCAAATCCAGCAAAGGTTGTTGGACTTACGAAGGGCCCAGTCATTTCTCTATGCCATGCAGCGTTGGCATGTAAAAGATATCTGGTGAAAATATGTTCACCCAACAAAATTAATTAAAACTCAGCCATTAGATTTCCCAGAAGATTCCTGGCTTCTCTGCCACCTGGTATGACATGCAGGCAGCTTAAATGCTTCAAATCAACATACCTGCATACAGCAGCTGAGCGCATGTGATAATGATGATAATGATTTATAAAAATTAGTTGTTTGAATTAAGTAATAATAAACATAAAATAACTCAATGAAATGAGTGATTGTCATCCCTTCATCTATATATATATAAAATAAGACTTTTGTCTGTACATTGCCAAGAATTTGAAAAGAGTGGTATTTCTGTATCGGTCATGTCCATAGTAACAAGGAAATACACTTTTTACTTTTCCGTAAATTCTGTCTGTCTGTATGTATGTATGTATGTATGTATGTATGTATGTATCTACATGCATCATGAGAAAATGACTGAAGAGATTTTAATGAAAATTGGTATGTGAATCTATATATATAAAATAAGAATTTTGTCTGCACATTGCCAAGAATTTGAAAAGAGTGATATTTCTGTATCGGTCATGTCCATAGTAACAAGGAAATACACTTTTTACTTTTCCGTAATTTCTGTCTGTCTGTCTGTCTGTCTGTCTGTCTGTCTGTCTGTCTGTCTGTCTGTCTGTCTGTACACGCATCACGAGAAAACGGCTGAAGAGAATTTAATGAAAATCGGTATGTGAAGTCGGAGGATGAGTCACTACAATCTAGGCTATAAATCATTTTACTCATGCTGAGTGAAATGGTAGTTTACGGGAAGGCCTAAAATTTAATTCTCAAATATTTATATTATTAGTGGTCCTGTCAATAAATACTACATAACGAAAGTTATATAGAATTAAATTTTCGATTTATGTCATACATTGTTACCATACCGGCTTTGATAATATAGATATTCATGAATTTGTATTTTGGTTGCGAAGTCCATAACAACGCCGAGCCTCGAGAAAATGGGTTAACAGAATTTAATGAAAGTCGGTATATAGAGTCAGGGAATAAGAAACCAGAGTCTAATTTATAAACAATTTTATTCACCCTGGAAGAAATTGTAGTTTAGGGGAAGGCGCCTAAAATTGAATTTGTAAATATCTATGTTATTGATCCTATCGAAAAGTACTACATAACAAAAGTTATAGAGAATACAATTTCCGACCATTTATGTTTTATTCAGTTTTACTGTACCGACTATGATGAGAGTAGTATTTCAGAATCGAAAGAAAACTAAATGTGAAGGCCAACAATATTGAAAGCGCATAACATTGATCAACAATAACATTACATTGACCATTGTTGTGATGTTCTTTGTCTGTTATCCCTTTCAACCCCAGGTCACACGTTTGTGGGAGTTCAGTTTTATTTTTCTAACTGCTAAACTATAAGTCACTTCTGTGCTTCGAACCGGACTGCAATGATTGTGCGAGTTCCGCGCTACATCATTCAACTGTTTTTCGTTTGTCTACCTGTCTCCAGGAAGCAGCAATGACATTGGCAGTGACTGGTAAACAATGGTGTTAAAAACTGACCATGTGCTCTCAAGGTAAGTGCTTTATATTTTAAAAAATACGACGTTGTTGGGCTATGTTTGGGAATGTGTCACTTGTAGACATTACAGTTATTGATTTTATGACCATTAGTTAGTTGTAAATACAATAATATTAATTTATACTTGCATCAAAGTTCAAGTAGCACAACTGTGACAGTCAGGCTTTGCTTCAGGTCGGTGGGAATTCTAACCTCAAATTGAAATATTACTTTGTAAGCAGTATTTTTGAATGAATTCATATTTATAGAATAACTGTACATTATTTATGCCCAATTCTATATTATTTACGCTTACAGGTGTATCTGAGGACTGGATATTACATTGTTTGGACAACTCTGATATTAGTGATTTGTCAAGTGATGAAGATGACTGGGCACCCACGGGATCAACACTTCTTCATGAATATGTGCATTCTGACAATACCATTGTAGTTGTGGAATGGAAAGACTCCCTAAGAGTTGTTGTTGCTTCTACTTGTGCCAGTATTGAACCCCTAGCAACGGTGAGAAGGTGGTCCAAAAATGAAGAAAAATATATTGAAGTCGACTGCATTTTTTAAAATTAAGTATTACAATGAGCACATGGGGAGAGTAGATATTTGCAATCAACGAAATAGAATTCAAAATATTAAAATCAGAAAAGAGCTAAATATAGAACCGTTAGCCTAGTACAGAACTTACAGAAAGCAGGACTGAGATGGTTCGAACATGTAAAATAAATGGGAAAGGAACGAGTAGCAAGAAGGGAATTGAAAAGAGAAGTTAAGGGAAAGAGACCAGTTGGAAGGCCGAGAAGAAGGTGAATGGATCAGATTTGGAAGGACATTAGAGAAGCTGGATTGGATGTGGCAGAAGTAATGGTGCAGGAAAAGTGAAAAGACAGAAAGGAGTGGAGGAGGCTTGTTAACCACACCCGGGTGACTGGAGTGGGACATTGATGATGATGATGATGATGATGATGATGATGATGATGATGATGATGATGATTAATTACAATGCTACCTAGCATGGTTCAGGACAAAGAAATGGACCTTGAAATGATTCTCCACTTTCTGGATACAAGCATTGTTAATAGTTGGCTACAGTACCAGGAGGACTGCCGAGCAAACAAAGTTCCCAAAAGTAAGATTCTCGATCTTCTCATTTTCGAATGACAGTGGGGCAAGCATTGGTTGCAACTCCAGACAGAGAGAGAGAAGAAAAGAAGATGAGGATGATGAAGACAAACCTGCAAGAAGGAGACGAAGATCTACACGCCATCTCCTAAGCCTGTCTACGAAAAGAGATGACGGGTACGACCACTGGCCCAATGTTGATAAAATAGCTTTACCACACTCTTATCAGTACGAAGCGTGTAAAAGTAGAACCAGAACCTGTTGCATTAAATGTGATTTATATTTGTGCATTTCAAATGATAAACATAAGGTAAAAAGTTGAAGAATGTTGAAAAGATTTTGTGTGTGAGTTTGTGTATAAGTGGGTGGGTGGGGGTAATAGTCACCACTGCTGCATATTTTTAATGTAAATTTTGATTTTTAATCATTTCTATACTTGTGAGTAATGTTATTGCTTGTATTTTGACTGTAAAGTTTGTAAATATGATGTAACACCTAACTAGGCTAAGCAGGTTAAGTAGTATTAAATAAAGCCTAACCAGCACAAACGTGCTAGTCAAGTTTTGAAAAAAGTATCAATTTTGGAATTTTAAAAATATTTTTCTGTGATTCTGCATGTCAAACAATGGGTATAAACATGCATTGCACAGAAAAATTCAGAAAAAATCTCTCAGGGCTGAAAGGGTTATGCTGCCGCTCAACTCAGATAGATGAGATTATTGCTGCGTACAGAGTATGCCTGACTGAATATCAGCAGGAAATAGCTGGGGAGTTAGAAAACTTTCTTCTCTAGCATGCCGTTCCTCTGGTTGATACATTTTCTGATACTGCCGGTACGTAACAGACTGGTTCATCATAGTATTCCAGCTATTCAATCCCTATTCTGATGCGCTGTTTTGAATGAGCAGTGTGCACACTTAAGGCAGAGGCTCACTTAGTAGTAGTAGTAGTTTGACCTGGTCTAGAATTACAATTTAGGCCTATTCAAAATCATAGCACCACAACTCACTAAATAACTCAAAATTCAACCCTGAAAAGAGCTGTTTCTTAAGAAAACCTTCTTCCTCTTCACTTTTATTAAATTCTACATTCATTTTATTCCAAATTAGCAGTGAATAGGGGGTTTCTCCTCTGGCTTGGAGGAAAAATTTGCTTCCAAGTCAGATAAATTTTTCCGCCACCTGTGTAGTGAACTGAGATTTTCCGACTCATCAGGTACTTCTAGGAAGCAGATTAGTAAAAGGGCATAGGTTTGCCCTGGGAGTCTCCACTATTCGACATCCCCACCTGGCTGAAATAAGACGAAGTGCGTTCACAGATCACGGCTGTCTGCGGCTTTGTCATTCCACCTCTGGAACTTTGGACTGTTAAATCGGCAGTGTAGTACTGTTCGTTAAAAGTTAGAAAACATGTGGTTTTTCATTTTATTGAGTATTGCATATGAAAGCATTGCTTTTAATCGTGCCATTCCTACTGAATGACCTATGTTCATTTCAGTTGGTAAAACTACTAAGACAGTCTTTCTGAGGATACAAAAATACAGGTGGAGTGAATGTCTGCCATTCCATTATAATGAAAACTCCCGAACATGATTGTGACTGATGTTAGGCAAGGAGGCCTATCATTACAATGAAAATTCCCTAACCCAGTGTTCACTTGAGAAAAGACGTTTGGTAACTTCCCCATCGCGTTTCTAGGGTAACGTTAAGTGCTATGCAATTTAATACAATCTTGCTCACAATGTGTACACTACCTAACTTAGAATTCTGTATACAGTGAAGAATTCCCTAGTGAAGCACGGGTACATCAGCTAGTCTATGTATAAAATAAGAGTTTTGTCTGTACATTGCTCAGAATTAAAAAAGGATGGTATTTCTGTATCGGTCATGTCCGTAGTAGCAAGGAAATGCCTTTTTTTAATTTTCCGTAATTTCTGTCTGTCTGTATGTATGTATGTATGTATGTATGTATGTATGTATGTATGTATGTACACACATCAAGAGAAAACGGCTGAAGAGAATTTAATGAAAATCAATATGTAGTGTCCGGGAATAAGCCGCTACAATCTAGGCTATAAATAATTTTATTCACACTGAGAGAAATGGTAGTTTAGGGGAAGGCCTACAATTTAGTTCTCAAATATTTATGTTATTAGTGGTCCTATCTTAATGAAAAGTGATATGCAAAGTCAGGAAATAAGTTGCTATAATCTAGGTCATAAATAATCATATTCACACTGAAAGAAATGGTAGTTTAGGGGAAGACCTAAATTTAAATTTTCAAATTTTTATGTTATTAGTGGTCCTATCTTAATGAAAATCAGTATGCAAAGTCACGAAATAAGATGCTACAATCTATGCCATAAATAATTTTATTCACACTGATTGGAATGGTAGTTTAGGAGAAGGCCTAAAATTTAATTCTCAAAGATTTGCGTTATTAGTGGGCCTATTGATAAATACTACATTACTAAAGTTATATAGTATTAAATTTATGGTCATTTATGTCTTATACATTTTTACCGTACCGGCTATGATAACAGAGATATTCATGAATTTGGATTTTTGTTGCTAAGTCCACATCAGCGCCAAGTCATGAGAAAATGGGTAAACAGAATTTAATGAAAATCGTTATGTTTAGTCAGGGAATAAGGATCTACAGTCTATGCTATAAATAATTTTGTAAGACGCCCTAATATCACAGAGTCGAAAGAAAACTAAATGTGAAGACCTACAATACAGAAAGCTCATAACATTGAACAACAATAACATTACCGGTACAATGACCATTGTTTGTTGTGATGTGCTTTGTGTCTTCCGTTGCCAGTCATGTCCGATAGATGGGATTACTGCTGTATACCAGTATTTTTTTTTAAATGTGCTTTATGTCGTACCGACACAGATAGGTATTATGGTGACGATGGGATAGGACAGGGCTAGGAGTGGAAAGGAAGCTGCCCTGGCGTTAATTATGGTACAGCCCCAGCATTTGCCTGGTGTGACAATGGGAGACCACAGAAAACCATCTTCAGGGCTGTCAACAGTGGTTTTCAAACCCACTACCTCCCAGATGCAAACTCACAGCTGCCCGCCCCTAACCATATGGCCAATTCACCCAGTCGTACCGAGTATAACAGCCTGCCTGAATATTGGTGGGAAGTAGCTGGGAAGTTAAATAACTTTCTTCTTAAGCATGCCATTCCTCTCGTTCATAAATTTTCTGATACTAGTGGTACATAACAAATTAGTTCATCATAGCATTTGAGCTATTCAATCCCTACTTTGAGGCACTGATTGGAATGAGATGTGTGTATATTTAATGAAACAGTGGCAGAGGAGTGTTCACGGCTGTCTGCGGCCTGGTCATTCCAGCACTGGAACTTTGGACTGTTAGATCGGCATCGTAGTACTGTTACATGTTATGAGTCTCACAACTACACGACTACAATCTATTACAAAGATTATTCTAGAAGGAGACACAACACTTCTATACTGATGCTTCAAGCACCTTTCAACCTTATCACGCAACCACTTGGAGTTAACAACTCTACTGTAATTCTACGTACCTGATTCTCAATCAACAACGTTCAAAGATTTATTTTTCGATATTTTAATTAATCCACACTTCATTAATATCAAGTAATCTGTACAATCCAAATGTATGTCAGATCATTATGACCATGTCTCATTCTACAAATAACCAACTTGTACTTTTTTAGACAAACACTAGTATTAATTCCATGTACATATAATACTATGACAAGTTCATTATTGAATTTTAGTTGCATTTAAGCATCGCTTTCTCCACAGACTAGATTTTTATGACTGTTTTATCTTGTATTAAAGCATGTATTATACTTTAATGAGGAGCCCAGTTCAGGGCCCTGACTTAGCTTTAGATTAAGTATGGTTGAAGATGCTTACAAAGCCTAAGCGAAACATGTCCCATTTTAACATATATGTAATATTTGTATTTTAAACGTAAAGATTGTAAAGTATTGGACTGGTGGTTTTTTAATAAATTTGTTTGAAACTTTTTCATCGTAGTACTGTTTGTTAAAAGTGAGAAAATGTGCAGTTTTTCATTTGAGCGAGTATTTTATATGATAAACATTGCTTTTAATCCCTACATTCTTACTGATGTTTTTGTAATGGCCTATTTTAACTGTAGTTAGGAAAACCACAAAGACAGTCTTTCTGAGAATCCCGTGGCGAAGCACGGGTACATCAGCTAGTAATATATAAAACTAAATATATACCAGTTTCAATATGTGCAGCTCCAGCTCCACTGCAAGCATCACAGGATCATGTTTGAACTTTAAGAATTCAAAAGGGAAATATCCATCTTACCTTACAGCTGTGACTGATCAGGATAACTTATTTCATTCAGATGGTCTTGGTTCCCCCAGCTGTTGTTCAGGTGGTGGTAGTGGTGGTGGTTGCTGGTACGGTTGTTGCAGTTGTGGTTCTTGAAATTGTGATTGTGGTAGTTGTGGTTGTCCCTCTACAGGTATGCAGGGAGGTGGAGGTTCAGGTTTCATTAAAAAATAGATGCTGAGTAGGCCAACAAGGAGGAAGGTTGCCTTCGCTGTCTGAAACATAGAGCTTTAGGTTAATATATAAACTCTTAGTTAAGAAAATATAATTTGAAATGTTTTGAAAAGTTTAAATTTTTTGTATTAAGTAAAATCTTCAAGGAACTGGCCAGGCACCATTAGTATCATTACCTTTACAACATTAACTAATGAAAATGTAGAAATCCATGAAGAAATCCATCAGATTTTTGCTTGATACTGGAAAATGATCCCTTAAATTAAGATTCAAAGTTCTCACCCTATAGTTATTCGGCTTTCTGAAAACTTCTTGCTAAGTACATTGCAGTCAAAGAATTGTCTTCAAACATATAAGTGCCAAGAAAATTCTCCAATACCCCTGTGGGTTCAGGAGGTAAAATACATCCATGGTATCTCCTGCCTGTCATAAGAGACAACTAAAAGGGGACCTCAGAGGCAATCGACTTGGGAGCTTAGGTTGGCGACAATGGGATGCCTGGCTGAGTCTGGCAATGCTTCCACTTATATGTACCTCGTCCCTCACTTTCAGCTTTTGTATCCAACCTCCCTCCAATCTCAACTTTTGTTCTCTTCTGATCCCAATATTATGAGGCTTGAGAGGCCTAGGACATATTTGGTTTTCATGCCATTTTCCTACTCTATTTGCCGAAACTCTCTCGGATCTCTTATATTTTCTCTTGTGATTAGTGTTATGAAAAGAGGGAGGGGACGACCGAGGCTGGAGTGTGACACCTACATCTTTGACCTGGCGCGTAAGAGGGGAAAGACTCCAGCAGAATTGAGAAGAATGGCACTGGGAAGTGCCTGAAGGGCATAAAGGGAAAAGAGAAAGAAAAAGAAGAAGATTAGTGTTACGATAGCATGGCTGCCCAGTTGTACTTCTTCTTAAAACAATAACCACCACCACCACCACCGCCTCCACCCCCGCCTCCACCACCGCCTCCACCAGGAATTTACCAATAATAATAATGTTATTTGCTTTATGTCCCGCTAACTACTTTTACGGTTTTTGGAGACGCCGAGGTGCCAGAATTTAGCCCCGCAGTTCTTTTATGTGCCCGTAAATCTACCGACATGAGGCTGACGTATTTGAGCACCTTCAGATACCACCAGACTGAACCAGCCAAGCTGGGGTCAGAAGGCCAGCACTTCAACCACCTGAGCCACTCAGCCCGGCAGGAATTTACTAATAAATGTTGAACTTTAGATATTTCTCTGGAGATTAGATCTAGAGTAATTATGTAGAATTTATTATTATCTGATGGTACAGAGACAAAATTGTGCAGTGTTATTCTTATCTGCAGGTGTTTACAAGTACTGCTGCTTGAAATAGTAGAGGTAGAATGTTCGAATCATCGAACTAAGTTCATTAGCTTCTAGAAATTCTAGAAATGATTTCTTGGTCTCCTCAAGGATATCAGATGTTATAATATCCATGTATTGACAGTGTATTCACCTTGTTATAGAATGTTCCAATAATACATAAAGAATAAAGCAGATTTCTGTCCTTTACGGTCTGAAATCTATTGTATGTTGGTTGCTATAATTCTTAATACTGAGTATAAAATTTGAGTCCTGTCAATTTCAATACCGCTTTATGTCTTCTGTTTTTGATTTGGTGAGTAGAAAGGCATCATCTTTGATACGCTCTGATTGAAATAGAGTTCTACGGAATCATCAGGGTCTCTGATGAAAATGAAAATCCACAGCCGGTTTCCAGTCACACGACCGGATCAGGAATGGAATGAATGAAGCCCCCCATCTAGCGGTGAGGTTAGGAACTATGCCGGCTTCTGAAGCTTGTCACAACTCCTTTGGGGCAATGGTTAATGACTGACAAATGAAATGAAATGATGTTGGAGAGTGTTGCTAGAATGAAAGATGACAGGGAAAACTGGAATACCAGGAGAAAAACCTCTATCGCATCTGCTTTGTCCACCACAAATCTCACATGGAATGACCAGGATTTGAACCACAGAACCCAGCAGTGAGAGACCAGCGTGCTGCTGCCTGAGTCATGGAGGCTTCAAGGTCTCTGATAAATCATACAAATTGTCTCTTGGTCTCATCAAGGATTATAGATGTTGAATTCCAAATAAGGAGCCAATTTCTACCAAAACAAAAAAAAAAAGTATAATCTTGTTTACAGAAGAACTAGTCATATAAGGACAGATCATGCCATGTCATGTTAAGAAGGAAGCCATATTTTCCAGTGTTGACTTAGCTAAATGTAACTTAAAAGATTTTCAGTCTATCAAATGCACAATTTCAATATAAAATATAACATTATAACATACCTGTAAAAAATACACACTACTAAACAAAGAATGACTTGATTTGTTCTACAAGAATATCTTCAGATACTATCAAATCACTTAAATCATGCATATATATATCAAGACTGCCACAAGTAAAAAAGTACACTTTTGCAGGAGAAGCATTTAAAGATTCTGAGCTAATAGGAAAAATATAAATATTTACCGGTATACAATAATTAAAGTGAAAGTAACGTATTACTAACTTCTAACATTGTCTAGTACTGTATAATAAAGTAAGTTCTTGCATGGATTATAATAATGTTTTAATTACTACTACTACTACTACTACTAATAATAATAATAATAATAATTTTATTATCCTCTTCATTCTGCCCATGACCGACTGTGAAGAACTTATGGGTTTTAGAGGGAATGTTCAGTGTTTCATCCAACACCATCTCCAGATAATAATAATAATAATAATAATAATAATAATAATAATAATAATAATAATAATAATAATAATAATAATAATAATATAATATTGATTAATATAACATACCTGTAAAAAATACACACTACTAAACTACTATTGATTAATATAGGCTATATATTATTATTATTATTATTATTATTATTATTATTATTATTATTATTATTATTATTATTATTATTATTATTATTATTATTATTATTATTATTATTATTATGAGTTATGGCAGTTTTCTATCCAGTATTTTTAAATCAGTAATAGTTATGGTAGGTAGGCTATGGTTAATACACTTTTTCCTTATCTTGGTGATTATTTGCTAGTTTATTCTTCACAATAAGTAATGTCACATACAACTTACTTTTACAAATTATATAAGCTAGCTCTATTGCACAGTGGTTCACAATCTCCTCGTTTCATCTTCTATCAGATCCTGATGTAGATAAAACCTACTTATTGGCCCCATTTTCTGTAATCAAGCTTCTGAAATACTGGTGATACATAGGCAGAATATGATTCAAATCTCATAAAGTTACCAAATCCTTCTTCTTTGTTTCAGATATGCCAGGAGGCTGCTTATAAATCTTCTGCAGGTTTAAGGATCCTGTATGAGGACAACCCCTCTCTCTGCCTTGGGTTGATCTGCTGAAACTCTTAATGATAAGATGTATTATATTAAAGAATGAATGGTGCATTCTTCCTTGTTGTATCATCTTGATGTCAATCCATACAATTTGGTCTCCTTGTTCATTTTTGTTGAAGTTGCTGCCTATTTGACTGGCTAAAATCTTCAAGTTAAAAAAAAATCATCTCTTTCCATTTGCTTGACTTTGTATTGATTTTCAGTCTTCTTAGCAGTTTGTGTGACTGTTGCCCATTGTGCAGGAACATAAATGGGTGCAGATCTCAGAGCCCTTTTCTGCTTTTCAATCACACTGTGAACTGAATCCTCTTCATTCTGCCCATGACTGACTGTGAAGAACTTATGGGTTTTAGAGGGAATGTTCAGTGTTTCATCCAACACCATCTCCAGATACAGTGAAGCTATATATATATTTTTTTTTTTTTAAATTCTGACCACAGCAGTTATCAGCATAAAGTATCACAGGCTTTCCTGTATAACATACTTTAAGAAATTCATGAACACTGGACCCTATTTCTTTGAAACCTCTTCTTCCAATGATTTCATACCAAACAAAACGGAAACCATCAGAAGTTGCTAGGTTGTATACCGTGAAATTGTAATAAAGGGAAGAAATGCCTGCAAATCATAACAGGCTGTTACACATTTCTGTTCAATAGCATCTAATTTGTCCTTTCTTTTCTCCTTCCTACTCTTTAATTTGCTGTCTATGTGCTTCTCGTAACCGATTTTCAGCAGTTCTTTGACATCAGTTGCAAGTTTGAACGTTCCACGCTCACCACACTGATCCTTCTTTGGGACATGAAAACCTGTGTTGTACTCTTCCTTAAATAAGGATTTTATCCTTACAGTCTTCAAGATGAGTCTATGCATAGCAGCTATACTTAGTTCTCCATCAATGTACTCCCAGCCTATGATGGAATGATTCAGTGTGTCATCTTATATCATTTTGAATTTGATCATCCAGTTTGTTTTGCTTCTCATGCCTACTTCTCTTGTCACCTTCGGTTATACCACTAACAGTCTTGCCAATAGCTGACCCGACCAAACGGTCTCTGATGTCGAGAGTTGACATGAACATCCTCTTGCCAACTCTTATTTGTTCATTGTTATTTCGAAGGTAGTAGACCATGTTAAGTGCCGTAGTACTATTCTGTACATTATACCTGAGCATTCCTTTTCCACTTACTGATTTGACGTTTATGTTTCCTTGTTTCCTTCCCTGTAAACAATAAACATGTATTTGTAATGTTTGAAAATGTTTACAGTATTGATTAATAACAATTTTATTTTTACAAAAAGATGAATATATAAATCAGTTGAGAATAAAGATTCATCTGCATAATATTTAACCTTCATCCTGTGATTCAGCATCATCAGTATCAGAGTTAGGCTCACGCACAGGATGCCAGGTTTTATCTACATCCGAATCATCAAAATTGCCTTTTTCTATTTCCTGTAATACATCAGTAAGTATAGGCCTAGTTGGACCTTGACGTCCATGATCAATAACCTGACATTAAGTTTTTAAATTTTTTTAATGTGACATAACGTAGCATTATTTTGTACATGAAACTACCATAATATAAAGTTAAAAACACTAACTAACACTATTTTACAGCTCAAAATATAAAAGATATTCCAAATGTACTGGTACATCAAACATAACCAATATTCCACATTTGCTTACTTCAACTACAGGTTCTTTCAGTATTCTACCACTTTCCACGCTTTCATCACTTCTTCTTGCAACATTTATTCCTTTAAGTGCCAATGCAACCATCACAGCTCCTCTGGAAGACATTTTAAATCAAATTGCCATTATACACTTCATGCAACAATCACAGCATGGCCATGTAAACAGTCAGCTGACTGAGCAGCAGAACAAAATGTCTGCCACTTCCGGCTAATAACACTGCTGATGTGGTTTTACGGCTGATGCATATGAGAATAAAACTGCCACAACAGAGATGTGGCACTTCTTTTTTACTATTTCAGTTGTTAAAATGCTCTGAGAAAAAACTGAATTATGTGCTGTAGAATTGCTATTTATAGGATCTGAGTTGTGGCAGTTTTACAGGACAAAGAATATGATCACTGACGTTTATAAGTACCATATAACTTAAAATTCATGTTTTTTGACTTGTGGCAGTCATGCACCGGGGGTGCAATATCTACAATATTGTTTATGTTGCGTAAACTTGTCAGTGCTTGAGAGTTTGATGATAATATGAAGAAGTATTAATGAACTAGCACTTGCACCTGCTCTTCGGAGAGGTATTTGTAATGGATTACATATTTCCTTCATGTTTCAAATGTTTAATACGACATGTTAAACTGATAATTTGTTTAATACAGCATGTTAAAATGATATTTTTCTACAAAAGCACGTGGGAGTAACGTGAAGTATGATGAAGCTGAATAAAGTAGAGTCAGAATGAGGGCGATTACAGAGTTTATTTTCTGGTACAGTTCCTGGTCTGAAGTTGCTTCTCGGTTATATAACATTGTTTTTCTGACTGCTGGAGTAGCGCTGTGGCTGAAGACTCATGAAAACCATCGTTGATGTAACCTCCCTTATTACCTTTTCTACCAAAAAGAGCAAAATGACTCATTAGTTCCTCCTGTTAACCCACCTTGAAGTTATATGCACCAAGTGTTCCATGAAACTTGGACTAAAAATCCAATTTTTCGGAAGATTCTCCATTATTTACCATTGTATGATAAACATGTATATGGCATAAAATAACAGAAATAACATATTGTTATAGACAGTCTTTTGATAGACCTAATTTAATGAAAATATACTGGGAATAACCTTTCTATAAATAATAATTCCAAATGATACCCTGATGTCATGTTGTTGTTTGAGTCATCAGTCCATAGACTGGTTTGATGCAGCTCTCCATGCCACCCTATCCTGTGCTAACCTTTTCATTTCTACGTAACTATTGCATCCTACCTCTGCTCTAATCTGTATGTCATATTCATACCTTGGTCTACCCCTACCGTTCTTACCACCTACACTTCCTTCAAAAACTAACTGAACAAGTCCTGGGTGTCTTAAGATGTGTCCTATCATTCTATCTCTTCTTCTCGTCAAATTTAGCCAAATCGATCTCCTCTCACCAATTCGATTCAGTATCTCTTCATTCGTGATTCAATCTATCCATCTTACCTTCAGCATTCTTCTGTAGCACCACATTTCAAAAGCTTCTATTCTCTTTCTTTCTGAGCTAGTTATCATCCATGTTTCACTTCCATACAATGCCACGCTCCACACGAAAGTCTTCAAAAACATCTTTCTAATTCCGATATCAATGTTTGAAGTGAGCAAATTTCTTTTCTTAAGAAAGCTCTTCCTTGCTTGTGCTAGTCTGCATTTTATGTCCTCCTTACTTCTGCCATCGTTAGTTATTTTACTACCCAAATAACAATATTCATCTACTTCCTTTAAGACTTCGTTTCCTAATCTAATATTTCCTACATCACCTGCCTTCGCTCGACTGCACTCCATTACTTTTGTTTTGGACTTATTTATTTTCATCTTGTACTCCTTACCCAAGACTTCAACCATACCATTCAGCAACTTCTCGAGATCTTCTGCAGTCTCAGATAAAATAACAATATCATCGGCAACTCTCAAGGTTTTGATTTCCTCTCCTTGGACTGTGATTCCCTTTCCAAATTTCTCTTTGATTTCCTCTACTGCCTGTTCTATGTAAACATTGAAAAGGAGAGGGGACAAACTGCAGCCTTGCCTCACTCCTTTCTGGATTGCTGCTTCTTTTTCAAAGCCCTCGATTCTTATCACTGCAGACTGATTTTTATACAGGTTGTAGATAATTCTTCGTTCTCGGTATTTTATCCCTATCATCTTCAGAATCATAAATAGCTTGTTCCAATCAACATTATTGAATGCCTTTTCCAGATCTACGAATGCCATGTATGTGGGCTTGTCCTTCTTGATTCGATCCTCTAAGATCAGTCGTAAAGTCAGGATTGCTTCACGTGTTCCTACATTTCTTCTGAAGCCAAATTGATCTTCTCCCAACTCAGCTTCAACTTGTTTTTCCATTCTTCTGTAAATAATACGTGTTAAAATTTTGCAGGCATGAGATACTAAACTAATGGTGCGGTAGTTTTCACACCTGTCAGCACCAGCTTTCTTGGGAATAGGTATAACAACATTCTGCCGAAAATCGGATGGGACTTCTCCTGTATCATACATCCTGCACACTAAATGAAATAACCTTACCATGCTGGTTTCTCCTAAGGCAGTCAGTAATTCAGAAGGAATATCATCAATTCCAGGTGCCTTGTTCCTATTTAGGTCACTCACAGCTCTGTCAAACTCTGACCTCAAAATTGGGTCTCCCATTTCATCAGCATCAACAGCCTCTTCATGTTTCAGAACCAAATTATCTACATCGTTACCTTGATACAACTGTTGGATATGCTCCTGCCATCTTTCTGCTTTGTCTTCTTTCCCTAGAAGTGGCTTTCCATCTGAGCTCTTAATATTCATGCACCTAGATTTCCTTTCTCCAAAGGTTTCCTTGATTTTCCTGTATGCAGCATCTACCTTTCCCAGGACCATACAGCCTTCGACATCCTTGCACTTCGCCTTCAGCCATTCTTCCTTAGCTACCTTGCACTTTCTATCCACTTCATTCTTTAATCGCCTGTATTCTTTTCTGCCCTCTTCATTTCTAGCATTCTTGTATTTTCGTCGTTCATCAATCAGGTCTAGTATCTCCTGAGTTATCCACTGATTCTTAGTTGATCTTTTCTTCCTTCCTAACATTTCTTCAGCAGCCCTACTGACTTCATTTTTCATGACTCTCCACTCTTCTTCTATTGTGTTTCCTTCAGCTTTTTCATTTAGTCCTTGTGTAACATGTTCCTTGAAACGATCCCTCACACTCTTTTCTTTCAACTTGTCTAGATCCCATCTTTTTGCATTCTTTCCTTTCTTCAATTTCTTCAACTTCAGATGGCATTTCATGACCAACACGTTGTGGTCAGAGTCCACGTCTGCTCCTGGGAAAGTTTTGCAATCCAACACCTGGTTTCTGAATCTCTGCCTAATCATAATGAAGTCTATTTGATACCTTCCAGTGTCGCCAGGTCTCGTCCACGTATACAGCCGTCGTTTGTGGTGTTTGAACCAAGTATTGGCAAGGACTAAATTATGATCAGTGCAGAATTCAACCAGCCGACTTCCTCTTTCGTTCCTTTGTCCCAATCTAAATTCTCCTACTGTACTACCTTCCCTTCCTTTGCCTACCACTGCATTCCAGTCTCCCATCACAATTAGATTCTCATCACCTTTTACATATTGTATTAAATCTTCTATCTCCTCATATATTCTTTCAATTTCTTCATCATCCGCTGAACTAGTAGGCATATAGACCTGCACTATTGCGGTGGGCATTGGTTTGGTGTCTATCTTGACAACAATAATTCTTTCACTATGCTGGTCGTAGTAGCTTATCCGCTGCCCTATTTTCTTATTCATTATTAAACCAACTCCTGCATTTCCTCTGTTTGATTTCATGTTGATAATTCGGTAGTCGCCTGACCAAAAATCCTGTTCTTCCTGCCAACGTACTGCACTTATACCAACTACGTCTAACTTTAGCCTATCCATCTCCCTTTTCAGATTCTCTAACTTACCACAACGATTCAAACTTCTAACATTCCACGCTCCGACTCGTAGAATGTCAGTATCCATCTCCCTGATGATCGCCCCCTCTCGTGTAGTCCCCCCCCCCCCCCCCGGAGATCCGAATGGGGGACTAGTTTACCTCCGGAATATTTTACCCGGGAGGAAGCCATCATCAGTACATCATTCATACAGAGAGAGATGTCCTCGGGAGGTAGTTACGGCTGTAGTTTCCCGTT
Source organism: Anabrus simplex (assembly GCF_040414725.1). Classification (NCBI taxonomy): domain Eukaryota; kingdom Metazoa; phylum Arthropoda; class Insecta; order Orthoptera; family Tettigoniidae; genus Anabrus; species Anabrus simplex. The sequence goes on along the minus strand of NC_090265.1, from coordinate 1,144,749,357 downwards.
GCTTTCAGCCGTGTAGCAGTATCAACACAGCTAAGCCATGTTGAGTATTATTACAAGGCCGTATCAGTCAATCATCTAGACTGCCGCCCTTGCAACTACCGAAAGGCTGCTACTCCCCTTTTATGCACCTGATAACACAATCCTGAATAAGTAGATTACAAATCGCACCTGCTTTTGGGCTACGTCTGCTGGAACTTGGACTAAAAAACAGTCTGTTGATGATATCTCCCTTATCAATACTCCTATCGAAAAATTGCACATGCGAAAGAACTTGGACTGAAAATCAGTCCGTTGATGATATCTCCCTTATTAATACTCCTATCAAAAAGTTGGACATGAGAAAAAAGTTTGAGAAATTGAATTCTGTTAAGGTTTGTCATGTACATTTTGTCGGAGTGTAAAAATCACTGTTTTGATTTTCTTCCTATAAACTCCCAGTCCATTCATTGATTCAGTAATCATATTTGCCCTAAAACCTACTGAAGGACAGATGGATTCTAAATATGAAGTTTGGTAAAAATATATCCAGTAGTTTTCCAGTTATAAGAACTCAGACAAAGAGACAAACAGAAAATGACAGTCCCCAAAGCTAAAAAATATGTAGATGGTTATTATTACACCTGAAAGGGATAACTGCACAAACATATCACCAAAATATTTAATGTACAGATTCATGTTCATTACAATTTTATTTATATAGATACAAAATCTGATCCATGTGCAATACCATTTGGGGTATGTCCACTGGGATCTGGTAAAAGTAAGTGGAAGAAATGTGAAACTCAACTGGTGCCTCATGTTTCTCACATACATCTCTCATGTTGAAGTCTCTCGAACATCATAGTCAAAGCAAAATGTTCTCAGAGTGAGAAAAACTGTATGATGAGTTTTATATCTGTAGTGTCATTACTAGAGTGTGTATATGTATAATTAATTGGAGTTTGGCTTGGGAAGGAAACACAAGGCCTTTTATGTTAGGTAGTGTCCTACACAGCTGAAAGTGAGACCTCCTCCTTATATGGAGCATCCTCTTCTTTCTCTTCAATGCATATACTCTTAACGGGGTGTGGTGACATTCTATGTGTTACTGCAGAATAAATATTATTCTTTCTGGTTCTATGCTAGTTGTGACACCTCATGGAGTGATTTTCCACATTAGGTTTTTAACTGGTCAACTGAAATGAAATGGCGTATGGCTTTTAGCGCCGGGAGTGTCCGAGGACAGCTTCGGCTCGCCAGATGCAGGTCTTTTGATTTGATGCCCGTACGCAACCTGCGTGTCGTGATGAGGATGAAATGATGATGAAGACGACACATACACCCAGCCCCCGTGCCAATTTTTACATCTGTAAACTTTCAAAGTTTTGAGATATAGATACACTCATTTTAAAAATTCACTCTCCTTTTCACCCTCCCATTAATTGGATTTCCAAAAACAAAAAAATACATGTTTCTTTATTTTTAAAAGAGATCAAAAGTACCAATTTTCAAATCTGTAATATCTTCAATTTCTGAGATATAAGTACCGGTATCCTGATTAAAGGCATTCAACCCTTTTCACCCTTCTTCACCCCTCCTATTGGGATTTTCCAAAAACAAAAAAATACGTGCTTGCTTATTTTTAAAGATTCTAAATACCAATTTTTACAACTGTAAACCTTTAAAATTTTGAGATATAGATAAACTCATTTTAAAATTCCACCCCCCTTTTCACCCCTTTAGCGACAGAATAACCAAAAATCCTCTCTTAGCAAGCACCTACATCTTAATATGAATGTACCCCCAAAATTTCATTTCTTTACATCCAGTAGTTTTGGCTCAGCGATGATGAATCAGTCAGTCAGTCAGTCAGTCAGGACAAGTTGTTTTATATATAGACTAGCAAGATACCCGTGCTTCGCTACGGTATTATACTGAAATTTATAATTGAATGCTTATTGTTTTAGATATATAATCAACCAAAATTCGCGATCCGATTAGTTTCCTGCGAGAATCCGCCAAAATTCGCGATCTGACTCGTTTTCTAATAGATTACGGCAAGTTTCCTCCCATTTTTCAATCTTTCCTTCCAACAATCAATTTTGTACCTCCTGGGCTAGGTCCAGGTATTCCACCCGGTCAATTGGGTCCCTAAATCTTTGCCATCTTTGCCATCTTTTCCTATAAGCATTTTTAATGTGGATCAAATCCTTCAGTAGATCCGACGTGGTGTCTTCTTGGGTGCCTTGGTGGTACTGAACCTGCCGCCGGACTGCATTCTTAGTCATTACCCGTCCAGGACCCATTCCCAGCGCGGTCCGCACATTTGACGAAGGTCCAGAACATTGTTATTATTATTATTATTATTATTATTATTATTATTATTATTATTATTAGATGTTCTGGACCCCACAGCAAGATGCAAGACCGCTACTTGGCGGTAAATTACATCTGCAGCCATTGTCAATGTTGACAATGTGACCAGCACCATTGTCGCGCATAGGCAAGTGTGCGGGATATTTGGCGATACGAATGACATACTTCCCTGCATTATTGACCTTATTATAGAGGTGAACAATTTGATGGGCAATCTCATTTCTATCGTTTATTTCAAATGTGTTTAAATTTTTATTTATAAGCCAGGAGAATCTACTGTAATCTAAGAACATTCTCCGAAGGAAAAGATGGCTGTTGAAAACGAACCCAGAAAAGTATAAAATTATTGGTTTATGATCAGAATAAGTACAGTGAAAATCTATAGCCTGTTTCCAGTCATTCGACAGGGTCAGGAATAGAATGAATAAAGCCCCATCTAGCGGCGACAGCAGGAATTGTGCCAGCTGCCGAAGCACTCCTCTGAGGCAATGATCGATGAATGACAAATGAAATGAAATATTGAACAGTGTTGCTGAAATGAATGATGACAGAGAAAACCGGAGTAAACGGAGAAAAACCTGTCATGCCTCCGTTTTGTCCAGCACGAATGTCACATGGAGTGCCCGGGATTTGAACCACGGAACCCAGCTGTGAGCGGCCGGCGCGCTCCTTATAAGTACATTATGAACAGTAAAATCAATTTGTCTCACCTCCTTTTACACCCCACGGCCGTTAAGTTTATTTACCAAACCCCCCCCCCCCAAAAAAATTAAAAGAAGGCGTGTTTCTTTATGTTTAAAGGAGATTCCAAACATCAATGTTCATGTCTATTATGTTCAGTTTTGAAATATAAGTATCCCCATAAGAATAATTCACTTTCATTCATTTCCTTTCACACACCCCCCCCCCCCCAAGTGAATTTTCCGGCAAAAAATACTTGCTTCTTTAATAGTAAAGGATCTTCTAAATACCAATTATCATGACTCTAACTTCTTCAGTTTTGATTTATGTGTCCTCATGAAAGGAATTCAACTCCTTTTGACTCCCGCCCCCCAAGATGGTTCCCCCCCCCCCCCAATACGCGTTTTTCTTTGTTTTTAAAGGAGATCCAAATACCAATTTTCACGTCTCTGACAATTTTAGTTTTTATTAGATGTATGTATTCTCATACAATTAAGTCAATTTATTTTTCAATTCTTTCACACACACCCCCCCCCCCCACCTCTTCATTGGATTTTCCGAGAATACGTGTTTCTTTACTTTTAAAGCAGATTCCAAATATCAAAATTCACATCCGTAACATCTTCATTTTTGAGATATCAGTACATACATACATACATACATACATACATACATACATATATACATTAATCATTATAGACTGTTATGCCTTTCAGCGTTCAGTCTGCAAGCCTCTGTGAATTTACTAAACGTCGCCACAATCCTAGATTTGCAACTAGTGTTGTGGCCTCATTTAGTTCTATACCTCTTATCTTTCAATCGTTAGAAACCGAGTCTAACCCTCGTCGTCTTGGTCTACCTCTACTTCTCTTACCCTCCATAGCAGAGTCCATTATTCCCCTAGGTAACCTATCCTCCTCCATTCGCCTCACATGACCCCACCACCGAAGCCGGTTTATGCGTACAGCTTCATCCATCGAGTTCATTCCTAAATTAGCCTTTATCTCCTCATTCCAAGTACCCTCCTGCCACTGTTCCCACCTGTTTGTACCAGCAATCATTCTTGCTACTTTCATGTCTGTTACTTCTAACTTATGAATAAGATATCCTGAGTCCACCCAGCTTTCGCTCCCGTAAAGCAAAGTTGGTCTGGAAACAGACCGATGTAAAGATAGTTTCGTCTGGGAGCTCACTTCCTTCTTACAGAATACTGTTGATCGCAGCTGCGAGCTCACTGCATTAACTTCACAACACCTTGATTCAATCTCACTTACTATATTACCATCCTGGGAGAACACACAACCTAAGTACTTGAAATTATCGACCTGTTCTAGCTTTGTATCACCCATTTGACATTCAATTCTGTTGAATTTCTTACCTACTGACATCAATTTAGTCTTCGAGAGGCTAATTTTCATACCATACTCATTGCACCTATTTTCTAGTTCCCAGATATTAGACTGTAGGCTTTTGGCACAATCTACCATTAGGACCAAATCGTCAGCATAGGCCAGACTGCTTACGATATTTCAGCAGATGATCCATGTAAACTACGAACAGCAAAGGTGAAAGATTACAGCCTTGTCTAACCCCTGTAAGTACCCTGAACCAAGAATTCATTCTACCATCAATTCTCACTGAAGCCCAATTGTCAACATAAATACCTTCGATTGCTTTTAATAATCTGCCTTTAATTCCATAGTCCCCCAGTATGGCGAACATCTTTTCCCTCGGTACCCTGTCACAAGCTTTCTCTAGATCTACAAAACATAAACACAACTGCCTAATCCTCTTGTAGCATTTTTCAATTACCTGGCACATACTGAAAATCTGATCCTGACAGCCTCTCTGTGGTCTGAAACCACACTGATTTTCATCCAGCTTCCTCTCAATGACTGATCGCACCCTCCCTTCCAAGATGCTAGTGAATACTTTGCCTGGTATACTAATCAATGAGATACCTCGATAGTTGTTGCAATCCTTCCTGTTCCCTTGCTCATAGATAGGTGCAATTACTGCTTTTGCCCAATCTGAAGCTACCTTACCAACACTCCATGCTAATTTTACTACTCTATGAAGCCATTTCATCCCTGCCTTCCCACTATACTTCACCATTTCATGTCTAATTTCATCTATTCCTGCTGCCTTATGACAATGGAGTTTATTTACTATCCTTTCTACTTCCTCAAGCATAATTTCACCAACATTATTTTCCTCCTCCCCATTTGCTTGGCTGTTCACAACACCTCCAGGATGATTTCCTTTTACATTGAGAAGATGTTCAAAATATTCCCTCCACCTCTCCAGTGATTCCCTGGGATCTATTATGAGTTCACCTGAATTACTCAAAACACTGTTCATTTCCTTTTTCCCTCCCTTCCTAAGATTCTTTATTACTGTCCAGAAAGGTTTCCCTGCTGCTTGACCTAGCCTTTCCAAGTTGTTACCAAATTCTTCCTGCAACTTCTTTTTGGATTCAACAACTATTTGTTTCGCTCTGTTTCTTTCATCTACGTACAACTTCCTGTCTACCTCAGCCCTTGTTTGGAGCCATTTTTGATAAGCCTTCTTTTTTCGTTTACAAGCTGCTCTCACTTCATCATTCCACCAAGATGTTCGCCTTTTCCCATAGCAAGATAGCAAAATGCAAACATCTTGGTGGAATGATGAAGTGAGATCAGCTTGTAAACGTAAAAGAAAGGTGGATCAGAAATGATTCCAAACAAGGAATTGTATGTAAATGAAAGAAACAGTAAAACAAATATAAGTGTTGAATCCAAGAAGAAGTCTTGGGAAGATTTTGGTAATAACTTGGAAATACTAGGTCAAGCAGCAGGGAAGTCTTTCTGGATTGTAATAAAGAATCTTACAAGAGGAGCAAAAAAAGGAATAAACAGTTTTGGTAAATCACGTGAAGTGATAACAGATCTGAGGGAATCATTGGACAGGTGGCAGGAATATTTTGAAAGTCTACTCAGCATAAAAGGAAATCTTCCTATTGCCATCACAAACCACCAAGCTCATGAGGAATAGCGCAGTGATGTTACTGAATTTACACTTAAGAAATTACACAGAACAACTAAATTTAAACAAGCACAAAGACTTACCTGGCCAACCTATAAAAAAAAAAGTCTCTTTCGATAAACGCTAATCTGAAACACTATAATTCCATAGTTAAAACCAGAGGCAACGTATGCTAGTGAAACTTTATTCAAGTTAAATGTAAAATCTACAACAGGCAAATTACAGAAAACTGACAGAAAAATTCTTAGAACAATTATTAACAAAACACACCAAGTTGATGGACAATGGAGATTGTTGCCTAACAACAATGTCTATCATGAATGTGAATCAATAATATCTACAATGCATAAAAGAAGAATTTCCTTTTTCTGTCACATATCAAGATTACCAGACACCAGGATATTGAAACAAATATTTAATTACTTTTTGAAAAATAAAATCAATAATAATTGGTTCAAAGAAGTTCAGGATGATTTGGAAGAATTGGGTGTAACTCAGCAACAAATCAAAGACAGAAAAGAGAAGAGGATTTTGAAGAACAAAAGCATAAGTCTCAAACTAAAAACAGTTGAATGGAAACAATGTACTATATTGGACACACCTAGGGCTTCTAGGTTGGAGAGGATGAGAAAGTTCTGGGAGAAGAAAAAGAAGAAATTAACTCAAATGTACTGATTGATGTGGGCATAAAATATGTAAATAATAAATAAATAATAATAAGAGTGGAAAGGATGGTAGATAAACTCCATTGTCATAAGGCAGCAGGAACAGATGTAATTAGACCTAAAATGGTGAAATAGAGTGGGGAGGCAGGAATTCAAAATGGCTTCTTAGAGTAATAAGATTAGCTGGAATGTTAGTAAGGTACCTTTGGTTGGACGAAAACAATAAATGGCACTTATCTACAAGCAAGGGAACATGAAGGATTGCAACGACTATTGAGATATTTCATTGAATAGTATACTAGGCAAGATGTTAACTGGCATTTTGTAAGGGAGGGTGTGATCAGTAGTTGAGAGCAAGTTGGAAAAAAAACAGTGTGGTTTCAGACCACAGCGGGGCTGTCAGGATCAGATTTCTAGTTTGCCCTAGATAATTAAAAAATGCTATGAGAGGAATGTTTATGTTTCATAGATCTATAGACGGTATATGACAAAGTATTAAGGGGAAAGTCATTAATCATACTGGGGAATTATGGGACTAGTATACTTTTTAACTGTGTGTATGTCTAACGTGTATGTCCAACCCTTTTTCCATTTCTCTGTGGGGTTGGGTATGATCTGAATATGAATCTTCGTAGCAAGTTTTTATGACTGGATGCCCTTCCTGATGTCAACATCATCAGAGAAGCTAATGAGATGAAATGAATGACATGATATATGATAACAGGAAGGCAGATGGTGAAATCTGGTGCCGGCACATAGCCTACTCATGTTGAATAACACTAAGGGGTCTGCTCAAGGCTTTAGGCCCCCATCTGACAGAAAAATCACAATCAATAGCGTCATATGCCCTCACTCCACATGAGCACTGCAGAGAGATTTGGGATTTAATCCAGACTTCTGGCATGCAATCTAGTGATTAGAAATTTTATACCGCCACGTCTTCTACCCTGATGGCCAACATTCTGATGGTAAATATTTTTCGACCAATGGGACTCAAACCAGCTAACCATGGTATCAGACCCTATAGACTTCACACCTTAATGATCACGGGCATCAGGCGGGTTATAGTGTACTTTTTAACAGTTTATGTAAATAATCCATTACTGTATGGTATTTAGTTAAGTTTAACAGCTGTGGCTGTATTACTTTGCAGTATTTTACTAGTTCTTTCAAAAAAATTGATTGATAAACTGCAGAGTAATTATTTCATCACTATATTCGTGATCACTTATATCACAGTCATTACTGTCATCAGTTTGCAAAAGCTATCTAATAGGCCTTGGACAATGCCAGTCCAAAGACAAAAAGTAGAAAATCATTGCAGGACATGAAATTATCAATCTATCAACAGATGGTCTTAAAGTTAATAATTGTGTGAGTACATGTCACTTTAGTTCATGCCATTCTACATGAACAAAGGACAACAAATCTTTTATGAACAACTGAGCTAAAAAAATGTGAGTATACAGTACCTTCATAACACTAGACTCATAATCAATATCTAAAACTGCAAAAGCATACCAAAGAAACACTATTAACAACTTGGGTAGAGAATCCTACTTTAAACAAATTGTATGTTGTTTGGGTCATCAGACCATAGACTGGTTTGATGCAGCTCTACATGCCACCCTATCCTCTGCTAACCTTTTCATTTCTACCTAACTACAACATCCTACATTTACTCTAATCTGTTTTTCATATTCATACCTTGGTCTGCCCCTGCCATTTTTATCACCTACACTTCCCTCAAAACCAACCAAACAAGTCCTGGGTGTCTTAAGATGTGACCTATCATTCTATCTCTACTTTTGGTAAAATTTTGTCAAATTATTCTCCTCTCACAAATTTGACACAGTCTCTCTTCATTTGTAATTCGATCCACCCATCTCACCTTCAGCATTCTTCTGCAACACCACATTTCAGAAGCTTCTAATTCTCTTTATTTTTGAGCTAGTTATTATCCATGTTTCATTTCCATACAATGCCACGCTCCAGACAAAAGTCTTCAAAAATGTCTACGGTAATTCCTGTATCAATGTTCAAAGTGAGCAAATTTCTTTTCTTAAAACAAAAAGGCTTTCCTTGCTCGTGCTAGTCTGCACTTTATGTCCTCCTCACATCTGCCATCATTAGTTATTCTAATACCCAAGTAACAAAATTCATCTACCTTTTCCTTATCAATTATATTTCCTGCTTCACCTGACTTCATTCGACTGCACAGCTTCATTTTTGTTTTGGGTTTATTTATTTTCATCTTGTACTCCTTTACCAAGACTGTGTCCATACCATTCAGCAGTTTCTTCAAATCTTCTGCAGACTCAGATAGAATAACAATATCATCAGTAAATCTCAGAGTTTTGATTTCCTCTCCTTGGATTGTGATTCCTTTTCCAAGTTCCTCCTTGATTTCCTTTACTGCCTGTTCTATGTAAACACTGAAAAGGAGAGGGCTTGCTTTACTCCTTCCTGGATTGCTGGTTCTTTTTCATAGCCTTCGATTCTTATCACTGCAGACTGACTTTTGTACAGATTGTAGACAATTATTCTTTCTCGGTATCTGATCCCGATCACCTTCAGAATCTCAAATAGCTTGGTCCAATCAACATTGTCAAATGCCTTTCCTAGATCTATGATTGCCATGTTTGTAGAGATGACTTTCTTAAATTGATCATCTAAGATCAACTGTAAAGTCAAGATTGTTTCATGTATTCCTACATTTCTTCTAAAGTCAAACTGATCTTCTCCCATCTCAGCTTCAATTTGTCTTTCCATTCTTCTGTAAAAAATACATGTTAAAATTTTGCAATCATGAGATACTAAACTAACGGTGCGGTAATTTTTACACTTGTAAGCACCTGATTTCTTGGGAATAGACATAACAACATTCTGTCTAAAATCGGATGGCCCTTCTCCTGTATCATACACACACTAAATGAAATAACCTCCCCATGGTGCTTTCACCTAAGACAGTCTAATTCTGAGGGTATGTCATGAATTCCAGGTACCTTGTTCCTATTTAGGTCTCTCAATGCTCTGTTGAATTCTGACCTCAAATTGAGTCTCACATTTCATCAGCACCAAGTCTCTTCTTGTTCCAGTACTTCTTCCCCTTGATACAATTGTTTAATATGTTCCTGCCATCTTTCTGCCTTGTTTTCTTTCCCCAGAAGTGATTTTCCATCTGAGCACTTAATATTCATACACCTAGTTTTCTTTTCTCCAAAGGTTTTCTTGATTTTCCTATATGCAGCATCTACCTTTCTTACAACCATACAACCTTCAACATCCTTGAACTTCCCTTTCAGCTATAGTTCCTTAGCTGATCTACACTTACTATCTACAACATTCTTTAATTGCCTGTATTCTTTTCTGCCCTCCTCATATTTTGCATTCTTGTATTTTTGCCATTTTTCGTTAAATGTAACTTAAAAGCTGTAAGTGACCAAATTCTTAAACAAGGATTTTTGGTCAGGCAACTACAGAATTATCAACACAAAATCAAACATGGGAAATGCAGGAGTTGGTTTAATACTGAATAAGAAAATAGGGCTGTGGGTAAGCTAATGTGTGTTTTTACAGGTAGGTTATAGTATAACATTTATATTTAGCCTGTGTGTTCGACAGACTGAAGAGTTTTTAAGTCACCGGTACATTTTCGCCATTCATCAATCAGGTCTAACATCTCCCGAGTTATCCTCTGATACTTACTTGATCTTAGCAGCCCTACTGATCTCACTCTTCACGACTGTCCACTCTTCATCCATTGTGTTTTCTTCAGACTTTTCATTTAGTCCTTGTGCAACTTGTTCTTTGAAACAATCCATCACACTCTTTTCTTTCAACTTATCTAGATCCCATATTCTTGCATTCCTTCCTTTCTTCAATTTCTTCAACTTCAAATGACATTTCATGACCACAAAGTTGTGATCAGAGTCCACATCTGCTCCTGGGGACATATCTCAATCCAATACCTGGTTTCTGAATCTCTGCATAATCATAATAAATTCTATTTGATACCTTTCTGAGTCTCCAGGTCTTGTCCACGCATACAGCCATTGTTTGTGTTGTTTGAACCAAGTATTAGCAAGAACTAAATTATGGTCAGTGCACAGTAATTCAACTAGCCGACTTCCTCTTTCATTCCTTTATCCCAGTCTGAATTCTTCTATGGCATTACATTTTCTTTCTTGACCTATCACTGCATTCCGGTCCCCCATCAAAATTAGATTCTCGTCTCCTTTTCATATTGTATTAAATCTTCTATCTCTTCATATATTCTTTCATTTTTTCATCATCTCCTGAACTAGTAGGCATATAGACCTGCACTATTGTGGTGGGTACCGACTTGGAGTCTATCTTGACAATAATAACTTGTTCACTATGCTGGTCGTAGTAGTTTACCCACAACCCTGTTTTCTTATTAATTATTAAACCAACTCCTGCATTTTCCACGTTTGATTTTGTGTTGGTAATTCTGTAGATGCCTGACCTAAAATCTGCTCTTGCTCCCAATGTACTTCACTTAACTACATTAAATTTTAGTCTATCCATTTCCCTCTTCAGATTCTCTAATCTACCACAATGATTCAAACTTCCAACATTCCACACTCCGACTTGCCAAATGTCAGTATTTATCTTTCTGATGATTGCCCCCTCATGTGTAATCCCCACCAGGAGATCCAAATAGGGGTTTATTTTACCTCCAGAATATTTTACCTGGGAGGAGGCCATCATCAGTACATCATTCATTCATAGAGAGAGAACTCTATGTCTTCTGGGGTTAGTTACAGCTGTAGTTTGCTATTGCTTTCAGCCATGTAGCAGTATCAGCACAGCTAAGCTATGTTAAATCTATATATATATCTAAAATAAGGGTTTTCTCTTTACATTGCTTAGAATTTAAAAAGAATGGTATTTCTGTATCGATCGTGTCCACAGTAACAAGGAAATGTACTTTTTAATTTTCTGTCTTTTCTGTCATTTCTGTCTGTCTGTCTGTCTGTCTGTCTGTCTGTCTGTCTGTCTGTCTGTCTGTCTGTCTGTCTGTCTGTCTGTCTGTCTGTCTGTCTGTCTGTCTGTATGTATGTACATATGTACTGCGTAACGAGAAAATGTCTAAGCCATAAATAATTTTATTCAGGCTGAATGAAATAGTAGTTTAGGGGAAAGCCTAAAATGTTTATGTTATTCATGTTATTAGTGGTCCTATCGATAAATACTACATAACTTAACTTATATAGTATTAAATTTCTGATCATTTATGTCATATACATTTTTACCGTACTGGCTATCATAACAGAAATATTCATGAATTTGGATTTTTGTTGCTAAGTTCATATCAGCACTGAGTCACGAGAAAATAGGTAAACAGAATGTAATGAAAATCTGTAAGTAAAGTTGGGGAATAAGGAGCTACATTCTACGCCATAAATGATTTTATAATGTGCCCTAATATCACAGAGTTGGAAGAAAACTAAATGTGAAGGCCTACAATATAGAAACCTCATAAAATTGATCAACAATAACATTACATTGACCATTGTTTGTTGTGATGTGCTTTGTGTCTTCACCTGCCACTCATCTCTAATCGATGGGATTACTGCTGCGTACCGAGTATAACAGCCTGCCAGAATATTGACGGGAAGTGGCTGGGGAGTTAGATCTCTCTCTTCTTCAGCATGCCATTCCTCTGTGGTTCATACATTTTCTGATGCTACTGGTACATAACACACTGGTTCATCATAGCATTCCAGCTATTCAATCCCTACTCTATAGCACTGATTGGAATGAGCAGTATGAACATTTAACAGAATAATGGCAGAGGAGTGTCCACAGCTGTCTGCGGCCTAGTCATTCCAGAATTGGAACATTGAACTGTTAGATCGGCACTGTAGTACTATTCGTTAAAAGTGAGAAATGTGTGGTTTTTCATTTGATCGAATATTTTATATGATAACATTGCTTTTAATCGCTACAGTACTACTGATGTCATTGTAATGGACCTATGATGACTTCAGTTAGGAAAACCACAAAGAGAGACTTGCTGATAATTCCGTAGTGAAGCACGGGTACATCACCTAGTATTATTACAAGGCCATGTCAGTCAATCATCCAGACTGCTGCCCTTGCAATTTCCGAAAGGCTGCTACCCCACTTTCGATGAACCATTCGTTAGTCGGTCTCTCGACTGATACCCCTCCAATATGGTTTGATTTGATTTATTGACAAATGGGATTACAGAGAGCAAGAGCTCTGTTGAGAGGAACAATACATAGATAATTACAACAATGGCAGATTCAGGTCTAAGGTCTAAAAGTGAAAGAGTAATTATAGAGGTTTTACATATGCTTTGACTATCACTGTTCAATCAATCAATCAATACTGATCAGCATTTAGGGCAGTCGCCCAGGTGGCAGATTCCCTGTCTGTTGTTTTCCTAGCCTTTTCTTAAATGATTTCAAAGAAATTGGAAATTTATTGAACATCTCCCTTGGTAAGTTATTCCAATCCCTAACTCCCCTTCCTATAAATGAATATTTGCCCCAGTTTGTCCTCTTGAATTCCAACTTTATCTTCATATTGTGATCTTTCCTACTTTTAAAGATGCCACTCAAACTTATTCGTCTACTAATGTCATTCCACGCCATTTCTCCACTGACAGCTCGGAGCAAACCACTTAGTCGAGCAGCTCGTCTTCTTTCTATCAGTTCTTCCCAGCCCAAACTTTGCAACATTTTTGTAACGCTACTCTTTTGTCGGAAATCGTCCAGAACAAATCGAGCTGCTTTTCTTAGATTTTTCCAGTTCTTGAATCAAGTAATCCGCAGGTGGTAGATCGGTCAGGTCTTGGAAATTGTACCGTTCCGTGATCCATCGTTCGAATTTCAGTTAGTACTCCGCCAGACATTTTCACAGTCGCTGTAAGCAAATACCCTACTCCACATTCCAAGTTACCTAACCTAATTTTACAAAGATATTTCAATAGACAATGCAAAAATCGGAAGCTACCAGACGCCTTAGCGTTTCAAAAACTTTTCAGAAATGCATGGACACCAGCGGTCTCCGCAGGGTCTGGCATTGTTTTCCTCCATTTCGTCATCCCTGTCCGCTCCTTTTGACTAACTCATGTTCTTTTCCAATTTGGACGGTAGAGGAATTGACAGGTCTGGTAGACTATCTTGCTTGCCCTATCTTTAAATGATACCTTTACTCCTCGAGATGCTGGGCCCCTTCATGGTTCATATTTCAATTGAAGTTAAGATAGTTGCCTTAAAATAAAATAAAATAAAAATATTTCGTACCACGAACATTCCGTACCACTTGATTTTTGAGGACACTTTGTACCACCTAGGTCGTTTTATGTTATAGAGAGGATTACATTAAGTAGGTGGATTATTATTAAAGTAATAATATAGGAGGAACAACTATTTCAAATTTTAAAGTGACTTTGGAAATAAAAAGTTTATGAGGAATAATCGTTTAAGCTTATAATGAAATGGACAGTTTTAGAAATTATTGTTATATTATCAGTAACACTGTTATATTCAGATATTAATATGTGTAAATCACTCTCTTAGTGCCAAACTTTGTTGTATAATTTGGAAAACATGTACTGGTATTTGTTTTTTTGCCTTGTCTTATATAAACGGATTTCAGTGACTTTAGGAAATTTAGAATTAGAACATTTCATTATTCAAGACTTTATGAATACCAAGTGATACATTTAATGAGATTAATTGCTTAAGTGGTAATATACTGGTTTCAGAGTACATTTTATTTTGAGAATATAGTTGATGGAATCCATACATAAATCTGGAAACCCTGTTCTGAAAGACCTCCAAAGTAGTCAAATCATTTTGGGTTGCTTTACCCCAATTGAAACACAAGTAAAAAAGTTGACATTATATCATTGTGAAATAAATTAGACGAAGAGTGTCAATTGTTTGTAGGTATGTAATCTTGCCAATGATACCAACCAAGGCAGAGATTTTATTTTTTAAATGTAGTATATGATATGCCCAGGAGAGTGTGCTATCAGTTATTAGTCAAGGATATTTAACTTCTTTAACCCATTGTAACTTCGAGGTGCCAAATAATATATTTTCAGTTACATTTAGGTAATTTTTTGATTTATGTAACATCATACAGACAGTTTTTGAGTAATTGGATGTTAGGAGATTTTTTTTCTGAGCTATTCTTCTAAGATATGCCAGTCATGCTGGATATCTGCAATCATTTCATCTTCTGAATTTGATGAATAGAACAGTAAAGTATCATCTGCCAGAAGTGATCACAGGGCTAGTCAATAAGAAACAAAACTGGGACAAATATGGAACCTTGTGGTACACCAAAGGAGATCTTTTGTAGTTTACTTTTATTTATGCCATTCTGAACATATTGTTGTCAATTTGACAAGAAATCCTTAAACCACAGCAATGAGGGATGAGTTTGTATATCATAAGTTCATGGCTAATGGTATCAAAAGCCATTTTTAAGTCAATAAACAACCCAGCAGTCTTGTAACCTTTATCAATATAATATTTAAGTTCAATTATAATATCCATTATTACAGGATTTACCCAAGCCTTCTCTCTGAAGCCATATTGCAGTCTGGAAAAGTAATTACATTTTTCATGTTTGAAAGAATTGATATTTGCAGACACTTCTTCTGGAGAACATGGTTCTAAGAAAAGTGAATTAAGATGATTGTTAATTGTAGCAGTATGTTCAGGATGTGGAACAATATTTGAAGGTAGTGTGGCTGGGACTGAGATAAAACAATTATTTAGGATAGTGCAAATGTCACTTTCTTCTTCAAAACATTCATTCCCTAACTTGATACATTCAATATTGAATGTTGATTTTGAAGGTTTACCAAGAACTCCATTTATGAGTTGCCAGGTGTGTTTAGTGTTGTGTAGATTGTTTTTAAATTGTTCCTTTTAGGGTTGTAACTCTAGTGCAGTAACTTTAATACTGTATTCTTTTTTAATTATACCATCATGTGGGTGTTTTTCCAATTTACTGTAGAGAAGTGCTTTATGCCTGCAGAGTGATGCAAGTTCTGGTGTGCACCATGCATTCAGAATAAAATATTTTCTATCTGTTGATGCACAGTCAAGACCATTTTGAATGAATATGGTTAAAGCAGCATATGAAGCATTTATATCCCTGCCATCTACCCATTGGAATTGGTGTTCCTCAAAACATAGTGTAGCCATTTCATAATCTAGATGTTTATATGGGTGTAGTTTTAGTTCACTAGGAGTAAAACAGATGTCTTTGAAATACCTAAACAAAAGAGCAAGAGATTATGGTCACTCATATTATCAATTATGTTATCTAAAGACTAGTTATTACATTTTATACTACATAGAAAGTGGGCAATTAGTGAACTGTTCAAACTCAGTCTCGTAGGGTATATTGTGTTATAGTTTTTAAGGCTGTAGCTCTGAACAAACATTTTATACTCATTAGTTAATGCTGGTACTGCATTTGAGAGTAAACTAAAGTCACCAGCAACAAAGATATTTCTATGATTTATTTTGTTTAGTATTATTTCTATGTCAGCACATAGCTGTGTCCAGTTTGAAGTAGATGGATTGTAAATAGCCATAATAATATAACTGCACCCTGACTTAGATATCTCTAAAACCAGAATATTATGATGCTTTTGGACATTATAGATGATTACACTGCCAAAATTTATTTTTAGCATAAACTGATACTCCCCCACCCATGAGTGATTTTATAGAAGGAATTCTACATGAATAAAATGCTTCAAAACCTGTGATATTGTAAAAAGTTAAATTCATCACCGTCTGCAGATAACATGTTTTGACAGCAACTATAAAATCAATATTATGAATTAACTTTATGGGATCGGCAACCATCTCTAACTTACCATTTTGTTTGCTACGAGAATTGAGATATATTATTCTCAAAAATGGAGCAATTGATCCAAGTGAGGTAACCAAGCCGCTATACAGTATTGAAAGTATGAGTTCCATTTTCTTTCTGTGATTATTATAGTTTAAAGGAAGAAAAAAACGTATAAATATAAAACATAAAAAAGGAAACAAGAAAAGACTGAGAAGACTGACACTCATTTGGGCCTAGATGCTGCGAGCCTAATCAATTTCCCAAATTTGCCAAAATCTTCCCTTGTCTCACAAATGCACATTCAATTCCCTTTGTCCTAGCAACACAAACCTATTTGAAGAGAGCTTCATTGTAGGGCATAAGGTGTTCATTCAAGTAAATATTAATTTTTAGACCACCAAGACCTAGGAGAAAAGAGGTTAGGATCTTCTGATACCTTGCTGATTTCAAAAGGGCATCCTGACAATTATGGGCTTCACACTGTTTTTATGGAAAGAAGATACCTTGTGAACAGCGTTGATGCTGTCTGGATGTATTGGGACATCCAGGGTGTCTCTAATTTTCTAGATAAGTTCAGTCAAGTTCTCTTCCAAGTGGTATGGAATCCCATATATTTTCAGATTACTTGCTCTTGAGTAGGCTATTGTTTCAATTCTTCACCATTGTGTTTCAGATATGTTACTTCTCCAGAAAGGATGCAGTTATATGATTTTAAGTCTTGTACTGTGGTGTTGAGCACTATCAGTTCAGATTGGATTCTACCCACCTCAATACTAAAATAGTCAAATTTGTCACTGACAAACTGGACAGAAGTCTTTAGTTCGTTATACACTGACTGCTCACCAAGTTTGCTTAATATTGCATTGAATTTTATAGAAATAGAGTCTTGTAAATTTGAGTCAGATGGAACGCCAAGCTCAACTTAGAGTGACACCAAGTTGCAGGTCAAACATACCCAAATGGGTGAGTTGGCCGTGCGATTAGGGACGTGCGGCTGTGAGATTGCATCCGGGAGATAGTGGGTTCGAATCCCACTGTCGGCAGCCCTGAAGATGGTTTTCCATGGTTCCTATCCCATTGTCACCATAAAACCTGTGTCGGTGTGATGTAAAGCCACTAGCAAAAAAAAAAAAAAAAAATCCAAAGCTTATCCTTTTTTGGAAAGACTAAGCAGGTGATCTATTTCATGTTTAGTTGACCTCATAAATTCTTCCTTCATGTGAAACCACTTACGACACTTTTACACTTTAATCTTCATTACCAGTACTCATTCTTGGAGCACTTTGCACATCTATCTGTCATGTTGATCATTTCCAGTCGTACCTATGGTTGCACCTATGGTTGGATTATTTGCTTCATTGGGACATGCAAGCCTCCCCACCACACCAGAGTCACATGGTTCACAGGGGAGAAAGCAAATTACCATTTACTTTTTGTAATTTACTAGAGACAGAATGCTTTTGGCTAAAATTTGAATTTGCGTTAATGTAAAGAAATGAATACTGGATTAAAGTCACTATATATATTTATTTAATGAAGCCGAGCTTGCAGCCAAATTGCATTGGCCTTCATCAGGGCATGTGAAGTTCTGCCTCCGACAGTGAGCAAAGAAATTCAAAGGAACGTGGAAGTCAAGACCGTACTATCCACGGCCTACCCCACTAATTGGACTGAAGGATCATTGCACTGTGCAGTGGTGGTTGGGAGGGAAGTTACTGATTCACCGCCCTCTGTCGACAGTTTCTTGAGTGTGTCCCACTGTGCCATGGTGGTGTTATGCACGTATTTCTGCAGTACAGTTCTCCATGTATTTGAGAGCTTGAAGCCATCTTCCCTGTTGTTATTTGGGTGCAGATCTATCTCTATGACTTCCTTTACCAGTCGAGCATAGAAGTCTTTTAAAGGCGCAATGACCTCTGCCTGGTCAAAGAAGATTTCATGGTCTGTACTGTAGAAATGTTCTGCTATGGCAGACTGGCTTATGGCATTCTCCATGGAGGATGAAAGAGCGACATTCTTTACCGACCTGATGTGTTCTTTCACCCTGGTGCTGACAAGCCTTTTCGTCATGTCAATATGCGAGCATCCACAATCACATGGAACTTTATACACACCCAGTGTTTCAAGATGTGGTGTTTCTTTGAATGGTTGAAACAGGGCATTTGAGCTTCCGGTCTGTGGTGAAAACTGGTATTATATAGTACTTCCTAAGAATATGCCCTATATAAAATGACAAAAACTTTGCAAATTGGAATGTTATAAGGTTTTAAAGCAGAGTGTGTACAGCTGGATATAGCTTCTGCAGTCTCATGAGATTCTTCTATAAATCAATTAGTTGTTTTTACATATGCCACTGACACTTCTGTACCCATACCATAGAATGGGGTAATATTGATCAATTTAAACAGTTCTTGACTACATTTTTATGAAATGAACGATGACGTAAATATAGAAAAATTTGCCAAGAAGATGAAATTGATAATTTCATTTTTCAATAAAAGAAAATTGTGATCAGGTATTACTAAATCATTTATTAATTTTTCATTTTAAATGGTGTTGGACTTTTACTGGGTAACACCAATTGGTATTTTACATTTCTTAAAAGTTGCAGTTTTCAACAAACACAAAAATCAAAACCTTACTAATAAAACATAGTGTTTAAAAATTTTAAGTATAATTTAATAAGCCTGTACAAGCATTACAAAACAAGAATTAAAGCATATGAAAGAAACATTATGAGACATCTATTTCAAATCAATGTACCAGGTGTACACATATGTTTTTGTCAGTTTTTGTGATAACGAAAACACGTAATTTTCAAGGGAAATTCAATTTTTGTGTATTCAGAATATTGGCCATTGGCTTCTTCACACTTCGCCCATATTTCAGGTAAGTTATGAATACCATGCCAGAAAACTTGTCTTTTGCGACAAACCATATGTCAAGCCATTTTCCAACTTCCTCGAAATTGCTGAAGTGCTGCTCTGCGAGAGTGTGCCCCATTGATGCGAAGAGGTGATAGGTGGCGCCAGGTCGGGGAGTACGGCTGGTGCAAAAGAATGTCCCATCCAAGCGATTTCAAGGTGTCTTTCACTGGTTTTGCTGTGTGAGACAGCGCATTGTCATGTAACAAAATCACTTTGCCATCAATGCATGATTTAAATTAATAATTTGTTGGTGATACCGTTGTATCTAATACCGTTGTATTCTAATCGATGGAGCATGTTCAACATATGTTTCTACCAGCAAACGATGACTTTCCACAGCCTTTTTCTTTTGATTAAATAAGCAAAGCAATGCATGCCGCAAATGTTCTTTTTCAGGCACAAATGTCAACATGATCACCGAAAGATACAACACAGATGCTAGTGTTTGGCAGACTCAACTTCTGTGTGTTGGTAGGTTAATGTCAAATGAACAAACTGACATACGTGTCAAATTCATTCGCTGCATACAGTTTGTTGGCACCATCTCTTAGTGAAACCAGAAAAGGCTTATGTATACACCTGGTACAGAATTTCCCAAAGTTATCATAGATATTTCCTGAAAATACCCATACAATATCACCAACATCTGGATTTGGTGGAAGCACAAAGTTTGCTGTTTCACTATGCTCCATCCTTTTTCTAAGGAAACTTACTTCATATTCTGTTCAGAATAACACCTTCAGAAATTTTCCAGCAAAGTTCTCTTTGTTGGAAATTTCACAATTACAAAATCACAAACTAATGGGAACTGACTTTCCTCTTCTTTCTCACTCATACCAGCTTCCCTGGTTTTATTTATAAGAGCACTCACAACTTTTAATCAACATCTGTTGAATCTGGGATTTGTTCCAATACCTTTTGTGAACAGAAAGGATGAATCCCAGATATACGTACTGAACTCAGAGATGGTATTCGATGACAACTTTAGACCTGAAATGTTTTCTTAAGCAGTCCTGGAAATTCAGACATGAAGAACACCTCTGTTTGTTCTCTTCCATTCATCCAAGACATTCTTTCATACCCTTTTCAATAGTCTAAATAATGCTACATCAAGCAGCAGACAAGTGTGGGTAGAAATTGCCTGAATGAGTACAAACCAAATTTGTAAGCCTCACAAAGGCTTATCACATGCAAGGAAATGCAGGAAAATGTGCCTAGATAAGTTGTCCCCGATCATAACTTTATGACTTACCAGTTTCTTTGCAAGGGGTAACATTTCTATAAACAAAATTTCAAACACATCTATATTGAACCAGCCACTGGCATTTTGATTGTATCCAGCCAGCTCTGTAAACCATATAGGGTGGAAGTATTTTCCCATCAACTGAGGTAGCTATTCGATGTTTGAAGTGTCCAGAATACCTTCAGGATGTTTGGCTCCTTGATTCACAACAACGTTAACCTGTCGAAAATCATCGAAAAAATCTGTCTCATCGTAGTTGATGATGTTGGAGGAGACATCTTTCAGAGTCTCATTTAGATTATCAAAACAATCTTGTACCACACATCTAGTTACAGCTGCACAGGCTCTCTTTATGTTTTCTACGAAACTTATGGATAGCTGGTGATGTCTAGACAATAATGAATGGAACCGTTCAATTTCAGGATGGTTTTCTTTAAACCTCTTTACCATTCTTCCTGAGCAATTTAAATACCCCTGTACAACATTGCATACTTCATGACCTTTTAGTGGGAACCACATTGTGCACACTTCAATAACCCCACAACAAGATCTTTTTCTTAACTTGAATTCAAAATTATTGGGGACCTTGGTTTCAGCTTGTATTTATTTCACATTTTACCATTCAACATCATGTACAGCACACCTTAAACTTTTGATGTTTAATGCCTAGAAAGTTTACCACTTCTCACTGCAGCTATAGCATTAGCCATGTACTCTGGTTTGTATCTATACCTTCCCATTGGTCCTGGTAGCTTCTGGCAGATTCTGCCCATAATCAGTGTTACCATATGAAATTTCTGCTATTAATTATTATGCTTATTAAAATGCTAGTACAAGTATTACACATATATCTGAAAATTCCTTGTTGCAAATGTGTTTAGAATATATAACTAGCATGATTTACCTTCCATAGCCAGCTACTTTACTGTGCAACAGAAGTTTGCCTGTTGGCTGAGAATGATTTGTTTCTGATGATTACTATTTTAATTTTTACTGTGCAACTGCTCCAAGATATTCAGTTTCATACTAATAGTTTGGAATGGTCAAGCAATTAAGTAATGTACTGAGATAGTTCCTGCTTACTTGGTAATAATGCCTGTGTAACAACATTTTTTATTGGAACATGTTAGTAATAACTGTTACCATACTATATCAGTGTTACCCCATTTTACAGTACTGGATAGAATATTCTGTTTCTTTCATTCAATGTGTCTGTACATACAGAGGATATAAGTGCATTATTGATACCTGTAATGACCTGATCTATGTCATATTGGCCTAATATGTTTTTCACTTAAAGCCTCAGCTTTCCTTCTACCACAAAGCAATATTTATAGCTACCAGTATTTTGGGATCCTCAAATAGATACTGGGCCAATTTGTTCAGTTTTGCAATTTGCTGTACTGTGCATTGATGCAGATAGGTCTTATGGCGATGATGGGATAGGAAAGAAAATGACTGTGGCTTTAATTGAGGTACAGCATTTGCCTGGTGTGAACATGGGAAACTACAGAAAACCATCTTCAGGGCTGCTGACAGTGGATTTCGAATCCACTATCTCTCAAATGCAAGCTGACAACTACATGATGCAAACCATACAGCCACTCGCTCGGTGCCAAATTGTTCCCACAGTCCAAACGTTGTAGGACTGGTTATGTTTTACACAGTGATATACGTGAAGTTCTGCCAATGCAACCTGTAAATAAATTATTTTCATTAGAAAAGGATCAAGTAGATTATATAGGAAGAGGACTTGATAAGATTCCTAGCACTAAATAACTACACAAGGAAAATACCAAAAGAAATCACGATACCGAAATCATAGTTTTACATACTTTTTTCTTCTGAGGTATTTTTTTCTTATGAAGAAATTCTTTATTGATCCTGTATCAGCATTTACACCAACTTTGTTGCATTTTAAGATCTGCTCCAATGTTGTGTTGCAACACATCTGTTCAACCACCACTGAGCAATTGAAAATTCTTTCTTGCACTATCTATACTGTGCTTTGTGTTTATTTTCACTTTTTCCTAGCCACTCACTTAAATCATCCTCTGACAACTACCATTCCCAAAACATGCAAAATCATTTCAATTTATTTGTACCACGCATTTCTGCTTGGCATTTACTACTCATAATTATAGAAGTAATATTATGATATCCAAATATTATAATGTGAACTCCACAAATACTACAATGAAACTGACTGACAATGTTCCCTTTAACACATTTATTAGGTGATATCCAATCCACATAGCTGACGATCAGACATATTTCAATTAGAAGTAATGAAACGTTCAGATTAAATCACCTATTCTCATTGTTATAAAAATACAATGCTTATTGGAATTTTCAGGTTTATGCATAGAACAGATGTGGTTTATCACCTTGAAAAGTCTCAACAGTGCATGTTTCAGTACATCTTCCATTAAACCATCATCATCATCATCATCATCATCATCATCATCATCATCATCATCATCATCATCAATCACCACTGATCTGCATTTAGGTGGCGAATTCCATATCAGTTGTTTACCTAGTTTCTTCTTAACCTACGAGAGGTCGCTATATGACATTTTCTCTTACATTATTTTGTATTGTGCGTTTACTTCTCATTGATGCAGGAAGGTGACTGTTCCCTCTTCTAGATGAGTTGATAACTGTCGTGAGTAAGGCAATTCACATTTGAAGGGTAAGCATCCCCTCCTCTAGTCGGAACAAAGATTCGTATGAGTTTGTGCGTTCTGTGTAAGAGGTTCTCTCATTGTGCGACCAGTGGCACTGGTGTTATGTTGAAGTCGAGAGGGAAACTTTATCCTGTTGTAGGCATTAGTATTTGACTTAAGTTACATGCAAAACGTTCTCCATTTGCAGTTATTGATAAATGAGTCTTCAAAAATTATGAGTCGAGCAAGAATGCTGGGTAATAAGCGCTATTACAAACTCCAGCTAACTCAAATGTTAGAGAGAAGACCTATTGTACTTTATTCTTGCATTTGTATTGCGTCTGTCAGAAAGTTCTATATTAATAACAATGTTATTGTTTTTACGTCCCAATAACAATTTTTTACGTTTTTTGCCGATGCTGAGGTGCCAGAATTTTGTCCCACAGGAGTTCTTTTGGTAAATCTATGGCTGATGTATTTTTGAGCACCTTCATATACCACTGGACTGAGACAGAATCGAACCTGCCAACTTGGGCTCAGAGAGCCAGCGCCTTAACCGCCTGAGAAATTCAGCCCGGCACTCTTGTGAATAATGTGCACTGTCATGTGACTGAACTAATCACTAATTTCCATTGAGTAGTAATTTGTTTCTGTAATATAGGCTAATCATTTAATTTTTTTTTAAATCCTAACTGTATAACGCAGACTTTGCACCTCGTTTCAGTAATTCATTTCACTCTTACGCCCCGCAAAATTGTGGAAGATAGATTTCTTTTAAATGAAGTTTAATGTGAGAGAAAGTCTCATGTGTGATCACTCATGTTGCAATATGGCTAGCAACCACTCGTGGGTTAAATAATTTAAAAGAATTTGGATATTTAGTGAACATCTCCCTTGGTAAATTATTCCAATCCCTAACTCCTTTCCTATAACTGAATATTTGCCCCCAACTTGTCCTCCTGAATTCCACCTTTACCTTCATTTGTGATCTTACTTACTTTTAAAAACACTATTCATGTTTATTTGTTTACTAATGTCATTCCACACTGTCTCTCCAAAGACAACTCGTCTGCTTTCTCCCAAGTCTTCCCTGCCCAAAGTTTGCAACTTTTCTATAACACTACTTTTTCATCGGAAATTACCCAGAGCAAATCTGCTGCTTTTCTTTGGAATATTTCCAATTCTCAGATCAAGTAGTCCTGGCGAGGGTCCCATACACTGGAACCATACACTAATTGTGGTTTTTACCCCAGACTTATATGCCCTCTTCTATATATCCTTTCATCTTCTTCTTCTGCTTCTTCTTAGTGAAATGAAAATCCACAGCTTGTTTCCAGCCATTTGACTGGGTCAGGAATGGAATGAAGCCCCCATCTAGTGGTGAGTATAGGAATTGTGCTGGCTGCTGAAGCCTGTCGCACTCCTCTGGGGCAGTGATTAAGGAATGACAGATGAAATTATATTGATTGGAGAGTATTGCTGGAATGAAATATGACAGGGAAAACCAGAGTACCGGAGAAAAACATGTCCTGCCTCTGCTTTGTCCAGCACAAATCTCACATGGAGTGACCAGGATTTGAACCATGGAACCCAGCGGTGAGAGGCCGGGGCGCTGCCACCTGAGCTATGGAGGCTCCCTTCTTCTTTTTAGTACAACCCCTAAATACCCTCATAAGCATACAAAGAGATCTGTAACCTTTACTTACAATCCCGTTTATATGATTTTTCTTTCATTATATTAACCCATAGGTACTTGCAATAAACCCTATGAGGCACTTTCATTCCATCAATGGAGTAATTAAAATGAGAGGACTTTTCCTTGGTGAAACTCACAACCTGAATTTTCAGACCATTTAATATCATACCATTACTTGCCATCAATCTCACATTCTTTAATTGTATTGTTTAAATATTTAAGAAAACATAAAGGTCCAATAATAGTGCCTTGAGGAACTCCCATCTTAATGATTACAGGATCAGATACTCTGACTCTCTTAGTGCTAATTTTTTATTTTTTTATTTAGCCACCAATTCTGTCACTCTTTTGTCTAGTCAAATTGCACTCATTTTTATCAGTAGTCTCCCATGACCTACCCTATCAATAGCAATAAAGTCCATTTAACCTCCTGAGTCTAAAATATCTGCCATGCCTTGTTGGAATCATGTAAGCTCAGCTTCAGAGGAATAACTTTTCCTAAATCCAAACTGCCCTCTGTCAAACCAGTTCTTAATTTTGCAAACATGTCTAATATAATCAGACTAAAAAGTCCCAAAGCATGCATGTAAATGAAGGCAAATTTCAGTATCCTTTCCCGAATAGAATTTGAGGTGAAATACAAATTTCATTTATTCTTGATTACTGAACAATTTGCATCCCATGACAGACAGACAGACAGACAGACAGACAGACAGACAGACAGACAGACAGGCAGACAGGCAGACAGACAGACAGACAGACAGACAGACAGACAGACTCACTCACTCACTCACTCACTGACTTTTTCTTAAATGATTTTAACTTGGGAATTTATTGAACATTTCCCTTAATAAATTACTCCAATCCCTAATTCCCCAGCAAATAAATTATTTTAATCAGAAAAAGATTGAGTAGGTTATATAGAAAAATGTGGGATGTCGTGCACCTTGGCAGTTGGATCACAGCATGGTCCCATTATATTTCTTTTTTACATTTTTTTTAATAAATGAAAATCACTTTGAAGTGTATCATGAAACTTCAAGTCCTTTCTAGACCCATAATGTACTACACTGGTTTTCCTTGATGTAACAACTGTTACTTGTTGAACATTTGAATTGGGCTGAGTGGCTCAGACAGTTAAGGCACTGGCTTTCTGAGCCCAAGTTGGCAGGTTCGATCTGGTATCAACATAACATATCAAAGAACTTTTCCACTCTATATTACAACATTCCACTTAAAATATCTCAAGTCCTGGCAATGTTATTACAGTATTACCAAGGTTCTTTGATATGTTACCGGTATGTTGATATTGTATAATTGGCTAATGAAGGGATTGGAAAATCCTGAAACATGTACTAAAATAAATATGTGAATAATAATTAATTGTTATGTATGTGAGTACTGATAAGGTGGACCATTATAATATACAAGTGTACCAAGTTTGGTTGAAATTGCTCCAGTGGTTTAGGAGATGTAATACATAAATATCCACATACAATGACATTGATGTATATAGATCAATAGATAGATTACATAGACTCGCCTTTGCTCGTTGGGAACCCCCAGTTGCTCTTCGTTAGGAGTGGGTAATAACTCGTGTCATTGCACTCTTGATATTCTATATATTTCACAGTTTCTTAAATATTTTACACATCTAAGAGAGCTACATTCTTCAAACTGGGCAGACCTATCAAAGTTGGTCCTATATATTGAAAGTACGTCTCGATCACGGCATGTTGGATTGCTGTTTTCAAATAACAGCCACGGTCATTCATGAAGCTCCTAGCAAGGGATGGGTTCTTTATAAACCATGGTGACATGTTCCCATCCTCCTATATACAGCATTTCTTAACAGACTATCAGGATATAGTGTAAGCTGCTGTCGCCTAGCAACAATTTCTCCATCAAATCGATTCAATCTTGGTGTGGCTTTGCAATTTAATAAAATTACATAAAATTACTCATAATAATAAAACAACCTATCTGATTTCATTCAAACCACTTCATAATCTCTCTCAGATGTAATAAGAACAAACCTGAAAATTTCAGAAAAATCAGTCCAGTAGTTTTGAGTCTATTAATTACAAATATACCAACATCAAATTTTATATATATAGATAATAAAAATTAAGATATTGCCCATTGAAAGACAAGGGCCATGAAGAGCATGAAAATGAAGGACTCCCTAGCCCTTGAATGCTCTAATACTGTCGGGGTCAGAAAAGAACAAGAGTTCACCAAGGGAGGTCGGACAGGATAGGTGAAAGTGAGGAGCCTGGCACAAGTATGTGGAAGCAATGCCAGGACTCAGTTAAGGGCCTTGCCAACCCACACTCCAAGTTCAGAGCCCCTGGAGCCCCTTTCAGTCACCTCTTATGACAGGCAGGTGATACTGTGGGTGTTATTCTACCGCCCACCCACAGGGGACCCGTCGAAGGAAGTCCAGTGTTTTTGTGACAGGGATTGGCCTCAACACTCCTATAAAGTGACGACAGTCAAACTGCACAGTTTTCTTATTTTCACAGAATGTGTCAGCCCTGTGGCCTAAAATGATAAGGGGTCTATTGGTGACAATAGGAAAGTTGTCTTCATCATAGCCGGCCAAAAGCAACACAGAAAATGGTCAAATTTCACAGAGTTACATGGTTTTGGTTTTAATTCTTCTGCATAAGTAGGTACACTTAGTGCAGGCTGGTTGGATGCTGGCAATCGATCTTCTGTCTCTGCTACTTCACGCATTGTTTCACATCATTTTTTCCATGGTTTTTCTCATTCTTAAACATACATTCCAGGTATCATAGTGCTACTGTGCTGTCCCCAACACCCCTACAACTCATTTACAACACACACAACAAAACTATCCTTCACCACAATAAAATACAGTTTCCCATACATGACAGATGCCACCCATCCTCATTGAATGGTCTGCCTTACAAGGGCTGCTGTTATTATTATTATTATTATTATTATTATTATTATTATTATTATTATTATTATTAATATTGTTATTATTTGTTTTGTTTCCGAATTAGGCCACCTATGGACTGCATCTTGCGATCCAAGTTCATATCTCGGTGGGACCTCCACCCTTTGGGAGTGGCAAACCCATTGTAATAAAAGCCTATATGATGACAAGTGTACTGAAGCCTCAGAAAATGCTAGGGCATTCCCCATAAGTGATGTGCAAAATGCTAGGGCGTTCCCCACAAGCGACGTGCAACTCTTGTGATGTGGGGAGAAATGTGAGAAACGGGCAACCAGCAACCAAATACATCAGGATAGCAACCACCAATGTAGTGACACTAACAATGAGAGTGGAAGAAATTGTAGATTTTATGGTTGCTGGGAATCAGTGAGACCAAATGGAAAGGAAAAGGTGAGATGGGTGGTGGTTGTGGTGATGATTTTTGTTTTAAGAGGAAGTACAAAGCGGTAATCATCCTCTCTAAACGAATTAGTGGAAAAGGAATTGAAAATAAAAACAAAATTATTTATTCAACGATGAAATTTGGAAACGCAGTACAAAATAAAACAAATATTTATTGAATTATGCCAAAAAATTGCTAACGAATCAAAAGGGAACGTGTGTTCCCTGAGTAACAGTACACTTGTAATTTATATACCCTCGATTAATTCAATATCACACATAAAGCAGATGACAAGATCAGCAGTAGTTGCATCATTGGCTAGTATATGTGTTCAAGTGTTTCCTGCAGGCCAAGGCTCTGTCTTAGGCCAGAGAGATTGGCACATTGTGTGGAGATGTGGGCCACGGTGAAGTCAGCACCACAAGAACACATTGGGGGTCTTCCCTCTTTAGGAGATAAGAGTGCGTAGATTGTAAATGACCTATCCTCAGGTACACAAAACTATGGACTCTCTCCGTGAAGGTTGGAGAGAGGACCACCACAGGGTAGTTATCTTCTTGATTGCTCTAAGCTTGTTGGGAGTTTGGATAGCTAGCCACTCCGATTCCCAGAACGCCAAGACGGTTTGACATATCTGAGAACAAATATACTTAGCAGGTACATTGAAAAGTCTTGGAGGTAAAAGTACCGCTTCCTTTGCAGCTTCATCAGCAAGTTCGTTTACCGAAATCCCAACATGGCTTGGAAGCCACGCGAAAGTGATTCTGGTGCCAGCATCACTTAACCTGGCTAGAAGGTCATGAATCTGCTGCACCAGTGGGTGTTGCGAGTAACAGGTTTCAATAGACTGCAGAGAACCTTAACGAATCGGTACACATAAGAAAGTGGCTTCTTTCGTCACCCAGTGCAAACTGCAGAGCTTCTAAGATATCGTAACGTTCTGCAGTATACACGCTACATACACTAGGAAGAGAGATCTTCATGCTCATGTTATCGGTGATGAAAGAGCAACCAACATTCTCTCCAATCTTTAGCCATCTGTAAAGATATGTCTTGTGGCCGGATATTGGTGAACGAAGTCCTGGAAATACCTCCAATAAACGGAGGAATCCGTGTTCACCTTGGGTCCATGGAGTAGATCTAGACGTATATCTGGTCGCAGAACCAACCACGGAGGTACCTCGCTAAAAGTTTGTTCAAGACAACCACCGATATCGATATTCAAATCACAACACAGGCTATCAATTCGAAACCCAACCGGCGTGTGACATTCGGCCGGTTTTGGTACCTCTGGTGGTATTGGGTACTAAAGATGCATTAATAGCTTGGATGTAGCAGCATTTCACGAATTTTTGCAGCGTATGTGAGGAGTAACTGCTGCTTCCTTATCCATAAAGGTGGAACTCCCGCTTCAGGGAGTAGGCTGGGAATGGGGCTAGTACGGAAAGCTCCCGTTGCCAGCCTAATTCCACTATGGTGAATACTGTCTACACTTCCATAGTCAATTCGGGAGAGGACCGTTGCCGTGTAAAATCATAGCAGCACCGCACGGTCAACCCCCCCCCCCCCCGAAGTGACGCTGAGAAACTTAAGTATGTTAAGTCTCTTCATAGAGGCAACCTTCAACAGATGGATGTGGGGCTGCCACGTTAGTCTCTTATCAAAATGGAGACCCAGGAATCTGCAGGTGTCTACCATTGGTAAGACACTGTTTCACAAGTGGAGCTCTGGTTCAGGATGCAGAAGCCGCCATTGACAGAAGTGTACAACTGAGGTTTTCACCGTTGAAAATTGAAAACCATGTTGCAGGGCCCATCTGTCGAGTCAGTTAATAGATTGCTGTAGCTGTCTCTCAGCAAACGCCACCCTTCCGGAGTTGTAATATAGAGCTAAGTCGTCTACATACAGTGATGGAACGACTGCGGGCCCAGCAGCGACACCTGTGCAGTTGATGGCGATTGCGAACAGCATGACATTCAGTACCGATCCCTGAGGTACTCCATTTTCCTGAATGCAATATTGAGAAAATGCATTCCTTTCTCAGAGTCAAAAGAGCCAGAGGGACATGAAGTTCTCAATAAACGTAGGCAAATTTCCTTGAAATCCCCTTTGGTGTAGTATGGAGAGAATTCCATATCACCAGGTAGTATTGTAAGCTTTCTCCAGGTCAAAAAACATGGTGACTAGGTGTTCCTTCCGGAGAAAGACTTCCTGAATGGCGCTCTGAGGAAACTAAAGGAAGGATACACCTTATACTTTAGCAGAGGAAGAGAAGCCAAGAATGGTGTAGGTCTCATAATGAGAAAAAACCTAAAGGAATACCAAGAATTGGTGGAAAACATAAATGACAGGTTCACTGAGGTCAGATTGAGACATGAAACTGGGGTTACAGATATAATTCAAGGGTATGCTCCACAAGCAGGAAATACAGATATGTATCTAGAGGAATACATTGAATATCTGGAAGGCCATACACAGGACAAACAAGTTGTGATCATAGGAGACATGAATGCCCAAGTAGGTCATGAAAGAAAAGGAGATGAAGAGATTTATAGGTCAATTTGGATGTGGGAAGAGAAACAAGGCTGGAGATAATTTGGTAGACTTTTGTAGAAGAAATGAGCTGATCATTGGTAACACGTGGTTTCAAAAGAAAAACAGAAGATAACAAGATATAGTTGAGATAACAAAATCAAAACTCTGATAGATTACATTTTGGTTGAGAAAGGTAACAGGAAAATGTTGGTAGATGTAGCAGCCCTCCCAAGTCAATCTCTCAAAGGAGATCACAGAGTTGTGATAGCTAAGTTAAAGATGGGAAAGATATAAAATGTGACTGAGATTGGGTAGAGAAAGCTAAGGGTGTGGAAATTTCAGGAGAATGAAATAAATGAACAGTTCCAGACACACATTAAAACAAGTATACCGTACCTAAGGAAGACATCGGAAGGGTTGAAGAAGAATGGGCATACTTTAAAACAGTCGTGGTGGAGTCTGCAGAAAAGACCTGTGGAAGAGTATCAGGAAGGAAGAAAGATCAAGAAACGCCCTGGTGGAATGACAGGGTAAAAGATATAGTTAAAAGGAAGAAACAAGCTTGGAAAAGATGGCTGAGAAACAGAACAACAGAATGCAAAACAGAATACAGGCACTGCAAGAAGGAGTGCTCCACGGTGGTTCAAGAAGAGAAAAAGAAATGCTGGCAAAAATGCACTGATTCTCTGCAAGAAGATACAACCAGAAGCAAAAGGATCTTATTCCAGTGGGTTAAAAAGAAAAAAAAAAAAGAAAAGGTGAAGGTGCTAACTTCATTAAAGAAGAATAGGAGGAAGTGATGACACAGAAGCAGAAGTGGGAAAAATACTTTGAACAGCTTTACAATGTGCAAAATACCTTGGTACAAGGAGAAATCAAAGAACCAGATTTAGTGCAGATGGAAGATAAGGAAAACGAGTTGTCCATGGCAGAGATTGAGTGGGCCACTAAAAGAACAAAACGAGGCAAGGCAGCTGGAATTGAGGAGGTCATCATAGAAATGATAATAGCAGCAGGTCTTCAGAGTGATATAGAGAGAAAAGAATGTTCCAAAAGAGTGGACAAAAGGGGTCATTATACCAAATTTTTTCAAGAGAGGAGACAGGAAGCAATGTGAAAATTACAGAGGAGTGACACTGATACCTCATACAGCTAAGATCCTTGAAAGAATCTTGGATAAATGAATAAGAGACAGAGTAGGGAAAATTGGCAACATCAGTATGGATTCAGAAGAGGCAGGTCCACATTTGACCCAATATTTACATTGCATCAAATAATGGAAAGGTATTGGGAATATGGAAAGGACATGGTAGTAATTTTTCTTGATATTGAAAACGCATATGACAGTATCCCAAGGAATTTGGTATGAAAAACATTGACAGAGGCACAGATTGGGAATGAAACAATGCAGATGGTAATAGCACTGTATCAAAATTGTAAAAGCTGTGTTAGAACCAAAGTGGTGGTGGTGGTGGTGATGATGATGATGATGATGATGATGATGATGATGATGATGATGATGATGATGCTTGTTGTTTGAAGGGGCCTAACATCGAAGGTCATCAGCCCCTGGAACCAAAGTGGGTCAAACTGAATAGTTCAGAGTTGAGACAGGCTCAAGACATGGAAGTGTATTGTCTCCCTTACTCTTCATTATCATCATGGATAGAATTCTATATAATATCAAGGAGAAGATGATGGGTGAGCAAGTAAAGTCTATGTTCTTTGTTGATGACATTGTAGTTTGGGGAGATAATGAAGAGGAAGTACAGACACAAGTTGATTTATGGAATGAGGAGATAAGAAATTTTGGAATGGAGATTAGTACTGTGAAAAGCAAGACTTTGATCATGATGAGAGGTAATAGAAAATCGATGGAAGTGATAAAAATAGGAAATGAACCTCTTGAAGTAGTGAAAAATGTTCAATATTTGGGCGGCGTGATGTCACAAGATGGAAATTTGGATGGAGAAATTGATTTAAGAATACAGGAGTCTGCAAGTTTCTACCAACTGTGAGAAGCATTGTATGAAACAAAGATGTGCCAATTAAGTGCCCTTTTATAAACCTCTACTGACCTATGCTTCAGCAGCCTGGACGTTGACTAAGCAGAACCAAAGTAAGATACAAGCAGCTGAAATGAGGTTCTTGAGGAGCATACAGGGAAAGACAGGATGAGATAGAATATGAAATGAGGAAATGAGGAGAAGTGTGGGAGTGTGTAAACTTCAAGAAGAGATTGATACAGCAAAGCTAAAATGGTTTGGACACATGATGAGAATGCCAGGAGAGAGAATACCAAAGAGAACATTCATAGATACAGAGACTGGAAAGAGGCCTAGGGGACGGCCTAGAATGAGATGGACCGAGCTTGATAGCTGCAGTCGCTTAAGTGCGGCCAGTATCCAGTATTAAGGACATAGTGGGTTTGAACCCCACTGTCGGCAGCCCTGAAGATGGTTTTTCGTGGTTTCCCTTTTTCACACCAGGCAAACGCTGGGACTGTACCTTAATTATGGCCATGGCCACTTCCTTCCCAGTCCTAGCCCTTTCCTGTCTCATTGTCGCCATAAGACCTATCTGTGTCAGTGCGACGTAAAGCCAATAGCAAAAAAGAAGAAAAAAAAAAAAAAGAGATGGAGGAGCTCTGTTGTAGACTGTATTGCAAATATCAATCAATCAATCAATACTGATCTGCATTTAGGGCAGTCGCCCAGGTGGCAGATTCCCTATCTGTTGCTTTCCTAGCCTTTTCCTAAATGATTTCAAAGAAATTATAAATTTATTGAACGTCTCCCTTGGTAAGTTATTCCAATCCCTAACTCCCCTTCCTATAAATGAATATTTGCCGCAGTTTGTCCTCTTGAATTCCAACTTTATCTTCATATTGTGATCTTTCCTACTTTTATAAACGCCATTCAAACTTATTCGTTTACTAATGCCATTCAACGCCATCTCTCCGTTGACAGCTCGGTATATACCACTTAGTCGAGCAGCTCTTCTTCTTTCTCTCAATTCTTCCCAACCCAAACTTTGCAACATTTTTGTAACGCTACTCTTTTGTCGGAAATCCCCCAGAACAAATTGAGCTGCTTTTCTTTGAATTTTTTCCAGTTCTTGAATCAGGTAATCCTTGTGAGGGTCCCATACACTGGAACCATACTCTAGTTGGGGTCTTACCAGAGACTTATATGCCCTCTCCTTTACATCCTTACTACAACCCCTAAACACCCTCATAACCATGTGCAGAGATCTGTACCCTTTATTTACAATCATATTTATGTGATTACCCCAATGAAGATCTTTCCTTATATTAACACCTAGATACTTACAATGATCCCCAAAAGGAACTTTCACCCCATCAACGCAGTAATTAAAACTGAAAGGACTTTTCCTATTTGTGAAACTCACAACCTGACTTTTAACCCTGTTTATCAACATACCATTGCCTGCTGTCCATCTCACAACATTTTCGAGGTCACATTGCAGTTGCTCACAATCTTGTAACTTATTTATCACTCTATAGAGAATAACATCATCCGCAAAAAGCCTTACCTCTGATTCCACTCCTTTACTCATATAATTTATATATATAAGAAAACATAAAGGTCCGATAATACTGCCTTGAGGAATTCCCCTCTTAATTATTACAGGGTCAGATAATTCCTCAAGGCAGTATTATTGGACCTTTATGTTTTCTTATATATATATATATATATATATATATATATATAAATGATATGAGTAAAGGAGTAAATAGAGGAGTCAATAGCAATGAAGTACTAGAAGAGGAATGGTGGAAAGATCGAGTAAGGTGGAGGGCTTTGGTACACTATCCTACCCAGAGAGAATCTGAAAAAGGGAATGGATGAGGAAGAAGAAGATGGACTGCATAGAACTTAAAGCTTCTTGGCCTTTCTTCTTTTCTCTTCCCAAAACCTCTTGATTCTTTTGCTTCTCATCTTTCTCTCCTCTTCATAAATGATCCATTTGGGTATCCTTTCTTAGTGGCTTCTCTTCAAATGGTTTTAGACCATCGATTCTTCTGAACTCTCTTCTATTGTAGATCATCTCTAGTGCAATTCCAACTTCTTCCACATCCCTCTTGACCTCTTATAACCACTTGGAATTGGCCTTTAATTCCTTGATGTATCTGAAGATCTTATTTTGTCAGTCATTTGTCATCCATTCTTACTAGCTGTCCATAGAATTTCAGATTTTGTGCCCGCATTGTGTCCATGATCTTTTCAAAGTAGTTGTATAGATCCTCATTTCTCCTTTTCTTCCACGTTCCATCAGTAGTCTTCTGACGTCCCTGAATTTTCCTCAGTATCTTCCTTTCCTTCTTCACAAGTTCTTGCAGCTCCCCTTTTCTTAATTTAAGATAAGACACTCTGAAGCATACAATCCTTCCAGTTTTATTACTGAGTTATGTCAGATTTTGGCCTTGTAAGAATATTGCCCGTTTGTTATGCCTGTGTGTTAGCTTTAGGCCAGATCTAATTTTCTGGCTTCAAGAGTAAAATATGATATAACAATGTTAAAAGTGTAATTAGCAGTCCATAAAATGAAAATAGGGAAGGCACCAGGGATGGATGAAATTAGTGTGGAAACGACGAAGGCTTCTGGTCGTGATGGACTACAATGGATGTACAGATTGCTCAAGTGCATATGGAAGCAGAAACATGTGCCAGAAGACTTTGGAAATGGAATAATAATACCAGTCTTTAAGAAGGGGGGCACAAAAGTGTGTGATAAACTATACAGTGGCAAGAATACCAGAAAGGATATTAGAGAGGAAAGGTAGAACGAGAGTTGCAAGAGGAACAGTATGGCTTTAGAAGTGGAAGATCTACAGTGGACCCAATCCTCAGCATGAGGCAATTAATGGAAAGAAATAAAATTGGGAATGTGGAAAGGATCTGGTCATGACATTCATTGATCTAATAAAGGCATACAATAATGTCCCAGGGAGAAGGTTTCAGAAAATGGTGTAAGCAATGTACCATAACTGTGTCAGCAGCATACAGACTCTAGTTAAGATGGAATGGTTTAGAAATGAAACGAGACTAAGACAGGGGAGCGTGCTGTCATCTCTTTTGTTTCTAATGGTTATGGATGAAATTGTAAAGGAGACAAAAGAAGCACATGGGAATATGGAGAGGAAGTTATTACTATTTGCAGATGATAGTGTGGGCTGGGGAATGAACAGCAAAGAGGTACAAGAACAACTTGATGTACTGAACAAGAATATTGATAAGTATGATATGAAAATTAGCACAGAGAAAATCAAAACTATGGTAATATCAAGAGGAGAAAGACAAGGGAAAATTGTTGGTCAAAGCCTTGAAATTGTTGACAGTTTCAAATACTAAAGCAATGAACTGATGCAGAATGCAAGGCTGAACATGAAGATCAGCAAGATGGAGCAACAAAGCAATGCATTTTACAAGAGTGTATGAAACCTTGTCTGGAATAAGGAAGTACCAAGGAAGTGTAAAGAGATAATGTACAAAATGAACCCATATTGACTTATGCAGCTGAGACCTGGGCAGTGACAGGTAGGGAGGAGAGAAGATTTCAGGCTAGGGAAATGAAAAACCAAGAAGTAGGATAGGAAAGACAAAGAAAGATATATTGAGAAATGAAGATGTGAGAAAGGAGGTTGGAATGAAAAACCTAAATGAGAGAATTGATAGGAGTAAACTAAGATGGCTTGGACATGTAAAGAGGATGGAGGAGAAAATAATGCAAAACAGATAATGGAGATGAAGCTTGAAGGAAAGAAAGTGAGAGGGGGACCTAGAACAAGGTGGATCGATTCAATAAAGAGGAGTGCAAGATGAAGAAACATGGATTGGGACAAAATGGTGGATGAGGAATGGTAGAAGGAGAGAGGAAGGTGGAGAAGTGCCATAAATGCCCGACCTGGCAAGAGCTGGATAAGGAAAAGGAAGAGGAAGAGGATGATGATGTTGATGAATGTATCTGTCTTAATACTTTCTGCTTGCCCACCTGAAAGGATCCTTCAGAACACTGGGACAAATGATTGTTTTAATATTCTTCCAAAAAATCTGAGACTGGTATAGCATTCCTGTGATACTTATACAACCCATAAACTCCATCTAGATACAAAAATTACTTCCCTTGTCTCCATTTGTACTGCATCTACTCTCAAAATTGGCCAATAACCCAAATAAATTAAACTGAACACCAGATACAGCTTTTACCAGTCTTACTATTCATTGATTATGTGACTGATTTTCCTTAAGAATGCTAATATGTAGGCTATTTATCCCATAACTGAAGAAACAGGGTTCCATACCTGAAAGCAACACATTATTGGTAAAAGAAAGAGAAGGACCATGACAGATATTAAAATGAAGGATGTTTTATATATCCACATACATACCTCATGGTCTAGGGATAGCGAACCTGCCTCTTACCCAGAGGTCTCACGTTCAGTTTCCAGCTAGGTCAAAGATTTTTACCTGGAACTGATGGCTGATTCAAGGTCTACTCAGTCTACATGAGAACAATTGAGGAGC
The DNA here is from genome assembly GCF_040414725.1 of Anabrus simplex. Taxonomy (NCBI): domain Eukaryota; kingdom Metazoa; phylum Arthropoda; class Insecta; order Orthoptera; family Tettigoniidae; genus Anabrus; species Anabrus simplex. The sequence goes on along the minus strand of NC_090265.1, from coordinate 1,144,711,764 downwards.
TATCAATCCTCAGGTTCAGTTCCCAACTAGGTCAAGGACTTTTACTAGGAATTGATGGCTGATTGAAGGTCCTTTCAGGCCACATGAGAACAATTGAGAAGCTATCAATCAACTTCAGTGACACTGATCTCTTGCCTATGTGGCAGATTTGCTATCAATTGCTTACCGAGTGTTAAATGATTTCAAAGAATTTGGAAATATATTGAACATCTGTCTAGGTAAATTATACCAATCCCTAATTCCTCATCCTGTAAATTAATATTTGCCCTTATTTGTCCTCTTGAATTCCAGCTCTATCTTCATAATCTTTCCTACTTTTAAAACACTACTCAAACTACACACTACACACCCAGTACCAGAGCCATCAGAATCAACCAATGAAGGAAAAAATCCCTGAGCCAGCCAGGACTTAAACCCGGGACCCCTTAAACGAAAGGCCAACACACTAACCATTTATCCATGGAAGCAGACGTTGCTAAATTAGAGAATAAAACTAATTATCATAATCAAGAACTTACATTGGCCCTTCCTCTGATGGTAGAACTATTAAAGTGTCTTGATAAGCCCCGTAATTGTGGGTCATCATAATCCCACTGTTCATTAGAACGTTGATCTGCCATCCTATATTCATGATATCTGGATGAAGGATACAATTTTGCTGATGTACTTGGTCTGGGAATTAGTCTGTTATCATCTCTAACGGAAGTCTTTGCTCGGTTCTGAAGGCGTTCCTCTAAAGATACATTGCCTGTAATTGATTTTGAGCTAGTAATTCTGAGGGGAAACAATTTTTCTTTCTTTGGGAGGGGAGGTGCTATTTCTTTAAATGTCCTAGTAACTATGTCATTTTCAATTAAATGCAAATTTTTAACAGGTTCTCGTAAACCTTCTGTGTCTGTTGGATTACTTTCATCAACAGGTACAAACGATTCCTTTGAAAGCTTAACACTTGATTTTTCAAACGACTTCTTTGTATCCCTCTCAAATTCTTGCTCTTGAGTCACTTTCATGCCTGCATCTAAAATTCCTTGAATAATTCTTGTCCTAGATTTATTATGAAGATTTTCACTTTTAATCACATTAGATGATACAGGCTTTACACGAACACGCTCTTTGGAGACTGATTCAAGTTCTAGTGGAGGTGATGGTATAGGTGATGGTGGAGGTGGCGATGGTGGTGGTAGAGGTGGTAGGGGTAATGGTGGATATGGTGATGGTGGCATAGGGGAAGGTGGCAAAGGTCCTGCAGAAATAAATGATGGTCTCAAATATTCTTTAGCCACTACACTTAAATCCTTCTTTGGAGATTTCATTTTCGTTAGAGGTTTAGACTCCTCATACTGAGATACAACTTTATTTTCTGGATGTAAATACTGTTTATTAATCTGAGACAGTCCTTTTGCAGGGTACTTTGCAGTCACTACATTTTCTTTCCATTCTGACGATGAACCTTGCATGCTTTTTTTCACTTCTTTTGAAGTGTTACGCTCCAAGCCTTCAGCTTTAAGAAAGTTTTTGACTGAATCTTTCATATATTTTGACTTGTAGTACTCAACAACTTTTGGTTGATCATGCTTTAAGTAAGGAGCCATAGCTTGTTCCATTTCAAGATGCTTGGTAATGAGTTCTTTTGCAGCTTGAAGTTGGTAATCTGTAGTCTTCTTTCTCGTCTGTTGTGTGTCAGCTTGTGGATCTTCATTACTTTCATCTCTAGTTTGATGTCCACTATCTGAATTTTGTGGTTCACCTGAATCCAGTTTTCCAGAGTCCAGATTTTTCCCTTCATTACTTTTTGAATTTTTCTGTGAGCTTTGATCACCAGTGTCATACTTCACCATTATTTGGTGACTGTTTGATTTTTCATTCTGATAATCTCCTGGAGTTCTACGAGACCTTTCATCTTTCACCTTATCCACCTTATCCCCTTGAAGTACCCTAAAATCTTTTGTTTTGAGAGGCTCTGTATCAATCGGTTTTTGATCTAATCGAAAATTTTCATTTGATTTGGTAGTTCTTCTGGAGAATTCAGAAACAAGGTAAGTTTTGATACTTGGATGTTGACTTCCTTGAGCACTGGTAGGTCTGTTTTGTTTCCCAACTTTGACAGATTCTGAACTCATTATTTTTGTGTATTTAGTATGTGAAATGTCTTTTTTTTTTGAATTATCTATTTTGTATCTCACTTCTGAGACTACATTTGTTTTTAGACCTAATCTAGATCGTTGTTTTTTTTCAGATCCTTGTTGACCACCTGATTCTGATTTGGTAGAATCTGAGGTAAATGCTTTACTGCTCGAACTACCACTTAAGTCATGACTGGAGTCAAAAAATCTGTTGAAGTTCTTGGATACAAAGTATGTCTCTACAAGTGGCTCTTCTTTCATCTTTATAGCTGCAGTATCTTTTGCAGATGGCTTTGATGGCTTTTTATTCAGTTCTTTACTATTTAATTCATTTTGTTCAGATTTCTTCTTGTCATCATTCAACTTCCATCTACCTTTTTCATCTTTCTCTCCTTTAAGTAGTACATCCTTCCCATGAGTAGCACTTGGAAAGTATTTTGCAGGTTCAGCTGTAGCAAGCTCTCCCAATGATTTCTCCAATGTTTTTCTTTGTTCAGATTCCAACATAGGAATCTGCTTTTTAATCACCTGTTCATAATTCTTAACTACACTATCTGTTGTCTGCTTAGCATTTATTATGTTTTCTTTAACACTTGATTTTATGTGAGTACTTACAGGGTCTTTCTGATCAGGTTGCAAAGTCACTTTTGCAACTGAAGATGTTTTAGTAGATTGTTCTTGTGCAACAGATTTATCTGGATCTTTTCCTACAGCTTTCTTCTGAGTTTCTGGTGATATACAAACTTTAATATCAGGCTGATTTTGTTCTTTCTCTCCTTTAAGTAGTACATCCTTCCCATGAGTAGCACTTGGAAAGTATTTTGCAGGTTCAGCTGGCACTAGCTCTCCCAATGATTTCTCCAATGTTTTTCTTTGTTCTGATTCTGACATAGGAATCTGTTTTTTAATCACCTGTTCATACTTCTCAACTACACTATCTGTTGTCTGCTTAGCATTTATTAAGTTTTCTTTAGCACTTGATTTTATATGAGTACTTACAGGGTCTTTCTTATCAGGTTGCAAGATCACTTTTGTAACTGAAGATGTTTTGGTAGATTGTTCTTGTGTAACAGAGGTATCTGGATCTCTTCTTACAGCTTTCTTCTGAGTTTCTGGTAATATACAAACTTTAATATCAGGCTGATTTTGTGCTTGCAGCTTCAATTTACTTGATTTTGGTGACACATTTATGGAATGTCTGGCTGCTTCTTCTTGTAAAGATTTTTTGGAAACGCTTTCTTCAATTTGTTTGACAACTGATTTTGTTGAGGTTGCATTCTCTGCATTTCTTTCTTCAGCTGTTGGTTTCTTTACTGTGTCATTAGCATTTTCTACATTTTGAGCTGTTTCATGAGTATTCTTAGTATCCAAGACTTGATGACATCTTTCTTCCTCTGCCTTTTTCATAGTTTCTGCTATGAAGTTTTTCTTTAGACTGGGTCTTTCTGAATGAGGTTGGTCCCCACTACCTTTAGAAGAGACTGGTTCTATGTTTTTCTGATGTTTTGTTGACTCCTTACTTGCTTTTGCATCTTTAGGTGTTGTCATTATAACTTTAGGTTTAACACTTTGCTGCAGTTTCAGCTGTAGTTTAGGTGTAGCAGAATTTTGGTACTCTTTCTCCCCCTCTAATTTGGAGGTGCTTTCATCCTGTAACTTTGGTTGATCAGTAATAACTTTATGTTTTAGTTTTTCTTCATACTTTGGAGAAGTACTTTTAGTATATTCCTCCTTAACAGAGCCTTTTGTCATCAAGTCATTATTATCAGTTCCCCCTTTCCTTTTTTCAGCTTCCAAATACTTGTTAATAGAAGATCTGTCATCTTCTACGTGAGTTTTATCTGTATTTGTTTTCCTAGACAAGGGTGACTGTTTTATTTCTCCTAGAACTTTGGGAGTTTCAGGTACCGTAGGATCTATATTTTGTTTCTGAGAAGTAGGGGGTGGTTTTACTTCTTTGAAAAGTCTATGAAGTTCAGGCATTTTTGAGTCTGTGGATGGTTCCCCAGATATAGGAGACTGTTGTGCATCTTTGTGTTTGAGGGTCTCAGATACTTTTAGATCTGCATTTTGTTTATCTGATACAGAAGGCTGTTTTGTTCCTCCAATAAGTACAGAAGTTTCAGTCATTTTTGAATCTGTTTTCAGTATTTCAGATTCAGGGGATTGTTTCATTTCTCTGGAAAGTCTAGGTGTTTCAGATACTTTTTGATCTGGGTATAGTTTCTCAGCCACAGTCGACTGTTTTATTTCTCTAGTATGTCCATGAGATTCATCCATTTTTGGCTCTGTGTATGATTTTTCAGATAATTTTGACTGTTTTATTTCTCTAGTCTGTCTAGGAGGTTCATTTATTTTAGATTCTGTGTGTTGTTTCTCAGTCAAAGTTGACTGTTTTACTTCACTGACATATCTAGGAGGTTCATCCCTTTCTGGATCTGTGTGTGGCTTCTCAGACAAAGTTGGCTGTTTTACTTCTTTAGCATCTCCAGAAGGCTCATTTTGTTTTGGATCTATGTATAGTTTCTCATTTAAAGTTGTTTGTTTTATTTCTTTGGCATGTCTAGTAGGTTCATCTCTCTTTGGATCTATGTGTGGCTTCTCAGACAAAGTTGGCTGTTTTATTTCCCTGGTTTGTCTAGGAGGTTCATCACTCTTTGCATCTGTATGTGGTTTCTCAGAAACAGATGACGGTTCTCTACTATATTTAGGAGATTCATCCATTTTTTTGCCTGTGTATTGTTTGGCATCTCTACAAGTTTCATCTTTTTTTGGATCTGTGTATGGTTTTTCAGACAAAGGTAATTGCTTTATATCTTTGACAGGTCGAAGAGGTTCAGCCATTTTTGAATCTGTGTATGATTTCTCAGACACAGGTGACTGATTTATATCTTTGTTATTTTTAGGAGATATAGAAAGTTTTTCCTCAGTGTGTGGTTTATCCACCAAGGATGCATGCATTATATCTTCAGTATGTCTGGGAAGTTTATCTACTTTTGGATCAGCATAAGGTTTTTCAGACACAGGTGATTGGTTTATTTCTCTTCCATATTTAGGGGCTTCAGGTGTTTTTGTATTGAGGCTACATTTCTCAGATGAAGTCAACTGCTTTATTTCTCCAACAAGTTTAGGAGCATCAGATATTTTTGTACCAATATTAGGTTTTTCAGGTGATGTTAACTGTTTTATTTCTTTGGAATGTCTTGAAGGTTCAGGTACTTTTGGATCAATATTAGGTTTCTCAGGTGAGGTTGACTGTTTTATATCTCCAGCATGTCTAGCAGGTTCAGATATTTTTGTTTCAGTTTTAGGTTTTTCAGGCAAAGCTGACTTCTTTATTTCTCTGGAATGCCTGGAAGTTTCAGATATTTTCATATCAGTTTTAGGTTTTTCAGGCATTGTTGATTGTTTTATTTCTCTGGCTTGTTTAGAAGGTTCAGATAATCTTGGGTCAGTTTTAGGTTTTTCATCCAATGTTGATTGTTTTATTTCTGTGGCATATCTACAAGGTTCAGATATTTTTGTATCAATGTTAGGTTTTTCATGCAAGATTGATTGTTTTCCTTCACTGGAATGTTTAGGGGGTTCAAGGATTTTTGCATGTGCATTAGGTTTCTCAGATGGAGACGATTCTTTTATTTCTTTGGTGTGTCTAGAAGGCTGAGATATATTTGTATCAATGTCAGGTTTCTCAGGCAAGCTTAACTGTTTCATTTCTCTAGCATGCATAGGAGTTACAGATAATTTTGTCTCAGCTTTAGGTTTCTCAGGCATGCTTAACTGTTTTGTTTCTCCAGCATGTGCAGGAGTTACAGATATTTTTGTCTCAACATTAGGTTTTTTGGATGAGGTTGTCTGTTTCATTTCTGTAGCCTGTTTAGAATCAATAATAGCTTTCTCAGACAAATGTGACTGTTTCATTTTATTGGTAGTCCTTGAAGATTCAGTTACATCTGTATTAATTTTCTCAGGCAAATTTTGCTGTTTTGTTTCTCTGTGAACTTTAGGAGTTTCAGAGACTTTTGAATCATCTTTAATTGTGCTACTGTTGGCAGCAAGAGAAGCCTTTGTTTGCCTGGACTTATCTCCTTCAGAAGGACTAGTATCTTGTGAATGTACATGGACTATTTTTATACTTTTGGGAAGATTCTCCTCCAACATATGCTTAAGTTGGGTTTCATCAGGTGTTTTACTAACAGGATCTTTTGATGGTGCCACAGGAGTAAAACATTGTATTTTTGACTTCTTATCCTTGGTCAATGAATATTCTGTACTTGTTGGAATTACAGGTTCCTTTACAATACCTTCATGTTTTTTAATCACTTCAGAACTTTGACTAGATTTTGATTCTTTCTTCAATGGTTTAACAGATTTTTTAGTACTAGCAGTAGTTGCAAGAGACTGCTTTGGTGCTCTTGCAGACTTTTCTATGACATTAGCAGGTGGTTTATCATATTCAGCAGATGTTTTCTCTCTTTTCCTCCTCACCTCTGTATTTAAAAGTTCTAGTGGTGATTTTGTTTCTTTTTCCAGTATCTCTGGTTCTATGTAGTCTGATTTTATGAATTCTTGAGTTACTTCATTTAATCCTTCTGGTTTATAAGTTTTTATGATAACTGGAGGCATATGATTTGAAGATGTTTGTTTCCTATCAGGGGTCTTCCGCAATTTGCGAACTACTCTTTTGGGACTATCTGCCTCTCCTGCCTCTTTGGTTCTTATATTTCCAGCCTTCAAATTCTTTGCATGTTCTCCTTCATGTAGATTAATGGTATCTTTTTTCACAACTTCTTTAGATGGTAGTGCAGGATTTAACTTATTCTTTGTATTAACTGTCTGAGTAGAAGCTTCTTTCATATTATATACCACCTGCTTTTCAGATGCTTGTGTACCAACATCAAGTGTAGGCATATTGTTAGTAGAAGTAAAGGGCCCACTGTCAATACCTGTTTGTGTGGACTTTGTTTCACTTCTTAGTAATCTTTCAGTGGAGACTTGAATGCTGGTATCTATATTTTGCTGCTTTGGTTTTAATGCTATATTTAACTTCTTACGCACTTCTGATGAGCCTGTATCTTTCAGCTCTTCAGGTTTCTTCATATCTGATAGATTGTTGTCATCTTTAAATCTTAAATCTATTACTTTTATCCGTCCAAACACACCTTTCTGATTACCTCCTGTTTCCTTAATAACATTCAGTCCCACTTTAACTTTCTTGCTTTCTTCGCTAATAGACGACTTCATTTCTGCTTGCTTTGGAAGTTCTTGTTCACGCTTAACTGCATCATTACACTTACTGCCTCTACTAAGTAGCTTGTCATCTAAATTTACTTTCTTCATATCATTTTCCTCCTTGTGAGCTGTCATTTTGTTATCTCCAGATTTTACTTTCTTATCATCAGTAACCTGTGATTCTGCAGGTAATGAGGCAATTCGTGTTGAAGCTGGTTTATTTTCAAGATTGTGCTCTTTAAGTTCTTCATTAACAACAACATCCCATTCTGGGTCTCTTTGTGAATTTTTAGAGGAATGTTTAGTATGCTGAGTATTCTCTGTAATCTGCAGCTTCTTTCCCTTCTTTAGAGATGGCTCTGATTCAGACTGTTTTGAACTTCCCTTCTCATCAGAAGATTTGGACTTCCCTTCTAACTTTATCAGATGTTTCCCTTTGCCAACTAAATGTTCATTACTATGACATTGCAGATTTGATTGAATACTTTCAGATTTCCTCAGTTTATTTGAAGTGGCCTTCATGTATAACAAATGCAGTGCTTTTTTCATACTGTTATTAGACAGCTGTAAATTAATCTTTTTATCAAACTGACCTGGTTCTGTTGTGGAAACAACTAGATTTTCAGATTTCAAGAAGTGTATTGCATGATCACTAAAATTCATGACTTCTAGTTTGCCTGTTGGTCTTTCTAAATTTTTAGAACCATCAACACTTTGATGATTAACTGATTTATGTAGAGAAATTTCAGAAGTCACTGCCTTTAGAGGTTTTGAATCCACATTTTGATTAGTTTTCTTGACAAAGTTTAAATCAGCAGGTTTTGATGGAATTTTAAAACTAAGTTCCTTTTCACATTTTCCCTCTTCTATCATCACTGTAGATCTTCCCTGTTCCTCTTGTAAATGAGTTCTTATAACCTCAGTATTTTTCACCTTTTGATATTTTTTTTTCATACTATGTGTTGTCAAATTTTTAATATTATCTTGCATGCATTCTTTTATAGGAATGTCTTGAGAATCCTTTGAAGAGGATTGAGAGAGATTGCTATTTACTGCTTTTTCTGGTTCTTGTACAATTTTACAACTGTTCTTCACTTGCAAGCATTTTCTTTCAAAGCTTTTAAGACTAGTTCTACAATCGCATGCTTTCACTAAAACATCAAGAATTTCCTGCTTCAGCTTTGCAACTTCTTCGGCTTTCTTTTCAACAACAGATTCTCCAGTTGTCTGAGAACGGAAAAGTTCTGTTTCATTCTTCTTCATTGTTTTAACAGTATAATATGTCTTTTTAACACTGCTCCTTATATATGCATCTTGTAGAGATTTCTGGAAGTCTTTATGAGGTTTCTTAAAGTTGCTCAAGATTTCTTCATTTTTTGTAGATGAAAGTGATTTGTTTAAACCAGGGTCATTTTCATCTTTACAGGATAACAGTGCTAAACTAGGTTTGCTCTTAGGTCTGGATGTGTCTGTAGTAGGAAAGTGATCTGAAGATTTCTTCTTTGTTATGTCAGTCCTACTGTCAAAATATTTTAAGTTGGTTTTGCTTTTTGACCTAAATGACTGGTCTGGTGGGAAATAATCTGCCCTTCCTACACCAGAAACACTACTAACAGTTTCAGCACTGGCAGAAGAATGCATTGAATTATAGTCCCCCTTTACTCTCGTTGAATGTGTTTGAGGAAAGGGGGAGTGGCATTTCTTTTCAGTTACATGCTTACTTGATGTTTCTTTATATTTGGGTTTTTTCTCTTTTGGTGGTGACCCATTACCTGTCTCAACTGGATCACTAAGTTTTAGTTTCATACGTTTGTATGAGTTGGTATTAGTTTCAGCCTTTAGAACAGGATCAGGTTTCCTTTTTTCCGACTGCTTATTATCTTGACTGCTTGATATTGTTTCATCTTTGTAAGTAGAAGAAAGCGGTTGATCTGCCATTGTCTACAATGAAAGAAAATTGATCAATATGCAGTTTGTCACATGGGAAGTTAGTCATTAATTTTAATTCCTTAAAACACTGCCTGAATTAAAAGCTGAAGAACATAAGGCTAATAATGTAATCAACATGGATATAATACTACATTTAAAAAAAGTTATGTTTATTTCTTTGTGCTTATTGTGTAAAAGCGATGTGCTAAATGCAAATATGCCATTACTTTTCTTTTTTTCAGATGTCGATATTTTTTGATATTTTAACAGTTTTTTAATAATTGTAAATTTATCACATTTACTGACAATTGTAGATGTTCAAAGTGATCACCAGAAGATGGCTCTAAGGTGATGTTTCAACTTCATTAGTATAAAGGTGGAAGGGTTCAAGATACTGTATTGACTTCTTTAACAAGCCAATTTATATGAATATTTATTGCAGCAAATAGCCATAAAAATTATTTATGTTAGTACAGACCCTAAGTTATTCAGTACATAGTTAGTGATATTCGTCTTTCCCTGCATTCACTAGCATGATATCGACTACATTGATCATTGCAAAACTGACAGACACAGTCCTCACTTGGATGGTGAAAACTTTTAGTGGTACACATCTTGCGGTGAAAGCCATGCACTGCAAAGCGTGTGATGGTGTGTCACAGTTGGCAGTTGGCTTCTTTCAATTCTTCTTTCTTCTTTTATCATCGCATCCATAATGAAGAAGTCATCCCAAATGTCATTCCTTTTGCCGTGTAGTATTTGGAGCGTTTTATCATATGCTCTTGTATTTGGAAGAGACATTTGTAGTCTAATATCCTCTATAAAGAAGCTTTCTCTCAATAGAATATATATTAACCTGGATGGTGCTGTTATACTTATACTTCATAAAACGGGCCTTGACTTTTTCTAAAGTTGACAAATCTCCAACTATAAGAGTATCCTAAGTCACAGTAATACCGTATGTTGCTATGGGCACTATTACAGTTTGGAAAAGTGTCATTGCAGTTTTTGTTGAGAGTAGTGAGAGATGTTTTATGTTATATATTGCTCTTATTGCAGTGGCTGCTTTTTCTTGCATGTGAATTCTGAATGTGGTTAAAGTTAGTTGAAGTGTTACCCCAAGGTACTTAAATTTTAGAACAATTTCTACTGGTTTATCATGTAGTGTCAAGTTGTCCTTTGGTGTTATCCTCCCTCCTTTTCTGAAGACATCTGTTTTGTTTTCTTATTTATTTGTAACCCACTTATTTCTGCCCACATTTCTAAATTCTATAGTACTTCTTGTAGCTCTTTTACATCTGCTGATCCTATAATATCAGCTGTAATAACATTAAAGAGTGTCGGGCTCATTGGATCTCCTTGGAGAACTTCATTGGTCTGGGTCAGTTTTTTTTATGAAAGCCAGTTTATATATATTGATGTTTTCACGAAATGTCTTCCTATCATTTGTTAATGTAGATGCACTTCTATGGTTATAAGTAAAGTTCATTGTTGTCTTTTAATGTAAAATGTCAACAACGAGAAGTTGTAAATTGCCAGCAGACTAAGGACAAAGTTCTGTGAGGTGTACCATGCTTGCTTTGGTGTGCATGTTACATGGGCTCCCTATGTGACCTGTGGCAGTTGCCAATTTACTTTAGAGGGTTGGCTATGTGGAAAAAGGAAATGTATGCCATTTGCAATTCCCTGAATATGGCAACAGCCTACAAATCATCACAACAACTGTGGCTTTTGTATGGAGGATATTACATATTAAAAAAGTACCAAGATCAGAAAAAGATATTCCATATCCTAATATACCATCATCTAGGCTCTATTCCTCCAGTACCACATAGTGAAGAGCTGCCAATTACATCACCTCCAAAACAGACTACTAGTGAAAAGGAAAACTGTGATTTCAGTTTTATTCATGACTGCAATTTGGAACCACAGCTCTTTACTCAACAGAAACTGGATAACCTTGTTAGGTAGTTGCAGCTAATCAAATCAAAGACTGAACTCCTTGCATCCCATCTTAAGGAATATAACTTGCTTGGTAAATCATGCAAAAGTATCCAGTATTCGGGAGATAGTAGGTTCGAACCCCACTGTCGGCAGCCCTGAAAATGGTTTTTCGTGATTTCCCATTTTCACACCATGCAAATGCTGGGGCTGTACCTTAATTAAGGCCATGGCCGCTTCCTTCCCACTCCTAGCCCTGTCCTGTCCCATCGTCGCCATAAGACCTATCTGTGTCGGTGCGACGTACAGAAACTAGCAAAAAAAAAAAAAAATAGTGATGTTAATGGTTTCTTTGAACAGATTAAGATTCCTCATGAACCAGACCAATGGCATCTGTTTATAAATAGCTCAAGTATATTTGTCAAAGCTGTCCTATTGCACCATGGGAACAACTTTCCTTCCATACCAGTAGCTCATTCTACACAATTTAAAGAGACATGAAAATATTAAGCTGGTCTTGGAAAAACTAAAATATGTATGTTACAAATGAGATGTTTGTGGTGATGGGGCTTCAAGGTGGATACACTAAATATTCTTGCTTTCTCTGCCTGTGGGATAGCAGAGCAGATGATCAACATTACACCAGGAAATAATAACCAAGAAGAAAATAACTCATTCTAGGTGCACACAATGTAAGAAATAAACCCCTTCTGTTACTAACACTCCACATCAAACTGGGACTTTTTAAGCAATTCATCAAAGGGTTAGATAACAACATTAAGGCTCTGAGCGTCACCAGACAAATGTTCCCCAACTTATCTGAAGCAAAAATATAAGTGTAATTTTCACCAGAACTCAGATTCATGTGATGTTAAAATCAAAATAACTTGTAGATGCAATGACTTTTGATGAATGAAATGCTTGGGATGCTTTTAGAATAGTAGTGCAACAGGTTTTGGACAACAACAGAAGTGAGAAATATACAGCAGATAGAGAATTTTGTACAGAGTTACTGTGTACTTGCATACAGAATGTCAGTGAAAATTCACTATGTACCGTAGTTGTTTTCTCAATTTGATTTCTTTAGGCCAAGTTTAGAAGTGGTAAGAGAGGAAAATGGTGAATGTTTTCACCAAGATATTCAATGCATGAAAAGAAAGTATCAGAGACATGATGAGAGACTATTTATGGGGTACAGTGCAAGCAGAGGGGTCAGAAGAACATTTCTAAGTGACACCATTGTTGTATGAAGATTCAGCATTATTCAATATTTTTGCACTTATTCCCACCTATTCTTGAAGTATTGTACGCTACATTTCTTTTACAGAAAATAACAACAACAACAAGGAAAACTGCCGAATCCTTGCAAAATACTTCGAATCCCTTCTTAACTGCGAGTCCCCAATATCCAGATTTACATTTGAAGATAAAACACAAGTCCACCCAGATTCAGCTCCACCTACGAAAGAGGAAGTCAGACAGATTATCCAATCCTTGAAGAACAATAAAGCGCCGGGTGAAGATTCGATAATAGCTGAATTGGGAAGTTCGCTAGTGACAATGCAGTGGAGAAAATAACGGACATCATGCATGAAATCTGGAATACTGAAAGACTTCCAAGTGACTGGACATCTGCCCTAATCCACCCACTTCATAAGAAAGGCGACAAGTCGGATGTTAACAACTATCGTGGCATCTCCCTCCTACTTATAACCTACAAAATTCTCTCGAAAGCTCTTCAATTTCTTTTTTTTTTTTTGCTAGGGGCTTTACGTCGCACCGACACAGATAGGTCTTATGGCGATGATGGGATAGGAAAGGCCTAGGAGTTGGAAGGAAGCGGCCGTGGCCTTAATTAATGTACAGCCCCAGCATTTGCCTGGTGTGAAAATGGGAAACCACGGAAAACCATCTTCAGGGCTGCCGAAAAGCTCTTCAAATCAGGGCAGAAGAACAGCTAGATCCAGAGCTGGGTGATTACCAAGGAGGTTTCAGGAAAGGGCGGTCATGTGTGGAGCAGATTGAAAATGAAAATGAAAATCCACAACCTGTTCCAGTCATTTGACCGGGTCAGGAATGGAATGAATGAAGCCCCCTTCTGGCGGCGAGGATGGGAATTGTGCCGGCTGCCGAGGCCTGTCGCACTCCTCTGAGGCAATGATTAATAAATGATTAATGAAATGAAATGAGATTGGAGAGTGTTGCTGGAATGAAAGATGACAGGGAAAACCGGAGTGCCCGGAGAAAAACCTGTCCCACCTCCGCTTTGTCCAGCACAAATCTCACATGGAGTGACTGGGATTTGAACCACACCTGAGCCATGGAGGCTTTGATTTGTGCAGCAGATTATGAATCTAAAATCTGTCCTTTCATATCTTAAACTAAGGAGCAAGCCTTTCGTAGTAATGTTCATCGACTTTAAGAAGGCCTATGATTCAATTGACAGAACTATTTTAATTCAGATCTTAAAGGAATTTAGCTTGGACGGTAAAACAAAAGTGATCATCCAACAGACTCTCACCAACACCATCTCAAAAGTGAAGTTCAGAGGAGAGACTTCAGATGCCTTTGAAATACGGACAGGAGTTAGGCAGGGAGATGGTCTCTCACCTCTGTTGTTCAACTGCATTCTTGAGAAAGTGATCCGTGAATGGTGCAGAGAAATGAGTTATGAAGGAGTCGAAAGCGGAGTCAGACTAGGCCACAAGAACAAGAACCTTTCAATTGACTGTCTAGCATTTGCAGACGATCTCGCGGTTTTTGCTGATTCCTTGGACGTGGCCACAAAGCAGATCAACAAGCTTCAAACACAAGCTGCAAAGGCGGGCCTCCAAATCTCCTTTGAGAAAATGAAATTCATTACAAACATCAAACTGGCGCCAAGTGAGCTAGAAGGGACACATGGAAAAGTCAAGCGAGTTGAAAAATTTAAGTATCTTGGTGAATGGATAGAACCTAACATGTCCAAAAAAGAAGCCTTTGCTTCACGGATGAATAAAATGGAAATGGCTTACCATCTGACTAAAAATGTCTATAACAAAAGATCTATATCTCTGAATGCAAAATTCAAACACTATCGCACTGTCATCCGGCCAGAGGCTCTATACGAAGTGGAATGTCTCGCCATGAACAAAAAAGGCACGATGGAGAAATTGGAGGCCAAGGAAAGAAAGATTTTGAGGAAAACCTTAGGTCCAGTCAAAGACAACGGCAAGTTTAGGAGATGGCACAACCAGGAGTTGTATTCGCATGTGAAGAAAATAACCAACGTGATGCGGAAAAGGAGGATTACTTTTTATGGACACATGGCCCGAATGAAGTCGACATGGTTAATCAACCGCATTTTCACTTTCCTCCAAGAGAAAAAGGCAAAGGGGGCATGGTTCAGTGAGGTACAGAAAGATTTGCAGGAGATTGGGATCTCATTTGAAGATATCCAGGAGCGTGTCCCACTTAAGAAAAAACTCCAAGAATATCAGAGTTTCCAACCAAAGCCGAAGATGAAAACTGGAAAGGCATGGACGGAAGAGCGAAAGGAGCAACACCGTATACGAATGAAGGAACACTGGACCAACATTAAAGCTCAAGGAAAACAGTTGAAATGACGTGGTCCTTAGTTGGCCGAAATAAAATAATAATAATAATAATAATAATAATAATAATAATAATAATAATAATAATAATAATAATAATAATAATAATAATAATAATAATAATAATCTATAGGCAACCTGCATGTCTGTGAGTGTGGGGCCATACCTAAGATGATTTCTAATGTTGAAGACATTACATAAACACAGTACCTGAGCCAGACGAATTAACCAATTAAGGTTAAAATCTCCCGACCTGGCCACAAATTGAACATCAGACCTTTTGGATCAATGGTCAGCATGCTAATCATGTAACCATGGAGCTGGATACTTGTATTAAATAAGCATGTAATATTAGTAGCTTCTAAGAAAATTGAAATATTCATTATCACATCCAAAATATTGACACTTAAAAAATACCACTTCTATATTCATAACCAACATCACCAAATTAAACAATAAACACACACACACGCGCGCGCACACACACACACACACACACACATACAAAGTAAATGTCAATTTTTATTATGTAGTGTAATAGGTAACAATCAATTTTCTGTTAAGAACCCCTCACTTATAAGCACTTCACTATTGCTAGGATAATTGTATGTCTTTCTGTTTTAACTTTTGAAGGCATATAATAATGACAAAACAAAATTAATTATCTGCTAGGATTGAAATATACCAGCTACCATTTACATTATCCAATAGAATAGCATACAGTAGATTTATTTCATCTAGCAAGATAAAGACAATTATGCTCACTCTTCCATCAAACCAGAAAATACAATATTTACATTACAGAATTTAAAATAAATAGACTACATATGAGACATCTTACAGCTACTAAACAGCACAGTATTATGATATAAAATACGAGAATAAAAATAAGAAATAAATGATGATGCTCATGACAATGGTGACAATGTTACCTGACATAGACATAGAGGTAGAGGTATTCCACTGTCGTGCTGAAGAAATAACAAATGAGTTTGTATACCATGTGGAGTGATTAGATAGTATTGATAAGAGTGTACTGTATCAGTTTTTGACCGTGTTTTGAAATTGTGATTGGATGACGGGTGGTGAAATTGACAGTACAAATAGGGAGGTGAATATGAGGATGATATTTGATGAAGAAGGCATAAAGCATGAAAATAATAGTGCTGTTTGAGTTTTAGCCAACCAGGGCAGGTGTAATGTGGCCATAGTAGCGTAGGTCACATATACCTAGGTATAATGAACAGAGGTGTTCTGTACATGTTGTAGTTTGTCATTAAGAATAGCAGTCAGGTCATTATACAGTGTGATTCAGCAGCCCCTTCCAATATCGTTTGCTGTAGCCCAACTAACGTGCACATGGTTATAGGGGTCCTATTCCCTGCAGGCATATTATATGGTACTAATGTTCAGTGAGCATATTTTGCACACGATTCTGAACCCTAGCGAAATGTTATATCATCCGTTGACAAAATATGACGCCTTAAAATCATGTAGCAACTTCCTTTTACCATGTAACTATGTTAATGTGTCGTGTCTCATGACCGGCTGTAACGAAGAGAGGAATCAATTAAAATTGAAATAATTGATAAATAGATTCAACCTATTCAATACAAAAGAATAAGAAAAGTAGTAAATTACATTCCCATTTAATAAGAAGTAGAAATGGTACCGGTTTCAACCCTAGTCCAGGTCATCGTCAGCCCAATAAAACATGAAAAACAATGCATAGGAAAAGGAAAAGATTAAGTACCCTCCGGATCAGTAGAAGAGGCAATATAAATGAACGCGGGTAGACACTGTAAAGCTCAGAAGTAGTAAAATGCAAGTCACTCAAAAGAAAACAGTGCGCAATTCTCTGAGCGGCAGCATGGCACACGCAGCTCTAGGCAAAGTCCCACAATGTTTATGAATAGCGGAGAACGGTTAAATGAGCCAGTTTTTAAACACTGTCAGGCACAAAGTCACATTACAATCAAACACATACAAAGATCCATAATCGTGCAGGAGTTGAAGACGAGTAGATCCATTGAAGCAACTTGCCAGCTCCCAGTGATCAGCGCGACACATTCAATATCAGGCACTGTGGTTTCAAACGCCAAAGTAAAATGGAGAATAGCTTGAAGATCCAGTAATTTTCCTCGGTTGTGGGAAAGTAAGTATATATAGATAAATATAATACAATTCAATATAATTGGATAAGTAATTGTGCTCCTATAGAATACTTAGAACAGTTGACGTGAAAAAACAATTGTGAAAAGAAAAAATAAAGTAAAAAGTGCAATACCGGAAACAAATTAAAACATATATGCACAGTGCGCAATTTTTTAAAATGTAAAAAATTCAGGTCTTGATTGAAGTAGTCGAAATCGGTGCAAGGCAGGAGTTGAGTATGAATGAGAAGAACCGAAATGAAGGTGGACTTTTTTTTAAAGAAAAGACAGAATAAATTAATAGAGGAAAAGGAATAGTGGAATAAGATAAGAATAAAAGAAATTGAAATGGTGTTGAGGAAGGATAAGATAGGGAGATAGATGAAGGAGGGGTAGTTTAGGGTGGGTTAGGAGGGCGGGTTATTGGAGGTAGAAAATGTGGGTAGGAACTTTGTAAGGCATGGAAAATAGAATTGGGGTTTTGAAATTTAGAATTTTTGAGAAGAAGAATTAGGAAGTCGAAAAGGATATTGGGTTCTTCAGAAAGGTTGTTTAAATTGAAATTAGGGTTGAAGTATTGATCAAGGTGAATAAAGCAATTTTCAGTAGTGTTTAAGAGGGGGGCCTTTGTTTATTATTTTAAGTATTTTCATGTCTTTTTCAATATTGGTGAAATTATGGTTGGAGTCTTGTATGTGTTGTCCTATGGCAGAGAATCTATTGTATTTAATGGCGTTGATATGTTCGGAGTATCTGATATTGAAGTTGTGGCCAGTTTGTCCAATGTAGGAGGAGTTGCAGTTGTTACATTTGAATCTGTACATTCCAGATTTAGAAAAATCATTAGATTTATTTAGTGATTTAGAGTTGTGTAAAATATGTAAATTTCTATTGTTAGTTCTAAAAGAAATTTTCATGTTGTGTTTTTTAAAAATATTAGTTTTTTATTAGCATCTTGAGTGAAAGTGAAAGTGGAAAATGCAGTTGGTTTTGTTATGTCTTTAGATGAAGTGGTTTTAGGACGGTGTTTGAATTTGTTGATGATGCGGTTTATGAAGGAGTTGTTAAAGCCATTGAATTTAGTGATGTTACGGATGGTGTTCAATTCATTATTTAAATCTTTTTTAGACATAGGGGTGTTGAAAGCATGAAATTTAAGCTGTTATAAGTAGCACGTTTATGTGCTTGAGGGTGCGAAGAATCTTGTCATATTGTGGTTGCTGTTTGGGTTGGTTTTCTGAATATTTTGTAAGATAAAGAAGAAGGATGTCTAGTGATAGTTACGTCTAGAAAGTTTAGAAAGTTAAGAGTTTGGTTGTGTTCTGATTCGAGGGTGAATTTAAATTCTAAGTTGTTGAGATGAATAAGTGTAGAGGCTGCGTTGGTTGATTCTTCATTTAAAATTACCAAAGTGTCGTCGACATATCAGGCCCAAAAGAGGATGTTGGAGAAATTATTATTATTACTGATTTTTGTGTTTTCTAAGAAGTCAAGGTAAATTTCAGCAAGAATGCCTGAAGCTGGTAACAGTGCAGTAATTAATGTCTTAAACACCAAACCGGATTGTGCATGTACTCTGCTCTCATCGTACTACCAGCATGTTTCCAGCAGTGTAGTGTAGTGGATGTGGTAAGACGTTCACCTAGCAATCAACGGAATGTGCCAGCAGCAGTTTGAATCCTGCATCGTTCAAATATTTTTGAATCACAGGTCCACCTTTGCCACATTCAAACAGTAGAATGACTTTGTTATTCATCTTGTGACCTGCGCATACTCTGCTGGTTAAGGCCTGAATGTACTGTAATCTCTGCTGTCATTCGGCATGTTTTCCACAGAGGAATACGTTGACATGCTCCTCATTTATGGGGAAGCAAGATACAATGTGTGAGAGGCACTACGTCTGTACCAGGAACGGTATCTCGACAGGCGACACCCGGCTGCTACGGCATTCCGCCGTGTTGAAGGATGCCTAAGGACAACAGGTATGATTTCCAACCAGCCACCAGTCCTCGATAGGCCCATTACATCAGATGAAACAGAAGAGGTCATTCTGGAGGCAGCTCATAATAATCCACACATCAGTACAATGGCAATTGCATAACAGGTGAACACCAGCCAGCTGTCCGTCTGACGAATACTGTATGAATATAAATTTCACCCATACCACCTTGAGCTACACCAAGAGCTCCATGGGCTGGATTTCGAAGATCGAATGGAGTTCTGTTGGTGGGTATTATACAGGCTGGACAATGATGCAGCACTTATTTCACATATCTTGTTCTTGGATGAATCGCACTTCCACAATAATGGGAATGTCAATCACCACAATATGCACTTTTGGAGTCTGGACAATCCTCACTTGTCTTATTTGACTTATTTCCTGTATCTCCTAAGGGGAGCATAGGGCATCAATGAACTTCTGCCACCAGACTCTGTTCTGCACCATCGTCCTGATCTCTATCCAGATTTTCCCTCCTTTCTCCATCCCTTCCACTCTTACACTCCTTCTACATGTGTTTTTTGGTCTGCCCCTTCTCCTGCTACCTTGTAGGTTCCATTCCAGGGCTTGTCTTGCTATGTTGTCTTTATCTTGCCATAATGTATGCCCAATCCACTTCCATTTCCTACGATGCATCTCAATGTCAATGGATGTTTGATGGGTTCTTCTCCACAGCTCTTCATTGGAGATTACTTGTGGCCACCATATCCTCAGGATATTCCTCAACTTCTGTTCACAAATGTTTGAAGTTTGCTAATCAGTTGTTTGTTAGTCTTCCATGTTTCACACCCATAGAGCAGTAGGACAATCCTCACTGGGGACAATGAATCTCATGTTAAATCCGTATTGACAGTTGAACTTCTTACAAAATTGTATAAAACTATTTCAATCCTCCTAGTCAATACTATATATTTTACATGTAATTGGGACGAAACCTTACATATAAATAGACAAGTTTCGACCCGGCATTGGGTCATCCTCAGTAAGACATGTAAATTGAATTAAAAACACAGGAAACACACAAAATGAAATATTAATTAAAAAGTTTTTATAAAACATGATGAAAGTTAAAAATCTGTGAAATGTTGATTGTTAAAACAGTCTTGAGCTGGAGGTCTTTCCATTTCAATGTTTTGTTGTCCTTTGGTGTGGTTCAATTGGTATCTGTATACCTGTTGGCTTAGTTGTTTGTGTTTTGACATGGGCCGATACACATAGGCATTATTGAAGTTGAACCGTCTGATTTTAGTCTGTAAAATGGATATTACAAATTGACTTAAAGTTGAAAAATGGTGACTAACAGGAACAATATTTAGATAAAGTTATGAAGAGCGAAAAATTAACTTACGTTACTTGGCCCGCTTGTGTCACCCATGTTCTCTGACTACGGAGTCCAGCTCTCAACTGACTTGCTCCTGCAGTCGAGATGCAAGACATGTTACTACAAGGAAATGGAGTGGGGAAATGGGACGGGGCTTGCAGGGGATTGGGAGTATGTGGAATAATGTCTGTAATGTTGTCTGTAGTCTGTAATGAGAATGCCATCCAGGTAAGAAAGAAAGTTAATTTCTACTGTGATATAAAAGTGAAATTAGCAAAAATAGGTAAAGACATAACCTTTCTTAACCCTTCTTTAGTCGCGCAAAAATTATTACGTTACTAGTCGCGCACGGAGGTAACCTCCGGGGCTAAAAATACTCGTAATTTTCATCCTTTGAGATGTTGTTTTGGCATGTTCGTTTGCAGTATTCTTCAGTGTAATTAAAAGAAACCCTTTTAAGTATTAGTAGGTTATTCTTACACAGTTTGATCTAAAATCAGAATACTGTAGACCCTAACTGTGACAAATGGTCTTATGATATTACCTACGACGATCACATCATATGAAATATGAAATAATATTTTTCTAAAATACGTTTACAAAAACAGAACAACAAAGTCATCGACCTAGAAAAGAAATGAAATGCACTAAAATATAAGATTTTTTGCTTATTTGCATACAGAGGAAAAGTCCAGGTGATGTCACTTGTCACAACAATGATCCCACACTCACTCACAGGATGCACGATCGTGCCAAAATGCTGACAGGATGAGTCCAAATGAACAACAAGAAAGGCATAGGGGTGGGGAGACCAACAGTTCAACTGAAAAGTTCAGTACCGTGCAAAATGTAATCGGCCCGGAGGAAATCTCCATGAGTGACTAAAGGAAGATTAAGAGATGACTTAATAATGATGTAACACCTAAGTTTCTAAAATTTATTAAAAAGATGCACAGGAACACTCCAACAACTAGATTCACTCAATTAAAGAAAGATAAGATTTGGATACAGAGGGAGATCAAATTTTTACATAAGAAAAAGTCAATTTTGAACAACAGACTTTACGAGGCCCACTTGGAAATTACCACACTATTAGCCCCATTAGAATGGAATTCACCACAAAAACATGTCACAAATAGAGAACACACTATCTAGTAAACAAAATACACTTGACGAAAAATGGAACTCACTTATAAACTAAAAAAAAACAGTACACTAAAAACTTCGTCAATATAACCAACACAAACCAACATCAAATCCAAACTTAGCCCCTCCAGGGTCATGGTAGAATTGGAGTTTAACAACAATAAGAAATTGAGACGAAGCTCCCTTCTCAAAAAGTGAACGGCAATCAGCTTCATAGTTCCGCATTAGACTCAATTTAGGGAAAATTAAGCAAGCTCAAAATAAATAACAGCCAACCTGGAAGGAGTGAAAGAAATGAACAGTCAACAATAATTAGAACAGTGTCAAGAAGTCAATCATTTTTAAAGACAAACAGATATTTTTAGTGCAACAGAGTTGAAACTTTTAACAACTATTCCAATGAATAGATATAGTTTTTTAAATAGGCTATCTATGTATTCATCCTATCTCATTTCATCAACCCATTAACCCCCACATTGTTTTAACATCATTTTAATTTGATTTGTATTCAAATAGTTTTTAAAAGAAACAATGTACCTGAAAATAATGTACTCAGAAACTTAGCAATTCACCTAAGCTTAACAACAGCTGAAGATGTTCTCAAGTGAGAATGAAACATGTACTGTTTATAATTAATTAATTTGCTAAAAAGCAAATAAAAAATATCAAAAAAGTGGAAGATTTTCAATTACTGTAAGTCTCAGTGTGTATCAGTACGAGGAAATTTCTCTTCATGGCAATCTATGGAGACTGGAATACAATAGGGGTCAGTGCTAGCGCCACTCCTATTTTCGATCTTCATTTCAGGACTAACACAAGTAATTAAACATTGTCAATATCATATGTACGCAGATGACTTACAAATATATACACAGACACACCCTCGTGACTTACCAACTGCAATAACTAATATGAATGACGACCTAGAAAAAATATGTAAGTGGACCGATGACCATGCACTAAAAATCAATGCCCAAAAATCCCAGTGTATTCTTTTAGCTACTCAAAAAACCCACGCACGCCTCACAGATGTTCATACTCATCCAGTAACATTAAGAGGCACTCAGTTACAATTCAAAGACACTGTTATAAACTTAGGGATGAAAATGGACAAAAACCTTAGTTGGAACAATCATGTAATAGGTATATGTTTTACTCCTTACATTCCTTTAAGAAACTCAGAGATTTACTCCCCCAGAATGTAAGAAAACTGCTTATCCAAAGTATAGTAATGTCAATATTTGACTACTGTGACGTAGTATACAGTAACCTGAACGCCTCACTTTCCATCAAGCTCCAAAAGGCACATAATGCATGTGTTCCATTTATTTCACATATACCAAGGTTTAACCATATTTCTCCTGCATTTGATAGACTTTCATAGCTTCGCTTAAGAGAGCAATGAAATTTACACACTGTTTCTCTGTTACATCGTATACTGAACCTCAGCACTCCTGAATACCTTGCCACACAATTCCATTACCTAGCATCACCTTCTAGTATTCCTACCAGATCATCATTCACCTCAGTACTAAGCATTCCCATTCACGGCTCAACTGGTTACAGTAGATCATTTGTAGTCGCCGCCAGTTGAATTTGGAATTCCCTACCTGCTGAAATTAGGAGCATGTCAAACCACCTCTGCTTTAAGAAACTCTGTCAAATTTTAATTATTCATAACATTTGTAGGATTAATAATAATAATAATAATAATAATAATAATAATAATAATAATAATAATAATAATAATGTTATTTGCTTTACATCCCACTAACTACTTTTTACGGTCTTCGGAGACGCCGAGGTGCCAGAATTTAGTCCCACAGGAGTTCTTTTACGTGCCAGTAAATCTACCGACACAAGGCTGTCGTATTTGAGCACCTTCAAATACCACCGGACTGAGCCAGGACCGAACCTGCCAAGAAGGCCAGCGCATTAACTGTCTGTGCCACTCAGCCCGGCGATTTCATACGATTTGATCATAGCCAAATTATTAGGTTAATTAAAGCATTTAAGTGATACCTTAAGATGTTAAATTGTAGATAACTTATTTAGTGAATATTTAACTCTTCATATAGGTGTATGTATGGTCGGACAGAATAGTAGGCTTCATAGCCTGAGTCCCACCATATAAAACAAGACAATAAATAATAATAAAATAATAATCATGAAGAGGAACGATTATATTATTAAAATGCATTCGTTTTTTGAGGAAAACAAATTTGATGTAATCAAGAAGAATCACTTAAATAACCTGCAAAAAGAATTATAATCAATAATAGTACTTTCCTTTTCAATGAACATGAAAAGAAAAAACTCATTGCCATGAACCCTAGGTTACCCGTGGTGAAATCATTACCAAAAAATTCATAAGGCTAACACCCCTATACAACTAATTATCAATTTTAGGGGTAGCCCAATGTACAAATTATCTCAATTTATTGAAGATGTCCGTAATACACATTATCACTTCCAAGAGAATACAATGATAAAGAATTTCATAGAACTTTGCGAAAGATTAAAACATATAAAGGTACCAGAACACCACAAGATCCTTTCATTTGATGTCGTCAATATGTATGGCAATATCCCCGTTAAAACCACTATAAATTTGATACAGAATAATTTAACCAAATTCGGTAAATTAAGCATTGATGAAATAGATGAGTTCCTAGGCCTAATAAAATTATCTTTAAGTAATATTTATATCATTTTTGAGAATAAAATCTACCAACAGACAGGTTTACCTATGGGAGCACCGTCCTTGAGTATTCTGGCAAACATATATATGGACCACTTAAAACACATGAACATCATAGATAAGATCAAAGCTTTAATTTTTTTTTTTTTTTTTTTTTTTTTTGCTAGTTGCTTTACGTCGCACCGACACAGATAGGTCTTATGGCGACGATGGGATAGGAAAGGCCTAGGAATGGGAAGGAAGCAGATGTGGCCTTAATTAAGGTACAGCCCCAGCATTTGCCTGGTGTGAAAATGGAAAACCACGGAAAACCATTTTCAGGGCTGCTGACAGTGTAGTTCAAACTCACTATTTCCTGGGTACGAGCTCACAGCTGCGTGCTCCTAACCACACAGCCAACTCGCCCGGTCTATAATATACTGGACACATTATGTTAACATTGTGCTAGCTATCATAGATAGCAGCGATAATGAAGGAAAGGAAATTTTGGAACTACTCAACAGTTTAGATCAGAATATTAAATTCACTATGGAAATGGATAACAATAACTCGCTTTATTATTATTATTATTATTATTATTATTATTATTATTATTATTATTATTATTATTATTATTATTATTATTATTATTATTATTAATATTATTATTGAATATCCAAAGCAGTTTGGAACCCTATTTTACATAGTATACTAGGGTTGTAGTTACAATACATATTCACTTTTACAATGAAAATGAATTCATGTACTGTATCTAATCAATGGAAAATAAAGTGGATGAAGTTAATAAAATATTTGTAACAGCATGGCTTCTTAAACAAATTTTACAGGGGTTTTGATAATGCAATGTTGCAATAATTCAAATGAGAGTTCAAGTCATGCCTTCTTCTTTCAAATGCAGCACATTCAAATAGTAGGTGGTCCACTGTTTGTGAGGATCCGCAAACACACACGTAGCCATCAGGATGATTGATTCTGAATCGATGAAAATAATAACCAAATTTGCCATGACCAGTCAAAAATTGAGTAATTTCAAAGCTTGGCACCAACATGTTACTATGCAGGCAGTTGAAAACCTCAGGGAAGAATATTTCTCTGGTGACTTGGCCTCTAGTGGAAGAAGTCCAAATGTTGTTCCATTGATGGATTACGTGCTTCTTTATGATTTTTTTAGCATAGCTAGGTGACATTTTGTCATAAGAAATTTCCAAATTAGATGTAGCCACAGCTTTCGCCAGAAGATCAGCTTTCTCGTTTCCAGACATTCCACAATGGCCATGAATCCAGTCAAAACAGATGTGTGGACTTTGTTGAGCTGTGGTTCTAATAGCTACAGCTATTGGATTCAGATTATATTTATTATTTATCGCATTCAGCGCAGCTTGCGAATCACTTAATAACAGAGATTTCTTATTGTTAGATTTGCACCATTCGATCGCAGACTTAATCACCCACAGTTCAGCCTGGAAAATAGAGCATGTGGAAGAGAGTTTGTACTGGGATGAGAACACCTCAGAATCTTTTTCATGAACAGTGAAGGCACATCCAACTCTGTCCTGTTCATCTGTGCTTGGTATGCAAGATCCATCTGTGTAAATAAAGCAGTCATGGGTAATTGAACAATTTTCATAAATAAAGTTTTTGAAGAGACTTGGGTGATCAGACTGTAGAAAATGACAAGGTTGCTCTAGAGTGATATTCAGAATGGGCATAGGTGACGCTTTGTTTTTCTTCAAAAAAGTGAGTTCAGCTTTTGCTATCACCGTCAGAAATAGTGGCTCAATGCCTGCAGTAAGAAGAGCTGCATCAGTAGAGGTGGTACGGTAAGCACGGGAAATACGAAGGGCAAATCCTCTCTGAATTTGCATCAATTTATACTGAGCCCATTTCTTCTCAAGTGTCATTCGAAAAGAGGAAACACAATACAATATCAGAGGTACAAACGCTGTATCATAAATAATTCTTAGTACCTCTGAATTTAGTCCCCAAGAAGATCTGCAGGCAATAGCTAAACCTTGCATAAACTTACTGCCTTTCTGTTGTAGTTTGTTGAAATGGGCCCTGAAGGTTAACTTCTTGTCAAGTACAACTCCCAGATAAAGAATATGATTTTCCATAGTGATATTTTGTCCATTCATTTTAATTTTAGGCTTTCTTAGTTTCCTTCTCCTTGTAACAAGCATGGCCTTCGTTTTCTGGGGATTAAATTGTAATTTATTATCACAACCCCAAGTAAATAAAATGTCAAGAGACAAATTTGCTCTTACTCTCAGATCCCGCACATTATCTGCTTTAATTAAAAGAAGGGCGTCATCAGCGTAGGCCACAACTTTACAACCAACAGGAAGATGTAAAGTTAGAAGGTCATCGCATAAAATGTTCCAAAAACCAGGACTACAACTAGATCCTTGTGGGCAACCCCTTTTCAGAATCTTTGAAGAAACTGCTGATCCGACTTGAAGTTTAAATTTCCGATTTTGGAAATAAGATTGTATTAATTTATATACATTTTTGGGACAGAGCTTCTTTTTCAACTGAGTTAGAACTTTTGGCCACCAGGCGTTATCGAATGCATTGGAGATATCCAGTGATATTAGGATAGCTACTTCATGCATGGAGAAAACAGTCTCAGCCCATTCTACTACACTAAGAACAGCATCTTCTGTCAATTTTTGTGGAGTAAATCCGTACTGGCATTGACTTAAATGATTGTTGCTATATAAGTGGTACATGACCCGATCGATAATTAACTTCTCAAAAATCTTCCCCAGAACTGGAAGGAGGCAAATAGGCCTGAAAGATTTGGCAGTAAACATTCTTGAAATAATGCCTTTAGGGATTATTTTAACAATTGCAATTTTCCAAGATGTAGGGAAGACGCTGAACACCAAGCACTTATTAAAAAGGGTGACAAACAGGGAAGGAAAAAAACACTAGTGGATATTTTTGATAATGTTTGCTGATAGTCCATCCCAACCTGGTGCTTTCTTGTCATTTTGTGAGAGTATTATTTGTTCAACTTCGTGCCGGGTGAAAAGCACATCATCTGCAGTATTAGGAGGGAGAGAGCAAAATAATCTAATGGCCTTTTGCGTTTCTGTATCGTCATCTTCTTTGGAGAAGAAAGAGTTGATAAGAACATCAGCAGTGTTGGAGAATGATTTTGTAAAACCGGTGTCTGATTCAATTGAGCAAATAGTATTATTCAAGTTTTCAGGTTTTCTTGTTAATTTGTTAACAACTCCCCAAGGATTACATTTCGTAGGCAGTGAGCAGAATTCTTTCCATTTTTCCGATTTCCTTCTTATTATCAAATTCTTGTACTCTTCCTTAACTACCAGATATATTTCTTCGTATCACTGACGGAGAAGAGGACAACGACTTCGTTTGTAACGTCTGTGACAAGCAAGAACACGTTTACGCATGACTGTTAGCTCTTCGTTCCACCAGAAATTTTTAGGAGGTTTCTGAGAGATTTTTGGTAGATTTGCTTCAGAAATTTTTATTATGGCATGAGTTAGTTCGTCTGTAGCTTTTTCTAGGTTTTCTGCGGTATTGCAGAATTCTATTTCTTTTTATATTTTAAGTAAACTTCTTTTAGCACCCTGTTGAAAGTGAGCCCATTTGATGTTTTTGGTCTTATATTTTCTGGTTAAATAATGAGAGGCGTTCACTACAGGTGAACTGGCCGTAGACTTCATACTTATGATAATTAGAGAATGGTTGGAGAAAGTTGGCAGGTCGCTTACTTTCCAGTCGCATATAAAAGGAAGGAGTGAGGAGTTACACACACTAATATCTAAAAAGCTCTGAGAATTATTTAGACATAACACTATCACGTCATAAGAATAATCACCTGGCATTTAACATTTATGGGAAACCAACTTACACTGTTAACAACATTCAACAAAATTCAATACATCCTGAAGCTCACAAAAAGCTGCCTGTTAGAAAGAGCTTCAAAAATTCTGCTCTCAAAGAAAAATTTGAAAAAAGAAATCAGGACCATCCGCGAAATAGCTTTGAACAATGAATTCAGTACAAAATTTATAAATAAGCTAATCAATAAACATACCAAAAAGCCGAAAACTACTTCAATAAAAAAGTCATAAACTAAAGAAAAATATGCCATATTCACATTTAGCAATAATAATATACACATAATCACCAACGTCCTAAGAAAACAGAACCTAAAAATTGCTTTCAAAACCAGCAACATTAATGACAGAATATTATTTAACTCTCACACAATAAATACTAGC
Organism: Anabrus simplex; assembly: GCF_040414725.1. NCBI lineage: Eukaryota > Metazoa > Arthropoda > Insecta > Orthoptera > Tettigoniidae > Anabrus > Anabrus simplex. Next base: position 1,144,683,367 of record NC_090265.1, on the reverse strand, counting down.
AATAAATACACAAATTCTGGGATATACAAACTGGAATGTCAGGGATGCGGGTCAAGTTACATTGGACAAACTGGTAGAAACTTCCTCATAAGATATACAGAACATCGCAACGCTTTAAAATATAATAATTTCTCTGCCATGAGTAACCATCACAAAGACTATAATCACAATTATACTACAATAGTTCAAGATATAAAAATTCTACATGAACAAAAAGGTCCACTACTCAACATTTTAGAAAAAATTTTCATCAGTATGGATCAACATAACAACCCAGCCCTCAACTTAATTAGATAAATGTAAAAAAAGAACATAATATGGAAAACCTTTATTCCAACCATTTGTAGTAAAAAAAAAAACAGGAACATAAGAACCCACAATTATTATACTTGGTTTCAGTCACTGCCCCCATTATTCTGTACACTCCTGTTCTCCCGCAAGCCTCACCCCATTTCCCCACTCCACTTCCTTGTAGTAACACGTCTAGCATCTCCACTGCGGGAGCAAGTCAGTCGAGAGCTGGAGTCCGTAGTCGGAGAACACAGGTGACACAAGCGGGCCACGTAACGTAAGTTAATTTTTCATTCTTCATAACTTTATCTAAATATTGTTCCTGTTAGTTACCATTTTTCAACCTTAAGTCGATTTGAATTATCAATTTTACAGAATAAAATCAGGCTATTCAACTTCAATAATGCCTATGTATATCAGCCCATGTAGAAACACAAACAACTAAGCCACTAAGTTGAACCACACCAAAGGACAACAATAACATTGAAACAGAAAGACCTCCAGCTCAAGACTGTTTTAACGATCAACATTTCACAGTATTTTAACTTTCATCATGTTTTTTTTTTAAATTTTAAATAACATTTCATTTTGTGTGTTTCCTATGTTTTTAATTCAATTTATGTGTCTTACTGAGGATGACCCAATGCCGGGTCGAAGCATGTCTATTTATATGTAAAGTTTCGTCTTAACCCTTTAACCGCCAACGTCCAATTGATCGGACGTTTGAGGTTCATTCTAAAAATGCCAATGTCCGATTGATTGGACATTCCGGAAAAAATCTCTTCCAAGTTATTTATTCATTTTAATAATGTATAATACATGTTTTGGACTAGTATTGGATTAAAAAAGACTATATACAACAAGGTTAGTTGAGGAACTTGCTGCCAAGTGGCTTGGTGACCAAGCGCCAATTCAGCTCCCGTGGGCGAGCAATGAACCCCTTACTCTTTTACCGAAAAAAAAAAAAAGAACACAACTGTTCTGTATGCAGAAATATTAGTACTAGTCAAGGTGGTAAATGGAAAAAGACCAGATACATTTGTAAACAGTGTAAGAAGGGTGTACCCCTAAGCACATTTGCTGGAATATGTCATAAACACTTGTAAATAATAATAATAATAATAATAATAATAATAATAATAATAATAATAATAATAATAATAATAATAATAATAATAATAATAATAATAATAATAATAATAATAATAATAATAATAATAATAATTTATAATAATTATTAATTATTATATTAATTATATTATTATATTAATTATTATAATTATTATGATAATAATAATAATTTATAATAATTATTATGATTATTATTATTATTATTATTATTATTATTATTATTATTATTATTAGGCCTATTATTATTATTATTATTATTATTATTATTATTATTATTATTATTATTATTATTATTATTATTATTATTATTATTATTATTATTATTATTATTATTATTATTATTATTATTATTGTCCAGAACCTACAGAAAGATTCCCAAAAAATACAGCCAGCAATCACACTAGAAAATATGTCACCACCAACACAAGAAGAAATTTATTCACACATCAAGAAACTTAAAAAACAACAAAGCATAAGGGGAGGAGAGAATTGTAGCTGAACTTTTGAAAAGTTTCAGTCCAAATTCACTTAAAGAAATCATACAAATAATTCAAAACATTTGGCAAACTGGAAAGCTCCCGAATGATTGGAAGATTGCTCTAATCCATCAACCACATATAAAAGGTGATAAATCAGATGTAAATAATTAGAGAGGGAACTGTCACCTACAAAATTTTATCAGTATGTCTCTTGCGTAGAACAAAAAAGCAATCAGAACCCAAATTAGCTGAATATTAAGCAGGATAAAGATCAAATAGGTCATGCTTTGAACAAATTTTTAACCTCAAAACCAAACTCAAACTCAGACAAAAACCCCTTGTATGCACATTTGTAGATTTCCAAAAGGCTTGCGATTCGATTGACAGGCCCTCACTGTTCCAAATTCTAGTAGAGAAGGGACTAAACCCCAAAACTCGGGAACTCATAAAACAAACACTGACTGGCACAAAATCTAAAGTGAAAATTATGGGAGAAATCTCAGAACCCTTTGACATTCAAACAGGCATGAGATAAGGCCATGGACTCTCTCCTGTTCTGTTCAACATCGTCCTAATAAATCAATCAATCACTACTGATCTGCATTTAGGGCAGTCACCCAGGTGGCAGATTCCCTATCTGTTGTTTTCCTAGCCTTTTCTTAAATGATCGCAAAAAAATTGGAAAATTATTGAACATTTCCCTTGGTAAGTTATTCCAAACCCTAACTCCCTTTCCTATAAATGAATATTGCCCCAATTTGTCCTCTGGAATTCTAACTTTATCTTCATATTGTGATTTTTCCTACTTTTAAAGACACCACTCAAACCTATTCGTCTACTGATGTCCTCCCACGCCATCTCTCCCCTGACAGCTCGGAACATACCATTTAATCGAGCAGCTCGTCTCCTTTCTCCCAAATTTTCCCAGCCCAAACTTTGCAACATTTTTGTAACGCTACTCTTTTGTCGGACATCCCCCAGAACAAATCGAGCAGCTTTTCTTTGGATTTTTTCCAGGTCTTGAATCAAGTAATCCTGGTGAGGGTCCCATACACTGGAACCATACTCTAGTTGGGATCTTACCAGAGACTTACATGCCCTCTCCTTTATATCCTTACTACAACCCCTAAATACCCTCATAACCATGTGCAGAGATCTGTACCCTTTATTAACAACCATATTTATGTGATTACCCCAATGAAGGTCTTTTCTTATATTAACACCTAGGTACTTACAATGATCCCCAAAGGGAACTTTCACCCCATCAACGCAGTAATTAAAACTGAGAGGACGTGTCCTATTTGTGAAACTCACAACCTGACTTAACCCTGTTTATCATCATACCATTGTCCACCGTCCATCTCACAACATTATCAAGGTCACCCTGCAGCCGCTCACAATCTTGTGTCTTATTTATTACTCTGTACAGAATAACATCATCTGCAAACAGCCTTATCTCTGATTCCACTTCTTTACACATATCATTGATATATATAAGAAAACATAAAGGTCCAATAATACTGCCTTGAGGAATTCCCCTCTTTTATTACAGGGTCAGATAAAGCTTCGCGTACTCTAATTCTCTGAGTTCTATTTTCTAGAAATATAGCCACCCATTCAGTCACTCTTTTTTCTAGTCCAATTGCACTAATTTTTGCCAGTAGTCTTCCATAATCCACCCTATCAAATGCCTTAGATAGGTCAATCGCAATACAGTCCATTTGGCCTCCCGAATCCAGGATATCTGCTATATCTTGCTGAAATCTTACAAGCTGAGCTTCGGTTGTATAACCTTTCCTAAACCCAAACTGCCTTCTGTCAAACCAGTTATTAATTTTGCAAACATGTCTTATATAATCAGAAAGAATGCTTTCCCATAGCTTACATACAATGCATTCAAACTGACTGGCCTGTAATTTTCAGCTTTATGTCTATCACCTTTTCCTTTATACACAGGGGCTACTATAGCAACTCTCCATTCATTTGGTATAGCTCTTTCAACCAAACAATAATCAAATAAGTATTTCAGATATGGTACTATATCCCAACCCATTGCCTTTAGTATATCCCCAGAAATCTTATCAATTCCAGCTGCTTTCCTAGTTTTCAACTTTTGTATCTTACTGTAAATATCATTGTCATCATAGGTAAATTTTAATACTTCTTTAACATTAGTCACTTCCTCTATCTGGACATTATCCTTGTAACCAACAATCTTTACATACTATTGACTGAATACTTCTGACTTTTGAAGAACCTCGCATACACACTCCCCTTGTTCATTAATTATTCCTGGAATGTCCTTCTTCGAACCTGTTTCTGCCTTAAAGTACCTATACATACTCTTCCATTTTTCACTAAAATTTGTATGACCACCAATTATGCTTGCCATCATGTTATCCTTAGCTGACTTTTTGGCTATATTCAATTTTGTAGTAAGTTCCTTCAATTTCTCCTTACTTCCATAACCATTTCTAACTCTATTTCTTTCCAGTCTGCACTTCCTTCTTAGTCTCTTTACTTCTCTGTTATAATATAGTGGATCCTTAGCATTCCTTACCACCTTTAAAGGAACAAACCTATTTTCACATTCCTCAACAATTTCTTTAAACCCATCCCAGAGTCTGTTTACATTTTTATTTACCGTTTTTCACCGATCATAGTTACTTTTTAAAAACTCCCTCATGCCTGTTTTATCAGCCATATGGTACTGCCTAATAGTCCTAATTTTAATACCTTCCTTTCTTTCACATTTATTTTTAACGACGACAAAAACAGCTTCGTGATCACTAATACCATCTATTACTTCGGTTTCTCTATAGAGCTCATCTGGTTTTATCAGCACCACATCCAAAATATTCTTCCCTCTAGTTGGTTCCATCACTTTCTGAATCAGGTGCCCTTCCCATATTAACTTATTTGCCATTTGTTGGTCATTCTTCCTGTCGTTCGCATTACCTTCCCAATTGACATTTCATAAATTGAGATCACCTGCTACTATCACATTCCTTTCCATATCATTTCCAACATAGCTGATTATCTTATCAAATAATTCTGAATCAGCATCAGCGCTATCCTTTCCCGGTCTGTACACTCCAAAGACATCAAGTTGCCTATTATCTGTAGAGAAGAGCCTTGCACCCAGAATTTCATGTTTTCATCCTTAACTTTTTCGTAGCTTATAACTTCTTCTTTCACCAGAATGAATACTCCCCCTCCTATCATTCCTATCCTATCTCTACGATACACACTCCAGTTCTGTGAGAATATCTCTGCATCCATTATATCATTTCTCAGCCATGATTCAACTCCTATTACAATATCTGGTAAGTATATATATATATATGTATATTAAATTACTTAATTCGATTCCTTTGTTTTCAATGCTTCTACAGTTGAGCACTAACATTTTTATATCATCCCTACTTGATTTTCAATTCCCTGTTTGCTTAACACTGCTCCCTAGGCCACCCCGTTTCCCTGAATGTACCTGCCTATAACCCTTCTAAACAAGTTTCCGAACTTATATGTACCAGTGCGGTTTAAGTGAAGGCCATCTGGGTGCAGATCCCTGTCTCCTACCCACCCATTAGGATCTAGAAATCTCACTCCCAGTTTCCCACATACCCAATCCATAGTCTCATTTAAATCCCCAATCACCTTCCAGTCAGTATCCCTCCTACAGATTATTCCACTGATAACAATCTCTGCTTCCTTAAACTTCATCCGTGCTGCATTTACCAGATCCCACACATCCCCAACTATGTTGGTACTTATACCTGCTTGCCTTACATTGTTAGTACCAACGTGAAACACTACCACCTTCTCCTTTCCCTCTTCCTTCTCTTCTACTTTCCTCAACATCTGCCTCAACCTTATTCCTGGATAACACTCTACCCTGGTTCCCTTTCCTCCATACACTTTACCCATATGTCTAACGATGGAATCCCCCATGACCAGAGCCTCAACCCTACCCACCTCATTTGATCCCCTCCCCTCGTGGTCAGCCCTATCTTTCCTGATAGCTGCAGAAGCTACTTCCTCCTCCCTTTTCTCCTTTCCATGACCCTGTTCCACCTGTCTTTTCCTATCCTCTACTCTACATTTCCCTTTCCTACCTTTTCCCTTCCTCCTACTTCCACACATCTCAGCAACAGTTCCCTGTTCCTCATCTTCCCTCGGTTGTTCTACCTGCAGTGACTCGTACCGATTTCTAACAGACACCTGTCCTGAATTCTGATCCTGAACAGAGCCCTTAGCCTGCAATCTCCTTCCCCTTAAAACATTAGACCACCTGTCTTCTACAATTCCCCCATTTCCTTCCCATCCCTCCTTTACACCTACTGTATCCTGTACATTATTTGAGGGAGACCTAATTTCCTTCCTGTCCTCTGAGAGAATCCTAATTATCTTCCTCAAACTCTCCAACTCCTCTCTTAAGAAATTAGTACTATTTAAGTTACAATATTGCAGAATACAACGGTTTCAGTAGAACCTTCATCAACAGAATCATCAATAGATATAAGAGCAGACCCAAGACTACCCTAGAAAAAGATTCCACTCCTAAAGAGAATTTTTCCACTTTCACATTCAGTAGTAGTAACATTTACCAAATTTCTAATATCTTTAAAAAACCCAACATTAAAATAGTGTTTAGAACCTCCTTCACCAACTCCAGACTTATTTTCTATCCACACACTGTCAACAATAACAATAATAATAGATAATTGAACTCTAGAGTTTACAAATTAGAATGCCAACCCTGTAATTCCAGCTATGTCGGTCAAACAGGCCGCAATTTTGTCAAAAGATACGCCGAAAATCGCAACACTCTCAAATAATCGTTTTTCAGCTATGAGTGAGCATCATAAAGAATCCAGTCACAAATACACAACAATAGATAAAGATCTTAAAATCTTGCATTATGTGCAAAAAGGCACCTTGCTCAACATTCTCAAGAACATCCACATCGATATAGATTAGTTTATGAACCCCTCTCTCATAACTTGAATTAAATCAATGGAAAAATCAAGAACATTCTACTTGAAACATTCATTCCATATATTTTTCAGAAGTTCTATAATAAAATCAAACCCCACCTCCATCTCTCCAACTCAACACCACTCCTTTCTCTCCCTCTTTTCCCGCCAGTCCTGCACCCACCTCCCCTTCCCTCTCCACTCTTCCTATCTTCGCAAACACAGCTGAGCCAACAATAGACATGATCAGGAAAAACTGGACCATTAAATTTGAGAAGGTCAGGACATTTGAGAGGACAACTATTTAATAAGTAAGTTTAAAGTTTTCTTCACACTTATTTTTTACTTATTAGCCCAAGTTTCTCATACAACCTAATTTTTCCATTACAGATTTGAACTTCATTGGTGGTTTCCACTATGTATTACACATATTTTACCTGGGATGTGTTATCTTCTCAAACATAGTTTCTCAATTTTTCGCTGCCCTCCTGACCATTTAAAAATAAGGCAAACACAGGTGAGCCAACATTGGATACGATCATCAAGAACGGGACTGCTAAATTTTGAGAAGATCAGGCCTTTTGAGAGTGCAACTATTTAAAAATGTGAACTTCATTGGTGGTTTCGACTATGTATCACATACATTTTACTTGGCACTTGTTTCCCTCTTATACTTTTCTCTAGTTTCTCTAGTTTTTGCTGCCCTCTTAACTATTTGGATGGTGACTCAACGAAGACAGACTGTCATTTTAAATTTTAGCACAGTGATTTCATCCTCGTTTTTTAATTGTAACACACTGCAAGTTTTAGACAAAGAGGTCCACAACCTCACCATAATTACTGTTTTAATTCCATCATGTCTCATTTGTTTTCATTCTTTTCTTCATTATGTTTTAACATATATTTTAGCATCAATTATGTAAAAAAAACTTCAAGCTGTTTTCACTGAAGATGTCTCATACTGAGTTGATTATTACTCCTTCTAATGATGGAGATGTTGTATATATTGAATTGTTTTAATTTCTGTCATGTCTCATTTGTTTTAATTCTTTTCTTCATTATGTTTTAACACATTTTCGTAGCATCAATTAAGTAAATAACTTTAACCTTTTTTAGTGAAGATGGCTCAAAGGAGTTGAAACATGTATGGCTATTGTTACTCCATGTAATGATGGAGATACATATGTATTGAATAAGAGGACACATTTATGTCTAATGTCAACCTCATCAGAGGAGTTAGCGAGATGAGATGAAATGAATGGCGTGATATATGATAGTAGGAAGAGAGAGGGTGAAACCGGCACTATCACATAACCTATTCCTGTCAAATAGCACCAAGTGTCTGCTGAAGGCACAGACGAACCACCATCAACAGCGTCATATGCCTTCACTCCACATGAGCACTGCAGAGAGGTTTGGAATTTAATCCAGGCTTTCGGCACACAATCTAGTGATTAGAAATTGTATACCACCACCTTCCCTACCCTACCAGCCAAAATTCTGATGGTAATTTTTTTTTTTTTTACAAACGGGACTCAAACCACAGCAAGAGCTTTACCAAAAATCCACAAAGACAGAGTCCCAGTTAGACTAATTATCAATTTCAGAAATAGCCCCACTTAGAGAACTTTCCAATTCATTTAGAAATTCTTAACAGGTCATTATCGTTTTTCTAATAGAACATCCATCAAAAATTCATTAGAATTCTGCAAAGCTTCCAAGAAAACTCAAGTTACAATCCCACCACACCATACATTCTTTTGACATTTGTCAAACAGCCTTGACTTGCCCCGCAAGTGCCTTCATTCAGTGCCGGTATGACTGGAAAGCAACCCATAACACACTGCCACATTCAAACACAAATTAAGAACGACTTCACATTTCAGAGGAGGCTTAATACTAAGATCGGATCGAAATGTTATTGGATCTGCACTGTTTTACAAACAACGAAAAACAAGTCACTTTATCATTATTTTCAAATCTAGTCAATATGGTCACCTTGAATGACATTGAACTTCATGGGACTAGATAATTTAAATGCAGCACTGAATTGAATTGTGTGAAAATGAAATTATTTTTTAAAATTAGCAGGCCTAGATGATTTTATTTTAACTCAAGGATATAAGCATATATGACAACATTATTCCAAACAGTTATTAGAACTTTACAGAAGATCTCTGGGGAGGAGTCGATGACCTAGATGTTAGGCCCCTTTAAACAACAAGCACCATTATCATCGATCTCTGTGGTGCTTCATACATCACAACATTTTTTTGCTAGGGGCTTTACGTCGCACCGACACAGATAGGTCTTATGACGATGATGGGACAGGAAAGGCATAGGAGTTGGAAGGAAGCGGCCGTGGCCTTAATTAAGGTACAACCCCAGCATTTGCCTGGTGTGAAAGGAAAACCAATCTTCAGGGCTGCCGACAGTGGGATTCAAACCCACTATCTCCCGGATGCGAGCTCACAGCCGCACGCCTCTACGCGGACGGCCAACTCGCCTGGTACAACTTTTTTATATTTTTATTCCATAGTGTAGTGTTTTCACATCATAAATATGGAAGAATTACAAGCATTACATTAGAACAGTAATTTGAATAACTTTTTAGATATATTTTATTATGTGTTGTAATTATTTTGAGGGTCTAGATATGTATGTATGCTTTTAATATTTTTTTGTGATACCTGATGAAGAGAATGGTCCTTTCTTAAAACATGTAAATTTAATGTAAACAACATTATTTGTCATCATATATTTTAAGTATTGACAGGGCAGACCCAATAAAAACCCCTCGAGTATTATAACTATTCAGCGAAGGCAACAGTGAAGTTGGAGCAGCTGGGTGTCTGAATAAGGAAGCTTATCCAGAAGTTTGATCTCCTGGATCTTCTTCTTCTCCCTAAATGTGGGACGTACCTTAGTTATTGGAAGATGCACACCTGGACAGTTGATGCACACAAGTGGTGGTGTACACTTGACACCAGCAGCACACCTGCATTTTCCACATATCATATAGGTTGTCGAACCTTGTCAATGCAATGAGGCGAGGCCAAATTCCTGGCAGTTATTACATCTTACTGGAGCTTGTATATATGGTCCATAAATGGTACATCGCTACTTCTACTTTTATTCTGTTGGAGAGTGACTGGGCATCGAAGGTAAAGGTGAAATGCCCGTAATGAGCAGCTTATCACCAACACGCCCCTCTAACCTCCGCATGTTGGTAATGCCTTGACAAGCACAGGTTTCTGATCATATCATCAGAAGCCTGAATCAAATCGCTATGGAAGATAACTCCTTCAAGGAGTTCAGAAATCTGTGCTTCTTGATCTTAACAGGCACATTACCGAACATTGTAGCCACCAGCAGTTGTTTACTCTGTCTGGCCAACATTGTCTTAATGAGGATGGATCCATCACTGAGCTTCCTCATTTTGTCTACTTTCCCAGCAACTATATCTTAGTAATGAACATGTTTTCATGGCTCATTGTATTAAAATAAAGAAATAAATATGCTAACTGGATTAAAGTCACTTATATTCAACAAAGCCAAGCTTTCTGCCAAATTACACTGACCTTCATCAGGGCATGTGAAGGTCTGCCTCCAACATTGAGCAAAGAAAGATTTGGAAATACACCCCAGAAAAAATTTTGGCAAGTTATAAGGAGAATCCAAGCCTTGGATTCTCAAAGCCATTACATTGGCCCCGTAGCTAGCTATGGACCCAAAAGTGATGGTTCATAGTGTGGTCGTGAGAAGGCCACGTTGGTACCTATGTGCATGAGATCTCTCGTTCATGGTAGGAGTAGGACAAGGGAACTTTCTTATTTCCGAACTGAGTGGTGTTATAGATTACTTACTTGTACTTATATAACTCTTGTTCTAGTGTACTGATCTAGTACATATACTTGGTCTTCACTGTCTCATGGTTGTATGGTGTTCAAACCACTAATTTTGTCTAGTCCTGTGCTGATATATTTATTGTATAACTTGGTGATAGCGACCATTTCAGACTGTCAATAATCTGGTGTCGAGGCATAGACCAACAGAGTGTGCTTGTGCAAGTAAAAATACAGGATGTTTGATAAGTCACTCCCTAGTTTCAAATTTTAATTCATTATTGAAACCAAGTCATTAAACACACAGGCCCAAAAAGTTTTGTTTGATTTGGCATTTCTTTGTTGCAGGTGAATTATGAGGCATAAGTTAAGTATGGAAGAGAGACCCAAGATAGCGGCTCAGTATGAGGTTTGGACTAGAAAAAAGAGTGACTGAATGGGTTGCTATATTTCTAGAAAACAGATCTCAGAGAATTAGAGTAGGCGAAGCTTTATCTGACCCTGTAATAATTAACAGGGGAATTCCTCAAGGCAGTATTACTGGACCTTTATGTTTTCTTATATATATAAACTAGCAAGATACCCATGCTTCGCTACGGTATTATACTGACATTTATAATTGAATGCTTAACGTTTTATATATAATCCGCCGAAATTCACGATCTGACTCGTTTTCTGAGAGATTACGGCAAAGTTCCTCCCATTTTTATTTCCAGCAATCGATTTCGTGTTTCTCAGGCTAGGTCCAGGTACTCCATCCGTCAGTTGGCTCCCTAAATCTTTTCCTATAAGCATTTTTAATATAGATCAAATCCTTGAGAAGATCTTGGGTGCCTTGGCGGTACTGAACCCGCGGCCGGAGTGCAATAGTAGTCATTACCCGTCCAGGACCAGTTTCCAGCGCGGTCCGCACATGTGACAACGGTCCAGAACATTATTATTATTATTATTATTATTATTATTATTATTATTATTATTATTATTATTATTATTATTATCAGATGATCTGTACCCCACAGCAAGATGCAAGACCGCTACTTGGTGGTAAATTACATCTGCTGCCATTGTCATTGTTGACAATGTGACCAGTACCATTGTCACGCGTAGGCAAGTGTGTGGGATTTCTGGCGATACGAATGACATACTTCCATGCATTATTGACCTTATTATAGAGGTGAACAATTTGACGGTCACTCTCATTCCTATCGTTTATTTCAAATGTGTTTAAATTTTTATTTATATGCCAGGAGAATCTACTGTAATCTAACAAAATTCTCTGAAGGAAAAGATGCCTCTTGAAAATGAACCCTGGAAAGATTAAAAATGATTGGTTTCTGATCAGAATAAGTACATCGAAAATCTACAGCCTGTTTTCAGTCATTCGATAGGGTCAGGAATGGAATGAATAAAGCCCCATCTAGCGGCGACAATAGGAATTGTGCTGCTGCCGAAACACTCCTCTGGGGCAATGATCGATGAATGACAAATGAAATTAAATATTGGACAGTGTTGCTGGAATGAATGATGACAGGGAAAACCGGAGCATCCGGAGAAAAAACTGTCCCGCCTCCATTTTTTCCAGCACGAATGTCGCATGGAGTGACCGGGATTTGAACCACGGAACCCAGCTGTGTGAGGCTGGCGTGCTGCCGCCTGAGCAACGGAGGCTCCTTATAAGTACATTATGAACAGTAAAATCAACTAGTCTCATCTCCTTTTACACCCCACCGCCATTAAGTTTATTTAATCGCCCCAAAAAAACAAAATTTAAAAAAAGGCATGTTTCTTTATGCTCAAAGAAGGAGATTCCAAAGACCAATGTTCACGTCTATTACCTTCAGTTTTGAGATGTAAGTATCCCCATAAAATAATTCACTTTTTTTCACTTCCTTTCACACTCCCCTCCCCCCCACCAAGTGAATTTTCCAGCAAAAAATACTTGTTTCTTTAATAGTAAAGGATCTTCTAAATATCAATTATCATGACTCTAACTTCTTCAGTTTTTTATTTATGTGTCCTCATGAAAGGAATTCAACTCCTTTTCACTCCCGCCCCCCAAGATGGTTTCCCCCCCAAAACACGCTTTTCTTTGTTTTTAAAGGAGATCAAAATACCAATTTTCACAACTGTAACAACTTTAGTTTTTATTAGATGTATGTATTCTCATACAATTAAGTCAATTAATTTTTCAATTCTTTCACGCCCCCCTCCCCTTCAATGATTTTCTGTGAATACGTGTTTCTTTACTTTTAAAGCAGATTCCAAATATCAAATTTCACGTCTGTAACATCTTAATTTTTTAAATATCAGTAGCCTAATTAAAAGAATTCAACACCATTTTCAGTCACTTTTATCCCCCCCTCCACCCAAGTGGTATTTCCGAAAACTAAAAATACACATTTCTTTATTTTAATAGAGATTAAAAAAATACCATTTTTCACTTCTGTAACATGTTAAGTTTTTTGAGATATACTGTAGAAATTCTCATTTTAAAATTTCACCCCGTTTTAGTTCCCTTAAGTGGAGTTTCCAAAAACAAATCACCTATGTTTTTTTACATTTACAGGAGATTCTAAATATCCACTTTTTACGTCTGAAACATTTTACGTTTCTCAGATATTCTTGTAGATTTATTCTTTCAAAAAATTCACCCCAATTTGTTACTCCTGTTTAACCGCCATTAATTGGATTTTCCAAAAACAAAAAAATACGTGTTTCTTTATTTTTAAAGGAGATCCCATATACAAATTTTCAGTTTAATATCTTCAGTTTCTGAGATACATGTATCCTCATTAAAGGCATTCAACCCATTATTCACCCTTTTACACCCCTCCTGTTGGGATTTACAGAAAACAAAAAAATACGTTTACCTTTCTTTTTAGGGGAGATTCTAAATACCAATTTTTACATCTGTAAAGTGTTAAAGTTTTAAGATGTAGACACACTCGTTTTTGAAATTCACCCCCCTTTTCACCCCCATTATTTGGATTTTCAAAAAATGAAAAAAATACCTGTTTATTTTTAAAGTAGATGCCAAATACCAATTTTCAGGTCTGTAATATCTTCAGGTTCTGAAATATAAGTAGCCTCATTAAAGGCATTCGACATCTTTTTCACCCTTTTCCACCCTTCCTATTGGGATTTACCAAAAACAAAATTAAGTGTTTCTTTATTTTTAAAGGAGATTCTAAACACCAATTTTTACATCTATAAACTTTAAAAGTTTTGAGATATAGATACACTCATTTTAAAAATTTCCCCCCTTTTTCACCCCCATTAATTGGATTTTCCAAAAACAAAAATAATACTTGTTTTTTTATTTTTAAAGGAGATCTCAAATACCAATTTTCAGGTCTGTAATATCTTCAGTTTCTGAGATATAAGTATTCTCTTTAAAGGCATTCAACCCATTTTTCACCCCTTTTCACCCCTCCTATTGAGATTTTCCGAAAACAAAAAATATGTGTTTCTTTATTTTTAATGAAGATTCTAAATACCAATTTTTACATCTGTAAACTTTAAGTTTTGAGATATAGATGCACTCATTTTAAAAGTTCACCCCCCTTTTCAATCTCCCATTAATTGGATTTTCCAAAAACAAAAAAATATGTATTTCTTTATTTTTAAAGCGATCAAAAGTACCAATTTTCAGGTCTGTAATATCTTCAGTTTCTGAGATATAAGTATTCTCTTTAAAGGCATTCAACCCATTTTTTACCCTTTTCACCCCTCTTATTTGAAATTTCTGAAAACAAAAAATACTTGTTTCCTTATTTTTAAAGAAGATTCTAAATTCCAATTTTCACATCTGTAAACTTTTAAAGTTTTGAGATATAGATACACTCCTTTTAATATTTCAACCCCCCCCCCCCCCCCCCGCCTTTTCACACCCTTAGCGACGAAATATCCAAAAATCCTCTCTTGGTGAGCACCATCTTAATGTGAATATATCCCCAAAATTTCATTTCTTTATATCCAGTAGTTTTGGCTTGGCGATGATGAATCAGTCAGTCAGTCAGTCAGTCAATAGAAGATCTTTTATATATATATATAGACTAGCAAGATACCCGTGCTTCGCTACGGTATTATACTGAAATTAATAATTGAATGCTTGTTGTTTTAGATATATAATCTGCCGAAATTCGTGATCTGACTCGTTTTCTAATAGATTACGGCAAGTTTCCTCCCATTTTTCATTCTTTATTTCCAGCAATCTATTTTGTACTTCCCGGGCTAGGTCCAGATATTATATCCGGTCAGTTGGGTCCCTAAATCTTTGGCAACTTTTCCTCTAAGCATTTTTAATATGGATCAAATCCTTCAGGAGATCCGGCGTGGTGTCGTCGTGGGTGCCTTGGCGGTACTGAACCCGCGGCTGGACTGCATTCTTAGTCATTACCCATCCAGGACCAGTTTCCAGCGCTGTCCGCAAATTTGATGACGGTCCAGAATATTATTATTATTATTATTATTATTATTATTATTATTATTATTATTATTATTATTATTATTATTATTATTATTATTAATAATAATACACTGACTGACAGAGCAAATGCAACACCAAGAAGGAGTGGTCAGAACTTTATGCCAATTGCAGGGTAGACTGACGTCACTGAGATATGCTCATGATGTGAAATGCGCCGCTGTGCTGCGCACGTAGCGAATGATAAATGGGACACGGCGTTGGCGAATGGCCCACTTCGTACCGTGATTTCTCAGCCGACAGTCATTGTAGAACGTGTTGTCGTGTGCCACAGGACACGTGTATAGCTAAGAATGCCAGGCCGCCGTCAGCGGAGGCATTTCCAGCAGACAGACGACTTTACGAGGGGTATGGTGATCGGGCTGAGAAGGGCAGGTTGGTCGCTTCGTCAAATCGCAGCTGATACCCATAGGGATGTGTCCACGGTGCAGCACCTGTGTCGAAGATGGTTGGCGCAGGGACATGTGGCACGTGCGAGGGGTCCAGGCGCAGCCCGAGTGACGTCAGCACGCGAGAATCGGCGCATCCGCCGCCAAGTGGTGGCAGCCCCGCACGCCACGTCAACCGCCATTCTTCAGCATGTGCAAGACACCCTGGCTGTTCCAATATCGACCAGAACAATTTCCTGTCGATTGGTTGAAGGAGGCCTGCACTCCCGGCGTCCGCTCAGAAGACTACCATTGACTCCACAGCATAGACGTGCACGCCTGGCATGGTGCCGGGCTAGAGCGACTTGGATGAGGGAATGGCGGAACGTCGTGTTCTCCGATGAGTCACGCTTCTGTTCTGTCAGTGATAGTCACCGCAGACGAGTGTGGCGTCGGCGTGGAGAAAGGTCAAATCCGGCAGTAACTGTGGAGCGCCCTACCGCTACACAACGCGGCATCATGGTTTGGGGCGCTATTGCGTATGATTCCACGTCACCTCTAGTGCGTATTCAAGGCACGTTAAATGCCCACCGCTACGTGCAGCATGTGCTGCGGCCGGTGGCACTCCCGTACCTTCAGGGGCTGCCCAATGCTCTGTTTCAGCAGGATAATGCCCGCCCACACACTGCTCGCATCTCCCAACAGGCTCTACGAGGTGTACAGATGCCTCCGCGGCCAGCGTACTCTCCGGATCTCTCACCAATCGAACACGTGTGGGATCTCATTGGACGCCGTTTGCAAACTCTGCCCCAGCCTCGTACGGACGACCAACTGTGGCAAATGGTTGACAGAGAATGGAGAACCATCCCTCAGGACACCATCCGCACTCTTATTGACTCTGTACCTCGACGTGTTTCTGCGTGCATCGCCGCTCGCGGTGGTCCTACATCCTACTGAGTCGATGCCGTGCGCATTGTGTAACCTGCATATCGGTTTGAAATAAACATCAATTATTCGTCCGTGCCGTCTCTGTTTTTTTTCCCCAACTTTCGTCCCTTTCGAACCACTCCTTCTTGGTGTTGCATTTGCTCTGTCAGTCAGTGTATTATTATTATTATTAGATGTTCTAGACCCCGAAGCAAGATGCAAGACCACTACTTGGCGGTAAATTACATCTGCTGCCATTGTCATTGCTGACAATGTGACCAGCACCATTGTCGTGCGTAGGCAAGTGTGCGGGATTTCTGGCGATACGAATGACATACTTCCGTGCATTATTGATCTTATTATAGAGGTGAACAATTTGATGGTCAATCTCATTCCTATCGATTATTTCAAACGTGTTTAAATTTTTATTTATATGCAAGGTGAATCTACTCTAATCTAAGAACGTTCTCCGAAGGAAAAGATGGCTCTTGAAAACGAACCCTGGAAAGATTAAAAATGATTGGTTTATGATCAGAATAAGTACATTGAAAATCTACAGCCTGTTTCCAGTCATTCGACAGGGCCAGGAATGAAATGAATAAAGCCCCATCTAGCGGCAACAATAGGTATTGTGCCGGCTGCCGAAGCACTCCTCTGGGGCAATGATCGATATGAATGACAAATGAAATGAAATATTGGACAGTGTTGCTGAAATGAATGATGACAGGGAAAACCGGAGTATGCGAAGAAAAACCTGTCCCGCCTCCGTTTTGTCCAGCACAAATGTCACATGGAGTGACCGGGATTTGAACCACGGAACCCAGCTGTGAGAGGCCGGCGTGCTGCCGCCTGAGCAATGGAGGTTCCTTATAAGTACATTATGAACAGTAAAATCAATTGGTCTCACCTCCTTTTACACCCCACTGCCATTAAGTTTATTTACCCTCCCCCCTAAAAAAATAAAAGAAGGCATGTTTCTTTATGTTTAAAGGATATTCCAAACACCAATGTTCACATCTATTACATTCAGTTTTGAGATATAAGTATCCCCATAAAAATAATTAACTTTCTTTTACTTCCTTTCACACGCCCCCCCCTCCCCCATTAGTGCCGTTTTTTATTTATGTGACCTCATGAAAGGAATTCAACTCCTTTTCACTCCTGTTCCCCAGGATGGTTTCCCTCCAAAAAACGTGTTTTTCTTTGTTTTTAAAGGAGATCAAAATACCAATTTTCACGTCTGTAACAACTTTTGTTTTTATTAGATGTATGTATTCTCATACAATTAAGTCAATTAATTTTTCAATTATTTCACACACACACCCCCCCCCCACTTCATTGGATTTTCCGAGAGTACGTGTTTCTTTACTTTTAAAGCAGATTCCAAATATCATATTTCACGTCTATAACATCATTTTTGAGATATCAGTAGCCTAATTAAAAGAATTCAATGCCATTTTCAGTCACTCCCCCCTCCACCCAAGTGGTATTTCCGAAAACTAAAAATATACGTTTCTTTATTTTTAATAGAGATTAAAAATACCATTTTTCACTTCTGTAACATGTTAAGTTTTTTGAGATATACTGTAGAAAATCTCATTTTAAAATTTCACCCCGTTTTATTTCCCCTTAAGTGGAGTTTCCAAAACCAAATCACCTATGTTTCTTTACATCTACAGGAGATTCCAAATATCCACTTTTTACGTCTGTAACATTTTACGTTTTTCAGATATTCTGTAGATATAGTCTTTCAAAAAATTCAGCCCAATTAGTCACTCCTGTTTAACCGCCATTAATTGGATTTTCCAAAAACAAAAAAATACGTATTTCTTTATTTTTAAAGGAGATCCTATGTACAAATGTTCAGTTCTGTAATATCTTCAGTTTCTGAGATATATGTATCTTCATTAAATGCATTCAACCCATTATTCACCCATTTACACCCCTGCTATTGCGATTTACAGAAAACAAAAAAATACGTGTTCCTTTATTTTTAAAGGAGATTCTAAATACCAATTTTTACATCTGTAAACGTTTATTGTTTTAAGATGTAGACACATTCATTTTAAAAATTCACCCACCTTTTCACCTCCCATTATTTGGATTTTTCAAAAATGGAAAAAATACCTGTTTTTTTATTTTTAAAGTAGATCCCAAATACCAATTTTCAGGTCTGTAATATCTTCAGGTTCTGAAATATAAGTATCCTCATTAAAGGCATTCAACCACTTTTTCACCCTTTTCCACTCTTCCTTTGGGATTTTCCAAAAAAAAAAAAAAAAAGCATGTTTCTCTATTTTTAAACGAGATTCTAAATACCAATTTTTACATCTATAAACTTTTAAAGTTTTGAGATACAGATACACTCATTTTAAAAAAACACCCCTTTTCACCCCCCATTAATTGGATTTTCCAAAAAAAAAAAAATATGCGTTTCTTTATTCTTATAGGAGATCCCAAATACAAATTTTCAGGTGTGTAATATCTTCAGTTTCTGAGATATAAGTATCCTGATTAAAGGTATTTAACCCCCTTTTCACCCTTTTCACCCCTCCTGTCGGTTTTTCCGAAAACAAAAAAATACATGTTTCTTTATTTTTAAAGGAGATTCCACATACCAATTTTTACATCTCTAAACATTTAAAGTTTTGATATATAGATACACTCGTTTTAAAAATTCACTCCCCTTTTCACGCCCCATTAATAGGATTTTCCAAAAACAAAAAATATGTATTTCTTTATTTTTAAAGGAGATACCAAATACAGATTTTCATGTCTGTAATGTCTTCAGTTTCTGAGATATAAGTATCCTGATTAAAGGCATTCAACCCCTTTTTCACCCTTTTCACCCCTCCTATTGCGATTTTCCGAAAACAAAAAAATACGTGTTTCTTAATTTTTAGATGAGATTCTAAACACCAATTTTTAGATCTCTAAACTTTTAAAGTTTTGAGATATAGATTTTAAAATATCACCCCTTAGCAACAGAATATCCAAAAATCCTTCCTTAGCGAGCCCCTGCATTATAATATTAATGTATCCTCAGAATTTCATTTCTTTATGTCCAGTAGTTTTGGCTCGGCGATGATGAATCAGTCAGTCAGTCAGTCAGTCAGGACGAGTTATTATATATATATATATATATATAGATGATATGAGTAAACAAGTGGAATCAGAGGTAAGGCTTTTTGCGGATGATGTTATTCTGTATAGAGTAATAAATGTTACAAGATTGTAAGCGACTGCAACGTGACCTCGATAATGTTGTGAGATGGACAGCAGGCAATGGTATGTTGATAAACGGGGTTCAAAGTCAGGTTGTGAGTTTCACAAATAGGAAAAGTCCTCTCAGTTTTAATTAATGTGTTGGTGGGGTGAAAGTTCCTTTTGGGGATCATTGTAAGTACCTGCTTGTATGCATCATGGCGCCCAATACCAGCAATGTTATGTGCTACTCCTGCAAAGTGTTGCTCAATGGGAACTAAAATTATGTACAGTGTGACAGGAAGTGTGGTGAAACGTTCCATTTAAACTGTGAAGCAAGTTTTGAATCATCAAGATTCTTATTGATTGCAGCAATCGTATCAGAGTTGGATGATGTAACAAACAGGAAACACGGGTTGGAAAAGGGTGTTTACGGCGTGTGAGTCGGTGCAAAAATGTCTGAAGAGCGGAATGGTATAAGGGGCATTGAAAAAATAAATGATCGACACCACCATCCTGGTCACCACATGTGCAGTTAGGCAGGTTGGTAATTTGAAACCTATACTTATACTGAGGAGTGAGAGCATGATTGAAGCATAAGCAGAATATATTAGTGATGTGTCGGCGGGAATAAGTTCCTCTCATGAACCAGGGTTTCTGAGGGATGTGGGGTTGTAATTGATAATAAAATCATCCTTTGATTTTTCAGTATTGTGCCATTCCTCTTGCCATGCATGACATACAGCATCCTTTATAATTGGAAAATAATAATGTAGTGGGGGTATAGGTACAAGAAGGGGAGGTGTTGAAACTCTAGCAGCGTGTGTTGCGAAATAATCTGTCTGCTCATTGCTAAATATACCAGTGTGCCCAGGCACCCGAACTAATGTGATATACACCCCTGATTGTTTCAGTGTATACAGTAGAGGAGGTGCTTAACATATTAAGATACCAATTTGGGGAGATGTTGAAAGAAGATATTGTAAGACACTCAGAGCATCGGTATAAGTGGTAGCTTCTGTAAAAGCATGGTCTTTGATAAATAGAAGGGCTTGCTGAATGGCAAATAATTCAGCTGAGTAAATAGAAAATGTGTTAGGTAAGCAGTATTGCCCAGCGACGTGTGAAGTACAACACAAAAAAGCTGCTCCAACCCCATGCTAGGCCTTGGATCCATCCGTGTATATATCAATGCTTCTCTCAGAAATGGTAAACCTCATATTTTTTTCTGGCTGGCTCTGTGCAATCTTGGGCATTCTTTGCTCAGCGGTTATTTGTAGTGGTTGGGATAATGATACAAGGCTTAAAAAATAGGATGGCTAGGGAAAATGTGTAAAGAGGTGGTGTGAGGGTTCTCAATAAGGAGCCTCTATATACGTGCGAATACCATGGACAGAACACCGTACTAATGAATCGATCCTGCAACAGCTCGGCATCAGAAGAAGACTGTCGACCCTTATCAACCAAAAACAACTCAGATATTTTGGACATATTGCCAGAAGACAGGAGGCAATGGAAATAGTTATCATAGAGGTAAAAGTCAAAGGCCAAAGACCTAGAGGACGTGCACCGTTACTATGGATGGACCAGATCAAGAACTTGACCAGGATGAGCTTACAGCAAGCAAGTCACCATGCCCAAAGCAGAGACCCCTGGAGGAAGATCACCAAAAGGATTGTCGCGTGATGCCACTACACCCTTACGAAGGGTTGGACTAAAAGAGAGAGATATACATGTAGCGATTCATAGGCATAATATAGCGCTGGAATTTGACAGTTTCTAGGACATTGCATTAAGTGATATTTGTAGAGTAATTGCAATTTTTGGACAAGCGGGTTAGCAACAAGGGCTAATTTTTTGAGAAGGTATTTCATAGCCAGCATTCGTCACCATATTGTCAACGGAGGTTTGCCCGATTCTACTAAGAGGGCATTTGTCAGAGAGTTTTTAGTGCACCCAGACAGATACATAGAGCTTGAAATTGCAAAGTATTGTGTTGTGCCAGTGTAGTGATGGAAGCTGTATCAAAGATGTGGGCTCCATTATCCATATATGACTGAACCGTTGCTCTATATAATGATACAGATGTAACGGGATCTGCAGCCCAATGCCGGCGAATAATAGTTTTTAATACCGTGATGTGACATAAGTGGTGGAGTTGTTGTTTCCAATTTAAATTATTGTCTAGGATTAACCCAAGGTATTTATGTTGGGTGCAGGTTTGAATTTCAAACCTGTCAAAGGAAATGGGTGAACGATCATAACCGACGGTGAGTAAAGATCTTGAGAGAACACTTCAAGATGGGGAGTCCATGAGAATCTAACCATGAGGCCGCCTCGCTCATGAATTTTGACAGGTGATTTTGACATGTGTCTACGCTATCATGTGAGAAGTAAATGACAAAATCATCAGCATAGGCAAATAATTGGGCTAAACGTACAATTAACTGTTCAAAATTACAGTAAATAGAGAGATCGATGATCTGCCTAGTCAATACTATGTGTTAAAGTTTTTTTAAAATATATATTTACATTTCACCAGTGGCGGTGGGCTCTCAGGAGCACATGAGCACGTGAACACCTAGTTTTAACCCTCGAAGTGGCGGTCATTTATCCTGTAATGGCAGCGATATTTTACCGGTGTTGCAGACTCTTAGTATAAATTGTGTTAAAAATCGTTGACTTGTTATACATACATAAACAGCACACCCTTTTATCCTCAAAAGAACAAGGAATAAGATGATGATGATACTAAAGCTGTTATTTATCATCCACAAAGTGTAAGACCAAAAATATGTTGAATTTGTTTATATTATTTATTTTTGCAAAAGTTTTGCTATATATAAAATGTTTATATTTAGGTAAATTTTAAAAAATGACATATACAAAAGAAGCACCAGTTCATAGTAAATAGGTGCATACCAGTATATAGTTTATAATACTGTTCTTAGCTGGAAAAATTATACAACAATTGTATGCTACCACTTGTACATTTCACTCAGTCACTTGGGTGGGTCTTTCTTTTTACTCCATGATTGTGAAGCCTCCAGAAGTGCACTAGTTTATAACACCCCTGGTGAATATCACCATTACATCCTCGACACCAGAATGTAGACTTCTTCTTTACTTTCAAGCACACAACACATAGGCGATTGTTATTCTGTGGCAATATTTCGAGAGCATGAGAGGGGCCTCCTGCATGACCTGTTGGCCTCACAACTGGAACTGGGAACTGTTCATTTAGCAATCCCCTAACTATAGTGATCATGAAGTCTCATCTTGCTAAAGGCTTATCAGTGTTCTTTATGTACAGGACGTATGTGTCAAATAATGTCATATCTAACTGCTTCCAGTACCTTCTAGTGGGTCTGGAACAAATGGCATGGAAAATGCACTTACCTTTATTATCTACACCTCCCATGAAGTTATTGTACTTATGAATCAGTAGTGGTTTCAACCCCTCATTTCCCTCAGTGTAACATCTCGTCGTGAGACAAACTGGTTTCCTTGTTTTCGTCTCTTTATAAGCAACCAGTAGAACGTCACATTGCCTAAAGTAAACTAATTGCCTAGGTTCAAGTTTTGTACCTAAAACAATCTGAGACAGTCCCTTTGAAGATTTATTCACTGTTCCTGTGAGGAAATGATTCAGTATTGCTGAGATGAGTGCATATCAACACTTCAGATTGATATCTGAAGGAAAACTGGCGACTAAATATAGCTGACTCAGCTGAGACATTCGTGTGGCCGGCCGCTGAGTATGTAGCAGCTAGCACAAGACAGCGGAATTATGACGCTACTTTGGCAACGATTTACACTAGATTAGTGTAAGATGTTATTATACAAACTATTTCATGATTATGGCCGAACATTTCTCCTTCAATTGATTCGTAATTAGCACATTTCGATGAATAACAAAAGATTATCGAAATAAAATAAAGAGCATGTCAAAATGCCTGATATCAGGCGTTGCGACTGGGCAAACGTATAAAACGCCTGATATCAGGCGCTTGCCACTTGCAGGGTTAATATATCTTTACGCATTCATGGATAATTTAAAACTTTCCTTTCTTTCGACCTATATCGACAATCGATCTAAAGCATTCGACTTATATCGAAGCTCTGTTACACCGACAGTTGTTTGTTTTGACTGACAGTGCAGCGAGCACACTGGATAATGTGCTATTGTGCTGAAGACTATACGCATGCGCAAAGCAGATGACGTCATGGTTTATGCACTGCTATTCCCATTAGCAAGGAGCACGGTAAGGTACGTGCCTTGCCGCCTGGAGCCACCCTCAAACCAGTGGCAGTATTACAGTTGACCACAAGGGTCCACCACCTCCCCTATTACGGTTAGCCACAGCCTCCCAGGAGCTACTATTGCATCACTTTACCGGCAGATTTCGCTAGTAATTCTGAACAGGCATTTTCTAGATCTTTGTGAACAGGTGTTCGTTATCGTAGGAAGAAGTTTGCTTTACCTTGTGATTGGAAAATCTTTTCAACTGTAATTTATTTGAGTGTTGTGCTTTCATTCTCTGTTTGTATGGTTTGTAATCATGGTATTCTTTATGCAAGAGGAAATGAATTCAGTTCAGGTAACCAGTGAAATATTAACCTCAGGATAAGTTAGAAATTAAAAGGCTTGGACCGGACAGGCCAGATTTGATTATCGAAAAAGTTACAAAAACTGACAAACGCGAGTATAGGCGTAAGTTTAAGAGAGAAATGTATGAAACACACAAGTAGCTCTGTGGATGTAGATGTAGGAATGCAAATTTTTGTTTGTCCTGTTTATTGTTCAACAAAGAAAGAAAGAAGTGTATGGAATTCAGCTGGGTGCACAGACCTTGATCATTTGAGTGGAGAAATAAACAAACACGAAAATTCTTATGCACACAAAAATGCGAGTATTGAATTCTCTATGCTAGTGTATTTCCAAGATGAGAATAATTAACATGTGATACAGTAGAACTCTGATTAACCGAGATCATGTGGAGACTATCGGGGTCAATTAGGAAATGATTTTTTTTTTTAAATCGATCGGTAAATGCGGCACACATTATTTCTATGCTTCTCGTCATAACCAGGTGAACTTCATGGTATTTAAAAGCCAAGAATAGTGCTCGCATCCTTCAATGTTCCCAGTGCAGTAAAGTTATTATGAATTTTACTTTTGTTCTACATTAACACAGCCGGTCCCACGGTGTAGGAGTAGCGCGCCTGCCTCTTACCCAGATGGTCCGAGTTTGATTCCCGGCCAGGTCAGGGATTTTTACCTGAATTTGAGGGCTGGATTGAGGTCCACTCAGCCTACATGATTATAATTGAGGAGCTATCTGATGGTGAGGTAGCGGTCCCGGTCTAGAAAGCCAAGAATAATGGCTGAGAGGATTCGTCGTGCTGACCACACAACACCTCATAAACTGCAGGCCACCAGGCTGACGAGCGGTCGCTTGGTAGTCCATGGGGTTTAGTTTTGTTCTACACTAACACCCAGGTGAATGTCGTGTTATTTAAAAACCAAGAATAGTGCTCGCATCCTTCAATATTCGCAGTTTAGTAAAGTTATTATGAATTTTACTTTTGTTCTACACTAACAGATTAGTCTAGTATAAAATTTATTCTCAGTTACAGGGGTTTCCACCATATTATTTGTGAAAAAGGAACCATACAAGGAAATTTTAGTGAAATAATTTTTGTGCCAGTGCTACTTTTTTGCTGATTTGAGATATGAAGAAAAATGTTGTTGTAAACCCCCTAAAATGTTTTTCACGAGCCGCCACTGCATTTCACTTTTACATAATATCTAGTAAATGTTTTGAAAATATGCACATTCTCTTCTTCAGCTAATTAGGTTAAAATTTGTGTATTACAGTAAGACCTAATGAAAATGGGGACCCACTTTAAGAAAGTTAAAACTATGACAAGTACAATGTAACATACTAAAAATTGATTTACAGTGGCATGGAATTAAATTCCATCTTGTCATTTCAATATAAACACAGTAGGATGATGTCTATATGGATAAAATGTTGAGCACTGAGCACTGTTGCGATGTGACATCACTGTGTCCTTGGTGATCCAATACTTCCTTATAAAATTCAAGTAGGATGATATTAAGAATAATATAAAATGATATTAAACCGAGTTGTCAAGCCAGATGATTATTACATATGAGAAGAATGAATATTAATCAAATTTTAAAATTAAGTCTCACATTTTACCTTTCTCATCCACTTAATTCTTACTTTCTTGAATAAATGACATTAATTAAGGTTAATATGATGTGTTATTAATGTTTTCCACAGTAACAAAGATCAACTTAGATTTAAGCTGTAGAATTATCCATTTTCTTGCAATTTCATGATAGGTCAGATGGAGATGTCCATCAATTCCGATGATAGATAGATTTGCGTAGCTTATCAGTGTTGATGAATAAGTCAGGACCAGTTATTTTACATATATATATATATATATATATATATATATATATATATATATATATAGACAGATGGGTGATAATATATGTTGAGTCGAAGGTAAGGATGAAAGCGCCTGTATCGAGCAACTTATCACCCATACACCTCTTCAACCTCTTCATGTCGGTTACACCCCAGATCATAGTATAATCGTAAGATTTAACCAAATCCCTGTGGAATATAACTCCCTTGAGGAGTTCAGGGACTGGTGTTTCTCAATTCTGATCTCTACCTTTCCGAATAACTTGGCTTTAAGTAGCCATCTGGACTATTCAGCCAATGTCTTTATTAGTATGGATTGATCGCAGAGTTTGCGCATCTCACTGACTTCACCAGCAACAATTTCTTTGATAGAAATACTGATTATAAAAGGTCATTCCTCACCATCGCATGTGAGCAAATTAAATAGGGTGGGGCTCAGGGGATCACCTTGAAGTACTCCATTTGTTTGCATTATCCAGCTTGAATTCCGAACTACATCGTAGATTTGTATGTAGTTTTATGCTAATATATTCTATGCAAGGGTCATTGTTCTTGTCCTGCCTGTTAGCGTTTCTAACACTCTTGGTATACCCAGTATCGCTGAGCCAAAACTACTGGACATAAAGAAATGAAATTTTGGGGATACATTTATATTACAGTGAAAGTGCTCGCTGAGGAAGGATTTTTGGATATTCCATCGTTAAGGGAGTAAAGGGGGGTGGGGGGTAAAATGAGTATATCTATATCTCTATATCTCAAATACTTAACAGTTTAAAGACTTTAAAATTAGTATTTGGAATCTCCTTTAAAAATAAAGAAACATGAATTTTTTGTTTTCTGAAAATCCACTTAAGTGAGTAAAAATAAGGGAAAAGGCAGTTGAATCCTTTTTATGAGGATACATATATCTTAAAAACTGAAGATATTACACACCTGAAAATTTGTATTTGGAACCAATATCCTTAAATAAAGAAATATATTTTTGTTTTTAGAAAATCCACTTAATGGGGGATAAAGAGCAGCGACAAAGTGGGTGCAGTTTTAAAATGAGTAAATCTACAGTACAGTATATCTCAAAAATGTAACATGTTACAGACATAAAAATTGGTATTTAGAATTTCATGTACAAGTAAAGGAACAAGCATAATTTCTTTTTGGAAAATCCCCTTAAGGGGAAGTGAAAAGGGGTGAATTCTTAATATGAGCATATCTACAGTATATCTCACTTTAGATGTTACAGACATAATAATTAATATTTGGAATCTCTCTTAAAAATAAATAAACACATATTTTTGTTTTTGGAAAATCCACTTCAGGGGGTTGTATGAATTATTTTTATGAGGATACTTATATTTCAAAAATTAAGATGTTACAGACATGAACATTTGTATTTGGAATCTTCTTTAAAAGCAAAGAAACAGAATTTTTTTGTTTTTGGAAAGTCCACTTGGGGGGTTAAAAAGGAGTAAAGAAAGAGTTTAATTCTTTTTATGAGGATACTTATATATCAAATACTGAAGATGTTACAAACATGAAAATTGGTTTTTGGTATCTAATATAAAAATAAAGAAACATGTTGTCTTTTGTTTTGGGAAAATCCACTTAGAAGGGGGCAGGGGATGAAAGAATTAAAAACTGAGTTGAATCCTTTGTATGACGATATTTATTTCTCAAAAATTAAAGATTTTACAGACATCAAAACTGGTATTTAGAATATACTTTAAAAATAAAGAAACACAATTCTTAAGTGGGGTGAAAAATAAGTTATATTATTTTTATGTGGATACCTATATCTCAAAAACTGAAGATGTTACAGATGTGAAAATTGGTATTTGGAATCTCCTTTAAAAATAAAGAGACATGTATTTTTTTTTATATTTGGAAAATCCACTTAAGGAAGTGGGTGAAAAGAAGTGAAAAAGAAGTTGAAATATTTTTATGAGGATTCTTATATTTCAAAAACTGAACATGCTACAGATGTAAAAATTGGTATTGGAATCCCCTTTATACACTGGCGGAAAACAATATCCAAACACCAAGAAGGGGTTTGCTAGATTAATGAACATTGGTAGGCATGTTTATATATCTGAAAGATGATGTTCATTCAGATTTCCCGCAAATAGCATTAGTGTGGCACTAGTAGCAACCCCATGACATCAGGTTTACTTTAAATACGGGCTTACTGTGTGAGAGTGTTAGTTACCTGTGAGATTGGACGGAGTGATTGTGAGTGGGTCAAGAATGCCTTTACAATGACGAAGAAGCCAGTATCAACAGCTCACTGCAGTTGAAAGAAACCATCTAATAGGGCTACGTGAAGGTGGATCTTCCTATTGCAGAATGATTTTGTAGGAATGTCTCCACTATGCACTCTTGCTGGCAACAGTGGTCATGAGAAGGTACGCTCGCAAGAAGACTGGGGTCGGGACATCCCCACAGCACCACTAAGAGGGAGGACTGGCGTATTTGGCATATGGCTGTGGTGTAGTGGACTGCATCCGCAACAGCAATTTGAGCGGCAACTGGCACCACAGCGATGCAATGAACTGTTCGAAATCGGTTACTTGAAGGACAGCTCTGAGCCAGATGCCCTGCGGCATACAGTCCACTTACCCCAAACCACTGCTGTCTGCGACTTCAGTGGTGTCAAGCAAGAGCTCATTTGAGGACAGAGTGGAGGTCCGTTGTGTTTTCCAATGAAAGCTGGATCTGCCTTGGTGCCAGTGATAACCGTGTGTTGTTTAGAAGATGGCCAGATGAGCGCCTGCATTCCACCTGTCTACGGCGTCAACACACTGGACCTACACCGGAAGTTCTGGTCTGAGGAGCAATTTCCTGTGACAGCAGAAGCACTTTCGTTGTTATCCCATGTAGCCTGAGTGCAGATGTGTACGTCCGTCTGGTGATTTGACCTGTTGTGCTGCCATTCATGAACAGCATTACCGGGAGTGTTTTCCAACAGGATAATGCATGCCCCCATGCTGCTGTTGCAACCCAACATGCTCTACAGAGTGTCGACATGGTGCCTGGTGCCCTCTAGGGACACCATGACCTTAACGTCGATGTGGGGGCTTGTGTGCTTGTTGATTCCGAAGGCTATGCCAGCTCAGGTTTACACATGCTGGATTGGCCTTGGTGTAGGGCCAGGCTAACAAGGTGTCCCCCGAGTTGCCTGAGAGGTGTCTGTGCTCTTTATTCTTCATTACTATTTCTACACTTCTGTTCTCAAATTCTTAAATTTTATTCCTCTTCCTGTCTAAACAATCTTTCTGCCTCAGGTAGAATAGGTTAGTACGGAGGTTTTATCCTCCCCCAATCACAAGTTTCGGGTCATAGTGAGGTGATGCACGGCTACTAGGAGAGTAGTTCTTAGCGACCCTCTCCGTATACCGGGTGCCCTCTGGAGTATCTAGCCTTGCCTTTGGTATTACTCCTGGGCCCTGTCGAAGGTCGACTTTATAATTCCTGAGTGCTCGTGGGATGTATTTCAGTGCTGTTGTAATGAAAGTCTTCAGAATAATACAGGCTGAGTACCCCAAGGGTTGCTGTCCTTCCTGTATGTTGTGTGTCTGTAAATGAGAGCGTGGTCACTGTCACATGGTTCCTGTACACCCACCGATGATAAGCAATTGCGTGGATCACTAGAAAAGGAAGTTTGGATAATTGTACATCCTCCCTCCACCCACCAACTAACTGCTGTTTATAGACATAATCCAATTAGACTTCATGGTTTCTTAATGGTAAAACATGAAGAAGTAGAGGTCGTGGTGGTGGTGGTGGTGGTGGTAGGGGTGGTGGTGGTGGTGATTACTGTTTTAAGAGGAAGTACAACTGGGCAACCATCCTCTATTAGCTCTAACCATAGGTAAAAAATAGAAGGGACCTAACCAGTGTTGCCAACTTGGCGGATTTTCCGCTAAATTTGGCGGAATTAGAAGACTGTCGGCGGAGAAATATATCATTTAGTGGACAGCGGATTTTTTGGCGGAATTCTAGATTTATTATAGCGGAATTTAGTGTTTTATCCATTCAATGTTCTTTTAAAATTTGTACTCCAGTCTGTCTCCAAGTTACTCCGTATTTCTAGGTGCTAGCAGTCACATGAGGAAAACAGGTTATTTGGATTTGATATTTTTTTATGAGATCATGGTATCATAAAGTTGTAACGCGTGGGGAAATGGTACTTATCTCTTAGTTGACAAATGACGACAGATAATGAAACTGTGAGAGAGTAGCATTTATATTTATACTATTAAGGAAGACCGTTTGATGAACTGGCCTGTTTTGTGTGTGGCCCTTGAGGTAGAGGATTCGCCTAGTTTGCACCCGGCACTAAAACGCCTACAAGTTTTAGCTCGCCGGCTTGCAGGCAGTGGGTTAATCCCAGTGAAACTCACAGATCAGGTGAGTGCAGACATTTATTATTATTATTATTATTATTATTATTATTATTATTATTGAATGAAAACCTACAACCTGTTTTCCAGTCATTGACCGGGTCAGGGATGGAATGAATGAAACATATATAGGCTGTTATTACAATGGGGTCGCCACTCCCAAGGTGATTTATTAATGAGTGATAAATGCTATGAAATGATAATGGAGAGTGTTGCTGGAATGAAAGATGACAGGGAAAACCGGAGTACCCGGAGAAAAACCTGTTCCGCCTCCCTTTGTCCAGCACAAATCTCACATGGAGTGACCGGGATTTGAACCACGGTATCCATCGGTGAGAGGCCGGCGCACTGCCGTCTAAGCCACGGAGGCTCCTATTATTATTATTAATAATATTAATTAATATTGCTCATTTTTATTGCTCATTATTTGAGATTGGATTTCTTAGTGGAATTTTAGCGGATTTTTAGTAGTATTTAGCGGATATTGAAAATATAACTTGGCAACACTGGACCCAACACTTCAAAAAATTAAGGTATCAGCCAAAGAAAGACAAGGGCCATGAAGGGCGTGATATTGAAAGACTCCCTAGGCCTTCATCTATATATATAAAAGAACATGTCCTGACTGACTGACTGACTGACTGACTGACTGACTCATCATCGCCGAGCCAAAACTACTGAACATAATGAAATGAAATTTTGAGGATACATTTATAGTACAATGTAGGTGCTCGCTAAGGGAGGATTTTGGGATATTCCTTCGCTAAGAGGGTGAAAAGGGGGGTAAAATTTTAAAATGACTGTATCTGTATCTCAAAACTTTAAAAGTTTACAGATGTAAAAATTGGTATTTAGAATCTCCTTTAAAAATAAGGAAACATACATGTTTGCTTTCAGAAAATCCCAATAGAAGGGGTGAAAAAGTGTGAAAAAGGGGTTGAACGCCTTATATGAGGATACTTATATCTCAGAAACTGAAGATGTTACAGATCTGAAAATTAGTATTTGGGATCTCTTTTAAAAATTAAGTAACACGTATTTTTTTTGTTTTTGGAAAATCCAATTAATGTGAGGGTGAAAACGGGGGTGAATTTTATAAATGAGTGTATCTATATCTCAAAACATTCAAAGTTAACAGGTGTAAAAATCGGTATTTAGAATCTCCATTAAAAATAAACACGTATTTTTTTTTGTTTTTGGAAAATCCCAATAGTAAGGGTGAAAAGGGGTGAAAAGGTGATTGAATGCCTTTAATGAGAATACTTATATCTCAGAAACTGAAGATATTACAGACCTGAAAATTGGTATTTGGGATCTACTCTAAAAATAAAGAAACATGTATTTTTTGTTTTTGGAAAATCCAATTAATGGGGGTGAAAAGGGGGCTGAATTTTTAAAATGAGTGTATTTATATCTGAACACTTTTAAAGTTTACAGATGTAAAAATTAGTATTTAGAATCTCCTTTAATAATAAAGAAACGTGCATTTTTTGTTTTTGGTAAAATCCCAATAGGAAGGGTGAAAAAGGGTGAAAAAGGGGTTGAATGCCTTTAATGAGGATACTTATATCTCAGAAATTGAAGATGTTACAGACCTGAAAATTGGTATTTGGGATCTCCTTTGAAAATAAAGAAACACGTATTTTTTTGTTTTTGGAAAATCTAATAAATGAGGGTTAAACAGGAGTGACAAATTGGGGTGAATTTTTAGAAAGACTATATCGACAGTATATCTCAGAAATGTAAAATGTAACAGATGTAAAAATTGGTATTTGGAATCTCCTGTAAAAGTAAAGAAACATAGGTGATTTGTTTTTGGAAACTCCACTTAAGGGGAATAAAAAGGGGGTGAAATTTTAAAATGAGCATTTCTGCAGTATATCTCAAAAACTTAACATGTTACCGAAGTGAAAAATAGTATTTTTTATCTCTATTAAAATAAAGAAACCTGTATTTTTTTGTTTTCTAAAAAAACACTTGGGTGGAGGGGTAAAAGTGACGGAAAATGGGGTTGAATTCTTTTAATTAGGATACTGATATCTCAAAAACTGAAGATGTTACAGACGTGAAATTTGGTATTTGGAATCTCCTTTAGAAATAAAGAAATATGTATTTTTCGTTTTCGGAAATCAACCAGAGGGGGGGGATTGAAAAATTAGTTGAATTATTTCTATAAGGATACTATTATCTCAAAAACGAAAGATTTTGCAGACGTGAAAATTGGTATTTGGAATCTGGTTTAAAATTAAAGAAGGGCGTATTCTCAGAAAATCCAATGAAGCGGGGGTGGTGAAGGAATTGAAAAATTAATTGAATTAATTGTATGAGGATACTTACATCTAATAAAAACTAAAGTTGTTACAGACGTGAAAATTGGTATTTGGATCTCCTTTAAAAACAAAGAAAAAATTGTTTTTGGGGGGAAATCATCTTGGGGGTGGGGGTGAAAAGGAGTTGAATTCCTTTTATGAGGACACATATCTCAAAAACTGAAGAAGTTAGAGTCGTGATAATCGGTATTTAGAATATCCTTTACTATTAAAGAAACAAGTATTTTTTGCCGGAAAATTCACTTAAGGGGGAGTGGGGAAGGAAGTGAAAGAAAGTGAATTCTTTTTAATAGAGACACTTATATCTGAGAACTGAAGGTAACAGACGTGAACATTGGTATTTGGAGTCACCTTTAAACATAAAGAAACACGCCTTCTTTTTTTTTTGGGGGGGGGGGAGTAAATCAACTTAACGACGGTGGGGTGAAAAAGGAGTTGAGACTTATTGATTTTACTGTTCATAATATACTTATTCTGAACATAAACTGATCATTTTTATTCTTTCCTGGGTTCGTTTTTCAAGAGCCATCTTTTCCTTAGGAGAACATAAAGTTAGATTACAGTAGATTCTCCTGGCATATAAATAAAAATTTAAACACATTTTAAATAAACGATAGGAATGATATTGACCATGCAATTGTTCACCTCTATAATAAGGTCAATAATGCACGGAAGTAAATCATTCGTGTCGCCAGAAATCTCGCGCACTTGCCTACGCGCAACGATGGCGCTGGTCACATTGTCAGCAATGACAATGGCAGCAGATGTAATTTACTGCCAAGTAGCGGTCTTAATCTTGCTGTGGGGTCCAGAACATCAATAATAATAATAATAATAATAATAATAATAATAATAATAATAATTTTCACCGGGTGAGTTGGCCGTGCGCGTAGAGGCACGCGGCTGTGAGCTTGCATCTGGGAGATAGTAGGTTCGAATCCCACTATCGGCAGCCCTGAAGATGGTTTTCCGTGGTTTCCCATTTTCACACCAGGCAAATGCTGGGGCTGTACCTTAATTAAGGCCACGGCCACTTCCTTCCAACTCCTAGGCCTTTCCTATCCCATCGTCGCCATAAGACCTATCTGTGTCGGTGCGACGTAAAGCCCCTACCAAAAAAAAAAAATAATAATAATAATAATTTTCTGGACCGCATCAAAATGTGCGGACCGTGCTTGAAGCGGGTCCTGGCCGGGTAATGACTAAGATTGCAGTCCGGCCGCGGGTTCAGTACCGCCAAGGCACCCAAGACGACATCACGCCGGATCTCCTCAAGCATTTGATCCATATTAAAAATGCTTATAGGAAAAGATGGCAAAGTTTTAGGGACCCAACTGACCGGGTGGAATACCTCGACCTACCCCAGGAAGTACGAAATCAATTGCTGGAAAGAAAGATTGATCAATTTGAGGAACTTTGCCATAATCTCTCAGGAAACGAGTCAGATCATGAATTTTGGCAGATTCTCCCAGAAAATGAGTTAGACTGCGAATTTCGGCGGAATATATATAAAACGTTAAGCATTCAATTATAAATTTCATTATAATACCGTAGCGAAGCACGGGTATCTTGCTAGTATGTAATACCATCAGAATTAGAAAAGGCAAGAGGTGACCAAAGGAGGTCAGGTAGGATAGATGAAAGTGAGGAGCTTGACACAAGTAAGTGGGAACAATGCCAGGACTCAGCTAAAGATCCAATGGATGCCAACCCACACTCCCAAAGAGCTCATGGAGCCCATTTTAGTCGCCTTTTATGATAGGCAGGCGATACCATGGGTGTTATTGTACCACCTCAACTCAAATCTTCTAAAGATGGAGAAGTCATTGATCACAATCAGCAGGCATTAATCCTCGGAGAACCCAGGCTCACTAGAATGAGAGTAAGTTGGCCTTTGGTCCATCTTGCTCTTCTTAACTACTGTGTTTTTTTATTTGTTTAAAACTGAAAGGAGAGGTAGCTTTAGTTAAAGAAGCTGCCTTCTCTAACCTGGTGCCACCTAGGTTTCTCCCTGTCCTACAAACGGGACTTGAGGAGAGATGTTTCCTTGGGAAGTCTTTTTTTTTTTTTTTTTTTTTTTGATGAGTTGGAGAAGCCTGTTTAGTAGAAGAAGCATTCTTCCTGGGTAAAGTTGCCAGTGATGTTCTTTTGTGGATCTCAGAGAGACTGAAGAAGAGGTAGTTTCTTCTTTAGATACTCTTTCAATATAGCAGTGCTCCAACTATCATGATGGTTGTGTGTATGAATTTCAGTGTTGTTGTAGTGAAAGTCTCCAGAATTATACAGGCTTAGTACCCCAAGAGTTGCTGTCCTTCCTGTATGCTGTGTGTCAGTAAACGAGAGCATGGTCACTGTCACACAATTCCTGTACATCCATTGATAAGTCATCAACTTTGATGTATGGATAATCAGATAGAAAAGCAATACAATTTACCCCATTACAGTAAGCATTGAAAATGCTCTCCCTCAGACTTAGGACAAGCATTGTAGCATGTGATGATATTCCAGTTCACTCTCTGCAATTTAGCCTCATGAATCTTAAAAATTTTGGTGTGAATTGCATTTTTCAGTTCTTCTATAGTGCAGGTGTTACTTATATACACTATTTTTCATACTACCCAATAAATATAACTAACAAGGCATTAAATCAGGAGAGCGAGCCAGTCATAAACATGCATTAATTATTCTGTCCCTGAAAACATCATGGACTGCATTCACTGAATTACGAGTGGTGTGTGTTGTCGTTCCGTCTTGCTGAAAATATCGGAGTGACCTTTACTGTTCAGTCAGGTGAGGAAAAATCTTGTTCAGTGCTGATTCTATGTATCAGTCAGAATTAATGGTGTTGTTAAAAAAAATTTGGTCCTACAATTCCTTTAGCAAATAGGGCACCAAATACCTATTTTAAGATCATGAAGTGGAGTTTCATGAATTATTTTTGGATTCTGGTTATTTTGCAAATGTACATGTCTATTTAATTAAAATCACACCTCATCAGAAAATGGCACCAACTCAGGATATAACTCGCCACTGCTGACAAACTGAAGAAACAAATTGCAATAATGTTTTCTTGCAGTAGGTTTCTTGGGACTAAACTCTGCATTTCTATGATCTTGTAAGGCTTAAATTTCAGTTTACATGCCACCTAACATGCATAAGAATATGAAACCTCACTTTGAGCCATTTTCTTTAAATATTTCTGGTGTGGATCACTCAAGCCTTTCACAAATATCCTGAATGTTTTCATCATTTAAAATTGGAGGGAAGGGGATCAAATGAGGCAGGTAAGGTTCAGATGCTGGTCATGCTCGATTCCATTGTTAGACATGTGAGGAAAGTGTGTGGAGGAAAGGGAACCAGGGTAGAGTGTTATCCAGGAATTAGGTTAAGAAGAGAAAGAGGATATTTGCTTTTATGTCGCACCGACACTCTTATGGTGACAATGGGACAGGAAAGGCCTAGAAATTTGAAGGAATTGGCTGTGGCCTTAATTAAGGTACAGCCCCAGCATTTGCTTGGAGTAAAAATGGGAACCCACGGAAAACCATCTTCAGGGCTGCCGACAGTGGGATTCGAACCCACTATCTCCCGGATGCAAGCTCACTGCCACGTGCCCCTAACCGCACGGCCAACTTGTCCGGTAAGAGAAAGAGGAGAGAAAGGAGAAGGTGGTAGTTTTTCACATTGGTGCCAACAACATATGGCAAGCAGATATAAGTACCAACATAGCTGGGGATGTGTGGGATTTGGTAAATGCATCATGGATGGAGTTTAAGGAAGCAGAGTTTGTTATCAGTGGAATACTGTGCTGGAGGGATACTGAATGGAAGGTGATCAGGGATTTAAATGAGACTATGGAGTGGGTATGTGGGAAACTGAAAGATTTCTAGATCCTAATGGGTGGATAGGAGATAGGAGTCTGCACTCAGTTGGCCTTCACTTGAACCACAATGGTACGTTTTAGTTAGGAAGTTCTTTTTGGAAGATTTATGGAGAGGTAGATTGAGGGAAACAGGGTGGACTAGGGAGTGGTGATAAGAGTAGGTAGACCTGGAAGTCAAGTAGGGATGACATAAAAATGACTGTAGAAATATTGTAAGGAAACAAATAGAATTAAGTCATTTAATATATATTTACATATACAGTGCACTCCCGATAATTCGCGTACTGATAATTTGCTTTGCGGTTAATTCGCGGGTCTCGGAAAGTTATTTTTTTAAGTATTAATTCTTACACCCACTAATCATCATGCGGAGTAAAATTATCTTTGCCTAGTTTAAAAGAATTTTAATGCGATGCGTGGAGACGAAATCATTGATATTTGAGGAGACTGGACTTTGTTTCTTTACGATGTAGCAGTAGGCCTATATGCAAACTGCTGCCAGAATGCTGCAAACTTGGAAACATTCGAGCATGTTGCTGCACGTGGCACAGCACAGATTACCGTAATCTTGGAAGCAGATACAATGAAAGAGGAATGCACTCGGAAATTACCCTCCTTTTCTCCACAGCCCAAGGTCGCTGAACTGTAAGCCAAGTGAAGGGTAGGTGCGCTGGCAGCGAGTGTATTGTAGGCTACTGTACTTGAGAAGTGTGAACGGAGTGCGGAAGTCCTTCCGAAGTTTTGAATAAGTCAGTAGTAAGAGTTTTCAATATGAGTGGTCGAAAAATGAAATATAAAAGGTTAACCGTCAGTGAAAAACTGAAAACTATAGAAAGGCTGGAGAAAGGCGAGGCGTCATCAAGGTTAGCCTGTGAGTTTGGTGTGGGTGAAACAACAGTGAGAGACATGAAGAAGCAAACGGAAACCCTCATCAAACTTTCCGCTACTTGTGATCGTTCATCGTCCCGGAAATCGATGAAAAAATTGGACTATGCAAATCTAGACAAAGCCATGATACGGTGGTTTAATCAAAAATGAGCAGAATGTGCCAACGTGTGCTGAGCAAGCAAAACATTTTCACAATGCTCTTGGCTTAGAAGGCTATTTTAAAGCATCTTCTGGCTGGCTTAATTGGTTTAAGAAATGCTACGGAATACGAGAAATTGCTATTCACGGAGAGCGTCTCAGCGCAGACATGGGTGCTGAAAAGTTCGCACAGGAATTTCAATCATTCATTGAAAAAGAACAGCTTGACCTTAGACAACTTTACAATGCAGACGAAACAGGCCCCAGGCCGCAAAACATCCAAGGAAAGAATAACCATTATGGTGTGTGCTAACGTAAGTGGTAATCATAAATTAAAATTATTAGCAATAGGGAAATCTAGAAAGCCATGTTGTTTTAAATGAGAGAATGTACCTTTGCAGTACTACCATCAAAAGGCAGCGTGGATGGACACACAGATATTTAAGGATGGTTTCACCATCATTTTGTGAAACAAGCGACGGCCTACCTAATTAAGAAGTCACTGCAAATCAAAGCAGTGCTCTTCTCATCCACACAAAAGTGAATTTAAAGAAGGTGATATTTACGTGAAATACCCTCCCCCTAATGTAACTTCTATTCTCCAACCTATGGACCAAGGTGTTATTGCTGCTTTAAAGAAGAACTACAGGTCATCTCTGTTACAGCAATTGGTTGAGGAAGGCATTGATATTCCAACATTTTGGAAGGACTTCCATTTATTGGATGCTCTTCATGTAGTCAATAAGTCATGAGACAAAATTACCGCTACTACGCTCGCACGATCATGAAAATCTGTTCTAGGTGAAGAGCAAGCATTTGCCGGCTTCAGTGATGATATTTCGAACAGGAAACGTGTCTTGCTATGATGATATCACTACTGAAAAACCTGGATAAATGCCAAGATGCAGAAGAAAATTACATTATTGAGTGGTTAGACGTCGATAAGGACGATTACGGTTTCAGACATGAAATTAAGGAGGATATTGTACTGAATTTGACGGCTGGTGAGGAAGACGGAGATTCAGATGATATCAAGTGTGAGAGTGATGCAACGGAAACTCTAAAAGTTTCCCACAGCCAAACTAGTGTCTCTATAGACACACTTACCTCCTACATAGAAAACAGAGATGAATTTTCATTTTCAGATATTGTTTTCTTGAGAAATGTACAATCCAAAATTAGAAAAAATGAACAATTGTCTAAGAAACAAAAAGTAATGACCAATTTTTTTCTGTTAGATATGAATGTTGGCATAATCCACATGACATTTTGTAATTTTTCTCTAGTGTGTCTTACAATACAATGTGAAGTGTTATAATTATTTTCTGCTTGTTCATAAAATACATTTCATTATTTTAACCTATGGTTTTTTACCAGGCTTAAAAATGACTGCAGATTATTTGCAGTTTTTTGATAATTCGCAGAAGTGTGTGCATTAATTAGCGCGAATTATCGGGAGTGCAATGTATTGTAATAGGAGTTGAATCATGGCTGAGAAATTATAAAATCATGCAGAAATTTTCTCATGGAAGTGGAGTGTTTATTGTAGATACAGGACAGGAATGGTAGGGGGGTGGGAGTATTTATTCTGTTGAAAGAAGAATTTGTAAGCAATGAGAAAGTTAAAGATGACAAATATGAAATATTAGGTGTAAGGCACCTCTCAAAAGATAATAGACAACTTGATGTTTTTTGGAGTGTACAGACCTGGAAAGGGTGGCGCAGATGCTGATTTGGAATTATTTGATAAGATAGTTAGCTACATGGGAAGTGATACGGAAAGGAAAAGAAGGATATTCTGGACGTGCTGCTGGTAAAACCAGTTGAGCTCTATAGAGAAACTGAAGTAACAGACGGTATCAGTGATCATGAAGATGCTTTTTGTCATAGCTAAACATAAATGTGATAGAAAAAAAGGTCGTAGAAGTAGGACTAGTAGGCATTATTGTATGGCTGATAAGACAGGCATGAGGGAATTTTAAAAGGTAATTATGATCAGTGGAAGATAGTAAATGAAAATGTAAACAGACTGTGGGATGGGTTTAAAGCAGTTATTGAGGAATGTAAAAACAGACAGGTATGTACCTTTAAAGGTGGTAAGGAACTGATAAGACCCTCAGAGATGATAATAATAATAATAATAATAATAATAATAATAATAATAATAATAATAATAATAATAATAATAATAATACCAGGCGAGTTGGCAGTGCAGTTAGAGGTGCACAGCTGTGAGCTTGCATCCGGGAGATAGCGGGTTCGAATCCCACTGTCGGCAGCCCTGAAGATGGTTTTCCATGGTTTCCCATTTTCACACCAGGCAAATGCTGGGGCTGTACCTTAATTAAGGCCAGGCCGCTTCCTTCCAACTCCTAGGCCTTTCCTATCCCATTGTCTCCATAAGACTTATCTGTGTCGGTGCAAGGTAAAGCCACTTGCAAATAATAATAATAATAATAATAATAATACCAGAAATTCTACCGGCAGTTAGACCCAAAAGAGTGCAGGCCAAGGATCTGGACTAACAAATATAGGGACCAACCGAGAGGCTATAATGCTCAAGATAAGAGGTTTAACAACTTGATTAGAATGTTTATTTAACAAATTGATAAACAACAAACAGGTACGGAAGCGCTTAAAGATTAACATAGCTAAGGGAAAGGTTTTGATCCATTTTTGTAATCCATCTGTAAGGGGTAGCAGCCCCATATAGACCTAAAACCAGTAATACAATTCTCCTCTCCGTGAGGGAGGACTAACAGCAGCGTAACAACTTTTTTTTTTTTTTTTTGAAAGTTGCTTTACGTCACACCGACACAGACAGTTCTTATGGCGACGATGGGACAGGAAAGGGCTGGGAGTGGTTAGGAAGCAGCCATGGCCTTAATTAAGGCACAGCCCCAGTATTTGCCTGGTGTGAAAATGGGAAACCACGGAAATCATCTTCAGGGCTGCCGACAGTGGCGCTCGAACCCACTATCTCCCGAATACTGGATACTAGCCGCACTTAAGCAACTGCAGCTATTGAGGTTGGTGCGTAACAACTTAACTTGATACCAGATAATACTCGAACAGTAACCTTACTGGGCACATACCTTGTTCATAAATTTCTCAAATAAATTATACATAATCTAAGATTCGATATAAGGTTAACAAACCCAATTAACTACAATGCCAAGCGAATTACATCGCCTCTGAAACTGAATGCCCCGGAAAATTCTGGTAAATTACATTTCATTTCCTTGAACCAATTCATTAACTCCTACCATAACTATAAGGCAGTACATCAATAAAGAAGGCTCAAGTGCCCACCAATAGCTAATGAAAACCTTAAAACAGAACATTGAATTCAAGAAAGAATTAAACATGGTTTCAAAATATGTTTCAACATGTTAGCCCAAGACCGAGCTTGCTGTTATCAGCACAAATCGAACATGCCAAATAAATGGCTTTACATTACAATTACTTAGTTCCTCCCATCATCCTAGCAGCATTTTTAAAACCATGGAATCTTACCTCCCATGCCCCCTCATGGTTTTTGGGTTGAGGAAAAGACAAGTGTGATCCACTCAATGTGCAGCGCAAGAGGCCCAGCAGACCGGCGAGGGGAGCAAAGCCCCGGCGGTAGGGGAACGACCCAAGAGCTTACGCCTCTCTTGGAGAACTGGAAGAGGGGGAGCGCAAGCGCATGGGGCATGAAAGAAAGAAAGAAGAACGGAGGGCGAAATACGCTGCCCCAAGGCAGAAGGATTCCTTACCCTGGAGCCATATTTTAGGAGTAGGGAGAGAACACCTTTATTATTACACACCTGAAGGCGTGATTCAACAGGTCAAGCATAATTAAATAATTACCAAACGAGCTAAATAGCCAACAAAATATACACCATGATTTTAAAAGGGGAGGGATAAAATTCATGGCTCAATAATAATAATAATAATAATAATAATAATAATAATAATAATAATAATATGTTTTATTTATTCTGGTAAAGTTAGGGACGTACTCCCTTTGTTACACATAACCAGTCTTAACCATAGCACTGTTAATAATAACTACTGATGACAATAACATGAAAACAATAATAACAGTAATAGGATTAATAATCACATGTAAAATTATATGTCTTTTCACGAGAGTTTAATCCTGATGTAAACATGGTATGTCCACGCCTCCACCAAAGAAAGAGTTGCGATTCACTGAGCGTGTTGTACCGACCTCCACCTCGTCAGTGTCTCGTGTTCGGACGTACAGGGCTGCTCATCACATACGACAACATTGCGAAGATCTAAACTTCTGAATAAACGACTAAACCTGGATTCTGTTCACTTAGTTTGTTGAACACATTCACAATGCACTGCTTATGGTCACATCTGAGCGGTTTTCCTCTTTTGTGCTTCACTACACGCGATGGTTCTACCTCTTGCTCCATTTCTCTCACTATGAATACTGGCAATGACAGCTGCTGCAAGATGCAACACCTTATCCCCACGCTGTACAGCTTAGGACTCCCTCACTGTGAGAAGACTTCCTGTATTACACCATGCCTTGTGCCTTCATTTCTCGTTATTTAATCATTATTTTATTAAAACAAAACCATACTTTAATTTGATTACGTACTCTCCCAAACTCTCTAAATGTAATAAACTAAAATAAAATAAAATTAATGCAACGTACTACTTTTCTTCGAGCTCACATACAGTCGAGTGAGTGCGACGGTTGCTTCTCCAATCAACTATGTTTATGTCCACGTGCATAGGCAAGTTGCTCCGCCTATTTGTTTACATCAGGATTAAACTCTCGTGAACAGCGGTATAAAACAAATCATATCATCTATGTATACACATCATACATAGAGTACATTAAAAATATATGAATAAATTATTACTATACATAGACTACTACTTAAAAGAAAGTTTCAAAAATATACAAATTTCTATTATGTACCAAGATTCAGCCTTCATTTGAGAGGTGAAGAGAAGGATTAGTAAGAAGAAGAAGATGAAAGAGAAGAGAGATCTATGAAAGGAAGAGGGAAATAATGATGAAGAGGATGTAGGATGAAGTGTTTTCAGGTCAAAACTTTATGATTCATGTATGTTTAACTGGTGTTTTGACACAGGCATGTTTAAAAGGTGA
Source organism: Anabrus simplex (assembly GCF_040414725.1). Classification (NCBI taxonomy): domain Eukaryota; kingdom Metazoa; phylum Arthropoda; class Insecta; order Orthoptera; family Tettigoniidae; genus Anabrus; species Anabrus simplex. The sequence continues at coordinate 1,144,640,417 of NC_090265.1, read as the reverse complement.
GCAGCTGGACATGCTTCTGATGTCCACTGGTAAGAGATCCCATTGTCGGGCTGCAGTAACAGTGAATGATTTCATGTAGATTGTTATTCTGTGTACAGGAAGGGATAAACACATGGTGCTGCAGGATCAGATATTTTTGTTATGGTCTGTGGAGAGGAGTTTGATGCAATCACGGAGATGGGCTGGTTGAGAAGTTTTAAGAATATTATGCAAAAAGCAAAGAGTATGAAGTGTGCATCATTCCTGCAAGTGAAGCCACCCGAGCAATGTGTGCGACGGTGTGACATGGTCAGTGTAACGAAGTCCACAGATAAATCTTACACAAGCATTCTGAGAACACTGTCATTTTCTGCCCCATTCTACTCCTAGGTTGTTGTAAACTACATCGCAATAATCAGAATGAGGTCATGCGAGTGATTCAACAAGAATTTTCTTTAGTTTAAAGGGGAAAGGGAATTTGAATTTACTGAGACAGTGTAGTGTTCCGGATTTTATCTACCCACAGATATAGTTTGGGCAGACCAGGACTGATGTTCATCAAATATTATACCAAGATTCCTGTATGGGAGTACCACTTATGGACAACTGTGGTAACGCTGTTCAATTGAGTTTGCAAAGTAATTTAGTGTAACCAATAATTATTGATTGGTTGATGGGTTAAATTTTAATCCATGATTTCGAAATGGTTGTAGAAGTGAGGACAAATTGAAGAAACTTACTAGGAAATTGAATCTAGGGAAGAAATCAGCTAAGGACAGATAACATGATGGCAAGCATAACTGGCAGTCATACAAATTTTAATGAAAAATGGAAAGGTATGTATAGGTACTCAGTGATCTCCCTACGGTGTTTTTTTATGGACACACCACCCTGCCATTTTTACAGATCAACCAGCTAAAATAACGTAGATATATGCTGGTTACATAATATTAATACATATTTGAGTTAATGGGTGCTCCTAATTAAAACATAAATACTGTCAAACTGTTCATTTAATAATCGTTATTATTGTCAGCAAAATTGCATCAGTTACACCAATGTTTAGTTTGACTTTTGTGTGGTGTTGTGCGCAAGCAGTGTATGGATTAGCATGGAATTGCATATGACTACTCGATTCCGCATGACATTACAAACCCGCATGGCACTCTACAGCAACCGAGTGATAAGACCTGGAGTTGCATGATTATGAACGAGCAGTAGAACACTAGAAGTTCAAAATACTCTTATGTGTTGTTCGTGATAATAACACTAACATAGTTCAATTTTTCAGTTAATGTTTACCTGTCTGATATTATTGTTAATACCCTGAAGGGGATAACTTGAGATTTTATCATATTCATTTTTTTAGTAGTATTTCCCACCCGGCTACTCATTCCTGCCACCCGGCTGATGAAAATTTCTCAGGAGATCACTGGGTACTTTGAGGTAGAAACAGGTTCCAAGAAGGACATTCCAGGAATCAGTCAAGATCAATCAGGATACAGTCAAGATGGCGGCGTGTGCGGAAGTGACGCTAAGTGTTATGCGCATTATTATTATATTTTTGTTTCCACGCTTTTCTACTGGAATGTTTGAAGTCAAGATTTTGTTGTTGTTTGCATCCATTTCTCCTGATGAGCTAGATCAAGTGTTCTGAGCAGTTCCTCTCCAATTTCATTGTCACCACTTGTGGTATCATCTAAGGAGGAGGTGCAGGTTGGAACGAAATAGAGTTAGAAATGGTTATAGAAGTAAGGAGAAATTGAAGGAACTTACTAGGAAATTGAATCCAGCTAAGGATAACATGATGGCAAGCATAATTGGTGGTCATACAAATTTTAGTAAAAAATGGAAGGGTATGTATAGGTACTTTAAGGCAGAAACAGGTTCAAAGAAGGACATTCCAGGAATCATTAACCCGCCAGTGGTCGCTATATGAGCAAAATGCTCACGGTCACTGAAAATCATCCGTACTTTTATACAGCATGTAGTTCCGAACTTGAGCCCTGTTGTACCTTCCAACTACAGTTTTGAGAGAAGGGTGGATGCATTGAAACACACATCTCTGACCTTGAGAAGGGACAGGGAAGGAGGAATCTTTCAGCAACCGTCAATGGTGAACAATTTGCTTCATGTGCGACCAGTCACGATGGCACTAATTTCTGTGTGTATTATAGTTTTGCAATTGTTGTATGCTGTTTTATAGTTGAAACAGTTCTTTGCAAATTATTGTATTAATGCGTTGTATAATTAGTGAGTGACAATGGCTTCAAGTCATGACATTTTAGCTTGGTTTGATGAAATTTGTAGTGATCAACTCGAGGGGGAAAACAGTGACTTGTGAAAGTGAACACAGTGAACATAATACGGATACTGAACAGTCGAAGTCAGAAGAACGTGTTGGTGGAACCGAACCTGGACAGCAAACTGTAGCTGGCGAACAACATATATTGGAGGTAAATGAGAATTTCATGTTTAGTGACAATGTTTATATAGGGAAAAATAAGGTGACAAAGTGGGGCAGACACCCACCAAGTAGAAATCCATGCTCACGTACTTGTGCGAAAATATAGTGACTCATTCTCCTTCTGTAAAGGGCATTGCGAAAGATGCACACGCCAATTTAGAAAGTTGGGAATTGTTTATCCCAGATATAGTTGCTGCTGTTACTGCTTGCTGTTTAAAGGGGCCCAACATCTAGGTCATCAGCCCACCAGATACAGTTATAACCATCTGAGATTTACTACTATTTGAATTTATATTTGTATCTTTAACGTTCTTTATAACCATTTGAGATTTATTCTTATGTTCATTTAATGTGTTAATACATTTACGCTTGAAATCATTTGCTATTTATTATGTGAACACATCCTATCATACCATGAGCATTTGGCTCAACACCCGACCACTCGTGTTACTTTTATCCTAACGACCACTGACGGGTTAATGAACAAGAGGAGTGTGTATGCAAGGATCTTCAAAAGGCAGAAGTATTCAGTCAGCAGTATGTAAAGATTGTTGGTTACAAGGATAATGTCCATATAGGGGAGGTGAGTAAAACTAAAGAAGTATTAAAATTTACCTATGATAACAATGACATTTACAGTAAGATACAAAAAGTGAAAAATAGAAAAGCAGCTGGAATTGATAAGATTTCTGGGGATATACTAAAGACAATGGGTTGGGATATAGTACCATATCTGAAATACTTATTTGATTATTGTTTGGTTGAAGGAGCTATACCAAATGAATGGAGAGTTGCTATAGTAGCCCCTGTGTATAAAGGGAAAGGTGATAGACATAAAGCTGAAAATTACAGGCCAGTCAGTTTGACATGCATTGCATGTAAGCTTTGGGAAAGCATTCTTTCTGATTATATAAGACATGTTTGCAAAATTAATAACTGGTTTGACAGAAGGCAGTTTGGGTTTAGGAAAGGTTATTCGACTGAAGCTCAGCTTGTAGGATTTCAGCAAGATATAGCAGATATCCTGGATTCAGGAGGCCAAATGGAATGTATTGTGATTGACCTATCTAAGGCATTTGATAGGGTAGATCATGGAAGACTACTGGCAAAAATGAGTGCTATTGGACTAGAAAAAAGAGTGACTGAATGGGTGGCTATATTTCTAGAAAATAGAACTCAGAGAATTAGAGTAGGCAAAGCTTTATCTGATCCTGTAATAATTAAGAGGGGAATTCCTCAAGGCAGTATTATTGGACCCCTATGTTTTCTTATATATATCAATGATATGTGTAAAAAGGTGGAATCAGAGATAAGGCTGTTTGCAGATGATGTTATTCTGTACAGAGTAATAAATAAGTTACAAGATTGTGAGCGGCTGCAGGGTGACCTTGATAGTGTTGTGAGATGGACAGTGGGCAATGGTATGATGATAAACGGGGTTAAAAGTCAGGTTGTGAGTTTCACAAATAGGAAAAGTCCTCTCAGTTTTAATTACTGTGTTGATGGGGTGAAAGTTCCTTTTGGGGATCATTGTAAGTACCTAGGTGTTAATATAAGAAAAGATTTTCATTGGGGTAATCACATAAATATGGTTGTTAATAAAGGGTACAGATCTCTGCACGTGGTTATGAGGGTATTTAGGGGCTGTAGCAAGGATGTAAAGGAGAGGGCATATAAGTCTCTGGTAAGATCCCAACTAGAGTATGGTTCTAGTGTACAGGACCCTCACTAGGATTACTTGATTCAAGAAATGGAAAAAATCCAAAGAAAAGCAGCTCGATTTGTTCTGGGTGATTTCCAACAAAAGAGTAGCATTACAAAAATGTTGCAAAGTTTGAGCTGGGAAGACTTGGGAGAAAGTAGATGAGCTGCTCGATTAAGTGATATGTTACAAGTAACTAATCTCATTTTGTTCCTATTGAAGATAACAATAAGTAAAATTCTTTCAAGAATAAAATTTACTGTGTCCACCTATTCAATACAATTATATTCTATAGTGATAAAATCCTACGTGAATTACAAACACTAATTAAATTAGGAACATGTTTTGCCCTAGTTTTGGGCATCTTCAGCCTAAGAGAAGCCAAGGAGTTACTCTTGTCCCTGCCCTCGCCAGAAAAACCTCATATTTAAGTGGATTTTACGCAAGGTCTGCTCGTATCTAGAATCTTCTACCATCTGGGGTAAAACTGCTTTCTCTTCCTCACTTTCTCCATGCAATAAAGAAAATGTGTATGTAAATAGAAACCCACATGTGATGTATACAACTTATATAAATTAGAATTGCAAGAAAGATGTGGGCAAGTAGAGTTGAATATAGGTGAATGTGTATGCATGCGCATGTGGGAGTGGTTGTGAACGTGTATACAGGGGTATGAGAGAGGGTATAAATGACTGGGTCTTCTTACTCTAATATGTATAGAATAGATCAAGATATTATTCTAAGAGTTCAGTGTTTGGAGTGTAAATATGTACATTTAAAATTATCTAAAAATATGTAAATGTTCTCTATCTACCACCCCTAAATTGTACATGTAAAATTTAAGGGGGGGAAAAATGTACGTGATGATGTAAACCATGTGTTGCTAATCAAGTTACTATATGCCTAAGTTCATAGTCTGCCTTCATCCAATCCGTACCAGTCACAACCTCTGTGGTGTAAAATTTTTCTCATATATACAGTATCTCTTCTTTGTTTGCAGCTTTGTTTATAACTGGTTGAATGCATCTGTAGATGGCAATATTAGTTTGGGTCGTAATTCTTCTGTACAGAAGAATTCTCTTGTCAGCTCATAACATAGTCTTGAAAGAGTATATTTGGACATATATAATAGCTTTTTCATGTAGGTTGATTTACATTTTCAATGTTTTGATATTTTTTTTGGTGAGATATTCCCATATCAATTCTAGTCCATACATCATTATTGTTTTGCATGAAACAATTTCATAGCGACTTCAACCAAAAGCAATGTAGTTAGTCTGTTATTGGACATTATAAATTTTTCCAGCTAACTCATTCCTAGTTGCCAGCGTTTCACCCCTGTGTGCTAAACTGGGCTCATCAGTTGGTAAATAGCACACCTACAAAGACGCATGGCTAGTGCATACCGTGGAGGCCACTGCGTAGGCTACTTGGAGCCACCGGCAGTGCCAATGCACTATGAGAGACTTTGTTTCATTTCAAAAAAAAAAAATGATGATAGTGCCAAATATTTCAGGTTCCCTATGGGAATCAACATCTATATCATCTGATGGCCAGGCAGGCATCAATTTTTGGAAATGAGGCAAGGTTTCACATAGTGCATTGGCACTGCTGATGGCTCCAAATAGCCTGCGGAGTGGCCTCCACGGTATGCACTAGCCATGCGTCTTGGTAGGTGTGCTATTTACCAACTGATGAGCCCAATTTAGTACACTGGGGCGAAACATTGGCAACTGGGGATGAGTTAGCTGGAAAATTTATAATGGTCAATAACACCACCAACTACATTGGTATTATAAATTTACTCATTCGGGACAAATATTTCACGTTCCCTATGGTAATCAACATCTTATCATCTGATGGCCAGGCAAGCATCAATTTTTGGAAATGAGACAAAGTCTCTCATAGTGCATTGGCACTGCTGGTGGCTCCAAGTAGCCTACGCAGTGGCCTCCATGGTATACACTAGCCATGCGTCCTGGTAGGTGTGCTATTTACCAACTGATGAGCTCAATTTAGCACACTGGGGTGAAATGCTGGCAACCAGGAATGAGTTAGCTGGAAAATTTATAATGTCCAATAATGGACCAACTACATTGGTATTATAAATTTAATCATTTGGGACAAATATTTCAGGTTCCCCTATGGGAATCAACATCTATATCATCTGATGACCAGGCAGGCATCAATTTTCTGAAATGAGATGAAGTCTCTCATAGTGCATCGGCACTGTCGATGGCTCCAAGTAGCCTATACAGTGGCCTCCACGGTATGCACTAGCCATGTGCCTTGGTAGGTGTACTATTTGCCAACTGATGAGCCCAATTTAGCACACTGGGGTGAAACGCTGGCAACCAGGAATGAGTTAGCTGGAAAATTTATAATGTCCAATAACGGACCAACTACTGTATATTGGTATTATAAATTTACTAATTCGGAACAAATATTTCAGATTCCCTATGGGAAGCAATATCTACATCATCTGATGGCCAGGCAGGCATCAATTTTTGGAAATGAGACAAAGTCTCTCATAGTGTATTGGCACTGCTGGTGGCTCGAAGTAGTCTACGGCAGTGGCCTCCATGGTATGCACTAGCCATGTGTCTTGGTAGGTGTGCTATTTACCAACTGATGAGCCCAATTTAGCACACTGGGGCAAAACGTTGGCAACCAGGAATGAGTTAGCTGGAAAATTTATAATATCCAATAACGGACCAACTACATTGGTATTATAAATTTACTCATTCGGGACAAATATTTCACGTTCCCTCTGGGATTCAACATCTATATTATCTGATGGCCAGGCAGGTATTAATTTTTGGAAGTGAGACAAAGTCTTTCATAGTGCATTGGCACTGCCGGTGGTTCCAAGTAACCTACACAGTGGCACAGTGGAAAGAGTTAGCTGGAAAATTTATAATGTCCAATAATGGACCAACTACATTGGTATTATAAATTTTCTCTTTCGGGACAAATATTTCAGGTTTCCTATGAGTATCAACGTCTATATATTCAACCAAAAGTTTGCGTAAGTTCAAGATGTCATTTATTGCTATTATTCCCGCAGCCACTCTATCCTTGATGTGTCTGGTATAAGTAGTTCCTGATGTCTGCAATGTAATGCACAAATATTTAAAGTTGTTTACGATTGGCATAGTTTCTCCTCCATTCTCATAATCATTTTTCTCTGTTAATGCTGTTCTACACCGCCACTGTGGTGCAGTGGTTAGTGTGTTTAGCTGCCACCCCCGGAGGTCCAGGTTCGATTCCCGGCTCTGCCACGAACTTTGAAAACTGGTACGAGGGCTGGAACGGGGTCCACTCAGCCTCGGGAGGTCAACTGAGTAGAGGTGGGTTCGATTCCCACCTCATCTATCCTGTAAGTGGTTTTCCATGATCTCCCACCTCTCCTCCAGGCAAATGCCAGGATGGTAGCTAACTTAAGGCCATGGCCATTTCCTTCACTCTTCCTTGTCTATCCCTTCCAATCTTCCCATCCCCTGCAAGGCTCCTATTCAGCATAGCAGGTGAGGCCGCCTGGTTGAGGTACTGGTCATCCTCCCCAGTTGTATCCCCGACCCAGAATCTGAGGCTCCAGGACACTGCCCTTGAGGCGGTAGAGGTGGGATCCCTCGCTGAGTCCGAGGGAAAAACCGACCCTGGAGAGTAAGCAGATAAAGAAGAAGAATGCTGTTCTTCCTCCCTTGCGGAAGATCATCTGTACCGCCTTCTCTAGATTAATTCTGAATTTATTGTCCTCCGCCAAAATGTTCAGCTTGTTGAAAACAGCCTGTAGTTTTTGTTTTTTGTTTTTTTTTAATATGAGTACCATGGTCATCTGCATTCATGTATACATATGTACCTCGTCGCCTTTAACCTTTAACCATTATATTGGGTATTAGGTCTGAGACCGCTATATTGAAGACTATGGGGTTCATTGGATCACCCTCTAGTACTCTAATCATCTGCGTTATGGGATTTGAGATAGAGAAGTTATCTTTTACAGTGATGTGATTATAAGCAAGAATGGTCTTAATGATGTTCGTTAAAGGATTTATATATCCTATTATGAAACCCAGTTTCTTCAGTAGGATTTCCCTGTCCAGTAGATCAAATGCTTTGTTGTAGTCTACGAAGATTGCGTAAAGTTTCCCTTTTGAACGTCTGAGGGCATCTCCTGTGTTGTCAATCAGATTCTTTATCCCATTCATTTAGATCTCCCTTGTCGAAAGCCGAATTGCTCTTCTGGTAAGGCGTGGTCGACCCCTTCTATCAGTCTCATTGTTAGTAACCTGGTAAAGAACTTAAAGATATTGTTTCATAAGGCAGTTCCATGGTATGAATCTAGGCAACTCATGTTTCCCTTTCCTTTATATAAGATCTTCATCATTGAGTGTCACCAGGTGTCATGGATTTCATCCATTTCCAATGGGTAGTGATGTAGTACCCTATCTGAAGTACATATTTGATTATTGTTTGCATGAAGGAGCTTAATTTCGTGTGGCTATTTCTAGCCAAGTGCAGCCCTTGTAAGGCAGACCCTCCGATGAGGGTGGGCGGCATCTGTCATTTGTAGGTAACTGAGTGTTATTGTGGTGGAGGATAGTGTTATGTGTGGTGTCTGAGTTGCAGGGATGTTGGGGACAGCACTAACACCCAGCCCCCGGGCCATTGGAATTAACCAATTAAGGTTAACCGTTAAGGTTAACGGTTAAGGTTCCCGGCGGGGAATCGAACCCAGGACCCTCTGAACCGAAGGCCCGTACGCTGACCATTCAGCCAACGAGTCGGACATGAAAGAGCTATACCAAATGAATGGAGAGTTACTATAGTAGCCCCTGTGTATAATGGAAAGGGTGATAAAACATAAAGCCAAAAACTACAGGCCAGTCAGTTTGACATGTTGCATGTAAGCTTTGGGAAAGTGTTATTTCTGATTATATTAGACATGTATGCAAAATTAATAACTGGTTCGATAGAAGGCAGTTCAGCAGTATTCGAATCAAGTAAATTACAGTTCAGCTCAACTTGTAGGATTCCAGCAAGATATAGCAAGTAACTTAGATTCAGGAGATCAAATGGACTGTATTACAATTGATCTATCTAAGGCATTTAATATGGTAGATCATGGGAGACTACTGTTAAAAATGGGTGCAACTGGACTAGACAAAAGAGTGACTGAATGGGTGACTATATTTCTATAAAATAGAACTAAGAGAATTAGAGTAGGTGAAGTATTATCTGATCTTGTAATCATTAAGAGGGGAATTCCTCAAGGCAGTATTATTGGACCTGTATGTTTTCTTATATAAATGATATAAGTAAAGAACTGGAATCATAGATAAGGCTTTTTGTGTATGACGTCATCCTGTATACAATAATGTTACAAGTTTGTGAGCAACTTTAAAAAGACCTTGACAATGTTGTGAGATGCACAGCAGACAATGGTATGTTGATAAACAGGGTTAAAACTCAGGTTGTGAGTTTCTCTAGTAGGAAAAGTCCTCTCGGTTTTCATTATTGCGTTGATAGGGTGAAAGTTACTTTTTTTTTACGTCGCAGCGACACAGATAGGTCTTATGGTGACAATGGGATAGGAAAGGCCTAGGAATGGGAAGGAAGTGGCCGTGGCCTTCACTAAGGTACAGCCCCACCATTTTCCCGGTGTGAAAATGGGAAGCCACGGAAAACCATCTTCAGGGCTGCCGACAGTGGGGTTCGAACCCACTATCTCCCGGATGTGAGCTCACAGCTGCACGCCCCTAACTGCATGGCCAACTCGCTCGGTAAAGTTCTTTATGGAGATCACTGTAAGTACCTAGGTATTAATGAAAGATTTCCATTGGGGTAATAAAATAAACAAGATTGTAAATAAAGGGTACAGATCTCTGCACATGGTTATGAGGGTATTTAGGGGTTGTAGTAAGGATGTAAAGGAGAGGGCATATAAATCTCTGGTAAGATTCCACTAGAGTATGGTTCCAGTGTGTGGGACCCTCACCAGGATTACTGTCTGCCTCCATAGCATAACGGTTAGTGTTATTAGCTGCCGTCCTCGGGGGCCCAGGTTCGATTCCCGGTACTGCCAGAAATTTAAGAATGGCAGGAGGGCTGGTATGTGGTTAAAATGGCACATGCAGCTCACCTCCAATGGAGGTATGCCTGAAAAGAGCTGAAGAGGATTACTTGATATGGGAACTGGAAAAAATTCAAAGTAAAACAGCACCACTTTTTCTGGGTGATTTCAGTGAAAAGAAAATGTTGCAAAGTTTGTGCTGGGAAGACTTGGAAGAAATAAGATTGACTAAGTGGTATGTTCCAAATTTTCAGTGGATATTTGTAGGCAAATACGGGGGGGGAATCAAATATAAATGGGATTTTATTTTTTATTTAAATTCATTTATTGAAAAACACAAGGCAATTACAATTTAATTTTCCACATAGGTTCCTGCTTTGGAAATGCATTTGTCCCAGTGTATAGGCAGCTTTTTGATGCCCTCATCATAAAAAGAACAGGGGTCGTGTCACCAGCCACTTGCGCACGAAGTCTTCCACACTCTCGTCATCTTCAATTCGTTGCCCTCCTAGAGCTTCTTTAAGCAGCCCGAACAAATATAAATCCCAGGGCGATAAGTCTGGGCTGTAAGGAGGATGATCAAGTGTAGTCAAGTACATTTCCTGTGGCTTAGAGACAGTTAGAGCTGCAGTATGTGGTCGCATATTGTCGTGGAGGAAGATGACTTGTCAATTCGGTTTGTCTCATCTTTTGCGGTGATGTGCAACCCTCGCCTTGTTTAACAGCTCACAGTAGTAAGCAGCATTGATTGTGTGTTGCTCATGCAAAAACTCAATAGGCAAAATGCCTCGCCGATCTAAAGAAACGGTTGCAAGAACCTTGCCAGCTGACAGTCGAGTCTTGGCTTTCACTGGTGCTGCCTCCCCTTACCTCCGCCACTCCTTACTGGCTTGTTTGGATTCGAGAGTGTAGTGGTGGACCCATGTTTCATCACAGGTGATGATCCAACTCAAAAATGTATCACCTTCTTCTGTAAATCTTGCTGAAAGCCTCTGACAGACCTCCATACATCTCAACTTCAGATTTTCGGTCAAAAGGAGAGGGACCCATCTGGAACTCATTTTATGGAACTGTACGTCATTTGTGATGATTGCTTGACAGCTCCCATAACTGAATCTGACTTGTTCTGTAATTTCTGATACTCTTGCCCGTCAATTGTCGTCAATAATGTCTTTAAAGTATGAATGTTTTCATCTGTAATGCTAGTCCAAGGATGGCAATCATGTTGCTGATTTTCCACATGTTCTTGTCCGTGCTTGAACTTTTAATGCCAGGCAAACACATGCGTCTTTGACAATATTTGATCACCGAACTGTTCAGTCAATCTCTGGCAAAATTCCACTGCTGTAAATCCTTCACGAGCAAGAAATTTTATAAATATGCGTTGCGCAGTGGAGGGGTGCACCTGTTGCTCCGGCATCGTGAGCGTTACTGACGAAACGGAAGGAAATATCTAACAGCGCACTTTCCCCATTCCTAATGGTCCCACCTAAGCATAGCAGAAGTGCAGGGCCAGTCTTACCAACTGTTGATGTTCAGGAACAAAAATCCCATTTATATTTGATCGGCCTTCGTAAATTTGAGTGATGTTTTTAAAAGTAGGGAAGATCACAATTGAAGATAAAGTTGGAACTGAGGAGAACAAAATGGGTTAAAGATTTGTTTATAGGCAGAGAAGTTAGGGATTGGAATAATTTACCAAGGGAGATGTTCAATGAATTTTCAAACTTTTTGCAATTATTTAAGGAAAGTTAAACAACAGATAGGGAATCTGCCACGTGGGCAGATGCCCTAAATGCAGATCAGTAGTGATTGATTGGCAGTCAGTTGATTAAATCATTTTTTGTTTGGCACTAAATCCACAGTTTTGAATTTATACACAATTTTTTAAATTCCGTAATGCACTGGTACTCGTGTTCGAAGATACTGTTTGCAGAATTCTCTTCTTACTCTTGAAACAAATTCTTGCTTTAAAAATCTTCACCACAAGAAAGTATCCTATTCAACACCTAATTTAAAAACCATGAAATGCACTAAACTGATAAATTACTGCTGTATAAAAAGCAGTCATGCTGTAAAGAAGCTTATCACAGGCTAGCTAAGACCACCATTTGTTCTGGGCGAATTCTGTCAAAAGAAAAGGTTGCAACGTTTGGGCTGGAAAGACTTGAGAGAAATGAGATGAGCTGCTCGACTAGGTTGTATGTTCCAAAGTGTCAGTGGAGAGGTGGCGATTTGTAGGCAAATAAGTTTGAGTGGTGTTTTTAAAAGTAGAGAAGATCACATTATGAAGATAAAGTTGGAATTCAAGAGGACAAATTGGGGAAAATATTTGTTATAGGAAGAAGGTGCAATGGGTCAGGCGGCTACTGCAACATCCACTTGCACAGACAAGGCACAGGGAATAACCATCAACTCAAGTGAAGCTCGCACTGTAATTATGTTGTTGGCTCTCTCACCAAATGATTGTGAGAAGCCTGTTGCTGCTTTAAGTTTCTATTTGTTTTGAGTGCAAAAAAAAAGAGTATCTTATCCATAACTTCAGTCTTCTGGATCTTCCTGTATTTGCAGGTTGGACACAGCTAGAAATGGTAAGTATGCTCTCCTGGGTAATTAACACAGCTCAGAAAATAAGTGCAACCATTGCCCATATACTGCAGTGTTCTCCCTAGGACCTTTTTGATGGACGCACCAACCTGCTGATTTTACAGGCCGCCCAGCTAATATAACCTAGGTAATTGCTCGTTACATAATATTCATACATTTTTGAATCACTGGGTGCTCCAAATTAAAATGTACATACTGTAAAACTGTTTATTTACATGATAAATCATCTTTATTATCAGCATAATTGCCTCATTTACATTGGAGGTTAAATGTTTAGCTTGACTATCACATAGTGTAGTGCTCGAGCAGTGTCTGGATTGACACAAATTGCATGCGAGCATTCAATTCCGCATGATGTTACAAACCCGTATGGCACTCTACAGCAACTGAGTGATAAGCCCCAGTGTTACATGATTATGAACGAGCACTAGTCGAATTCCAATTTTGGCAGCCCTGAAGATGGTTTTCCATGGTTTCCCTTTTTTTTTCGAATCCCACTTTCGGCAGCCCTGAAGATGGTTTTCCCTTTTAGCTTTACGTCGCATCAACACAGATAGGTCTTATGGCGATGATGGGATAGGAAAGGTCTAAGAATGGGAAGGAAGCAGCCGTGGCCTTAATTAAGGTACAGCCCCAGCATTTGCCTGGTGTAAAAATGGAAAATCATGCAAAACCATCTTCAGGGCTGCCGATAGTGGGGTTCGAACCCACTATCTCCCGATTACTGAATACTGGCCGCACTTACGTGACTGCAGCTATCGAGCTCGGTGGTTTCCCATTTTCATACCAGGCAAATGCTGGGGCTGCACCTTAATTAAATCCACGGTCACTTCTTTCCCACTTCTAGGTCCTTCCTATCGTCACCATAAGACCTATCTGTGTTGGTGTGACGTAAAGCAACTTGTAATTAAAATATATAAAAAACGAGCAGTAGAACACTAAAAGTTCAAAATACTCTGTTATGTCTTGTTTGTGATAATAACACTGAAATAGTTATATTTTGCAGTTAATGTTTCTTGTTTGATATTATTGTTAATGAAAATGAAATGGCGTATGGCTTTTAGTGCTGGGAGTGTCCGAGGACAAGTTCGGCTCGCCAGGTGCAGGTCTTTTGATTTGACACCCGTAGGCAACCTGCGCATCGTGATGAAGATGAAATGATGATGAAGACGACACATACACCCAACGACGGTTAAAATTCCCGACCCTACCGGGAATCAAACCCGGGACCCCTGTGGCCAAAGGCCAGCACGCTAACCATTTAGCCATGGAGCCAGACTATTATTGTTAATACTTTGAAGGCAATTCATTGAAATTTTAGCATATTTATTTTTTACGTAGTATTCCCGGCTGTGGATGTTTATTCCTGGCCCTACTACTCATTCCTGCCACCCAGCTGATGAAAATTTCTGGGGAGAACACTGTACTGTTACACTACTTTCCCACAGAACCACAGATAGAAATTTCCTGGCAATGTTGGGAATTACACTATGTCCAAGCTTCTAGCATCTCATCAAGAATGGGATGTAGAGAGGGGTTCAATCTTTTAGAAAGTGATAGAAGATCAAATGTCACTGTAAAAGCTACTGTGTTATACACAACACATCATTTCATCATTTTAGCTTCTTTACCTCAACAATACTATATCATGTAAAGTTTTTTTAGTAATGTATACATTCACCTGGGGCTTTTAACAAATCTCTATTGAAGTTCCTTGAACCTCCTATCGGGAGATAGTGGGTTCGAACCCCACTATCGGCAGCCCTGAAGATGGTTTTGCATGGTTTTCCATTTTCACACCAGGAAAATGCTGGGGCTGTACCTTAATTAAGGCCACGGCCGCTTCCTTCCCATTCCTAGACCTTTGGAAGTAGTGGAAGGAGGTTTTTGATGGAGTCCAGGGAAAAGGAGAAAAAGAAGATCATGAACATTCAAGACTTTTTTTTTTTTGGTTGTGCAATTAGCCAGAGGATTAAAACACAGAAGGCCCAGAATTAGCACAATCTTCAGAAGCAATGAATATGAAAGTTCCCGCATGGACTTTTAGGTCATGGTGTTCATAGATAGGACAAAATATTCAAAAGGAACTGCAGGAATATACTACCATAGTAGTAGAATAGTAATATGACAACACAGTTCAGCATTGGAAGGTAAAAACTGCAACTTTCAAATTAAAAAATAAAGTTCTTAAGCCTTCCTGCAAATTAAGCTATTTATAGTCATAAACTCACTTTAGTATTGAAAATTCTGATGTTTGTAACTCATTGCACTTCTCTTCTGATTTCAAAATATTAGACTGCAAATTTTCAACACTGTTGTTACAACCATGTCACTGATATGCAATAAACTGCTTGTATCTCCTCCAGTTGAAGCTAACCTTGCAGTTTTTTACCTTTGAATAAGTCATTCATATAGGCCTGAACTATGAACAATGAAAATAAAATATTTACAGCCTTGCCTAACCTGTCCCGTTATTATGAACTAAGAACTCATTCCACCCTCAACTCTTATAGTAGTCTGACTGTCAACCAGGCCTTTGATAGTCTAGCTCAATTATAGAAGTCTACCTTAAACCAAAAGTAGGGCAGATACCTTTTCCCTTAATACTCTGTTAAAATTCTTCTCTACATTTCTATCCTATACAACTTTTTCCCACGCCCTAAATATAACAAATTTTATTTGGTCTGAAACTGCACTGATTTGCATCCATCTTCTTCTTTAATAATGATTGTACTTCCACAATACCTAAAATAAGTTACTGGTAGTCCATTTTTTACCAATGCACCACTTCTAGCTTACTTTTACCTGTTCATGCTGCTTTATGAGAGTGTGTTTCATTGTAATAGCATATTACTACATCAACCAAAAGCAGTTAAATATCTGCAGCTACTTACTCATGTCTCATGACCTATTTGCTTCTTGAATATACAGATAAATTCACAATGTAGATTATGAGTTTTCAATAAGACATATCCTGTTGAATTCCATCCAAACTCCTTCCTAACTACACTTTTAAGAAAATTAAAAACCTGAAAAACCTACAACCTGTTTTCCAGTCATTGACAAGGTCAGGGATGGAATGAATGAAGCCCCAATCTTGCGGCGAGGATAGGACTTGTGCTGACTGCCGAGGCCTGTCGCACTCCTCTGGGGCAATGATTAATGACTGACAAATGAAATGAAATGAAATGATAATGGAGTGTGTTGCTGGAATGAAAGATGACAGGAAAAACTGGAATACCCGGAGAAAAACCTGTCCCGCCTCCACTTTGTCTAGCAAAAATCTCACATGGAGTGACTGGGATTTGAACCATGGAACCCAGTGGTGAGAGGCCAACGCGCTGCCACCTGAGCCACGGAGGCCACACTTTTAAGAATAAGTATCTAAAAATGCATAGCTTCCAGCATGATCTAAATTCTCATTTCCAAGTTTAGAAAAATATTCTTGAAAAGATACAGTAAGTACAATATCTTGTGTATTAACAATAATATTACTCAATCTTATCATGCACATCTATTCAAACATTGGAGTGGAAATGATACACTTATGTTCAGCACTCTTGAACATGCAGAATACATTTATTACACGAGCATGGAGGTAACATCTCACTATATAATCCTAGCCTTTTTCATATCACATAGGCATTCTAATCAGAAGTGCTTTTATGCAATTTTTTTCATTTCCTTCAATAGTTTACACAGAAGAAAATGTGAGGTAAAGCAATCTTTTTTCACTATGGTATCAGATTTACCAAGCAAAGAAAACATAGCAAAGTTCTTCTTGGTATACTTCACCTCATTAATCTCCAAACATAACCTTAAAATTGAAGAAAATATATATTCACCTCTTATATCAAGTTTCAGTATGGTTTTGTGTGTTAAATTCCATGGTTGAACACTAATCAGTGGGGGATGTAGGAACATACGTAGAGGCTATTTCTGGTCTTATAACTTCACAGTTTATTGTACAGAGAATTTTGAAACATTTTGTAGCTAACAACTTGGCCTAAATATCTTGAGCAGTACACAAAACAGGAATCTAATCTCTCCCACTACATTGTTAAAACAAAATAAACAAGTAGGATGACAGTGCTCATTTGTTTATCCAAACACTTCAAAACCATTCATAAAAACCACTTGATACCAGGTTATTTATCTTGCATCATAGGTGTTTCAAAAAGAAACATATTTAACTACAGTACTTTTAAAGATTTGCGATATTTACTTTCTTAAACAACATGCTTTTCTTTGATAAGTTAATGGTTAAGTAAGGCAAAACATTTATAGCTCTGTAATCACACCATATCTGTATTTTATCATGATGTATGTAACAGTATAATAAAAACAAGGAACATTTTCAGAACTGAAGGAGAATTAGGAAATGTAATTTTGAAAAAAGTTACCAATACATTAAACTTTTATTTGTAACATATAGGCCTACCGGTTAACCTCTGTTATGAGTCTCAGATCATGATAACATTCAGTAGATATTACTCAAACAATTTAGTATTATGGCCAGAGTTGGGAAGTAACTGAGTAAAAGTAATCAAATTACTTAAAAATAGATTTTTTTGCAGCTGATATCCATTAATCCAAAAAAAAATATAGTGAAAATGAAAAGGTTATTCACTACAAGTCCTTAAGGGACTCCTGTCTCCTATTATACCACTCAGAGTGATATCGTTCGCATTTCTTTCTACATTGCTCACAGATGCACTCTAAGGTAGACTCATGGGAGGCTTTATTTTTACACACTGAAAAGTGGAATCCATGCACTGAGAAATGAGTTACTGTATGTCGAAGATCATAGCCGGGCGCCTTCCAATCTGAAAATGTCATGGATTCAATTGCATAAAATTCAGTCCCATTTCTTTCTTCTTAGCTTATAGCTGTATTAGCAGGTCTTGGTAGGTGGTTGTGGATGATAGGCACATATATAGTCTTATAACCTCTATATAAAAGGATCCTCTGGCTAATTCTTAAGTTAGTCTGGTTGGGGCATATTGCAACAAACACAAAATCTTCTTCAGAAAATTTGCCTTTGTTTTTTTCAATTTCTTTAAGATTGTTCTTGGTGAGGTAGAACCAAATGAGTTGCATCCCATAAGTAGCGAAGGGACTTATTTTGCTGAAGATCTTCATAGTCGTGTCAGTTGATAATCTTTGTAGCAGTTTGATGTTGCTCATTGCTATTACTGCTGCTATCCGACTCCTTGGCTGAATTAATAATTAATAATTTATTAAGGTGCGCTCAAACAAGCATTACTTAACCTAGTAAAAACATTTACAAATTAGCAATTTTTATATTCTCAGTTCGAAACTTTAGAGTTTTCCCTACTATATTCGCTAATTGATTTCACCCTTTTTGGAAATTCCATTATATGAATAAACTGCACTTCTGATCACAGAGGGTGCAAACGCACTCATTGTTTGATTTATGAAAGGTGGTATTCCTGCAAATACAGTGATGAAAGCCATGTATGGCCAGCCTGGTAACAACATGCCTTTGTTCTTGACCTTCTTTAGTCCAGTTTCTGTCACATATAGCGCTTGTGCTGTAGAACTCCTCTTCTATCTCTTCTCTCTTCGCCTCTCTCTGTCGTTGAAGCTTCTGGCTTGATCTAGTAGCTGGCAAGGAGTGTTTTAATCGTATGTCTTCTATGAAGAAGGATTCCCTCATAAGAAGATAAACTAGCCTAGAAGGGATGCCTTGCTCACACCCATAACTCTCTTCATGAAATACGCCTTCACCTTCTCAATTTCTGTTAAGTCACTAAATGACAGCTATTCCCATATTATTTCAATACCATAGAATGGTCAACATTGAGGCCTTCAGATCAGAGGGTCCCGGGTTTGATTTCCGGCCAGGCCAGGGATTGTAATCGCGTCTGATTAATTCTTCTGACTCAGGGACTGGGTGTTTGTATTTGTCACAACACTTTTTTCTTCATATTCAGATAACGTACCACTGTATACTACTAACCACCAGAGAAACATGCAATAGTGATTACATCCTTCCATATGGGGTTGACATCAGGAAGGGCATCTGGCTATAAAACAGGGCCAAGTCTACATGTGCGACACAGTTCGCACCTGCAAACCCACAAATGTGGGAAAAGCAGTAGAAAAAGAATATTGCTATTACTGTTGCTGTCGCCCTCTTTATTACCTGTTTCGTGAAGGAGCTTCCGTAGGTCTGCAAGGTTACACCAAATACAGTAGAGACAATACGCGACACTTCCAGACTTAGCCTTGTTAAAATGAGAGACAAGTAGCAAGTGGCGCTCCTAGTGGCTTGACCTGAAAATTCATGCTAAATTCAAATATTAATGGAAATGTATATACGGAAATGGATAAATAAATTACGTCTAGAAAGAAAGTGTTACTAAGATATTAACTTCAAATTTGCTAAAGCAATTCTGAATAAATGAATGAAGAATTATTTTTAACAGGTTATTATTTAAAGACTGAAATTAGACATATAATCAAGATGTGAAATGGACTGCTGTGAAAGGGCTTGATATTTCATTTATGCATTACTTTTTAGCTTTAGAATTCCTACCTGAACATTCACAGCTATATTTTTCTTTTTTCTGATTTAAAAGCATTGTATTGTCATATTAAAACACTTGTCAACAAAAATATCGGCACATTCCTTACACATGATTCAATGAATTTACATTTACGAGCAGGACAATCTTCCTTTTAACTTGAAGCCTACTAACAGAAAGAAAATCTATAAATTTAGCCTCAAAAACATTCATTCCCTATAAGCAATACTTGCCATAATGCTATTACATTAGGGTAAAGCAAATTTTCATCATCATATTGTTTCAACAAAATATGTACATTTCTTAAATCACCCATATTTTCTTCAGTGCTTGACAATGCATTACAGCATTCCAAATGGGGTAACTTGGAACACAACAGGCCACATTCATATGCATTATGTATTTTCCTGAATTAAATCAAACCCACAGATCACATCTACAACAACACATCGGTACTGAAGGTTAACTGCTGCACTATACAATAAGCCAGTTAAAATATGGGTCGAGCAGGTCAGAAGATTATGAAGTACCTATAAAAAATCTCTTTGTCACTGGAAGAATATAAATACAAACACAATATTACTTACATTTTCTTGTCACGAGGGACACGGAAGAAAGACCGCGCATTCTTCTCTACTTCATAGTTACT
Source organism: Anabrus simplex (assembly GCF_040414725.1). NCBI lineage: Eukaryota > Metazoa > Arthropoda > Insecta > Orthoptera > Tettigoniidae > Anabrus > Anabrus simplex. Next base: position 1,144,620,386 of record NC_090265.1, on the reverse strand, counting down.
GCAGCCACATACCTTTCCCCTCATGTTGAGAGGAGATATCAAGGAATGACACACGCTACTATTTAATTATGTCAACTTACTGAAAACGCATAAATAACACCAAAAACTTCACACATAAATACACGTGCTCTTATGACAGAATCAGTAGTTCTCAGGTCAATCCGCTAGAGAGAGCTCTAGTAGCTCTCCCTCGATATCTCGCTGAGTGTCGTGTATTGTCTCTACTGTATTTGGTTACACCAAGATAGTTGAATTCATTAACAGTTTATAGGAGTCTTGCTCATAGGAAAATTGATCTGTGGTGGAAACTCAGCCACCCCTTCTGAATATCATGTGAACTCAGGGGCGTAACATTAGGGCCTGCAATGCAGGTGGGCCCAGGTCTTTAAGGAGCCCCAGATACTCCCCACAAAAAATACAAATAATATGCAGTATATCTAGCCTAATGTCACTCTGCGTGGAAATGATCAAGGTGGTTTTGTAGAAACAGTTGAATAGTTGTTTGTTTTTTACAATTTGTGTGTAGAAGAATTGCAACTTGGTTGCACCTAGCATCAGTTTATTGTACCGACTGTAACACATCACAGCTGTAAACAATGTTTGCCCATACCGTCTCTCGCAACACTGTGACACGTTCTTCAGAAAAGACCAGAACCTAATTATTGAAAAATAATAACAACAATGAAAATTGATACCAAAATATTATATTTTCATTAGAAAATGACACTTTGTTGATGTGTAGTGTACCTGAGATCTTATTATGCACAAAGTTTGCTGTACGTTTGACACACATTTATTAGACAACAATGTGTAATGGCAATAAGAAGTTGGTATAGTAGTAGTCAGTGAATTCAGTTTCGAACGAGCTCTCTCTGCATGAAGTTAACAATAGACTAGGCTAATCAGTTGTGGGGGGTTAATATTTTTCAAACTTTATTTGAACAGTTTGTTTTTTTGTTATTATTTTTTGTAAAAGAATAAATTATTATAATGGAGACTTTGGTATCCATTACAGAATATAGTTCTGTAGTCACTGAAAAATGAAACCAATTAAAGTTAGGTACAAATATTTCTGCCTGCAGTCATTTCTTGACGGATACAGTACTTTTGCATCCATTTCTTAGCACAGGCCAGAGTAATGTGTAGCTTCCACTGAAGTCCCAGTCTCATCCATGGCTGTGACAATATGGAAACTGCTGGGGTAAGGGAGGTGCTGAGGGATGACATTCAGAGTCTGAGTGTTATGACAGGTGTTGCTCATAGGGTCAGTCGTGCTGCGATAGCACAGTCTGGCCCAGTGAGGAGACCAATGGCAAACTACCTCCCTCCTTATCTTGCCTAGTATGCCTCATTTTGATGCTAGCATTGGTTTTTGCAGTTTTCTTATAACTGCATAACCTTTGGTGGTACTATTTGAGGATCCAACCAGTGGTTCATGGTTGGCAGCTCAGCAGTTTAGACATTAAACCACAGAGGCAGTCAAATAAAACCTATTAAAAATATTTTTTAAATAATCTTATGATAACGAATAATCCCTTTGTTCATATAACTCGACAATATATTGCATTATTTCTACCTGCTGTAATGAAATTTATATTAGTTATCCATAGGATTTTACGCCTTATTTGAGGGGGGTCCAAATTTTTATTTCGGCAGGCAGGCCTGTATTGCATTCATTACGCCCCTTTGTGAACTGTTTTGTCCATGTTTATTTGGAATTTGTTTCTTTTTGGCCAGGGACCGGGCTAGTTGGCCATGTGGTTAGAGGCGCGTGGCTGTGAGCTTGTATCCGGGAGATAGCAGGTTCAAATCCCACTATCGGCAGCCCTGAAGATGGTTTTCCATGGTTTCCCATTTTCCCACCAAGCAAATGCTGGAGCTGTACCTTAATTAAGGCCACGGCCGCTTTCTTCCAACTCCTAGGCCTTTCTTATCCCATTGTTGCCATAAGACCTTTCTGTGTCGGTGCGACGTAAAGCCACTAGCAATAAATTTTTGGCCAGGATACCAGTAGATAACAGCAGTTCTGTAAGTTTTCTAAATTAGAAGAGCCAAGGGCCATGTCATCTGTTCGCCAAAAGGCAGGACAATCAACTTGGCTTTTTATTGTCAAACATTGAACAGGTTGCGAAAGGCAATTAAAGAAATGCGGCGGGTAAAATTGAGCACCGGTATGATTTTGTTGCAGGATAATGCAACACCTCACACAGCCCACTAAACGTCTAAACTGCTGCAGCAATTCAAGTGGGATATATGGCAACATCCTCAATACAGACTTAGCCCCATGTGATTATCATTGGTTTGGTATGCTGAAAAAGGATCTCGTTGGACGACGATTCCAAAATGATGAGGAGGTGAAAGCAGCTGTCTCCAGGTGGTTACATAGCACTGGAGGTGATTTCTATGCATCTGGAATCAAAAAGTTGGTTGACCGTTCCAAGAAATGTTTGCAGTCTCTTGGGGACTCTGTGGAAAGGTATGTTGTCACAGCCATGTTGCCTATGTATAGGTAGTTTCATAAATGGCCATAACTAGGAAGTGTAACTTACTTTTTGATTCGCTCTTGTATTATGTTGCACCTGTCAGGAACAATCATGCTCTTTGATATGTAACAATAACTGGGAGTTTCCTCTGATTAAACTTGTACCTGATTAAGGACTTCTAAGTCCGGTGTATTTTTAGAGCTGACAAGCTGTGATATTTGTTAATAATGTAAATAAAACTTTGAGCTTCTGTGTCCTTCTGGTTCTTGTTAAATGGTTAAACTATTCCATTTGAGCTTGAAGAGAGGAAAGAAGTAAAATTCCCTCATTTCAAACAATCAATACTGATCTGCATTTAAGGCAGTCATCCAGGTGGCAGATTCCCTATCTGTTGTTTTCCTAGCCTTTTCTTAAATGATTTCAAAGAAATTGGAAATTTATTGAACATGTCTCTTGGTAAGTTATTCCAATCTCTAAATCCCCTTCCTATAAATGAATATTTGCTCCAATTTGTCCTCTTGAATTCCAACTTTATCTTCATATTGTGATCTTTCCTACTTTTAAAGACACCACTCAAACTTATTCATCTACTAATGTCATTCCATGCCATGTCTCCACTGACAGCTCGGAACGTACCACTTACAAGTAACTATTCTCATTTTGGTTCTATATTGAAGATGACATAAATCACAAATATTACCGATAATTTTAAGATTGATATAGGCTGATGATGCCCATAAAAAAGGGTGAAACATACCTATGAATTTTAAGTATTACGTATAAATTTTAACCACATGAAATAGTGGATTGTATTGTATTGAACAGGTGGATCTATAAATAATTATTATAATATTTGTGATTTACATACCACTTAGTCGAGCAGCTTGTCTTCTTTCTCTCAGTTCTTCCCAGCCCAAACTTTGCAACATTTTTTGTAATGCTACTTTTTTGTCAGAAATCATGCAGAACAAATCGAGCTGCTTTTCTTTGGATTTTTTTCCAGTTCTTGAATCAAGTAATCCTGGTGAGAGTCTCATACACTGGAACCATACTCTAGTTGGGGTCTTTCCAGAGACCTATATGCCCTCTCCTTTATATCCTTACTACAACCCCTAAACACCCTCATAACCATGTGCAGAGATTTGTACCCTTTATTTACAGTCTCATTTATGTGATTACCCCAATGAAGATCTCTCCTTATATTAACACCTAAGTACTTACAATGATCCCCAAAAGGAACTTTCATCCCATCAACGCAGTAATTAAAACTGAGAGTACTTTTCCTATTGTGAAACTCACAACCTGACTTTTAACCCCATTTTTATCAACATACCATTGCCTCCTGTCCATCTCACAACATTATCGAGGTCACATTGCAGTTGCTCACAATCTTCTAACTTATTTATTACTCTATCCAGAATAACATCATCTGCAAAAAGCCTTACCTCTGATTCCACATGTTTACTCATATCATTTATATATATTTGTTGGAGCAACTTTCACTCTAAAAATGGTACCCTATCCAGCCATTCACTCCACGTGCTTCCTCACCTCTGCAGTCCATGATAAATCCCTTTAATAATAATAATAATAATAATAATAATAATAATAATAATAATACCGGGCAAGTTGGCCGTGCGCGTAGAGGCGCGCGGCTGTGAGCTTGCATCTGGGAGATAGTAGGTTTGAATCCCACTATCGGCAGCCCTGAAGATGGTTTTCCATGGTTTCCCATTTTCACACCAGGCAAATACTGGGGCTGTACCTTAATTAAGGCCACGGCCGCTTCCTTCCAACTCCTAGGCCTTTCCTACCCCATCGTCGCCATAAGACCTATCTGTGTCGGTGCGACTAAAGCCCCTAGCAAAAAAAATAAAAAAATTATAATAATTTAATAGACACATGTACACTCAAGTTTGAGCACTAATTAAATTTCACATTTCCGTCTTTGCTATAGTCTGTAATTGTCCTGATTCTTTTTGTGCATGTTATGATGTGATATCTACTACACTTCTGTCCACACAAAGTACACTTACAATCTTTGTCCGGCTCATGGAACTTCTTGTTTATGCATATCTTGTGGTGAAACCCGTGTATGGAGAGTTGTACAACAACAATAATAATAATAATAATAATTGCACATAAACGTGTATTAGGTTTTACAGAAGTTCAATAAATATTTTGTCCAGTGCATAGTTTGTTGTGGAAGCCATGTATAACTAGTCTGTACATAGACACCTCAGTTTATTGTTTGGTCGAATCCAACTTTGATTTAGCATGGCCTCTGCTGTGAAGATTCCTAGGTCAATTTCTGCCTGCTCTCTGTCTCATCTGGAAGACTCCCCGTTCTGCTGTGTGCAAGGCAGCTGCAATCTGAATCTTAAGTCTTCTGCTAAGAAAGTTGCTGTAGCTAGCTGAAATGCCAGTCTTGAGTGCGAGATTTTAGAGACCCCTAAGATTCTTCTTCTTCTTCTTCGTCTTCTTCTTCTTCTTCTTCTTCTTCTTCTTCTTCTTCTTCTTCTTCTTCTTCTTCTTCTTCTTCTTCTTCTTCTTCTTCTTCTTCTTCTTCTACCATTCCCTTTTCCAGATTCTCTCTGGGTAGGGTAGTGTACCATAGCCTTCCACCTTACTCGATCTTTCCACCATTCCTCTTCTAGTACTTTATTGCTATCGACTCCTCTATTTGGAATACAGTCCGCAATAGAGCTCCTCCATCTCATTCTAGGCCGTCCCCTAGGCCTCTTTCCAGTCTCTGTATCCATGAATGTTCTCTTTGGTATTCTCTCTCCTGGCATTCTTATTGTGTGTCCAAACCATTTTAGCTTTGCTACATTAATCTCTTCTTGAAGTTTAAACACTCCCACGCTTCTCCTTATTTCCACATTTCGTATTCTATCCTGTCTTGTCTTTCCTGTATGCTCCTCAAGAACCTCATTTTAGCTGCTAGTATCTTACTTTGGTTCCGCTTAGTCAACATCCAGACTGCTGAAGCATAGGTCAGTATAGGTTTATAATAGGATGAGTATAAAATCTTCTTGCACTTCATTGGCACATCTATGTTCCATACAATGTCTCTCACACACTGGTAGAAACTTGCAGACTGCTGTATTCTTAAATCAATGTCTCCATCCAAATTTCCATCTTGTGACATCATGCTGCCTAATTATTTAAAATTTTTCACTACTTCAAGAGGTTCATTTGCTATTTTTATCACTCCCCTGGATTTTCTGTTACCTCTCTTCATGATCAAAGTCTTCCTTTTCATAGTACTAATCTTCATTCCAAAATTTATTATCTCCTCATTCCATAAATCAACTTGTGTTTGCACTTCCTCTTTATTATCTCCCAAAACTACAAGATCATCAGCAAAGAACATAGAATTTACTTGCTTGCCCATCATCATCTTCTTGATATTATGTAGAATTCTATCCATGATGATAATGAAGAGTAAGGGAGACAATACACTTCCCTGTCTTAAGCCTGTATCAACTCTGAACCATTCAGTTTTACCCACTTTGGTACTAACACAGCTTTCACAATTTTGATACAATGCTATTACCATCTGCATTGTTTCATTCCCAATTGGTGCCTCTGTCAATGATTTCCATACCAAATTCCTTGGGGCACTGTCATATGCCTTTTCAATATCTAGAAACGTTACTACCATGTCCTTTCCATATTCCCAATACCTTTCCATCATTTGACGCAATGTAAATATTGGGTCAAATATGGACCTGCCTCTTCTAAATCCATACTGGTGTTCTGCCAAAGACCCCTAAGATTCTTTTCAAGAATTTAGCCTTGATGTCCCTGATAGCCCAGAGGTCAGATACAATCAGGTGTTTCCAAATTAGCTCCAGCCCACAAGTTAGCACTAGGAGGATCTTAGCATAGAATAAGGTCATGGCTGTACTTAACACTATGAGCCCGGATGCTTCAACACAGCATTCCTACCCTGTCTTGGCATGATTTAGAATTTCAGAAAACATCACAGTTCTGTCAGTTTTTGCAATGTAATTAAATAGTTTTATATACATATTCTTGAAAAAGTGAACTACTACATGAAATCAATGCAAAAACATTACCTTCAGCAACGGAAAGAAACTCAAGCTACAGTTTAGGTATATTTTGATATCCCTGTTCAACATCATCATCATCATCATCATCATCATCATCTGTAGCAGTTTCCAACTACAGGCTGGGTGTGCTTGGAACATAAGCCTCTCCATCGTTTTCCACCACTTCTCTTCTCTCACTGTCGTCTAGTTCCCTCCTCTTGTATCGATGTTCTTCTTTGCACCTTTCAGCCATCTGTCCCTTGGTCTTCCTCTAGTCTCTTTCCCTTCATCTCCATTTCTAATATCTTTCTTGGTATATCCTTGTTTATACACTTCAATTTATAATTCACTCATAAAGTTGGATGGTTTCCAGTCATTGAACAACAGAATTACACATTATTATTCCCAATACCTAGCTTTGGAATGATAATACTCAAAACATTCTCCTATGCAAAGACCTACGTCACATTTACAGTAATATACTTACTTACTTACTTACTCCTTGGCGCTACAGCCCTTGTAGGGCCTTGGCCTCTCTGACGATTGTAGCCCAATCTTCACGATCTTCTGCACGCCTCCACCATCTTCTTATTCCCATCTTTCTTAAATCCTCCTCCACATCATCCAGCCATCTTTTCCGGGGTCTTCCTTTCCATCTTCTACCACCTGGATTTCCCTTATAGATCTTCTTGACAGCCCTATTATCTGGCATTCTCTCCACGTGTCCCAACCACCTTAATCTGTTGCTTTTTATTTCGGTTACGATACTTGGATGTCCATAGAGTTCTTCCAATTCTTTGTTTTTCCTTATTCTCCACAATTCCCCTTCCTTCACCGGGCCAAAAATCTTTCTCAGTATTTTTCTCTCCCATCTGTTCAACAGTTCTTCACCTACTTTGGTCATTGTCCATGTTTCAGAGCCATAAGTTACCACTGGTCGTAATACTGTTCGATAGACTGTCAACTTTAATCTTCTACCAAGGCTGCGTGATCTAAACACTTTCAATAAAGCTAAGTAAGCCCTATTGCCCGCAGCAATCCTCGCTTTTATTTCCTCTTTCATGTCATTATCTTTTGTCACCAGCACTCCTAAATAATTAAACTTTTCACATCTCTCGTAGTTAATCCCATTTAATTTCATGCACTTGTCTTACCTAACTACGGTCCTCCTAGATGCAAACAGGTAATGAGTTTTGGCATTATTCACTCTTAGGCCCATTTCACCTCCTTCCTTTTCTAATCTATCCAGTCCTTCCTCTAGGTCTTTCAGTCTTCTAGACAGCATATCAACATCATCAGCATAAGCCAGATTCTGTGTTACACGGTTGAACAGCATACTGCCTGGATTACTGACCTCCACCTTTCTCATCACACGCTCCAAAACCACATTGAAGAGCAGGGTAGATAACACATCCCCTTGCCGCAAACCTTGGTTTACTTCAAACTCTTTAGTAAGATTTCCTTCTATTTTAACCATGCATTTAGTACCTGTTAGGGTCATTTGTACCAGTCTTATCAATTTAGTTGGGAACTCCATGTCCATCATTGTTTGATACAGTTTCCTTCTCTTCACACTATCATAAGCCTGCCGAAAATCCACAAACAGCTGATGCACATCCACATTATATTCATAGCATTTCTCCATTATTTGCCTGACAGTGAAGATGTGATCTGTTGTTGATCTACCCTGTCGAAAGCCACTTTGGTAGTCTCCTAGTATCTGCTCAACCAGTGGAGTGAGTCTCATAGACAAAACCTTGGCTAAGACCTTATAAACCACACTAAGCAAAGATATACCTCTATAATTTTCACAATTTGCTTTACCTTTCTTCTTATGAATTGGGCAAATAATTGCTAAGCTCCAATGCTCTGGCATTTGTTCTGTTTCCCAAACTACCACAATTAGTTGGTGAACAAGTTGCGTTAACTGTTCACCCCCGTATTTAATCATCTCAGCTGAAATGTTATCACTTCCTGGAGCCTTATTATTCTTCAAGTACTTAATTGACGTCCTCACTTCTTCTATAGATGGTACAGGCACTGGTTTTAAATCTAGGCTAGGATCCTGCCAAGGCTGCCCATCCTCTTCTTCCAATCTCACCGTCTCTGCAGCCACATTCAACAGTTCACTAAAGTATTCCGCCCATCGGTCAAGAATCTGGTCTCTTCCCCCAATCATGTTTCCTTCTTTATCTCTACAGAATACAGCATGTGGTTGAAAACCTTTCTGTACGTCCTTTATTTTCCCATAGAACTTCCGTACTTCTTGCATATCATATTGTTCCTCCAAATCTCTCTTCCTCTCTCTCTCTTCTTTCTCCTACAAATTCTGTCTGCCTCTTTCCTCTTCTTCCTAAATTCTTCTTCATATGTTCTTGTTTTCCTGCTAAACATTTTCTTCCTTGCTTCATTTCTTTCCTCAACTGCTCTTCTGCAATCATCATCAAACCATCCTCGCCTTTCGGTCTTTACCTCCACTCCTAGTACTTCATCCGCAGTTTCCTGCAATGCATCCCTCAATAAAATCCACTTTCGTTCGATGTTTTCCACTGCCCAGCTTTGTTGTTTAGCCTCCAATTTCTTCTCCATCCTGCATTCATATAGTTGTGCAGTTTCTTTATCTTTCAATTTTGAGACCATATATCTCCTTGGAGCTTTCCCTTTCTTAGCAGATCTGTAAGTTGCAATACGTTGCCTGTATTTTACCCGTACCAAGTAATGGTCCGAATCACAATCAGCTCCCCTACAACTGTCAACTTGTAGTATGTCAGATGCATGTCTCCTATCGATTACTACATGGTCTATTTGATTAAAGGTGGCACCATCTGGTGAACACCAAGTGGCTTTCCGTATATTCTTTCTCTGAAACCATGTACTCTTCACCACCATCGAGTTTCCCATGGCAAAATCAATTAGCCTCTGTCCATTATCATTTGACTGATCATGCAAACTTTCCTTCCCAACTGTCTCCCTATAGGCTTCTTCTTTACCCACTTTAGCGTTGAAATCTCCAAGTATGATTTTTACATCTTGTCTTGGGATGCATTCTATTTCTTGTACCAATTGTCCATAGAACATATCTTTCTCTTCATCCTCAGCCTCTTCTGTAGGTGCATACACACACACAAGGGTGATATTGAAAAAATGGGCCTTCATCCTTAGAGTGCATATTCTTTCATTTACAGGTTTAAAATTCAAAACTGCTGACTTATATCTGTCATCCACTAGGAAGCCTGTGCCACCTACTGTACCTCTGGCTCCACCACTATGCAGAACTGTATATCTCCCACTTCTAAAAACACCATTTCCTTTCCATCTGACTTCCTGAATTGCTGCTATTCCAATATTATATTTCTCCATTTCTTGTTTTAGATTGTTTAGGGCTCCTGGTTTATTCAGGGTTCGTACATTCCAGGTTGCTACATACATATCATATTTCCGTTTGCATCTTCCATTTCCTCGCGTGGGTCGTTTACCTTTATCATCAGTCCGGCTATTCTTGTCTGTGAGTTTCGTAACGAGTTGTTTTTCCGATATAGGGTTGTTAGCCCCATGATCAACCCCCAACCTGGAGGACCAGGGTATCCCTCTTAGTCTGGCCTATCACCTTTGACCTGTCCAGCTTGGGTGGCCCTACCAGGAACTTATGCTCCCGCCGGCATAGCTCTCAGGATCACTTAGGCACGCAAGCTCCCACATCGCGACCAGATGAAGATGCCAGCGTGGGAGATTTACAGTAATATGCAGATGTAATTTTCTTCACAGCAGGGCCAGTGTTGTGCTTGGACTTGTCATAGCAGACCTTGCATGTACGCTGTGCATGCCTTTCCTTCTTCACGCCCACTGCAGGTAGTCTGTGTGGAAAACGATCTTTACCTTCAAGCCTTCCCGCAGTTAATGCTCATCATTATTCAATGATTTCAGCCCCATCAATACTTACCAAATCAAACGCTAAATGTTCACAAAATTTTGAAGGGGAAGTGTCTGTGAACTAGTCACATGGTATAATACAGTGATATTCAAAGTGTGGTACATGGGTTCATTTCAAGGGGCATACAAATTTATCATAGATCTTGACTGTTTTTGGTGAGCAGTTCAGAAAAGAGTTGAGGCAGCTCATTTTCAATAAAATCTTGTTTTGATTTAGTGTCCCCTTACTGAACTACTAATTCTAAAATACAAATCACGTTGTACAAATCGTAAATGATAGGATGTGGAGACTCACATGAGACTATACATGAATTTCTGCAATCTTAAGTCAGTCCTCTTCTTGCTCAGTTCTTGCTTGGGGATTAACTGACCCTAAACAGCCCTTCCTCACAGTCATAAATGAAGCTCAATTCAAGCGGCAAGGATTAGCCTACAGTATCTACCTGCCACTAATGGCTTCCATACTTTTTCAGAGCTTGCTCGAGGATTTTATATTTATGTGCAAAAGACACATTTGCTGTTTGCTTTGTGAGCATTGTGTTGCAGAAGTATTGTGTCTTGTTCTTTCATGGATCAGAAGAGAGTTGTTGTTCTGTCTGTCTGAGAAAGTTTTCATTCCCCACCCTGAAGGGTTACGCCCTCTCTCTGGCGGGTTGGGGAGATGTGCGGGAAAAGGGAGTTGGGTAAAGGATGTGAAAAATGAAGGAGATGGAAGGGGAATTTATGGCCAGTGGGCTAAGTTTTATTGAATTTCATAATTGATCACAATATTGTTTAGACCAGGTAAATAATTAAATATATAGAAATAGGTGAAGACATTCAGCAGTATATTGTTTCATTAGTAGCTTTCAATCCTACGCCTGATATACATGACAAATATTAGGTTATGAATACATATACAGGATAGGTAATTGCATGATTCTGAGTGCACTTACATCCCTATGTTATGCTTGATGTGGTTGTCCTAAGTGCATGGCAATGTAACATGATGTTACTGGATATGGATCTGAGGTAGAAAATACCATGAAAAGGGTTTCTAAAGGTGTAAAGGTGAAATGGGTATTTAAACCGGAATGTGTTGTGAGGAAGCGTAAATTGAACGTCTGATTTGCCTGGAGATGGTTGAGAACTAGCAATCTATTGTATGGGTGGATATTGAGCAATGCAATTGTTACAGATCTTCAATTGTAGGATGGGGAAATAGTGAACGAGTTGGCGTGGTTGGTGGGTTGATAGTGCGAACGGGGGCTATTATTTCAGGGTGGTTTGGGAGAGGTGCGGGACGGCCTTGACATCGGCGAGAATAAACTGCATGGTTGCCACCGCAGGTGTGACACCGGGGGTTTGAAGAGTGTTGTGGCACTTGTTGGTGAAGTGGTGTTGAGTGCAATGCCCACAGATGGGATGATTTGCTTTGCACTGTGTAGTTGGGTGTTGATTATAACAAAGACATTTTTCACATCTCAGAGACTGTGGAGGTGGAGCATGGGACGGCTCAGCGTTGTGATGTTAACGATGGATTGAGACACCACTGGCAAGTAGTCTGTCCACGTCGGCAGATGTTGGGAGGATGATCCGCACCATGAATGTTGGCCCCGCCGCATTCCTGATGCGGAAGGCCCTCAGAGCTGGTATTCCCTCCGCATTGAGCTCGGCGACAATCGTGTCCTCTGCGAGTGAAGGATCCACATCACGGATGACACAGCTTAGCTGATTATAACAAGGTGGAGGAATTGGGGGTTGCATGGGTGGTGGTGGGAGGGGTTGAAGAGAGGTGTTTGATCTGAAGGGGGTTGCTCCGATTTGATTGGCGAGTTGATTAGCTGTAGTGTCTCCATTGATTTTGATGATTATTCCTTTTGATGCATTCCGGATATCGGCGATGTCTTCTCGGTGCAGGTTATAGTTGAGAAGCGTGGAGAAAATGGCTTGGGGTGACTGAAGTTCTGAGGAAGGATTGGAGAGGAGAAATGCATGTGTTCCAGAGGGGGTGGGCTGGAGAAAACGGAGGTGGGTAATGGGTCGTCTAGTGCCGGAAATGGAGGAATATGTGAGCTGGGAGCTGGGGGTGGAGGTAGTGGTAGATGGTGGAATGTGCTGTACACTGGTATCCATGGGAGGAGATGTATCTTCTGCTGTGGCCAAATCCTGTGCTGGTGCTGGTGCTGGTGCTGAATCTACTGCCCTGTGACGTGGTGCTCGTTCCTTTCTGTGGGCTGGTCGAGTGACCCCTCTCGTAAATGGTGTTCGGGAGGGGTAAGGATGATGACCTGATGTCCCAGGTAGAAAGCAGGCTGCATGGCTGGACATCAGTGCTGTGTGAAAAGCAACGGCGGCGGTGTCTGCAGCGAATTGTCCGAAGGTGGCAATCGAGGTAGTTGTGGTGCTTGTAGTAGCAGTAGTACTGGCAGGAAAATATGGCGTGTATGGGTACATGGTTGTTGATGCAAGTCCCAAGAGAGATGGAAAGAATGCCAGAGAATGTGGTTCGACACTGGAATACAAGCTGATGCACCTACAGTGCGATGAAGCACGTCCCGAGGTGAGACCTCACTGATTTGCTTTCGTCCACCTGGCTAGTCCACAATTTTGAAGAGGCAATAAACCTCCGTGGCTGCTTGAAGTGTTGCAAACAGTCGGACGGCGAAGGACCTCATCTTTGTTGTTGCTGTGGATAAGTTTGTTATGAAAAGGAAGCGTAAAGCTGAAGAAAGTGATACGAACAGTATGACTGATCCTGTACCTGAACGTGTTGCCAGTACCAGTGAAGGTGAGACTAATTTCACAGATTTATTTTAAACAAGTGTAACCCACCTCTTCTATTATGTGTGATACGTAGCCAAACACTGACAAACAACACCATGAAACCATCACTATTAAAGCACCTTTTATTGACTAATCATGATGAGCTTAAAGATAGAAAGTAGAAAGTGTAGGTAAAAATCTAACTGCAATTCAGAATTTTACCCATCACCAAGGGTTGCTGTGAAGACTTCTTATGAACTAGCTTTGTTAACAGAAAAAAAAAAAAAAAAAAAAATTACAGCTGTGGAATCTCTCATTATTCCTGGAGGGCTGAACAACTGACAGACAGAATTAAGTTCAACAGGCGATTTTCCATCCAAATTAATGGCTCTACAGACATTGATAATGATGCCCAGTTGATAATTCATATTCATTATTTTGATTCTGAGAATGGCATTGTTGACAATATCCTTGGATGTAAAAACATTTCTGGCCATACAACAGTAGAAGAAATCTTTAATATACTCAACAGTTTCATAAGAATTGAAATAGACTTGGCAAAGCAATGGCGTGTCAGTATTTCTACAGTTGGCGCAGCCTTGATGACAGGTTGAAATATTGGTGTCATTGCACGTATCTGAAAAGTTAATTTTAAAATTAGCTTGCTGCATTGAATCATGTACAGACAATGTCTAGTTGTTATTAAAAAAAAACTCAGAGTTACATGAAACTTTGAACTCTGCCGTGGTAAATGGTAAATTCCACTGACAGCTCGGAACATACCACTCATCGTACAAAATTGTTATAATTTTATTATAGACCACCTATTCAATACATAATATGATAATGTGGAACTACATCCATATTAAATTGTTAACATGGTACATGTTTCGCTCCTTTTAGTGAGCATCATCAGCCAGTTAACATTTACTTAAGATTTAAATAAGATGATGAACATATTCTATTGAGCTAAAACATGCTTCACAAGCATGAGTGACAATTCTTACAATATTTTACTGATTATGTGACAATAAAAAGTTATATCTTTAAGCTAAAACACAATTGTCTAAAATCTTGGTATTAACACTGTCTTTTTAAAGTTATGGACGAAATTCATCTGTTGACCATCTTTTTCAAACCTTTGTTTGAGATCTGGCTAATTATATTGATTCAATTTATCTTGAATTGTATAATTGTCCTTGAACCTTCATTGTATATAACAATTTTAAGTTAATAATAGCCTGTATTATAAACCTTTGTCATATTCTCAATATTATTGGAGTAACACTAGTGCAATATGTATTGGTTAAAAATCCAAATGTTTGTCATTACATCAGTTATTCTTGAATGAACTTGTCGGTAACTTGAAAACATTCTAATGTGAAGTAGAATTTGAATGAACACCGCAGATTTTGAATTGAGCTTGTTGATATATCTGTAATGAAAAATATGTATGAGACTTCAACTATAAGTCCGTATATGTTTCTTAGTGAGAAAATTATCGCTTACCCTTCCTGTTGCTGCATAATTGTCTAGTGTTACTCACAACTTCGTGACAACTATAGTGGATAGTCTATAATACAACTATAGTACGTGAACCTTTTCTTGAGCTCTGAGCTCCATAGTGCTGAATGGGAACTAGGGCTCAAGAAAAGGTTCGCGTACTATACTTGTCGCTCCATTTGTGCTCCCTGTATTATACGAGTGAGTGTGAGTGAGCTTGCGTTTTGGTGGGAAGAGGAAGAGAAGGTAGGTAGAGAAGGATGGGAAAGGCCTAGGAGTTGGAAGGAAGCGGCCGTGGCCTTAATTAATGTACAGCCCCAGCATTTGCCTGGTGTGAAAATGGGAAACCACGGAAAACCATCTTCAGGGCTGCCGATAGTGGGATTCGAACCTACTATTTCCCGGATGCAAGCTCACAGCTATGCGCCTCTACGCGCACGGCCAACTCGCCCGGTCACGGACACGGAGGATATTAGAAGAAGGGATGTATGCTTTGACCTTTAGCGTCTCTAGCATAGGGTTACGTAAAAAGGCATTAACCTGGGCTGGTGTGTGAAATGTTATTTGAATACGATTTCTGCCTTTACGTTGGAGTGATTTTACATTTAAATCCTGTTCATAGAACCTTCGTCCTAAAGCCATAGGGTGTAATTGGCCTATATTTTTATCAGCGGTTGATTCAACGAATACTGTGTAAGGACCATAATGAAACTTATTATAATACTCTGGTATAGTAGTAAAAGGAGCTACAGCACTGCGTTGAGTATTCTGTTGATCAGAAGAACGTTCCTTGTTCGATGGGGGTTGCCCTTGTTGATTACTTGTTGATGATTTGGTTTGCTTTGCAGTAGAAGATTCTGGAGAATCATTATCTATGGATTCATCATCCATAGGCACTTCGATTTCTTTATCCACAATTAACTGGTCGCCTGTGAGGGACATATGCCCCCCACTGGAGGCAGCCATGGTTCACTATACTCTCACTGTATACACAAAAGAACACCAGCAACCAACACGCCGCTCACGATATCACTACTACACAACCGTCGTACCGTAAGGCGAACAGGCGACTCCGTTCCTATTGGTTAATAACTTAAGGAAGAAGGAAGCTGAAGTAGTACTGACAACCTCAGCACAAAAAGAAAAATCTACAAACACTTAAGGTTTATCAAATTATACCATAGAAAATTCCCTTAAAAATTTATTGTCCGTCCTCCCGCCAGAGGGGGCAGATAGGCCGATAGTAGACGTCTAAAGATTAAAGGTCCAAGTATCTTCAGATACATAGTTTAGGCTTCACACCACAGATGGTCTTCTAGAAGGCGCGTAGTTCAAGTGGACGGAGAAGGTGAGCCCCCCGGTACAATATTAATAGGACGATGTCCTAATTTCACTTTCTTTAAAATGTAGGGTAGATTTTTCTCGTAACTTGTAAATATTGTACAGTAAATGATGGCTAGTGCATAGAATCATAGCTCTCCTTTTCATTTATTTCTAGCTATGTGGGTTAGCGTAATTTATAGTTATTTCATTTATTAGTGTTTTCTGTCATATTTTGATTTTGATCGTATTGAGATGCTTTGTACATCTCGGGATAAATGAAAATGTTTAGGGTAATTAAAATTACAAATATGAAAAGTTAATAACAGGCAGATTAAAGGGATTTGACAGGAAACATGCGGTCAAATTTTCCTATGCATGTGCATGATGACGAATGATCGTGGGACTTTGATCCACACCATTGACAGTTTCATCGCCTTACTTTCCGAGTAAGAATATAATGTATTTGTGTTGCAGCGTGATCATGTTGTCAGGTTTCTATAATAGAGATAATTGATCGGTAACTGGTTGAGTTACAATTTCAGGTGTGAGTTCAAACATCTTTGAAAAACTAGATATATAGATATTTATTTCAATAATTAATGCCAACGAGCAAAAGGCTCATACAGAGGAATTGTACAATTAATAATATATTCAATGGCGGATCTACAAACTCTGATACTTACAATGATATAATCAGGTGACTTGAACAGTAAAAGTAGAGACATCAATACAGAAAGTGTAAAAAGTAAAAATAAAACACCATTCTATAGTTCCTTAATTATACAAAGATACTTAAACTATTTAGTACTACAAGTGAGTAACAATACAACAGGATTGACAAAGCGGGGCGAGTGTTTGTTTTTAACATTACCTATTATATCTATATTTCACCTATGAAGTATCTGTTCCGTAGATATTCCTTTGCCTTTCGTTTGAAAGTTATTAAAGTAGTGGCAATTTTTATGTCAGCAGGAAATTTGTTGTATGCTTGAATTGCTGAGAATTTACAACTGTTCTTCCCATATTTTGCAGAGTGGATGTGATACAAGGCCAAATCATCTGCATGTCTAGTTTGATACCTGTGGTTGTCTGAATTGGTTATTAAAGTAGTGTTGTGAAATATTACATTTCCTTTTATTTTATACATTAGTATGACAGAATTAAGCTCTGTAATTATGCTGAGAAGTGGAATTTTGGTCTGAGTGTACAGGTCTTTTACTGGGATGTATAATGGTAAGTTAAATATGTTCCGTATTGCCCTGTTCTGTATCACCATTAGTTCATTCAGGGAAGACTTTATACAATGTGACCAAATTACACATAAGAACTGCAAGTGGCTATGTACTAGTGAATAACAAATTTGTAGGAGGAGGTATTTAGGGATTAAATATCTAAGTATTTTTAGTAACCTAGCAACTGGGGCGATTTTCTTAGTTATGTGTTCCAAGATATTTCACTTTATTTACTTTTTATATTTCCGTATCATTTATGAGTAATTTATCACTATTTGAGTTAAGGATTTTTTGTTTTGTAATAAGCATGTATTTAGTTTTCTTCAGATTCATTGTCAATTTGTTACACTGATACCAGTGTAAGAGAGTGAGTATGTCCTGCTGCATGTTTTCTAAAACTGTGTCCTTACTTTTGCCCGTATAGAAGATATTGGTGTCATCAGCGTATAATGTGATATAGCCATTTAGATTACATGAAGAAATATAATTTATATAAATGAGAAATAAAATAGGACCTAATATGGTACCTTGTGTGACACCATGGGTTACATAATTGGCACAGCTCAAGTAGTTATTCACGGTAAGAAGTTGCTTTCGTCCTGTTAAGTAATTTCGAAACCAATTCAGCGCAAGGCCACGAATTCCAGCTTTTTCTAATTCTCTTAAAAGAATACTATGATCAAAAGTATCAAAAGCTTTGGTGAGATCATTGAATAAGCCTGCTGCAATATTGTTGTTGTCTACGGTGGATTGTAACATTGTAATGAGATCAACAGTAGCTACTTCGGTACTAGACCTCTCCCTGAACCCATATTGCCCCTTATAGAAGAAATTCTTTTTGTTTAGAAAAGTCAAAAGTCTTTCCATAATTTTGGAAACAATTGATGAAATCGAGAATGGCCTATAATCACCTGGATTTAATCTATTCCCTCCCTTAAACACAGGGATCACTTTAGGTATCTTTAGTTCATTGTGTATTATACCGGTAGTCAGGGACTCATTAATGATCTCTACGAGTAATCCTATTATAGGTTCCTTTGCTTTTTTTAATAGTGAGATATTAATATCATCTATACCGCAGCTATTCATACTTTTAAGGTTAGATATGATTGACTTGACTTCTGCTACATCCGTTGGGTACAGGTAAAGGGATTGAAGACTAGTAAGTTCACTGAAAGACACAGTATTATGTTCCGGAATACTTAGAGCTGTTATGTTTTTTGGGGTGTTTGGGAGACCAAAGTGTTTTGCTGCATTAGGAGCGAGGATATCAATTTATTTGTTATTCCGTCGATGTCCGGCAAGAGTAATTTATTTGGGTCTACCAAGGTGAGTTTTGTGAAACGGCCGATTTTTATATTTTGTCTACGTTATTGAGTGTTGTTTCTTCCGAGATTTAATAGTGTGAGTTATCTCAAATACAGTAGAGACAATACACGACACTGAGCGAGATATAGAGGGACAGCTATTGGAGCTCTCTCTAGCGAGTAGACCTGACAACTACTGATTCTGTCATAAGAGCACGTGTATTTGTGTGTGAAGTTTTTGGTGTTATTCATGGTTTTCAGTAAGTTGACATAATTAAGTAGTAGCGTGTGTCATTCCTTGATATCTCCTCTCAACATGAGGGGAAAGGTATGTGCTGTGTTTGGCTGCAGTAACTATGAAGTAGAGAAGAATGCGCGGTCATTCTTTCGCTTCGCTCGTGACAAGAAAATATAAGTAATATTGTGTTTGTATATATATTCTTCCAGTGACAAAGAAAGTTTTATAGTACTTCATAATTTTCTGACCTGCTCGATCCATATTTTAACTGGCTTAAAATATAATACGCATATTTTATTGTAAAGTGCAGCAGTCAACCTTCAATACCGATGTGTTGTTGAACATGTGATCTGTGGGTTTTGAAATGTCACAGAAGTGATTTGGATAAGGTGTACAAGAAAGAAGGGACGTTACGCTTATATAAGAATTATAAGATCTGTTCAGATCATTTCCAGGCCAGCGACTTCAGAAATCCTCGAGTTAACAGCCACGTGTATGTTACATTTTTACTCTAATTGTACGTAAATATTCCTCAAAGCATCACTATCGACAACATTTTCATACTTTTCTTTCTTTTATCCTTCTTGTCAGATTAAAGCCGGGATTTTATAGATTTTCTTTCTGTTAGTAAGCTTCATGTCAAGAGAAAAATTGTCCAGCTTTTAAATGTTAATTCATTGCATCATGCGTATTAGAATGTGTCGATATTCTTATTGATAAGTGTCTTAATGTGATGATACCATGTTTTTAAATGAGAAAAAAGACAAATCTAATCGCAAAAGTTCAGGCAGGAATGCTAAAGCAAAAACAGTAATGCATAAATGAAAGATCAAGCCATTTCACAGCAGCCCATTTCACAACTTGTTTATATGTCTAATTTCAGTCTTTAAGTAATAACCTTTTAAATAATTCTTCATTCAATTATCCAGAATTGCTTTAGCCACTTCGAAGTTAATATCTCAATAACACTTTCTTTCTAGACGTAATTTATTTATCCATTTTCGTCTATGCATTTCCATTAATGTTTGAATTTAGCGCGATTTTTTCAGGTCAAGTAACTAGGAGCGCCACCGTCGAATTGTCTCCCATTTTAGCAAGGCTAAATCCGTAAGTGTCGCGTATTGTCTCTATTGTATTTGGTTATCTATTAGTCGTCCGTATTGGTGTGAAATCAAGTGTGATTTATATTCGTCTCAAGTGCTTATTTTCAGGAACCAACGTCGAATTAATTATTGGTTTTTAAGGTCCACTCTACTTATTTGTGTCATGTGATAAATGTCAGGAACCAACGTTGAATTAATGATTGATTTTTAAGGTCCACTCTGTTTATTTATTAGTATCAAGTGACTTTTTCAGAAAATCCACGCTGAATAGGAAGTGAGTTGATTTAAATGTATGATGGTTCTAGTGTAATGTGTGTTCGTTACAGGAAATAATATTCAATCTCCTTCCATTGGAATTGTGTGAGAGAACCAGTATTAATGTTGTGTCTACATTTTTGTGAGGAAAAATGACAGTATGGGAATGTTCCTCAATTTGTTTGTGTATTATATTTGATGTGATTTACAGCAGCAACAATAAGTATTTTGACAAACACATTCTAACACCTGGAGCGCGTGTTTGAACACGCAACTCGTTGACCTCGTAGCCCGTGCACACTCCTCAGCAGTGCGTGAACATTTGGATCGGAACTAGGCAAAACTGTGGTGAGTTCAGAAGTAAGAATCGTAGTTTGGTCAGTCAAAATGCATTTTGACACTGCTTGTCGATCTGTACAGTTGTTTACATTGGGTTTTGTATTTTATTCGGACAGTTACGAACATGCCAGAGACAAAGGAAAATTCAGCAGATTTAGAATGCCATGATAAATGCCCTACAGCAGAGCAAATCAAAGAGACAAGTGGCAACGGTCTACAAACAGAGAATGGGTAGACCCGGGAAAATCACGCACCAGGTCAAAAATCTCATTCGAAAATTGTCAAAAGCTGATCTGAGAAGGACTGCTGTGGACATAAACAAGGATCTCCGTGAATACCACAATGTCAACACATCCAATAGTTGCGTAAAATCGATCCTCAGACGTGTAATTTGCAAGGACGACGCCCCAGCAAAAAGTCGTTCATATCACCTAATAGAAAGCCCCGTCTTGCCTTTGCTACATCGCATAATGACTGGAAGAGTCGACAGTCGTCTCGCGTGCTTTGGAGTGACGAGAGTAAATTTAATTTGTTTCTCTTCCTATGAATTTGATATGTGGGAAGACCTGTAAACGAAAGGAACAACGTCCGCTACCAAGCACCCACTGTAAAACATGGTGGTTACCACGTGATGGTGTGGGGATGTTTCTTTCGTTCAGATGGAGGTCTGTTCGTTTTTACTGTAGGTGCTATGGATGCCTTCAAGTACTGTGACATCTTTAAAGAAAGCATGTTGCTCCACGCTAAAAGACAATGGGCCAAAATTGGACATTTCAACAGGACAGTGATCCCAAGCACACCTCTCATCACATCAAAGCCTTTCTCAAGAAGAGTAAGGTTAGAGTGCTTATTTGGCCGAGCAAGAGCCCAGATTTGAATCCGATACAGCATTTGTGGGGAGAAGTGGACCGAAGACTGGGGCAAAGGACGTTCAACACGAGGGTCGGATTTCTAAAGTTTCTGAGCAAATAATGGAAGAAAATACCTCAGAGCCGCTTGACGTCACTAGTCAATACCATGTCCTCATTTTATGCCGCAGTCATTAAGTCAGATGGCTATGCAACCAAATAATAACGAGCTCTATACCATCTAGAAAGACAGATTTTTCTGTTTTATGTTACAAATACACTGTTCGTCAAAGTACATTTTATCTAGCGTTGTACATTAATTACACCGTATTGTCGGAAGTATAATTTATTTTGTTCGTACTAGAGCATATAGTTCTGTTAATTTAATTTCATAACAAATGCAACGCCTTTCAGCGAATAAAGTACAAAATTGAT
Organism: Anabrus simplex; assembly: GCF_040414725.1. Lineage (NCBI taxonomy): Eukaryota > Metazoa > Arthropoda > Insecta > Orthoptera > Tettigoniidae > Anabrus > Anabrus simplex. The sequence continues at coordinate 1,144,598,587 of NC_090265.1, read as the reverse complement.
ATAGGCTCACCAAAGTACGTTTGTCAAAATTCTTATTATCGCTACTGTACAGTGTGTGATTCTGATGCACGATTTCATTCATTTCTTGTTTGTTACACCAGGGAGAGTTGTACATAATAGGACACGCCTCCCACTAAAATATTTGTGTACAGTTGAGTAGAAGTTTCCCCAAATCAATTAAATAACGTGTAAGGCTAGAATCTCCACTTCAATGTCAAGCGAGCAGGAACGAGAGGTACTCAATCTTAAAGTTGAATGAAAAGAACAAAGCAAGACAGGAGTGTAGTGCAATCACGTAAGCCCAGTTCAAAGTGATTAAACATTAAATGCGTGTGTTGGCGCATAGTTGATATTTTTCTTTCAATAACCTCGAGAAGAACTCTACTTTGATACTTGAATAAAAATACCTATCATTCATGTCATTTGTCGAAGTGTTTGATTTTTCGTCTTACTTAACTTTTGTAAAATAAAATTTCCCTCAATCTTACGTAGTGGTCTGCAAACTGTGATTTATAGCTATAGTTTTCGTTACCTTGTCCATAGCAGTAAATATATGTTCCCCCATCACAAACCCAGGGTGCTATATAAGTTAAATAGTATTTTTACTGGAGCTCGAAGTGAAACGCCTCGGATCAACTGACTAGCTTGGGGCATTTACCGATGTAGTATCGTAAGGGTGCACAATGGAATAGTCATTCCACTGCGATCACAGTCTTACAATTGTTAAAACCTTTTATACAGACAGTATAAATATTTCAGAAACGCTGTGTGATTCACATTGTATTTGATCTCATGTTATTACTCTAATGTAATAGTGGAATTCCTTTTCTGATATGAGGTTAAAATATCTATAAAGTTCTCTTATCTCTTACTTGTAGCTAAATCAGAATCGCTCACAGCTGTGTATTACCTCATACAGAGGACAAGGCACTGAGATGTCAGGGTTCCGTGGTGTGGAGTCCTGCCCATGATACCTTCGTCTTATTCTAACTAACTTGAATGTCACCTTCCCCAGCGGTTCCGCTCCCATGCCCAGGAGGAAACAGGGACTACCTTGAAGAATCAGTGAATGCTCACCGGCCAGCGGATGGCAATTCTTGGAGAGGGAAGATTAGCACTCTCCACAAACAACAAAGTATAACCAGTCACTGACCTGGCCGATAGCCTCCTCCATGGAGTTTGTGAGGTTAGGTTAGGTTGGTAGGTTAAGGCATGCACTTAATCCCCAGCTACCTTTCCATGCCTCCATCTTGGACTAGTAGCATCATCTATACCCCCTCTACCTTCCTATACGCCAATTTTGAACTAGTAACGCCGTCCATACCCACCACCACCTTCCCATAACGCCATCTTTTGGCACGTGGTGCTCTATTTTCACCCTTCATCTTTTCATTCCCTCTACTGTTCATAATAGGGCATTAGGACCACACGATCCTCCCATTCCATCTCTGGATGGAACGCTGGTGGCTGGTCTCTCAAACGGTCTACCACCCTCGGGCATCAAGCCTGAGGGAGACCGGCAATTATTTGGTGGAGTGAGTGACGGTCCAGGAGGGGTTCACTATTCCCCATGATTTTGGGGGAACAAGGAACGGCCCAGGAAGAGCCCCACTCTACCGAAACCGGCTACTAACCTGATCGATGGGCTCTTCCATGGAACCTGCCAGGTTAGCATATGTTAGTTTAGGTTATGACATCGTGATGTCATCAGAGGTCATCGAACTTGCTGACATGTGCACCAAGCAAAAACAATAACGAACGATTGATTGAATATTTTTTCACATCTGATTTATTTACATATAATAGGTAATACATACAATTATTTCAACTGTTTAATAAATGAACACACAATTAGATAGAGAAAATCACACCAGGAACCGTCTTTGCATCTTCGTATTGCCTAATGTTCATTAATTATTTGAAGTCATGTCCATCTGTACTTGACAAGAATTAACAAGTAACAAACGAATGAATCACACAAACGTATATGACATTTGTATACAGTCCATCTTGATTTTTTTAATTTAATTTTACCCTTGGCACTTCCAGAACTTCACACTTACAGAACATTACTTAGCTGCTCTACATATTCTCCCAACCATCACTTCCTTTGCGGACACTGAATCACATTGAAACATAGTCACTTATCTCGGACATTCTTTCGAGTTCACTGCAAGACTCAGAAGATTGCAGCACACAGTCGACATAACAACCTAACAGTAACACGACAGCACTGTTCAGTTGCGGTGGTTGTAAACTAAATACAGGGCGGATCACCTATTCAGGTGCGATCTATGTGTTCGGACGTCCGATGATACACTTCAGCTTCTGTTTAAATTTATTCCATGTCAGTCGAATCTGCGTACAAGTTGTAAGGCGGTGTTGGATTAATCTTTATGTCGACAGAAGTGTCACAAATCCGTCTCCATTATATGAATGTGATGAAATCTGCTGTTTGTCGGTATAATGTCATGGATTACTTTATACCAACTTTCTTTTACTGCGTCTGGAAGTATGCGATTGGAGATATTCCTCCATACTCGATTCCAGTTGATTATCATAGCTGCTTTGATTATGTTAGGGGCTAAATATTGTTGAGACAGTATACAGCTATAAACCTTTCTCGTTGAGACATCTGGAGATGTGACGACGTCCTTTGTCATATAACTTAACTCGACTCTCAGATATCTTGCGTGAGGTGCATAATGATGGATGTCATAATAAGTTGGTAGGTTAATGCATTGTTGAAGATTGCAACATCTCGTGAGGAAATTCTTCGATTTATGATACCCTGCTTTGTGAAGGAGCTTTACGTTTCTTGTTAGAAACAAGGTTTTTGCTTTCCCTTTGACGTCAATTAGTACCAGCCCACCCTGGGATTTAGGTAAGGTGAGTGTACTTCTGGCAAGTCGTATTAATGATCCTTGCCAAATGAACCAACCAACAACCGAAATTATACGTTTACCAATCATCCTTGTCATGGGTAGAATTTGGCTCAGATACCATATCTTGCTTAGGCAGTACATATTCACATACATTATTCTTTGTTGCAAGCGGAAAGATCTATATCTAACCTGTTGCAATATGCCCCTGACTGAGTGCAAAGCATCGGCCCAGTTCTTTTTGATCATCTTGTGCACACTGTTAAAGCAGGTTATTCCCAAAATTTTCATTTCTTGTGTTAATGTTACGTACTCTGGAAGTGCCCATTGGACACGGCCTTTTTCCCAATATACATCGCCTTTGTCTTTCTTGGGTTCAGATGAGCCCCGAGAAATCTCCTGTAATCCTCGATTATCTTGAACAAATGCTGGATATCAATGGTTTGATCGAATATTAGAGTAACGTCAAATGCGAATGCGACAATATCTAGATTACTAGGACTCAAAGTTAGCTGTAGATTGCTAAGAAGAGGTTCTAGGGAGAGAATGAAGAACAACATAGACAGCGGATATCCTTGCCATACTCCTCTGTGGATGTGGATTCGCCTTGTTAAATAACCATTTATGTTAATCTTTGAAGAGCCTCCATTAAGAATTTTGCCCATGAGAGTCGTGAATCGAGTGTCAAAGCCAAGGGCATTTAGTGTTTCAATTATATATTTGTGGTTTACCCTGTCAAATGCGTGGTCAAAATCTAGTGATATTAGCAGTTTCTTTTTATTGTTGACCAATGACTCGCTTATAATATCCCGAATGACACATAGAGAATTTATTACACATCTTCCTGGTATCGCACCAGACTGGTGTTCGGATGTGGCGTCCTCCATAAACGCAGTTAGTCTCTTTTTCACACATTTAGTTAATAGCCTATAGTCAAAATTTAAGAGCGTTATGGGCCGAAAGTCGTATAACTTGTTTGGATTTGTCATCTTGGGAAGAAGGGCCACAAGGTCTTCTTTCATCTTGTCGATGTCTCTTCCTGGATTACAGGCATCCTTCATTGCTGCAACAAGTTCATCTCTGATGATGGACCAGTATGTCATGTAAAAGGCTCTTCCTGTCCATCGGGACCAGGAGATTTGTTCGGTGCGCTTTGTAGTATTGCCTGCTGGATTTCTACTAAGGTGATGTCTTGGGTCAAACTTTCTTGTTCCCTATACTGAATTCTTCCTCATATACCATCAGAATGAGTGTTGGTGATTTATGATGGTGGGCGACTCTTCGGTATACAAGGACTGGAAAAAGCTCTCCGCCATTTCTTTTATTATTTCGGGGCTATTCGTTATTTGTCCATTAGTTGTTTCGATGTCATGGATGTATTTTTGACGTCCTTTCCTGCAATTTCGTATAAGGTGGTAACTGGAAGGAGACTCGTTGCCAAGAATTTGATAATCTTGCGCTTGAATTTTCAAATCTTCCATTTCTCTTCGCTGTATAGTTGGTAGTTGCGCTCTTGTTTTATTTATTCTTCGATAGGTATCAGGGTTTGTAGGATCCTCTTTATATAGCTGTCTTAAGCATTTATAATAGAATTCTGTCGTTTGGTTTAACTGACTTCTCCTCTCGGCACTGTATGACTTCAATAGCCAGATCGTGCGAGGTTTAACTTATAACAGCTACCAATCAAGAGTATCTCTATATCGGGGTATGTATGATTTCCATTTTTGCCATTCAGCGAAAAATCTGTCCTTTAAGTCCATGTTCTTCAAAATAGATTCATTTAACCTCCAAAGTCCTCGTTCGCGCCTTGGTCCCCACTCAGGTTGTCGGATCTTACAGATAAATGCACAATCGTTTGAAAATTCCACTGGGCAGACATCTGTTTCCCTCACTTGTTCTTTCAGCCCCCGCTGACATATTGTACCCGATTCTTTCCATGTGCCTAAGGCCTAGCTCAACGGAGAGACGCGTGGTTAGTCCGAAAAAAGAAAATGTGTTCAAAATTATATCCAAAGTAAATATACGCACCAAAGAGGACAGGCCTAAGAAATACATATTATTTAAATGAGAAACTTGGGTTAAAGATCACACAAAAACTTCAATTATGAAAAATGCATGAGAAAATTACGTCAACGTACAAACTTTACACGGATATGCACAAAATATAACACGGTATCACAAAGCGTGACCCTTCGATGTGACTCAAATTGACAGTCTTTATAAGTGGTAACTCAGCTGACTCAAAAGCCTGTTCAGATTTATATTAATTGAATTCGATCCGCAAGTGGCGTAAAGCCTTAAGAGAGTATAAAGAAAACGCACGTAAACAAGATACCATTCGTACTGTAACGCCCAAATATTTACATGAATAAAAACCGAATACATCGGTAAACATTAATACACATTGCAGTATTGGGACTGACGGCAATAACCCCCAACAACACAGAAGCTAAATACGGACGGCCCGTAAGCAAATGAGAAGTCAGAACTTCCACCCCGGCAAAACAGCCGGTACTGTCTCCCATAAGTTAATACAACGCTGACTGCACACCATGACATCACAAAAACAAACATACACTTCAATATCACAGATATCTGAAAGGGAAATACATGTAAATATACACTTAAATAACAATTGGCACGTTCCTCAGTCATCCTCCAGGATGTCCGACTGTGTGCAGGTACGCCCCCTCGACTTGTCTCTGTAGTAACCAAACAAGGTCTCAGCTGGAAAGCGTAAATGAATGGCGAAAGTGAAAGTGATCAGCTGTCAAAACCTCCCCTCTGCTTTGGGATAAGTTAACGGGACCTGCCTGGAATCATCTGGCCGCACATTGCTGCCAGCCCTCTCTTGTACTTTAATGCCGTACAAACCAACTTTCATGGCTGCCAAATAACCTCGACTTCCTGCTCGCAGGCAGAAGTAAATTACAATAAAGAAATATTCCTCGGAAATTATCCCTTCTGGAAATATCAGCCATCATTTGGGCTCCTCATTTCTGGTCTTCTTATTAGCACTCACGGCCAACACAAAATCTCTACCAGCACTCTCGGCTTTCACAACAACAGTATGCCGGTTCATAACTTGGCCATATCACGGCTTTTCTTCTCGTTGCCTCGCAACTCAGTAGACTATCTGTATCTCCACGGCAATGCAAATATAACATGGCGCATCCTGACCATCTAAATATGTCCCTACCAATCACATCTCATATCCCTAGCTACGGTTCGATTCCTCGCTTAATCGTATAGAAGATCTGGCTACAACGGTGGTAAATAGTTCAATACACTTTGCTCGAAGTACCAGCTGTAAAAACATGCAACACAACCCTTCCTATCTTTAACTATCTCTTGTTCTGGCTTCATTCCCTGCACAACATCTGAAGTCATAGCACCTCCACACATTAAAATGATCATGACTTCGGTATAATCTTGCACCAGCAACACGGTGCCATAGGAATATTGTAAACAAACACGATAACTGACTAAACTACCGTTCCCTTTAACCAATGATAAACAAATCTAAGTATAATATAAAGAAATGGATTGTCAGCCCCAAGTGCTCATTAATTGATGAAGAAAAATCATATATGCGTAAGGCATCAAGGTAAAGCAAACTAACATGCAAATTTACAAATTAACTTAATATAAGGTAGGGCACAATCCGAACGATCTTATTTAGCATGCAAAAATATGTGGATCAAACTCAACCAACTTCTGCTTCATCGCTTCCGGCTCGATAGCCTGGACTCCTGTTTAGTCTAGCCCATCATATTTTTGGAGACGTCTGGTCTGGAATGATGGTCTTCAATCCCCGGGACGGTCTGGATCATGCTCTGGGTTTTCTTTCTTGCACTAATACAGGAAGTTCTTCTTTCTTGAACATAAATAACAGGTAGAGTTGACTGGAACACGAACACAGTGATATATATTGCCTATTATGCACTGATCATTACGAGATTGTTACACTCGGTCTCACATAATGTACTAGCTTATCACTCGCAGTGCTCACATTAATTAGAGACATTCGATTATAGTTTAGTTTATGAAGGCAATAATTTATGCGCAAACCGCACTTGAATTACCTTAACACGGCTTTCATTATGTCTCCACCTATCACTGTTTCTGGGATGAGCTCCTAACACTATATTGCTTAATATCACAGTTTATTAATTTAATTAACGAGTCATAGTCTAATTTCTGCGTGAATGGATCATATCTATGACGCTTATATAAATGTTCATCGTGAGTTGTTGCACGAAAGAACGCGGTCTTATATTATGAGGACATTTCGCGCGGCACACTGGATATCACACGATGGAAAGTACAATCGCGGCACGACTGATCACTTCAACCGACAACGACAAGTAGCTGTAGCAGACTGACTTGAGGTTCGCGGCTCTGTACTCTATCAAATCAGGCTCGGAACGCCTCACCCCTAAGTTCCGTTAGGTTTGTTTGAAACTTCTTTGTAGTATCACCGTTGCCTCTTCAACCGCTGCTTCGTTTGAATTTCATGATGCTTAAATTATTCGCATGATATCGAGGTGATATTTTATTAAAATCCTTAATTACCAGCATGCAGCATCTGGTCAGATCGGCATTAATTATTGCTCCTGATTAATAAAAAGAGTAGAACAAATAATAGTCTTTCCGTGCGCCAGGTTGGTAGTCTCTCTTCTACGTCACGACTTCAAAGTTCTCTGTCTCAAACTTCAGTGATCTCACCCTCGCCAGTTTGGTTTAAAATTGTTTGAACTTAACGAGCTCCGAAACGTTGGTCCAGTACACCTATCTTGTACCGTTAGCATGTACCTGCGTAGGCGGCACACCCTAACTCACACAATGCAAGCCTTACCCAGCCTCTCTTCATTTTTCAGGATGATGGAAACTGGCGAATAAAATGAAATATACTGTAGATCCCATTGGCCTTAAATAGGTATATTAATTGAACCGTGACCAGGTGATATGGTTCAATATATTCTATCTAGTCGAGAAGCGCCACCTTGGTAATAATACGTATACCCAGCTGACCTCTGTAGCTTCACTTCCCACGTACCTTTTAGACGTAGCCCTTTTAGTAAATCAGATAGCGCGGTACATCCCTGGAACTGTCCTGTTTGGTCTTTGGGTGATAATACTGCGTTAAAATCACCTCCAGGGATCATATTGCCGCTATGTTTATGGAAGGATGTCTGTGGTATAGAACAGCCGTTTTTGCGTCCTTGTTTGTGAGCGGGTGGGGCATAGATATTTACAATTAGTAAGTCCCGAATACGTATACTGATTCCTCAAGAATTTGGCAGGAGTGCTGTGTCCGAGTATGGAATATTGTCGCGAATGTATATGGCTGTACCGCAGTTGTGCTCGTTAACATTAATAATTTTATCGTATTCAGGAATGGGAGCAAGGTCTTCGGTTGCCACTTCTTGCAGCATAACTATATCCACGTCCTAGTCACGAATACGCTGTTTAAGATGCGACTGTTTACTTGCAGTTTGAATACAATTTATATTTAGTGTCATCAGCGTGTATGTTAACAGCATAATCGTGGATATATACATGTTTCTTCTCCTAATAAATTCAACGGGGAAGGGACTCTATCGCCTATCTCCTATCCTACTCCCCTGTAGCCGTGGGTCTCTGCTGTTGTATGGCTTCTGTGTTTCCTCCCTCGAGGGTCTATGTGTTTTTACTTTTGTTTTGATTTTCGAAAGTGCAGCTTCTGGGGTTGGTGTTTCATTTGTCTTCAAGCTGTCTTGATTCATTGACCTTGTCTCTTGTATTTCCATAAGATTCGAGGTTTCCGCTTCGATCTCATCGGCCCATTGCATGCTATTAGTCGTAGTGTCTTGAATAACGCTCTTGTTCAGTGGTTGAATACTTACGTCCCTCTCTGCTGGTTTCTTTAGTGTCCTAGCATTTATTGTATTCTCCGCTTCAGTGTTGACATGTGTGTTTACAATTTCCTGTTCGTGGTTGTATATTGGAGAAAGTGCTGTTCCGACATGATCTTCATTCTTATGTTGACTTCTATCGGATGTTTGTTGTTGCTCGTGTTCGTCTTGTGGTGATATCTGTATTTGTTGCTGTGTGGAAATGTCGTCCGGTGAGGCTGCCTGGCTGATTGTGTTGGCGGTAAGGCATTGGAGTAAGTAAGTGATTCATCAACTGCGTGTTGTTCTGCAGCCTGTGTTTGTACTGGGGCAGGTTCGTCCGTGTGAGGTATGCTTGTGGGTATAGTATCCATCTCTAATACAGCGGATGAATCAGTGTTAATGTCCCTGTTCGCAACTATATCACTGAGTAATCTTGGCCCTGTTTTGTTGTCGTTCTCACCTCCTCGTATGGGGCAATCTTGTCTAAAGAGATCCGTAGCGTTGCAGTAAAAGCAAGATTTAGGTTGCCTTTCATATATTACTTGCGCTTTATATCCCTCTGTGGACACGATTGGTGGTATGGCAGTTCTATTCGCATAGCTTTGATACCACTGAAAATGTTATAGATGTAAGTTGCAGACCATCTTTCATTTCTAATTTCCCTGACTTTCCCATACTTACTAAAATGACATTATTTTCACGTTCGGCATTCCTATTGGTAGATTCATTATTCGGACCAACTTACTATCAACATCTCCACATCTAATAACATCAGAGAAGGGACCATTAAATTTTCGTACCTGTGATTTTCCGTTTGTAGTTAGTAATACCTTCTCCATTAGTAGAATACTGGTTAGCTTGATGTAAACAGCGGTTTCCAGATTGTCGAGTTGAATGGCTTCCAGTTGATGCACTGTACGTTTGAAGGTTTGCTGAATCCACTCGTGAATTTCTGCTGGTCCCGGTTTATTTGTTTTGTCGGTAAATGCATATTTTATTGTACTTCTCATAATGCTAATGGTTGCCATTGTCACTTTACTGTACTTTACTGGAAAATATTAACTCACCAACGTCACACGCAATGAATGCAGAGTACAGCGAACCGCTCTTTGCCACAGCTTAAACCGGACTCGGTTATTAACCTTTCGAATCGTCTTTTATATGCTGATGATTGAAAATTATATAAAATTATTACTACCTGTGAAGATTAATTGAAACCGCAAAGCCTGACATTCTCATGAGCTTCATAACAAGCCGATTTGCTTTACGGCTATGGTCAGCCTGTAATGAGAAAATGTTGTTTCACAAAATTTACAACGAACCTTTTCACAAATATCAGATGAAATCAAAATTTGGTATACCAGTCAAAAATAAGTTATTTTAAGACATATTAACGTTTGGTAACAATCAAATAAATACTTTTAAAGTTATGAATTTCAATATGAGCACTCCATTGTAAATGGAAAAATAGCTGCACTTCTTTTGTTCAACCTGCGTTAAAAATCGCTGCACAAAGTGCGTGAATGCGTATATATATATATATAAATAAAGTTGTAGGGGGTCCGCTGCCTGTAATTTCGTTTGTTTTGCCAATTTTTCAGATATTTATCCGTTTTAGGTCAACTCAAGACCGAATCGGTGGTTTTTACTTTTCGTGTCTGTCTGTCTGTTCCACCATCACGTCGAAGCGGCTGGATAGATCTCAACCAAACTTCGTATTTAGAGTATACTCACACCAGGGAAGGTTTCTATATGTATAACATTTTAAAATCTTTGAATAGACTGGGAGTTTATAGGAAAACCATAACGGTTTCCCACCATTTTCTCTTATACTATTGATTTTCTGTAAACTCCGTGGAGCGTACGTAAAACGTCTATTCATTATAAACAACTTATGTTATGTTCATAATTTACCTTACTCACATGACGGAGAAATTTACTATTTTCTGCTGGTATCATGCTCCGCATTGAGTGACCGACAGACAGACAACGAACCTACAGGTTACCATGGCAACGTCTGGATAAATATCCTAAATAGTTAAACTTACATAAATAAATTAATTAATGAACATGCTAACGCATGAATTTTCAATGTAATTCAGCTTTACCACTTCCAAAATTTATTTTTGTAACATGACTTAAGCTTCAATAAAGCCTTAAGTACTGATTTCCTAAAATTCATTGTGACTGTTATTATTATTATCTACCTAGTAGTTAAACACCCCGTTAAACGTGATAATATCTAGCACTCTCATTGGGCATAATTCGTTTAACTGTGGCTCATCGATACTCCTCATCCGCTTGTATTATTTATAATGTGACTTAGGCCTCTACATTATTTCATATTATCCTAACATTGTTTAATATATAATTCTGTAATCGTTATCGTGGCATCGTATCATTATCGTGAAATCAGCCCCACCGTTGGTCGCCATTCTTACTGAATACTCTTTCGTAACTCAAGTCTCACACTAATACATCGAGTGTCAACACGCACACTATCAAAGCAAACGGACGTCAGAACGACAAAAGAATAAAGTCCGTAAAATAAAATACTGAAGTTCATTGAACTCAAACACGCATGGCGAACTGCAGTAAATATTCAATCACCATTAACTCAGTACCCAATATTGGACAACCCTCACATGCCATTAGTGTTTCCATAATCTTAGGTAAACACCTTCCAGCCGGTGAGAGTTGCGCGCAGGCATGGCATCAATATTACTCAGCTAACACTCTTCGCATTGCATACACTACTGCAGACACTACCATCGCTCAAGTCACTTCGCAAAAACATCTAATTTAAGACTTGAGTATATACAGCTGACATCCCAGACCTATCGTCGGGCCTACCTAATGTCTGCACACCCTAACACTTAAACTCAATGTACACACACACTTTCCTAAACCTATCGTTGACGTCTCATTATCAGTATACTCCTAGGATAACATGTGACGTCCTAAATCTATTGTCGAGCGGAAATTTGGTCGTATACACTTCCTCTAGCATATCAGGCGAAATCGTAACTTCAAACATACTCTTAGATATTTCAGCTGCAAACCTTGTCGAAAATAATAGCACACAATGAACGAATCTTGCCACAGAATGAAAGCAAGTCGGGAAATGCAACTAAGTCCCTATCTTGTTACTAAAAAGTGAAATTGAAAATAAATATCGCGTGGTAAGCAATCCACAACTCAAACACAATCTCGGCATGCGCAATGAAGTTTGGAAAAATAATAATGACTTCCAACACACGTCTAACATTACGTGACTATCGCCAAACAATGATCATCACCACCGCAAAAAACCACGCTGTAATTTTAGGATGAAGCCTTCAAATCGCCCACCATCTCATAATTCCAAATATCCATACCCATGACTATCCAGTGAAGTGAAATTCAATGAATCTACATAGCCAAACTATCGCTTTAATAACGTCCAATATCTCATCCCACAATGTTTCCGATTTAATGATAAATTATCGTCTCGTACTTTATGAAATTTACTGATTGGAAACTTGTCATTACAGTCAAATAACACCAACCGTGTATTCAGGATGCTCTTCTACCCTTGAAGTTATATTACAATAATATTCATTATACTGACTACGTAAACTAGTCACTTGGATTTAACTACCAAGAGTTACAATCTTCACCAGAAATTGTTTTTCACTTGGGATCTTAACTTGAAATTTTACTGTGCCTCACACAATAATCATCTCGAACCAACCTTCTCCTGGTCAGCTTGGTCCGGATTGTTAGCGGAATATACTACTGGCTGCCACATACAGCCTGTCTCAAAAATTCTTCGCCATCAACAAATATATAGCCTGTCTCAAAAATCCATTCTCATCGCCTTCTCACGGCGGCATTGCATGAAATCCAGGCTTCCTTTGCCTTCAACGTTATCTCAACACATCAAAATACCGACACAATCCTTTTTCTTATGTTCCAAGACTTTTCAAACCTCAATCCTCTCGTGACAAACATTTTTATAAAATATCTTTTCATTTATTTTTACTACAACTTTCGGACCTCAGGAATACAACAACACACCGTGATTTCCTATATCACCGACATACACGATGTCGCAAAATTTTACTTCCCATGACTAAAACATAACTTTATCAGATTTCGCTGAATTTTGACACACGCAAACCCTATTGAACATAACTGTTAAATCCACATTTAACATAGAGAAATATTATCCCGCGGTAAACATTATTATTATTATTATTATTATTATTATTATTATTATTATTATTATTATTATTATTATTATTATTATTTCGACAAACAATTTCTGAATTCCAACGATATTAACGAAATTAAGACATTCACCACGACTACATGATCGTTATCACCTTCCTAATTTTACTCAATTTGACAATATCTCAAAGAATATTAACACAATATTTAAACTTCGCATTTTATCGTTTCTCGACGTGAATTTTACAGCATTGAAGAGTTTCACACGACGAACAAAAATGGAACACCTTCGCCTGATCATTATTAAATATCAACCCGACACACGCCTTGAAATTTGTTGGGACAAACAATATTCTAACTACAACAAACTACAAAGATATTCACAGACCTGCAAACGTAGACATCATCCTGGATTATGGCTGCATCTAGCCAGCAGGCTTTGTGCCTAACCTTCCATGGTTATATTTGTCGTCATCTTATTATATATATATCTAACTTAAATTACACAACAATCTACACTAGGGGTCGATTGACACCGCAAACAACGCACTTTCAACACGTTTAACAGGCGACGAGCACTCTTCTCAAATAGCAACGGCCACTGTGTTCCAAGATTCTGCTTTCGCTCACCGTACTAAGGGCCAGGTGTTCCAAACAGGTAAGAAACCAGACCTCGCAGCCAACCTTCAGACTTCTCTTTGACAAATATTAGACGCACACACTGAATACAGATAGAAACTCAATTGCTTATTTACCCAAATCTCTAAACCCTCAAGGTTTCCACCAGCGGCAGCTCAGAAAATTTCTATCATCTTCTACTTTAATATTATATTTGAACCATAGACATGAATATGTAACGAGTTACTTGGAGAACAAATCTCCGCACTTTCCTGCTGACGAGTGACGTGAGCTTCGCCGTTCCGACAACCAGATAGAGTGCCTAAAATATACTGAGGGGGATTTCTTTTATACCCTCTGGGAGGACGCTACCCTTTCCACGAGGCTTGATTGCACAATCTGCGAATTCCGCATCCCTTTGATCAAATCTCTTGAAATTTGTTCCATAACTTCGGACAGACTTACGATTCATTACGGTGTTAATTTCTTATTTTTCCCATACTCGCAACAGACGAAATGAATTATTTCTGCTCGGGCGTTTCGCAGGTTTTTCGTCATCCATCGGCCTTGGCACGTGTCGCTGATCCGCGGGCCGGACGCAAATTCTTCTCTAGGCTTAACTGCATTTATTTTTACCCTGGGGGTTCTATCTTCACATATGGTTTATGAATAATTTAGATTCTTTACTCTTGGATTTACCATGTCGCCAAAATCTCTCGTTATGAAGAATTTCTTGAATTTGATAAATTGTTCAATATTCGAAGTCCACAAAAGTGCCCCGGTATTTCACGAACTTGCGGCTTGCTCGACACGGGGAGCTCGTTCCCACAAGACAGCCAGACTCTTAAAATAAAAACATAGCTGCTCTCAAAAAGTAGTTTGTAGCTGAAAAAAATATAGGGAATAAAGAATAATTTTCTCATCGTAGAATTATGGGTTCACTACGGCTTGCAGGACATTTCTCTGAATCTTATAATCTATATTTGGGAATTTATTTTCAAGAATTCTAATTACTGATAATGCTGCAATACCCTTCCATTTTGCTTGTTTTATTTGATGGACCCACTTAACGATATTTGCTATATATATATTCCCAGGTACTCTATTCTATTTGTGACCTCCACTTGACTTCCATCCATCGTTCATTGTTCATTCTTAGCTCGCTTACAGCCTTTTTTACAGATCAGAACTTCCGTCTTGGAAAAGTTAATTTTTAATGACCACCTTTTAGCAAACTCTGTCACAGCATTCATGCTCTTTTGCAAGCCTCCGACCGTTAACGTCATCAGCAGGACATCGTCCGCGAAAATTAGGCCTGGTATTTCTTGATTTACTAAAACTGGACTCATCCAGTTATCACCTCCATGTCCATTTAATATATCGTTTATAAATACAAAAATAAAATAGGAGATAGCTTACATCCTTGCTTCAAACCCAATAGAGTATCTATTTGACCACATGCTATCCCATCACCTACCCTAATACTGCATTGCACCCTTCGATAAAACGCCTCTAATGCTTGTACCATTTTACTAGATACCCATAATAGGCATAATTTCGCGACCAATGCGCCCCTGCTGACAGTGTCAAAAGCCTTTTCAAAATCTATAGCCGTTATATATAGTCAGGTAAGTGAGTAAGTCAGTAAGGTGTGCGTTCGGGAGGCTAGATATTGTGATTTATGGAGCAAGTACTTTTGAACTAGGAGATTTCTGCCCTTAACTAAATACCACTTCCATTTGTAAAATTGTAAAACCAGGGGCTTGAAGCCCAGAATCTGTAAAAAAATCACTAATCTTGGGTTTTCCTAGTCTTGTTTCAAGATTGCTATTTGTACCTGTCATGTTGTTATGTTCACTCAGTGAAAAGATTCTTTTTATTTTCGGAAAATAAATCTAACATTTTAACGTTTTAATTCAATTTTGATGGCGTAGTTACACCCATTCACGCCGGCACTTTCTTTAACCTATTTCTGCTCCACGTTACCCCATAAGAAGTTTTTGCAAGTTGTGAATGGGGATATTGAAAATCCTGTTGGAGTATGTAGGCCTGATATTTTTAATTGAAATAAGTATGGGGAAATGATCGCTGGAATGGGTGTCTTTTTTAGTTTGCCAATTTCATTTATAGGCTCATTATAAGATATGAGTAGTAAGAGCTATGGTGGCACTGGACCATGGCAACAGCATTTTTCTGCTGAGTAAGCACACGACGTCATTGATCCCGGCCAAGTTCATTGACCCTATGACGTCACGACAACGTGCTATTGTTTGTAAACAAAGCCACGTGCTTTTGACAGCTGTCATCTTGACGGACACTAACCTCACTTTTTCGGACAAGAGAACTTCGCTAACCTCACTGCTGCCATCTTCACAGGGCCTAACATCACTGCTGCCACCTTAAGAACGGGGGGGGGCGTGGAATTTAAACAGCTATGAAATGGCAGCTGCCATCTTGACACCACGTTCACTTTTTGAACAAGTGAACGCGGCTAACCTCACTGCTGCCATCTTGACAGGTCCTAACCTCACTGTTGCCATCTTATCGACTTGGGGAGTGGAATTTAAAATACACGTGCTTTTGACAGCTCCCACCTTGACAGGTCCTAACCACGTGCACTTCATAAACAAGTGAACGCGGCTAACCTCACTGCTGCCATCTCGACAGGGCCTAACCTCACTGCTGCTATCTGAACGACGTAGGCCGCGGAATTTGAAAAGTATGCAAGGCTAACCTCACAGACGGGACTTAACCGCGAGCTGAGGCGCGCAATAGTGCAAGGCTAACCACAGCTTATTTTTGTGCTTTGTTGACTTCGGGGGAGTGGGTAGAGAGGTAGTCCTCTTTTCCCAGCTCCCCTTACCAAAACAATGGGATGGTTGAGTGAGAGATGTGCTCTCTCTCTCTCCTCTCTCTCCCTAGAGGTCCACCGCTATAGCGATGAGTCCTCTATAAAAAATTTTGCCTCTGCTGAGATGCCAGGGCACGTCCGCCTCTTACGAGGAAAGCGAGTAAAACTGCTTGCTTGCGTAAGAGTTTTCATTCCCCACGCTGAAGGAGTGCGGCGGGCCACCTAACCTACAGGATAACGTCCTCTCTCTGGCCAGGAGATTAGACGGGGTTGGGAAGGAGTGATAGAAGAGGGAGATGGGTAAATGGCGGTGCGTAAAATGAGAGGGGATGGAGAAGTAGAAATGGCCTCTTGGCGAAGGGGGGTTAACTGTTGTAGTGCTTTATTGATAGATACAAATATATAAGTAGGTATAACAGAGATGCAGAGAAGGGAAGGTTTAAGCGAGGTTGCAAGGGAGAAAGTGAAGTGCAAGGATGTGATAGAAGGGGAGGTTTATAAGAGAAGTGAGTAGAACGCGGAGGAGGTCAGAGGTAGGCGATAGTGGTGTAAAGTAACTGGGTGGGGGTGGGGATGGAAAACATTGGGTATGGGACTAGGTTGGTGGGGAGGGGGCAGGCTTGGGACGGCGACGAGGTATGGTAGGGCGGGGCAAAGTAGTGATAGGCAGTCTGAGACTAGGTCTCGAGATTTCTCGAGACTAGCGCAGGCACTATTTATTGCGAGAAATTTCGAGAGATCTCCAGAGCGTTGTCCCCGCATTGTGCGGCGCGCAGTGTGTCGTAGGCCTACAAGTAGTCGGAGCTGAATGTTGTTTGTGCCGAGTATGCGAATAGCCAACCACGGGCTATTTACCATTTCGTAAATTCGTGTCAACAAGAGACTAGGGCGTTCATTTCTACAGAGGTCTATTTTGACGCAATATAACATAATTATAAGGGATACGCATTCTGGCATTGTATGCACTGGTAGGTAAAAAAATGAGTAGTTTAAGTACAGAACCTGACAGCTACTGTAGGTAGTGATGGGCAGTCTAAGACGAGCTCTCGAGATTTCTCGAGACCAGCGCAGGCACTATTTCTCGCGAGAAATTTCGAGAGATCTCGAGAGCGTTGTCCCCGCATTATGTGGCGATCAGCGTTTCGTAGGCCTACAGGTAGCCGGAACTGAATGTTGTTTATGCCAAGTATGTGAATAGCAAACCACGCGCCTTCTCCATTCCGTAAATACGTGTCAACAAACGACTAGGGCGTTCATTTCTACCGAGGTCTATGTTGACGCAGTATAACATGATGATAAAGGATAGGCGTTCTGACATTGTATGCAGCGGTAAGTACACAAATGTATAGGCTAAGAACAGAAACTGACGGCTTCTGTAGGTATATCTACCTGGATACTAGAAGCGTGCATTATTCGAAAGCGAGACGAGGCAAAATGCGCCTTGATGCATATGCAACCACCATTACGTATGAATGAAACGTGTAATCTACAATGTCAGAGTTTGCCAAAATTATTTCGACAGGTAGGTGTACATCGTTGTCAGACCCTACATTCAATATCATACTACTACTGCCCTTGTTTACCAATATTTTGGTGACCGAGGAAATAATTCCTTAATATGTTGTAGAGTATTCGCGTCATAATTAAGTACTTCGGTATATGACGGTGCAATGTGTAATTGTACGCGACAACCTGCGGACGGTGTCCAAAACGCAATGTAAATCGTGGATGTCGGTTGGTTTAAAGAGATGCCACATAGCATAGCCCGCTGTGTTGGTTGTTCAATGAAGTAAAATACGTCAGCAGAAATACTTCTGGCATGATCCGGCACTTAAGAACACATAATATCCTTGAAGGTAGTGATGGGCAGTCTGAGACGGGGTCTCGTGTTTTCTCGAGACTAGCGCAGGCACTATTCCTCGCAAGGAATGTCGAGAGATCTCGAGGCCGTTGTCCCCGCATTGTATAGCAAGCAGCGTGTCGTAGGCTCACGGGTAGGCGGAGCTGGATGTTGTTTGTGTGGAGTGGGGGAGTAGCCAACCACAAGCGTTCTCCATGCCGTAAATGCATGTCAGCATGCGACTAGGCCGTTCATTTCTACGGAGGTCTATTATAAAGGATACACCTACTGGAATTGTATGGAGCGGTAAGTACACGAATGTGTAGGCTAAGTACAGAAACTGGTGGCTACTGTACGTACTCCACCGTTATCACTATACGTATCAGACCCGACATTTAATACCCATTACAGAGTATTCGCGGTATAATCAGATACTTCGGCATACGACTGTGCAATGTGTAATTGGTCTAATTGTACGCGATACCTTTCAGACGATGTCCGAAACGCAACGTAAGTCGTGGACAGGGGATTATTTTGAAGAGATGCCAAATAGCACAGTCCGCTGTGTTGTTTGTTCCAAAGAACTGAAATACGTCAGCAGAAATACTTCTGGCATGATCCGTCACTTAAAAACACATAACATCTCATCACGGGAATCATCACAGAGAACACCTCCTGCCCGGCCTGCATCACAAGAAGCTACACTCTCAACAACTGCGAAGTATCCAGGTATGTGCACATCCTATCTACAGTTATTAAGAAATTATACAGGGTTATTCAGCTAAAAAGTCAACCTCAAATGACCCGTGAACCGTTTAAGATATTGACATTCTGTTTTCACATTTGTTTATTTGAACCTGTAGTACGTTTCCAGGTTGTCAATATCTACTGAGCTGTGGGATTTAACTACTCTATTTCCTTCACGTAGACTTGAACGTACGTTCATTAGGAATTCAGCGCTGTGACTATCTTGAAAATCGGAGTAGTACTTCGCGAGAAAGTAGAATGTCTTCAAACTTGTTTCATTTGCTAGCCGTGGGCTTTCCCATTCGACTGAATCACGAACGACTGGTAGCGGGCGAGAAGACGCGCTACGTATAACACATGAGCTGTTAACGTGCAGTTTGCCTTCACCTTCTTTTGACGACTAGGCATTCCCTGGACTGTGCCCGTAAATACTCTATGATAAATTGTGTGCTTTAACGCCTTTCATACTGTCGTAGGTAACAGGTGAATGAAAAAGGAAAATGCGATGGCGTCTGAGAGAAATGAAAATCTACAGCCTGTTTTCCAGTCATTGACCGGGTCAGGAATGGAATGAATGAAGCCCTATCTTGCGGCGAGGATATGTTTGTGCCGGCTGCCGAAGCCTGTCGCACTCCTCTGGGGCAATGATTAATGGCAGACAGATGAAATGAAGAGATATTGAAGTGTGTTGCTGGAATGAAAGATGACAGGAAAAACCGGAGTACCCTGTCCCGCCTCCGCTTTGTCCAGCACAAATCACATATGGAGTGACTGGGATCTGAACCACGGAACCCAGCGGTGAGAGGCCGACGCGCTGCCGCCTAAGCCACAGAAGCTTCCGGCTTCTGAGAGACAATATCATTATCCTGAAATAGCATTACAAAATACAGAACTGAAGGAGCTGGCTGCGCGGGGCGTACCACCTGTTAGCTTCAGTTAGCCATACGGTTAGGGTCGCTCAGCTGTGAGCTTGCATCCGGGAGATAGTGGGTTCGGGCCCCACTGTCGGCAGCCCTGAAGATGGTTTTCCGTGGTTTCACGTTTACACACCAGGAAAATGCTGGGGCTGTACCTTAATTAAGGTCACGGCCGATTCCTTCCCACTCCGAGCTTTTTCCTATCCCATCGTCGCCATAAGACCTATCTGTGTCGGTGCGACGTAAAACAAATTGTAAATTACAGAATCCCTAAAGAGACATTATTACGTAATAGTTTGTTGGTAGTGTATGTGCGAGGTCATAGCGACTCTTGTTAATGTGAATCATGTAAGAGTTCCTATTAGCCCAATTCAATTATGTTTTCAGCAAAATACTGTAATTGCATGTCAGTGGCGGCTCATAGTCGTGTAGGTGAGCAGCTGCAGTGTTGTGCTGTACGCAGTACCGGTGGTATGCTGCAGGCAGGGGCGCTCACACGAAGGGGGCTAAATCCCTTTCCACCGGGCCAGTTGGCCATGCGGTTAAGGGCGCGTGGATGTGGGCCTGCATCCGGGAGACAGTGGGTTCGAACCCCACTGTCGGCAGCTCTGAAGATGATTTTCCGTCGGTTCCCAATTTCACACTAGACAAATGCTGGGACTGTACCTAAATTAAGGCCACGGCCGCTTCTTTCCCACACTTTGCCCTCTCCGATCCCATCGTCGCCGTACGACCTATCTGTGTCGGTGCGACGTAAAGCAAATTGAAAAATATCCCTTTTCAGGATCTGATGTATATCCAGTTTGTTAACACTATAGTCCTCTATAGAAAGTAACTGTAACCAGTGAAAGCATGTTTCCTACATCTAGGTACACAAATATTATTTGCTCAAGTATATGATCTGAAGCCCGTCCTGAATGTGCCCCTGGCTGCTGTATGCCATGTAGATATAGGCGTATGGAGTGGAAGACATAACAAAATATTGACCGTTTGTTGTATTTTGTTTGTTTATACAGAGCATAACCAGCGGCAGCAACAGCTCGATGCAGTGTTGGTGCAGAAGTTGACAAAGGATTTCCAACCCCTTTCCATCGTCAACGATTCCGGATTCCGTAATTTTGTAACACTAATGGATCCGAAATATAACATTCCGAGTAGGAAGAAATTAAAACGACTTGAGGAAGCGTACGAACAGGTAGAGAAACATGTTCGTAATGAAGTAGCTGCCGCAGCACATGTTTCTTTGACTACCGACATGTAGACATCGAGGAACTGTGAATCGTACATGACCGTAACAACTCAGTACATCGACAACGAATGGGCCATGCAGAGTCTATCGCTCGAAACATTTCGATTTCCCCAGAGACACACGGCGTTGAATATTAGTGAAGCACTGGATACTGTAATTACAGACTGGGGAATAGCTGGAAAAGTAGTATCAATTGTTACGGACAATGCTGCCAACATGACAGCTGCTATGCAATTGGTCCTTAGCGGAGGTGAGGGTGTGCAACACGGATCATGCATGGCGCACACGCTCAATGTAGCTATAAAGCAAGCTCTTGTGAGCAATGAAGTGTTATCAGCCGTACGGGAAAAATAGCGAAAAATAGTCTCATACTTTAAGTCCAGCTGCAGGAGAAACTAACGGAGACACAAAAGTAACTTGAAAAACCAGAACACAAGCTCATTCAGGAGGTGGAAACGCGTTGGAATAGTACGTTTCATATGTTCAGGAGGCTGCAGGAGCAAAAAGAGTGCATTGCAGACTGTCTGACAGCTCTCTGTGCAGGAATTGAATGTCTGTCGCAGGAAGAATGGCATGTTCTAGATGAAGCCCTCCAACTATTACAGCCATTTGAACACATTACCACAGAGATGTCAACGGAACAGAATATTTCGATATCGAAAGTTATACCTATCAACAGGCAACTTCGTTTGGCGCTGTCAAGGGGAGGCTGGAAAACAGAGGCAGCGCGGCAATTCGAGAGCGACTTTCGGGAATCCGTAAGTATGAAGCTAGGTGACCCTGAAAGCAATTTCCTGTTCGCCACCGCGACCATTCTCGACCTCGTTTCAAAACGTTGCCATTCACGGAAGAACATCATGCGACAAGCGCAGTGGAGTATTTGACGACACAGTGTACGGCTTTACTAACCAATACATCAAGGCATGTATCAGATACCGCAACCAGTGA
The DNA here is from genome assembly GCF_040414725.1 of Anabrus simplex. NCBI lineage: Eukaryota > Metazoa > Arthropoda > Insecta > Orthoptera > Tettigoniidae > Anabrus > Anabrus simplex. Next base: position 1,144,576,444 of record NC_090265.1, on the reverse strand, counting down.
GCAATGCACACCATCATCATCCGACGTATTTTCAGTATGGGCATCATATTATGCTGTAGTAGCAGCAAGAAACAGAAGCCATAACGCTGCAGCCGATGCCGCTGTAGAGATGCAGCGTTACCTTGGTAAAGCCTATGTTCAGCGAACAGACAATCCTCTACAATGCTGGCGCTGCAGCGAGAGCCGATATCCAGCATTGTGTGTTTTAGCCAGGAAACATCTCTCCATACCGGCTACATCCGTTCCGAGTGAACGGATTTTTTCCAAGACTGGTGTTCTGATTAATAAACAAAGAAATAGGTTGCATAGGAAACTCGTAGGTAAACTTATATTTTTGAATAAGAATTATGTGGCTGAGACGGTGTAATCAACTTGCATTGTGATGAAGTAGCCTACTTTATTGTCACTAATTAATTATTAGTTTGGTCACACAATTTATTGCAGATGTTTGGAGTATACACAGTTCAAATTCATAAGTACCGGTAGTTATAAATTAAATTAATGAGAAAAGTTATTTTATTACGAGGCATATTTTACAGTACATGTGTTATTGTAGTATTCTAACACAAAGAATATTGTTATGTGGTCTCATGTAGCCGAGTAAAGTAATAAATAATTACTTTCGTACCCAATATTCCTCAACATAAAACTAAGTTGGCCGCAATATTCTTATTCAAGTTTATTCAGTAATGTAGTGATATATGTAGGAAAATATTGGATTATCGAGGTCGTCCTAATGTCAAATTACGTCATGACTAGAGGCTGGATATGGAGGTACAATAATAATGATACTCGTGATTTATTTATGTTTTATACCAAGCGTTGTATGGTACGGCGGCATTCAGTTTGGCCTCAGTTCTTACGTCATAAGTTCTTAAACATTTATCATGGTTATACTGTATGATGAATAACGATTCAGAACTTAGGCAGTTAACAAAAAGTGTCGGCACACAATGTTATTTCACACAATGAGTACTTATGATATACTATCAAGTTTACACTCGTATTTGCTGGGACGTCGCATAGATCTCAGCACAGGAGAATCGGTCTCGAGAGCAAACTCGGGCATTTTAGATTACACGTTCGACTCATGCGTAATGATGGTTGCATATGCACCAAGACACATCTTGCCCCGTCTAAAGTTCCAGTAATGCACGCCTCTAGTATAGAGTTATTCACAAATTATGCATTGTTATTCAGCTAAGATGCCACATCAAATGAGTTGTGAACGGTTTAAGCTACTGACATTCTGTGTTCACTTTCGTTTATGGGTTCATAGTTGAACATGCACGACTTTTCCAGGCTTTTCACAACATTTGTCGCACACACGTTTCCATACGAGAACCTTATTTCCCGCAATAACTGCTTATGATATACTATTAAGTTTACAGTCGTACTTACTGGGACGTCGCATAGATCTCAGCACAGAAGAATCGGTCTCGAGAGCAACCCTGTCGAAAGAATTGGAGCATACTCGGGCATTTTAGATTACACTTCCACTCATGTGTAATGGGCGTTGCATATCTAGCAAAACACATCGTTTCCCGTCTCAAGTTCGAATAATGCACGCCTCTAGTATCCAAGTAGGTGAACATCTTATCTACAGTTATTCACAAATTATACAGGGCTGCTCAGCTAAGATGTCCACCTCAAATAAGTCGAGAAAAGTTGACATTCTAGTTTCACTTTCGTTAATGGTATTACGGGGCTCACTGTTCAACACGCCGTACTTTCCCAGACTTTTAATACAATTTATTGGCACACACATCTCCATATGAGAACTCTTGATGATATACTATCAAGCATCGTAGTTACTGGGACGACGCACAGCTCGCAGTACAGGAGAATCGGTCTCGAGAATCTCGCGAGAGTCTCGAGACCTGTGACGTCAGTCTCGAGAGTCTCGAGCGAGAGCGTTGCCATCACTAACTGTAGGTATATATACCTGGATACCGGAGGCGTGCATTATTCGAACTCGAGACGACGCAAGATGCACCTTGCTGCAAATGCAACAACAATTACGCATGAGTGGAATGTGTAATCTAAAAGAGTTCGCTACAATTCTTTCGACAGATAGGTGTACATCGTTATCAGACCCCACATTCAATAAAATATGACCACTGAGTAGTATAATTGGATGGTTCGGCCGCCTCCTCCAACTCCGGCTCCCAGGGGCCTTCCCAGGAACCTCCTCCACCGCAGTCAGGGGCCTCTCCCAGTGCTGCCAACTTAACCTTACTAGCGCGAAATTTGAATTGGTAAACAAAGCCCCGTGCTTTTTTTGACAGCCACGTGCTTTTTGAAAAACAACAACGCACCGCTAACCTCAGTACTGCCATCTTGACGGGCCTAAATCTCAGTGCTACCAACTTAACGTAACTAGCGCGAGATTTGAATCGGTAAACAAATCCACGTGCTTTTGACAGACAATAACGTATCGCAAACCTCAGTGCTGCCACCTTGACGGGCCTAAACCTTAGTGCTACCAACTTAACCTTACTAGAGCGAGATTTGAATCGGTAAACAAAGCCACGTGCTTTTTTGACAGCTGTCGTCCGCCAACTTTAATCAAGAGAGCACCGTGCTGCCCTCTTGCAGGTAATTTCGTCAGCTGTCATCCGCCATCTTTAATCTACAGAGCGCCATGCTGCCCTCTTTATGGCTACTACCTTAAGCACGTATTAGCGGGCAATTTGAAAAGTTCCGTTAGCTGTCATCAACCATCTTTAATCAAGAGAGCACAGTGCTGCACTCTTTAGTTGAAATGTGGTCGTGGCAAATTCCGCGTGCTCTTGTTTGGAAAAACCCACATGCTTTTCTGACAGCTGCCATCCGCCATATTTAATCAAAAGAGCACCGTGCTGCACTCTTCAGCTACGTACCTTTGAAATGTGGTGGCGGCAATTTGAAAAATTCCACGTGCTCTTGTTTGGAAACAAATCCACGTGCTATTATGACAGCTGCCATCCGCCATCTTTAATCAAGAGAGCACAGTGCTGCACTCTTTAGTTGAAATGTGGTGGTGGCAAATTACACATTCTCTTGTTTAGAAACAAACTCACGTGCTTTTTGTCATCCACCATCTTTATTCAAGAGAGCGCCGTGCTGAACTCTTTAGTTGAAATGTGGTGGCGGCAAATTCGAAGTGCTTTACAAACTCACGTGCTTTTTTGACAGCTACCATCCGCCATCTTAAAACAAGGGAGGACCGTGCTGCCATCTTTAGCTACACACCCTTAACATGTGGTGGCGGCAAATTCGAAGTGCTTTACAAACTCACGTGCTTTTTTGACAGCTGTCATCCGCCATCTTTAATCAAGACAGCACAGTGCTGCACTCTTTAGTTGAAATGTGGTGGCGCAAATTCGAAGTGCTTTACAAACTCACGTGCTTTTTCGACAGCTGCCATCCGCCATCTTTAAACAAGAGAGCACAGTGCTGCACTCTTTAGCTACTTACTTTTGAGGCGCACAATTTGAAAAAATTCTACAGCAGCCATCTTTAATCAAGAGAGCACCGTGCTGCACTCTTTAGCTAGATACCTTTGAAATGTGGTGAGGGACAATTTGAAAAGCAGCCATCTTTAATCGACAGAGCACCGTGCTGCACTCTTTATCGTAGTAGTGGACAATTTCTACGTCACAGCTGTCATCCGCCATCTTGCATCACAAAACTTAGTGCTGCTCTCTTTAGCTACTTACCTTTGAGGCGGACTATTTGAAAAATTCGATTTGACAAGCTGTTATCCGCCATCTTGCATCGCAAACCTCAGTGCTGCACTCTTTAGTTGAAATGTGGTGGCGGACAATTTGACAGCAGCCATCTTTAATCAATAGAGCATCGTGCTGCACTCTTTAGCTGAAATGTGGTGGCGAGCAATTCCACGTGACAACTGTCATCCGCCATCTTGCATCGCTAACCTTAGTGCTGCCCTCTTTACGACACTGCTGGTAATTTAAAATCCACGTGACTTTCTTAACAGTTGTCATCCTCCTTTCATCGCAAACCTCAGTGCTGCCTTCCTTAGTTGAAATGTAGTGGCGGAAAATTTGAAAAATTCTATTTGACAAGCTGCCATCTTTAATCAACACAGCTACCGCTATCTTACATCGCTTACCTCGGTGCTGCACTCTTTAGTTGAAATGTGGTGGCGGACAATTCTATTCGAGAGCAGCCATTTTTATTCAACAGAGTACCGTGCTGCTATCTTTACGGCTACTACATCGCTAATTAGCACTTAGAGCCTACTACACAAGATGGCGGTGGCTGTTATAGCCTCTTCCTCTGTTAAGGCATTGCTTTATCGAACAAGTTTAAACATGCACCGGGAAAGCTAGAGTAAGCACGTGCTCCAGTGATGACGTCATTGTACATGTTTAGACCTGATCGTTTTCTTAAGAACAAGTAGGTGCAAGAGTGTGCATATGCTGCAGCTATGACGTTATTGTTGGTGTGCATGTTTAAACCTGTTCGCTGACTAAAAGCTTTAGTCATCGAGAAACAGTGAAAGAGAGTGGAGCGCAAACATGACGAAAACATTAATAGTTGATGTGCAAGGCTTTAAGTAAACGGCAACAAATTTGTGTTTAAAGAGGTGGCTGTATTAGATTGCAGTGTGTTGTGGGAACCAAAACTTGTTAGTTTGGTATTTAGCCCACCGTTCCCTTACTGTTTGCAAACAGATGAAGATAAAAAGCAGACTCAATGGATCGAAAACAATCTAGGTTTGAAGTGGGAAGAAAAAGGAATACCTTATCGTTTTTTAGCTTTAATGATAAATGCACATTTGTCAAGAGCAGACCTTGTTCTTTTAAAGGGTTGTGAAAAGAAAGAATGGTTGCGTGATTATCTACCATCATCGTGTGAAATTATCGACATGCATGAATTGGGGTGCCCATCATTTAAAACTCCTCCGAAAGAGCATAGTAGAGAAACAGGTAAACAGTCTTTACAACATGTATGCATGCTCTTTGATTGGTTGAGTTGCAGTGCATGCCGGGAAGTTAACAACGTATGTAAACTGCAGTGTCGAATTAACCTTAGTGTAATAGAAACATTTGTAGAGTAAAGTCATCATGTCATTTCTAACAGATACTAAGTGTAACGCAGTTGAAAAGGCGATCGTAAAGTTTTATGCATGCAAAGAGAAACTACACACTTTTACCGAAGAAGCGTTAAATGCATTACCAAAGGCTTTTTTGGTTAATGTAGCTGCGAATGCTGTAAACGAGATTTGGGATAAGGTGCCTCGTAAGTGGACTCAAGATCCTGTTCTGTCAGAGCTTCAAACGTGTAGTCTACATCATGAACACGTGAGTTCAGGTAGAAGACCTTCTGTGAGACAGTGCCGTACATGCCAACTAATTAAACTGTATCACGGACCTAAAACTAACGAGTTGTCTTCGCTTATAGACACTTATCATGGCTGCGGAGAGAGTAAACAAGGAAAAGGTGAAGAAACGTGCTGGGAAAAAGATGAGGAGGCATGTTGGGCGTGGACTCATCAATAAAGTGATTGATCTTCTTTTCTTCGAGCTTCATCTCCCCTGCGGCCCTAGAACATGTTCGCCTGACACGTAGTTACATGCTGCCTGCACAGAGTATGTCGTGTAGCTGTTAAAATCTGCTTCGTAAAGTTATACTCTGTGTGTTATTACCTAGTGCTTCAGCTGCTCAGACGAAGATGGCAGCACTTGTCGTTGTTGGTGCAATAAAACGAAAACTGAGTGACAAAGACCGTAAAATAAACAAAGGATAAAAATGTATATATATTCTAAAATAAATATGGATTTTCAAAACAAATTACAGGTGTTGTTTAATCCTACAGCATGTCCTAGTGACTTATAAGAAAGGAGAAGTAGAGGATTAAAAGAAAACACACATAAGATTTAAAGCACATCCTCTTTATTAATCCATGAATTAAAGCTGTTATTAAAACATACAGTTTATTCCCACGGCGTCGAATGACACGTTCAACTAAATAGTGATCAGGATATTTTGTTTTCTGCAGTTCTTCGATGTAGAATCCTCCTTCAATAGGCTGTCCTCTGAGATCACGAAGTAAATACGTAACTGGATTAGTAAGCTTAACACTTCTGATTTGAAAAATTTCAGTGCTCCAGTGAGGTGTGTATCCTTTTGCAAAGATAGACTTGTGTTTGCTGATGCGAACAAAATCACCTTCTTTAAAGCGATGGCGACGTGGATCAGCTGTTTTAATTACAAGATGAATAGCATCTAGACGAGGTGTATTCCTTGTAACAAGACGTGGCTTTGTTCCGATAGTGCGATGAGGTGTATCGTTGTAAGTAGATAAAAGTCTAGGTAGCAGATCAATCCAACGATATGAACCTTGTGCTGTAAATTCTCGCCACATCATTGTTTTGAGTGTACGATTAAAGCGTTCTACAACACTTGCCTTGAGATTGCTGAACGTAGAGTAGTGTTGAATGCCAAGTAACTTGAGGTAAGAAGAAAAATCCTTGTTGTAAAACTCTTTACCTTGATCAGTTTGAAGAAGCCTCGGGCAGCGTTTCGATTCTTCAACAATATGTTTAAATTCTTCTTTAACTTGAGCTGCTATTTTAGAACGCACGGGTTGTGCAAAAGCAAACTTCAAGTACACATCGATAACAGTAAGTAGATACTTATACCCCTTATTACTGGAGGCATATGGAAGCATTTCTACTAAGTCTGCTTGCCAGAGATCATCTTTTCCACGTGTAATAACGCGCCTCCGACAGTAGGTGTGACGTGCTGGTTTATGTAACTCATGTGCGATGTTTACCTTTACAGGTGAGATCTTCTCTTGACGAGCCATTACAAAATAATACCGGCATAACGTAGTTCTCCTCCTATTTCTAGAATTTCTGATCCGTGACCTGTGTGACCAGCCTCTTGCGATGCTCTTAAAAGTTGTAATCGTTCAAGGAGTAAGTTTGGGTCATTCCAGTATCTTACATCCACATACGGCAACAAAGGCTTGTAGATAACATCAAGACTACGTGCAGTCGGAAACAGCTTAGAAATAAACTCACGATACTTGTAACTCTTATTTGCATTTACAGCTTCTGTTCTCTTGTAATTACGTCGTGTTGCGTCAGTAGCAAAAAGTGTTGTTTTATATTTTTTAAGATCATCCTGTAAAATTATATCCTTGTCAGGTATTCGTGAGAAAAGAAGTTCTAAGAGTCCTTTCGTAGGTTTACAGGTAACACCTTTTACAATGAGTTTGTTGTTATTAATCTTAACATTTTAATTTCCTATCCAGAAACAGTCATCTTCGTGGCGAATACCGTAGGTAGTGTCAGTTTGTCCTGTAAAACGTTTTTCTATATAAGGTGCAAAGAGAGATCCATAGGTATCTTGAATAAAAGTTCTAAACTGACTGCGATACTCTGGTGTTATCGTAACCTCAGACAAAGATGGTAGATTTTGCGTCGATGTAGTAAGTGTTTCAGCAATAACATCTGTAGTTAAAAACTCAACACGCTTAGATGGTGATGTATCATTAAGTTATTCTTCTTTCCTATCTTCCTCTTCTTGATCTACATCCTGCTTCTTCTCTTCCTTATCTTGTTCATGCTTTTCTTCTTCTTCATGCTTCTCTTTATGATATGATGTTTGCATAGAAGCAAAACTTGAAGTAGACTGCGGTAATGAAGTAGAATTAAAAATTTCTTTGAGTGGTGTACTGAGTTGTGTTTTTAAAAATAAATCCGCGTCTGCTTGAATACGTTTATGCTCTTTAAATTTCCGTCGAATATTGTTTCGAGCTTGGATGATATGTTTTGTAATCTCCTTGCTAGATGTTAACATGATGATGGTTTTTAATCAAGTAGTTACTGTAATTCTGTGTTAATGCATATAAAATGATCGAAACCTATGCGATATCGTCCATGCTGAACATCACTTACTTTATCAATAACTAAAAAGCTGTAACGGTGTAATGACCAACATTTAGCACACATACGTTTAAAGTCATCGAATGTCATATCATTGTTAACATGATCGTTATACACATGTCGCATGTTGCGCTCATCTTGCCGAAAAAGCACAATAACATTTGCGTTGTCGCGTATCAACTGCTTAGGCACACGAGAATAGGTTTGACACAAATAGATGCAATCAACATATTTATGCCGACCCATACTAAAGAATGCACGAATAACGTTTTGCTGTTCTGTTGCGACATCATCAAAGATCATAAGAGAATTAGGAAGCACATCGTCTGGTGATGGTACTTGCTCATGCGAATTAAATTTAAAATAACTTATTCCATCTTTAACTAGATCGTGCATTGAAGTTTGTAGAATAGTATATAGCGGTTGATAGAGTGATTTTGCAAAATCGTAAATATTCTCGAAGCGTACACCATTTACAGAAGTAATAAGTGTAAGTAAAAGATTTGTTTTCTCGCATCCCGATGGACCTGATATAATACGTCGAAGAGTATTAGGAAACAACGTTCCATGACGTTTCCTTGTAGTTGTACTAGAACTAGATAAGAGATGTGGTACAATGTCGGTAACAGGTAGTGTGTCTTGCTGCTTTATAATCTTCATGATAACTGAATCATAAAGTATGTAATAGTAATATATATATATATTAAACGAAACAGGAGGTAACGGTTAGTTTATGATTTACTCTTGACTAGTAAAGTCGTGTACAGCATGGTGAAACAACGATATCCAAATGGCATGAAGAAGAAGAAAGTAAAACTGTTGGATGGAAATATGTTATAACTGCGCAAAAAGCTATTCGAGGGGAATACAATCCTCGTGTAGCCATTACTAAGGCATTACGCGCAGCAAGTGCGAGAATTTCTCCAAAGTGCAGAGCAATATTTAGTAAACGTGCACGAATTATTCCTGTACCAAAACGAGGAGTATATCTTCCTGCGCTGTTTGCTGGCCTAGCAGCTTTAGGGTCATTGCTAGGTGGTGCTAGTGCTGTAGCGAGAACTGTCAAAGCTGTAGAAGAAGCGAAACAACTGTTGAAAGAGAGTGAACGTCATAACAAGACGAAGGAGGCAATTGCGTTACGAGGCAAAGGTATGAACATGAAGCTAGCGCCATACAAGAAAGGGCTTGGTATCTACATTTCTCCAAAGAACGTCTACTTAATGCACTGCCACATCGAGCTCTAACGCATGGTGAAGTTTTTATGTTTGCTAAACAACTAGGGATTCATTATTTTCGAGGAGTGTATATGCGCGATCAACGTGAAAGTGTCGTGGGCCTTGAACTCATTGCGTTGCTTATGTAAAACGTAAATCTAAAGTATGGTATTTTGATAGCTATGGAGACTTACCTCCTCCTTTTGAGCTCATACGTTATTTCGGAAGCAGTGCAGACATTGTTTACAATAAAAACCGTGTGCAAAACTTTAATACACGCATGTGCGGATGGTTATGTCTTATGTTCTTATATCAAACCTAAACAGTAGAGAAAGAGTATTAGTGCCTACGTGATGACGAACAGTGAAAGAACGTTTGCTGTACGTGGAGAAGGACCTGAAACAACCGTCTATTTTAATCCACTAATCGAACTTGGCTATCAGCCGCATAGTCTTGGACTAGTATCGTTTGAGAGCTACAATAAAATCTATAATGTTCGTGATGGTGTAAACAAGTTCTATTACGATTTGTATTTGATAACACTACCCTCAGGTAGTTATTCAGTAGACGATATTCATGACTATATTGAAAGTACGTTAATTGATCAGTTTGGAGAAGATAGTTTTAGTAATCATAATTACAAGTTCTCAATCACTATAAGCAGCATTACACATAAATGTGTTATTGAATCACCATTTAAGATTGACTTCAAATCACAACCTGATTTTATTGGACCATTGCTTGGATTTTCATCGAGGGAGCCCCTACCGAACGTACGTTACGAGTCTGATCAACCTGTAACATTCTTCGATGATTATCATGTGAACGTTACTTGTAATATTATTACAGACTTGAATAGTAATCTACAACCTTCGCACGTCCTGCACGACGTTATTGTTACAGAGGAACGTGGATATACTATTTGTGAGAAACCATCAGTAGTTCTTTATCATCCTCTGTCTGTAAAACACATTAGCAACATTACTCTTAGACTTGTAAATAAACATAATCAGCTTATTCATTTAGATCGGCACGCGTACGCAGCTTACAAACTACATCTCAAACTAGTATGAAAAACATCTATAAAACACGGTGTACATTCCGAAGACATACTACATGTGTGCAGAGACTCATCGTGTGAACAGATACCCCATAAGCAGATACTCCAAGATTTAGGATATACGCTACTACAACAGAATGGAAGAAATGCTAGATATTACGAACTTGTGAAGGTGTAGTACGAAGTGAGCTTCATTCCTATCAACCTTTTACGTTTGGAATAAATAACGATGATGAAATTCATTTCATTATTAATCAGCAAGATATATACATCTTACCACACGAAAGCTACCTCTATATTGAAAGACGACTAGAAAAGTCGGATGGAAGTGGACCAAGCACATAACAACTAAACAACCATGCTCTAGCTTTTCTCTTTTCTGAAGTAATGTTGAAATAGATCGAACGAATAATGTTGGTATTATAAGTGCAATGAAACTCTACCCTTCTTTCTGTGATGAAGAAAGTAATCTTTTGCGGATGGCAGGATGGTATCCAAAAGCTACCAACAACTGGATGATTAATGAGGATGGAACTTTTACGGGTACGTTATCACTGAAACATATTTTTGGCTTCGCAGAAGACTTTACACGTATTATAATCAACGCAAAACAAGAGCTTATTCTAATCTGTGATCGAAGTTATTACAATTCTCTTAAAGCAGTAGAAACACCAGTAGAATCGAAAATTACACTTCATCGTATACTGTGGAGAATTCCACATGTAACCTTATCTGATCGTGAAAAAATTCGATTGCTCAAGATTGTAGAAAATGATACACCATTACCTATACGTTTTCGAAGTTGGGAACTGCATGAATATCCTGTGTTACCACCTACAAACAAGCATAGCTGGGCTGTAAAACATCACGTTTTCCTGAGAAGCCCTTGTATATTATTTTTGGATTTCAAACTAATTGTGAATTCAATCACGAAAAAGATAGCTCACTGTTTGATCACTGTAAATTAAGACACGTTAGACTATATCTCAACGGAATTACGTACCGCTACGAAAATATAGACATTAACTTTGAGAAAAATATGTTTGGGATGCTCTATGACATGTTTTGTAAATTTCAATCATCGTATTATCAGAAAGAAGATCGTCCGCTATTTTCACCTCAAGAATTTAAAAAGAAAGCACCGATTGTAGTTATAGACTGCTCTTATCATGAAGAATCTATAAAAGAATCTCCAGTTGATATTCGTATAGAATTTGAAATATCTGAAAATATTCCTGCTAACACAGCAGCCTATTGTCTTATTATTCATATGAGTGATGTTACCTACCATCCGCTAACGAATATTGTTACGAGACTATAAATAAGAATAGATCTTTATCATTTACATTAGTGTGTGCTTCGACATCGTACGCTATGGAACAAATCTGTAAATGTGCGTGCTGTTTGCATGCTCATACGCAACATCTTATTTATCTTACACGAGTGAGTGAGGCTATTAAGATGTTCTATAAATACAGAAGGTCGATGCTGAAACATCTTATTCAATACTTACCGCCAAGATTTTTATCTACGTACGCTGCCTCTTACGTACATAATTTTTGGGACATCCTTCCTCTACACAGTAAGATGTCGATCGAAGAAGCTTTATGCAGAACTTGTCAACGACATTACAAGCATCGAGGAGAAAATGGTGATGATGATTGGGATAGACCAAATCCGAGGACTGAACACTGTACACAGTGAATGAACTTTCTCTAGTACCTCATGATGATGGTGATGATTCAGAAAAGGAATAACAAGAAGGTAGGAAGTGCATGATCTCCTCTGTAAAGCATAACATACTTAGTATAATATATTTCTAAATGTTTTTGTTTAATTTGAAAGTTGCAGGAGGCATACTGCAAAACGTTGTTAAGAAGCATAACGAACACTGTTCTAGTACATTATAAATAAATATTCGATCGCATTCAAAATGTTGTACTTATTGCATTCCTTACACCTACTTGCTCTTAAGAAAACGATCAGGTCTAAACATGCACAATGACGTCATCACTGCAGCACGTGCTTACTCTAGCTTTCCCGATGCATGTTTAAACTTGTTCGATAAAGCTATGCCTTAACAGAGGAAGAGGCTATAACAGCCACCGCCATCTTGTGTAGTAGGCTCTAAGTGCTAATTAGCGATGTAGTAGCCGTAAAGATAGCATCACGGTACTCTGTTCAACTAAAGAGTGCAGCACCGAGGTAAGCGATGTAAGATAGCGGTAGCTGTGTTGATTAAAGATGGCAGCTTGTCAAATAATTTTTTCAAATTATCCGCCACTACATTTCAGCTATAGAGGGTAGCACTGAGGTTTGCGATGAAAGGAGGATGACAGCTGTTAAGAAAGTCACGTGGATTTTAAATTACCAGCAGTGTCGTAAAGAGGGCAGCACTAAGGTTAGCGATGCAAGATGGCGGATGACAGTTGTCACGTGGAATTGCTCGCCACCACATTTCAGCTAAAGAGTGCAGCACGATGCTCTATTGATTAAAGATGGCTGCTGTCAAATTGTCCGCCACCACATTTCAACTAAAGAGTGCAGCACTGAGGTATGCGATGCAAGATGGCGGATAACAGCTTGTCAAATAGAATTTTTCAAATAGTCCGCCTCAAAGGTAAGTAGCTAAAGAGGGCAGCACTAAGGTTTGCGTTGCAAGATGGCGGATGGCAGCTGTGACGTAGAAATTGTCCACTACTACGATAAAGAGTGCAGCACGGTGCTCTGTCGATTAAAGATGGCTGCTTTTCAAATTGTCCGCCACCACATTACAAAGGTATCTAGCTAAAGAGTGCAGCACGGTGCTCTCTTGATTAAAGATGGCTGCTGTAGAATTTTTCAAATTGTGCGCCTCAAAAGTAAGTAGCTAAAGAGTGCAGCACTGTGCTCTCTTGTTTAAAGATGGCGGATGGCAGCTATCGAAAAAGCACGTGAGTTTGTAAAGCACTTCGAATTTGCCGCCACCACATTTCAACTAAAGAGTGCATCACTGTGCTCCCTTGATTAAAGATGGCGGATGACAGCTGTCAAAAAGCACGTGAGTTTGTAAAGCACTTAGAATTTGCCGCCACCACATGTTAAGGGTGTGTAGCTAAAGATGGCAGCACGGTCCTCCCTTGTTTTAAGATGGCGAATGGTAGCTGTCAAAAAAGCACGCGAGTTTGTAAAGCACTTCGAATTTGCCGCCACCACATTTCAACTAAAGAGTGCAGCACGGCGCTCTCTTGAATAAAGATGGTGGATGACAAAAAGCACGTGAGTTTGTTTCTAAACAAGAGAATGTGTAATTTGCCACCACCACATTTCAACTAAAGAGTGCAGCACTGTGCTCTCTTGATTAAAGATGGCGAATGACAGCTGTCATAATAGCACGTGGATTTGTTTCCAAACAAGAGCACGTGGAATTTTTCAAATTGCCGCCACCACATTTCAAAGGTAAGTAGCTGAGGAGTGCAGCACGGTGCTCTTTTGATTAAAGATGGCGAATGGCAGCTGTCAGAAAAGCATGTGGGTTTTTTCCAAACAAGAGCACGCGGAATTTGCACGACCACATTTCAACTAAAGAGTGCAGCATTGTGCTCTCTTGATTAAAGATGGTTGATGACAGCTAACGGAACTTTTCAAATTGCCCGCTAATACGTGCTTAAGGTAGTAGCCATAAAGAGGGCAGCATGGTGCTCTGTAGATTAAAGATGGCGGATGACAGCTGACGAAATTACCTGCAAGAGGGCAGCACGGTGCTCTCTTGATTAAAGATGGCGGATGACAGCTGTCAAAAAACACGTGGCTTTGTTTACCGATTCAAATCTCGCTCTAGTAAGGTTAAGTTGGTAGCACTAAGGTTTAGGCCTGTCAAGGTGGCAGCACTGAGATTTGCAATACGTTATTGTCTGTCAAAAAGCACGTGGATTTGTTTACCGATTCAAATCTCGCGCTAGTTAGGTGAAGTTGGTAGCACTGAGGTTTAGGACCGTCAAGATGGCAGTACTGAGGTTAGCGATGCGTTGTTGTCTGTCAAAAAGCAGGTGGCTGTCAAAAAAGCACGTGGCTTCGTTTACCAATTCAAATTTCGCGCTAGTAAGGTTAAGTTGGCAGCACTGGGAGAGGCCCCTGGCTTCGGTGGAGGAGGCCCCTGGGAAGGTCCCTCGGGAGGAGGAGGAGGAGCAGGCCCCTGGGAGCCGGCTGAACCATCCAATTATACTACTCCACTGCTTGTGTTTACCGATATTTTGGTGACGAAGGAAATAATTCCTTACAATGTTATAGAGTATTCGCGTCATATGTGAATTTAGCATAATTACCCAACAACAACAGGAGTACAACAAGCAATTCCATGAAAAGGAAATATTACAAGTACTACTAATTTAACATTCTAATTCCAGCATCATCATAAACAAATTCAGTATTTCCAGAGCTTAATACTGCCGCTTACAATACTATAGGTTGAGATTTCTACTGGCTTAACATTACAAGTGATAATAAGGAGAAGTTAAACCATCATTACTCTACAACTATAATGGCAACAACAAAAGAATACATGACAAGAAATGGTGCTTGTCTTTCTATATCCAGCATCATCATATACAAATTCACACACAACTTAAGTATTTCCATTACTTAACACTATGGCTTACAATACTATAGGTTGAACATACTACTAGCTTAACACTACAAGCTACCCAACAACTATAACAAGCAATTCCATGATGAGAAAATATCAGAAGAAATACTACGAGTTTAACATTCTAAATCCAGCAGAAAATCACAATTCAGTGTCCGTCGTTTACAGCGTTTAGTCTTCACTTTGCACTAGCACTAATCATCATCTTAAACTATTTGATACCGGAAGAGAATCTATCAAAGACTGCTGCAGGTAATTTATTCCAATCCCTTATGGTCCTGTATATGAAGGAAAACTTGTCCACATCAGTATGCTGGTTATTATAACACTACTGTAAGTAACCGTTTCCACCGGGATATTTTCCATTTGCGATGCATTTGTTAATAATAATAATTAGGTACTTCGGCATATGACAGTGCAATGTGTAATTGTGTCTATTTGTACGCGACAACTTGAAAACGATGTCCGAAATGCAATGTAAGCCGTGGATTGAAGAGATGAGACATAGCACACCCGGTGTGTTGTTTATTCAAAATAAGTAAAATACGTCGGCAGAAAGACTTCTGGGATGATCCGACACTTAAAAAATATAATAGGCCTATAAATGAAGAGGAATAGTCATGGAACACCTCCGGCCCGGTCTGTATCACAAGAAGATACCAGCCGACAACGATTTTGAGGCATCCAGGTAGGTTTACATCCTAATATCAGTTATTAAAAAATTATACGGGTCATTCAGCTAAGAAGTCCACCTTAAATAACTCGCGAACATTTTAAGATACTGGCATTCTGTCTTCACTTTCATTAATGATATTAAGCTCATAGTTCAACATGCAGTGCTTTCCTAGGCTTTTGACAAAAATTATCGTCACACACGTTTTCATATGAGAACTGATGATAACTATCAAGCTTACACTGGTAGTTACTGGGACGTCACGTCGCACAGCTCGCAGCACACGTGAATCGGTCTCGAGAGCGTTGCACATAACCCCTGCTGAAAGAACTGGAGCAAAGAGCGGGCATTTCAAATTTCACGTTCCACTCATGTGTAATGGGGGTTGCATATCTAGCAAAGCACATCTTCCCCGTCACAAGTTCGAATAATGCACGCCTCTAGTATCCAAGTAGGTGTACATCCTATCTACAGTCATTCACAAATTATGCAGGGTTATTCAGCTAAGATGTTCACCTCAAAAGAGCCGTGAACAGTTTAAGGTACCGTACTGATATTCGGTTTTCACTTTCGTTAATGGTATTAAGGGGTTCATAGTTGAACTTTTCCAGGCTTTTGACAAAATAATGTATATTGGCTCACACGTTATCATATGAGAACGTTATTTCACGCTATAACTGCCAATGATATACTATCAAGTTTACAGTCGTAGTTACTGGTACGTAGCACAGCTTGCACTACAGGAGGATCGGTCTCGCGATTCTTGAGATCTGCGACGTCAGTCTCGAGAGTCTCGACCGAGAGCGTTGCCCATCACTAGGGCAAAGGTTGAGGAGAACGAGATGGTTCTACCCGGTGGTGGCGGCCGTAGAGCCGTATCCCTTGGTTGATAAGCTGGTGAGTGTCGTCAGTAGTCGGAAAGTGAATTCTCACTAAGTACGTTGGTCCATCTTCGTTGAATATCCTGAAGGCTCTTCGTACGGGCAGATCAGTCTGGCGAATTTCAGAGACGATGGCGTCCGACGGTATGCTGGGTCCACACACAGACTACGCAGATGGAAGTTGTATGGTCGCCAGACTGCGATGGTGACGAAGGTGGACGTGTCGCGTCTGCAGGAACATTGGTGGTAGTACCCTCGGCAAGTGGCTGAAGTGATGTGTTCGGATGACGAGGTTGATCAGGGGGGAGGGGAGGGAAAGGGACGAGAATACGTCATAAGGGGGAAAAGGATGGAACGTAACTAAAGTGGTTATAGGAATGTTGGGGGAGGTGTGAGCAGAGGTGGTGGTGGCAGTGGTAGTAACAGGGTGGTGTAACAAGAGGACGAAGTTTGTGATGGGTATAGATGTGGCGTGGTTGCTGCAGTCGGAGCGACTATTGCAGGCGTATCGGGGGCGTTGTCAAGTAGCTGGGCTAGGATATTTGGTGGAGTAGATTCGACATGATGGTGACAGCGTGTATATACACTCCATGACCTTCGATGTGGGGGAGGTCGACTGAAGAGAGGATATACAGAAGTACATCAGGTGATCATACACGGCCGTCGTAGAGTCTACAGGCACCATGCACACCAGTCTAACGTAGTTCATTGAGGACGTCTTCGTCGGAGATAGCAAGGTTAACATCATGGACATGTATGGGGAGGCCGACTTACAACTTAGTGCCAGCCTTGGAGTCACCCGCCCGAAAAAAGAAGGGAGGTTGTTGAGAAGAAGAGCGCTGTACAGTTCAGATATGCGGTGTGGTAAAATTCCGCGACTTGCAGTTGTATTTATACGAGCGTTGAGCGAGTGGGGGGATGCGCAGATCAGCATGCAGTGCAAGTGCATTATGAGAATTGTTGCGCACTCTGGTAAAATAAAATATAAACTCATCTCGAAATTTCACTTTGTCTATGCATGCACATCGACTGACGATTGTTGCGCACTCGGGTAAAATAAAAAATAAACTCGTCTCCAAACTTTTCGATTGTCGATCCATGCACATCGGCTGGCGATAGTTGCGCACTCTGGTAAAAGAAAAAATAGGCCCATTTCGAATTTTTTCGATTCTCGATGCACACGCATCGATTAACAATAGTTGCGCACTCTGCTAAAACAGAATGTAAGCTCATCTCGTATTTTTTTCGAATGTCGTTGCGTGCGCATCTCAACGGGTCTTAGTCACATATCACATGCTTTTAACAGGTATGTGGCGCGGAATTTTGAACGCACACTAACATCCCTGCTGTCATCTTGACGGCATTTAGCCTCATGCAGGCGCGGAATTTTGAACGTGGCTAACCTCACTGCTGTTATCTTGACAGGTTCTATCCCCACTGCTGCCATCTTAACTACATGCGGGCGCGGAATTTGAACAGCTGTGAAGATTACAGCTGTTATCTTGACAGGTCCTAACCACGTGCACTTGATGAAAAGTGAACGAGGTTAACTTCACTGCTGTCATCTGAACTGCGTAGGGGCGCGGAATTTGAAATTTAAAATTTGTTATCTTGACGGGACTTATAAGGGGGCATTCGCTACTCGTCACAATCGAATTCGCTCAAATTTATAGAACACGCAGGGCTTGGCTAGAAATAAAAGTACCGGACGTGGGAATTCCAGACGGCCAAGCGTATAGAAAATAAAAATGTTGACGCGGCTCTCGCACCGTATAAGCCACTTACGTTAGTGCGCATGTCGAGCAGTAGTTGGCGTAGCGGTAAGAGCTCGGACTAGTAATTCGATGGTCGTGGGTTCGACTCCCCGTGTGGAGACTTTTCCCCCAAGTTTTATATTATCAATTTACAAGAAGTGAATTAATTTATTTTTTTATATGCAAAAGGCATATGTGACGTCATTTTTATGAGCGCATTATTGTAGAAAATTTGGAGTTAAGAACTTTCGCGACATGTTCAAGCAGACATTCTTCTTTTTCCTCTTTTATTGGCTATCTCCCCTCCTTGGGGAATGTGCCATAAACGTGAATAGTCGTTTCACAATAACAGTCGTTTTCACCTGAAGGCTGCTTCTGGCGTGTGTACACGAACAATAGATTCTTGGCGCAGGTAGAAAACAGGTGTCCCTGACCGTTAGGGACGACGGTAGCTAGGGAGCTCATTTGTTTGCTAGCTCTTGGCCAAGTAACTTGAATTGTACGAGAATTCTCTTAGAAAATTCTGGAAGATGTCAAAATTTTTGTGAAATTAAATTGTGAGAAAATATCGTCAATTTCGGACAAAAGTGAAACTTTTGATATTCCCGGAACGTCGACGGAAAAGGAACAGGAGCCAGACGATAGCATCCACAGCGAAGCGCCGAAGCAACGATTGAAGACGGCGATGGATTATAATTTACATCTTTTAGCCGAAGAAAATCTAATCTCATCAGAATGTTCCGAAGTAATAACCGATGAACACATTCAAACGGGAAATAAAATACACGAGTAGTGGAACTTTTATCGGAGTGTCAGTTTGTATGCAACGAAGAGTTGATCTGGCGCGAAGAAATCGACCAAGAAGATTATCAAATAGATCGTCAAGTGATGAGCATGAACCCGACGAAATAAAATGAAAGAGGATCCAGATTAGGTTCCACTCGACTACAAAATAATTGTGGTTAACCTCTCCAAAGCGCATCCAACGTGGAGTTTAAAAAGTTTGCAAACGCAAGGAGCATCTCTCTTGGAGCATGTCAGATTTGAAAATTCGGGAACATTAAAAATGGTGGAAGTCGGAAGGATAAATACAATTGACTCGTGGACATATGATCGCTTCGTAGAAGCGCGATGTTGTAACCAGCAAGTCACCACAAGAAACTTGCAACAATGGGCACTTGCTGCTGCCAGTCAATTTCCGGAGTTGAAATTCAAAGCCTCCGAATAGTGGGTCATGGACTTTAAACAAAGGCATAAGACTCGTCAGAGGAAAATTACCAAATTTGTGTCGAGAAAAGAGCTGGCTTCACAACAAGAAATCCTTGCTGCGGCAGATACGTTCCGATTTCAAACTCGAGCTCTCATTCCTAAATACGACAAGGATTTTGCTATCAACACTGATCAAATGGGTAAGTCAAGAATTCTTATTTCTCTACCTCAATACTCTGTTTAACGGTGCGTATAATGGATTTACATTCGTATATTCTCTTTCCAGGTTGCCAGTATCATTCGACGTATAACCGAACTTTGGAACAGTTATGGGTAAAAACTCTTTTCGTAAAGAGAAAGGATATGAACAAAGTAACCCACTCATAAACAGCGCAATATGCTACGAGCCTTTCCGGAAAGCTATTGCAAAAAATTTTACGTATGCTTAGAAGAGAATACTGGCTCTTTTGGGCCGATGATTCAAAAAACGGTGGATGAGTATGCAGCAAAATACAAGAATGTCGTCATCACTTCTTCGAAATCAGGAGAACTTACAGCAGCGGTGTATGAAAATTTTTAACGGATGTGATGAAGCTTTACGTACAAGAGAACAGATTTCTTCTGCTGACTGACTCGTGGGGAGGACAAACAAATCCGCAATTATACGACGAACTCTTCCTAGATGAAGGAGGATTGCCAGCGTGTAAAATCAAAGTAATTCCCTCTAAGTGTACTCCAGTGGTGCAACCCTGCGATGAATATTTTTATCGTCAGGTCAAAAACTTGTTTTAAAAATACAAAATTGCACCCATCTCATCGAGGAAGAAAAAGAAATAACTTCCCGAGAAGACTGCAGAAAAATACATTCGATTGTTCATCATCAATTATCCGCGCCAATATTCGGTAACATGTTATGTTACGCGTGGTTCGCTTCTAAAGTTTGCGATAAGAGAGAATGCTTTATGATCGTCAATCAAGTGTTTTTCTATGGAGACGTTCAAACAACGATGTGGTTGTAAAAATGCGGCGTTTATAACTTGTGCTAAGTGCAGAAAAAATTACTGTTTCTGCGAAAAATATCATCCCGACGCATGTAAAACATCGTCTGTCAATGAATAAAGTTTTGAATTTTCATGTACAAAATCTTCTCGTACGCGCTTTAATTACAATCCTTTGTTGAAAATGTGACAATGAAATCCCAGTTTTTACCTCTTCTATGCCTTTTGCATACAAATAAATAAAATGAATTATTCACCTCTTTGCTTACTTGGTCATCTGGAGTTCCCACTTCGGGCACTTTCATTTCTAGCCAAGCCCTGCATGTTTTATAAATTTGAGCGAAACCGGTGGTGACGAGTAGGGAATGCCCCCTTGTTAGTTACGTGCTTTTTACAAGCGGCATTTTTAAACGACCCTAAACCTTGCAGCTGTTATCTTAACGGGCACTTTAACCATGTGTGTCACCATTTAGGAGGGGTCTAACCTCAGAGGATCCTAGTTTTAAGGCTAGCTGACCTTCTCGAGATGCTCCTTCCCCGACACCATCTTAGAGACGGCCTAACGTCAATGGATTATAGTTTTAAGGCTAGCTGCCTTTATCGACATGCCCCTTCCCGACACCATCTAGGAGGGGTCTAACCTTACTGGGCCATAGTTTTAGGGCAAGATGCCTTTCTCGATAGCGTTACGTTACGGAGGTTATCGAATAACATTGTGAAGTTAGCATAAGGCTTTACACTCCATCTGACAAACAAATAACTATGAACATCGTCCTCTCGCTGCGGAGAGGCTCCTTTACACACATAGTTGTATATACGTAATCTGTCGCGCCGAATGGCTTGGACTGCGCTGTCCTCGTCACAAAAAAACTGGTTCAATCCCAATCCTGTTTTCAACTGTGTGGGTAGAGGGAGAGGGACTGGAAATGTGTCAATATATTGTCTGTTGTTAACTTACCTTGTTTATAAAATGATTTTACCCTTTAAGTCACTACTTACTTCAAGGGGGATACCGAAAAAACCGCGTAGCCATTTCGCTCGGTATAGATGTGTTGCAATCGCATTATCAGATAATGCTACTAGAACTTTACAGTATAAAATATGTTTATTATTACTCTACAGCTACACATCCCTAACCGCGTAGCGAATTCGCTCGGTATACTTGTGCTGCGATGACATTAACGTGTGCTACTAAAATTTTACAGTATAAAATATGATTATTACTCTACAGCTACGCATTACTAACCGCGTAGCCAATTCGCTCGGTATAGTTGTATTGCAATGGCATTAACACATAAGTTACATGTAATTAATCTCATAATGGAACCGTATTGAGGACAATATATTAAAATTATAAAATCCTTTTAATCACAACCACCTACTCAATACATTATATTACTCATTGAATTATAAAACAATCATGAGGTGTCTTAAATAAAGGAACATGTTTCGTTCGACATAGCGAACATCATCAGCCTTAATTTACAAGGATTAGGTCAGGGCCCTGAGCTGAATAATAAAAATTGTTAAAAGAGTGACAATACCATAATAAAAAGTAAAATGATAACATTAAACATGAAA
The DNA here is from genome assembly GCF_040414725.1 of Anabrus simplex. Classification (NCBI taxonomy): domain Eukaryota; kingdom Metazoa; phylum Arthropoda; class Insecta; order Orthoptera; family Tettigoniidae; genus Anabrus; species Anabrus simplex. The sequence goes on along the minus strand of NC_090265.1, from coordinate 1,144,554,546 downwards.
TTATAACGATATGTACAGATTAACAGCAAGAATGCAGAGGAATACTTTGAATGATGGTAGTCTATAGAGTTAAAACAAACATGAGGTTGTAAAAGTAAAAAGATACAGATGTAGTAGATCCCAAATTATAAGTCAATGCGTGAAGCGTGGACCAATCGCCGACCATGGAGCTCCTAATTGAGCAAACCAAAAGTTAAAATAGAGTCTACTGAACAGCGCGAGCCAAGCTGAGTCAGTCAAAAGGCGCAAAGCGACGAAGCTAAGGTTGAAATGACGTAAACTTCAGTAGTTAGGAATTCTGTAGGAGAGCCAACACAATGCCAGAAGGAAATACAGGTTGAACTAGTCCGTATTTACACGCTAGCAGTAGAATTAAACTTATACAACGTAGGACACCAATGTGGACTCGTTAAGTAACTATAACTTGAAAGTGGGGAGAGTTCCAGCAAACCAGATTGAATGGAGCAGATTATGGCACAATTGGAGTTAGAAATCTGAAAAGAAAGAAAAGGGAGGAAATATAAAAATATGTTATAATGAAAAAAGGTAGTAAAAGTTAGACGGAGGCTTACCCTTGGGACTAGTGTGAGGTGTTCACTAACGTTGGCTGCGCGAATCAAACTGGCGAGTAACCTTATTGCTGCTTCTAGTATTGTATGTATGTATACGTAGAGGCGGGGAGTGAGTCATGTGAGGAGGAGGGGTGACCGATTCCTTAGGCGGGTCGGGTAATCGTGGAGGGGGTGTTGCATGAGAGGGCAGTAGAGTAGTAGTTGTTGTATTATTAACAGTTGTATAATTAAAGATTCTCGTAAAGTTATTATTATTTATATTGAAAAGAGAGAGTAGTTCTGGAATTTTCTCGATTATTGGACTTTTAATTTCTGAAGTATCATTTAAATTTTGATGCCCGTTGAAATGCTGGTCTAGGAATATGTAAATGTTCTCAAACTCTGTCATAAGTTTACTTTTATTGACGTATTTCAAGATTTGAAGGTCTTTTTCAATTGTAGTAAAACTGTGGCCAGTCTCTTCCATATGGGTGCTCATGGCGGAATACTTTTTATGTTTCGAAGCGTTGTAATGTTCAAGGTATCTGGTCAAAAAGCTACGTCCAGTCTGTCCGATGTAGGAGAATCCACAATGGGTGCATTTAAGCCTATAGATACCAGAGTTCGAGAATTTATTGTGATTAATGTTAACTATATTTGAATTGAAAAATATGTTACGGTTCGTATATCGGGTTCTATAAGCGATATTAATATCGTATTTCTTTAGAGGGTTAGTAACTTGAAATAGGCCTGGATTTGTGTAGGTGAAGGGAACATATTTCGTTTTTTTAGGCTTGTCTGGAATCAATTTTGTTGCAGTTTTTAATTTTATCTTGTTAATGATTTTATTAATCATTAAGGGGTTATAGCCGTTAATTCTGGCTAAATCCTTAATATAGTTTAGTTCTTTTTTGCGATTTTCAGTTGTCAGCGGGATTTTTAATGCTCTATAGACAAGACTAAAAAATGCAGCCTGTTTATGAGATTGCGGATGTAAGGAATCGTTTCTTATAGAGATGGGGGCACAAGAAGGCTTTCTAAATATTTGAAAAATGAACTTATTATTCTCTCTTGAAATGTTTAAATCCAAAAAGTTTAGAGAACCATTGATCTCATCTTCCTTAGTGAATTTGACATCATTGTCAAGCTCATTAAGGGATGTTAGCACACTATGACTATCGTTTTTCTGTGTATCTATAATGGCAAAAGTGTCATCAACATACCTTAACCATAATTGAAGACCATTAATATTATTGATTATTTTGTTATTTTCCAAATCATCCATAAAGATATTAGCTAGAATGCCCGAGATCGGGTCACCCATTGCTAGGCCCTTTTGATGATATATTCTATTATTGAAGGTGAAATAGTTGTTATTAAGTACAAATTCTAACAGACTGATGAAATTATCTATTTCGCATTTGCTAAGGTTACTGTGTTTTAAAAGGTTTGATTTAATAATCTTGACAGTTTTGCTTACCGGAATATTGGAATACATATTGGTAATATCATAGGATACCATTATATGATTATGCTCAAGATTGAATTTTGATAATTTTTCACAAAATTCAACGGAATTTCTTATATAGGCTGTATTATTGAATTTAAAGTGTTTACTGAGAAAATTATGCAAAAATTTTGAAGCTTTGTAAGAAGGGCTGTTCATGCAGTTGATGATAGGACGTATAGGTACGTCTTTTTTATGGATTTTAGGCAAAGCTTTTGCAGTTGGAAGTTTCGGGTTCATTATTATAAGCCTCTGATACTCGTGCTCTTGTAGTAAGAACGGCAGATTCTTCAATAGGTTCTTCAAACTTCGTTGGATTTTGGGGGTGGGATCTTTATTAATAATAGTAAAACTGCCATTAGCGAAGAAATCTTCGGTTTTTTTAATGTAGTCATCTTTATGTAGTAATACTATGGTGGGACCTTTATCAGCTTTAGTGACGATAATATTATTATTATTAATTTTATTTCTTACATCATGTATTTGTTTGCTAAGGGTCGGATTCGAGGTAGTTTTCAGTTCTTTCGCCAGAAAAGGAAGCTTTTTCTTTATTTCGTATTTAATGTCTTTATGCACTTCTACGGGGAGTTTTTTTTCCGTTGAATTTTGTGAAAAATTATTAAAATTCAATCTTGAGCATAATCATATAATGGTATCCTATGATATTACCAATATGTATTCCAATATTCCGGTAAGCAAAACTGTCAAGATTATTAAATCAAACCTTTTAAAACACAGTAACCTTAGCAAATGCGAAATAGATAATTTCATCAGTCTGTTAGAATTTGTACTTAATAACAACTATTTCACCTTCAATAATAGAATATATCATCAAAAGGGCCTAGCAATGGGTGACCCGATCTCGGGCATTCTAGCTAATATCTTTATGGATGATTTGGAAAATAACAAAATAATCAATAATATTAATGGTCTTCAATTATGGTTAAGGTATGTTGATGACACTTTTGCCATTATAGATACACAGAAAAACGATAGTCATAGTGTGCTAACATCCCTTAATGAGCTTGACAATGATGTCAAATTCACTAAGGAAGATGAGATCAATGGTTCTCTAAACTTTTTGGATTTAAACATTTCAAGAGAGAATAATAAGTTCATTTTTCAAATATTTAGAAAGCCTTCTTGTGCCCCCATCTCTATAAGAAACGATTCCTTACATCCGCAATCTCATAAACAGGCTGCATTTTTTAGTCTTGTCTATAGAGCATTAAAAATCCCGCTGACAACTGAAAATCGCAAAAAAGAACTAAACTATATTAAGGATTTAGCCAGAATTAACGGCTATAACCCCTTAATGATTAATAAAATCATTAACAAGATAAAATTAAAAACTGCAACAAAATTGATTCCAGACAAGCCTAAAAAAACGAAATATGTTCCCTTCACCTACACAAATCCAGGCCTATTTCAAGTTACTAACCCTCTAAAGAAATACGATATTAATATCGCTTATAGAACCCGATATACGAACCGTAACATATTTTTCAATTCAAATATAGTTAACATTAATCACAATAAATTCTCGAACTCTGGTATCTATAGGCTTAAATGCACCCATTGTGGATTCTCCTACATCGGACAGACTGGACGTAGCTTTTTGACCAGATACCTTGAACATTACAACGCTTCGAAACATAAAAAGTATTCCGCCATGAGCACCCATATGGAAGAGACTGGCCACAGTTTTACTACAATTGAAAAAGACCTTCAAATCTTGAAATACGTCAATAAAAGTAAACTTATGACAGAGTTTGAGAACATTTACATATTCCTAGACCAGCATTTCAACGGGCATCAAAATTTAAATGATACTTCAGAAATTAAAAGTCCAATAATCGAGAAAATTCCAGAACTACTCTCTCTTTTCAATATAAATAATAATAACTTTACGAGAATCTTTAATTATATAACTGTTAATAATACAACAACTACTACTCTACTGCCCTCTCATGCAACACCCCCTCCACGATTACCCGACCCGCCTAAGGAATCGGTCACCCCTCCTCCTCACATGACTCACTCCCCGCCTCTACGTATACATACATACAATACTAGAAGCAGCAATAAGGTTACTCGCCAGTTTGATTCGCGCAGCCAACGTTAGTGAACACCTCACACTAGTCCCAAGGGTAAGCCTCCGTCTAACTTTTACTACCTTTTTTTCATTATAACATATTTTTATATTTCCTCCCTTTTCTTTCTTTTCAGATTTCTAACTCCAATTGTGCCATAATCTGCTCCATTCAATCTGGTTTGCTGGAACTCTCCCCACTTTCAAGTTATAGTTACTTAACGAGTCCACATTGGTGTCCTACGTTGTATAAGTTTAATTCTACTGCTAGCGTGTAAATACGGACTAGTTCAACCTGTATTTCCTTCTGGCATTGTGTTGGCTCTCCTACAGAATTCCTAACTACTGAAGTTTACGTCATTTCAACCTTAGCTTCGTCGCTTTGCGCCTTTTGACTGACTCAGCTTGGCTCGCGCTGTTCAGTAGACTCTATTTTAACTTTTGGTTTGCTCAATTAGGAGCTCCATGGTCGGCGATTGGTCCACGCTTCACGCATTGACTTATAATTTGGGATCTACTACATCTGTATCTTTTTACTTTTACAACCTCATGTTTGTTTTAACTCTATAGACTACCATCATTCAAAGTATTCCTCTGCATTCTTGCTGTTAATCTGTACATATCGTTATAATTTCATGTTTAATGTTATCATTTTACTTTTTATTATGGTATTGTCACTCTTTTAACAATTTTTATTATTCAGCTCAGGGCCCTGACCTAATCCTTGTAAATTAAGGCTGATGATGTTCGCTATGTCGAACGAAACATGTTCCTTTATTTAACACACCTCATGATTGTTTTATAATTCAATGAGTAATATAATGTATTGAGTAGGTGGTTGTGATTAAAAGGATTTTATAATTTTAATATATTGTCCTCAATACGGTTCCATTATGAGATTAATTACATGTAACTTAGCTGCCTACCAGGCTACGAAAAGGAATAGATATCTTAATCTCAAAGTCAAGGTCAGCAAAATATCTAGAGATATTCAATTTTTAAAAGAATGTATGAAGCATGGACTAATTCCAAAATTTCTAAAACACCTTCAAAGAAAAAACTTTTCGATTTCTGATTTACGTAAAACTCAAACGAAAGTTAATGAATTTTGGTTAAAAAACGAAATCAAGGCGCATTACAAAAAGAAATCGTTCCTAAACCTACAACTTTATAAGACGCATCTTGAAATATCCTCTAGTATGTCCCCATTAGAATGGAGTTCATACTGCATGTTTGTCAATGAAAAGGTACATGACATAGTGAAGACGAAACAAACAACATTAGACAATAAACTGATACAATTGCAAAACACTAAGAATAAACAGAGTAGTGTCAACAGTAAAACTAACCTCCCTTCCGCCGACTTAAATCGTTTTCCTACTACGGTGAACTTATCTAATACTGACTTTTCAGATAATGAACTATCCCTCCTTGATAAAGGCCTGAAATTTAATTGGCCTAACCCGAAAAAAACCGACGATCTGATCACCACAGTCGCGGAAATTGAATCTAACATTCAAAAACTCCCCGTAGAAGTGCATAAAGACATTAAATACGAAATAAAGAAAAAGCTTCCTTTTCTGGCGAAAGAACTGAAAACTACCTCGAATCCGACCCTTAGCAAACAAATACATGATGTAAGAAATAAAATTAATAATAATAATATTATCGTCACTAAAGCTGATAAAGGTCCCACCATAGTATTACTACATAAAGATGACTACATTAAAAAAACCGAAGATTTCTTCGCTAATGGCAGTTTTACTATTATTAATAAAGATCCCACCCCCAAAATCCAACGAAGTTTGAAGAACCTATTGAAGAATCTGCCGTTCTTACTACAAGAGCACGAGTATCAGAGGCTTATAATAATGAACCCGAAACTTCCAACTGCAAAAGCTTTGCCTAAAATCCATAAAAAAGACGTACCTATACGTCCTATCATCAACTGCATGAACAGCCCTTCTTACAAAGTTTCAAAATTTTTGCATAATTTTCTCAGTAAACACTTTAAATTCAATAATACAGCCTATATAAGAAATTCCGTTGAATTTTGTGAAAAATTATCAAAATTCAATCTTGAGCATAATCATATAATGGTATCCTATGATATTACCAATATGTATTCCAATATTCCGGTAAGCAAAACTGTCAAGATTATTAAATCAAACCTTTTAAAACACAGTAACCTTAGCAAATGCGAAATAGATAATTTCATCAGTCTGTTAGAATTTGTACTTAATAACAACTATTTCACCTTCAATAATAGAATATATCATCAAAAGGGCCTAGCAATGGGTGACCCGATCTCGGGCATTCTAGCTAATATCTTTATGGATGATTTGGAAAATAACAAAATAATCAATAATATTAATGGTCTTCAATTATGGTTAAGGTATGTTGATGACACTTTTGCCATTATAGATACACAGAAAAACGATAGTCATAGTGTGCTAACATCCCTTAATGAGCTTGACAATGATGTCAAATTCACTAAGGAAGATGAGATCAATGGTTCTCTAAACTTTTTGGATTTAAACATTTCAAGAGAGAATAATAAGTTCATTTTTCAAATATTTAGAAAGCCTTCTTGTGCCCCCATCTCTATAAGAAACGATTCCTTACATCCGCAATCTCATAAACAGGCTGCATTTTTTAGTCTTGTCTATAGAGCATTAAAAATCCCGCTGACAACTGAAAATCGCAAAAAAGAACTAAACTATATTAAGGATTTAGCCAGAATTAACGGCTATAACCCCTTAATGATTAATAAAATCATTAACAAGATAAAATTAAAAACTGCAACAAAATTGATTCCAGACAAGCCTAAAAAAACGAAATATGTTCCCTTCACCTACACAAATCCAGGCCTATTTCAAGTTACTAACCCTCTAAAGAAATACGATATTAATATCGCTTATAGAACCCGATATACGAACCGTAACATATTTTTCAATTCAAATATAGTTAACATTAATCACAATAAATTCTCGAACTCTGGTATCTATAGGCTTAAATGCACCCATTGTGGATTCTCCTACATCGGACAGACTGGACGTAGCTTTTTGACCAGATACCTTGAACATTACAACGCTTCGAAACATAAAAAGTATTCCGCCATGAGCACCCATATGGAAGAGACTGGCCACAGTTTTACTACAATTGAAAAAGACCTTCAAATCTTGAAATACGTCAATAAAAGTAAACTTATGACAGAGTTTGAGAACATTTACATATTCCTAGACCAGCATTTCAACGGGCATCAAAATTTAAATGATACTTCAGAAATTAAAAGTCCAATAATCGAGAAAATACCAGAACTACTCTCTCTTTTCAATATAAATAATAATAACTTTACGAGAATCTTTAATTATACAACTGTTAATAATACAACAACTACTACTCTACTGCCCTCTCATGCAACACCCCCTCCACGATTACCCGACCCGCCTAAGGAATCGGTCACCCCTCCTCCTCACATGACTCACTCCCCGCCTCTACGTATACATACATACAATACTAGAAGCAGCAATAAGGTTACTCGCCAGTTTGATTCGCGCAGCCAACGTTAGTGAACACCTCACACTAGTCCCAAGGGTAAGCCTCCGTCTAACTTTTACTACCTTTTTTTCATTATAACATATTTTTATATTTCCTCCCTTTTCTTTCTTTTCAGATTTCTAACTCCAATTGTGCCATAATCTGCTCCATTCAATCTGGTTTGCTGGAACTCTCCCCACTTTCAAGTTATAGTTACTTAACGAGTCCACATTGGTGTCCTACGTTGTATAAGTTTAATTCTACTGCTAGCGTGTAAATACGGACTAGTTCAACCTGTATTTCCTTCTGGCATTGTGTTGGCTCTCCTACAGAATTCCTAACTACTGAAGTTTACGTCATTTCAACCTTAGCTTCGTCGCTTTGCGCCTTTTGACTGACTCAGCTTGGCTCGCGCTGTTCAGTAGACTCTATTTTAACTTTTGGTTTGCTCAATTAGGAGCTCCATGGTCGGCGATTGGTCCACGCTTCACGCATTGACTTATAATTTGGGATCTACTACATCTGTATCTTTTTACTTTTACAACCTCATGTTTGTTTTAACTCTATAGACTACCATCATTCAAAGTATTCCTCTGCATTCTTGCTGTTAATCTGTACATATCGTTATAATTTCATGTTTAATGTTATCATTTTACTTTTTATTATGGTATTGTCACTCTTTTAACAATTTTTATTATTCAGCTCAGGGCCCTGACCTAATCCTTGTAAATTAAGGCTGATGATGTTCGCTATGTCGAACGAAACATGTTCCTTTATTTAACACACCTCATGATTGTTTTATAATTCAATGAGTAATATAATGTATTGAGTAGGTGGTTGTGATTAAAAGGATTTTATAATTTTAATATATTGTCCTCAATACGGTTCCATTATGAGATTAATTACATGTAACTTAGCTGCCTACCAGGCTACGAAAAGGAATAGATATCTTAATCTCAAAGTCAAGGTCAGCAAAATATCTAGAGATATTCAATTTTTAAAAGAATGTATGAAGCATGGACTAATTCCCAAATTTCTAAAACACCTTCAAAGAAAAAACTTTTCGATTTCTGATTTACGTAAAACTCAAACGAAAGTTAATGAATTTTGGTTAAAAAACGAAATCAAGGCGCATTACAAAAAGAAATCGTTCCTAAACCTACAACTTTATAAGACGCATCTTGAAATATCCTCTAGTATGTCCCCATTAGAATGGAGTTCATACTCCATGTTTGTCAATGAAAAGGTACATGACATAGTGAAGACGAAACAAACAACATTAGACAATAAACTGATACAATTGCAAAACACTAAGAATAAACAGAGTAGTGTCAACAGTAAAACTAACCTCCCTTCCGCCGACTTAAATCGTTTTCCTACTACGGTGAACTTATCTAATACTGACTTTTCAGATAATGAACTATCCCTCCTTGATAAAGGCCTGAAATTTAATTGGCCTAACCCGAAAAAAACCGACGATCTGATCACCACAGTCGCGGAAATTGAATCTAACATTCAAAAACTCCCCGTAGAAGTGCATAAAGACATTAAATACGAAATAAAGAAAAAGCTTCCTTTTCTGGCGAAAGAACTGAAAACTACCTCGAATCCGACCCTTAGCAAACAAATACATGATGTAAGAAATAAAATTAATAATAATAATATTATCGTCACTAAAGCTGATAAAGGTCCCACCATAGTATTACTACATAAAGATGACTACATTAAAAAAAACCGAAGATTTCTTCGCTAATGGCAGTTTTACTATTATTAATAAAGATCCCACCCCCAAAATCCAACGAAGTTTGAAGAACCTATTGAAGAATCTGCCGTTCTTACTACAAGAGCACGAGTATCAGAGGCTTATAATAATGAACCCGAAACTTCCAACTGCAAAAGCTTTGCCTAAAATCCATAAAAAAGACGTACCTATACGTCCTATCATCAACTGCATGAACAGCCCTTCTTACAAAGTTTCAAAATTTTTGCATAATTTTCTCAGTAAACACTTTAAATTCAATAATACAGCCTATATAAGAAATTCCGTTGAATTTTGTGAAAAATTATCCAAATTCAATCTTGAGCATAATCATATAATGGTATCCTATGATATTACCAATATGTATTCCAATATTCCGGTAAGCAAAACTGTCAAGATTATTAAATCAAACCTTTTAAAACACAGTAACCTTAGCAAATGCGAAATAGATAATTTCATCAGTCTGTTAGAATTTGTACTTAATAACAACTATTTCACCTTCAATAATAGAATATATCATCAAAAGGGCCTAGCAATGGGTGACCCGATCTCGGGCATTCTAGCTAATATCTTTATGGATGATTTGGAAAATAACAAAATAATCAATAATATTAATGGTCTTCAATTATGGTTAAGGTATGTTGATGACACTTTTGCCATTATAGATACACAGAAAAACGATAGTCATAGTGTGCTAACATCCCTTAATGAGCTTGACAATGATGTCAAATTCACTAAGGAAGATGAGATCAATGGTTCTCTAAACTTTTTGGATTTAAACATTTCAAGAGAGAATAATAAGTTCATTTTTCAAATATTTAGAAAGCCTTCTTGTGCCCCCATCTCTATAAGAAACGATTCCTTACATCCGCAATCTCATAAACAGGTTGCATTTTTAGTCTTGTCTATAGAGCATTAAAAATCCCGCTGACAACTGAAAATCGCAAAAAAGAACTAAACTATATTAAGGATTTAGCCAGAATTAACGGCTATAACCCCTTAATGATTAATAAAATCATTAACAAGATAAAATTAAAAACTGCAACAAAATTGATTCCAGACAAGCCTAAAAAAACGAAATATGTTCCCTTCACCTACACAAATCCAGGCCTATTTCAAGTTACTAACCCTCTAAAGAAATACGATATTAATATCGCTTATAGAACCCGATATACGAACCGTAACATATTTTTCAATTCAAATATAGTTAACATTAATCACAATAAATTCTCGAACTCTGGTATCTATAGGCTTAAATGCACCCATTGTGGATTCTCCTACATCGGACAGACTGGACGTAGCTTTTTGACCAGATACCTTGAACATTACAACGCTTCGAAACATAAAAAGTATTCCGCCATGAGCACCCATATGGAAGAGACTGGCCACAGTTTTACTACAATTGAAAAAGACCTTCAAATCTTGAAATACGTCAATAAAAGTAAACTTATGACAGAGTTTGAGAACATTTACATATTCCTAGACCAGCATTTCAACGGGCATCAAAATTTAAATGATACTTCAGAAATTAAAAGTCCAATAATCGAGAAAATTCCAGAACTACTCTCTCTTTTCAATATAAATAATAATAACTTTACGAGAATCTTTAATTATACAACTGTTAATAATACAACAACTACTACTCTACTACCCTCTCATGCAACACCCCCTCCACGATTACCCGACCCGCCTAAGGAATCGGTCACCCCTCCTCCTCACATGACTCACTCCCCGCCTCTACGTATACATACATACAATACTAGAAGCAGCAATAAGGTTACTCGCCAGTTTGATTCGCGCAGCCAACGTTAGTGAACACCTCACACTAGTCCCAAGGGTAAGCCTCCGTCTAACTTTTACTACCTTTTTTCATTATAACATATTTTTATATTTCCTCCCTTTTCTTTCTTTTCAGATTTCTAACTCCAATTGTGCCATAATCTGCTCCATTCAATCTGGTTTGCTGGAACTCTCCCCACTTTCAAGTTATAGTTACTTAACGAGTCCACATTGGTGTCCTACGTTGTATAAGTTTAATTCTACTGCTAGCGTGTAAATACGGACTAGTTCAACCTGTATTTCCTTCTGGCATTGTGTTGGCTCTCCTACAGAATTCCTAACTACTGAAGTTTACGTCATTTCAACCTTAGCTTCGTCGCTTTGCGCCTTTTGACTGACTCAGCTTGGCTCGCGCTGTTCAGTAGACTCTATTTTAACCTTTGGTTTGCTCAATTAGGAGCTCCATGGTCGGCGATTGGTCCACGCTTCACGCATTGACTTATAATTTGGGATCTACTACATCTGTATCTTTTTACTTTTACAACCTCATGTTTGTTTTAACTCTATAGACTACCATCATTCAAAGTATTCCTCTGCATTCTTGCTGTTAATCTGTACATATCGTTATAATTTCATGTTTAATGTTATCATTTTACTTTTTATTATGGTATTGTCACTCTTTTAACAATTTTTATTATTCAGCTCAGGGCCCTGACCTAATCCTTGTAAATTAAGGCTGATGATGTTCGCTATGTCGTACGATACATGTTCCTTTATTTAAGACACCTCATGATTGTTTTATAATTCAATGAGTAATATAATGTATTGAGTAGGTGGTTGTGATTAAAAGGATTTTATAATTTTAATTAACACATAATGCTACTAGAATGTTAAAGTATAAAAATATACGTATTATTACTCTACAGCTACACATCCCTAACCGCGTAGCCAATTCGCTAGGTATTGTTGTGTCGCAATGGCATTAACACATAATTCTACTAGAACTTTACAATATAAAGATATGTTTATTACACTCAATGAAAAGCTTACAGCTAAACATCCCTGACCGCGTGGCCATCTCACTCGGGGGATACTATCAAAAAATCTGACCTGGCTATAAATCGAAAAGCACACATCTCTTTCCACTACACAGTTACAAAGCCACTGAGGTTGAATTAATAAAATCTCAATCGCTGAACCTTGAAGAAAAACGGAAACTACGTTACTGATTTTGATATGCATCTTCTGTGTCGCTTACCCAATAAAAAAAGGATTTTCCTTCCACAGCTTGAAACCGCCAGCTATTTGCAACAAACACAGTCGTGTGCAATAAAAAAGAAATGGGTTAGCATGCTGACCTTGTCACAGAAGTGACTAGAATTTTAACAAATGCGTACAACATAAACAAATTACTACGATCACAGAACACATTTTAATGGCAGATTATATTGAAGAAAATATACATACACTTTCCTTTGAAGAAAACAATAATCACTACTATCATTAATAGTGGATAGATGTAAGCTCGAAGGATTCACTTCTGGTAATCTGGCTAGGAATCGAACCCAGCCTTACGAACTAGCTCAATAGTAAGTACCAAAGCAAATGCTAGGACTGTATCTATTATTACTTTTGCCACTGCAGCGTAGTAGTTAATGTGAATATATATTATCGCTAACCCCGACGCACTAAAATTCAGAGCCCTTCCTGGATGCCTTTAAGTCTACACATACAACAGGCATTTAGTGTTTAGAACACTGATGTTTTATAACACTGCACAGTAAAAACATAGATATTGTAATTACACACATACACATTATTTACATTTACTACCTTATTATTTATTAGCTGAGACTATCAATACATATAAAAATAAAGGGAATTAATCATGTTTAAAATTGATTTGCATTCACTGCATAAGAGGAGAGAGCTCTGCTCTTAGCACGTTGTTCATCAGAAGTGGGCAGAGGCATGCTGCGACTGCACGCAAGATAATACTATACTTTGACCCGGACGTGTCAGCGAAATATTCCAAGGATTAACACTTTTCTTCTTCTTCATATAGTGCCATTTCCATGTAGTACTGATATTTATAATATGTGATATGATTTAAAATGTTACATTTTCCCTATCCTGAGCGCAATGTCTACCTTTACTGTTATTAAGATTTTACCATATCGGTGCGGCAATAATCTAGGCTATGCGACATAAATAATCTATTCCATTATTATTAGTTTGACAGACATGATAAAAACATGGTTCTGGTAGCGTATGCTTTTATATATGATGTTCGATACCCGGGCTGCAAGTCTTTCGTTACGCTGACATTATGTTAACCTCTTAAGACTTGGAGTTGAACTTAGAACAAGATAGCCCGTTTTTCGAACACACTATCTCTCAAGGGCGCAAGCTTACAACCGCACGCCCCCTAACCGCATAGAATACAACTAGAGAGAATGACCAGTACCTCGTTCTTACCTGCTATGCAGAACAGAGGATATGTAGGATAAGAAACAACGTTAATGAACTCTGTTATAGATTTGCCCACAGTACATCTGTTTCCGAACCTACTATCTCTCGGTGTAGGAATTTAATCTGTAGTTGAGTAGTCACATTTCTTGTTCTGTCAAGAGCCGTAAATTATACGCACGCCTCTGGTGTGTGAGCATTATACAAAATAATGCTTATCAAGTATTTTCAATCAATCAATACTGATCTGCATTTAGGGCAGTCGCTCAGGTGGCAGATTCCCTATCTGTTGCTTTCCTAGCCTTTTCCGAAATGATTTCAAAGAAATTGGAAATTTATTGAACATCTCCCTTGGTAAGTTATTCCAATCCCTAACTCCCCTTCCTATAAATGAATATTTGCCCTAGTTTGTCCTCTTGAATTCCAACTTTATCTTCATATTGTGATCTTTCCTACTGTTATAGACGCCATTCAAACCTATTCGCCTACTAATGTCAATCCACGCCATCTCTCCGCTGACAGCTCGGAACACACCACTTAGACGAGCAGCTCTTCTTCTTTCTCTCAATTCTTCCCAACCCAAACATTGCAACATTTTTGTAACGCTACTCTTTTGTCGGAAATCACCCAGAACAAATCGAGCTGCTTTTCTTTGGATTGTTTCCACTTCTTGAATCAGGTAATCCTGGTGAGGGTCCCATACAATGGAACCATACTCTAGTTGGGGTCTTACCAGAGACTTATATGAACTCTCCTTTACATCCTTACTACAACCCCTAAACACCCTCATAACCATGTGCAGAGATCGGTACCCTTTATTTACAATCCCATTTATGTGATTACCCCAGTGAAGATCTTTCCTTATATTAACACCTAGATACTTACAATGATCCCCAAAAGGAACTTTCACCCCATCAACGCAGTAATTAAAACTGAGAGGACTTTTCCTATTTGTGAAACTCACAACCTGACTTTTAGCCCCGTTTATCAACATACCATTGCCTGCTGTCCATCTCACAATATTTTCGAGGTCACGTTGCAGTTGCTCACAAACTTGTAACTTATTTATCACTCTATAGACAATAACATCATCCGCAAAAAGCCTTACCTCCGATTCCACTCCTTTACTCATATCATTTATATATATATAAGAAAACATGGTACCCATTGAAGGACGTCGACAAGGGAGACTGACGTGGTATCTTCAATGAACATCGCCGGTGCTGAGTTCGAGTCTTCGCTCGCACTCCGCGGAATGTTCCAGACACCAAGTCTCCAACTCCAACACTCGTAAGCAGATCTTCTTGTATTCTTAGTGAGTAATCACAACTGACTGACTTTTTACAAAGCACTTAGTCCAGTACAGTGCTATTACAAGTGCTTCGTGTGGATATTAATTCATAATTTTATCGTCATTTTAAAGAAGTTCACATTTTGTTATAAATTCATTTTCAAAGTTATTAATTAATTTGAATTCACATTACCTAGATGAACTTTAGGATTTTCAAGTGCTTTATTAATTCCATTTTTTAAATTCAAACGAACTGAGACATTCAGCAAGAAATCAAATATTTTATTAATTTATCAAACTTTCCATGACAAGTGTATGTTCATTTGTGTGGTTTATAAATTAGGAAGACTGTAGGTCAGCGCCATAAATAATGAACTGATCCCAGGTGCAAGGTGATATTTGTGTTTACATTCAAATTAGAAAGACTCTAGGTTATTCATATTCTATGGAAGAGTGATAATTATTCTTGATATTCTCAAGCAAACAGACTTCAAGAATATCATAACATAAATCTTCGATTTTACATTTTTGACAAATATTAACTACAAATTTGAGTTCTCCATTCAGATCGCAGGGTGATATATCTGTGGATATTTTAAATAAATTTTACAAAAAAGAATTGCCGTCTATTATTCGCCCTGCGATACTATCCGTCTCTGTACCTGACCAAAATACACCGAACACTACCTGAGATCCTTCCCATGCTCAAACCCCACAATCATTTCCCTGTACAATATATATTCAAATCTTTACTGTAAAATAACAACAGTCTATATATATGTTCTGTGTCTTCTGTAACAGGATTGAACCTGTACAGATTGTCACCATGTTCTGTCTTGTTCAGGTTACGCGTGGGAAAGATACCTAAAGCCTTAGCATCGGTGTAGTTAGGACCATCTAGCGCAGGAGGGCATCTGTCCGTAAAACTGTGAGGAGGAACGCGGCAAAGCCCCGTCGGAGGAAGTACGCGGCATCAGATATCTCTTCTCTCCTCCTCCTTATTAGGCCCAGTTTTACAGATAGACAGTTGTTATTGCCGGTTGCAGTGTAAAACTCGAAATCATATCTACCTAAGTGTGCACATTAATAGTAAAACATCTATTATGTTTATGTGTAATCTTTGTAGTATGATTTTTTTTTTCAAAATTTGACAATCTTCAACGACATAAAGCTGCGAAGCATAACTTCAGGATATTTTCATGTAAACAATGTACTGCTACATTTAACAGTCGTGATAATTTCACACGACATGGAAATTCGAAGTAATCTACCAGTAGAACGCTTAGAAACTTTGACTTAACGCCGAAAGCGCATTATAAAAAAGCATGATTCAACATCGTCTCAGCTTACTACAAATTCTGTTACTAACCTCACACCACCAGCTAAAGAGAAGCAAGAAGAGGAGGTGCATAAGGAAGAACAACTCAACGTTTCTTTTCCATCGGAGCTTTTTCATTCTACTCTATTTTCTAAGCCGACTACATGTTCTGTAGCTGTGCAAACATCACAGGAAGAGAAGCAAGATGTAAGATACTGTAAAGACATTAACTTACTCGTTGAACGATTACAACTCCTAAAAGTTTATCAAAATCCTAGATACACAGTGTATGGACGAAATTCAAGAAATAGAAAAATAATTACGTCGTACGCGTATTACTGTGTATAGCTCTCAAGACAACAACGAACTCATTGCACCTACCGTTGTAGACGGTAACAACACATGTAGAAATTTAAAAAAAACAATAGTAGTTTATTACAAGACCTTTGTAAAGTAGTAGTTTGTAAATAAATATTTTATTAAATTTAAAATGTTCTACTTATTGCATTCCCTTTACTCCTTTCGTAAAAGGGTTGAGTTTACTAGAGAGTAACCTTGATAACGAATATGACTAAACATGCATAACTATAACAATATAATCGCTGCGGAGGAGGAGGAGGGATTGTGCTAACCTCCGTAACTGAGAGGAGGATGAGGGATTGAACTGACCTCCGTAACTGTGAGGAGGAATTGAGCTGACCTCCGTAACTGTGAGGAGAAGGGACTAAACTGGGTCTGTAACTGTGAGGAGGAGGGATTTAGCTGACCTCCGTAACTGCGAGGAAGAGGCAGCAGTAAGGTTAGGCCCTGTCAAGATGGCAGCAGTGAGGTTAGCCGCGTTCACTTGCTCAAAATCCGCGCCCACGTGGTTAGGACCTGTCAAGATGGCAGCTGTCATAATCATGCATATTTCAAATTCCATCCCCCCACGTGCTTAAGGTAGCAGCAATGAGATTAGGCGCTGTCAAGATGGCAGCAGTGAGGTTAGCCGTGTTCACTTGTTCAACAAGGGCACGTGGTTGGAACCCGTGAAGATGACAGCTGTCAAAAGCACGTGGATTTTAAATTCCGCGCCCCTACATGTTAAGATGACAGCAGTGAGGTTAGGCCCTGTTCAGATGGCAGCAGTGAGGTTAGCGACGTTCACTTGTTCGAAATTCCACACCCACATGGTTAGAACCTGTCAAGATGGCAGCTGTCAAAACATGTGCATTTTAAATTCCGCGCCCCACTGGTTAAGATGGCAGCAGTGAGGTTAGGCCCTCAGGTTAGCAACGTTCACTAGTTCAAAATTCCGCGCCCACGTGGTTAGGACCTGTAAAGATGGCAGCTGTCAAAAGCACATGGATTTTAAATTCTGCGCTCCCACGTGGTTAAGATGGCAGCAGTGAAGTTAGGCCCTGTTAAGATGGTGGCATTGAGGTTAGCGACGTTTACTTGTTCAACTAGTGCACGTGGTGTCAAGATGGCCGCTGTCACCTTGACAGCTGTCAAAACACGTGGATTTTAAATTCCGCGCCCTCTATGTAGTTAAGTTGGCAGCAGTGGGGTTAGGCGTTGTTAAGATGGCAGCAGTGAGATTAGCGACGTTCTCTTGTCGAAAAATGTGAAGTTAAAGATGACAGCTGTCAAAAGCACATGGCCAAGCCCATGGCTTTGTTTGTAAACAATGTGACGTCAAGGTCACGTGGTCATGGGGTCAATGACCTCGGGTGCTGACTCAGAAAAACAAATGCTGATGCCATTGTCCAGAACATATGTTGCGTATACTAATCATATGGTTAGATAGATCTATTGCACTTGGAATGTGTGAGGGTGCTCTTATTCGTATTGGAGATTCATCATTAAGGATGTTTAGGTTCTTGTTAATGGGGCAGTTATATATGCATTCCTTTTGTGCCATTGTTTTCACTACCCCAGGTTGTGTGGTGGGCGTTAAGTCCCCAGCTATAATATTATATTTCGTACTGGTGAATTGGTTGAAAAAATTATGCCAGTGTTATTGTTGAACAGTGAATGTCTGGCGGACAGTATAAGTTAGAAATGATAAAATCTGTGGTTTGTATGCGGAGGATGTATGTGCCTGTTAAAACGTGGTCTGGTTGTAACAGCTGAAACAGCAGAGCGAGGCTATTTCTCAATATCCTGGGCCATCTAATCTCTCGGTATTATAATCTTTGATCGTAAATTTAAATGAAGTTTGAAGCCATGTTTCTTGTAGTAAAATTATATCGGGTTGGAATTCATTTGTGAGTAAAAGAAGTTTTTGTTCACCACACTCCTACAGTTCCATTGCAGAACTTGCACAAGTTGAGTTCAAAATTGTGATTTATTTTATCGTGGATCTGTTTTAATAGGTGTTTCCATTGTGTGTTTTGACCCATTATGTTCATCAAGCTGATGAAGTCATCTTGAATCTATAAATTTTTACTTGGGTGTATTTGATGTTGAAGTGTACACTGCTGATTCATTACAGTTAGATTGATTTGTAGGAACCGCTTGTGTAGCATTATGGGCAGTACGTGGTACTTTAGCTGGGTGTTGTTCTAATTGGGGGCTCTTAGTATGATAAGATATGATCCTTTATCATCGCCTGGTCGTGGCGGTGTGCAGTTCTCCTTGTATATGAATGTAGTTATTTTGCGCTTATGCGGGTTGACATTGTCAGTTCTGTTAACTAAGATTTCATTTAATGATGGAAAGTGATTGGGTAGAATGGTCGAATTGTAGGATGGGAGTTGAAGTCCATTTTTGGATTCTTCGAAACAGATGTTGTCTGTACACATTTGTTTCTTGATTTCTATCTGTAGTTTATATATAGCACAGCGAGATGATCCTACTGTGTGGCTGTTACCACAATGTATGCATTTAACTAGCGTTTGTTGACAGTCTCTTGTAATGTGATTATTGCTGCATCTGCCACATCTAGGCATTTGTGCGTGACAATTTGTTGCTGTATACCTGTATCTCTCGACAGTTTTTGCATATGATAGAATTAAAGATGTATACCTGCACTTCTAGAATGACGCTAAATATAGAAATCTGCCATAATCGGGTTTGGTTTTCGAATGTTATTTTCACAGTTCCTGTTGGTACATACTCGTACGAGTCGTTGGTAGATTTCCTTCTATTGAGACTCTAGAACACTTATAACCCATACAAGCGAGTCAACGTAAAGCTTTATTTCCTCTTCAGATACATTTCAATCCACTGCTCTGACTAAACCTATTCTGTGTACGTTGGATGTTGGAATATAGACTTTTTTGTTGGTGGCTTTACGTCGCACCGACACAGATAGGTCTTATGGCGACAATGGGATAGGAATGGCCTAGGAGTTGGCAGGAAGCAGCCGTGGACTTAAGGTACAGCCCCAGCATTTGCCTGGTGTGAAAATGGGAAAGCACGGAAAACCATCTTCAGGGCTGCCGACAGTGAGATTCGAACCCACTATCAACTGGATGCAAGCTCACAGCCGCGCGCCCCTGACCGCACTGCCAATTCGCCCGGTAATATAGACTTTTAGGTTTCTTTCACTGATGACTGGGTATCTCATAAAACCATTAGCCACTTCAGCTGTGAGAAAGGTTATCTGAATACGGTTCTGCCCTTTTCGATGTATGGTTTTAATGCCTGGTATTTTCCATTCAAAGAAGAACCCATGCAAGTCCAATGGGTGAAAGTTGCCTATATTATCTTTGTTATTTGCTTCAACGATAAGTATGTAGGATCCCATACGATTGTCAGGATAGTGTGTAGATGATGGAATCTTGCTCCTGGTATTCACTTGGGGAGGAGTATTAATTCCAGCCCCTGAATTTATATTTACAAATTGCTGAGTGATGTTAGGTTGCGTTATTGGTGGGTGAGTAGCATTACTCGCTTGTGAGTCTACAGAAATGTGTGTCCCAATAGTCAAATTGAGGATGATAGTGTCTTCCATCTATCATTATATTATTGCCCACATGTTGGTTTGGAGCTCGATTAGTTCCTCCTCCCCCAGTCTCTAAAGCCATACTTAACACAAATTACATTAAAGTCACTGAAATACACTGAATATATCACACTGCATTAGCACAAGGTCACTATGGTACAAAAGGTAACTGCTATCCACGTTGTGAACAGACCACACTCGTTGAATGCTCGAACACAACTGAAGCCTGTGTGTTATGTGTCGACATCTCTGACTACTACTGTACTGAGAAAAATCGAATCAAAAGGTTACTTCATTCCTACTACAATTTGTAGCAGGTGGGCCGTCAGCCGTACTAGCAGATTTTTGGCCTAGTGAAGCAGAAAAAAAAATAATTATGAAATGAAATGAGCCTGGCTCAGGGAGAAACTGCGAACACAAGTGGCCCCCAAGGAAAGTCCACACTGCACACCGCCAAAGTCCCCCCCACCCAACAAACCCTCGTTTATTGGCAGAAAAACAAGACTCGGTAAAATGTACATCAACATGGTGGGTAAAAAGATTGTCAATCACCGAGCTCGATAGCTGCAGTGCGGCCAGTATCCAGTATTCGGTAGATTGTGGGTTCGAGCCCCACTGTCGGCAGCCCTGAAGATGGTTTTCCGTGGTTTCCCATTTTCACACCAGGAAAATGCTGGGGCTGTACCTTAATTAAGGCCACGGCCGCTTCCTTCCCATTCCTAGCCCCTTCCTATCCCATCGTCGCCATAAGACCTACTGTGTCGAGGCGACGTAAAGCAGCTTGTAAAAAAAAAAAAATGTCAATCACAAATCTCAAGAACATACAATAGGAAATAATCGTCAGGAGTAACTCAATACTGTATATATGCAGTTCATGAGCGCACAGAAAACTGAAAAATACACAAAGAACAGAACTCTTCTCGTGCTTAGTGGAGCACTTATAAGGAAATAACACAAAATGAATGT
Source organism: Anabrus simplex (assembly GCF_040414725.1). NCBI lineage: Eukaryota > Metazoa > Arthropoda > Insecta > Orthoptera > Tettigoniidae > Anabrus > Anabrus simplex. The sequence continues at coordinate 1,144,533,343 of NC_090265.1, read as the reverse complement.
TCTTGTGCCACCTTGGTAGTGATCAAGTCCAAATAAAAGTAAAAGTTCATAGTATAAAAGTGCTCGAAAGTTGGCAGCACGAGTAGATAACTGAAAGCACCAGGAGTGGTGAAAAGAATACAAGGTCTGAATTATTGGCACATAAAGTTAAGTAAGAAAAATCATTAAGAATAATAATATAAAGTAAGAGTAATAATAATAATAATAAAAAGAGAACAAGTAAGTGAAAACTAATATACAGGTAAGAAAATACTGTAGAAAAAGAGAATGGTAACACAAATGCAGTGTTTAAGAGCCAGAAGGCAAAAGATGTGAGAATAGAAACACATGCAATTGACTTGTGACATTAGAACAAAACAACTGTATGAAGAAAGTAAAACACAGGGTGTGTAGCACGTAAGAGAAAAGGGGAAATAATGCACCGAAAACACAAAGAAAAAAAAGAAGCACACACATGTATGTAAATGAATAAAGCATGTAGCAAAAACACTGCACAGGCTTGATGTTCACTTCCACCAAGAGAGCGCTTCTGGTGCCAATGCCGATGAGTGGAGGGGAAGTGGACTACCGCAGCCAAGAGCATCGTTAAGTACTTGTCAAAAAGTCGAACAGAAAGAATGATTATTATGACATAAAGGGATCCGGTAGAATAGAAATGGATGGAAGCTAGGTAATGGCAGGATGAAAGAGGTGGGCAAGTAAAGGGGTACGAGAATTATTGAGAAGAGCAGTAGCTAGAGGAGGTAAGGTGAGGGCTTCTTGAACTATCACATTATGACTGGAAGTAGCTCGAGTGAAGTAAGTAAAACGGAGGGAATGAAGGTGGGTCAGAATCGTAGGAAAAGAATAATATGGTTGGAAATGGAGTGAAGGGGTATCATAGGGGAGATGGAAGGCAATACGGACGGCATGTCGGTCAAGTCTAGTCAATTGAGCATATTTAGTGGGATGGGTGTCTATCCATGTTAAAGATGCATACGTGGCAAGGGGACGAACAAAGGATTTATAAATGTTGAGGATTTGGGGAGGAGATAAAACCCATGTGGAACTGGTTAAGGAGCGGAGGACGCAGAAACGACGATAGGTTTTCTTATGGATGGCTGTTAGATGGTGACTCCAACGTAAGTTATTCTGAAATTGAATCCCGAGGTAGGTTAGTAGATTAGTTTCAATGAAAGGTATGTTATACATAATCGGATTTTGTTACGTGGGGGGAAAATACAGGATTTTTTCCGGAAGACGATGAACTGAGTTTTGGAGGGGTTAATGGAAATATGCCAAGAATTTAGCCATGATTCAAGAGAAGGCAGATAATGTTGGACTTTGTTTTGAATAGAGGTGTGCGAACGAACAAGGGCAAGGAAGGCAAGGTCAGCGGCGTACTGACAAAGGCGAAGAGGAGGATCCGGATGGGGGATATCATAGGTGTACAAAATATACAGAAGAGGGGACAATGGGGTGCCTTGAGCTAAACCGGAAGTAATGGGAAAAGTGTAGGAGGGGGTACCATGGATTGTGATCATGGTTTTCCGGGTTTTGAGGTAGTTGAACAGGAGGCAAAGAATGGTGGTGGAGGGGTAAGTGACTTAATTTATAAAAAAGACCAGGATGCCAACCGAATCAAACGCTTTATCTACATCTAAGCAGATTAAAGCGGCAGAACAGTGGGATTTGAGATAGGTAGTAATAAAGGCGGCGATATGGAACCCCACTGTCGGCAGCCCTGAAGATGGTTTTCCGTGGTTTCCCATTTTTCACACCAGGCAAATGCTGGGGCTGTACCATAATTAAGGCCATGGCTGCTTCCTTCCCATTCCTAGCCCTTTCCTGTCCCATCGTCGCCATAAGACCTATCTGTGTCGGTGCGACGTAAAGCAACTGTCTGATCTGGAAAAGATGATCTTGAGTAGAAAAGTGGGGTCGAAAACCAGCTTGGGAAGAGGGCAGGAGGTTCAAGGACTGTAAATAACACGAGAGTCTTTTACAAAGAATTCCTTCAAAGATCATGGAAAGAACAGATAAAAGAGATATGGGCCTGTAGGAGTGAATATCAGAAGGGAGTTTGTTGGGTTTTAGAAATAGGAGAATAATGGCTTGACCCCAGTGGGCGGGGTACATGCCAGTGTACAACATAGTATTATGGATAGTACAGAGGGTATGAATCAAGGTGAAGGGCACTTCGCGAATGTGACGGTAGGTAATGCGGTCATGGCCAGGAGCAGTATTGCGTTTGTGACGTAGAAAAGAAAGAATTTTGGAAGCAGTGATGGGGGCGTTAAGAGGGTGAGTGAGTGAAATCGACATCACGAAAATTAAGGAAGGAAGGTTGTGAGGTTGTGTAGGATTACCATGGTATAAAATAAGAGTTTCATCAGGATGAGAATAACAAGAGAGGAAGAAAAAGGTTTAGAGTAATAGTCGGAGAAAACGTCAGCTTTGTCTTTGTCCGTAAGAGGAGTGGTAGATCCAGTATTGAGAGGGTAGGTAGGGAGGGATTTGTGAGTTTTAGTAAGTCATCGAAAAGTGGTCCACAATTTACATGGTTCGTGCATGTCATTAAGATCAGAACAAGCTGTCGTCCAGTGACGTTTCTTCATTGCTTTAGTATAAGAACGAGCATGTCTCATAAGTCGGTGGTGTTCACGAAGGGTCGCAGGGTCACAGGTTCAAATGTAGGATTTGAAGTAATCGTGGGCTAGCTGAAGGAGAGATAAGGCTTTAGGGAGGATGGGTGGCTTGGAGGGATGATAAGAGTGGCGGGGAATGTGAAGGCGATCAGCTGTTGTGAGAGCGAGTTCAACGAGAGATAGGGAGGGAGGTAGGGGAAGGGGAGTCACGCAAGATAGAGCCAGTGCAGTTAAACAACAGCTCTGCTTTTCTTCTGCCTGCTAGCCGGCGATCCTTCGTCTCCAGTGCACCTCCCTCTGCACACCTTACTTGGATCAGAGGTGCGCGCGGCTGGGTGCGCAGTAGTTAGTTAATCTGAGGCAAGCTTGGCGATAACACGTCTCCCTAACAGTGCACTTTGCGTTGTGATTGTTGACTTGTGCGAAATAGTAGTGGTAACAATATGCCTCCCCTCCTTTCAAAACTATACAGAAAAACTCTTCATTCTCAGGGTCGAGAAATAGTGTCTAACGTGTTACAGTTCATACAAAGGAGCCGATGAAAACCAATTCATTATTCCAGCCAAAAAAGTGCAGGAGCATGTGTATGCTGCAACTCGTGTAAGTGTGTGCACCATGAAGTCCGTGAAGAAACAATTGTTACAGGTCCAGGCAGGAACATTGGCATCGTTCAATACACCTCACAAGAACAAAGAAGAAAAGCGTCCGTACACTGGATTAGATGATTTTGACATGTGCGTTGTTCGAAGGACAATCAATGAATTTTATATAACTGAAAAAGAAATTCTGACTGTGAAATCTGTGTTGGCAAAACTAAAAAAAAGTATACAGTACAAGGGCCAATGCAGTAGTTTGCAAAAAATTTTCAAAGAACTTGGATTTTGGTGGAAAAGGGTAGAAACTAACAGGCGTTTGCTGATTGAGCGTAATGATATTCGAAGTGCTCGAATCACATTTTTGCGTTCTGTTACTAGGTATCGCCAGAAGGGTCACCCAAATAGTTTACAGTGATGAAATCTACATTAACAGCTCCCACACAACACCGAAGGCTTGGTTGACACCACATCTCCTACAGAGGGTCTTAAATCACCGATATCGAAAGGACAGCGCCTTATTATTGTTCATGCAGGCTATGAGCTGGGTTTTATTCCAAACGCCCTCTTGATATTTAAATCAAATCAGACATCCAGCGATTACCATCGAGAAATGAATGCCACGAACTACATGAAATGGGTGAAAGAAATGCTTCTGCCAAACTTGCCACCAAAATCTGTTCTTGTGATAGACAATGCATCCTATCACAAAGTTCAGTATGATAAATGCCCTACTTCTAACGCTCGCAAACAGGAAATGCAGAACTGGCTAACAGAGCACAACATACCTTACAGAAATGATATGTTCAAGACTGAACTTTATGAACTTATAAAGATCAATAAGCCTCGAACTAAGAGCTATATTCTGGACCGTCTTTTACATGAATACGGGCACACTGTTCTTCGCTTGCCGGCTTATAATCCAGATTTGAACAGCATCGAAGAAATCTGCGGTGATATGAAACAATGGGTGGCACAGAAAAACACAACCTTCAAGCTGGATGATGTTAGAAATCTTTGCGTTCAGAGATTTTCTGAAATTGGTGCGGAAGAGTGGGCTTCAGTATGCCATCATGTCAGAGAGACTGAGGAACAATATCTACAGTTGGAAGGTCTTTTGGAACCTGAAATTGAGCACCTAACAATTAATGTGACTAACAGCAGCAGCAGTGATGATGAATCGTCAAGCAGTGGCTCGGATAGTGAAAATGAAGTTGACATGACTGGGATTGAAGAACTCCAGCCTTAGCTCTTTACATTATGAGCTCTATAAACATGATGTTATTTTTTTGTTAAGTGTTTGCAAGGCAGCAGAGTTCTTGTGATAAGGTATCCTTGTTATACAGGATTTGAATAAAGTACCATAACCGGTATATGATTGATGCGTTTCTTGTTTGACGTTAAGCAATGGACTCACGAAGTGAGAAATAAAATTTACCACTCCAGCATAAATATAAATTGAAAATGAAAGGTGACTGTAGCTGTAGGGAATAACAGCCTACATTAGATACACTTTCTTTCTTTTGCTATTCTGTGTACTAAACGGCGCCTTCCGTCTTTGTAAAATGAGTCTGTTACAGGAGGCTTCATGCTGGCTATAGTTCACCATTTATGTTTCGTATAAAGTCTTTTTCTGTTTTTGTAAAATGTAAGAAATAAACAACGTATTCTTTTAACAAAGATTTCTATATGATGATCATTTCATTAGAGACCCTTATTTCAAATGACTAGGGTATCATCATATTTGCCATGAAATAACATTACTATTACTGCTATAATAATAATAATAATAATAATAATAATAATAATAATAATAATAATAATAATAATAATAATAATAATAATATGAATGAACTTTTAGTTGGAAAGTTTTCTTAATGTTCATATATACGTCGCTAACATTCCAAACTTCTGTTTCGTATAGATGTTCGCGATTTTATAGCTGGGTTAACGATTGTGCTATAGGAGAATTGAATCACACCAGGTTAAAGCTGTAAGCAATTCGTCGGTCTTACATGCAATATAAAAGGAAACGCGACTATAAGAAATTGTCCATTCAAGCGAGGGAATATATGGGAGTTGTGGGGATATTCTTTGCATTATATGGTATATAGTATGATGTGAACATAGCGCTGATTACAAGCGTTAACGTTACTCGATTCCCTTTCGTGATCGAAATATGGAAACGCTAGACCAACCTCAACAACAGCTCACGTACTCTGGCGGCAGCTGCTTGGCTCTGGCTCTCGAGATGGGTAGGTGTGGCCCGCGAACTCCACGGAGAGACTCGCACTCAAGTTTCTAATTAACTGCACCCAGAGCTGTTGTTTGACTGCACGGGCTCTAGTAGTGATGGTAGCATGGTAATTAGACCAGATAGTTTCAGAGAAACGGCATGTAGGAGGGGGATGAGGTGTGGAAATGCAGGAAAAGAAAGATAGATGAGGTAGAGTGAGGAGAGCTGGAGCATGGTCAGAATCGATAGGAAGGAGGGGATCAATTTTAAGTTGGAGAAAGAAGGGGAAAAATTGAGGGCATCAGGGGTGGTATTGGAAATAGGGCAGGTGGGGAAGGGGAAGGGAATTTGTATGCCCCGGATATGTGAAAGTAATGTAGTAAAAGTAGTAGAAGCAGAAACATTTAGGAATGAATATTAATGTCTGCGATAAAAATATAGTTAGTAAAGGTGGCATCTAAATAGTGAAGATAGTCAGTAGGTGGTGGTGGTGATTATTGTTTTAAGAGGAAGTACAACTAGGCAACCATCCTCTATATAACACTAATCAGAGGGGAAAAAATGGAAGGGATCCGACACTTCAAAAAATGAAGGTATCGGCCAAAGGAAGACAAGGGCCACGAAGGGCATGAAAATGAAAGACTCCCTAGGCCTCGATACGTAATACCGTCGGGGTCTGAAAAGAACAAGAGTTGACCAAGGGAGGTTGGATAAGATAGATGAAAGTGAGGAGCCTGGCACAAGTAAGTGGAAGCAATGCCAGGACTCAGCTAAGGGCCCCATGGTCGCCAAACCACGCTCCAAAGTTCAGAGCCCCTAGGGCCCCTTTTAGTCGCCTCTTACAACAGGCAGAGGATACTGTGGGTGTTATTCTACCGCCCCCACCCACAGGGGGTAAAGTCAGTAGGAGGAGGAGTACGAGGAGGCAAATAGAGAGTAACAAATGTAAGAGAGAAGTGATCTGGAAGTAAAATTTCAAGAATTAAATGTTCAGAGAAGTTATTAGGAAAATTATAGAGGTGCTGTCGAGTGGGAATAGTTTTTAAATACCGACAGTTACGCCCCCACGAGCTGCATCAAGACGATCAGCTCGATAGAGGGTATAAGAAAGAAAAGAAGGCTGTTGATTAACAGAGGGAAACGTTTGGTTCAAGATAAAAATGTCCGGGGCATACAGGTTACGGGAAAAGTCCAGGAGCACACGACCTGTATTCACAGATTGAATATCAATATAACATACCTGTAACATTAACTATAAATGGAGACTGCATTTAGGGGAAAGAACGCAAAATGCATTTGATTCCCCGAATAGGCCACGTCTGTGTTGAACACCAGTCGCGCCTCCAGCTGGACTTGGGAGAGGATGTGGGGGTGGTGAAAGGGGAGTACGTTCAGGAGCACCAAAGTCAGAAAACGTATGATGTTCTCAGAACATGGGGTAGGGAGGCAGGATGAAAGGGCAGGAGTGGGAAGGCTTTGGGAGATAACAGGGACCACGAGCTCAGGTTCAGAAGGTTCTGGAGCGGAGCGGGCACGACATTTAAAAGAAAAAGAAGGATGGGGCTGGTCGCAATTCGGAGCTCCGGGAGCGTGATCGAAACGCTGACACCGTTCACACCTGGTCTTCTGGGGCGGCATCCAACGTGAAGCTTCCACTTGATGGCGTTGGCCGTAGATAACCACTCCGTCACGTAGCAGGCCATCCAAAGTGGTGATGTCCCTCGACAGGATACGGATGAATGAGGTGGGATCCTGGGCGTTACGGATCCGAACCACCTTGAAGATCTGATGACCCTGGATATGGAGCTGGGCGGCTATTTCATCATCGGTCCATTCCCTCTCAACTCTGTAGGCCACCACAGAGTGTATCGGTGCTGGGCGGGTCTGGGGAGCCGGGCGTCGAACTGGGGCCTGTTGAGTGATGTTCACAGGTTGAGCTTTGGAACCAAAATGAGCCAGGCCGATGTTGGTAGTGAGAATGGAATAAAATGGTTGGCTGGTTTTTATGTTAAAATAGCCATCTCGTGTGCGTTGGATTTCAATATTGAAGTCAGAAATTCGGGAAAAAGCGAGTGATAATCTGATATATAGATCAGGAATTAGTCTTGTCCTGGTCAATATGAAGCAGTTTAGTGACATAGAACGGTGCAGGGGCAAGTGAGGTAGGATGAACGACACTCCTCTGGCGGATAGCAGGTGGTAGATTTTGTGCAGCGCCAGCATAGCTACGGATATTAGCTGGTATGTAAAGCACAGCAGAAGAAGATGAACGAGTAGGCATGTGGAAAGGGGCCACAATGTTGGCCTCGTCCAGGTTATAGATGTTAGAAATGCCTAGAACATTCTGGGCAGAGGTACCTGCAGCCTGCTGATGAAGGATCGTACCACGGGATGTAAGAACCGAACCCGGAGATCTGGCTTCGGCAGCATACCGTTTCTTCCTATCCCGTTCAGTCTCCGGTGTAAGTTTCCTTGCCTGCTTAGCCGATTCATCGTCCATATGTGGCAGTGTGAGAGGTGAACATGATCGAAGTGATGGTGGAAGACTCATGACATTGGAAATGAACTTGTAGTCTAGCTTCCTCTGAAACATTCTCGAAATTTGTAGAAAAGTAGCCCGTACTACGTAGATCCATCCAATGCACCGACACTATATATAGGAGGACTACTGAGCAAAGATACGCTCAAGTGGAGAAAGGGACTTTAGCCTTGACGTGGGCGTGTGAGAGATTTCAGGCTTATTTATTGGGCGCATCCTTCGAATTAAACACGGATCACAAGTCGCTAGTAGAGTTGTTCGGAAGCAAACCTGCGCGGATACAGACTCAGGAATCTGTTGAATTTTGTTTTTGTTAAATATATGCCAGACAAATTAATCACTATTTCCGATTGTCTGTCCTGCAATTGCTTGGACGTGGCACACATTTCAGAAGGCGGAGATAATTATGAACAGATGTTTGCAGATATCATTTTCCAAACGTTGCCATACTCTAACTCTAAGCTCCAAGAAATAAAACGAGCACAAGAGGAGGCGAATGCAATGAAATTGCCAGAAACATTCTAGATGTTAAATGGAATAAATCGTTAGTGTTCTGGAAACACAGATTAGAGCTGAACATTGTGTAAGGCTTGCTAATGAAAGATACGCAGATTTTTATTTCACGAAAACTTTGACAGGAAATGGTGGGAAAATGGCATTATGGACATCAGGGACTGGTTAAATGCTGAAGACGAGGCAAGGATACTCAAAGGACATCGAACATATTGTAACCAACTGCAGAGTATGTTAACACTTTCAACACTACCATATTTTAACACGGATCCTGGCTGTGAACTGGGTCTTTTTGCTAATTTTTAACACGTTATTATGGAACAGCAAAACATATTACATGCCTGATTTTTGTACCATATGAAGGTGCCAACCGTCCAAAATGAAGATGTTAATCAACAAGTGAATATCTGAAGTAATTTAATTATACTAGTCTTATGAAAAACATGAAAAAATAGTACAGAATTTTTTTTTACATTGAGGTTATACCAATAAGCTTGCTCAAACAATAAAAAATAATCATTTAATGCGACTACTTAGGCCACAAATAAACACAAATGCAATGGAATAAAATATTTACCTATTTAGGAATAGTTTGTTTTGGTATGGTATTCCTGAAAACATTGGACTATACACAGTCCTACTTTGCACTCCTTGCATTACCATCTACTCTCTTTTCTGACGTGCTTACCACTTTCCTTCTTGCCTCAGTCTGAGCATAGCTTGCAATAACGAGTAGCTTTCACACATATGCAAAATTGTTGCAAAAAACCAATAAATTTTGTGAAGTTTTACTGCAGACCACCGGTGCCACATGGAATTTTCCTTCAGTTTGCCCTGACATTTCATTGCTGCAATTGTCGTACCTGCATATCTGTTAGTTTCTGTTTTTATATTTTTGATCAAATCGTCACTAAAAAAATTACTGAGACAATCCATTTCGTCACTCCCCGCGCAAAACTGAGTAGAACCAGATGCCGACTGGAAGACAGGTAGCTGTAGTTGGTCATCTGTTTCTGACCATTCATCATCAGTTTCAGATGATCTAGCAGATGTTCCCGGCACAGGTGAATCATCAGCCTGCGTCTCTTCGTCTGAACGAAAAAGATAAACCCACATTTCTGTAGGCAAAGTATTTCTATCATTTGTATTCGAAGTAAAGTAATACAGCTAAACACTTACGTTCCAAAGTGACGTAATAAATACAAATCTTACCTGAACTATCGCTTGATACGTTATCCGGTTCGTAAGCAGGGTCGTAATCACTTTCATCCATCTCTGAACCCGCTTCTCCCGATAAAATATCACAATCATTGAGCCGGCGTGAAGACATGTTTACACAGAGTAACACAGCTGACAGCGTGACAGATTTGGCGCGCGCAGCACACGGCACACCGAGTGCTTCGGTAGAGGTCACGGCAAGGAGAAATACCCTGTTTATCGTTTCATTTCGAAATTCCCGAAAACTGCTGCATTCTAGTGGTCACTAGATGAACTATTACCTCCAACCAAGGGACGGGTACCGTACGTGATACGTGCAGCTGGATATAAACGCACGAGAAAATCACGCCCGTATCATATACGGGCGCCGTCCAGAAGCAGGAAAGCAGCGCGCCCGTATCCCGTACGGGCATAGTGCTGAAAGTGTTAAACAGGCAGAAGCCCTGTGCCAAACCCCCAATGACTGGAGAATAGCTACAACATCTGTGGCTGAGATACGTCAACTTATGATCGTCGCTGCGGCCTCCATAGTCTGTCTACAGGAATCTCGTCTGAAACCTGGACACGATATGACTGTGAAAGGAATCGTGTTTATTCTAAAGACAGAGTAGCTGTGGATGCCGCGGCGACTGGGGGTGTTTGTACCCTAGTTTGTTCCAACATCTTCAGCGAGGAAGTACCACTCCGTACTCAGGTAGATGTAATTACAATTCGCACTCCGTTGCCAGTAATGACAAGGGTGTGCAACGTGTACATTCCACCTGATTACGATCTTGAAATGCATGCACTACAAGATTTAATCGCTCAGTTACCCCCTCCTTTCCTCATGCTGAACGCCTGTAAAACACTCTGGGATTCTCTGTCTTCCTGTGCTAGGGGGGAGGGTGCTCGAGCGATTGATAAACCTGTTTGATCTTTGCGACATATTTCAGCAGTGCACATGGCACATTCTCACACCTGGATGTCACTTTGTGCAACCGTGCGCTAGTTCCCCTGTTATGGTGGCAAGTACACGACGACCTCTGTGGTAGTGACCACTTTGCGATAATTCTCTCTCTCTTGAATCAAAGACAGTCAGAAGTACTCAAGCGCTGGTTACTTCGGCGGGCAAATTGGCCAGAATTTTCCAAACGTACAGTGATGGTTGATGATATGCTGAAGTCTGTTGACGACCACGTTTCTTCCATTACTACTGGAATTTTGGCTGCTGCAGAGAAAACAGTTCCTTCCTCATCCGGTATTCTTCGCCAGAAACAGGTCCCATGGTGGAACAACAAAATTTCAGCAGCCATACATGATCGCCGACAGGCTTTTAAGCTTTATCGTCGGAATCCTACGATGGCCAATCACATCACATTTAAGTGTCTGCGTGTTTTTGATTCGAGAAAGTAAGAAAGCTACGTGGGAAAATTGTGTCTTCAATGACGGCACATACTCTGTCATCACAAGTGTGAGTACAAAATGTGCTCTCAGTCCCCGAAATCTCCATTAATGGAGATATAGTTACGATTCCTTCAGTCATTGCAGACCACATCGCGTCACATTTCACAGATACGTCTAGCTCCGGGAGATATGACTCTGCATTTATCCCAAATAAGCGCGAAGCAGAGGCACACCATCTCTCTTTCTCCTCTAGTGCTTCGCACCCCTACAACATGCCTTTCACGGAGTGGGACTTGCAGAGTGCACTCGCGCTATGAAGAGACACGGCTCCTGGACCGGACAAAATCCTGTCTCAACGATATCCTCACCCTATTCAACAGAATATGGAGTGAGGGTGTGTTTCCATTTCAATGGCGTGAGGGAATTGTGATACCAATTCCCAAGCTGGGTAAAGATCCAAAACTTCTGGATAGTTATAGGAGGTATTGCATTAGAAATGGCCTTTGTAAGCTATTTGAAAGGATGGTTAACCGATGTCTTGTGTCAGCCATAGAAAAGGAAGGCTCTTGTCTAACTACCAGTGTGGTTTTCGCTTTCATCGGTCTGCCACTGATCATCTAGTCAGACTGGAGAGCGCCATTCAGGAGGCCTTTCTCCGGAAGGAACACCTAGTCACTGTGTTTCTTGACCTGGGAAAAGCTTACTACACTACTTGGAGATATGGAATTATCTCCACACTACACCAGTGAGGATTTCGGGGAAATTTGCCGACGTTTTTTGAGAAATTCATGTACCTCCGGCTCTTTCGAGTCTGAGTAGGGAATGCTTTTTCTCAATATTATGTACAGGAAAATCGAGTACCTCAGGGATTGGTACCGAGTGTCACACTGTACGCAATCGCCATCAACGGCAAAGTTGCCGCAGCTGGGCCGCAATCATGCCATCACTGTATGTAGACGATTTAGCTCAACATTACAGCTCTGGAAGGGTGGTGTTTACTGAGAGACAGCTAGAGCAAGCTATTAACTGAGTCAACAGATGGGCCCTGCAATATGGTTTCGATTTTCGGCGGCGAAAACCTCAGTTGTACACTTCTGTCGACATCGGCTTGTGCATCCTGAACCAGAGCTCCACCTGCGAAACAGTGTCTTACCAGTGGTAGATACCTGCAGGTCCCTGGGTCTCCATTTTGATGAGAGACTAATGTGGCAGCCCCACATCCGTCAGCTGAAGGTTGCCTGCATGAAGAGACTTAACATGCTTAAGTTTCTCAGCGGCACTTCGTGGGGGCTGACCGTGCGGTGCTGCTATGTTTTTACAGGGCAACAGTCCTCTCCTGAATTGACTATGGAAGTGCGGCTTATGGCTCAGCATCAAAATCCGCACTAAGCCTTTTAGACAGTATTCACCATAGTGGAGTTATGCTGGCAACAGCAGATTTCCGTACTAGCCCCATTCCCAGCATACTCGCTGAAGTGGGTGTTCTATCTTTACGGATAAGAAAGCAGCAGTTACTCCTCACGTACGCTGCCAAAATTCGTGAAATGCCGCTACATCCAAGCTATTAATTCATCTTTAGTACCCACTGCTACGAGAGTTACCAAGACCAACCGAATACCACACGGCCGGTCAGGTTTTGAATTAATAGCTTGTGTCATGATTTAAATATAAATATCGTTGGTTGTCTTGAACAAACTCTTAGCGAAGTACCTCCGTGATTATTTCCGTCACCGGAAATACATCTACTCCGTAGACCCAAGGTGAACATGGATTTCTCTGTTTATCAGAGGTATTTCCAGGACTTCGGTCACCAATATCCGGCCGCGAGACGTTTCTTCATGGATAGTTCTAAAATCGGAGATAATGTTGGTTGCTCTTTCGTCACCGATGATATGAGCATGAAGATCTCGCTATCTAGTGTATGTAGCGTGTATACTGCGGAGTTTTCCGCCATCTTAGATGCTCTGCAGTTTGCACTGGGTGATGAAAGAAGCCATATTCTTATGTGTACCGATTTGTTAAGCTCTCTGCAATCTATTGAAACCTGTTTCTCGCAACACCCACTGGTGCAGCAGATTCATGACCTAGCCAGATTAAGTGATGCTGGCATCAGAATCACTTTCGCTTCCAAGCCACGCTGGGATTGCAGGAAATGAACTTGCGGGTGAAGCTGCAAAGGAAGCGATACTATTACCTCCAAGACGGATCAATGTGTCTGTTAAAGATATTTGTTCTCAGCTACGTCGAACCATCTTGGCTTCCTGGGAATCGGAGTGGCTAGCTATCTAAACTCCCAACAAGCTGTGATCAATTAAGAAGACAGCCACTGTGTGGCGGTCCTCTTTCCAGTCTTCACGGAGAGAGTCCATAGTATTGTGTAGGTTGAGGATAGATCATTTGCTATCAACGCACTCTTATCTCCTAAAGAGGGAAGACACCCCCAGTGTGTTCTTGTGGTGCCGACTTCACCGTGGACCACATCCTCAGAGTGCGCTGATCTCTCAGGCTTAAGACGAAGCCTCGGCCTGCAAGAAACACTTGAACGCATACTAGTCGATGACACGACTACTGCTGATCTCGTCATCCGCATTATGTGCGACAGTGGATTAATCAAGGGCATTTAAACAACAACTGTACTGTTACTCAGGGAACGCACGTTCCCTTTTGATTTGTTAGTAATTTTTCGGCCTAACTCAATAATATTTTGTTTTATTTTGTACTGCGTTTCCAAATTCCATCATTGAATAAATAATTTTCTTTTATTTTCAATTTATTTTCCACTAATTTGTTCAGAGAGGATGACTGCCTAGTTGTATTTCCTCATAAAACAAAAATCACCACCACCACCATCCGTGGCAGTAAATCTCAGCGGACTTATTGAAATAATGGCAAATGGTAAGTGATCATCCAAATTTCTACTTGTGTTTTCTGAGGCTGGTGTACGTAGACTGTTTTACATCCCAGGCGGTCATAGCGCAATTGAAAATTGTGCTCGCACGTCCTGTGGTACCTTTAGTTTGCCATTCAGATGGAGGCACCCAATTTGTGTCTGAAGAGTTCAAACGATTCGCTGTATAGTATGGATTTACATGTGAAGTATCGATCTCCAGATACCATCCTGCAAACGGATGTACTGAGAAAGCGGTCGATAGAGCAAAGAAGATTCTTTCAAAATGCAGTGAAGTCAATCTGGGACTTCTCAAATATAGGAATACTCAATTAAAATCGGGTCTTTCACCTGCCAAGGTGCTGTATGGTAGAAAGTTCCACATTCCCATGAAAACAATATTGCAAACAAGGTGAAGGTACCTCAAGGGGAAAGAGAATATTGGTTGAGCCTGGAAAGCCAACCAATGCAAGAGATGTGTGTGTTCCTGGATCGTCTACTGCATGTGACACACAAGTGGCCAGTGAAGAAGAAGAGTCCATGCATGATGGCCATAATCAGGTAGAATGTGGTTCATCCTATAATGAAATGTTAGAAACATTTCAGCTTCCTAGAATACCAGATGAAATTCAGTGTATTATAATCCAATGGGTTGTGGTAAAATTTGCCTTTAAGAAGACAATTAAGCATTTCATTGGGCAAACAAACAAAGTAATGTCTTGTGATGAGAGGCAAATTCAATTTGTAAAGATGACAAGTAGCTCATCATACATATTTGTGTGGCCTGCTTTGAAGATGTCTCTGTTATCAATTGCCAGGACATAGTGGGACTGCTTGATGAACCTAGAATATTGAGAAGAGTTATCCTGAAATTCACAGAACATCTGCAGTCATCAATGTAAATATAAAGTCTCATCAAAGTGACATTTATGTTAACAATGTCTTAGACTGCTACAAAAACTTAGTTTAATAGATTTTTTTTTACTTCAAACACTTCAGCAGCATTATTTTCTTTCTTATTTCCTACAAACATAAAATTAAACATTTGATACATTATTCATTTTTTATAATGTTTTCAGATGATTCAATAAAGCATTTTAAAGTACAATCTTCTTACTTCTAATTGGTGTTATCTTCCATTGAAAATTTCCAGGCATGTGTAAAGTTACCCCTTGTGAGGATGTATAGCCGAATATCTTGATAAGTACTGGTCTGTGTAAAGTAACCCCATGGTGGGGTAACTTTACACATCTGTTTATTTATTTAAATGTCACAGGGATAGTATGCATTCATTGTGACATTATATTTTTGAGTAAGTACCCTTAAAGCATACATAATCACATTTCAATAAATTTGACAACATATCACAAAAAAGAAAGTGAGGAAAACACAAGAAAAGTGTGTAAAGTAACCCCAGCTGACGGTAAAATGTTTCTTATGTATCCTTTTGTTTGTTTCGTGCCCATCTCATATCTGCTTCAACCAATTTTATGATAATAAACTAATCGATTTTAACTTATTTCTGTCTTGGATTCTTGCCTTTTATGCTTTATTCATTTGTTTAAGAGGCCCGGGTTCAGTTCCTGGATATCTTTCGCCAGGAAGAGGGCTTAAGGTGGGGCTGAAGGGTGCGGGAGAAAGTGTAATTGTCTCCCGCACCCTTCAGCCCCACCTTAAGCCCTCTTCCTAAGCCATATTTCATTTCAATACAAGAACTTACTGATTTCCATGATTATAATTTTTACAACACCCCATTTATACTTTATTCTTTGTTAAAAACCTCTTATTATGTATATTCCTTGTATTATTAACTATTACCATAACATCTCATTTCACTTGTTATTCTTTAAAATAATATTGTCTTAGGATTTCGCCACAAATGATCTTTGCTCCAATACGGCTGATGATGACCCCTAGATGGGTCGAAACTAGTACCGTATAATTTTGTAATCTTGTGAATATATTGTATTGAAAAGGTGGAAACATTTAAGTTATTATTATTATTACTTATATATTGTTCAATACGGACCAAAAACATGAAATTCATACACTCTTCTTTAGCCAACACCTTCATAACATCCAATCCAAAGTACGAACTCGCAACAATGTAATCCAAAAATTATGTGGTACAACTTGGGTTTCAACTGCAGCTTTAGCTCGATGCACGGCTTTGGGACTTGTGTTTTTGACTGCCGAGTACTGTGCTCCTGTTTTGTTGAATAGTCCTCACACCAAACTCCTAGATATGCAGCTCAACACCACGATGCGTCTCATCACTGGCACAATAAGTTCTACACCCACATATTGTCTATCTATCCTCACCCATATCTCCGCATGAGATCTTTGATGTAAAAACACTCTCCTCAGGGAGTTCAATAAAATAATGAGTAATCCCATGGCGATATCGCTGATGTCCATCTGAATTGTCTAAGGTCTCAAAATCCACCAATAAGAACTGCAATAGAATTGAAGAATACCAACTTCAATATAACTAAAGAATGGCAGGGAAGACAAGATAGTAGGCCTGAGTCAACTCTGTCACAAATTGGTTCATCGTTGCCACTTGGTCTACTCTTAACAGGATATGATCAAGCCATTTAACTCCCCAGATTTCCACTACAAATGGAAAAGAATTCCTAAACTGAACTAAGGTTGTGGTGCCTCTAAGCAGACCACCAAACATATCACAGAGTGGCCAAAAGGAAAGTACAGTGGCAACATCAGAGATTTTGCTTGTGCTTTTCCAGAGACAATTAGCTACATAAACAACCTGGACATAAAGGTATAGTTTGCTTTCCAAAATCATGTATGTATGGTATCTGTAAAGCCATATGCTGAATAAATAAATATGAAATACTAAATCTGATCTGGTGGAGGTATAGGTACAAAACAGTGAAATTCAATCGCTTTGTCTAAGTAATCAGGAGAAGGTTATGGAAGCCACTTAGTTCTAGTATATTAAATATTCTGTTCAACATCCACTGTTGTCTTTTTATTCGTGTATTAATTTCGGTACCTCTCGCCTTTCTAAAATTATTATCTTACCTTTAGTCTGTTACAAAGTATCTCCTTTCATAGCTTTCTATTAAAAGTTCCCTTTGGCATGCATTCATGTCACAGGTTTAATGGAAACTATTTTGCCTCCTTACTCTCTCGGTATGTTGACCCTACTGCCCTTCATTCTCTGTGTTTGATTGGCTACTTTCACCTGGACATGGCTGTTTATGTCATCGGCAACTTTCTTGCCGAATGGTACTGATAATGTATCATTCCGTTGCTGTCCTACCTTTCATTGGATACTTTCTGTAATTATTATTATTATTTCGGTCCCTTGGACTTATTTATTCATTTTTTATTGTTAATATTCCTCCAGGACATTTTTTCCGATTATTCTGTATTTTTGTTATTCCTTTGTTTTTCTCTATAGTAATGTTAATTGTTAGTTTTTTCAGCACTAACTTTCATTCTCCGCTGCTACATAACGTCAGCTCCTGCCTTGCTATTCTGCACTCGTCAGCCGAGTTGTTCTCGGCCCTGCTCTCTATGGCAACACGCTGCTAACATTTTCCGGCCACATTTTGGTCACCGTCATCCACCTCGCTTTGCTTGCTTGTACTTGCGGCAGGCATGAATCATCCGCACTTCCTGCAGCAGTCGACTTAACTCACCACACTATTGCCATTGCTGGCAAATCTATTGCTCTGATGCAAGCAACTGAACTTACTGCATGGCCACTTGGGCTATGTCTTGATCGGCATGAGGCTTTCTTCGATTCTCGGCATATTTGCCGAGAAAACATGAGTGCATCAAGAGGTTCCTTTGAGGAGACATTTCTTTAGAGACTGGCTTTTCTATTCATCCTTGAGATCTTTAATCGCCAGTCACTTTAATGCGTGGCCGAACATTTTAAATATTACTTTTAATGGAGATCCACCTGGACTTTCCACTCCCTGGAGGAGTATCATAAATTTCACTCTCTGAGAGTTTCAATTCAAGTCATTCGTATATTGTGATGGAATGTCATGAATATCTCCTCTTCAAGGAGCTGATAACCTAATTCATTATATTTAATCTATTATCTGTTTCAAATTTAATACTGTTCTTGTAATCTTTAATTGTTGTAACATTTTTTTTTTGCCATTTATGGCTTTTCATTCAAGGTAAACTTTCTGGTTTGACCACGGTCAGCCTACATATTAATATATTAGGCATGTCCAGTAATACTGAACCTTCTAGCTTCAAGACAACGGTCTTCTATTGTATTCAATATTCATCGTGCAAAACCTGTGGCAATTATGCTCAAGATCAAGCACCTAAATTTGTGGTCTTTTCTCTGCTTTGATTTGTTCATTTATTGTTATTCAGTATATCATTTAAACAAATGTTGTAACTGCTGTTCCTCTTAACCCGCTTCTTTATTCCCGTAAAACTTTCGATTCCTTATCCTAAGTTTTCTCCACCTTCCATGTACTTTAACTAATATTGTAACCACCCGGCTGAAAGGACCCAAAACATTGGGATTGTTTATTTCATTTTTCATAAAGTTGTCAGTATTGACCTCTGAACTCTATAAGATGCTTCTCAATCATGTACTGGACACAGAAACTGACTTGAATTGTTAGTTTCTCAATAGCACATTTAAGAAAAAGTAAGTGCACATTTTATTCATATGAAAATTAAGGATGGTGTTATGGCAAGTGAAGTGTTATATGTGAATAAACACAGCATTTCTCGACCTGGAAAATGCAATTATAATTGAGAAATGTAATAATTTTACCAAACAGAAAATTTGTGCAAATCCAGGTAAAGCAAAATGGAAGTTTTTTTTTTTTTTTTTTTTTTTTGCTATTGGGTTTACGTTGCACCGACACAGATATGTCTTATGGCGACGATGGCACAGGAAAGGGCTAGGACTGGGAAGGAAGCGGCCGTGGCCTTAATTAAGGTACAGCCCCAGCATTTGCCTGGTGTGAAAATGGGAAACCACGGAAAACCATCTTCAGGGCTGCCGACAGTGGGGTTCGAACCTACTATCTCCCGAATACTGGATACTGGCCGCATTTAAGCAACTGCAGCTATCGAGCTCGGTAATGGAAGTTTTATCATTACATTCCATGGTAAAATGCATGAGACAGAAGAACAGTTTTCTATTTTGATAATCACCTTGTTAGGTCACAGCACCAACACAATCATACAACACTCTTACACCACACAGGTCTATGGACATTCCTAGAGGTGGTGACAATTAAGGGGAAGTAAAACTAGGCAATCTGCCTCTCTGGATGTTCTTGCTAGCGATATTCGTTCTCAGCAATGCCAAACCATCATTAGAGTCAGAGTGACTAGCTAGCTAAACTTTCAATAAACTCAAGACAATTAAAAGGATAACTGCAGTGTAGCAACTACCTTCTGGTCATTACAGAGGGAAGGTGTACA
Source organism: Anabrus simplex (assembly GCF_040414725.1). NCBI lineage: Eukaryota > Metazoa > Arthropoda > Insecta > Orthoptera > Tettigoniidae > Anabrus > Anabrus simplex. The sequence goes on along the minus strand of NC_090265.1, from coordinate 1,144,513,911 downwards.
TAGTTTTATGCAGGTTAAGGAGGTCAAGAAAGATCTACATATTCACATTTCCTAACGAGGGAAGTCGCCCTCATGTGTGTTCGTGAGGAGCACATTTCATTGCGAGTGCACAATCTCTCTGATCTTGGATGAAATCTTTAACTTCCAGAAACACTCAGAAAAGCTAATCTCTTCAATCTCCTTATGAGCATAAATAGTATGACTAAGTACTTCTAAAGTTAAAGTACATTTTGCTCTGGGAGCTTTTGTTTACTTTTGATATGTCAGTTTATTTTTTCAGTTTCGATATGATACATGTATCATAGGTTATGATTTTCATTTTCATGACGACGTATAACTAATATAATAGGGTTTGAGGGATGTTCCACCATTCAATACAAAGTAAAATATTTGAAATTTATTAAGCGAAGACCGATTTCAACTCCCTTGGAGTAATCATCATCAGTTCTCATAGAATAATTGAATCAAAGGTAATCTGATAACAGTCATCATGAGGATTGCCTACATACATCTCAATAGGTTGACATCAAACATAATGTTAAAATTATATACACAATGACATGAAACGCTTGGCACATTGGGTTAAAAATAGTGCCGTGTGTTGTAGAACATGGAACAACCCAGATCCGAGAACTTTCTCTTAAAGTGCCAAGCGTTTCATGTCAATGTGTGTATTTCGATTAGTTCATATAATTTCAAGTTGATTGAAACAAAACCGACAAGTCTGTTCCATGCTCTACAAACACACGGCAGTATTTTTAACCCAGGTCCAAGAACTTTCTTAAAGTGCCAAGCGTTTCATGTCATTGTGTATGTAATTTGTCATTAGGTTTTACGTCAACCTACTGATATGTATTTAGGCAATTGCCAATGTGTATATAATTTTGTCATTATGTTTTATGTCAACCTATTGAGATGTATGTAGACAATCCACATGATGACTGTTATCAGATTCCCTTTGATTTAACTATTCTACAAGAACTGATGATGACTCCAAGGGAGTCAAAACCGGTCTTCACTTAATAAATTTCAAATATTTTACATTGTGTTGAATGGTGAAACATCTCTCAAACACTATTATATTATACATGAACATTTTATTATACTTTTTATTTTTAGACCCTCGACTAAAATTGTACTTGATGTTCATTTTTCCATTTATTTTGTTGAGAGGAGCTGATGATCATGTTTTTGCCATTAAAACAACACTCGTCACCACAACTCTTAGATTCCCAGAGAATTTTTTTTTTTGGTAGTGGTTTAATGATGCAGTAATACATCAAAAGTTTTTCAGTGATGCAAGAATGGGGAAGGCAACTAACATTCACTACTTTTACAGTAGGAAAGGGATTCCCTTGCTGGAGTGCTTCGAACAAATTGCTACAGGTGTACAGCAAGTGGCTGAATACTCTACAACAAAGTTGGTTTCATTCTGTGAATTGTTATCATTACATAATGGATGTCAACACAGAAAGAGAAAGATTATTTTAGTGCATAGATATTTATTGAAATTAAAAGTTCATACAGCATTTCAAAAAGTGTACAAAAAACAAAATATATGCAGTAGTAAGAACAATTGAACATATGATAAAAATGCATCAAAACAAATATAATCACCACAGTAACTAATAAAAGTTGTATCCACTTCGCTGATAACAGAAGTAGCTGCAAACTGCCAAACAACCAGCAAGGCAAGTAACTTGATACTAATTTTCTTTCTGATCCAATTTTGTCCGCTATTAACCATTCATTTAATTTTGTAAGCACCGTGGCCGACAGGTCAACATCTTGGTCTTCAATTCACCAAGTTCTGGGTATAACTCCCAGTCAAGTAATGCGATTTTAATTGTGGATCTTTAATTATCTTGGCTCTAGGACTTCATATTTGTGCTGATCTAAACATGTCTACAACTCAGACACCACATACTGTACATACATAATTATATACACAGCAAATGCTATCCACCCTCATTGGAGGGTCTGCCCTACAAAAATTACACCGAGATAGTAATACAGTAAACATAAAATATATTTTCTTTTTAATATACAATTATTATTCTGGATGCAAGAGGTAATCTACTGTAACTGTTAAACAATGATTTTGAGGTATGTGACTTGTTTTGATTGTCTTCATATGGGTACACTATTGTATGTGCAAAGAGAACCCAGCAATAAACAATGGTAATTGATCAAACAACAGTTCAACCTTTTGTTGAACACCGCACTCTTTATCATATTGGTTCTTATGATAGTTTACCATGGTCAGAACTGTCTATCTGACCTGCCTTAAATGTAGTAAAATATGTGCCTCAGCAGCTCTCCTGTGAAGTTAGTGAAATGTCATGATAGTTTACCTCTGATGTCCAGAATTAGAGTCTGGATTTTTATGTAATTACATATCTTTTGCTCTGTATTTATTCATCTGGAAGCCTACAATGTTTATGAATAAGGCTAGTAGAACCATTATATTTACTTTTAATATTACAAATTTTTATGTATGTTATACAATACTACATATTTTAGAAATAGTTATAATTTTTTTTTTTTTTTGCATAAAACTAATGTCTATGCTAGATGCTTAATTAAACACACTGGATTATAAAAAAAAAGTTTCTTGAATTTAAATTGAACACTGTCAGTGTGATAATGGAATATTTAATTCTGCTTTTATAATAATACAGGTCCAACACTTTAGTATAACCTGGTGTTTCCAACCTTATGCTTTCATCCTGCATTTTCCAATTAGCTCTAGAAAACGTAGCTGATTGACAGATCACAATACATAATTGAATCATCACCCCACCACCTGAACGCAGTTTAACTTTTACTGCTTTCTTTACAGTCGATTTACAAGGAAATAGAAATGACAATGTTTGTATGGTATTTTCTCACTCCACCACCTAGGGGCAGCTTACTAACTCTGTGATATTCATAATAATGCAAATAATAGAGGTTTGTAAGGGAGAGATAAAGAGTTGTATTTTGCTTGCTAATATTTTCAGGAAGCACTAGGAAGATGGCCATTTGAAATACTTCCAGCAATCAAGTATGTTTCATCACATACAGTAGTACAGTTCTGTAGGCACTATCTCAGTTGTACAGTGAACAGTTAAGTATTTCAGCCGAGATGACTCCAGTCCCAAGTTCTTTAGCTGTGAAACTTTGATCCTAGATAACTATGGATGATGCCCTTAATACTGATGGAAAAATGGTGATGTGTCGAGTGTGTGACAAAAATTCTCAATTCCCAATTAGGACAACACACAAAGTGCACTTCACAACAAAAGTAAGCAATTATGCTTATTAAACACAAATGCAAAAAAGATTCTTGGCCATAAGACCTATTTGTGATGGTGACCAATATAATGCGAACTTTGTTATGGAATAGTGCATCCAAACTCTATATAATTGCCAGCTGAGTTCTAGAATGCACAGATCATGCAATAATTGCCTGATTCGTTAAAGACACACAAAATATTGTGACCTGGAGGTGTACAAGGAGAGAGTTATTTTAACTAACTGTACATTGACTCAGCAGCCTATATGACCAAGGCTGCAACTGCATTCAATGTATTATGTTCCCACTTCATCCATTTCAAGTGGCAGGAGAGATACTAAGTCACTTCCCTCAAGTCAATGAACTTGTTTCTTCAACCAAGAAAGTGTTTGTGAAGGTGATGTTACAAGTGCAGGCTTACCAGGAGCAACTACCATAAGCAACACTTCCTTCAGATGCCAAATTAACATGGATGAAGACAGTTAATTTCTACAATGAACACCACAAAAGATATTAAGATTGCTGTTGATTCCCTCATGAGCTTCCTGTATTGGCGAGAGATACAAAAATCTTTCAGAGTCCTAAAACTATTTCTGATGTTGCGTACATCAAATGTAACTTCGATGGGATTCCTGAAAATATTGAAAAGTTGGTAACTTGTGGGTTATAGCTCATGGAATCTATGAATATACGTCATTCAAAATAAATTCAGTGCTGTTCGCACATAAGTAGGTCAAAAATTCATGAAAAATTTTCAGTCCTTTCTTGAGAGAAGTACGGGTTACACCAGTTTATTTATTGTTAGCCAGATCATCAGTGGAGAGTTGCGAGAATCTCCAAAATATATCACTCCCAGACATATCCATTTATTGAAGTATGCACTAGTGACCTCCCGAGATGTCAAGCGATCATTTTCAGTGAACAAGAATATACTTTTTGATCGCCAACAAATCTGACTATTGAGAATATGGAGAAACTGTAACATACTGTACTCCGCAGCTTGATTGACATTTGCACCATAATCTAAAGTAACTTAATTATTTATATTGTAATCTGTTTTAAATTAATCTACTTTTTTACCTTTCATGCTCAACAAAAGCATTTTTGAAACATTTATGTAATTGTGATATTACACATTTGGTACATACAGTAAAAACTTGCTCAAAGCGCAGTTACAGGGGACCAAAATATTTTTTCCAAATTAGACAAGTTTTCACATTACAGAAAGCTATTTTTTTGCCTTAAGACACCAATCACTACCACTGCTACACAAAACAATATACAGTATAGAGTATTTTAAAATATTATTTAGAGCTTACCTGTATCTGCCTACGAATAACGCTCGGCTATCCAGCTTGATGGGCTGGGAAGACACGGGAGAAAGGAGACGAGCTGCTCGACTAAGCAGTATGTTACACATGTCCGAGCTGTCAGTGGAGAGATGGCATGGAATGACATTAGTAGACGAATAAGTTTGAGTGGCGTCTTTAAAAGTAGGAAAGATCACAATATGAAGATAAGTTGGAATTCAAGAGGACAAATTGGGGCAAATATTTGTTTATAGGAAGGGGAGTTAGGGATTGGAGTAACTTACCACGGGAGATGTCCAATAAATTTCCAATTTCTTTGCAATCATTTAAGAAAAGGCTAGGAAAACAACAGATAGGGAATCTGCCACCTGAGTGACTGCCCTAAATGCAGAACAGTACTGACTGACTGATGTACATAGTACTGTATTTCATACACTGATTTGTTAATTATTATTACTGAGCGTTATTACATATAGTATGATACACAATATATCATTTTGAATCACAACACTATCTGATACTATTCCACAACACTAGATATATACTCCTTAAACTTATTTCCTTCACAGTACTAAGATTTTTTTCCCCAGATCAAACAAAGAAACTTGTTTCTTCTTCTTTCTAATCATATCTTTCTGAATGCAGTATTGAGCTGAGTACATTAGTTCAAGAAGCGTGGAAAAATTAGTTGCTTTACGTCACAGGTGCACTGTAGGGCCTGTTCATGGGTTTGAATCTGTTTTGATCTTCATTTTCTTGCTTGTCTCCTTCCACCTCCTCCCCTTTCTCGACTTTTCTCACTGCTAGAATGGCTGTAGCTGATTCAAAATTGTGATGCGCTGTAAGTTGTTCATCACTTTGAATAAAGTTCTCTGCGTGCAGGGAACATTCCTTGTTTGACACAAGTTTGATATTGTCAATAGATTTTCAAGCACTTAATTCCTTCCATCTTCTGTATTATCACTCTCTTCAAACCCCGTTATAATGAAACACTTCATCACAGTTTCTGCCTTAATTTGATTTACAGCCAGTCCAATCCAGTTCACTGCATCTAGAAATAATAATGATCTTGCCGCAGTGTAAGAGGTATCAGCTATTTCCACATGCACGATCAGCGATTGCATTAAAAAGTGCCTATAGTATGATTTGAATGAGAAAAGACACCCATATCCATTGGCTGTTAGATACTTACTGTATTAGGTGGGAACCAGAACAAGTTTCAGTGAACACGTTGGCGGTGCAGGTAGGGTTGCACAGCTGTGAGCTTGCATTTGAGAAATAGTGGGTTCGAACCCCACTATCAGCAGTCCTAAGGATAGTTTTCCATGGTTTCCCATTTTCATATCAGGCCAATGCTGGGGCAGTACCTTAATTAATGCCATGGCCACTTCCTTCCCATTACTAGCCCTTTCCTCTCCCATTGTTGTCATAAGACCTATCTTTGTCGGTGCGATGTAAAACAAGTTATAAACAAAGTTTCACATTTGACAATGTTATGATTGAGTGACAGGTGGCTTGTTGAGGAAAAGAATAACCTTTTGGTTTTCCTTTTTTCATTTTAACATTTAATCCAATCAACCATTTTTCCATTAAAGTAGCAATATTCCAAGCACTGTTACTGTTTCGCCTAACCACCGGAAGGTTATTGATTTTCAGATTCTTGAAACATCTCTGTTTCGCTGCCTTCCCAATCGTGAGAGCTTTTTTCCAATTCCATGCATATTCCCACACTGTAACACTAAGGCTGATTCTCCACGAGCAGGTAAAACGCCGCTGTTCGCCCGCCTGACCGCTCAAACTTTTTTCCTATTCTACACGAGCGGTTGAATTGACGCCTCTAAACAGCGCCAGAAACGCCGGCCACACGCGCAGCCATTCTCCACCAGCGATAAACCCGCCATACTCTAATGATGGATGTCGTACAAATAGGTTGTGTTGTCGGAGCTGTTCAACTACAGTTTTTAGCAATATTAAAAAAGAAACCTGGTAAGAAAAGACATTGATGTACTCACCCTGCGTTATCGAATCGGCTCACCACTGGACAATTTCATTTAACGTTTTGTGAACACAGGAGCTACCCGGAAAAGTTTTTTCAATATCATAGAATGTCAGTTGCTTCATTCGATGAGCTATTTGAACTTATTAAGGTGCATATTACTAAACGAGACACCGTAATGAGGAAAAGCATTGATCCAACAGAGAGACTTGTGGTGACATTAAGGTAAGTGCAAATTTCGACTCACATATTTTTACATTCTATTTATTTATTATGTAAGACAATGAACCAATCAATGAAGCAGCCACTTATAAACAAAATGTACAATACCAAAACATGAAATGAATTAATATTATTGACCATTATGAGGAAAAAACACAAATGAATTACGTAAATACGAGTTACTGTAATACATTACAATCTTGTTATATATTCAGATAATCAGATATATTGTAACAATCACTGGTGTCAGTATTGTAACTCGTTGGGGTGGTCGGAGATACACTACATACAGATGAAGGGCTCCTTCTGCTATTTTCTCCAAACTGTTCAAAGTAGTTTGAAAAAACTTGTGAAATTTGACTTCGTACGTGCGTTGCTGCATGTAGGGGCATGCTGTCAAGTACAGGAACGAATGATGAAAGAAAAGCCTTGTGTCCATTTTTATCCGAATGTCTTTCCTCTTGTTGTAACTCCAAACTTGCAGCCAATATACTTGTTAGGTCCTTGGTCGAAGAGACAATACATCTTTCTGATTCGTTTTCATTGGGGCTTGTATTGTCGCTCAGTGTAGTCTGTGTTGGTTCTTCAACATGATTTCCTTCGGTTCTAGGTGCACCAATGTTAGACAATGTTGTCTGGTTACCTTTCACATGAGGTAAAAGGAATTGTAGTTGATCATAGTACACGTACTGTTTTTTCTTTGATGCAGGTTGACCAGTGCCTGTGGCTATAACGGACCTATGGTCTTTTACAAAGCAGTCCCTTATAGCCTTCCATTTTTTCATGAGGTCTTTAACTGGAAAAAAAAGGCCACGTATTTAAAATACAGCTTTGAACGTAGAAATATGGGGTGTATTAAAATGTTTTTCCTGCAGCAATGGAAATTAATACTAAAAGGAAACTTAGCATGACAAACACATTGTTTCTTAATAATAAGCCTACATATTTAGAAATCATACAAACCTATGCTATTATATATAATTAATTATTCAAAATGGCAGTGCATCACGCCCACTATTTTGCCGTTTTCCTGATAATTTCCAAACACATGAATATTTGTCTAAGATTCTTTGTTTGTTATGATTAGTAATGTCATAGCTACAATATTTACTAGAATCAGTGAAGCCCATAAAGTATAAATATTTTTTCATTAAGTTATTTTCAAGTAGTTGTTTTGTTAGTTAATTTTCATTTGAAAATATTTTTTTTAAATGTAACAAATGAAGCCAGCTCAATAATTCTGGTATATCTTCTTCTTTTCTATGAAATGTACATGTATAAAAAAAATTATCGTAATATCTTTAAACATTTCAGAGTTATCAGGGAAACGGTTCTGAAAAACACAAGTTACGGGAAACGATCAACAAGATTAATGATAAAGGTCTTGCTTGGGTGACAGGGATTCACATTTTTGGTCATAACTCCGAAAGTATTGGAGATATTAACAAAACATTTTCAGTGTTATAAAGAGAAAAGTTCAATTTTAAATTAAACAAATAAATTGAAAAATCGCATTTTTGGTCGTTCAAAGGTGATATGTGTAAAGAAGTGGAATCAGAGATAAGGCTTTTTGCAGATGATGTTATTCTGTATAGAGCAATAAATAAGTAACAAGATTGTAAGCAACTGCAAAATGACCTCGATAATGTTGTGAGACGGACAGTAGGCAATGGTATGATGATAAACGGGGTTAAAAGTCAGGTTGTGAGTTTCACAAATAGGAAAAGTCCTCTCAATTTTAATTACTGCGTTGATGGGGTGAAAGTTCCCTTTCGGGATCATTGTAACTACCTAGGTGTTAATATAAGAAAAGATCTTCATTGGGATAATCACATAAATATGATTGTAAATAAAGAGTACAGATCTCTGAATGAGGGTATTTAGGGGTTGTAGTAAGGATGTAAAGGAGAGGGCATATAAGTCTCTGGTAAGACCCCAACTAGAGTATGGTTCCAGTGTATAAGACCCTCACCAGGATTACTTGATTCAAGAACTGGAAAAAATCCAAAGAGAAGCAGCTCGATTTGTTCTGGATGATTTCTGACAAAAGAGTAGCATTACAAAAATGTTGCAAAGTTTGGGCTGGTAAGACTTGGGAGAAAGGAGACGAGCTGCTCGACTAAGTGGTATGTTCCAAGCTGTCAGTGGAGAGATAGCATGGGAGGACATCAGTAGACGATTAAGTTTGAGCTGTGTCTTTAAAAGTAGGAAAGATCACAATATGAAGATAAAGTTGGAATTCAAGAGGACAAGTTGGGGCAAATATTTGTTTATAGGGAAGTTAGGGATTGGAATAAATTACCAAGGGAGATGTTCAATAAATTTCCAATTTCTTTGCAATCATTTAAGAAAAGGCTAGGAACACAGATAGGGAATCTGCTACCTGGACGACTGCCCTAAATGCAGATCAGTAGTGATTGTTGTTGTTCATTGTTGTTGTGGTGCCCCCCCCCCCCCTTAAGACACTTTCAAAGTGTGTTTTTTTTTTTTAAATATGAGTTTCAAATATCAAGAAAAACGATTCCAAAAATTATCAAAGAAACATGCATTGCTATATGGACCGTTCTTCAACCACAAGAGATGCCATCACCTACTAAGGAAATTTGGTTGCAGATAGCTGAAGATTTTCAGAAAATCACACAGTATCCTAACTGTATTGGAAGTGTTCATGGCAAACATATTAGAATTATTTGTCCGCCCAACTCAGGTTCAGAGTATTTCAACTTCAAGAAGTTTTTTTCTATTGTCTTGATGGCCGTATCAGATGCGAACTATTACTTTACCGCCATAGATGTTGGATCTTATGGACGTGAGGGTGATTCAAGTATATTCAAGGTCAAATTTGGGAGCAAGACTGAAGAACAATGATTTAGATTTTCCATCTAGTAAACCACTACTGGTACCAGACAACTGTACAAAAGGACCTAATATGCCCTATGTATTGCTCGGGGATGAGGCTTTTGGATTGTCTAAGCATATGATGCGGCCTTATCCAACAAAGGGTCTTACGCATGAAAAACGGGTCTATAATTACAGGCATTGCAGAGGACGGCGTGTGGTAGAATGTGCCTTTGGGATTCTCAGTAACAAATGGCGAGTACTGCATTCATCCATGTTAATACACCCGGAGTTCGTCAGTATTGTGGTGCAGGCCTGTTGTATTCTGCACAACTTCGTTCGACGAAGAGATGGGTACCTTTTCAAGGATACTCTAACATGTACTGATTAGACATTGATCGAAGGGGATTGATGTAAGAGAAGCATTTTGCCAATATTTCAACGGTCCTGGAGCACTTCCGTGGCAGAATAAATGTTTATAAATATGAAAGATGCACAAATTTGTTGTGACTATAGTACAATCAATCAACAAGATGTAAAAGTGTAAAATGTAAGAAATGTAAACTATGTACACCTACCGTACGTAGACAATATATTGTTTCTTAAGTATATGTCTTTATTTACTTCTTAATCATCGTAACAAAATATATTAACCCCTAATGTATTATAACATTATTTGTTAAAAGTATGGGTGATTTACATTTCGTTCGTGTTGCACCACGAGCATATGTTGACCTAGACGCGTGAAGCCACATTTTTTAAACCAGTTTACATTTAAGCAAACACACATAACATAACAAACATATAATAACAAAACTATAGTGTAGATTAAATATTACTCACTTCGTTCATCCTTAGCAGTAACATGAATATCATCCCAATCTTCAAACATATTCCTTCCAACGTCGGACCAGCATTTAGATTTAATTTCTCTATTTGAGTATTCTTTAGATTGAAAATCGTACAATGCAGGTCTAGCCTCAATTTCGCAAACAAACTTTTCAGTTTCGAACATGTTTACGAATACGGAACTAACATAAAGAAGATACTACACTTCAGGCTGTTCCTATCGTGCGACAGAGGCGGGTGAACTGCTCACTTCCGCCACGTGGAGTATGCTTCGCTGTTCTACCGCTAGCGGGAATAACGCCTCTGCTGGCGTTAGACCTGCCTGCCCGCTCATGGACGCGTCCACCCGTGGCGTGCAAACCGCCCGTGTAGACAGCTCTACAAATACCCCCATAGTTCTGTTCCGCAAGCGGGTTTGTAGTGGGCGAACAGCGGCATTTTACCTGCTCGTGGAGAATGAGCCTTAGTCTTTCCATCACCCAACACCACCATGCGGTACCATATAGTACCAGTGCGTCTTATTTCATATTTTCTCATACTTATCTGTACTAGTGCCATAAATCTGGCAACTCTGCTTTACATTGTCAAGGTGATACTCCTTACAATGCCTGAAATCAACAGAGGGTTTCATATAAGTGTTTGCAGCGACAACTGCTTAGAATTTGAGATTGTGTTGAGAGGAATAAAAATGACTGCGCATCTAAAATAAGTTGCTTTATTTTGTTTATAAATTTTGACAATACAATTTCATATCACATGGTTTACTATCTTGAAATATCAGTCTATGACTTGAAATAACAAGTAATTGGTCTGTATTCTGCATTTGCTGTTATGACACTAATTATTCTGATGGTACAGTGTGGTACCACATGGCGCTTACCATATCTTTCTGTTCTTTTTCTACTCCTAACTTCTAAGGGTGATTCTAAAGAAATAATTCATAGTGTAGTCGCAAATAATGATTTGTGTGTGTCATGCAACTGTATAATTGTAGATTTTACTCTAAAAAATCCATATCATAACATACGTGGAGAGTGCGATGTTTTGTGTCTAATGATGTGTGAACTTAATTTGAGTGACTTGATGCTTGTGGTGGTTCTACATGTTATTGAAGAAGAGGATAGACTACTGATACTGAAGCTATATACATTGAACCACTGGAATCTACTGTATTATCTGATGAAGATTCGGCTGAGGAAGACGGGCGAACAGATTATAAGGGATGCGGTACTGGATGTCAACTCTGAGCACCAACTGAAGTAGTGCTGAAGTAGCAAATCTCTCACAGCAGAAGTAGAGAATCCATGTCTGATAATGATTCGATGCCTGCTAAGAGAGCGGTATCCCCACCTCGTCCACCATCTACCTGGATGATGGATGACCTAATTCCCACAACAGTCCACTTTCGTAGTGCAAAATTTTCCACTTTTTGAAATATGATGCTGATTGAAATATTTGAGTTGTTTTTTCATTAAGAACTTGTGAATTTCTTGTGCTCTGAAGCCAGCATTATGCGCTTTTTACAAATGAAAAATCCAAAAGTAACCCCCCAAGAAATGAAAAACCGAGCTTGATAGCTGCAGTCGCTTAAGTGCGGCAATTATCCAGTATTTGGGTAACAGTGGGTTCGAACCCCACCATCGGCAGCCCTGAAGATGGTTTTCCGCGGTTTCCCATTTTAATAATGTTTTTTGCTTTACGCCCCACTAACTACTTTTACGGTCTTCAGAGACGCCGAGGTGCCAGAATTTAGTCCCACAGGAGTTCTTTTACGTGCCAGTAAATATACCGACACAAGGCTGTCGTATTTGAGGACCTTCAAATACCACCGGACTGAGCCAGGATCGAACCTGGCAAGTTGGGGTTAAAGGTCAGCGCCTTAACCGTCTGAGCCACTCAGTCCGGCCCTGTTTCCCATTTTCACACCAGGCAAATGCTGGGGCTGTACCTTAATTAAGGCCACGGCTGCTTCTTTCCAACTCCTAGCCCTTTCCTACCCCACTGTCGGCGTAAGACCTATCTGTATCGGCGCGACGTAAAAAAGAAAAAGAAAGAAAGAAAGAAATGAAAATATTCGGTGGTATTTTTCTTCAAAGTGGCTATGTGCAAGTGCCACCATCAGAATAATGTAGGGGCAAAATACTTATTACAATGCAAATCCCGCATCCACACAGAATGTGTCAAGTGCAGTGTGGGCGTAAGTGTAAACTGCTTTTCTTGCCATTCCACATTAGGGAAAACAGGTAACTAAATAAAGAAACTGAAGTCTATAGTAGACTTTCATCTTCTTCATCCACTCCCTTTTCCAGATTCTCTCTGGGTAGAGTCGTGTACCAAAGCCCTCCACCTTACTCGATCTTTCCACCATTCCCCTTCTAGTACTTTATTGCTATCGACTCCTCTATTTGCAATACAGTCCACAACAGAGTTCCTCCATTTGATTCAAGGCCGTCCCCTAAGCCTCTTTGCAGTCTCTGTATCCATGAATGTTCTCTTTCGTATTCTCTCTCCTGGCATTCTCATTATGCATCCCAACCATTTCAGTGCTATATCAATCTCTTCTTGATGTTTAACTCCCAACGCTTATTTCGTATTTTATCTCATCTTGTCTTCCCCACTTTATGCTCCTCAAGAACCTCACTTCAGCTGCTTGTATCTTACTTTGGTTCCGCTCGGTCAACGTCCATGCTGCTGAAGCCTAGGTCAGTATAGGTTTATAATAGGATGAGTATAAAACCCTCTTGCACTTCACTGGCACATCTTTGTTCCATACAATGTCTCTCATACACTGGTAGAAACTTGCATTCTTAAATCAATTTCATCCAAATTTCCATCTTGTGACATCACGCTGTCAAAATATTTAAAAATTTTCACTACTTCAAGAGGTTCATTTCCTATTCTTATCACTCCTCTAGATTTTCTGTTACCTCTCATCATGATGAAAGTCTTGTTTTTCACAGTACTAATCTTCATTCCAAAATTTTTTATCTCCTCATTCCATAAATCAACTTGTGTCTGTACTTCCTCTTCATTATCTTCCCAAACTACGAGGGCCATCCGGAAAGTAGTAACCGTTAGCGCCGCATGAAGCGCTGACGACTCGGGTAGCCGCTGGGCAAGGTCAGACCGCATCAGTGGCTTGTCTGCCTGCTCTGTGCGATGTTGCGTGATGCTAGCATTGGCTGTGTTGTGTCTGTGTACGTTTAAAATGTTTAAACATACTGAGAACCCTGCCAAAGTGAGGGCCGTGATTAAATTTCTTAATGCACGAAATGTTCGACCTTGTGATATTCATCGCCAATTAACGGAGGTGTATGGAGACAATGTGATGGACGAGTCGTCTGTTCGGCGCTGGTGTTGCAACTTCAACCTGGGGAGAGGGAATACACACGACGAGGAGCGTTCAGGAAGACCATCTTTCATTACAGACCAACTGCTGAGCGCAGTAGACGAATGCGTGAGGAACGATCGGCACGTCACAATTGATGAACTCTGTGAACTTTTTCCTAATGTGTCTCGAACAATTGTTAATGAAATTGTCAAAGACCATCTGCATTATTAAAAAATCTGTGCAAGGTGGGTCACTCACGTGCTTACAGAGGAGCACAAAACAGAGGAGCACAAAACTAAGCATATGGCTGCAGCACTGACGTTTCTGGGACGTTATTCCGATGAAGGAGACTCTTTCCTGACTTGCATCATTACTGGGGACGAAACATGGGTTTGTTATGCATCACCTGAGAGTAAACGACAGTCAATGGAGTGGCATCATGCTCATTCGCCAACCAAACCAAAAAAATTCAAGACAGTTCTGTCCACCAGGAAACTCATGGCAACTGTTTTCTGGGATCGCCAAGGTGTACTGCTCATTGATTTTATGGCCCGTGGAGATACAATTAATGCTAATGCATATTGTGAAACATTAAAGAAATTACGACGGGCAATACAAAATCGACCGCGAGGTCTATTGTCTACAAGCATCATTCTCCTTCATGACAATGCCAGGCCTCATGCAGCTGCGATAACACAACAACTTTTGCAGCAATTCCAGTGGGAAACCTTCGACCATCCACCGTATAGCCCGGACTTGGCCCCTTCGGATTTTCATCTCTTTACGAAGCTTTAAGACTTTCTAGCGGGAAAAAGATTTGACACCGATGAAGAACTTAAACGAGCCGTGACTACATATCTCAATACACTGGCGGCGGAAGACTATGACGCTGGAATACCAAAACTCATCCCACGTTACGAAAAATGCCTAAATTTGCTTGGAGATTATGTCTAGAAGTAGTGTCAAGTAAGCTTTTTCCAATAAAAATGTGTATATTTGTTAATATTTACTCATGTGTCTTTATTGCGCAAACGGGTACCACTTTCCGGATGGCCTTCGTACAATATCATCAGCAAAGAGCATCTTATGTAGAATTCTATTCATGATAATGAAGAGTCACATCTGGGATGTTATTTTTTGGAATTCCTAAAGAGAGTCTAAATGAACCTATAAACACCATTTATTCTTTTATTTATTGCTAAGTAATTTGTAAGTGATATTCTGTAAGAATATTAAGCATTAAATTTCATGGTATTCTAGCAAGGTAACAATATTTATGTTTTACACAAAAGCTATGTCAAGCACTATGCTGTACAGTATGGTACCAGGTCCTCATTTAGAAACCAACCATACAATTTTTAGAAAAATGACTTAAATGTTCTCTATGTGAATGCTGGGAATATTAAATAAAAATAAAATGATCTAAAATTGAAAACTTTGGCATTCCCGGGTTAGACATTTTACCCCCAACACACTTTTGTCCCTTAACGGTGAGTGACTTTGTTGAAAATGTTCCTATATTCATATTCTGAAATCAAACCTAGCAGTTTTGATTTCTAAACATCCAACACATTTTCATTCACATTCTCAGATTCCCCACAAACTCTATTCCAAACAATATTGTACCTTTCTTGAAACTGTCGAGCCATCCTGTAGATGCTTTGAACTCATAACTTCCAAGAGATCTGGCGACAGCAAGAGCTTCACTTTGAAAAGTAGGACCACATCTGAACATGTGTTTTGACAGGGTAGAGGTAAACCACTTCCACACTGCCTCGTTGATCTCCTCGTTACAGGTGATCTTTTTCATCTGACCATTTCATTGAATCCACTCATTCACTATTTTTTTTTTTTTTTTTTCTAAGTGTGTCTAAAACTTGTGTTTCCCCACACTTGAAGAGAAACACATTATTTGCCACACAAAGACTTTGTCCTTTTCCTTAGCTTCAATTATTTTATCTTTTTCTTTAGCGACAATGTCACATAAGATTTAGCCATGATTTTCAGTTTGCTTCATTTTTACTAATACAGTAGCCAACTGTTTGGCAGTACACCTGGTTCATTATCTTACCAGAGACTTATATGCCCTCTCCTTTACATCTTTACTACAACCCCTAAACACCCTCAAAATTGTGTGCAGGGATCTATACCTTTTACTTACAATCCCATTTATGTGATCATCCCAATGAAGATCTTTCCTTATATTAACCCCTTAACTGGGGAATAGTTTCATAACGTCAACCAGCCAGAGGGTAATTATTCAGCACAATGTGCACTTTTGGAATGGGTTACTGTAGCATGTGGCAGATGTAAATACTCAAACAGAAAAATATATTTTACTTTATTTATTTAAATTATTAGTGATATAGTAGAAATTCAATAGCATTATATTATTTCTGTTTTTCTTGTAAACCCGTAAATATATACATATATACATATATACACAGTGTGTTCATACAAAAGTGAATATAAAAAGTGTTCCTTTCATTAGTATGATGACATTTTTCAAGTTTTCAGATATGCACCAATTGTTCATTCAGAAATTGCGCACAGTGTGGTAAATACAGAAGCGCGGGCAAGCACAAAGTGCCACGTCACATTCCTCCCAGCAGTAGACAGTTTCCCGTCGCCTCTGGTTTGACAGTCACACAACGCAACATTTTCTTGAGTGATTCCTACTTCCGGCTGGCAGGTTCTCAGACATGAAGTGACATGCGGTTAGTCGAACTGGACCTCCAGAAGTTCTCCCTGGACGTTTTGGTTTCACTGTCGAATCGCAATACATCTCTGTCAGTTTTTATACCCGATTGAGATGAAAACTCAGTTGAGAATCAGTCCCACCTTTCTTTTGGAAGAGAACAAATGAAATGAAAACAGCAATGTCCAATAAGTGCTGGAACATTTTCATGTAGTACTTCTTTAGTTTCCTCCGTGCCACAGAGTAACTGGCGACGCACTGGTCAGACAAATCGACTCCTCCCATTCCGTTGTTGTACTCTATACTCAGTGTAGGTTGGAACTTATTATTTCCTCACTGTCCGTGTCAATATCTTGTAATAAATGTTCCACTACATTATCATCACCGATATAATTCAACATCTTTCCTAACCTAGTTTCACATCACACGGAAAAGTTTACCACCATACACAGACCAATTTACAAAAAGTTATCAGAACATGGGCAATGGAGTTCGCAGAACAACTGTATCATAACAACAACAACTCGCAAATTTAGTAATTTCAATGTACATATACACAAATAAATTCTTTACGAAGAATATGGTGCGGACAATACGAGGCAACACGAGACAGCTGTCGGACTGCCACCTAGGCGCGAACTACCTGACTGGAGTAAGACCAGATAAAAATGAATAGGACAGCAATTATCACACCTAATATGAATGGAATCAGTTTTAAATTACGATAGAAGATGGCAGAAGTGATTAAGAATAGCCAAATGCCTATAGGCGGTTCACCCAAAGTAAGAAGACATTCAGAATTACAAGAATGCCTAAAGGCGTCAAACCCAATACTAGTGCGACAGCTGTTGACGCCTTTTGGCATCAAACCCAGTTAAGGGGTTAACAGCTAGGTACTTAACCGTGATCCCCTTAAGAAACTTTCACCCCATCAATGCAGTAATTTAAACAGAGGACTTTTCCTATTTGTGAAACTCACAACCAGACTTTTAGCCCTGTTTATCATCATACCATTACTTGCTGTCCATCTCACAACATTATGGAGGTCACTTTGCAGTTTCTCATAATCTTCTAGCTTATTTATTACTCTATACAGAATAACATCATCTGCAAAAAGCCTTATCTCTGATTCCACTTCTATACTCGTATCATTTACATATACAGTAGAAGTCCGCTATAGCGAGTACGGCATATAACGAGAATCCCGTTGTAGCGACAATATTTTGCTGTCCCTTCATAATTCATATATTAAACTGCATACTATCCTTCTGTTATAGTGAGAGCCCTATCACTGACGCATCCGTTATTACGAGGGATTAAGCGGGTGCAATTTTTACCGTTTTCGATATTTATACACCCCAGCGATTGTGTTGCATGTAATCGATTATCTTCGCTATCATTTCCTTGCTAATGTTCACTAGCAAGTTCTCTCGTCGACATTCGAAGGCGATGTTGGAGTCGATTAGTAATTCCCAACGACTGCTATTCTCTAAAGAAAATTCAAAATGAAAGAAGATAAGTTTTCGTAATAAATGCGTGAATAATGTGGCCGATAGCAGTTGTTAACTCATTGAAAATAACGGCTGAAGTAAACGATCTCTTAATTTTAATGTTATATTCTGAAATTAAGTAAGAATGTGATACACCTCAGGATATGGCAGAATACATCACTGATTTCAGAGGATAGTTCATATTTTCTCGCGTCTAGTTAAATTTCGGAAAGGGTATTCGCATGTAAATTTTAGTGAGCATAACTCATTTCTCTACATGCATTTCAATTATGTTTTCATGACACACATACAGTTAGGTTAGGTGACGCCATTTGAAGAAGAAAACTCTGGAGTGATACTGTATTTCTCCAAATCCAAGACGACGTTTTTTCCCCTCAGAATCTCATGCGAAATGTGAAGGGTCGTCTTGCATTTGCGGCCTAACGGTAATGAATACCCACTGGCAAATCTCGCGGTAACCACGTTGCTTATTTTCACCCCCGCGCGTGCACACGAAATTCGTTGACAATAAACGACCGACTCTTTATTGTACATTGCTAGCCGTGACAACCGGTTGTACAGTGCCTGTGTGTAACATCACTGGATCTCGGGAAATCGTGAAGAGAGAATGACATTCTATTAGCCTCTGCAAAAACGTTTCTCAAATCTGCAGAATGATAACAAAACATGCGAGCTTTCGAATTCTTAAAAAGGCCACGGCTACTCAGTGGCAGAGTTATAACGCGTCTACTGTACCTGCCTCTTAGTAAAATTAAGTTTTATAGATAGCAAGAATATTTTCGTAATGGATAGTTGTAAAGATATGTGGAACAGGTATTGCCAGCGAATTTTCAACAGGTTTTCGTCGATATTATGATGCCAATTTTAAGTTAATGGTTATTAAACACTCGGAAATGTAGAATAATTGTGCAGCCGCAAGAAAATATGGCATAGGTGTAACTAAAGCCAATACTTGGCATCAGCGTGAAGACAAAGATACAAAAAATGCATTCATTGGTCCGCAACAAGGACACTTTAAAGAAGTCGAAAATGAAATTGTGAGATACCAAAAAATGCAAGGGCGGTAAGGCCATACCGTGGTGCAATGAACTTGTTCGTTGACCTTCAACATCCGCAATTAGGCCTATACATCGCTAGGCGCTGAAGCTGGCTGAACCCGGCAAGCGAGACGTCTGTGTAGCAGTAGCCGGTTACATCCGACGCTGAGTAAAAGTACCGTGACAGTTTTATAGACGGCAAGAACATTTTCCAGACGGATCGCAGCATTGTAGAGACGCATAGGATAGGTATTGCCGGCAAATATTCAACGGGTTCTCTTCGGTGTTATGATGTCAATTTTAAGTTAATGGTCATTAAACCCGCAGAAACAAAGAATAATTGTGCTGCCGCAAAAAAATGCGGCATAACGAAAGCCAGTGTTCGGCGTCTAAAATAGCATCAAAATGCGTACTGTACAACAAAGGCATTCATATGATTTTACAAAGCACTTTTGGAGCCTGATTAAAATTTTTGAAGAAAAAAATGTGGGGTTGTCTTGGATTCTGAGAAATACGGAACTGTAAATTTTTTTCAGAATGAAATTAAACATACACTTTCACGTAGTATCGCATTTCGAAAAATAACAAAGAAGTAAGTCGTAGTGTGGATATCACCGCGGAAATGCAAGTTTTGAACAAACTGATTGCCTTTTCATGTGTATGGAGATTTTTCCGACTTTTATACAAAAATCGGATATAACGACAATCCGCTATAGCGACTAAATCTTCCGCTGTCGTGAATTCCTGCTATAACAGACTTCTACTGTATAAGAAAACATAAAGGTCCAATAATACCGTCTTGAGGAATTCCCCTCTTAAATATTACAGGGTCAGATAAAGCTTTGCCTACTCTAATTCTCTGAGATCTATTTTCTAGAAATTTTACATCATTAACCACTTTAATCCTTGCTCATAAATCCGTAAGATGAATGGGTACTTTAGCTATTCTTCAATAATTTGACAAATACTTAAGCTAAATATCAGTGTTTGAGTTTTTTAGAAATTAAGTAAGAACTTGTCTGTTGTAAACCATTCACTTGATGAATTTATGGTATCCTTTGTTAAATGTCTAAACTTCATCTACAGTATCAGTGTTTGTTATGAAAGCTGTATCATATGCCTATAAGACTGAACTGGCTGTAGAGTTCACACTGTAAACTACATCATTTATTAGCATCAAAAACAAAAATGGTCTTGACACTGAGTTCTGTTGCACACCATGTTTAATGTAAAGATTAGAGGGCCTCCTGCCCTCAACTTTACTGCTTGTTTACGACAACCGAAGTATGACCTCAGGATATCAAACTGCTTATCTTTAATAATAATAATTCCTTCTTTTCAAAAGACAGAAGTAATTCACAACTAGGTATTTTTTATTTTCCACCTTGTCGATACAGACAGTGAAACTGATTTTATGTAATGACACAAGTAATGTCGAACGATGATACGGCTCAACTAAACACCAAACATGGAACGATAAACCGTATTAATAAATTTAAATACCTTGCGGAATGGATCCAGCAAGATAGACTTGACAAAGAGGCTATAGCAGCAAGAATCAAGAAAATTGAAGCCACTTTCCAAACCACCCGCAACATATATAACAAAAAGTGCTTTTCTCTGAACACAAAAATTTGTCACTACAACACTGTCATCAAACCAGTATCGCTGTATGCATCTGAATGCCCTATCCTGTCCGAGAAAGGTTTGCTCACTGATTTAGAGAGGAAAGAAAGATCTTACACACCATACTTGGTCCAAACTAAAAAAATGGCATCTACATTAGAAAATCCAGGCAAGAAGTATACTCTAAGATAGAAAAGATCACGGACACAAAGCATAAGGGCAGAGTTCGCTTCTACGGTCATATCCGACGAATGATCGACTCTCGATGGACAAAACGTATCTTCAGTATATTTGACTCAAAACCAAACACTGCAATGCCATGGTACACTAATGTCAAGAAACATCTTAAAGAACTGGGCATACAAGCAGAAGATGCACAAGACCAAAATATTTTCAGAGCATCCATCAAGACTTTTGGGACTTTCTTGGACGAAAAGCGGCCATCTGGTGCGAAATGGACAGAAGAACGTCATACTAAACACAGTGAGCTAATGAGGACTACAGTATGTTAATCAAGCGAAAAATGAACAAATGCCAGAATGTAGAGTGGGGCTTATCGTAGGCCAATTAGTGAAGTTGAATGAATGAATGAATAATAATAATAATAATAATAATAATAATAATAATAATAATAATAATAATAATAATAATAATAATAATAATAATAATAATAATAATAATAACTGGGAATTCAATGTAATTATATATTTTGTTCCTTGCTATTTAGAAACTGGGAAAAATTATATGTTCACAAGCCACTATGTCAAGATTATTATAACTGAATTTTATTTTACATATTATTAAATATTTGTAGGTATTCTACATATTTTTCATGGTATTACATAAAATAACATATTTAGTTTTAGTTTTCTTACTGTGTTGAAGTTTTACACTTAAGTGGGGCTGCTGTCAGTTATCTCAACAAGGGAGATTAAGGTAAAGTAATTATGAGTGACAAGCATTTGAAAGGATGACAAGTGCAGGTAAAGACACTTGTGAAATTGGTTTTTACAAAAGTTCCAATTAGCTGCAGGAAACACTGTTACGTACTTTAATACTATGCATCTTGGCATCTTTCATACCAATACAGCTAACTGCTATTAAACTATCCACCTGGATATTGAAATTTCCAAAAATATTTTTCTAAACATATATCTGTGACCTCTTTCTTACTTAGAAATTTCCAAATCTATTCTTAAAGCCTTTTCCTTTCAAAAGTCTCAACTGTGTTTTAGTTTCTTTTAAACAGATGAACAAATTCATGAACATACGTTTTCTATAGAGTTAATATTTCACTACATGCGTCCTGCTGGCTTCAAATTTTAAAATCATGGATTGCAGATGATGAGTCCTTTACAACTGATGGCAAAGTATTGATTTGTCTAGCATGCAACAAACATATCGCATGTTTCATGAAATCCCTGCTTGAAGAACATGCACAAAGTTCTCTGTATACAAAAAAGCCAACAATTAGGTCTACAGAAGAAACAAATAGTTTTAACACAGATGCAGCCTTCACCTTCAAGTAAATCTTTTTATAAAGATGTATGCAGCCAATATCCCATGGTATAAACTTGAAGTGCTTGAATTCATATCTTTCCTGGAAAAATACTGCAAGCAACATGTTCCTCACCAATCAATACTATGCAAGAACTATTTTGAAGTGTGCTATGATGAAGCAATGTACAACGTAAGCAGTAGACAGGAAATGCTTTCATATGGGTTGTTGTTGATGAAACTAAACTAATCTTCATTATAAATTCTAAAAAATTATATTCACTTCATAAAATATTGTGTAACTTACCTGTAATTCTTTTAACTGGCATTTGAATTGTCACGATTAGTAGTATTTGGATACCTGCAGCTTACTGCAGGGTTCAATCTGAGTTACAGTATTTCTGTATTGAATCCACAGTTTTGGATTATTAATACAGACTGTGCCACCACTGCGAGCTTCCTGGCTTTGCTGAATTGATGCAAAGAGGTAATATATAAAATTAGAGTTGTACATAAAGCCATGTAAAAATGCATAATATATAATGAACTCTGTGAGGATTTAGCAGCTAAATCTTTATTTACAAGAAGAGAAGGGGGCTAATACAGCTTTCTGAAAGTGATAACAGGAAAGGGGAGAGTTGACAAAGGAGAATATAAGAAACTCATTTTGATTATGTAATTACGTAATACATACAACGAACAATACTCACCATTCGGTTTATATCTCCAACACAAACCCAGGAAGAAGTATTTTCAGAACTAACTCCCCATTTTGAGTGGTCTACATGAGTTTTGAAACTGACATTGGCAACTTCAAGTTTGACTCCTTCAATATTCTTTACTCTGTAAAAAAAATTTTAAAAAAATAAAAAAAAAAAATTTAAAAAAACCCACTGAATTACTCTAAAGCACAAAGTCCTGCTGAAATACAGCGTCTGGGGTGGCATGCAGAAAGGGTATGGCTACGGGTAGCAGGATGTCATTCACGTAGGTCAAACTGGACACAGTGCCCTGGACACACACCTATAGGGATTTGTGGTTGTACCCAATAGCACTCCACACCATAAGCCTTGAGTTGGCACTGTATGTATTGTGCGAATGCAGTCATTGTAATGCCTCTCCCCCTGTCTGCGGCAAACCAAAATGCGGCCATCATTTTCAAACAAACAGAACCTGGATTCATCTGAAAACACTATCTGCAGCCATTTCTGTCCCCCGTGATTTTGTTCCATACACCATTGCAGTCTAGCATGTTTATGCACATTAGTCAAAGGTAGACGGAGAAGTGGACGACGCGCCGGTAACCCAAACCGTAATAAACGGTGACGTTACTGTCACTCCCGAGAGTGTACGATGTGTTACACTGTTGCTCCAGAGCCAATGAGGATGCAGATCTGTCCTGCAATGCCATCCAGATGAGGTGCTGATCTTCTCAGGGGGGTGGTCTGGCTGGTGCGACCAGACCCATCTCGTTATGTTCTACGGTCTTCTGTGAACCATTCTGTACCCACCCGTTGCACGGCGGACACACTTCATCCCACACGAACAGCAATTTTCTGGATGGATACATCATGTTCTCTCATGCCAATAATGTGCCCTCTTTCAAAGTCTCTCATTTGAGAGTACGGTTCTCACATACGTCTGTGACGCATCCTGCACGTCTGCTCAAGTCACACTGATCCATTACCTTTGGTTTATAGCGACAACGAGAGCTGCAGGCACATTTTACCAGTCGGTGGTGGTGCACGGATATATTGATGTGGACCTTGATCCTGAGGGCTTACGTAGTTCAAATGCTTCTCATTAATGTTATTGGCCTTGCGTCCTACTAACTACTTTTTCGGTTTTCAGAAACTCCAAGGTGCCGGAATTTTGTCCTGCAGGAGTTCTTTTATGTGCCAGTAAATCTACCGACATGAGGCCAATGTATCTGAACACCTTCAAATACCATCGGACAGAGCTAGGATCAAACCTGCCAAGTTGGGGTCGGAAGGCCAGCGCCTCAACCATCTGAGCCACTCAGCCCGGCCAAATCAAGGTGTCCACCAAACCCAAATTTTGAAATTCCCTGACATTTCCCTGTTTTCCAGACATAAAAACCAGTTTTTTCCCTGACACACAACGACAAAAAATAAAATTATAAAGGAAGTTTCCAGCTGTGACAGTAATAATAAAATACATTTTGAAAGCTTCACATCCAAAAAATAAATGAGCAATTAATATGCATATTTAATTTAAAAACTTGGAAGTTGAATTTAATCTAATTAAATTCACCTTAAAATTTAAAAAAAAAAAAAAAAGATTACCATTACTGCTTCAGCGAAGACATTTTTTCGTCTATAGCCACCAACGACTGTCGAGCTTCTGCCATCACCCTCCACTTCTTTTATTCTAATTCTTTCAGCAACAAAGTGGCCTTAATACCATGGCCGCAAACACAAATTGTCCTGTGCCTACCACAGCTACCACAACGAACTCTATCACATATGACTCCACTGCTTTTTCTTCTTCTTCCATTAAAGAAGGTTCACCAGAGGCGAGATGTCTACAGAATTATCTTTCAAGAGAGCAAGTAACCAAAGCTGAGTTTATATGGTGCATGCATACTGTCATGCAACACCATCCCTTACGTGCCAGTGAAGCTAGTGTAAGTTTGTTCCCAGTAATGTTTCCAGACTCTGAAATTGCTTCGTAAATTCAACTGCACAGAACGAAAGTTGCATATACAATCACTCATGGTTTGGCTCCCTATTTTTATAAACAAGTTCTAGAGTTATGTAGTAAGTGCACACATTTCATCATTGGTTCTGACGAGTCACAAAATAAAGTTTCTCAGATGGGCCAAATGGATTTTGTAGTTCGTTGTTTCAATACTGATACTAATGAGGTATGCACTTCTTATTTTGATTCCATGTTTCTTGGTCACTCTACCTCCTTGGATTTATTAAATGTTTTTTGCAAGGACTCAATCTAAAAAATTCTTACAAATTTCAATGGATGGCCCAAATGTTAATAAAAAGTTCCTTCAGGATAACGGTAATTTATTAAATGATGATCCAGATGCTCCTATTTTGGAGAACATTGGACCTTGTGGATTGCATACTGTGCACAATTGATATCAGATGCCAGTAAAAGAAACCCAGTGGAATATTGCAGAGTTTCTTCGTGCTCTTCACTTCTTGTTTTGTCCGACTCGTTGGCTGAATGGTCAGCGTACTGGCCTTCGGTTCAGAGGGTCCTGGGTTCGATTCCCGACCGGGTTGGGCTTTTTAACCTTAACTGGTTAATTCCAGTGACCCGGACCTGGGTGTTTGTGCTATTCCCAACATCCCTGCAACTCACACACCACACACGACACTATCCTCTACCACAACAACGTGCAGTTACCTACGCATGGCAGATGCCGCCCACCCTCATCGGAGGGTCTGACTTACAAGGGCTGCACGCAGCTAGAAAAAGCCACACAAAATTATTACTTCTTGTTTTGCTACGTTCCTACACATTATTCAGGTTCAAACGTATTTTGTTTCAAATACTGTGCTATAAGATGGCTTGAAAATTCTAAACTCATTGAACGTCTTATAGATATCTGACCTAATGTTGACAAATATGTGGAAGGAAGAAACAGAGACAAGAAAATCCCAAATTGTAACAGCTTCAAAATAGTATCAACTTCACTATCACTAAGATAGTGTATGCACTTCTTAACAATATCCGACACTAAAACAAGAATAGGTACATTATCATTAAGAATAAAAGAAATAAATTATTTGCGGCTAATGACTGCCATATGAAGGATGTTATGGCTGATCGAGACCACGGTGCCAATTTTTGCCGAGCCTGGCTGAGTGGCTCAGACGCTTGAGGCGCTGGCCTTCTGACCCCAACTTGACAGGTTTGATCCTGGCTCAGTCCGGTGGTATTTGAAGGTGCTCAAATACATCAGCCTCGTGTCGGTAGATTTACTGGCATGTAAACGAACTCCTGCGGGACAAAATTCCGACACATCGGCGTCTCCGAAAACGGAAAAAGTAGTTAGTGAGACGTAAAGCCAATAACATTATTATTATTGCCAAGTCACATTCTTGCCACTTGTCTTTCACGAACTATACTAAAGTATGGTACACAGACGAACTATATACTAACCAACACACAGATGTAAATAAAATTACATTACACTGAAGACTATTAAACTTATATCGCACACGCCGAGCCAGGTAGTTTAACCACATGGCTGCCAGGTGGTGATGTACTGTAGACAATACAGTTAGCAGTCAGGTTTCGAGATTGCACTCAATCTATATAAATCGATATGAATGGCAGCTTGGGAGTGGATGGATCAAGACCAAATACATACAATCATACTTCACAAACTCAAAAACTCCCAACCAGCAAACAACTTTCATCTTACAATGTGATGTCACTTTATTTTAAATCTTGTTCTCTATTCACAAAATTACACGTGATATTACAAGCTACTAGTCGTGCCTGAAACTTCCGAACACCTCGCATGAAAGATAGGTTAGAAACTCAACATGGCGCGGCCTGAATGGTGTCACGATGCATTACACATTTACACAAGGTTTACCTACGTCAGCACATTTAATAATTGTAATAATAATAAGAATGAGCACTCGAATTCAAGCAAATTTCACACTTTTCTGCATTCAGTGTTTTTTGTCTGTTTTTACATTTTACGAGGTAGAGACTATCGCACACGTCATTACATAGTAAATAAACACAGTCATCCGTTGGGTTGTGGAATTTTGTCTATATGCATATTTTGCTGTAGAAGCCATGTATTTAAGCGGTTAAAAAACTGAGAACGCAATATAGGCCGCGCAATTCCCCAACAACACAGAATATTCAACAGTAAGCAGATCAAAACATTGAATATTCGATCAATCAATCGATCGATCATAGTCGCTACTGCTTGCTATAGGCTATCCGTATAGCTATTGATGCTATTGGTTACTTCACATTCGAGATCACACTTGATTTTTTTCATGTTTATTCAATTTTCTTTACAATTTATTCCTGGCATAAAAGACATGCCCTAGATTATGTTATAAAAACTGAAAAATGTGCTTCTATTAACGGATACATACGGTATGTCAATTTTATCTAGCAGAAGAACGAATTTCCAGATTTTTCTGAATTCCCTGACATTTCCCGGTTTTCCTGTCATTTATCAAATTCCCTGACATTTCCCGGTTTCCCCGGTTTTCCATACGGGTGGCCACCTTGCAAATGCTTATCATGTCTTCAGAACATACGAGGGCTATGCTGAAAGTTTTTAGCAGAGTGTGAGAAAAAAATTTTATTTGCAAAACAACAATTACAACTTTTCAAAATACTCTCCATTAGCATGTATACATTTTTCCATTCTCTGAAACCACTTAGAAAACGTTTCTGTCCAAGCTTCTTTCGGGATGTCACTTAGTGCACTCTCGTACGCTGCAATGCCTCTTCATCTGACGAAAACCGCTGCCATACCTGCCAACTTTTGAAAAGGGCTATCAGTAAAACTCACGCGCGACAAAAAATCTAATGATTTTCGACGAATAAAAATGCTTCTGGGCTACAAAATACAAGAATTCATGCTTTAAACAGGATACTTCAAAGAAATCATACCTACTTGCATCATATGCAAATGATTTGTAGATGAATGTAACAATCAAGAAGAACTCCCATGTTAAACAGCAGCAGGCGTGGTGAATATTAGTTTGGAGCATACATAACAGGACTTCCTTGACAAATTAAGCACATATGCGATAACTGAAAAAAGCTTTACACAATAAAACTCGTTTAGCGTAACACAGGCAAGAAATAATATAACACACACTGCAAATCAAATGCTAGTTTCACTTGAAAGTCATAGTTGTGGCCTTTTTAGCTCCCTGCAAAATGTCTTGAGAAAATGTTTTGTCATAACAAGGACCAGAACTCCTGGCCTTAAAAATAGAAATAGACTCCAGAGATTCATTGGACATGGATGATCTGAACTCTGTTCTATTTTTCTTCACAAGGCTGAAATCAGGTTCACATTCTGCATTGGTATGGGGTATGGTGAGAATAGACAGCATTACCCTAGAAATTTGGTTATACTTAAGAAGTCCATTGACTCCATGGATTCTTGATATTTGTGCCGAACTGGAATCGCTTGCAGCATCGTGATTTGCAACCAAAGTGTCATCAACCTGAACTCATTCACCACCTCATCTGTAGTTTCATTCTCTTCCTTGCACAACATGATAAGAAACCTTTCCAAGAATAAAACGAATGGAAGAAAACTGTGCATCTTAAATTTTGTCTAACCTAGCTACTTGAGCAAGCTTTAACACAGCAACCTTGAGTGGAAATTTGTTGATGATGTAGTCACAGGCAGTACAAAAGTAGTTTCTCACTGATGAAATGAAAAGGGATTTATCTGTATCCTGGAGATCATTCACTATGTAGGAAGTCTGAATGCCAACAACTAACTCACCATCACTTAAATCGTTGCATCCACCATATGTAATATTAATATCACACCCACATACCATGCAAAAGGAAATTTTTTCTCCCTTTCTTCATTTCAGTATGCACATAAAATCAACAGAATATGATTCTTTAAATGTCTGGAAGTACTGTTTCTTACTGGATTTATTCAATATACAATAGGAATATAGCGTACGAAAATATCCGAGAACAAACTGAAGCATGGAAAGGAACCTGGACCACTGAACGTCACATAAAATTATAACACAAACACTCAAAGCAGTAAAACATTTCATTAAAACATGTCAAAGCACACCAAGTCTTAAACAATTAAATGAACACGATGCCAACCTCGTGAACAAGGAATATGCACACGGTAAAAAACGTACACACGTGGAACGAATGTAATTCCTCTTCTCCTTTATAACTTAACTAGCTGATATACCCGTGCTTCGCTACGGGATTCTCAGAAAGACTGACTTGGTGGTTTTCCTAACTGAATTCAACATAGGTCATTACAAGAATGTCAGTAGGAATGCAGCGATTGAAAGCAATGTTAACATATAAAATAATCAAATGAAAAACCGCACACTTTCTCACTTTCAACGAACAGTACTACAGTGCTGATCTAACAGTCCAAAGTTCCAGAGCTGGAATAACCAGGTCGCAGACTGCCGTGAACACTCCTCTGTCATTATTCCGTTAAATATGCACACTACTCATTCCAATCAGTGCCTTAGAGTAGGGATTGAATAGCTCGAATGCTAAGATGAACCAGTGTGTTACGTACCAGTAATATCAGAAAATGTACGAACCAGAGGAATGGCATGTTAAAGAAAAAATTTATCTAACTCCCCAGCTACTTCCCGCCAATATGCAGACAGGCTGTTACACTCGGTACGACCAGGGCGAGTTGGCCATGTGGTTAGAGGCGCGCAGCTGTGAGCTTGCATCCGGGAGATAGTGGATTCGAACCCTACTGCCGGCATCCCTGAATATGGTATTCCATGGTTTCCCATTTTCACACCAGTCACACCAGACTGCACTTAATTAAAGGCTACGCTGCTTCCTTCAAACCCCTATTCCTTTCCTATCCCATCGTCGCCATAAGACCTACCTGTGTCAGTGCGACGTAAAAGCAAATTTAAAAACCTCTGTACGCTGCAGTAAACCTACCTATCGGGGATGAGTGGAAACAGAAGACAAAAAGCACATCACAACATTAGTTTTCTTTCGACTCTGTGATATTAGAGCGTCTTACAAAATTATTTATATCGTAGAATGTAGTTCCTTATTCTCAGACTTTACATACCGATTTTCACTAAATTCTGTTTACCCATTTTCTCATGACTCAGCCCTGACACGGACTTAGTAACAAAAATCCAAATTCATGAATATCTCTGTGATTATAGGCAGTACGGTAACAATGTTTAAGACATAAGTGATGGAAATTTAATAACTCCTTACATAACTACTACTAACTTACGACATAACTAAAGTTATGTTAGTTATGAAGTATTTATCGATACGACCACTAATTACATAAATAACTTATTTGAGAATTACATTTCAGGCCTTCCCCTAAACTACCATTTCACTCAACGTGAATAAAATAATTTATAGCCTAGATTGTAGTGGTTCTTCACCACTTTACATTCCGGTTATCACTAAATTCTCTTCAGCCGTTTTCTCATGATGCATGTACAGACAGACAGACAGACAGACAGACAGACAGACAGACAGACAGACAGACAGACAGACAGACAGACAGACAGACAGACAGACAGACAGAAATTACGGAAAAGTAAAAAATGCATTTCCTTATTACTGTGGACATGACAGATACAGAAATACCATTATTTTCAAATTCTGAGCAATGTACAGACAAAACTCTTATTTTATATGTAGATTACACATTTCAGGCCATCCTCTAAACTACCATTTCACTCAGTGTGAATAAAATTATTGATGCCTAGATTATAGCGACTTATTCTCCGACTTTGTATACCCATTTTCATGAAGATACGAACACTAATATAATAAATATTTGAGAATAACATTTTGGGCCTTCCCCTAAACTACCATTTTCTCAGCGTGAATACAATTATGTATAGCCTATATTGTAGCGACTTATTTCCCATCTTTGTATACCGATTTCAATTAAGATATGGCCACTAATAATATAAATATTTGATATTAAATTTTAGGCATTCCCCTAAACTGCCATTTCACTCAGCGTGTATACAATTATTTATGGCCTAGATTATATCGACTTATTACCCCAACTTTGCATACCGATTTTCATTAAGACACGACCACTAATAACATAAATATTTGAGAATTAAATTTCAGGCCTTCCCCAAAACTACCATTTCACTCAGCGTGAATAAAATAATTTATAGCCTAGATTACAGCGACTTATTCCCCGACTCTGCATGCCAATTTTCGTGAAGATACGAACACTAATATAATAAATATTTGAGAATAACATTTTGGGCCTTCCCCTAAACTGCCATTTCACTCAGCATGTATACAATTATTTATGGCCTAGATTATATCGACTTATTACCTCGACTTTGCATACCGATTTTCATTAAGACACGACCACTAATAAATATTTGAGAATTAAATTTCAGGCCTTGCCCTAAATTACCATTTCACTCAGCGTGAATAAAATAATTTATAGCCTAGATTGTAGTAGTTCATCACCACTTTACATTCCGATTATCACTAAATTCTCTTCAGCCGTTTTCTCATGATGCGTGTACATACAGACAGAAATTACGGAAAAGTTAAAAATGCATTTCCTTGTTACTGTGGAAATACCATTATTTTCAAATTCTGAGCAATGTACAGACAAAACTATTATTTTATATATATATATATATATAGATGGGCTTCGCTAACAGCGGTATACCCAGTCACTGGAACGAATGTAATTATCGTAATTTATACGCTTCATATCTGTATTGACAATTCACACAAATGCAAAGAGGAGAAGAACTCCACCTAATCCCAAACCATACACAACCTCAAGACCACAATAGCAACAATTCTTACAATATCACACAACTACAAAAAAGGAAGGAGCCTCCACTCTGGTTTAATGCAACACAACATCATCTTAATATGGCAAAGGATAGTAATGTAAACAAATGGATTTTATATACGACAAGCTGCAATTTCTACACTTCCTACAACTGAATCCACACTACATCTATATTTTGTCTTTTAGAGATGCAAAGTGTTTCTTATCCTTCATGTACATATGGTGACAAAATATTTTTAAAATGAGATAATGGTATTTTAAAATGTAACTCGTATTACAATTCAAGCCATTGAGTTTTTAATATAATGCACAGTTGAGGACAACTAGACTTAATGATAGCACTCAAACTGAAGAATTAAGAAACAGTGCAAGGAACTTGAACATTCACAAGCATGAAAGTGTTTTACGCACATGTTTTTTTCATCATCATCATCATCATCATTTCCCTTTATCCAGCTGTAGCCGGGTAGGGGCAAATATGGTTCCTCTCCACTTTCTTCGGTCTTTCCACCACTCCTCCTCCAACACTGTGTCCCAGTCCAGGTTTCTTTCTATAATGCTGCGTTGGATGGTATCCTTCCATCTCAATCGTGGTCGTCCACGGCCTCTCCTTCCTTGGATTTACATTTCCATCACCTTTTTTGGCATTCTTTCGTCGCTCATTCGCTTTATGTGCCCAAACCATCTTAGTCGGCTCTTCTCTATTCTATCATTCATTTTTTCCACTCCAATTTCTTCCCGGATTTTCTCATTCCTTATTTTGTCTCTTCTACTCTTCTGTATCATACTCCTCAAGAATTTCATTTCGGCTGCCTGTATTCGACTCTCATCCTTCTTTGTCACTGTCCAATTTTCTGCTCCGTAAGTTGTTATGGGTACGTAATACATCTTGTACATAGTAACCTTTGCTTCCATTGGCACATCTTTGTCCCATAACATATTTCTTACACTATGATAGAAACAACTTCCAGCTTTGAATCCTTTTACTAATCTCAGCATCCAGTCGAGCATTCTCCATTAATTCACTCCCCAGCTATTTAAACGTTTCCACTACTTCCAGGGGCTTGTTTGCAAGTCTAATCTGACCTTTCCCTTCTTTCTCCCCTCTAGTCATAACAAGAGTTTTACTCTTTTCTACACTTATTTTCAATCCACATTCTTCAATCTTCCCATTCACCACATTCAACTGTTCCTGAACCTTCCTGTCGTCTTCTCCCCAAATCACAATATCATCTGCAAATAACATCATGTTCATTTCTCTTCCTCCATATGCTGCTTTTGCTGTTCTCATGATGTCATCCATTACTATTGTAAACAGGATTGGTGATAGAACACTTCCCTGTCTCAGCCCACTAGTTATTTTGAACCAACTTGTCCTGCCAACTTGTGTTTGCACGCAAATACAACATTCCTTATTTTATTTTATGAATATTTATAAGTTAGTTTTAAGTTTAGTCAAACTGAAGAACTAAGAAACAGTGCAAGCCATAAACTTGAACATTCACAAGCATGAAAGTGTTTTACGCATATGTTGTTTTTATTTTATGTATACTTATAAGTTAGTTTTAAGTTTAGGAATATACACTTTTCTCAGATGCGCAATTTGACGAATGCCCTACTCATGAGTAAAACCTGACATGATATTCCTTTCCAAATATGGTAATGTTTGCAATTGTACGATGTGTTATATGTATGTGTATGTCCAGGTGGGGATGACCCGCTAGGGTCGAAACCGGTCCTGTATATTTAATAATAATAATAATAATAATAATAATAATAATAATAAACAAGTACTGATTAGGTGGAGTAGTTCTCTTTGCATTTGTACGAATGTAATCAGTCCAACGAATACAGGAAACTGCAAAGCACGAAGTTATAACACAAAAACTCGAACACTTCAAAAAAAAAATCATAACCTTAAAAGGCCAAAACATTCTCGATTTTAGTATGCACGGAAAATCAACAGAATATGATTCTTTAAATGTCTGGAAGTACTGTTCATAAACAAAGAACAACACTCGCGTGGTCAAAGAATATAGGTTAAATCACAACAAGCGAACGGGGCGGAACAAAGAATTTGCGGAGCAGAGCCTGTCGACACCTAAGATTCACACGGAAGAACTGTTATCCCAGCTTTAAATTCAATTCCAATAACGACACAAACATCACGCGGTTAAAAATACCAATCATATCAAAGTATGAGTTATCAACTGTCGTGGACATGCCTTCGACCAAGACCGAGTGTGCTTCGACCCACGCAAACAATCGACTGTACGGAAGTGAAACGATTATCGAATGCTGTTTCAAATTTTTGTCCACAAAGTCGTAAAATGACACCGTCCATCCGTAAAAACCTTAAAATGCTGCAATTTCCATAAATTTTACAGATAAACCGTAAAAGTTGGCAGGTATGCGCTGCCCACATATTTTTTCCTTGACTTAGGGAACAGAAAGAAGTCACATGGGGCCAGGTCAGGTGAATAGGGGGGATGAGGTAACACTCGCACTTTTTCCCTTTCCAAAAAATCCATTATTCTAGCAGCCCTGTGTGCAGATGCATTGTTGTGTTGCAGCAGAAGGTGCCCGCTCTTGGACTTTGGGTGCTGTGACATCCAAGTGGCGAGGACTTTGGGAAGACAGTCATTCACATACCATTCAGCATTAACTGTACGACGTGTGTCCAAGGGCCTACTAAGATTTGCGTAAAAACAAGTTGCCACCATCTTCCTTCCGGAGCTCCCACTTTGTTGAACTTTTGTGGGTGGTTCCTCCCCTGGAAAGCACCACACAGAAGACTGTCTCTTTGTTTCAGGGTCATAATGGTAGACCCATGTTTCAACACCTGTCACGATATTCTAGGTGTCTTCGGACTGCCCTCCATTGAATTTTTCTAGCATGAAATGACCCTAGGCTACTCTCTCCCTTTTTTGGCTTTCTGTCAGGGAATGTGGCACCCAACGGGCACATCTCTTAGTAATGCCTAAATAATCGTGAACGATGGTCTGTGCTGCTCTTGACCCAATATTTAAGGTCCCTTCTGTTGTATACAAGAACAGGTATACAGGAACACAACTATATTTTATTGCTTCAGATAGTCTTAAAAACATATATACATACATTCAAATAAAACTTTCCTCGAAGCAGTATGAAAATTATAAACAGTTAACGTTGCTTGAAGACTGAAGTTCCAAAAAATGTACACTTTATATACATATATACATGAATCTATCTTGATGTGAAAGTTCATTGAAAAGCTAGCGTTCTTGATAGTTGAAAACTATCTGCTCTATACCGTCACAAGTGTAATACGTAGCGAAAGCTTGCACTAATAGAATATTAGTTGTTTCTGTAACTTGTCAGGAACTGACATTAAAATGCATAATTACAGAGGTGCCAACCTTTGAAGTGGGTTTTCAGTAATCCCCCTTCATATAAAAAGTATCGCCTACCTTATCGATAATGACATCTCTTTTGCCCTTCACGACAACAATCTGAAGTATTTCATATTACACAGTAAAATTTGCGCAATACCAGTTAGTTCTGTTAAAAAATATTCTCTGTAGCTTGTTTCGAACCCAGCAGCTGCTTTTCAGTGTGGATTTCCTTGAAGCATCCTTTCCCCAGTGATGGAATCTTCGCCTTCTGAACCATAAGAGATTCCAGTGTAGATATGCTCAATGTAGACCTGAATTTCTTCAGATTTTTTCTATAACACTGAAAAAACCCTTTCTGTGGGAGAGTTACAGTCAGTTACACTTAACACTATAAATACAATATTACCTAAGGTTCTATAAAGGAGAAGAGCCCTTTCAATCACAATGAATTTTCAACGCTCAGGGGTAGCAAACGGAAGTGACGATCGAAGAATCGTTACCAACTCACAAGCGCCGAAAAGAGAAGGGTTGAGCAATAACGCTCGAAAGGATTCATTTTCCCCCTTTTCTTTTTCTCCCCGTAGAAATTTGTTTTTGTGACACTGTCGCTTTTTCGTAATATTATCCCCCTTTGACCGTAATGCCGTAATCGTGAGGTGAAATCCGTAATAATTACGGATAATTCGTAATAGTTGGCACCTCTGTAATTAGTAGAATACTAATTGATTATTTGAGCTTAGGTGGGACTGAGGGAATACTGTCAACGGGCTCGACGTGGCTACAGGAAACGGGAGCGGAGGCAGTAACCCGAGGTGAAACCTCAAACACTCAGAATCAGTCCACCAATTCGAGACACCTTTTTAAGAGGGATAGCCTCCGTGTTCGACATTCGGCGTAATCTGGTGCTGGGCACTGGCAAGTCCTCGCCTGTGGCTGAAAGGCAGCGCCTTTATATAGCTGGCTGATGTAACAGGCAGGCGCAGTGCAGACGTCTCGGAGAGTCGAGAACAATCCAGGCTGTTGCGTGCGCGGAGCAGGCGGCGCAGAGCGAGGAGCGCGAAGACACACACGACACCCTCCCCTCCTAATTACGCCGGTACGGCGCGAAGCGGCGGCAGCGATGCTGGGCAGGAGAGTCGGCCGTCTCTGTCGTGTTGTCTGGAGTCGGGACTGGGCGAAGTGGAGAAGAATCTTCCTGAAAGGAACCCATATGAATTAAGTGATCTAGAGCTCATTCAGCAATAGACTTGGCAGGTTTAACAATACAATCAATAGTAGGATATGGACGATATCGGAGGCGTATCTGGTCCTGGTGGCGGCAGATGCGTTTCTCAGCAGTCTGAATCTCGTAGAGACGATGACCTAAGGTGCGGCAGATGACACCAGGGAGCCAGAGCGGATTGGACTTGAAGGTGCGAATGCAGACCTTATCGTTGACATTAAACTTCGTTGGGGAGTGCTTCGGCTGGGCAGGAAGAGGCTGCAACAGAGAAAGTAAAGTCCATGGAGCTTTTGAGCGGGAGTTACATTGTCAGCGCTGGGCAGAGTTCTATAATTTCCTAGGAGCTGTAACAAGCTTGCTCTTTACTTAAACCTGAAGATACGGCTTTCTTCATACTTTTCTTAAAAGTTTGCACAAAACGTTCAGCTTCACCATTAGATTGAGGGTGAAAAGGCGGTGCTAGGATGTGCCAAATACCATTATATGTACAGAAGTTCTGGAAAGCAGTAGCAGTAAATTGCGGTCCACTGTCGGAAATTATCAGTTGAGGTAAGCCTTCAGTTGTAAATATCTTCTGAAGTGCACGAATGGTAGCTTCTGTAGTAGTAGTAGTAGTAGTAGTAGTAGTAGTAGAATGCATGTCAACTACGTAGGGAAAGTTAGATAGAGAATCTATCACGTTGAGCCACATGGAGTTGAGAAAAGGTCCAGCGAAGTCGATGTGTACTCGTTCCCTTGGAGAAGTAGAAGGAGGCCATGAAGCGAGGTCAGAGGACGGGGTGTTCTGATGAATTTGACATTGTTCACAATGGTGGACGAGCTTCTCTACGGCGGTGTCAATACCAGGCCAATAGCAGTGTTGACGTGCAAGTTGCTTAGTGCGGGATATGCCCCAATGACTTTGATGTAACAAGTCGAGAACTCGTCGTAGACTCAGTGGGATAACCACTCGGAAGAGGGAGCCTGCCTCTAAGAGTATAACTCCGGCACGAGTCGTGAGACGATGCTGAAGGCAATGATAAGGCGCTAGGCTGGAAGGGAGTTTGTTCTGAAGAGGCCAACCGTTGCGTATGTAAGTATGTACTGTAGCAAGCGTATTGTCCTTTTCCGTTGCTTTAGCGATGCAGGTAGCGTCAATGGGAAAGCTGGATACAGTGTCTTCGAGTTCGATGTCCAACTGGAGACATTCTGATTCCTGGGAATTGAAGGTGGTGTCAGGACCCACTGGTAAGCGAGAGAGGTCATCAGCATTATAATGCTGGGATGTGGCAAGATAGGCAATCTGATAGGAATAGTAAGAAAGGAATATGGACCATCTTTGAAGTTTACGGAGCGAATGCTCAGGGATCTTATTACCAGGATGGAATAAGTGTACAAGAGGCTTGTGATCAGTAATGATCAGGAAATGGTTGCCATAGAGATATTTGTTGACACGGCGAATACCAAAGATGATAGCTAACGCTTCTTTTTCAATCTGAGAGTAACGACGTTGATGCTCGTTGAGTGTCTTTGAAGCGAAAGCTATGGAACGTTCTTGTCCGTGATGATCTTTCTGAGAGAGAACGGCGCCGATTCCATAATCTGAGGCGTCCGTGGCTAGCGTGAGGAGTTTGCCGGGCTGAAAGTGAGTGAGTTTGACAGCTTGAACAAGGGGTTTGTTGATAGCTTGCCAGGCATGTTGGCATTGCGGAGACCACAGAAATTTAACACCTTTCTTGCGTAAGGCGTTCAATGGAGCTGCAACTGAAGCGAAGCGTGGAATGAACTTGTTATAATAGTTCGCTTTGCCTATGAAAGATTGGAGCTGCTTGATGTTCTGTGGTGCAGGCATGTTGACGATCGCAGAGACATTCCGTTCACTAGGTCGAATGCCATTCTTATCGAGGATATGACCTAAGTAGTGTACTTGTGGTTTAAAGAAAGTGCATTTATCTAAGTTCGCGCGGAGACCATTTTCTTTCAATTTAGTTAGAAGTAAGCGCAAATTATGGAGATGTTCTTGATGATCTTTGCCAGTCAACAGAATGTCATCAAGGTAATGCGCACAACCAGGAATGGAGGCGGTGAGCTACGCTAAATAGCGCTGGAAAACAGCAGCTGATGAAGAGACGCCGAAAGGGAGACGCTGGAGCAGTCCAAGAGGAGTATTCAGCGTGAGAAATTGCTAGGATTTGTCGTTTAAAAGTAGCTGTAGATAGGTTTCTTTTAGATCCACTTTAGAGAAAAATTGACCACCTGCTAAACGGCGAAATAATTCTTCTGGACTGGGAATTGGAAAGACGTCGGTTTCAATCTGTGAGTTGACCATAGAGCGAAAATCACCACAAAGGCGTACCTTGCCATTGGGTTTCTTAATGACGACCA
This sequence comes from Anabrus simplex, assembly GCF_040414725.1. Lineage (NCBI taxonomy): Eukaryota > Metazoa > Arthropoda > Insecta > Orthoptera > Tettigoniidae > Anabrus > Anabrus simplex. Next base: position 1,144,475,230 of record NC_090265.1, on the reverse strand, counting down.
GAGGAGTAGCCCATTGACTGGAAGTAACAGGGACCACTATACCGGTTTCTATCCATCTGTTTAACTCGTTATTAACTTGGTCTTGAAGTACAAGTGGAACAGGACGGGCTTTGAAAAAGCGAGGCTTGGCTCCTGATTTCAGCTGTATGTGAGCAGTGTAGTCCTTGGTGGTGCCTAGTGTGGAGTCGAAGACTTCAGGAAATTGCTCCAGGAGATCCGTAACGTCAGAGGTAGATTGAAAGGTAGAGACTACATTGACGTTGTCATGAATTTGGAAGCCGAATAAACTGAAGAGATCCATGCCAAGAATATTAGAAGCTGTGTAGTTGTTGACTACTAGTAAGGTAATGACTTTCTGAATACCCTCATAGCTGGCTGGAAGAGTGATCTGGCCCTTAATGTCAATCTTCCTCTTGTTAAACGTAACAAGCTGCATGTCAGCCGGAGAGCACGAAGGTAAGCCTAAGTCATGATACTTAGCCAGATGATAGAGACAGGTGAGCCAGTATCTAACTGAAATTCAATAGAGTGATCAGAAAAAGAGTGTGGAACTAGTATCTTGCGGGAATTCTTGGTAGGCAGAATGAGATTGATCTGATCTATTTCCATGTCCTGTCGGGGCTGAGTATTAGGCTTTCGTGGCGAAGAAGTCTTGGCATGGCGGAGCGAACTGTTACAGACTGTCTTGATGTGCCCGATTTTATGACAACGATCACAAGTGGCTTTGAAGAAACGGCAGTCACGGCGGTCGTCCTGCAGGAAGGCAGGAGGTGAGACGTCTTCTGAGCAGCAGGCTTTCTTGGAGAAGAGCGAGAGGGAACCTGGCGGGAACGCTTGGCAGAAAGCGATTTGCTGGGGCGGTTCAAAGGAGCAGACTACTGGCGGCAGGCTGCGAGACTTGAGCGACCTCATGTTTATTAGCAATTTCCGCGGCAGTCTTGGAAGTGAGTCCACATACAGTAGCTATACGCTGTACTTCTTCTAAAGAAGGGTTACTCATCTTAACAACGTCAAAACGAAGTTTGTCCTGGGGAGTATGGAGAATGACCATGTCCCGAATGAGAGAATCTGTATAGGGCGTACCACAACCGTCCTTGGAACAGATGAACTGGCAGGGCTTGGCGAGACCTCGTAGTTCCGCGATCCACTCTGGTCTGGTGGGTTGCTTCCTGCTTTGAAAAAACTTGTAGCGAGCGGCTACGATGTGCGGGTCTCTAGTATAATGCTCATTGATACGAGCTAATAGCTGCGCGAAAGGCACTTCGGAAATTTACTCCTCAGGGCTTAATTTTTGCAGTAATTCACACGTCGAATTTCCAACTGAACTGAGAAATAGAGCACGTCGCTTTTCGTCCGTGATTGAATGGCAGATGAAGTGTTGCTGAAGGCGGGCGTAATAGGTTGACCATTCTTCGTGAGCCGGATCAAAAGCAGAAATTGTTGGGACTGGTGTGGGCTGTGCAGAAGCAGAAAGAGCTTGTATAGCTGCAAGCAATGCTGTTTGTTGTTGTTGCATGAATTGCTGTTGTTGCTGTTGTAAAGCTTGTAATATAGCAGCGAACTGCTCCGTCGTAGCCATGGTGTGCAGTGCGAGAAAGAGAACAACTTATGAAGTAGCTTGTATTGAGACTGGCTGACAACCTGACCTTCACGCGAGCAGCTGGGAGTGAGAGAGAGAGCTTGGCATGCACCGAACAGGTGTTGGAAGAGGGCGAGCCATGAAAAGGAAGCGGACCGTCCTTAGTTTGACGGAGTCGTAGCGAGTTAGAATTGTGCTGGATAAATGCGAACTGTTGGCAGAGTGCTGTTGGTCCCGATGTGCTGGTTATAGTACTGATGACGTTGTTTACTTCTTCGCCGAATTTGTGTGGTAAGTGAGGTACGTAGTACTGTGTGTACCTTGTCGCCAATTTTAATGTAATGTGCGAAATCTGCGTGTTAGCTTCGCTCGTCGCCAATTTTAAATGTAATTGGCGAGGTCTGCGCGTTAGTTTACCTTGTCGCCAATTTTAAATGTAATTGGCGAGGTCTGCGCGTTAGTTTACCTCGTCGCCAATTTTAGTTGTGTTGTATACAAGAACAGGTATACAGGAACACAACTATATTTTATTGCTTCAGATAGTCTTAACAACATATATACATACATTCATATAAAACTTTCCTCGAAGCAGTATGAAAATTATAAACAGTTAACGTTGCTTGAAGACTGAAGTTCCAAAAAATGTACACTTTATATACATATATACATGAATCTATCTTGATGCGAAAGTTCATTGAAAAGCTAATTGATAATGTTATTTGTTTTACGTCCCACTAACTACTTTTTAAGGTCTTCGGAGACGCCGAGGTGCCGGAATTTAGTCCCGCAGGAGTTCTTTTACGTGCCAGTAAATCTACCGACACGGGGCTGTCGTATTTGAGCACCTTCAAATACCACCGGACTGAGCCAGGATCGAACCTGCCAAGTTGGGGTTAGAAGGCGAGCGCCTTAACCGTCTGAGCCACTCAGCACGGCATTGAAAAGCTAGAGTTCTTGATAGTTGAAAACTATCTGCTCTATACCGTCACAAGTGTAATAAGTAGCGAAAGCTTGCACTAACAGAATATTAGTTGTTTCTGTAACTTGTCAGGAACTGACATTAAAATGCATAATTAGTAGAATACTAATTGATGTGTTTGAGCTTAGGTGGGACTGAGGGAATACTGTCATCGGGCTCGACGTGGCTGAAGGAAACGGGAGCGGAGGCAGTAACCCGAGGTGAAACCTCAAACACTCAGAATCAGTCCATCTATTTGAGACACCTTTTTAAGAGGGATAGCCTCCGTGTTCGACATTTGGCGTAATCTGGTGCTGGGCAATGGCAAGTCCTCGCCTGTGGCTGGAAGGCAGCACCTTTATATAGCTGGCTGATGTAACAGGCAGGCGCAGTGCAGACGTCTCGGAGAGTCGAGAACAATCCAGGCTGTTGCGTGTGCGGAGCAGGCGGCGCAGAGCGAGGAGTGCGAAGACACACACGACACTTTCAAGGTCAAAAAATGTAAGATGTTGATCTGCTTTGATTATTTCCCTCACAGCATCAATGTTTTCTTGAGTCACAGCCATTGCTGGGCGACTAGGACGAGGTTAATTTTCAATTGTCTACCGACCCCTTGAAAATTCGCGAAACCAATTTCCAACTGTGGCTCTAGAAGGGGCAGCCTCACCAAAAACACGCAGTAAAGAAGGATGGCATTCTTTGGCACTTAATTTCTTTTTATAATCATAAAAAATCTTTGCTCGAAAATCGCGGCGCAACAGATCCATTTTGCACCGTGTCTGACTCAGCACTGCCTGTGCTTTCTTCCCTAGCTGTGGAGGAACTACCCCTAGGAGGGGTTGCGCGCGCATGTTCCAAGGTCGTAAAACATTGCTCTTTGAAATGAAAATAATCCCATTGTCCTCAGAATTACGATTTATGCGCTGCTAAAAACTTTCGGCATAACCTTCGTACTAATGCACATATACTGTGAATATGAAGTTCCTATCTCTACTCTTTCAAGGTGTTTTGGTTTTTATAAACAAGAGTGTATTAATACTTCTGTGTATGTGACAATAATTAAAACTAGGATTAATAGACTTGTTTACAACTATCTGTAATACAATGCTGTACGTTGTTCAATTTATCGTCTATAATGACCCATGTTCATTATTAAATCTTACGTATATTGGTATGCCTAAACTGTGTCCAAATTTCTAATGCGTACACATACAAATCACACTATGTTCATTTGTTCACAAACCTTGTTAACTATAGTGACAAACATTACAAAATTGTTAAACATAAAATACTGTATACATCTTTCACTACCAGAAAAGTTGATTAACTTTGTTCTCTTTATAACAGGAAAATTTTACTTAGTTGAATACTACTGAATAGCTGACTTGTTATACAATGAGCGGGGATATCTTTCAACTCTAATTATCATATAAATAGCCAAAGTTGTATGAGAGAATTCTAAGAAAAGAGAAATGAATCCTGAAAAGCAACCAAAGGTAGAGTAGATGTCTCTAAGAATATAGAAAAGAAAATATAAGTTAATGAATAAAAATTGGTACATAGTTTACCCATTATTCAGATTAAACTTACCCCCTCTTAATCTCTTAGAGTGGCTGTAGGTAGTGTTAAATGTGAAATGTGCTGGTTTCCATGTGAAATGGAGGGAGAGGGTAAGATGATGCAAGGATGCAAGGGATTTGTGGATGGAGAACATGGAGAGGGGATTATGGCTCTTTGTTACCTCGTGTGACATATTTCTTTGAGTATATCGAAGGAATGGAAGGAATGACAGAATAAAAAGGTATGTTAGCCTTCTCTTCAATTGGGAGAGACAAAATCTATATAAAATTGTGCAAATGGTACATTTGGTTATTCTATCATCTTCTGGGTATGGGATGTAAGACGGGGCCAAGCGGGTCACCTGCCATCAATTTTGGAAGGGAGCCTGGTACAAATTGCCAGGTTGCAAATCATTTTCCTGGATAATAATAATAATAATAATCGTATGGCCTCAGCTACCGTTTGCAGACATTTCGATTTGACGCCATCTGGCTGTCTGCTCGTCAATTTCGACGTTCCGGTTTACTCTGTCTGCCATCTAGCGGACCTAGAGTAAACCGGATCTCTCTTGGGCATCTATGGCTGAGATTGAATTAATTTTGTCGGGTAAATACCAAATGTATCACCAGAGTTCTTTTACATGCCGACATCGTACGACATGGAGTGTCGAATGGACTTTTTTCCGCCCTTCAAAAATCCGACTACCTCTGCCGGGTTTGAACCCGCTATCTTGGGATCCGGAGGCCGACACTCTACCACGGACCCACAGAGGCAGCTATTTTCCTGGATGAAATTTGGCAAGTGTGTGATTGCATTATGTTACCGCAAGAACTACTTCAAAGTATTCCACACCCTGAGATAGCTGATGTGAGAACTGTTTTCCCTTTTATTACAGACTGAAAAAAATATTTTGTATGTGCATTTTCATCAATTTTCTAGAAACTTGTGTCTACTTGTTTTATATTTCAATTGTTTTAGCATAATTTCTGTTGTATATAATAGTATCTACTTGTAAATGGACCAATTCGGGATTAATTGTGAAATAATTAGAAATGGATAAAAATACTACTACAGCAAAATGTTGTTTGTTTTAAGTGGTAAGTGCACAATATAACAGATGAGCTACATACAATGATTCATTAATTGTCCACATTAATCTTAGAGATTTTTAAATAATTTTTCTGCCTTCGTAGTCACTAAATGCTAACAATGGTAATTATTTCAGTTTAAAATTTAAAAAATCATGCTTTTGTGTGGAATATATTTGATAGAATTAACAAATAGCAGATTCTCTTAGCAATTTACCATTAGCATTCAAAGTAGATTCACCACTGTTTCCCCATTCTTTCTGATAACTCTGATAGGTTAGCTTTCTGGAAATTTCCCTGCCCAGTCATGTTGACAAATTGGTGGAGGTTTATACGAAAGAGATCTAATGTGCAGGTGCATCCATTTTGCTATTTCACAGTGTAGTTTGTATGACCTTTTAACTCCAATATATTAGAGATCCATGAATGATACTTCCATATATGAATGTAATATTACAGAAACAGGCATGTTCATGAGGTGACAAGACACTTAGTGATCACTGCATTTTGCTGAATGCAACTGCTGGGAGGAGAAAATCTAAGGAATACTAATCATGACATCATTAATGTTTTACCAACTTAAATAAGGTATCTTCCAGAAAATTAATGAAATGCTGTATACCGGTACTGAACAAGCCAGCCTCATAGTGTAGGGATAGCATGCCTACCTCTTACTCGGAGGCCCTGAGTTCAATTTCTGGCCAGGTCAGGGATTTTTACCTAGATCTGAGGGCAGGTTCGAAGACCACTCAGCCTACGCGACTGCAATTGAAGAGCAATTTGATGGTGAGACAGCAGCCCTGGTCTAGAAAGCCAAGAATAATGGCCAAGAGGATTCGTCATGCCGACCACATGACACTTCGTAATCAGCAGGCCTTCACACTGAACAGTACTCGCCTGGTAGGCCATGGTCCTTCGGGCTGTTGTGCTATGGGTTTGGGTTTGGTTTGTATAGTGAATATATATACTGTATATACAAGTAAAAAATACCCTCTTATATCTAAAATATCAAGTTTTACAATAAGAACATTGATCAAACCTCACTCACTTATATGGTTGTTGACATTCTGATGGAAGTCTTCCTTTACCATTAGGCCACGTTTCCACCAGCATGTTGGTTTTTAATGATGGAGCAACCCAGTCAGCATACAAGTCTGAAGTAGGAGGAAAAAAATGGTAATAACTTATCACCAAACATTCAAACCACAGAAAATATAATAATAACAAAGTCATTTGCTTTAAGTCATGGTTTATGGTTTTTGGAGATGCCGAGGTGCCAGAATTTAGTTCCGCAGAGTTCTTTTACATACCAGTAAATCTACCAACACGAGGTTGGCGTATCTGAGCACCTTCAAATACCACCGACTGAGTCAGGATCGAACCTGCCAAGTTGGGGTCAGAAGGCCAGCGCCTCAACCGTCCGATCCAGTCAGCCCGGCTTAATAAATATAATGAAGAGGGTAATGACAGAATAAAATCACAGATGTGCAGAGAATCCTGGATTTGATTCCCAGGAATTTAACCATATACAGTCAATCCTTCAATCATGGGGAATGGTTAATTGTATTCATCTTAATACACATCATTTGCAATTTACAAACAACATATCACACTGCCAAAAATCACAGAAAAACACACTAATGAATACATCTCTCTACATACGGTTGTACCAGGGAAGGCATCCCGCAGTAAAACTGGGCTTAATTCACACATAGTGCTGACCCCAATTAATTAGCAAGAAGGCTACGATGAAAATGATAAACAAGTCTTCTATAAAAAGATAGGAATATGAACAGAAACACATGACAGGGTTAAATACTATTAGCTGGCCCCATGGTGTACAGGTAACATACCTGCCTCTTACCCAGAGGCCCCAAAATTGATTCCCAGACTGGCCAGGATATTTTACTTGCATCTGAGGGCTGGTTGGAGGTCCACTCATCCTTCGTGATTAAAATTGATGAGCAACCTGATGGTGAGATAGTGACTCTAGTCTAGAAAACCAAGAATAACAGCTGGGAGGATTCGTCGTGCTGAACACACGACAGATCGTAATCTGCGGGCCTCCGGACTGAGCAGCGGTCGCTTGGTAGGCCATGGCCCTTCAGGGCTGTTGTGCCACGGGGTTTGGGTTTGGTCTGGCTTGATTAGGTTTGTACAGAATATTACATGGTGGACTGTAAATTACAATAAGGAGTATCTGAAATCAAAATACTAAGTATCTGACTTCTTAAGGGAAAAAGATATGAAGGTAGTGAGCCTTTCATATTTCAGATTAAAGATCTAAGGGCCTGGCGGACATATTGAACCCATAATTCTACCTTGCTAAAAAATATTGCAACTCCAAGATGGAGTGTGGCCAGTGTCCAGTATTCGAGCGATAGGGGGTTCGAACCCCACTGTCGGCAGCCCTGAAGACGGTTTTCCGTGGTTTCCCATTTTCACACCAGGGAAATGCTGGCCTTAATTAAGGCCACGGTTGCTTCCTTCCCACTCCTAACCCCTTCCTGTCCCATTGTCGCCATAAGACCTATCTGCGTCAGTGCGACATAAAGCAATTTGCAAAAAAAAAATTTAGGCAGACCTCGGGTAAGTAATAATGAAATTCTGGATAACAATCCACATTGCGAGAGATTTCGGCACTGTCATTAACAAAGAAATAAGTAATTAATGATTTTAGGAAATACTTGATGAAGCTAAAGTCCACAGGGTGGAAACATATTTAATTAGGCGTGGAGAGAATTTGGCGCGTGTCAAGGAGATACAGTAAAAATGCGTGGCAAACGTAATGCATGAAATTATAAATTACGCCCGTTAAGGCAACAGGAAAACTCAGCAAACAACACCACCATGACTGGAAAATTAGGTGGAATCTCTGGAGTGAGTCTCAAAGAAATCGGTCCAGTGGTCTTCAACTGGAATGATTGCACCACAGTACATCACACCAAGCATAGCGTCCCTAGAAAATGCTTAAATACCCCCTGCTAAGGCAGCAGCGTCAGTCGTAATTCTATGTTATGAGAGTGTGAATCTACAAGGGGAACATTAAAGAAGAAGACTTAAAGTGGGCGAAATAGACTTGTGGAATCTCTAACGCCAGTCGGTTTGAGGGATGAATATTTTACCAAGTGGTAAATGGTGAACAAAGTCAAAACTAGCTATTGAAACACTGTAGTTACATCTATCACGGCCAGGGAAGAGAATCAAAAGTTGAATAATTATTAAATTATAATTATAGGATCCTGAACTTCTCACAGGCAGACAGCAGATTCAAAGATACCTTTTGCGAATTACTGCGGACAAGGGAGGACAATAGTCTGGCGGAGATAAGCTTGTGTCTCACGGCCAAACACAGCTGTGAACATCTGGTTAGAAAGGAGTTGGGAAGATCCCACAAACTGCATTAGTGGAGTTCTCGATATGAAGCGAGGAGGTTTAGCTGTTATATGTGTATAGAATAATGTACGGTAATGTGTGTTGCTTCAAGCTAACTGTAAAATCTGTGTATGTATAAAGTAATATTTAATTGAAGAATGTATCCTAAGTTGGAGTTGGCTAGCATAAGATGAAGCCAAGATAATGCCATGCCACAAGACTACAATTACAGGTCTGTCTAATTCAAATATTATGTTTTGTAGTTAGAGATGTAAATGCTTGTCCCTTTAAATTAATTAATTAGTAAATCAGAACATCGTCTTGTATAAATGGCGTATGTAATAAAGTATATTGTGATGACGAGGAAGTGTCTTGTCGTTATTCTAGTGTGGAGGCGAATTGTCTATTTATGTCAGTGCGCGAGACTTTAAAACGTATTTAAATTTCTTTCAAAAAATGTAAAAGTGAAGTTAAATATTGCAACGAAAATCAATTAAATAATGTTCGGACCAGTAAAAGTTACAATAATGAACGATAAAATAACCATTATGAGTGTGATGAAGTCAAATATCAAATTACCAAGTAGTAGTAGTAGTAGTAGTAGTAGTAGTAGTAGTAGTAGTAGTAGTAGTAGTAGTAGTAGTAGTAGTAGTAGTAGTAGTAGTAGTAGTAGTAGTAGTAGTAGTAGTAGTAGTAGTAGTAGTAGTAGTAGTAGTAGTAGTAGTAGTAGTAGTAGTAGTAGTAGTAGTAGTAGTAGTAGTAGTAGTAGTAGTAGTAGTAGTAGTAGTAGTAGTAGTAGTAGTAGTAGTAGTAGTAGTAGTAGTAGTAGTAGTAGTAGTAGTAGTAGTAGTAGTAGTAGTAGTAGTAGTAGTAGTAGTAGTAGTAGTAGTAGTAGTAGTAGTAGTAGTAGTAGTAGTAGTAGTAGTAGTAGTAGTAGTAGTAGTAGTAGTAGTAGTAGTAGTAGTAGTAGTAGTAGTAGTAGTAGTAGTAGTAGTAGTAGTAGTAGTAGTAGTAGTAGTAGTAGTAGTAGTAGTAGTAGTAGTAGTAGTAGTAGTAGTAGTAGTAGTAGTAGTAGTAGTAGTAGTAGTAGTAGTAGTAGTAGTAGTAGTAGTAGTAGTAGTAGTAGTAGTAGTAGTTTTTTTTTTTATGGCAGGGGAAAATCTTTTAAAGACACCACTCTGTGTGGGAGTTGGATTTTCACCAACTAAAAACCCCTGCCCTCTTCACTCAGACCATTCTGGAACTGCTTGTCGGCATGACATCAGAATGGAGTGATGTATGTAATTAAGTTCTTCCTTTCTCTTCTTTCTCCTTCATCCCCATAATGCTTGTCGCCATTGCCTTTACTGTGTTCCAGGCAAACGGGCTCTCTAACATAATCTGAACCAGATTCCCTGGCGTGAGTTGTCGGCCAAGTTGTTGGCAGGCTTTTCTTCGTTCTTCTTCCCATCGAACACAGTAGAAAAAGGTGTGTTCTACTGTATCCCTTTCAGAACAGTACCAACAACCATCTCCCTGCGTCTTTCCCATCTTCATGGCGTATACGCCGAATCTTCCATGTCCTGTCAGGATCTGCGACAGATAGTAATCTACCTGCCGATGTCTACATTTAAGCCAGTCTCCTATGTTGGGTATTAGCTTTTTTGTCCATTGGCCAACATCGGTTGTGCCATCCCATCGGTCTTGCCAGTCTAGTAAGAGTTGGTTCCTCGAGGCTTTCTTTTCCTCAGCAGATATAGTTGCACCCCTTTCATGCCAAAGTTTTCTCTCTGCAACGAGGAGGTCAATGGGAATACTGGCAGCTACAACTTGTAAAGCTGCTGTCGAAACAGTTCGATATGCACAGGTAACTCTGAGCAGCATTTTCCTCTGTACTCTTTCCATAGCTCTTCGGTGAATCTTCCTCTTGAGTGCATTGTGCCAGATAGGTGCAGCATAAAGTAAAATGGAATATACTGCAGAGCACATAATTTGTCTCTTAACTGTTCTTGGTCCCCCGATGTTAGGCATAAGTCTGGCTAATGCCGATGCCTTCTTCTCTGCCTTTTGGGTTACTGCCTTCACATGTGCACCAAATGTGCAATTCCTGTCAATAAGAACTCCAAGGTATCGTACAGACTTTCCTGGGATAATCACTGTATCATTTAATAAGAAACGGACATTTTTCCAATTCCTGGAACCTTTCAAAATTACAGCCTCAGTCTTATGTGGAGCCAATCTCAACTTATTATTTACCATCCAAAGGTTAACTCGTCTCAGTGATTCATTTACTCGGAAGGTCAGTTCTTCTACATTCTCTGCTATTACCACTATTGCAAGGTCATCTGCATAACCAATAGATGTTGTCCCTTTTGTCAGCTGCAGGCGTAAGACACCATCATATAGAATGTTCCACAAGGTGGGTCCTAGGACAGATCCCTGTGGAACGCCAGCACTCATTTCAAGTTCTTCTAAATCATGAAATCGTATTCTTCGTCCTTTGAAGTACTTAACGATTATTTGTTGTAGATACTGAGAAATGTTCATCCTACGAAGTTCTCTCAAAATAATGCTCCAAGAAGCAGTGTTAAAAGCATTTTTGACATCTAGCGTTATCAAGGCAGCCCATTTCTCACTGCTTTCTGCCTGTATTTGAATCACCCTCTCAATAGCTTGGGTTGTGGTTCTACCCTTTCTAAATCCAAACTGGTTCGAAGAAAGTCCTCCCTGTTGTTCAAGTTCTTTCTCCAGTCTAGTTTTAATCAATCCTTCGTAAAGTTTGCTCAAGGTGTTTAATAAGCACAGTGGCCTGTATGCTGATGGATCTAATGATAGTTTCCCTGCCTTCAATAACAGCACTAGCTTGGCTACTTTCCACTCATCGGGGAATTCACGCTTTTTTAATAAATCATTGAAGACTGATAAGATCCAACCAGGTGCCACCTCAACTGCATACTTGATGGCTTCTGGTGGGATTCCATCTACACCTGGTGCCTTACCAGTCTTCATATTGCGTGCTACCTCTTGTAACTCAACCACAGTGAACGGTTCTGCAACACAAAAATCTGATTCCGTTTCAAGTCTGTCATTAGTACAAGGGAACAACTCCATTGCTATGGCTTTCCTTCTATCAGCTGGGAGCTGAACTGGTACCCTGTTGATTATTCGACCGGTCACTATCTTATATCCCGCTCCCCAGATATCACTGTCTAGATCTTCGCATAGCTTTTGCCAGAGATTTCTCTTAGAATCCTTTATTAGCTTCATTAGTTGCCTCTTTGATGCCTTATAGTCAGCTTCTAATGGTATTAAGTTGACCTGGCTGATTTTTTTCCTAGATCTTGTAAGAATTCGTCTCTTGCGATTGCAGTCTTTCCTTTGCATGTCTATTTCATTGTTCCACCAGTAAGGGACTCGTGTTTTATATTTTGTTGATCCCCTCAATCGACTGGTCCTATAAGCATCTTTAAGAGCAGTAGTTACATCTTTTAGAGTATGTTGCACTGTATCTACAGTTTGTGACATCCACTCGATTGCAATTTTAAAGGTTTCCCAATTATAGTTCCACACCGTTTTCGTGATATCATTAAGCTTCTTCGATCCCTTAACTTGAAAGTAAATAAAACGATGGTCGCTGAGAGATTCATCTTCCATAACTTCCCAGTCAACAATGAATGATGCTATACCCTGCGTTGAGCAGGTGACGTCTATGAAAGACTCTGAGTTCCCTCTGGAAAAAGTTGGTAAGATTCCAGTGTTATGAACCACCAAGTCTAGGGTTGCTATCCATTCTGCCCAATATTCTCCCCTACGATCTGCAGTTGGTGCGCCCCACAGAGGCGACTTGACATTTAGGTCTCCGAGAATGATAGATTCAATACCTGACGCCATGCAGTCCTGAACTATTGCATCTACTTCAGCTTTGAAAATATCAAAAGGGATGTTAGGAGAGATATAGCAACAATAAATCTGATATTGCTGAAGTTGAATACACAAGTATCCTTCTTCTGCCCTTATGCTTAGCACCTCCAACTTATCATTTAAAAAATATGCAGCTACATCACATCTTTTGTCCGTGAACCAACCACCTTCGGCTACTCGCCTTCTGTTTGGCTCGCTAACAAGCACTAAGTCTACTTTCTTTTCCAAGGCTGTCGCATACATGATGTCATGACTGTCGGATTTCCTCATGAGATTCGCCTGCAGTATGTCCATTATTGGTCGTTTAAATTCAACTTCCTTGCCTCTAATATTAGCTTCCTGTAAGTAGGGCATTTCATTTGATCTGAGCGGTGGCCCTCCACTTGGCACATGGTGCAAAACGAAATGTTCCCACAATCCTTTGCCAAATGGCCTTCTTGTCCACAATTTAGACAGCTCCGTGACCGGTCATCCTTAACGTCGCAGTGTGGCGCTTTATGTCCAAATCCAAGACATTTAAAACACCTTGCAACTGTAACTTTTTCCTTCACCATACAGGTTGCCCATCCCACATTTATTTTCTTTTTCTTTAACAGTATTTTCGATGGTTCCGTTGGCAATATTACGGTAGCGTTCAGATTTCCGAACCTCCCCGGTCTTACGGACGTAATATTGATCTGAGGTAGTAGTAGTAGTAGTAGTAGTAGTAGTAGTAGTAGTAGTAGTAGTAGTAGTAGTAGTACTAGTAGTACTAGTAGTACTAGTAGTACTAGTAGTACTAGTAGTAGTAGTAGTAGTAGTAGTAGTAGTAGTAGTAGTAGTAGTAGTCACCAAATATGGAACAATTAAAAGAGTACAGAAGTTTAAATATCTGGGGGAATGGATAACCCCAACAGGACTACCAGGAATAGCATTACAGGAAAGGGCAAGAAAGATGGAAGCAGCATACCAGTTATGTCGAAATGTCGACAATAAAAAAATCAGTTTCATTCACTGCAAAAATCAGACATTACAACACTGTCATCAAACCAGAAAGTCTATATGCGATCGAATGTATTCCACTGAACAGGAAGGGCTTACTAGAAAACATTGAAAAGACAGAAAGGAAGATCTTGAGGAAGATACTAGGGCCCAGGAAAGTGGGTCAAGAATTTAGACTGCGACCAAATGAGGAACTATACAAAAGGACCGAAAAAATTACAACATCCTTCAAGAAGAGAAGACTCTGCTTCTACAGACACATTAAAAGAATGCCACCAGAGAGAACAGCCAAGCGAATTCTGGAATACATGGAGAACAGGAAGACACAAACTAGCTGGCTTAAAGGGGTCAATGAGGATATGGAGGAAAATAATATATCACAGCAGGTAGTATACAACAGACAGGAATACAGAAAAATCATCAACAAAATTAAGGGATTCCAAGATCAAAGTAGCAAAAAACGGACCGGCAACAACTGGTCACGAGAACGTAAAGAAGCCCACTCCGAAAGGATGAAGAAGTACTGGGCCGATCGAAAGAGGAAGAACCGTAAATGAATGATGCTTAACGTGGTCCATAGTAGACCCATTCGAAAACAAGAATAAGAATAATAATAATAATAATAATAATAATAATAATAATAATAATAATAATAATAATCACATCAGGATAAATTTTGAGATGATAAATTATGTGTTCAGCAGTTGTAAATGAGAGTTGCAGTTTATATCAAAATCCAGTTAAGTATGATAAGGTTGGCATTTTTGGGAAACTTAAATTTTGTGACACCGTGTATTTGTGATACAGAAAATCATGGTATGCTATTTTGCTCCTGAGATCAGAAAAAATTCAGAGAAGCAAATTGTGAGATCATTATAAAGTTGGTTGGTCATGGGATATCTTGTACTTAAAGAGTTTCAAACACAAGGAGAAAATGGATTGTAATGGAAATGAAATATTGTGAGAATAGTTAGGAAGATGTTAAAAGCCTGTGTATTATGAGTGATGTAGCTTGAGCAGGATGCCAAGGGAAAGGGGTCCTGTATTTCGACGGAGAGGAATTTTTGTGATATTGTGTATAAGGTGAGGTGTAATATTTCTGAGACAGCTGTATAAGATGAACGATATCCTGTAGCAATCCAGAACAGTTGATAAATTTAAAGGTTGTCAAATCCAAGGGAGCGCGTTGTAACATTTATTTTAAGTACAAGTTGAGGTTTCTCCCATGATTATTATTTTATGTAAGACTGAAGGTAACACCAATTAAGTCTAAGTGACGGTTCTATTTGATACCAGCGAAGTGCATTTTGTGATAGCCGACCTCACGAATGAAATACATTCTGACATGGTCAAGATAATTCTTGGTTATTGTAAATTGAATTCTATTCTGTATCTTTATGAGACCAAATTATCGCTGACTAAAAACATTGCGACCAAGCTCCATAGCTGCAGTCGCTTAAGTGCGGCCAGTATCCAGTATTCGGGAGATAGTAGGTTCGAACCCCACTGTCGGCAGCCCTGAAAATGGTTTTCTGGGGTTTCCCATTTTCACACCGGGCAAATGCTGGGGCTGTACCTTAATTAAGGCCACAGCCGCTTCCTTCCCACTCCTAGCCCTTTCCTGTCCCATCGTTGCCATAAGACCTATCTGTGTCGGTGCGACGTAAAGCAACTAGTAGAAAACAAACATTGTGGGTGTGAAAAATGAATTTTATTAGAAAGATAGTTTAGTTTGAGTAGACTAATGAAAAGTTACTTCACTGGACAGTTTACGGTGATGCTTGTTTGGAATGTTAACATGAAAAGCCAGTTGAAGCCTCACACTTGAGTTATGCCGTGGATATCGTGATAGTAGTGATTATTGTTTCCAAAGATATTACGTAATATTAAACAAGAGTAGAGTTAGTTTTAATTTAGCGAACTTCACTGCATGTGTTGAGATTGTATTGAGGAACAGATTAAACTATTCGGACATGTTATTTAATTTCTGTAGCGAATTTCACTTCATGTGCGAGTTTCAACAAGGATCAGATTAAAATATCCGGACATTGTGTTAAAAGTTTTGATTTTGCCTGGCAGTATGAATGTTGTGTAGATGCCCCATAACGTTGGCTCAACGATAGATTTAGGATGCCGCGTGCATTATATACCTTAAGGATGAGTAGACACAGTAACGCTGGCTCAACAACAGGATTAGGGTGTAGTCTGTACATAGTCAAGTCATAGGTTAGGCATTTTTGCAAATCGACTTGAATGATGTTAGTGTTTGCAGTAGTGAATATGAATGTGAAAGGTATTAGCAGGTACTATTTAGGCCATGTTTTGGCATAATTCTTACAAGCCAGAAGGTGCTTCCATAACAGCGTTGCATCAGTAGTGGCATGAATGTAAGGGTTGTCCCATTTGGAAACCTAGCTAATAGAGACTGATCCTTACTGTTTAGCCGTGCGTGTTCAAGTTCGACGAACTTTCGGTTTTTATTTACTTTTCTTTACTTTAAGATGTATCATTCAGGTGCCCGGTATATTATTATAGTGCCGTGTGTTAACACTTAATTGATTTATGTAGGAATTACACTACAAATGTGGTTTCAATTCATCAGCTGTTAGTATATTTTATTTTCATTTTTCGTTATTCACATTATTTATGTGAGATGTTAATCTACCGATCACTTATAGTTTAGTTTAAAGGGACAAGTGTAAGTAGACAGATTTGTAATGGTAGTCGTAGTTATAGAATAATGGAAAGATTTCCTTTTTTTGTGTTAAATTGTGGACTTGTAATTTAACAAACTTAACGACGTAATTGTTTTATAACCTGAAAGCTGGTTTAGTAAGAACATTTTCAACTGATTTATCACTTTTCTTTAACTTCAGTGTTTAGCATTTCTTCTAAATGCATAATGAATTAATGTTTTCCTGCATTTCGCAGTTTTGTCCCTTCAGGCTGACGTAACGTAATATCCCCTCGGATCAAGTATTGTTGGTTCCTTCTGAACATCTGTTTGGGGTGATGTGTGTTTCAACATCGAGATTCCTCTGTAACTTAAGGGTGTCACGAGATGACGATATATGGTGGAATTTTATTTTTGATTCTGATAATTGCTGTTAACTTGTAATGAACACCATGCTTTCTAGTAATATTTCGCAAACTACTGACAGTCAATTTGGTTCAATTAAGGGTCCATTCGGGAGATGTTCCAATACTTCAACAACAATAAAGGTGTTTTAATTTGTTTCACCTATTCAATACTTTTATTTTCACTTATAGTGGTTACATAAATAGACTCTTAGTTACATGGGACATGTTTCACCCTCAATTAAGGGCATCTTCAGCCTAAACACAATCATCAAAAATGCAACTAAATTAAAAGTGGAAGCTAAAAGTTTAGTCAGTTATTAAAATTCGGAACATAAAAATGTGAAAAGTGATACAATATATAAAGATGCTAATGGAAAACTGTCTATGATTAAACTATAATCTTGTCGGAGACTAAAACTTCTATTAAAATTCTAATTAAAAACAGTTCATATAAAAAATTAGTGGAAAACCAAAGTGGTAATAATATAAAGCCAACGACGTGAGGGCGTGAACACAAGCATAAACATGATTGTCATAAATACAATCTTTCCAAGACCGCTGATGAAATTCGTCACCAAGTGAGACAGAAGCATCTGTTGAAAAATTGTAAGTGGCCCTTAGCACCGGTAGGTAATAAAAATGGCTGAAACCTTGCCAGAAAATGTCAGTAGATGCAGAAATAATGTTTTCTGTAAGAGAAGGAAAAGAATAAATAAGAAATTGAACGTAAGGAGAGAATTCGGTTTACATAAACAGATGAGGACTTACATGTAAGTGGAAGTTGTTATTTGTTATCTACTGTTGTGTTGGTTGCTGCCCGTCTGTTGGCTCTGAGTCTGGTGTTGTAACAGTGCTGCAGAGGCGGCAGTGAACTCGGAGGGGAAGGAATAGGGGAGTGTGGAAGGGAGGAGAGGATGGGTGGAGTCAATTGTGACGAGGCTGACAAAAGGGCGGAGTCAACCGTATTGCTGGAAGTAGGCCTAATATTTGTAGGTATGGGAGGAGTATTAGAGTTTGAAGAATTAAATATATTAGGTATCCTAAATTTATTCGAACTAACTGACTTTAATAATTTCGGCATTAATTCATGCAACATACTTTTATTGTCCGTGGTTTCATTAAGATTCTGTTGCTTATTGTACGTCTGATCTAAATAAATGTATAAACTTTCTAATTCGTTCAACATTCTCCCTTTTTGTATGTTTCTAATTATCGCTAAGTCTTTCTCTATGGATTCAAATCTGTGACCAGTCTCCCACATATGCAAACTCATCGCTGAGTATTTTTCGCGTTAACATGTTCCATGTATCTTGTCATAAAACTTCTCCCAGTCTGTCCAACATGAAAAATTACACTGAGTACATTTGAGTCTGTATACTCCCGATCCCAAATAACGATTTTTATCATAATTAACTTTTTTATGATTAAAATATGAACTGGTTAGTATTAGTAGTTCTAAAAGCTATATTAAAATTATGTTTCTTGAATATGTTAGTAATCTGGTGTATAGCTGGATTATTAAAAGTGAATGTAGCATACTCAGTTTTTTTGGTTTTTTCCTGGTATCAGATTCGTAGATAACTTGTTCTTAATTTTATTGATTAATTTGTTAATCATTTCTATTTTGAAACCATTTTGTTTAGCGAGGTACCTAATATAATTTAATTCTTTCTTCAAATTCTTGGGAGATAGAGGGATTCTAAGTGCTCTATAAATCAGACTGTGAAAAGATGCTTGTTTATGTGAACTCGGGTGTAAAGAAAAATTGTTTATAGTTGTAGATGATTGTATTGGTTTTCTAAATATTTGGAAATCAAAAGTGTTAACCTTACGCGTAACTGTTATATCTAGAAAATTCAATGAGTTATCGACTTCGTCCTGTTTCGTGAATTTCAAATTAAGTTTGATTTCATTTAATTTATTTCTTGACTATTAACGACATCTTTGTTTATGATTACAAATGTATCATCTACATATCTCAACCATAAATCAAGTCCTTTAATTTTTGCTATTATTTCATTGTGTTCAATTGAATCCATAAATATGTCGGCAAGGATGCCCGATATTGGGTCACCCATTGCTAATCCATTTTGTTTATAAATATTATTGTTAAATGATAGTAATTATTGTCTAATACAAAATTTAACAATCTAGTGAATTCTTCTACTTCCATTTTACTAAGATTACTTTGTTTACAAATATTATCATGAATGATATTAACAGTTTTATCTGTCGAAATATTCGGGAACATATTCACTACGTCATACGAACACATCATCTGGTTTGGACGCATGCCAAATTTAAGCAAAATGTGCATAAGTCAATGGAATTTCTTAATGGCTGTTTATTATTAAAAGTGTAAGGTCTTTTCAAAAAATTATGAATGTATTTGGAGACCTTATACGTGGGAGAATTTCGGCAATTGATAATCGGACGAATCGGAATATCTTTTTTATGTATTTTGGGCAAAGCTCTAGTTTCTGGGAGCCTAGGATTCATATTGACAAGTTTTTGGTTTTCCACTAATATTTTATATGAACTCTTTTTAATTAGAATTTTAATAGAAGAAGTTTTAGTCTCCGACAAGATTATAGTTTAATCATAGACAGTTTTCCATTAGCATCTTTATATATTGTATCACTTTTCACATTTTTATGTTCAAAATTTTTCAATAACTGACTAAACTTTTAGCTTCCACTTTTAATTTAGTTGTATTTTTGATGATTGTGTTTAGGCTGAAGATGGCCTTAATTGAGGGCGAAACATGTCCCATGTAACTAAGAGTCTATTTATGTAACCACTATAAGTGAAAATAAAAGTATTGAATAGGTAGAACAAATTAAAACACCTTTATTGTTGTTGAACTGTAAATTTTCAATACGGACCTAAAATGAGGTTTATAACATGTAATAAGATGTTCCAATATCCGATAGGATAGTAGACTGGTGGATAACCTTAACCCCTGAGCGCCGACCTCTATACGTGGTATAGACCCCCTTTTCTTCTGTAGCCGCCGAGCTCTATACGTGGTATAGACCCATACATGGTTTCGCATTTACGGCTATAGCGCGAAGAGTTTTGGTGTTATGGATATGCAAATTGTTTTGTTTCCAAGAAGACATTTTCGGGTTTATCAGTGTTCTAAATAAGTATTGAAAATCGTTAAAGTGTAGCTGCTTTTGCAAGGATAAGTATATGTCAATTATGTCTGAGCACCAATCCCTGCTTTTTTAATAGTCCGTTTGCTTCATTCTTTCCCACAGAATAAAATAAAGAAATGATGATCTGAGAAGTTTGTCTTTTCATGTGATGTTCTTTGCTCTAATTTTGTATTAAGAGTGCGGTTTATTTATTATATTTGTCTTTATTTCTCAGCTTGTAGTCTTTTCGTAACTCTCTACGAGTACTCTGTATAGGCATCAGTTAGTGCTGCTTTCTGTCATACGACACGAGAAGCAGTTGTGCATGGTATATATCTCATTTGAAAGACGATGTATCGACCTTTTAATCTGAAATATGTATCGAGTTGTTTTGATTCGTCATAAATGTTATTCCCCTCATTCAGTTTCGTCCTGCCGCTTTCGGTCCCACTGCAGCTTCATCAGCTTGTGTGACGCACCGCGCTCAATGGCTAGCTAATGCTGAGTGTAGCGTGCTTGAAATATTGTATAATTCAAATGAAAGTTTAGTCGGAAGTAGTAGTGGCAGTATTAGCAGTAGTGATAATGAAATAGATGATGTAGCAGTGGTAAATGATGAGAGTGACGATGAGGAGGAATCAGTACTTGGAAATTTCGTGTAGGAGGCTATAGATACGCATACAGGTCAAAGGGAAGCTTTCAACAGTGAATTATGATTCCTAGATTTTCCAATAATATTTAGATAAGTCACAGGGACAAACATTGAGCAGTTATCTTATCAATTTCAGCTGATGGAAGGTTTGTTTACGTAGTACAAAATACGCTTCTCGGGCGGGAAACGAAATATTCAAGGCCGGCGCGCATCAGATAATACAGTTCCAAGGTTGCAGGAAATACATTTTATCAGGAAATTAGCACCCAAGAGTGAGAAATCCAAACCTCAGAGACGTTGTATCGCGTGTTCAAAACACGGTGAAAAGAAGACATCGGTGTACTGCTGCCAGGAGTGTGCCTTGGGTCTCTGTCTCGAAGAGTGCTTCGAACTCTATCACACGGAACTAAATTACTAAGGAAATGTGAAACAATTATGTAATTATCTTCATGTACATAGTTCTACCATAAGGAATTCCAAATTTCGTGAATATCGGGCCACTCTTATACTAGTAGTAACGCTTTAAGTGAATCAATGTATTTCAGTCGCGCGTAGTTGAAATCTCATCCGGCCGCGGGATAGGAAGCTCTTTAAACGGCTGCGACGCTGAGGGGTTAATTAAATGTAAATCTGGAATTCTACTTGTTGAAGGTCAGATGTTCCACGGATCATGTGGATTAACTCTCAATTATCGTTTGGATAAATGGTGCCCGATTTTCAGGTTTTATCCTCGTTTTCTGGGTTTTGCTGTCCACGAATTTTACATTACATTTTCATTCATTGAAAGAAAATAATAAATAATTTCAGTAAAACTTCACCACTCACGTTATTCATTGTGACTGCGTTAAAATACGCTGGAAGACTTTAAGAGATTTCCTTGACTATATAATTAATGAATTACCACGATTTACATTGAATAAATATTCTAGTAAGTACATTTTTTTTTTGCTAGGGGCTTTACGTCGCTCCGACACAGATAGGTCTTATGGCGACGATGGGATCGGAAAGGCCTAGGAGTTGGAAGGAAGCGGCCGTGGCCTTAATTAAGGTACAGCCCCAGCATTTGCCTGGTGTGAAAATGGGAAACCACGGAAAACCATCTTCAGGGCTGCCGATAGTGGGATTCGAACCTACTATCTCCCGGATGCAAGCTCACAGCCACGCGCCTCAACGCGCACGGCCAACTCGCCCGGTAAAGTACATTTTTGCTCCTCATTTCAAGTAGTTATGCTCTCCTCTGAACTCTATTGTTTGGTCGATGTAGTGACAGAAAAAAGCTCGTAACGACCCCAAGATCAAGAGTATGATATTGCTCTACCGACGCAGACAAGGCAGACGGCCAACGATGGAACGGTAAGTTCAAGGGTTCAATATGATAGTGTTATTAACAGGCCGTATGGAATTCTACTATCGTAGAAAAATGTATAGACACCCGAGTTTATAGATTAATAAAAAAGTTTATCCTTAGTCCCACAAAGAAACAAGCTACACCAAAATTTAGCTTATTTTGTTCTACGTTTAATTATGTGTAGTAGAAATGTTTATCTTGCCCAGTTAAAATTTGAATGCAGGTTGAACATAAAAGTGCTGATATTTTTTTTTCCATTTCCAACAGAATGCTCACTTTGAAAATTCATAACTTTAATCAATCTCTAATACCAATATAATGGTCCGTTATTGGACATTATAAGCTAACTCATTCTTGGTTGCCTGTGTTTCGCCCTCGTGTGCTAAGTTAGGCTCATCAGTTGGGACTTAGCACACCTCCCAAGACGCAAGGCTAGTGCATACCGTGGAGGCCACTGCATAGGCTACTTGAAGCCACCAGCAGTGCCAATGCACTAAGAGAGCTATGTCTCATTTCCAAAAATTGATGCCTGCCTGGCCATCAGATAATACAGATGCTGATTCCCATAGGAAACTTAAAATATTTGTCCTGAATGAGTAAATTTATAATACCAATATAATGGTGTTGCCCAGTTGGCCTACATTTGCTGTGCCAACTGTACTCTGTCACTACTTTGTATCAGCTTTGAGTCATGTAGGGGATTGTGTTGTGGGGGTGAGAAAGTGGAATAAGGGGGCAACATGCTAGCCTGGAACTTTAAATACAAGACATTTCAAAAGTTGAATGCATCCCACCAATACTATTGATACCTTGAAGCGAGGACACACTTGAAATAAGCCTTATCACCTAGCCCCGAGTGAAGATAAATTTCAATGACCTGGCAAGTAATCGAACCCGGGAGCCTTGTATATGCAAACCAAATTAGAGAAAATACGGTTTTCGACCTTTACCGTATTGAATGCATAGCGCGACGAGATATCGCTGTGAAGTGAATGCTACTGTGCTCCTCGCGCTCTGACCGGAGTTAGCGACAGCGAAATCTGTACCCTCTTACTAAATTTCACGTAGAAACGAGACATTTTGGAGAAACTATTTCTCTCCTATTTCTAAGGAAACAAAGTTTCCAATTAATTCTGCGAAGAGCACTGAAGCATTAATCACGAACGAAATGAAGAGGTCCTTCTCATAAGCCAGAACTTACGGCGAAATGTAAGATATACTACGTAATTCTATCATTGATATATTAGTTCAATAAATGTTTTAAAGAACTGACATAACAACAAACATTCAGTATGTTCAACACGGCAACGTTGCTAGGCACTCCAGGGCCAAGTGCATTGTTCTCGCTGGCCAGTAGGCTGCTTTCTTCTCACACAACCATCCAATTAAATATAAATCAACAAAAGTCAACAATTGCATGCAGGTAAAACCAGTTTTAATTTTAGCCTGACATTCTCATGAGCTTCATAACAAGCCGAATTGTTTACGGCTATGATCACCCAATAATGAGAAAATGTTTCACAAAATTTACAACTTTGTTCACAAATATCAGATGAAATAAAAACTTTGTATACAGATCAAAAATAAGTGGCTTCTAGAAACTGTCTGCTTGCATACCCGGAAGCACAGCTTACTTACTAAACTGCATTCCCCACAGGAGCTGATACTCAAGTGAGAAGCACTAGTAGCCATTTCTGATCTAGTGTAATTCACAATCAAGCTGCTAGCGAGAATGGATGAAGCAGCACGTAAAGAAATTCAAAAATATTGAAGAATCCTGAAGGCTGGACATTGCCAAATAGAAATATTCATCAAAACCAAATTACAAAATTTTAACATAGCTTAATCTAGATAAAATTAAATAGTTACTGGATGAAGAATTCCAGAGCGTTCAGTTGAAATTAGAGTAACATGATGAAACTGATGATGAAGATTTGGTTGACCATTTAAGAGTCCAACTGCAGGATACCCAACTTCCAGTACTTAACGACACTGATACACATTCTGTTCATTCAAGCGACGCCGATTGCAGTAGGAACATTAGACTACCAAAGATAAATCTATCTACTTTTGATTACCAATTAACCTTATGGTTATATTTTTGTGATACATTTGAGAATTTAGTCATAGCTGATCCAGATTTAACAAACAGAGAAATTTCACTATCATTATGAAAGGCCAAAACAAGGGACAGTATCAAACACATTACTGTTTCTGATTCAAACTTCAAGGCAGCTTACGATCTTGCAAAAAATATATATCACTGTCCAAAACTAATTGCATCGGGAACATATTAAAAAATTGATAGGGGCTCCAAATAAGCCCAAATCAAGTGAAGTTGATATACGCATATTGATTAATACATTCCAAGGCAGATTAGGTGCACTTGAAGCATTAGAAGTCAAGTAAAGCATTCAGGACTTGCTATTATGTTATGTCATGCATATGGAAGCAAATTAGATTTGAATTTGAAACAAAATTTTCTACCCAAGATGATGTCAGTTTTAAGGATCTCCAAGTTCTAGGAGATGAAATGTCAAACTTTACAGTTATATTCAGCTAACACCACCACTAATCAGACTTCAAAATTTAACAAACCACACAGGTTTACTAGTCACAGTTATCAACAAACCACATAGGTTTACTAGTCACAGTTATCAATCATATTTCTCAACCGCTAATGAATGCTGCCTATGCCAGGAACAACACAGAGTGTTTAAATGTCCTGCATTCATAGAAGTGACTGTCACCGAAAGATTCAAAATCGCAAAGGACAACCAACTTAGCAGTAATTGTCTCTAAGTCGAGCACACGCCTGGAGTTCGTTCACCTCTACATCAAGTTGCCTCTAACATCATGACACTATGAAAGATCATTAGCATCAAGTCTTCAGTGACACAGCATTGGATGCCAGTAACAGTACCCAACAAGCCAGCTATCAATAATAATAATAATAATAATAATAATAATAATAATAATAATAATAATAATAATAATAATAATGTTATTTTGTTTCTTCGTCCCACTAACTAAAATACTGTTACAGTTTTCGGAGACGCCAAAGTGCCAGAATTTAGTTAGGCAGGAGTTCTTTTGCACGCCAGTAAATCAACCGACATTATGCTGATGTATTTAACCTTCAAATACCATCGGAATGAGCCAGGATCAAATCTGCCAACTTGGGGTCGGAAGGACAGCGCCTCAACCATCTGAGCCACTCAGCTCGGCTCCAGCTATCATTCCATGAAAATTCATTCCTCAATGCAAGTATTACTAAGCACAGCCATTGTCAAGGTCAAGGACATCAGTGAAACGTTTTATACTGTTTGTGCTCTTCTGGACAGTGGCTCTCAGAGCAATTTCATCACTGAAAATTTGGTAAAACTGCTCTTCTTAAAATGGCAAAAGCACCAATACATATCGCAGTCTTTCAGAGATCTTTCTTTGTGCTTGGTATCAGTGGTGACCCTTAAAGTGCTTTCTATGATCCACGATTATAATTTTACCAATGTGTGGATTGTTCTCCCCAATATTACAAGTAGCATATCGGCATCATACATCAATCACGAAGGACCTTCACTTAGCCGATCCAAAGTTCTACATGCCACAAAAAACAGATCTACTCATAGGAGCGGCAGAATTCATGCATCAGAAGACCCATCCAGGCAATTACTATGTATTACAAGATACTCAAATTTGCTGGATACTCAGTGGTAATTACCAGCAGTCTCAGCCAGAAGGAGAATCTCAACAACATTAGGCTGTACCCTAATTAAGGCCATGGCCACTTCCTTCCCACTTTTAGACTTTTCCTATCCCCTCGTTGCCATAAGACCTATCTGTGTTGATGCGACAAGAAGCCAATTGTAAAAAAAAATAAAAAATTTGTTTGTTTATTTACCACCAAAGATGGATAAGTATACGAAAAATGATTAAAATATGCAATCTTTTAACATTAAGGGGTTCAATAGAGAATAATATATTGACTGACATGTGTTCGAAGTAAAGAAGAGGCTAATGTGTATTTAACCTGCATGTGCATTATTTTGTAAAAATTCATAATTCTCAAAAAGTAATATAAAGAATTGCATAAAACTTTTTTTTACTCAAAATTAGCTGAATATTCTCACAAAGGTATCATACCCATGATAAAAATATACTATAAAAGTAAAAATGAGGTCAAATTTTGAAATTTAAGTTTTTCAAAAAATGTGTACACTTTTAAATGAAGAAAATTAAACTCTATTACAATTATATTCACACTCACATATTCTCTATTCACCTGTGTGCTATGGAAAGAAAAAAAAAGAAAAAAACAGGGATTTACCTCCAAAAATATAAGTAGGAGAATGTTTTTCCTTGGTGTGTGCATTTTCATTAAAATTTTCTTGGCATGCTTAGTGCAACCACTACATTACAGCCTGGCATCCAAAAGGTTAAGGTGCTTGGTGAGAAAAATTTCAAGCTTCAAAATTCAATATGTGTTTAGCATCTTAGGTTTACGAATAATTCTTACTTGGAGCTAATACCTTAACACTTGTATGTGATGTAGTTTGTCATAATGGAATATAACCTATGAAGTTTTGCAATTACTACAGTAAGCTTTTAACATTCAAAGACCAACCGTTACTGCCTACTGGACATTGGTACGTATTGCAAGGCACGAGTACACTCGCACGAGCGTAGGTCGGTAATGTCTTTGAGGTTGAGCCAGAGACACTTCTGAAGCCTGTGGTAAATGGATAGGGAGGACCCACGAAAAATAAACCGTTATGTAAAAAAAAAAAAAAACAAGGCATCACTGGTATGTGTGTCTGATTCGCAGAAGGCTTAACCCACTAGTGTATAGCATCTGAAAAATCGCAAGTCATAAAAAAAATTGTTGATAATTATGCATGATTTTACACCCACAATACTTTCTTGTGCTTTAGAAAGGCTGTAGCTAACAAGAACCATGAATACATCATTCTTCATTCTTACCATTCATTGTTGAATCACACTTATTGCGAGCATGATGGCGAGACAGTACATAGTTTTGAGCAGCAGGCGAGATTTTTATATATGAATTAACAAATATTTCCCTTAATTGTAAACTTTGGTGTGGACCATATTTTTGACATTGCTATGAATCTCACAATACACCAAGATGTCAATTATGGCTTATTACTGCCATGACAGGGGCTTGTAAATATAACTGTCCTGAAAATCGGACGCTATGCACAGGCAGTCCTACTGTCTCGAACATTTGTATTCCCTTACTGGTTTGAAGGTGAGTGAAATATAGGAAGTTTTGGAGGAAGAAGTGTCATTTGGAGAGGAGCAACACATCAAACCTTCTGATAACGGATGTGAAATGGTTGATGATGACAGATGAGTATGAGGGTAATCTAAATTATCTTGATAGAAACCTACTTCTGAATAAATGTAAAGGACAAATTGCATCAACAGGATATGAAAAAGGGAAGGCTAGGTCCTGTGGTAGTCAAATTACTGAAAGTTATACAGATGAAACTGAAAAACCAGAAAACTGTGTAAAAGGAAGCTGTCATACAAAAATAGTCATACATAAGATTGGGCTAGTACCCCCGTTTCTGATATCCCTGACAGAAAACTGAAAAGCATTAGTAGGTCGAATTGTAACACACAAGAAGCAACCTCAAAGCAGACAAGATCACAATCTACATCTCATTTACTGACTCTGTTCCTGTCTCCTCCCCCTCCTCCACCACCCATCAGATAATGCGCAACATTGTGAAATTCTGCTAGACTTTTTTCTCTGCCAGTGGCTACAGGATATCTTTCCACGTTTTCAAGTGTATACAGCAATAAAAAATGAAAGGCTGAAAGAATTTGGACATGAAGGAAGTGTAGTCCTACCTCTCATTGATGCAGGTGGAACTGAATCAAACTGGGGGCACACATTATTCTCTGACAACTACTTTACATTCCTGAAATTGGTTAAGACATGTGGCTTCAAAGGGAATAAGTGCAACAGGGACATTTCAAGAAAACCAGACAGAGAAGTGCCCCCTTCAAAGAACGGCAGACAGGAAAAAGAAGAAAGGGATCATACAACTGTAGGAGTTTTGATGGTGCGTTGCTGGTGCTCTGGAATGACAACAGTCTTGTCACTGCTGGTACAAACTACGAACAGATGGAGATAAGCGGTGCATCAAGGTGGTCCAGCATTAAAAAAAATATGCAAAGCATCTGTACCGCAAGGAAAGCTGTTCAAGTCCTATTATGGCATCCGAAGAGTGAATCAGCATGACCAGTTTGGACTGCACCTGAAATGCTTCTGCGGATATCATAATCAGTAAATACATAACCGTAAACAGCATATATAGTATTGAGATAAGTCTTTAGTGGAAATTGTAGATCTACTTTACAGTGTAAATTGGACAAGGTAATCCAACTCCATAACACTTCCTAGCTTGCAACTTGTACAATATAATGCTGAGTAACTAGTGTTGTTGTACTGACCCGAGTGCATAGCGTCCGATATACTGGCTGGCCTGTGTAAATATAACTATCACTTGTATGAACATTCTGACTGTTGGAACATGTTTCTGCAATTAGTAATAGTAGAAATGTGTAGATAAATTGAAATAAAACACAAAACATATTTTTCTTCTTCTTCTCCTGTTCATGGGGGATCTATGTTTCTGACAAGTCGTTTCCATTTCCCTCGGTCCCAAACAGCATTTTCTCTCAACTTCTTTCATCTGAAATCCTCCTGCATGCAATCCATCCATCTTCTTCTGGTTCTCTCTCTCTCTCTCTCTCTCTCTCTCTCTCTCTTTCTAGATACAGCAGAACCCCTATCCAGCATTTTTTCAGGGATCTGAATGGGGGTTTACCTTAATTCACAGTTTCAGTAGAAAGCACACCTTTTTCACGAATATTTGCCTGTATTAACATAAATTGCACCATCACACATTATTTACACAATGACAGCAATAAAACAAGGAGATATCTACCCTACACAATATACTGTAGTTACAACTTTGTACAGTTTGTGCTGAAGATTACCCTTGTGTTGAACTACCACTGTTATCTAAGCAAGAGACCTGTATTGCACTATAACTAGCTTTGGCCTTTTTTCAGCGCAGACATCTTATACACAGATCATCACTATACAGTGTTATGTCTCTTAGCATTCAGTGTGCAAGTCTCTGTGAATTAATTAAATGCTTCCATAATCCTCTATTTTGTAACCTTTTCGTTCCACACCTCTTAATACTGATTGCCTTGGTCTCCCTCTACATCTCTTAGTTGGCTAAGAATGTTTTTCAATGTTACTTAGGAATATGTTCACTATTATTCCTTACATTGGTGAGCCCATGGTTAACCCTCCCTTTTGACAACAGATTTTGTCGGTGAATACAAAACTGTTTCAGTTTACAGTATTCTTGTAAGGTTATATATGATTTTCTGTAGAAGTTGGAAAAGATACCACACTAGCAAAAAACCACATTAAAATCCGTATGAAACAGAAATAAGTTTGTTCAAAACTTTTCGTGGACGTTTTCCATACAGCAGCTAACTCATTACTATGGCATTTTCTAATTCCAATAGCCTGTGAACTAACATGTACAGTTTCATTCTTAAAAATTGTAATAGCGTCGCTCCAGAGGCTCCTGTGGCAAACGTTTCCATTTTCTTACTTCAAACGGTGTCACCTAACCTAGGTTTACCACGTACATGTCACAAAAACATATTTCAAGCTCCCTGTAGAGTAATGATAAACTTTTCACAATAAATTTACATGGGAACAGCCTTTCTGAAAATTCACCAGATGCAAGAGTATATAACCTAACCTCTGAAATAACTCATGCACAATGATGTATCTCAGGAAGAAGTATCATGTTCTTATTTTATTTCAGTACCTAGTATTAAAATTTAGCAATCGTTTACTTCAGCCTTTATTTTTAAGGAGTTAACAACTGCTGTCAGTGGAATTATTTGTGCGCTTATTAACAAAAGCATTCTCCCAATGTTTGTTTACGACCTGTCAGAGTTGTAGGGTATTATTTAATTGAAGTCGACAGTACATTTGAATGTCAGCGAGAGCTCACTTGTGCCTTGAATCATACTTATGAGCTTATGAAGCGTCTTTTTGATTGGTTTTTAATGTCCCATAACCATAACTAATAGAAATAAATACTTGAGAATTTTGAAATTTCCTAATACTAAATGCGGGTTTTGTCCTAATGAGAATTAAGTTAAATTGAGTATAAAATTAAGTTACTCTTATAGAATAATTTTCGGGACTTGAAATTTTTTCTGTTAAATGCGGGTTTTACGTTAAATCAAGGACGCGTAAAACTGCAGTTATACTGTATTTAAGTTACTTTAATGCTGCCCCATATAAAGGTGTTCTTGAAGTGGTCTTCCTCATAACCACACATCCATCTCAGTATCTTCATTTCGGATATTTCTAGCCGCTTACAGTGTAACTGCACCAGTGGCCAAGTTTCTACACCATATAGCATTGCAGGTCTCACCGCATATTTATAGGCACTACTTCCATTAATTTCCTTACTAGTCCTTTTAACTTCCTCTAGTCTCTATCATAAAATCATTATCAATCATTAAACTGTGGTCAGTACTCAAGATAATATTACATAATGGTGACAGACCACATAACTGCTTCTGCAAACCAATGAAAACGGTATTAGTTATTGGAATTAAGAATGTGCCGACAATCGCCGTGGGCAAAAATATTTAACTGAAGTAAATTATAGAAAATTATTCCCCATCCATCTCAGCATTTCTATGTCAACAATATCGCTCTGCCGCTGGACCTTAAAACACTTTATAGCACTTACTTCAACTTTCCACAATTTGCTAAATATGTTTCCTTCAGTAAAGAAGCATTCCTCCTTGAACTCTTTAACGTAATTTATTAATTTAACACTATCACTACACTTTATTTAGGAATCTGTATATCAGCTCTATCGCCGTTAA
This sequence comes from Anabrus simplex, assembly GCF_040414725.1. NCBI lineage: Eukaryota > Metazoa > Arthropoda > Insecta > Orthoptera > Tettigoniidae > Anabrus > Anabrus simplex. Next base: position 1,144,444,598 of record NC_090265.1, on the reverse strand, counting down.
TGTAACTATGAAGCCTTGAAAATTGTTTCTGTTGAAATTTTTCAGAAAAGTGAGGGAGAAAGGTAACTATCTGAAGCGTCATGAGCCAGAAGTTCTAACACAGATACGAAGATAAGCCCTTGTGGTACTTCCTTGTTCTTATCACAGGGGATATTCCAACTGACACAAATACCCTCACTGCAAGTTATTATAAAACTAGTGATACAAACTCAGATGAGATACAATAACCATCAACTATTCAGCTTTTAGACCCGAGCTTCAAGTTTAGTCACAATGCCACAAACACATTCACACAAGCTGCATCAGACAACACATTCAAAGTACAGTACATTTTTCCATGCAAAATATAACCAAAATAAGACTAGAGCTATAAATAAATAAGCTCAAAAATGTCCAATTCGTACTTACTAAAAATAAATAAATAAATAAATAAATAAACAAATAAATAAATAAATAAATAAATAAATAAATAAATAAATAAATAAATAAATAAATACATAAATAAATAAATAAATAAATAAATAAATAAATAAATAAATAAATCACCACTGATATGAATTTAGGGCAGTCGCCCAGATGGCATATTCCCTGTCTGTTGTTTTCCTAGCCTTTTCTTAAATGATTTCAAAGAAATTGGAAATTTATTGAACATCTCCCTTGGCAAATTATTCCAATCCCTAACTACCCTTCCTATAAACAAATATTTGCCCCAATTTGTCCTCTTGAATTCCAACTTTATCTTCATAGTGATGTTTCCTACTTTTAAAGACACCACTCAAACTTATTTGTCTACAACTGTAATTCCACGCCATCTCTCCACTAACAGCTAGAAACATACCACTTACCTTTCTAAAATAATATTTATTTTTTGAGTCCACCTTTTCAATACATTATGTATTGAAAAACTAGCTGTTGTACCCGTGCTTCGCTATGGAATTCTACATTGTATACAGAATTCTAGGTTAGGTAGTGTACACCTTGTGAGCAAGATCGTATTATATTGCATAGCTTTTAACGTTACCCTAGAAATGCGATGGGGAAGTCACCAAATGTCTTTTCTCATGTGAGGACTGGGCTGGGGAGCTCTCATTATAATGGCAGATGCTCACTCTCCACCTAATTTTTACATCCTCAGAAAGACTGTCTTAGTGGTTTTCCCAAGTGAAATAAACATAGGTCATTAAAATGACGTCAGTAGGAATGGTGCGATTAAAAGCAATATGAAATACTTGATCAAATGAAAAAACGTGCATTTGCTCACTTTTAACGAACAGTACTACACTGCCGATCTAACAGTCCAAAGTTTCAGAGCTGGAATGACCAAGCCGCACAAAGCCGTGATCCGTGAACACTCTTCGACAGTTTTCGGCGAGGGGGGGTCGAATAGTGGAGAGTCCCAGGGAAAATCTATGCCCTCTTACTACTCTGTTTCCTAGGAGTACCCGATGAGTCGGAAAATCTCATTTCACTACACTGGCAGCGGAAAATCTATCTGACTTGGGGGCAAATTTTTCCTCCAAGCCAGTGTAGAAAACCCCTCGTCACTGCTAATTTGCAATAAAATGAATGTAGAATTTAATAAAAGTTAAGAGGAAGACGCTTTTCTTAAGAAACAGCTCTCTTCAGGGTTGAATATTGAATTATTTAGTGAATTGTGGTGCTATAATTTAGAATAGGCTTAAATTGTAATTCTAAACCAGTCATACTACTGTTACTAAGTGAGCCTCTGCCAAATGTGCATACTGCTCATTCAAAACAGCGCATCAGAGTAGGAATAGAAGCGCTGGAATACTACGATGAACCAGTGTGTTACGTACCAGCAGTATCAGACAATGTATGAAGCAGAGGAATGGCATGCTAATGAAATTTTTTTTTCAAACTCCCCAGCTATTTCCTGCCAATATTCAGTCAGGCTGTTATACTCAGTACGCAACAGTAATCTCATCTATCGGAGTTGAGGGCACCATAAGAGGCAAAGAACATCACAACAAACAATGGTCAATGTAATGTTATTGTTGATCATGGTATGCGCTTTCCATATTGTAGGCCTTCACATTTAGTTTTCTTCCAACTCTGAAATACTGCTCTTATATTCAGTATGGTAAAACTGAAGAAAACATAAATTATCGGAAATTGTATTCTCTATAACTTTTGTTATGTAGTACTTTTCTATAGGACCAATAACATAGGTATTTAAAAATTAAATTTTAGGCACCTACCCCTAAACTACCATTTCATCCAGGGTCAGTAAACTTGTTTCTTGCTTAGACTATAATTTCTTCCCCGACTCTATATACCGATTTTCATTAACTTCTTTTCACCCATTTTCTCGCGGCTCAGTGTTGATGTGGACTTAGCAACAAAAATCGAAATTTATGAATATCTGTGTTATCATAGCCAGTACGATAAAAATGTATGACATAAAAGATCGGAAATGTAATTCTATGTAACTTAAGTTATGTAGTATTTATCGATAGGACCACTAATAATATAAATATTTGAGAATTGAATTTTAGGCCTTCCCCTAAACTACCATTTCACTCAGCGTGAATAAAATGATTTATAGCCTAGATTGTAGTGGCTCATCCCCCGACTTTACATAGCAATTTTCATGAAATTCCCTTCAGCCGTTTTCTCGTGATGCGCATACATACATACAAAAAGCAAAACAAAGTCACCTCCGTACAGGCCATGAAGGCCCTTGGAGGAGTGGAAGGTAAGGGCTTCCACCATTGTTAACCTTGGCACGTGATGGGGTAGAGTGGTTAGCTCTGCGCCCGGCTGCCTTTGCCCCCAGGAATTAACCCGGTACTCACTTTTGGTGTAGGCTGAGTGAACTTCAGGGCCATATGCACCTCCGGAAGTGGAAATCTCGTTTTCTTAAATTTTACGACTTCCTGAAGGGGATTCGAACCCACGTCCGTCCGGGCGAACCGAGCACGCCTTTACCGCCTCGGCCAGGCAGCCCCTGTACATACATACAGACAGACAGAAATTACGGAAAAGTAAAAAGTGTATTTCCTTGTTACTGTGGACATATCCGATACAGAAATACCATTATTTTCAAATTCTGAGCAATGTACAGACAAAACTCTTATTTTATATTATGACCTTCCAATGACGTGCAATTACATGTCAGGGAGTCATTGAAGGTCATAGGAATGATAAATGCATGTGGACGGCATGGTGGTAAAATAAACTATTGATGTGCGGCGAATTTATATATTCGCAAGATATGAGCCGACACAACTCGCGAATTGATACTAGATCTTATGGATGAGAATCGATAGATCAAGCTCGGAACCCCGTGGTACACATCGGACCGCGTGAAAAAACTGTGTAGTCACAAGCGGGTATCAATAAATATTTGCAGTAACAGCTGAGAAGAAATAGGCCAGACATCACATCTAGTATAACAGACGTCAAGGGGGCCATGGATTGAGCCGGAATTATATACAGTTAATTATCTAACAGGCATGTGGTATGACATATTTCAGGTGGAGAAGAAAAACAATGGTAGCCTGCATTCCTTTGTGAATCTCTAAGATAACGTTTCCTCAATGTCAAAGTCAGATGTAAAGCAGTCAGGATCGTAGTCATGTAGTTTATGAAAAGCAGCCTCGTTTTTTATTGAAATAATGAAGTTTGATTTTGTTTTAAATGTCAATTCTTGAATAGTACAAAAAGGATTGTGAAGCAGTAGAGAGCTCAGCCCTTATATGCGAATTAAAGCTCATAAGATTTAAGAAGTTGAGGCCTAAATACGTTAACAAACTAAGTATAGCATTGAGCGATATAAAATTTACACAGGCCAGTATTAATCTATAACAGTGGATTAAAAAAAAAAAATCTGTACGAATTCGATCTAACCATTCTGTTCAAGTTTCAGGTTGAACTCAAGATGTTGCCTATATTTGTGAATAAGGAAATTCATATAGAAGAGATGTCCGAGTAAACCAGTAGGATCTTGGTGGATCCACACTCTGCCGGAATGAATGAGATGGCTGAAAAAATAACCTGACGACCAATACCTATGGAGAAGCGAAGAAGTCAGATGAGTAGTCGAACCTTGCCCTTCTTGTTTACTTGTAGATGCTTATAGTAGAAGTAGATTTTTTTTTTTTTTTTAATGTCACACAGGTGATATAAAGTGAAATGACTTGAATGTTCTAACGTGCTAACGGTGTTGGTAACTTCATGTAATGCTACTACATATATTAGAATATCGGTTTCCGTTGGTGAATACTAGGGTTAGGCGATCTTTCCTGCGTTGTTTTCCGTGTTAGTGGAACAGCTATAAGGCGTGTGTGTTCTTGAATGCCACAGGTAAGTTTTGATGTGCTGATGTGTGAAACATTTGAAGTGGTGATCTTATGATAATGTATAATTCCGCGGAGTGTTGTGATATGTTTAGTGGATCGACTCAGTGATGGTTGTATGAATAATAGTGAAGCTCTTCAAAGATATTTAGCTCATTTATGTAGGGAATGATGATTTCTCATTATGTGGTGGACATTGTGTAGCGTAAAATATGTAGGGTCATCTAAAGGTATAGTTGACGGTATAAGCAGAGAATGATTTTTTGAGTGGTGAATTGCGGTAGTAATTTAATTCTTTGAGATAGCCAATGGTTAGGATAATAGTATTGAGAGGTATTTCCGCCGCGTATATTTGAGTTTATTAGATGAGCGTGTTTCGTAGCGTTGGTTGAATGCTTTTCGAAGAGTTTGGTCAGGCATGCGAGCTGACATGAGTTTAATTTGGTATCACATGGGTAGCGGAATGTATTTACGAATATACGAGTAGGATCTTCGACAAGCTACTCAAACGACAATTAGATTGTGAGATTATTGTCACCTGTACTGTAGATCAACTTGTGGTATTGCTAGATGTAGTAAGTTAGCGCTGTAGGTGTATTTTCAGCAGGATGGAATGGAGCCGATGCAACGCAGATCGTCTGGCATTTGATAGTTTTCTTATTTATGTCAGTAGATAGTACCTTATTTCAGGTGCAGCCACATGATGCCGTTGGTTGGATGGAGACATGCAGTTAGTTGATTATGGAACACTGATATTATTATGTATTTGATGGATTTTCGGTGTTTATCATGCGCTGTTAGAAAATTCAAGTTATTACTCAGTTAGTTAGGTAATTATAATGAAGTAATAAGAGAAGTAGAGCAGGGAGGACAGGTTCGTCTAGTGATACGTCAGAAATGAACAAACAAGATGAACGATTTGAGACTGAAATTGCTGATTTTCCATTATATTACTTTATATTTATTTAAATGAAACAGTGTTGCGTAATGATGTGATTTTAACTTCATGACTGTCAATTATTTTTCAAGATGGACTTGATTCTTTAATACGGTGTGGTAGCGATGCACAAAGTTAATATATTTTTACGTTGCATATTCAGTTGTTCAATTGTAGTCAGTTTTCATTTTATTAAAATTATTATACTTCCAATTTCTCATTGCAAATATTCATTTATGCTTAGTTTTAGTGAACTTATTATCTTGAAACTGATGTTAGATTATTATCGGACTAATTATTGATAGGATGTGACCGCTTCCTTTCCGAAGGGCCATGCCCTGAGAGGAGGATCATGTAAACCCCTGAATTCTAGTCGAGCGAATTATAAAATTTATTATCATCTCCGAGTTAGGCGTCCCACGAACGGTCACAATATATATAAATATATGTATAGATAGATAGATAGATAGGCGAAACATGTCACCACTTATGACATAACAATAATGTAAAAAAAATTATGTAAATCAATTAAAAAACAATGTATTGAAAAGGTGGACTCAAAAAATAAAAATTCTTTTAGAAAGGTATATGTTGCTCAATATGGACCCAACGAAGAGTTTTATAACTTGTAACATCCCACTTAGTCGAGCAGCTCGCCTTCTTTCTCCCAAGTCTTCCCAGCCCAAACTTTGCAACACTTTTGCCTGGAGGCTGGTTGGATCCTGATGTAGCAGTGCCGAATATTATGCAGTTAGAGGACAACTCCAAAAACCTATGACGGCATCAAAATGAGGTGTTATAGCAATGTTTTTCGAATATAACAATGTAGAACCCTCCAGCTAAAAAAAAAAGAAAACAAAAAACCTGAAAACAGGAAAGTTGCATAAAGCAAAAATAGCATAAATTATATGACAGCAATAAATTATGACAGGCAGAGAATACCATAAATGTATTCAATGTCCCGAACAGGGGAAGTAGTTGATAGCCTATATCCTAACAACAAAGTATAAGGGAGAGTCTTTCAAAATGAACATATTTTTAAAATATTTTTTGAGATGAACAGCGGTGGAGAGTTTTCAGATTCTTTTAAAGTGTGCTGAAAATTTTAGAAGCTGCACCTAATCATAATTTTTACTGAACTAAATTAATTAAAATGTTAATTTTTAATGTTATTTAGTTATACTTCCCCTTAAAACAACGACCACCTCCACCAGCATAAAATAACCAATGGTAATACTTTTCAGCATTGATCCATGTCATTTGCTGTACTATCCCCTTCTTTAACTATCACTATAATACAGTAATAATATAAACAAGCAAGCACTAATAAAGTTATGCAACATACCTTTTCCAAATTTCTTTGTTTTGGCAAACGTAACAAAAGGAATCCCTCCTATGGTACTGAGCTGCAGCTGATGATACCACGGAGCAGTGGAAATTCGAGTATGTTGGGTAACTGCAGCTAAGTGTGAGGCAGACTGTTTGAAAGATGAGGGAATATTGGAGCTGTACACTTGAGGTTCATTGTACAGCAGCTGGAGACCTAGCACCAAGAGAAAGCAGTGTATCAGTAATCAAATTTTTCAACTTTTTAATAGTTTATGTTACGTACTGCAAGAACTGCTTAACCTGGAAGCTGGAAAAGCCAAAAATCAAAGTTGGAAAATGTCTGTTTTTCCTTCATTTCTCAGAGTTAACACATTAGAAACAACTGGAATAAAACAGAAATTGTCTAATGCAGAAATGAAAATAATTTTTCTGATCAAACGATCCCAGTCGCCTTTATAAAACAACAAATTTCTGTGGAGAAATGCACAACTAGTTTCAAATTAATTCCTTCTTTCTTTCTTTCTTTCCTTGACTAGACGCATACCTACCAGTTATGTACAGCTGAATAATCAAAAAAATGACACTGAAAAAACTAAAGAAAGAAGTAAGTATAAATATCCACCTAATCGATACTTTATTAATGCCTCAGGCAAAATTGAATAAAATTAAAACTTACAGGACATGTTTCGACCACTTAGTGGTCCTCTTCAGCTGTATAAATAAGAAAAAAAGAACATTTATTTGTGCTTATTGTCAATGTTTTTCTTTTCAGTTCTTTATTTATACAGCTGAAGAGGACCACTAAGTGGTCGAAACATGTCCTGTAAGTTTTAATTTTATTCAATTTTGCCTGAGGCATTAATAAAGTATCGATTAGGTGGATATTTATACTTACTTCTTGATTAAACATTGATACGGTCATGAAATGGACAACTTGTAATACTGAAAAAACTGTGAAAGTCCTGTATCGGGTATGATCGTCCTTGGGTGAAGTGGTAAAAATCTACAACAAAAAGGGATGCAACTGGCTTATTATTAAAAATATCAAGTTCCTGTTGAAATTTGACTGTCAGCACACAATGCAGTTGTCTGTATATCAGTAGAACATAAAAGAATACAATGATATAGACAAGAAACTGCCATAATGATTAAATATATATGCGAAGCGAGGGACACGCCTGGCAAGTGAGGCTAACTGTGAAACACTTCATTGTGAGTGTGTTAGTGTACGAGTCCTTGGTTATCTATTGTGTAACTGCACCATACTAACTGCACATTTCCACTTCAAATGCCTGTAATGAGCACATAGTTCACTGGCTTGGATGTTATCACAGATGGATTGAGCCAGATGTTTAATGAATTGCAGGATGTTCCTGAACTGGCTGAAATGTGTGATCTTCCTAATAATGGTCTGAATGTTAGTGTCAATGCCATCTTGTCAGATTTTCCGTTGTTATACTAGGGCATCAAACAACACCAGTATGAGGATGGCGAGCTCAAGGCAATTATTGATGACAACAGAACTGGCAAATTGATTAAACCATACTCCTTACATAATGGTGTGCTTTGCTGCAAGTTGAAAGAAGATATATGATGGTTCAACCTTTCAATACTATTAAAAAGAAATGTAAGTATTACATTCCTACTTAATTATAATTGGTACGGTTTCGACCATTATTCTTGATCATCAGCCGATCAGAAATAAATACTGTTCAGTATAAAAGACAATGCAAATAATTCCGCCGTCAGTTGCTGTTTGTGAAGCACTAAAACACTTTAGGGAGTACTGTGTGTTGAAATTTCAGCTGATAACAAATAAGTATAAAAGATAATGCACAGGTAAACAAAATATGAAGTTTAAATAATTCCATCAGATGCTGTTTATGAAGCACTATAATACTTTAGGGAGCACTGTGTGTTGAAATTTCAATGTTAAGAAGTCTAAAATCAAATACATATTTTTCAGTTGCAGTTTATCTGGCACTGTATAATTTTAGGGATCAGCACTGCGTATTGATAGTTCCGAAAATTATGAAGAAGTCGTAGATCAAATACATAAATGTAGTACGGAGCAAGTTCTTGAAAAGTAGCAAGACATTTGTGCCGATCGGCACTGTGCTTCCAAACGTTTGTGGAAATCCGATGAAAAAATTTTTAAAGTTCAAGTCTCAAGCCTTTAAAAGCTGATATGAGTGAAATAGTACAATATAGTTATATATTACTTGTTGAAAGAAATATATCCAAGTTAAAGAAATTTGTATGTTAGATTCTTGAATTTATTGAAACATATAACATAGAAAAAACAATTGTGAAGAGAGAAAAAATATTAAAAAGCGCAAAATTGGAACAATTGAGGAGCGTAATGACCAAGGAACGGATTTATATGTAAATACATATCTCTTTAGGAAGCTAAAATTAATTATATTTTGCATTATCTTTACGAATCATAATGTGTGGAGTTGAAAAAGGGAGTATTCATTTTCCATATATTTCCATATTTTGGAGTTTAGCACATATGTTCCATATTCTTTGTCATTAAAAATGAATATAGTCCATATTTCAGCTACGAAGTATTAAATTATATTAAATCAGCAGTCTTCTCAATAATGGAGAAATAAATTAAAAATCTATATTTGAAAAATTAATATTTTAACTGGTGTACAGGTCATTATCACGCCTGTCCACGTCTGGGCTGATAAAATAAGCTGATGAGCGGTGCGAAGAAAGAGAGAGGTTGAGCCCGGAAGTGGTGGAGATCAGCCGGTCAGTACCGTAACTATCTGAATCACACTTACAGCACTGATAAACTGCATTACATAACATCGACTGTGTCTGTGCCATAATTTTGTAACTAGGGAAATCTCATTCATCGACGATATGCTAGTGGTTTCCGGATTAGTTCGTAATTTGGGCATTCCCTTTGATTGCTTCATAACTCCATCTAGTTCACTGCCAGTCATTCACAGCTTGAATTAGCAGTGAGACGGATCATAGTGTTCTTGTATGTTCAGTGTGTGCAGTTGTATATTGATATTCATTGAAGACATTAACGTTGTTACAATATGCCTAAAGTAGCTCAGTCAACCAGTTTAAAATTGAAAAGTTACGTATCAGAATTTAAAGATGGTTTACCAACTGACAGTAAGATATTATTTTGTAATATGTATCATTGTACAGTGACATCTACTCAAAGGTTCCTTGTGCAACAGCACGTTTCTACCAGTAAACACCAGGCTAACAAACAACAAGATTCCAAGCAGAGACAGTTGTTTCTGACACAACCAGCAACTTCCAGTGTAACGTCCGAGTTCAACACCGATCTCTGGTGTGCTCTCACCTCTGCTGACATACCTCTCTTCAAACTGAATACTCAGTGCTTCAGGGAATTCCTCGAGAAATATACTTAACGATCCATCCTGGATGAGTAAACGTTCAGAAAAACGTACTGTTCAGCCATATACAATGAAACTGTTCAGAAGATAAGGCAAGAGATTAAAGATGGTCCAATTTGGGTTTCCATTGATGAGACAACAGACAAAGAAAGGCAGACTAATTGGCAACGTAATCATTGGTTTGTTAAGCGAAGATTAAACAGATTCTCTTACACTGTGATGTTCTAGAAAAGTGCGATAAAAAAAAACTACAGCAAAACTGTTCAATGAGGCTATGGGTATCCTCTGGCCACAGGACATTAAGTATAATAAAGTGTTACTTTTTGTTAGCGATGCCGTACCTTATATGATAAAAGCCGGAGAAGCATTATGTGCTGTATATCCTAAGATTACTCTTTTAACATATGTAGCACATGCCTTTCATTGTGTGGCAGAAGTGGTAAGAGGCAGTTACCCCAAAGTAGATTTACTGATTTCCTCAGTGAAAAAAGTTTTTTTCAAAGCCCACAGAAGAGTTCACCTTTTGAAAGAAATGTACCCAGAGATTCCATTGCCGCCTAAGCTGATTCCAACTAGGTGGAGTACGTGGCTGCAAGCGGTTGAATATTATGTTGAATATATAGACTGTATTAAGAACGTTCTGCATGCCATGGACTTTGAAGATGCAGCCTCAACTGAAGCCGCAAAAACAGTTGTCTGCGATACAAGTGTGAGAAATGACTTATGTTACATTCAGCATAATTTTTCATGCATCACAAAAACACTGAAAGGGCTCCAAAACTCGCATCTCTCACTTTCTGAAAGTTGTGAATAAAACTGTGAAACAACTAAATCGTGGTACAGGTAAAGTTGCAGATGCAGCAAACATGAAGATGGCCACTGTACTTTCAAAGAATCCTGGATATGAAGAAATGGCAAAGGTTGCTGCAATGTTGTGTGGAGATTTAAGTGTAAAATTAACATTGGATTTAACCCCAGCAGATATTGTGAAATTGAATCATGCCCCCATTACCTCTTCCAATGTTGAACGCAGTTTCAGTCAATATGTATCTGTCCTTAGAGATCATAGGAGAAGATTCACTTTCCAGCACTTAAAATAACATTTTGTAATCCACTGTTTTGGTAACAGAATAAAAGATTGTGTGTTCTTCAAATATACTAAAATGAGAAGTGCAACATTATGTCACATGTAGATCTACTTTGTTTAGCTTCTTTGAATTTTGATATTAAATAGAAATGAATGTTATATGTGTAATTTTAAGTCCATATATAATTCCATATTTCAATAAAGATAACTAAATATATAGGCTATGTACATATTTCAATAATTATTAGTACATATAAATCCGTTCCCTGGTAATGACATAGCGTGTTTTATCATGAAGGTAAGAGTTGAGGTCGATCTTAGAATAGCATATTGTATAAATTTGAAAGTTAGAGTGGTCTAAATCATTAGAGATGTTGGAAAATAGAATTCAATTAGGAAAGGGGTGTGCACACGGAGAGGGTTTCAGGAACGTTTGGTCTTAGGAAGGAATCCTTTCCTTCTAAATCTACATGGAGATCACTTCCACTTCCTCTCTTAATTTTTGTTGTATCTTTCAAATTACGGTTGTTGTGTGCCCTACGAGTGTTTTGTACTGGAAAATTTCAGTATAGTTGCCAGTGATCTAATTAACGTTTACCGCACGACTGCTGGCTGTATCTCTCATCACGTGGTTGAAGCGCTAGTGAGGTACGCCTGCAAATGATGATGATTGTTCGGAAAATAAAAGGAAATTCTTCATGTTGGCTGGTTCCCACACATCGAGCGTGCGATTGACTGCATGCATATTCCCATTTCTTGCCCTCCCACTGACAACGGTGGACTTTTCAGAAATCGGAAGGGGTATTCTCTCTCTCTCTCTCTCTCTTTTTTTTTTTTTTTTTTTTTTTTTTTTTCTTAACGTCGCACCGACACAGATAGGTCTTATGGCGATGATAGGGTAGAAAAGGCCTAGGAGAGGGAAGGAAGTAGCCGTGGCCTTAATTAAGGTATAGACCCAGCATTTGCCTAGTGTGAAAATGGGAAATGGAAAATGGATGTAGGCGATCTGTACGAAGAAACCACCATCAGTTTTAATTTTTCCCGCGTATCCATGACTTTCTGCTTTGTTGTTTTTGCTTTTAAGTCCTTCCACAGAAATTTATCTTGCTCGTCACTGCGTTTTCCATCACTTGAAGCACTGAATTCTTCTGTCATGGCTTTCTATGAATTTCTTTTCTTATCCAGCATCTTTGTCGTTTTTCTTACACTCTATATCCTTTGCATAGATCTTCATTATCTCTACTAACAGGCATTTACTGTATCTTTTTTGCTTATGTTTTTCCCCCATTTCCTATCACAAATCACCTTATCTACTTAAGATTTCTTTAAAGAAAACATGAAACACAACTACATTCTGCGAGTAACGAATGCTACTTCTATAGTAGTACTAAAAGGTGGACAGAAGAAAGAAGACAGGCTGCCAGAGAAAGGATGCTAAAGTTTTGGGCTGTGAAGAAGGCTTCCAGAAACATGTAATTGTTACCTAACGTGGTATCTAATGGTCGTAAACGAAAAAAAAAATATATATATATATATATATTGGAAAAATCCATGGAGTTTATGGATGACTTGTTGAAAAATTATAGTTTTTCTTTAAAAATGTATGTATGTATGTATGTATGTATGTATGTATGTATGTATGTATGTATGTATGTATGTATGTATGTATGTATGTATGTATGTATATATTGCAACGTTCTAAAGTGGGAGAGCTCCTAAATTTATTATTGGTCTAATGGGGATTCCAGTCTTGTCGTGTAATTTTGGCAAAGCATGGGCAGTGGGCTGTACTGGGCTCATATCAATGAGATTTTGTGATTCCTGTTCGTTTAATATGAAGGACAAATTTTTAAGTAGTACCTTGAGCCTACTTTGAATGATTATCATGGGATCTTTATTTACAATTAAGAAGGTATCATTAGAGAAAGAAAGGCTTCAGTTTTTGTTAAATACAATATTTTTTATCCATTTCACAGTGATCAGCCTTAGTGATAATTATATCATTTCGTTGGTTTTTCTCTGTTTTTCTTTTTACAATTGGCTTTATGTTGCACTGACACAGATAGGTCTTACGGTGACAATGAGATAGGAAAGGCGTAGGAGTGGGAAGGAAGCGGCCGTGGCCTTAATTACGGTACAGTCCCAGCATTTGCCTGGAGTGAAAATGCGAAACCACGGAAAACCATCTTCTGGGCTGCCGACAATGCGGTTCAAACTCATTATCTCCTGGATGCAAGCTCACAGCTGTGTGCTCCTAACTGCACGGCCAACTCACCTGGTATTTTGTCTCTGTAGTTCTCTATTTTGTTTATTAATGTCTTCTGAAAAACTGACATTGGTACCATCTGCTAAAGTAGGAAGTTCCCTTTTAATCTCATACCTTAGATCTTGCTGCTGCTCAATAGGGAGTTTTTGAATATTGGATTCTATCTCTACAATAGTAGTTAAAAGTCCTTTTCTTTAGAAGGATTGGCCCAATTGAACTTAGGTCTTCTATTAAGGATATTAATTACAGATTCAGAAAATTGAGTTTTTGAAAGGTTCTCTGTAAGAGAAAACCTGTATTTCACTATTTCAGAATGCTTGGATTGTGTTATTTTGCAGTTTTTATTGATCTAGCTTTCTTAAGACTCCTTTACTTATAATTAATGTTTCATTTTCTGGATAGAATATCTAACATTTTATTTGAAACATGTGTTTGGAAGGAATTCCATTATAGGAGAGTCAGCTGTTTGGGGGCCTTCAGGTGTGCCGTGTAAAGTTATTCATTCAAAAAAAGCCTTTTTTCTGTACACGTGACGGCACTTGAGTCAGCAGTAGGGAGGAAACAATATAAGGGGTAAATGCAATTCACTTCAATATCAAATGTTCTCCCACTCACAAAATCTTTTTTCTTTTCTTTTTCTTTCTTTTACATATTCTTTCCTTTGGTGACTTATTTCCTTAAATTCCAGGTGGAACATAGGGCCTCGATGGAATTTCTCCAGCTTGTTCTATCTGCCGCCAATGCTTTTACCTCCCTCCATGTCTTGTTAACTCCAATAATCTCCTTGTCTATGGTTTTCTTCCAGGTAATCCTCGGTCTGCCTTGCCTGTGACTGCCTTGTGGATTCCAGATGAACTTTCCTTTTTTACAGACTTAAAAGAGTCTACATGTACTACATGTACCGTATATCCACAGAGATACGGTAATTTGACATGAACTCGTAAACCCCCTCAGGGAGGTTGAATAATGTATTGAATAGGAGGGGGAAAAAACATATACTTTGTACAACTTGAGAAGTCCCCTATTCGACACAATCATATCCAAGCTCCATTTTAAGAATACTTGATACTTGACAATCAGCCATTCATAGAACTCTACAAAATGCCTAATCTCTTAAAATCAAGATCAAGTCAAGATTCCTTATAACAAGAACTGTTATAAGAAAGAGGTTGTAGTTACAGGTTTTATCGACTTAGGGCCGGTTCTACCATCTGCTGGTAAAGTGGCTGGCAGCTGCCCGGGAGGTAAACTACCTGGAGGTGTAAATCGGCTGGTACTTTGGCTTGCGTCCAACCACCTCTGCGCAAGCGCTAGATAGCTACCCGGAGCTAGACACCGATATACGAAGTTGGCTAGACTGATTTTCAGCGATTTCTCGCTTTCGAGTGTGGTGCTATCTATCGTCAGATGCATGAAACCCATTTCGATTGTCTTATTTCCCTGTGCTTGCGTCTGCTGATTATCACCAAAAAGCCTAATAAGGGTAGTCTTAAGAGTAATGGACAACGATTCATGTCAAGCTTTCGTGATTTTAATCTATGATCTTCAATGTCAATACCTAATTGGGATTCAAATCTCGAGATTACATTTTCTTACGCCAGTTATAACCTGTCATGTAAGGCAGCATTTTTGAAAAGTATACTCGTAGTAGATTGGTCAAGTAGCTCGTTCCGTAATAGAAGGTACGCAGGTTTTCATCGTATTTCTAATTTACATTTTAAAATGTATTTTCGTTCCCTGCCGTTGTTCTTAACTCTCTTTTACGCGCTTCCATATACGTATATACACACACATCTTCTTTACGGACTTATTGCCTTTGAGCATTCTATATGCAGGCTTCTGTGAATTGATTAAGTATCTACGCGATGCTCTATTTGCAACTAGTTCTGTGACCTCGTTTAGTTCCAGATGCTTCCATTTCTTGATAAAGCATTTCATTTTAATTTTTAACTTTATGGAGATAAAATTGGAAGGTACCGGTACTGTAAATGTAAAGAACTAATCGGGATAAATATCCATTCATAGGAAGAGGAATTCTGGAATGGAATAGTTTCCAATTTCTTCGAAATAATTTACAAGACTATGTAAACAACTAATAGGGAATCTGCTACCTGGGCGACAGTCCTATGTACTATTAATCATAACATCACTTGCTATAAGTAGCATACATATAAAGCAATTTTCCTAATAGACATAATATTGTGATAAGAACATATGAAAAGAGGTATACAGATTAACACAACGCTAATAATGGAATTAAAAAAGATTCGTCATAATAAAGACTCGAACCTGCACACTTCGCGTTACGAAGCGAGCGTGTTAACCATTACGCTACGAAAACGCTTGGGTTAGGTGGAAAACATACAGTAATATATATTTCGTGTCCGAAAACTGAAAAAGTAGAAAATTAAAGCCCATTTGAAATGATTTCCAAATAGATTTTGATTTTACATCCTTTTAGAGTTTCTTTACGAAAGCTTGACGTATAAAATGTGTTCCCTGCGCTGCCGATGAGAGAGGCTGGTGTGACCGTTGCAACTAAAGGGAAGCATTAATGTTCAAAATCCTGCAATACAATATCGATCACTGTTACAGTATACTGCTTTTTTCAGTATACTAAGCTAATTTGAGTTGCATATCACCAGAAATACAGCTAATAATGTTCAGCTCTCAGAACTTGCCCGGCAGGTAAAGTCTTATCGGGCCCTCGAAGTGGCCGAGAAATTACGCGCCGGGTAACAACGATTTATGCTGCCGATAGCGCTACCTGGGAGTGGTCGGACGGAAACATCCTTTTACGCGGAGGGCAAATTACGCGCTACTTTACCAGTAGGTGGTAGAACCGGCCCTTAGATGTTTTAATCATTGTATTCTAGACAGGATAGTTTAAACCACTAGGAGTACTCCTTAGAAACCTGCGTTTTAATTTAATTTCAATTTTAATCTTAGTCAATATGTATCTGCTGATGATGTCCAAATATCGGATGAAACATGTGCTGCGAATAAAAGGAAATGAAATCATAATTAATGGATTATTTTGTGTACTGAACAGGTGGACCCTCAAATTGTACTTGTTCATATACAGTCATTTTCAATATGGATCATAACAATGAAATTCATTACTTGCAGTATGTGGTATGTTTTGAGCTGTCAGTGGAGAGTTGGCATGGAATGACATAAGTGGACAAATAAACTGAAGCAGAATTTTTAAAAGTAAGAGAGATCATAATATTAAGATAAAGTGGGAATTCAAGCAGACAAAATGGGGCAAATATTCAGTTATAGGACGAGGAGTAAGAGCATGGAATAATTTATCAAGAGAAATTACCAACCAGGTGTCTGGCCAATACAGATATTGTTCCAAGAAGTTTAGGTTTATTTACTTCACATTTTGATGATTACTAGTGACCATATGATATAAATCTAAACAAAAGATACTTGTTTGTTCCCACACTGGTAATGTACATAAATAAGGCATTGGTTAAATGATAATATTTTATGATAATATATTATCCACAACAGACAGACAACTCAGTCTCTGTGAATCTCACTACATTCAACATTCCCCAAGCAGTCAATTCCAACATTGAAATGAAATGTCGTATGGCTTTTAGTGCCGGGATATCCCAGGACGGGTTCAGCTCACCAGGTGCAGGTCTTTTTATTTGATACCCATAGGCGACCTGCGCGTTGTGATGAGGATGAAATGATGATGAAGACAACACATACACCCAGCCCCCGTGCCAGGGAAATTAACCAATGATGGTTAAAATTCCCGACACTGCCGGAAATCAAACCCAGGACCCCTAAACGCCAGCATGTTAACCATGTAGCCATGGAGCCGGACAATTACAACATTATACACTGACTGACAGAGCAAATGCAACATCAAGAAGGAGTGGTCAGAACTTTATGCCAATTGCAGGGTAGACTGACGTCACTGAGGTATGTTCATGATGTGAAATGCGCCGCTGTGCTGCGCACGTAGCGAACGATAAATGGGACACGGCGTTGGCGAATGGCCCACTTCGTACCGTGATTTCTCAGCCGACAGTCATTGTAGAACGTGTTGTCGTGTGCCACAGGACACGTGTATAGCTAAGAATGCCAGGCCGCCGTCAACGGAGGCATTTCCAGCAGACAGACGACTTTACGAGGGGTATGGTGATCGGGCTGAGAAGGGCAGGTTGGTCGCTTCGTCAAATCGCAGCCGATACCCATAGGGATGTGTCCATGCTGCAGCGCCTGTGGCGAAGATGGTTGGCGCAGGGACATGTGGCACATGCGAGGGGTCCAGGCGCAGCCCGAGTGACGTCAGCACGCAAGGATCGGCGCATCCGCTGCCAAGCGGTGGCAGCCCCGCACACCACGTCAACCGCCATTCTTCAGCATATGCAAGACACCCTGGCTGTTCCCTGTTCCAATATCGACCAGAACAATTTCCCGTCGATTGGTTGAAGGAGGCCTGCACTCCCGGCGTCCGCTCAGAAGACTACCATTGACTCCACAGCATAGACGTGCACGCCTGGCATGGTGCCGGGCTAGAGCGACTTGGATGAGGGAATGGCGGAACGTCGTGTTCTCCGATGAGTCACGCTTCTGTTCTGTCAGTGATAGTCACCGCAGACGAGTGTGGCGTCGGCGTGGAGAAAGGTCAAATCCGGCAGTAACTGTGGAGTGCCCTACCGCTAGACAACGCGGCATCATGGTTTGGGGCGCTATTGCGTATGATTCCACGTCACCTCTAGTGCGTATTCAAGGCACATTAAATGCCCACCGCTACGTGCAGCATGTGCTGCGGCCGGTGGCACTCCCGTACCTTCAGGGGCTGCCCAATGCTCTGTTTCAGCAGGATAATGCCCGCCCACACACTGCTCGCATCTCCCAACAGGATCTACGAGGTGTACAGATGCTTCCGTGGCCAGCGTACTCTCCGGATCTCTCACCAATCGAACACGTGTGGGATCTCATTGGACGCTGTTTGCAAACTCTGCCCCAGCCTCGTACGAACGACCAACTGTGGCAAATGGTTGACAGAGAATGGAGAACCATCCCTCAGGACACCATCCGCACTCTTATTGACTCTGTACCTCGACGTGTTTCTGCGTGCATCGCCGCTCGCGGTGGTCCTACATCCTACTGAGTCGATGCCGTGCGCATTGTGTAACCTGCATATCGGTTTGAAATAAACATCAATTATTCGTCCGTGCCGTCTCTGTTTTTTCCCCAACTTTCATCCCTTTCGAACCACTCCTTCTTGGTGTTGCATTTGCTCTGTCAGTCAGTGTATATAGATGTACAGTTGCAAATTACAGTGGTGACCCTTTAATTGTGTGCCTACTTTCCCTCTTGGACCTCCGTAGAACATGGGTTTCGTTACATTTGGTCCATAGAAGGGGAAGTTAGACATGCTTCACAATCAACACCTGCATTATACACTATCAGGGAGGCACGGGCATACTCTATGGTGATGGTAATCATAAAGTGATGCCCTAGATTTGAGATGCCCTAGATGCAATTTGTACACATATAACAAAGTACTGTTCACCATTCAGAAAACCTGAACAAATAATATGGAATACTTCAAAAAGACAACCAGCTTCCTGTGCAACGTTAATGTGATCTTAATGCAACTCACCCACAAGATCCAGCTGGTCCATGGCAAGGCTTATACAGAGGAAGCTCTGGCCAAAGTAAGTTCCAGAGTGGGGATAGCTGTAAGCACTTTGTGGAGTACCAGGTATTGGTGGGTATCGTGGTACACTGTGCACCAACCATATACCACCATCAACTTCTGATAATACAATTCCCTTTGTGTGTCCCAAATCAAAAGTGACAGTCTTGTTTGGGGTTTCATCATTGTATAACAGCCAAAGGAGGTCCTGAAAAGTGTACAGTATATCAGCACTATGATAAACATTCACTCAGCACTAGGGATGACTCTATATCAACACTTTTGCAATATTATGACCAATTTTTTAAGGGCAAAACTATTAGTTAAGTCCTTTCTTCCAGACAGTTATGAAGTTATTATGTACAGACTTTATATTTTCCCTTCAAATCATGAAGACCAAAGACTATTTTATTTTATAATACATTCTATCATCCAAGGATACATATATAGTATTACGTTATAGCCTCTCTTCTCTGGTGACACATTTGGTGTTTACCCGACAAAATTAATTAAATCTCAGCCATAGACGCCCAAGAGAGTTTCGGTTTACTCGGTCTGCCATCTAGTGGGGGCCTAGAGTAAAACGGAACGTCGAAATTGACGAGCAGACAGCCAGATGGCGTCAAATTGAAATGTCTGCACACGGTAGCTGAGGCCATACGATTATTATTATTATTATTATTATTATTATTATTATTATTATTATTTATTATAGCCTCTCTTTCTTAATATTTACAACAATTGTATTCAGATATACAGTGTGGTTGAAAAGAGTCGCAAATATTTATGAGTGTGAGTCAAATGAAAAACATAAAAGTGTAATATCAATCAATTACCAATTTTAAATTTGATCACAACTAATGTACATTTAGGGCTGTTGCCCAGGTGGCAGATTCTCTATCAATTGTTTATCTAGTCTTTTCTTACATGATTTAAAACAACTTTGAAATTTATCAAACATCTCCCTTGGTAAATTAGTCCACTCTATAATTTCTCTGCCTACAAACAAATATTTGTCCTCTTGAAATCCTACTTTATCTAGATCTTGTGATCTTTCCTTTCTTTTTTTTCTTTTTTTTTTCTAGTTGCTTTACGTCGCACCGACACAGATAGGTCTTATGGCGACGATAGGACAGGAAAGGGCTAGGAGTGAGAAGGAAGTGGCCGTGGCCTTAATTAAGGTACAGCCCCAGCATTTGCCTGGTGTGAAAATGGGAAACCACGGAAAACCATTTTCAGGGCTGCCGAGAGTGGGGTTCGAACCTACTATCTCCCGAATACTGGATACTGGCCGCACTTAAGCGACTGCAGCTATCGAGCTCGGTTTTTCTTCTTTTAGAAACTCCACTCAACCTACTACTGTCATTCCTCACCAACTCTCCATTGACAGCTCAGAACATACTACTTAACAAGCAGCTCATCTCCTTACTCCCACAAAGGTTACAACATTTTTGTGACACTACTCTTTTGTCAGCAATCACCCAGAACAAATTGTGCTGCTTTCCTATGGATCTCCTCCAGTTCTAGTATCAAGTAATCATGGTGAGAGATCCCAAACTCAATCTGAGATCTTACCAGCAACTTGTAGGCCCTCTCCTTTACATCCCTACTGAAACCCCTTGATACCCTCATACCATATGAAGAGATCTGTACCTCTATTTTTTATGTTGCACTGACACAGATAGGTCTTATGGAGACAAGGGGATAGCAAAACATAGGAGCGGGAAGAAAGCAACCATGGCCTTAATTAAGGCACAGCCTGGTCCAAGTTAAGAACTATGTGACCCAAACTGTGCAGCCGCTTGCTTGATCAACCTCATTAATGTGATTACACAACTGAAGATCCCTCTTAGGTTCTTAACAGTGATCCCCATGAGGTACTTTCACCCCATCAACACAGCAATTAAAACTGGGAAAAACTTTTCCTCTTACTGAAACTTACAACTTGACTTCACCCCATTGTCTGCTGTTCATCTCACATCATGTTCTATAGGTCTTTATGCAGAGGTTCATAATCCTGTAACTTTTATTACTCTATACAGTATACTGGGAGTATACTCCCAGCCAGAGGCACATATTAAAAAAGCAATTTTTGAATCATTGGGTATTTCTTGCAACCAAGGCTGAAATTCCAGTTGCAATGATGATTATAACCGTGCTGGATTAAATTTTGACCAATCCATAATGGACACTATGCAATATATTGAATGAAAACTAAAACAATTTCATAGCCAAAAAGTTAATGATCACTGAATAAGAATGACTGACCGACATCAGATTATCAACAACAAACATGTTACCAACTCTGACGGAAGTTTCCACCTTTCACAGAGAAGCTAATATATAAACTTTAAGGAGTGAGAAAGATACCGGTGCGGCCAGTATCCAGTATTCGGGAGATAATAGGTTCGAACCCCACTGTCGGCAGCCCTGATAATGGCTTTCCGTGGTTTCCCATTTTCACAGCAGGCAAATGCTAGGGCTGTACCTTAATTAAGGCCACGGCCGCTTCCTTCCTACTCCTAGCCCTTTCCTGTCCCATCGTCGCCATAAGACCTATCTGTGTCGGTGCAATGTAAAACAACTTGCAAAAAAAAAAAAAAAAAAAAAAAAAAAAAAAGATACTAGTAAATAAGAAAAATTTGTAATGCTGAATGAAAACTACACTCCAACTAATGCAATACTAGATACATCGCACACCTCATGTAATACCATTTTTAAGCGGTTAGTGCAAGTATGTCTATCTTTTCAATTCACTCTCCTTCAATCATGTACACTCACTCTATCTCTCTCTCAAAGTACTCCTCACTGCGTATGACTTGCATCACGTCTACATATATCAGTTTTGCTCGATCATTCCATTTGGGTCCAGTCTTAGATCGAAAGCTTAATTCTCACATGACAAGTCATTTCCCTGCATATTTTCTTTGTTTTTATTTCCCTGTTTTTCCCCAAAACGGGTATCCTGCCAACTGTGAAGTATGGGATTAGTAGCATTATCGTTTGGAGTTATTTCGATAATGAAAAGATTGGAGATTGCATTGAGTTTTTGTGGGATGAACTTGACTGTAAGGCAAAACAATCTTCTATCAACAGTTCTGAAGACCTTTGGCAATGTCTTTTGCAAGCATAGGAAAATATAACTGCAGAGATGTTGGAAAAAATTAACCAAAAGAATGCTGAGTATTTGTCTAACAGTAATCACAGCAAAAGGGGGGCACATGGATCAGCACAGACTTTGAACACAGCAGCACTAACTTTTTTTAATTTGCTTTATGTCACTCCGACACAGATATGTCTTATGGCAATTAAGAGTAGCTTAAAAGACATTGCTTGCCATTATCTGAAGCATAAATTGTTTTATAATGTGTCAGTCGGTGTATAATGGCTGCTATGTTTATATTTTGATTGAAAATACCCGTAATTTGAAATATCACAATTCTGCTGCCAAATAAATAACAAGAACTGGATTTTCTCAAGGTGAGTTTAAGCATTTTGATGCTAGTGCACATGCAACACATGTCAAGCTGACTGGCCTGTACTTACCCACTTTATGTTAATCACCCTATCATTTGTACACTGGGGCTGCTATAGCAACTCTCCATTTATTTTTTGTAACTCCTTCATGCAAACTAATCAAATGAGTGCTTCAGATAAGGTACTATATCCCAATCCATTGCCTTCAGTTCCTCAGAAATCTCATCAATTCCAGTTGTTTTTCTAATTGTTGATGTCTGTATCTTTTTATAAATATATTTGTTATCATAGGTCAATTTCAGTACTTACTGAGCATTATTCACTTCCTTCACCAGAACATTATCCTTATATCCAATCATCTTTACATACTGCTTATTAAATACTTCTCCTTTCTGTAAATCTTCACATACATACTCCTCTTGTTCATTAATGATTTGTGAAATGTCCTTCCTGGAACTTCTTTCTGCCTTTAGTGCCTATATATACCCTTCCACTTTCCACAAAAATTTTATGACTGCCAAAATTATGCTTCTCATCATGTTATCCTTAGCTGACATTTTAAAAATAAATTTCATATCCTAGTATTCCCTTCAATATCTCCTTACTTCCACAACCATTCCTAACTATATTTCCTTCTAACCTGCACCTCCTTCTTAAACTCTTTATTTCTCTGTTGTTTTTTAGGGTCTTGATCATTCTTTACCACCTGGTACATGTTTTCACACTCCTCAACACAACTGCTTTAAACCAATCTCATAGTTTAATTTTTAATTTATTCTTCTGCACTGACCATAATTACTTTTAAAATTTCTCTCATGCCTCTTTTTTCCAACCATACGGTATTGCTTAATAGTCCTACTGTTACAAACTTCTTCTTTATCACATTTAATTTTCACGACAATTGAAACTACTTCTTGATCACTTATACCATTTATCACTTCAGCTATTCTATAGAGCTTATCTGACTTTGGCTAGCCCTGCGGTGTAGGAGTAGTGTGCCTGCCTCTTACCGGGAGACTCCGGGTTCAATTCCCAGCCAGGTCAGAGATTTTTACCTGGATATGGGGGCTGGCTCTAGGTCCACTCAGCCTACGTGATTACAATTGAGGAGCTATCTGACAGTGAGATGGTGACCCAGGTCTAGAAAGCCAAGAATAACGGCCGAGGGGATTCGTCGTGCTGACCACACGACACCTCATAATCTGCAGGCCTTCAGGCTGAGCAACGGTCGCTTGGGGTTGTTGGGCAAAGTTGTTTTTTTTTTTTTTGTTTTTTTTCCCCATCTGACTATCAGCACCACATCTAAAATATTCTTTCCTCTGGTTGACACTCGCTGCAGCTGTAGGCCGACATGTTAGGGCCGTGAAATCAAGTTCTCTACTAAATCCTTACCCAAGCCAGTCATTGCTGGTAAATCATGCGCGCATGTGGCCAGGAATGCTCATTTAAATTTCTTATCATGGGAATATTACGAACGTACTAAAGAGCAGCATAAATGTGCTATCCAGGTTTCTTTTGCATGTATTTAATAGGACATAAATTAAGCACCAACACGTCAACTGTATATGCACGCACAGTAGGCCTAATTTATGTACATTGTTACACAATGCACTTATGATCATAAAATGAAGCACCAACACGTTACACGTGCTCCTGTTGTGCGATCCAAACAAACACACGCCCACATCAAAGACTGGCTTGAGACTGATGCTTCCTGCAGCTGTAGGCCGACATTCTAGGGCTGTAAAATTAAGTTCTCTACCAAATCCTCACCCAGGCCAGTCGTTGCTGGCACATCGTGCATGCAACATGGCCAGGAATGCTAATTTAAATTTCTTATGGTGGGAATATTATGAACGTACTAAAGAGTGACGTAAATGTGCTATCTAGGTTTCTTTAACATGTATTTAATACGCGAGAGGTCGCACCCGTTTTAGAACGTGAGTGGTCGCGCGAAGGCACATTGCTCACACTTAGTATTTTAATGACCTGCAATTTTCCTTTTGCAGTGAATGCTCTGATAAATATATAAATATGTACCCTGTTTAACTGCTTTTCATCTAGTACTAACATAATAACCCAGTAACAATATTTTCTCAATGTAAACAAATTAATGAAATTTTTACAAAATCTGGCAAAATTACGTGAGTTCTTAAAGAGTGTGAGAGGTTGCACGTGAGCAAATTGCCTCAACATTTGCATTTGTACATTTCAGTGAATGATTTGGTCACAATTCAAGATAAAACTACAGAACTACACTTCATTGAAAGCCACCATAAACCTCATGAACTTTACTTAAAAAACTTTCTTGGAAATGCAGTCATGTAAGAATGCCCTACGCGAGGTTTCACAAAGAATGCCCTACGCGAGGTTTCACACGAAGGCAATTTGCCGCGGCAGATGCGAGAGTGAAAGAAAACGTAAACTACTCCAGAACACAGCAGGCAATACACTGCCAATAATCAACGTCAGGCGAGAGAGAGGGAGGGGAGGAATGAAACGAGCCTTAAGCCCTACAATGGCTAGCAACAAAATTATTAACAAATATTTAAAGAGTGTGGCAGACTGCCGCGGGTACGACTTCTCGTGTGTTAATAGGACATAGACTGTGATTTTGGAATAATGACATAATAACCAGGGAAACGAGCTAAAGAAGGACGTCTTAACCAGTTTCGACTGTAATCATTTATAGTACATGTTTTGTTCCACTGGGGACATCTTCAGCTATGTTACAATACTTAGGTGAAATTACAGAGCATATTTTATCATCTTAAAAGACATCTTAATAAGTACCCTGTTATGCTTAAAAACTAACTTATATGAATTTTAAAATGTTAAAATAATTAAAATCAGAGTAAAGGGTTGAATGGGGCGGTGAAATGGGAAGGGACCTTGACGGCTCCCCGCCTCTCGAAATAAAAATATGAACTTGGCAAATGTAAACAGCAAATATGTACAGGTTTTGAAATACAATAAATTAGAACAATTATGAAAACAAGCATTAGCAAAATAAACAACTGAATCTGACCTATAAAATCTGTGGCATCTTCAAATGTTTCTCTATGAATACAGTTAACAAATTTACTGAAAAACATAAATGGATGTGTTAATTTTGGTGAGATATATGGATTGTTTGTTGTTTGTTTTTAAAGTTCTTAATAAATTTTGCATCATCATTCAATTGTTTTTTTTACTTCCATACCAAGTTATTAATTCCGCTCGGTACAGTTTGATTGTGATCTCATGAGTTTGTTTTTACTATTTGTTTTACGTCGCACTGACACAGATAGGTCTTATGGGATAGGAAAGGCCCAGGAATGGGAAGGAAGCGGCCGTGGCCTTAATTAAGGTACATTTGCCTGGTGTGAAAATGGGAAACCACGGAAAGCCATCTTAAGGGCTGCCAACAGTGGGGTTCAAACCCACTATCTCCGGGATGCGAGCTCACAGCTGCGCGCTCCTAACCGCACGGCCAACTCACCCGGTAGTTATTTATTCTAACATCACCAACACATCCGAAATTTTTATGAAAATTCTTATACTTTAATAGTACTAAATGAAAGACTGTCTGGTTTTAAGTAATTGAGCAAAATTCAAAATATTAGAAAAAAATATAAACAACTCTTTGCAAGTGTCAATAAGCTGGAACTGACATAATGAGTGACACAAAACATCAATTTTCACTCCAGGCAATAATTAACGCCACAGACGCTATCTTCCCAATCCTAGCCCTTTCACTGCTCGTGTATCACTGTAAACCTTTGACGTGTTAGTCCAACACTTAAAACACTACCAAACAACAAAAAACATACAAAAAGTGATGCCAATCACATAATCTGAAGCTGAAGCACAACAGTCATCCACCTAGAAGCGTTGTATGCCATAGAGTACCTGTCACTAACAGAAAAGGCTTGTTTGAGAGAGACAATTCTTAGAGAGATCCTAGGCCTGGTACTAGAAGATGAGGAATACCGGAGACATCAAAATTTAAGAGCTCTACTCACAGACAGAGAGGCACTCTGATTATGCCAGGATAGTGAGGGTAGTTCTTTATGATCATGTGGCAAGACCTTCCCCCAATAGATTGACAGACTGCCTATTCACCTTCTAACAAAATAAGTAAGTCCATACCACAAGGCGTTTTAACGATGCTTAACTGTCATAATATGAAATCTGTCACTTTGTGGTCCTGCGGTAGAGACGAGGGTGCACGAGCTCTTTAAGGCACCTCCTGGAACCGTCAGACGGAAATAACCTTTTACACGGTAAGTTACCGGTTACTTTACTAGCAAGTGGTAGAAACGGCCCAAAGTGAGACAGTGTAGTTAGCCCTATCTCTGGATATCTTTGATTCCAAAAATTAACTTTGTACTAATTTTCAGTAAAGTTGAGTAAGCTGGGCCATGAGCCTCTCCAGAAGTGAAATTGTTTCCAATTACTTTGACTTCCTGAAGGGGAATCAAACCCATATCCTTTGAAATGAACTGAATACACTTTTACCACAGTAGGCAGATATTCCTTATGACTTATGCTTGAACTGAAATGCCTACTAGAAATACAGACTCAGCAGAAAAAAGGCACATAGCCTAAGCCTACTTCTTAATACTGATTTCAAATCTTAAATGTTTTATTTTTTTAAATAAAATGTGCAAAAAATCAGGGTAATAATTTCACAATAATTCATACAGTTAAAACAAATTATGCTTTGATCACTGTGATGTAAGTCACAGTATGATAGTTACCTAAGATATTTAAATTTTCTTTGAAAGGCAGGATTAGTATTTTTGTATCCAGACTCACAGAATTTTTGTCATGCCTCTGCCACGAGTCAAATAGCCAAGTACCAGGCATCAGATAACATGTTCCCAAAGAATCTTGTAAGGAAGTGTGATCACAGATCAAATCCACTTGACCAAGTTGCAGAATACGCGTGCATAGAGAAGATCCAACTCATCTGTCGGAATCCTGAATAAAACGCTCCAACAAACAACAAAAGAAAATTAATAAAGTGCATGAAAAAATGGTACCTTCTCAGTCTTCTTACATTGTTTATGGTGGTTTCATACAAAGGTTTCAATGAATGACCAAGGAAAGAGTCCGATCCATTGGCGGATTTAGCAGATAGAGTCCAACCACTATCTATGCTGTCAGAAGTAATATATACATATCCCAATCCCTTTCTGATGATAGGATTGGAGCTTTCCTTCATTAGTGGCAATTTGTAAGCTACTAACCTGAAACAGAACAAATACACAAGGAAGAAATATCATAAAATACTGTATAACCGACGGCAAAGATGTCTTTCAAAATTATAACTATGATTTATTGACAACATGGAACTGCAACAATAGCATGAATCCAACTGTATATACGGTACAATAAATATTTCACAATTACTAATAACAATTCTTCTAAAACATTATAATTAAAGGGTGGCCAAATAACCTACCAATCTACAGGTCTGTTACCATCATCCCGACACTGCAATCTCCCTTCACCTGATAACAACAGCAACAACAATGTCCACAATCTGCAGATTGTATTCACAACAGACATATCGGAAGAACTTCGATCATACAAAATACAAATAAACAAAGAGAATGTGTAAATAAACGGAAGTAGGAGTGGCTTAACGAACGCTTTGAAACAAAGTCTCTACAACAGTTTCCAGAACTCTGATAAGGTCACTGAAGGTACTTGCTGAAGAACAAAAGAAATGTCAGTAATCTTCTTCTTCTTGGTTAGTTGTTGGACAAGTGCCAATAATCAACATGCAACAGAACAGACCACAACTTCCCTTGGTTTGACACATGCGCAGCACCATTCAGCAGAGCGGTTGTTCAACTCCAACTCTGCGGGAGGAGAGGGGGAGGGGGGGAAGGAAAGAAGAGATTCTGCGGCGAAACGAGTACTACGTAGCGCGGTGGTACAGCCTTAGTTAACCGTATACACTTCGGAGCATTTGTCTTTGGCCTACAATCGTCGTGCTCTGTGCCCGGGTCGCATTCCCCTGCGGAGCGACGCGAGTAACACCTGCTGACTCAAGGATTTTTTAACTGGAGGCCCCCGACGGGAGCGTTCACTTGGACACTGACAGCTCTTTACTTCGTACTGTTAGGTTGTTCTGCTGGTCCCTGTATTGAGACTGGTAGAGTAGGATTGTATGATCTCGATACGGGCCTTACGCATAGTCGTAGAAACCCGATTTTCCTCGCCTACATAAACTACAGCACGTACACATGGTGCGCCATTGCCGTATCTTGTCTGTGGCCTCAACCACGTGAAAAAAAAGAACTCGCTCTCATACGATAGTGACAAGTTTACGACCCATAGTCCACCTCGGGGTATTGAACGTACACACTGCGCCTCATCCCTCACCAATATTCCCCGTTTTGGCTGCATTTCTGATGGTAAACCGATCATACAAGTGACTGCGCCGACCCGTTAAGAAACCAGACCCCTGCCGCGGCAGGGGGCACTTAAAACTTTTCATTGTCAAGCCTTTTCTAAATTAAGTACCGTATGGGCAGATACGGCCCAAGGCAGCTAAACGAAAATACTGCACAGTCACTAAACATGACCAACTTAACTCCGAAGAGCCGATCTCAGCGCAGTACAACCAACCCTGGAGGGAGTAGTGAGAAGTCCAATAGGCTGACGCTGACTGACTACCAGTCTACCCTCCTGTCACCTTCTCTTTTCCTGTCACGATAACCCCAAATTTCGACAACCCCCCCCCCCCCTCCTAACCCTAAGGTCGCCATCTACCGAGCATACAGCCCAAGGTAACTAGAATCACTGCCTGCTCGATCTGCATCCGATGGCTGCTTATAAGCGGCATTTCTGATGGTAATCTATTGGCTTGGCTTACGCTGCGTGAACCATCAACGATAGACCCCAAGTGTAAGCGTACGAATTGTAGAGAATAGAAACCTCTACAAAAAAAAGTCCGCGATGGCAGATACCTATTTCCAACCGGCTGCCCTCTAGAAGCGATTTTATGGTATACTGTAGTCTGCGGTAAAAAATATAACTCCTTAAAATTAAATATTTCGATATTATCCTCGAGTTCCTCATCAAAATAAATTGTTTGACCTCCTCCAGTATTTTACAAGGATTACAATAACCTTGTCAGGATATTATTTGCATGAATGGTTCAGAAGTTATGACCATTTTAGACTGTAGTGGTAATACGTGTCAGCAGGACGGGCGAGCGTTGTCTCATATCACATGACGTCACGCAGAAAACGGTCAGAGGCCCTGTTTCATAAAACTAACTAATAATATTAGCTAATAATATTAGAACTCGTAAAAATAATTATTAGTTAACCAAATTCTGTTTCATAAAGATTTACACATGACTAATAAAATATCTTCACTAATAATATTAGTTCATTAGTACGCTTCATTTTGGTGCTGCCGTTGGTTTTTGCGGTTTCCTTATAACCGCATAACCTTTGGTGGTGCTATTTGAGGATCCAACCAGCCTCTGGGCTGATGACCTAACAGACAGTCAGCTGATACAAATGGAGGTTAGAATCGGTCTGTTGCATATGTTCTTGGTTTGGGTTTGTTCCTAGCAGTAGGCTAATGCTTGACTACAACCGACTATTAATCCACATGTTCAAAATGCTCACTTGATATTTTCGTTGTTATGAATTAGATACGTATGAAAATGGATAAAAGAAGTGAAAATAATGTTAGAGAAGAAAGTTTCTTTGCGGAAAGTGATTGAGTTAATGCGTCAACTATTCACAGCCTTTTGCATACTATAACCTCCTTATTCCTTTTACTTTTTTATTTCATGTGCTCTTAAAAATTTCTTAGATGGACTAGCAAAATCTTTGTTTACTACGCCCTTTTGGTGGGGCGGCAGGATAACAGCCACGGTATCCCCTGCCTGTCGTAAGAGGCGACTAAAAGGGGTCCCAGGGCTCTCAACTTGGGAGCGTGTGCTGGCGAACATGGGGCACTCATATGAGTCCTGCCATTGCTTCAACTTACTTCTACCAGGCTCATTTTCATCTACCCTTCTAACCTCCCTTGTTCTTTTCCGACCCTGACAGTATTAGATTGCGAGGCCGAGAGATTCTTTCATTTTCACGCCCTTCGTGGCCCTTCTCTTTCTTTACCGATGCCTTCATTTTTCAAAATGTCAGATCCTTTCCATTTTTCTATCTGATTAGTGTTATATATGATGGCTACCTAGTTGTGGCCTACTTCCCCTTAAAACAATAATCATCACCAGCATCATCTTGGTTTACTTGTCATATAAGCCAAGATTTTAAAGGATACCTGGAATGTCCTAACAGAACTGCACTAGAGAAACACATTGATACTGTGTATCACTACCAACCGGTGGAGTGCAATGTGAAGCTGCTATTTTAAGGTTATGCTTCATTCCTTGCAGTGGAACGTTCTATTACCAATCCTATCAAGCAAATACTCAGTAGTTCTGTAATCTAACCTAAATCTCCCATTGCATTCATATGTTTGTTATATGCCAGTATAGGCTGTTTTGATGTAACATTTATTGAACGGTGAATACCTACACTCGTTCCGTATCACTATTTGAATCAGAGTCGACCATTTCAGTGATCTTCATGATTTTATGCCAAAATATTAGAATACTGCTCACTTTGGTTTCACTAATAATATGAATTATGAGTCAAAATACACTCATGGAAATAATCCTAATAATATGAGTAACTTTTATTAGTCACGTTGTCTATGAAACAATTTACTAATATTATTAGGAACATCTACTAATAATTTTGACTCATAAACTAATAACTAATATTATTAGCTAATAATTTTATGGAACATAATACTATTATTAGTTAATATTATGCGTGCGAGAATGTTTTCATTCCCCACCCTGAAGGGGTGGGGCGGGCCACCTGAAGGGTTACGCCCTCCCTCTGGCCGTGAGCTTGGGCGTGTTGAGGAGATTTAATAGAAGAAGGAGAGGGGAAAGGAGATGTGTGATTAAGGAGTGGGGAGTCTAGGCGCCTTTTTTTCTTTCTTTTTTTTTAGAAAAGAGAGATGAAGCTTTATTGAGCAGCGATACAATGCAGAATGTTATACAGTGCTTTACATGACGATGTGACGGAAATGATGGAGGGCTAGGAGGTGGTAAAATGAGGAGAAGTTAACAAGGGAAGTGAGTATAAGATGGAAAAGTTCCGGGTTGGGTAAGGGAGGCATAAAGTAGTTGGGAGGTGGTGGAGCGGTGAGATGAGGACGAGGAGATTGGGGAGATGGGACGGGCCGGGGACGACTGGGTAGTGTGTGATTACGGTGCGATGGAAGTGGAGAAGAATGAGAGGGTTCAACCCTATGATAGCGCCCATAGATGTGGATGCCTTGTCTATAAGGCGCTGGACGTCGGTGTGTGTCAGCAGCTGGAGTCTCACGAGAAATGTGGGACCGTCGGAGTTAGAGATGTGGGATGCTCTTTTGACAGGTACTCCGGCCTGGCGAAGGTCACGGGTAATGGCAGCAGGCGCTACGTTGGGGTCCATACCACGCAGAACACAGCTGTAAGTTGAGGTATGATCAGATGGCGGTGGTGGCGAAGATGAACGTGCCGCATTGTCGGGAGGTTCGGTAGAAGTTCCCTCGTTAGACGGTGGTTGAGACGTTTCCTGGCGACGTGTCTGCTCAGGGTTGGGAGGGAGAGGAAGAGGGGTCAGGAGAGGAGATGGATGGGACAAGGTGGTAGTAGTAATAGAAGTCATGGGAGAAAGTTGCGTAGAAGTAGTGGTGATAGTGGGAGTAGTCGTAATAGGGACAGGTACGGTAGGCAAAATGTTGGGAGAGATAGGAACAGAGATGGGAGTAGTTGCGATGGTGTTGGGTGTGCAACAAGAAGATGATGGAAGTGGGGGTGGTGTATACGGTGGAGGCGGGCGAGCAGCAGGCCGTACAGGTTCTTGAGCGTTAGTGTGTGCTGGTATAGATGATACACGATGACGTCTGCGCTGGATAACCACGCCGGTAGCTCGGACGAAATGGCTGGTACTGGCAGAATGGAAATGAAGAAGAATCTCCGGTGCAGGAACAGAGCCGTAATAGAAGCGAGTGACACTGAAGACACCGAGCGGGCGAAGTTCATTAGCAATGTCTTCAACCGATAGAGCTGGGTCAACATCACTTACTAGGAGAGTAGACATGGCTGGCTGGGGAAGGCCGTCAACCCAACTTGGGGACAGCAGATATGCTAATTGGCTCGGCGAAGAACGAAGTATAGATGTGGCATCCTCCGGCCGATCGAAAATACAGGAAGAGACAAAGGAGCAATGAGTCCTCGTTCAGAGATCTCCTCGTGTGTGTGTGTATGTATATATCCTCCCTTAATATTATTGGCTTCTTACTAATAATATTAGTGAAAGATGCTTTATGAAACAGGGCCCAGGGAGAGAAACAAGTGAGCGCGATGCGGGAAGAGATCCCCCTGACACAGCCCTTGTATCACAGACCACCGATGACGACAATGCCAACATCCCCGCTGAGTAGTGATGGGCTAGCGACGGAATCGAGTAATGTGCTCTTAGAATCGGTATACTCGAGTCCAAGCATACTAGTTTCGCTATCTGTGGACATGTCTTAAAACTGTAATCTATTGTACTGGAGTACACGGCATTCAGGGTCACCCACACAATGTTTTTGTGATGTGGATTGCAATATGTTTGCTGCTGATGATTGGTTTTGTTGAGTCATCGGCCGTCAGTAATTTGATTGTTACGATGATTATTATCATAGGAAAAAAATGTATTACTAACAAACTGTCAACTTGAAAGATAGACAACTAGGACCGAAGTTGAGCGTGGGATGGGGACAATTTCCACACTGTGTACCCCACCTTTTCTAATGTCGATAACGGCAGCGTTCTATTATTATTGTTATTATTATTAGTATTACTTTTATTACTGTACAGCCTGGAAATAGCCACCAGGTATTTGAATATGAAATATTATTCCCGCGACGTCCTTGTAGGAGGAAAACGTGTAATAATATTGTGCGAAATAATGACAATATTACTGCCAGAGACATGTATTGCGAAGATACATGTGTAGGACGTTCAGAAACATATATGTGCTGTAGTATCACTTATTGATATTGTCCGACTCGTTGGCTGAATGGTCCCAGGTTTGATTCCGGCCGGGTCAGAGATTTTAATCGCTTCTGATTAATTCTTTTGGCTCGGAGACTGGGTGTATGTGTCCGTCCCAACACTCTCCTCTTCATATTCACACAACACACTACACTACCAATCAAAACACACAATAGTGTTTACAACCCTCCATATAGGGTTGACGTTGGGAAGGACATTCGACCGTAAAACAGGGCCAAATCCACATGTACGACGCAGTTCGCACCCGCGACCCCACAGGTGTAGGAAAAGAAGAAGTATCACTTATCGGTATTGTATTCACGCATTCTGCATAAATAACATGCAAATCTCATGTGATTCCTATTTGATTAAATCACATAAACCAGTGGCTAAGTGGGGTGCTCCCTTTAATACCTGAAAAACGGGGCTTGTTGGCGGTTCGGTTAGGGGCGCGCGGCTGTGAGCTTGCATCCGGTAGATAGTGGATTCGAATCACACTGTCGGTAGCCCTGAAGATGGTTTTCCGTGGTTTCCCATTTTCACGGGCCACGGCCGTTTCCTTCCGCCTCACAGTCCTTTCCTATCCCATCGTCGCATAAGACCTATCTGTGTCGGTGCGACGTAAAGCCACTAGCAAAAAAAAAAAACAAGTACTATTGGTACAAGTACTTAAAACAAGTGATATATTTTTCTTCAGACAATTAAGACACAAAGGATTGGGTTCATATCAACCTTTAAATGACAATATTCTGATTGTAGGTGTCGATCATTGCTGCTGTACGTCATGTTTCCTTTGTGAGAGAGAACTGCTGTATTTACAGAACCCTGTTTCAACTGTGAGCGCTTCGATCACCCTTGACCAGCAACGGAACTACCGTATATATTATTTTTGTTGCTGTAGGAAGAAAAATATTGATATTCATCGACCTAGAGAAAAGTAGTACACAAAATATTTATTTTAAGTACCGGTAATAGATTGTTTTATGTAAGTAATGCATTACAAAATTGATTTTCTGTTATTAAACTACGTTTACATTGTTTACGTAACTATGTTACAGCATTTGCGTGGGTATGTACTATGATTCTTGTCAATCCCACGATGGTGACGTAATTGCCCTTCAGGCATTCTCACACTAATTTCATGTACTGCATTCAGGTATTTTAGCATGGTTTTGTACTTCTCTTTTAACTTAAAGTATTATTACATACTGTATGTTACATACAGCTTTATTGGGAACAGTTTCAGAGACATCAAAGTATTCCCATACAGCCTATCTCTTCCTACTTGACATTGTTAATGTTTGCAGTACTGCTTACATCCCGCCGCTATTCTTTGACCTTCGCGCAACTTCTAAAGACTACACTCGGTTTGGTTCCTTTGCACAGTCATGTGTTGCAATGTTGTATGTTGTATGTTGTATGTTGGGTATTCAGCCCGAAGGCTGGTTTGATCCTCTGCAGCTCCGTCTACAGCTATCATAAACAGCCTAGGCGTCACTGAAGAGGCGTACTAGGGAAATGAGGAGTGAGGTGGTTTCCCGTTGCTTTCCTCACTGAGCCAGCCATTGCTATTACATATCGGTCTGCCAAGCCCACTGAAATGCAGCACCAACCGACCCTATGAGCAATATTTTCACACCATTCATAACAGGGACTGGCTGCATAAGGAATGGTATTACTAGCGTCACTCATACCTCAGTCACTTTCATATTGTCAAAGCCAAGGATGAGACTGTGACAGGTCAATGAAAGTAACAAATTTGATATAGCCCATACCAGAAGACATAGTGCACTGTAAACACTACATCTTGCCAGCAAAGGCATGTGTTGCAATGATAAACGTCAAAACGGAGGGTGTACTTTGTTCATTGCGTTCCATCACCTGTTTAGCTAGAACAGAATGACGTTCTGTCTGATGATTTGCTGCGTGTACATACATCACATTCTGGACGCCTAATCTTAATACCCTACATTGTATCTGCCGAAAGTATGATGTAAATATAAACTATTCACCTGTCCACTCGGGGGATTGTAGGCTTTGGCGCAGTTAGCAATAGGCTATGATTACAACATAGCCTACATACCGTGACAGTGATTTTAAATAATAATAATAATAATAATAATAATAATAATAATAATAATAATAATAATAATAATAATAATAATAATAATAATATGAGTTTTATATCTAACTACGTACATTTTTAAGGTTTTCGGAGATGCCAAGGTGCCGGAATTTAGTCCCCCAGGAGTTATTTTATGTGCCAGCAATAGGGAACATGCATGATCCGGGGTTTTAATTAAAAATATGCTAATCTGATTCAAAATTTCATGCAGAATTCAAAAATGTGATCAGAATGTACAAATAATAACTCGAAACGTGATAAAAATCAACGAAAATGTCACGTCACGCAAGCACGCGATCTCATTGGTCTGACGTCATGGTACAGGTTGACTGAATTAGCAGACGAAATAACACATAGTGTACTGTGAGAAGCAGGATACACTTCGTGTATTTCTACTTTACGTTAGTGTCTAGTATGGTTAAATTCGAGGTCTATACATTGGATAATAATCTGAGTGGTATATTTTAGACTTAAAATGAATCCTGCGCAGACAGTGAGGCAGAAAACTTATAAATGGTGAAGAGTTCCGATGTGCAATAGCACATCACATACCATACCAAACAAATTGTTTATAAATGTTCCAAAGACGCTAAAACTAGGAAGAAATGGATTTTGGCGAGCCGGAGAAATGCTGGTGATATATAGGAAAAGTCTACAGTTTATTTTTTTTTTTGAATATTTTAACGTAAGATGAATTTGTTTGAATTTTCAAATCACTTTTCCATGTCAGCTGTTCTAGTGGTAAAACTTTAAATTTTAATGTATGATGCTTTATTTAAATGCTTCAATTACATCTTGGAATATGAAAGTAATAAACAGTGCATTAAATAATGCTGATTATTAAAGTATTCTCCAAACCTAACCTATGTTTTGGGTGATCCATGTCAAGATAATAAATAAAAGGGGTTATGAACCATTTTGACAGCTCTAATTCTACCAATATATCTTGGCATGGGACAGTTATGTATGTCTTTATTGAAGAGCTTAATTGGTAAAGAAATTTAGGCTATATCTAAATACTCTCTATATAATGTAACAAAGAATAGGCGTGTACACCATGAAAGGAAACAACGTGAATTTAACAAACGTATAACTCTACACAAAACCAATGCTTGTCTGTTGGGGTCTTATAAGTTAACAATGCTCAATTATAATAATTATCATAATATTAATGAAATAAATAACATAATTTCACACAGGTGAAAATAGTGATGTAGGTGTTTAAAATATTATCCTACTTAGCCAAAGTTTTAGGTTATACAAGCCAAGTCAATAAACCGAAGGGTAAAAATACCGCGCGAGTTGGCCGTGCGGTTAGGAGCGCGCAGCTGTGAGCTCGCATCCGGGAGATAGTGGGTTTTGAACCCCACTGCCGGCAGCCCTGAAGATGGTTTTGCGTGGTTTCCCATTTTCACACCAGGCAAATGCTGAGGCTGTACCTAAGGCCACGGCCGCTTTGTTCCCATTCCTAGGCCTTTCCTGTCCCATCGTCGCCATAAGACCTATATGTGACGGTGTGACGTAAAGCAAACAGCAAAAAAAAAAAAAAAAAAAAAAAAAGTAAAAGTCACAGCACCCAAAGACATTCCTGTATTGAGCGACTAAAATGTCACCAGGACACTTTTCTTTCCTGATATGCTCAGCTTGTTAAAAGCCAAATGTAGTCTAATTAATGTTATTGGCTTCACGCCCCGCTAACTACTTCTACGATTTTCGGAGACGCCGATGTGCAGGAATTTAGTCCTGCAGGAGTTCTTTTACGTGCCAGTAAATCTACCGACACGAGGCTGACGTATTTGAGCACCTTCAACTACCACCGGACTGAACCAGGATCGAACCTGCCAAGTTGGGGTCAGAAGGCCAGCACATCAACAGTCTGAACCACTCAGCCCGACTTGTGAAAACTAGATGAAGTCATATTTATCTTTATCATGTTTAACTTTTTCCCTCCACAAAGATATTTAATTCTCTTTCATGGGCCCCGGAAGTGGGTAGGCCAGTTGTCCCAACCATAAATATATATATATATATTTTTTGGGGGGAATGATAGATTATAGCCCTATAGTACTATGATCTTTCTTTCTTTTCTTATTTCTTTCTTTCTTAATCAGTTTATCCTTCAGGGTTGGTTTTCTCTCGGACCCAGTGAGGGATTTCACCTCTACCACTTCAAGGGCAGTGTCCTGGAACGTGAGACTTCGAGTATGGTGATGAAACTGGTGAGGAGGGCCATTACCTCGCCCAGGCGGCCTCACCTGTTATGCTCAACAGGGGCCTTATTGGAGGATGGGAGGATCGGAAGGGATAGACAAGGAAGAGGGAAGGAAACGACCGTGGCCTTAGGTGCCTGGAGGAGAAGTAGGAAAATACGAAAAACCACTTCGAGGATGGCTGAGGTGGGATTCGAAACCCTTCTACTCAGTTGACCTCCCGAGGCTGAGTAGACCCCGTTCCAGTCCTCGTACTATTTGTTTTCAACTTTCATGGCAGAGCCGGGAATCGAAACCGGGCCTCCGGGAGTGGCACACATTAACCACTACACCACAGAAGCGGACTAGTACTATAATGCTTCCTATATGTTTATGTTAGTGCTGAAATCCGATTTCTTACTTTACTAACGCTGAAAGCCCGAAAATGTAATGTTATTCTTTAATAGGGGAATCAGTCTAGAAGGAAATGTTGAAAGTGATGTGATATCTATCCAGGTTCGTTGTTATCCTAATATTATGGGTTACAGTACATTGCACGTATATAAAAGACGCCGCTTACAAACTTGCTTGTTATCCGCGAAATTCTGCGGCCACAAAAGTCACTATTTTTCAAGAATGATGACATCTACACATGATAGATTGTCTGATTGTGCTGTTTTGAACCTTCCTTCTGTCATTTTGAAGTTATTCGCGATCATGAATAATAAACAATCGGCTTTTAGCAACGGCTGATGCACAACGGCTGGTAGAGCTCCATGCGGTACTGGATCGTGACGTCACAGCGCGCCGCTTACGTCAGAGGCCGTTTCACTCGCCTTGCGGAAAGGCACTATTAAACATTTTTTTAATGGTAGAAAACAAGGCAACATACCACAATGTAATACGTTTACGTACTATTTCATTGGTGTACTTTTCAAAAAAAATATTTTTGAAAATTATGCATGTTCCCAATTCTACCGACACGGGGCTGACGTATCTGAGCACCTTCAAATACCACCAGACTAAACCAGTATCGGACCTCCCAAGTTGGGCTCAGAAGGCCTGATAAGCTATGTTATCAGTATTAGAATAGAGGGCATATTCAGTGGAGTGGGTGAGAGACGCCATGAACGGATAATTTCATACTTTAGTATGCGTATTTAGCTGTAGTATTATCGTTCTCAAGTCATCATCAAATTCAGATTATTTATTTTGCTCATTCATTAAGGATATTTATATCGCACCGCTCTATTGCAATCCCATAAAACCTCAGCGACCGCTTGTACATATGTTCCATCCATCCCTCCATCCATCCATCCATCCAAGAGCGGGCGAGAGAGCGAACGTGTGACGTCATGCTGTCATCGAGCCTTCGCAAGCGAAACGAGTCCGAGCCTGGACTCGAAAGTGTCGAGTACTGCGATTCCAGGCATCACTCGCGCACATCACTACCTACCGCTGAGAGAACTGGTTTGATAGAAGGCAGTTCGGGTTTAGGAAAGGGTACCGATATTCCAGTGAGGCTGAACTTCAGTGGCGTATACTAGGAACAACACATGGGCTACCACTAAACTTAGGTTACCCTTTTCAATATTTGGTTTAGTGAATGCGTTCGGAGTTGCAGCCAATAGGCAACGGAGTAGCCTGCTGTGTTGTCAAGGCTGTTTCACAAGTTACTGCCCGTCTGCCGTGGCTTCTGCTACTGTCAATAATCAACACCTGATCATTAGAGATGGTAGCCTCAGGTTTAGCAAATTAAAGTCCGGCTTTGTGGCGAAATGGATAGAATGCTTGCCTTTGGTCCGATGAACCCGGTTCAATTCTCAGAATCAACCCCCTCGTACTCTTAGTTATTCCCCTCTTGGGAACTAGGTGTTTATCACCTTCGCCATTCATTGTATCCTCACTAGGTCACCACCAAGCCTATAAAGATGTCATGCACCATTATTATTATTATTATTATTATTATTATTATTATTATTATTATTATTATTATTAATGTTGTTGTTGTTGTTGTTGTTGTTGAAAACTCCACAGCCTGTGGACCGGGTCAAGGATGGAATGAATGAAGCCCCATCTAGCGGCGAGGATAGGAATTGTGCCGGCTGCCGAAGCCTGTCGCAGTCCTCTGGGGCAATGATTAATGAATGACATATTAAATGATTTTGGAGTGTTGCTAGAATTAATTATAACAGGGAAAACCGGAGTACCTGGAGAAAAATCTGTCCCGCCTCCACTTTGTCAAGCACAAATTTCACATGGAGTGACCGGGATTTGAACCAGTGAGAGGCCGAAGCGCTGCCGCCTGAGCCAAGGAGGCTCTTATTATTCATCATCATAATCCTATAGAAGAACTGTTACGGTCTATACAAAAGATTTTCATTTTTACGCCATCTCTTCCTGGGGCGTCCCAGAGATCTCCTTCCACCGGGACAGTAGTTTATGATTACTTTGGGGATCCTGTTTCTGTCCATCCTGTCTAGGTGTTCTAGCCAATTTCTCTCGTATTCATAGATGTATTGCAATATAGATTTGCTTTTAAGATAATTCAGCACTTCTGTATTTCTTTTGTGTTCCCACTTAGTGACACCTGCTGTTCATCGCATGTATTTCATTCAGCTGTAGTTATTCTTCTCTCATCGCATTTCCTCAGGGTCTACGCTTCACTTCCAAAGCAAAGTACAGGTCTTGCCAAGGTTTTGTAGATTCTTGTACGGGTGTGTTTTAGAACTAATGAAATTCCGCAGCCTGTTTCCAGTCATTCGACCGGGTCAGGAATGAAAGGAATGAAGCCCCCATCCAGCGGCGAGGATAGGAAATGTGCCGGCTGCCGAAGCCTGTCGCACTCCTCTGGGGCAATGATAAATGACTGACAGATGAAATGACATGTTAATGGAGAATGTTGCTGGAATGAAAGATCACAGGGAAAACCGGAGTACCCGGAGAAAAACCTGCCCCGCCTCCGCTTTGTCCAACACAAATCTCACATGGAGTGACCGGGATTTGAACCACGGTATCCAGCGGTGAGAGGCCGGCACGCTCCCGCCTGAGCCACGGAGGCTTGTTTTAGAACTAATGATGGTCTAAAAACTTTATTGATGATTCCCAAACATCTGTTGAATTTGGAGATTTTCTCAGGTATGTCTAGTTCTTCAAAGGAAGACAGTTTGTAGCCGAGGTTTTTAAAATCATTTACTCTTTCCAAAATGTTGTTATTTAAGCAGTTCTTGCTTCTTACTGCTGGTTCCTTGCCACAGAAAGCCATTATCTTAGTTTTCTCAGGGGATATTTCCATTGAGTACTTTTTTTTTGTTATGGCGACGATGGGATAGGAAAGGCCTAGGAGTTGAAAGGAAGTGGCCGTGGCCTTAATTAAGGTACAGCCCCAGCATGTTCCTGGTGTGGAAATGGGAAACCACGAAAAACCATCTTCAGGGCTGCCGACAGTGGGATTCGAACCCACTATCTCCCAGATGCAAGCTCACAGGCGCGCGCCTCTAACCGCACGGCTAACTCGCCCGGTAGTACTTTTCTTAGACTAGGTTTAGGTTATACATTGAACGCTGTAAATCATCTTCTGAGGAGGCGACAAGCACTATTTTAATGTCATCTGCAAATAATATTGTATCCAGCTGCAGATTTCTATTAATGCGGATGGGACCATGTCTTGTTTCTCTAAATTCTCGTATGAGAGTATTCATATAGATTATGAATAGGAGAGTGAAAAGACCGTAACCCTGTCTTACTCCTGTGTTTATGGTTTTACACTCTGATGATTTAGCATTAGTAGTATAATTGGGGATTCGGCTGCCTCCGCCTCCACCGGGCTCCCAGGGGCCTCCTCCTCCATCGCCGCACGGGAGGCCTTCCCAGGGGCCCGCTCCTCCGCAGCCAGGGGCCTCTTCCAGTGCTGCCAACTTAAACTTACTAGCGCGAAATTTGAATTGGTATACAAAACCAAAAATGGACATTATTTACAAAGTGGTAGATGTCATACAAAAGAAAATGAAAATAAATTTCAGTGAGGTCGATATAGACAATGTGGAGAGAGTTGGCAAGGTGGGAGGGCACAGGCCCATAAAAGTGTCGCTGCTATCTTCATTGATGGCAGATATAGCGACAAGGAACGCTGGTAATCTACGGTGTGAGAAAATTGGAGTTAAGATTTCGGAAGAGAAGAGAGTAGGAATTTCAAAATTCTTAAGAAACATTTAGTGAAAGCAAAAATTCAGGGATTGAGAGCGTATATTAGTGGCCAGATACTTGTGGTGAGCGACAGGAATTGGACCCGAAAGTGGACAGTGTCGAAACTGAAATCAATGGATGAGAGTTTGAGGCAGGAAGAAACTAGCAGGGCTGAGAGTTCGAGGCAAGAAGAAACTAGCAGGGATGATGTGCATATTATCAAGGGAGGAGCACCGAGCAGATGGGGTTCCTGGGAAGCGATCGTAAAAAGAGCTGAGGAAAGAGTAAATGCAAGTAGGATGGAAGAAGTCAGGAAATTAAAGAACGAACTAGTGACGGAGGTCAGCGTTAGAGAAGAAAACAGGATGCAGGAAGAGAAGATGGAAGAAGAAACCCAGGGGATGACAAGTGGACATAATCAGAGCGAAAATAATGGTCTGAGGGAGGAAGCAGAAGTAAGAAGTGCCTTGGCTAAAGGGAGAAGCTTGAGTTTGAAGGAGTTATGGGGTAAAAGGGAAAAATGGAAGAAGGAGTAATTACGAGAAGTAAAAAGACAAGTAACAGTAGTAAGTAACCTGGTTTGCTTGTGTTATGATGGATGATGAGAGAGGTAGCGAAGTTTAGATGGTATTTACTCAAGTAATGGTGTCTGTATGTGTAGTGTAATTGTTATTGAAGTGATGGTGTCTTTAGATATAAGATGGATGGATTATAGATGGATGATAAGAGAGGTAGCGAAGTTTGAGTTCGATGGATGGAAATGAGGAGAGGTAACGAAGTTTAAATGGTATTTATTCAAATGGTGGTGTCTGTATGTGTATTGTAATTGTTGAAGTAAATGTGGCCTGGAATAAGATGGATGGATTGTCGAGTTCGATGGATGGATGGATGGATGGATGGATGATAAGAGAGGTAGCGAAGTTTAGATGATTGTAATGGTAAAGCAAATGAGGACTGGAATTGAAGTGTTAAGTATGAAATGTGATGATGATGGATCGATGATAAGAGAGGTAGCGAAGTTTAAATGATATTGGTGATAAGAGAGGTAGCGAAGTTTAGATGGTATTTATTCAAGTGATGGCGTCTGTATGTGTATTGTAATGGTTAAGGAATGGTGTCTGTATGTGTATTGTATGATGGATGAAGGAGAATGAGACGTAGCGAGACGATGGTATTTATTCAAGTGATGGCGTCTGTATGTGTATTGTAATGGTTAAGGAATGGTGTCTGTATGTGTATTGTAGGATGGATGAAGGAGAATGAGAGGTAGCGAGGCGATGGTATTTATTCAAGTGATGATATGATGATTGGATTTGAAGTGTTAAGAATGAAAGGTGATGATGAGGGATGGATGATAAGAGAGGTAGCGAAGTTTAAATGGTATTGATGATGGTATTTATACAAGTGATGGTGTCTTTAGGTATAAGATGGATGAATTGTGGAGTTCGATAGATGGATGATA
This sequence comes from Anabrus simplex, assembly GCF_040414725.1. Taxonomy (NCBI): domain Eukaryota; kingdom Metazoa; phylum Arthropoda; class Insecta; order Orthoptera; family Tettigoniidae; genus Anabrus; species Anabrus simplex. Next base: position 1,144,401,040 of record NC_090265.1, on the reverse strand, counting down.
AGAGAGGTAGCGAAGTTTAGATGATGGATGTAAATGAGGAGAGGTAACGAAGTTTAGATGGTAATTATTCAAGTGGTGGTGTCTGTATGTGTATTCAAATTGTTGAAGTAAATGTGGCCTGGAATAAGATGGATGGTTCGTGGAGTTCGATAGATGGATGATAAGAGTGGTAGCGAAGTTTAGATGGCATTTATTCAAGTGAAGGTATCTTAATGTGTATTATAAATGTAAAGTAATTGAGGACTGGAATTGAAGTGTTAAGTATGAAAGATGATGATGGATGGATGATAACAGAGGTAGCGCAGTTTAAATGGTATTGGTAAGTGATTTATTAGTTAATGGTAGATTGGTAAGCAAAGTTGGCTGTAGAAGATTATTTAAATTAGATTAAGCATGGTTGAATAAGACGAGCAGGAACAGATAAGTAGTGCAGTGATAAAGTTGCAACGTGAGCAGAGTACGTAGTAGCAGAATGTGAGTGCAACGGAAGTATGGAATCAGCAAACCAGAGGGAGTCAAGTAGAGGAAATGTAGGAGGAATGGAATGTGCAAAGGTTTGCGTGTTTACTCAGCAGGGGCAAGAAGGTCTGTGACATTCATAATACAGCTTAAATGGCATATTCTGGGAAAATAGAAATATTCAGGAGAGAAGTTGGACGTGACATGAAGAGGCCGAGGATGACTACCGTGGTGACCTTCATTTGGGGCGTCACGTTTCCGGAGTATCCGAGGAGATTCATGCCATGTCCAAGAAGTATCATTATTTTATTAAATTGTTCTATTCATTTTCTGTTCATTTCGGGTATTATTTTCTTTTCCTTTTCTGTACAGTACATAGAGTGTGAATTTTGGCTTAGGCTGGACATTGTTGTTTTTCTCTTTTAACGGATCAAATGGGTATTGTTACTGTAGATCTGGAGAAAAATAATAAATCAATAAAAAGTAAAAAATAAAAAAAGTATACAAAACCACGTGCTTTTTTTGACAGCCACGAGCTTTTTGACATACAACAACGCATCGCTAACCTCAGTACTGCTATCTTGACGGGCCTAAACCTCAATGCTGCCAACTTAAACTCACTAGCGCCAGATTTGAATCGGTAAACAAATCCACGTGCTTTTTGACAGCTATCATCGACAACAACGCATCGCTAACGTCAGTGCAGTTATCTTAACAGGCCTAAACCTCCGTGCTGCCAACTTAACCTCACTAGCGCGAGATTTGAATTGGTAAACAAAGCTATATGCTTTTTGACAGCTGTCATACGCCATCTTTAATCAACAGAGCACCGTGCTGCCATCTTTAGCTACTACCTTAGGTACGTGGTAGCGGGTAATTTGAAAAATTCTACGTGTTTTCTTGACAGCGGTCATCTTTAATCAACACAGCATCATACTGCTATCTTTAGCTACTACCTTTGAAATGTGCTAGCAGGCAATTTGTGACAGCTCTCATCTTTAATCAACAGAGGATCGTGCTGCTATCTTTAGAGCACTAAATCTCATACTTTTGAAAAGTGGTGGCGGGTAATTAAAACAATTCTTCGTACTTTTTTGACAGCTATCAGCGGTCATCTTTAAACAATAGCGGTTATACATAAGCTGTTAAGGCCTTTTCCTATGTCAAGGTATTGCTCTATCGAACAAGTTTAAACTTGGATCGCGAAGGCAAGAGTGTGCAGCGATAACATTATTGTGCATGTAGACTTGTAGATCACAAAAGACACATAACAAGACTAGAATCAAACGTTGTACTCGATACAACATGTGTTTAGAACATTGCTTGATATGTTGAGAACACTAAATAAGTGATCAAGACTAGAATAGAGCACTGTACTCGATACAACATGTGTTTAGAACATGTCAGGGGATACCTGAAGGTCAGATTACAAAAGAAGTGATTGAAACATAACAAGACTAGAATCGAACACTGTACTCGATGTGGTTAACTTCAACATGTGATCAGAACATTGATTGATGTGTTCAGAAGACAAAAGAAGTGATCAAGACTAGAATCGAACACTGTACTCGATACGACATGTGTTTAGAACATGTTAGGGGGTACCTTTGTTCTAAGAAGATCAGATTGAAACATAACAAGACTAGAATTGAACACTGTAATCGATGTTAACTTCAACACATGATCAGAGCATTGTTTGATGTCTTCAGAGCAAAAGTACAATTTCGATTATTTGCTCAGTGTAAAATCAAAAACTATGGAAACACACTGTGCACATATCGCGTAGCTAACTCGCTCAGTAAACGACATTGCAAAACTACAACTTCAATGATTTGCCTAGTGTAAAAATAAAAAAAACACTGTGCACATACTGCGCAGCCAACTCGCTCGGTAAACGATAGAGTAAAAGTACAACTTCAAATGATTTACCTTCCATCATTCGTGTTGTGCGAAAATCAGTCGAACAAGTTATCCATAAACATAAAATATCAGTCAATCTGTTGAGATGGGTTACAAGCATGTAGGTCATGCGGAAAATAAAATTAAACAGAACGCTAATGCTATAAGAAATACACTGCTTACATTTAAGTCCCTAGCTGTCGAACAAGTTATCACATAAACATGTTAACATGAAATATCGGATCGGAAACATATTGTTTCAATCTGTTAGCATGGGTTACAAGCATGTAGCTTGTGCAGGAGAGAACTACTATGCAAAATGCTGAACCGAAAAAATAATAGTGATAGGGAATGGAACCCAGGGGTTACGTCTTATCATAAGGGCAAAAGGACTCTTCCTCCACCTCCTCCTCCGCCTCCATTTCAAAGGTAGTAGCTAAAGATAGCAGCATGATGCTGTGTTGATTAAAGATGGCCGCTGTCAAAAAAGCACGTAGAATGTTTAAAATTACCGACTACCACGTACCTAAGGTAGTAGCTAAAGATGGCAGCACGGTGCTCTGTTCATTAAAGATAGCAGCTCTTACGTAGACATTTCCGCCACCACATTTCAAAGGTAGTAGCTAAAGATAGCAGCACGGTGCTCTGTTGATTAAAGATGGGCGCAAGCAAATGGAATTTCAAATTGCCCTCCACTGCATGCATAGCAGCAGCTGCCATCTTGCGCAGTAGCCTCTAAGCTACCTTTCTTCATAACAGTAGCCGCCATCTTGTGCGAGCACCCCCAGGCTGCCTCATAAGTAGCTATGTATAGTCACTATCTTGTCGCTGCTATCTTGCGCAAGCACCCCTAGGGAGTCTCATAAGAGCAGCATCCACCTTGTACAAGTGCTCTTAAGCCGTCTCATAAGGAGCTATGTATAGCCGCCATCTTGTGTCCATCATCTTGCGCAAGCATCCCTAGGGCGTCTCAAGCCATCTTGTGCAAGCACCCTTAAGCTGTCTCATAAGAAGTTATGTATAGCCGCCATCTTGTAGAATTAGATAGCCGTTAATGCCAAAGGGCCTAAGTAGGAACCTAACCGTTGATCTCATCATTAGACTATGTTTTTCTTATGCTATCATGTTCCTCATACTGCGAGCCTGGGTATTAGGCAGAAAAATTTTGTTCGTTTTGCTCTACGATGCACCGTTTTCGAGATATTTAACATTTTGCATTTAAGCCCCAAATTTAATGAATCGAACCAGCACGGCACGTTATACTCTCTACCATAGCTAGACCTGATCATGTTACAAAAACTTGCTTCAATACAAGCTAAAACAGAGCAAATGCCAAAGGGCCTAAGTAGGAACCGAACCGTTAATCTCATCATTAGACTATGTTTTTCTTATGCTATCATGTTCCTTATACTATGAACCACGGTTTTATGCAGAAAAAATTTGTCCGTTTTGCTCTACGATGGACCGTTTTCGAAATATTTAACATTTTGCATTTAAGCCCCAAATTTAATGAATTGAACTAGCGCGGCACCTTACCCTCTAAGCTAGCTTTCTTCATAAGAACAGCAGGCATCTTGTACAAGCGCTCTTAAGCCGTCTCATAAGGAGCCATGTATAGCCACCATTTTGTGTCCGTCATCTTGCGCAAGCATCCTTAGGGCGTCTCAAACCATCTTGTGCAAGGACCCTTAAGCCGTCTCATAAGAGCAGTCGCCGTCTTGCGCAAGCATCCCTAGGGAGTCTCATAAGGAGCCATGCATAGCCGCCATATTGTGCAAGCATCCCAAGGGCGTCTCATAAGAACCTATGTATAGCAGCCATCTTGCGTAAGCACCCTTAAGTAGTCATGTATAGCCACCATCTTGTGCAATTAGCATCGAGAGATAGCTGCTGTAGAATATTTAAATTATCCGCCACCATATTTCAAAGGTATGTACCTAAAGAGTGCAGCACTGAGGTTTGCGATGTAAGATGGCGGATGACAGTTGTGACGTAGAAATTGTCTACTACTACGATAAAGATAGCAACACGATGCTCTGTTGATTAAAGATGGTTGCTTTTCAAATTGTCCGCCACCACATGTTAAAGGTATGTAGCTAAAGGGGGCAGCACGGTGCTCTGTTGATTGAAGATGGCGGATAACAGCTATCAAAAAAGCACGTATCCTTGTTTCCAAATAAGAGCACGTGGAATTTTTCAAATTGCCGCCACCACATTTCAAAGGTATGTAGCTAAAGAGTGCAGCACGGTGCTCTCTTGATTAAAGATGGTGGATGACAGCTGTCAAAAAAGCACGTATCCTTGTTTCCAAACAAGAACACGTGGAATTTTTCAAATTGCCGCCACAACATTTCAAAGGTATGTAGCTAAAGAGTGCAGCACTGTGCTCTCTTGATTAAAGATGACGGATGAGCTGTCAAAAAAGCACGTGAGTTTGTAAAGCACTTCGAATTTGCCGCCACCACATTTCAAAGGTAAGTAGCTAAAGAGTGCAGCACGGTGCTCTCTTGATTAAAGATGGCGGATGGTAGCTGTCAAAAAAGCACGTGCGTTTGATTCCAAACAAGAGCGAGTGGAATTTTTCAAATTGCCGCCATCACATTTCAACTAAAGAGTGCAGCACGGTGCTCTCTTGATTAAAGATGGTGGATGACAGCTGGTAAAAAGCACGTGGATATGTTTCCAAACAAGACCACGTGGAATTTTCCGCCACCACATTTCAACTAAAGAGGGCAGCACGGTGCTCTCTTGATTAAAGATGGCTGCTGTCACGTGGAATTGCCTGCCACCACATTTCAACTAAAGAGTGCAGAACGATGCTCTGTCGATTAAAGATGGCTGCTGTCAAAAAGCATTTTTCAAATTATCCGCCACCACATTTCAAAGATATGTAGCTAAAGAGGGCAGCACGGTGCTCTGTTGATTAAAGATGGTGGATGACAGCTGTCAAAAAAGCATCTAGCTTTGTTTACCAATTCAAATCTCGCGCTAGTGAGGTTAAGTTGGCAGCACTGAGGTTTAGGCCCGTTAAGATAACTGCACTGACGTTAGCGATGCGTTGTTGTCGATGATAGCTGTCAAAAAGCACGTGGCTGTCAAAAAAGCATGTGGATTTGTTTACCGATTCAAATCTGGCGCTAGTGAGGTTAAGTTTGCAGCATTTAGGTTTAGGCCCGTCAAGATAGCAGTACTGAGGTTAGCGATGCGTTGTTGTCTGTCAAAAAGCACGTGGCTTTATTTACCAATTCAAATTTCGCGCTAGAAAGTTTAAGTTGGCAGCACTGGAAGAGGCACCTGGCTGGGGAGGAGCGCTCTCCTGGGAAGGCCTCCCGTGAGACGGCGGAGGAGGAGACCCTGGGAGCCCGGTGGAGGAGGAGGCGGCCGAATCCCCCAATTATACTAATAGCATTTACCTTTACAGAAAACATATCATGTTTGTAAAGGTTACTTATGTTCCATACCATCTGTTGTGGGGTGTGATCAGATACTTAAATATTAAGTAAGGTACCAGTATTACGGTTTACCTTGTCAAAAGCTTTTTTGAAGTCCACAGGGCAATATGTGTTTCTACATTAAATTCCCTGTGTTTTTCTAGAAGAATTTCATTGTGAAATAGCCATCGCAGATAGATCTTCCCTTTCTGAAGCCGAGTTGTCTCTCTCCCAAAATGTTCTCATGGTGTTTGTATAGTTTATTTTTCAAGATGTTGGCAAATATTTTATACCAGAATTTAATAAACATATGCCTCTGTAGTTTTCACAATCATTTTCGTCACCTTTCTTGAAAATGGGTATAACTATTGCTTTATTCCAGTTTTCAGGTGGGTCTTCTCCTTTCCAAATTCTATTTAGGAACTGGGTGAATCTTTCTTGGAAAGATTCCCATGAATATTTGAATAACTCCACATTTAAGACATCTTCACCAGGTGTTTTATTGCACTTTAGTGTTTTCAGGACTGCAACTAATACTGCCATTGTAATGCGTACGATGTGTGGATTGTCTGAGTGAAGTCTATGAATAGGTGAGACATTCTGTGACCATAAATTTTGGAAGTGATTTGACCAAATGTTGCAGGAGATTGTGTTGATTATGAGTGTGTCTTTAGTTTCCCTATTTAAATTTTTCAAAATTTTGTAAGTCTGTGGTTGAGGTTTGATTCAGTTGCGTATACTGAGGACTACCAAGGCTATCAGTGAAGCCCAAACCTCAATTGAGAATGATTGAAGTCTAAAGCACATTATAATGTAAGCATTTGACACATTATTCCATTTACAAATCTTGAAAGCAGTGAGAAAAACGTTGCACGTATTTCAGAGAGCAAGGCATCGGTCCGTCACATCGCCACTGCTATCAACCATCCGTTAGTCATCGTATATACTTCCTCACCTCATACTTCTGGCTTAATTATAGATAACAGAGCGCTGATATTTCACTCCCGTTTACTTCTACATCCTTGAAGGAAGACACTGCAAGGCTGCTGTTATAGGAGCTTTTTCTTTTTATTGGTAGATCTGCTAAAATGAAATGCAGTTTCTCAGGTTGTGTTTTCTTTTGTTGGTTTGAATCGAACCCGTAATCATGGGTCGGACACTACCACTGATCTCCCGAGGAAGCTAATTAACCAGTGAACGATGGGTACGACCACTGTAAAACTCAACATTTTAATTTAATAATAATAATAATAATAATAATAATAATAATAATAATAATAATAATAATAATAATAATAATAATAATAATAATAATAATAATAATAGTGCATGGCATCTGTATAGGCTTGGTGGTGTCCTAACAAGGATAAAATGAATGGCGAAAACGTCATAAACACCCAGTTACCAAGCCAGGGGATTTAACAGTATGAGGGGGTTGATTCTGAGAATTGAACCGGGGCCATCAGACCAAAGGCAAACATTCTATCCATTTAGCCAAAAAGCTCGACTTTCATTTGCTAAATCTTGGGCAACCATCTCCACTGACGAGGGATTGAGCATTGGCAGTAGCGGAGGTCAGGGCAGTAGCATGTGAAGCAGCCTTGACAACACAGCAGGCTTCTCCGTTCACTATTGGCTGCAGCTTGAAACGCTCAAGGCTTGACGTTCTCTAAACCAATCATCGAAAAGGGGTAACCGAAGCCTAGTGGTAGCCCACGTCTTGATTCCAGCATACGCCACTGGTCTGATTATGTCATTTTCTAAATGGGATACAAATTCTTCCCAGTTCCTCCTATGATATTTGCGCACTTCTCTCTCTGAAAATGCTCGCTTTCTGTGGTATTCTATTTTAATTTCTTTGATGTTTTCATCCCAAATTCTGAGTCCCCTGTTCCTCTGCCATTTCGTTTTGATGCCAAGGCTCTCTTGGGCTGCTTGTTTTAAAATTTTTGTTAGGTGTTTCCATTCCTCTTCAACATTTTCTACCACTGGAGTTGATTGGGTTAATTCAGCTAGTCGTGGTTGGTAGAGCCGTCTAATACTAGGATCGTGAAGAAGGTGTAGCCTACTTGTACGGTATCTAAAACCATCTCTGATAATTTGATATTGCAAATAGCATAATCTAGTATTGATCTTGTGCCTCTTGCCTCCCATGTGTATTTATGGTTGTCTCTGTGAATGAAAAAACATTCATTACCGTACCTTTAACTGACTGTAAGTGGAGAAATCTATTAATCTAATACCGTTGTTACAGACTTGTGGTTTTCCATTCTCCTGCACTAACGCGAATGCCGGGACAGTTCGTAGTATAAGCCACGGCCGCCTACCCCCTCACCTTCTCCGCACATCTCCTTCACTGCAACAAATCTCCCGGCCTGGGAGACGGTGTCCCCGTCTAAGAGGCCCGCCTCCCCCTTCAGGGGAGGAAAGAAAACGTTTAGTAGTAGTAGTAGTTACAGACTTCTTCGCCAAATGTGCCAATTGACTGTCCTACTTTCGCATTACCTACTCTTGCATTGAAGTCGCCCACCAATGGAGATAATCATTCATATTAATTTCATTCAAAACCTGTTGCAGTATGTTGTAGAAATCTTCATATTTGTCTTCTTCACCTTCTACTGGGGCATATACTACAATTACAGACAGGTATCCCCTAGATATTTTCAGACGTATCCCTATTATTCGTTCAATTCAGAAGGTGTAATCTTTAATGGCAGATTTCGTTTATGTACCGGTATCATAATCACTATTCCTGCTTGTGTTCGATTTTTGGAAGTTACGACAGCGTAAAACTAAAGGTAATTTTGTGTCTGGTTTGTGCCTTGTAGCTTCTTTTTGGTCTCTGATATTATGGCGATTGAGATTTCTTTTTTTGCCAAAATGTCGTCTAGCTGTTCCTCTTTATGAGCTATACCTCGTACATTCCATGTGGCAAACTTCAGGATATTTTCCTTCTTCCACTCATTAGCCTAATGCATACTATAATACTTCTGTTTAATCTCAAGTATGGAAGGATTCTAAGACGCTCTGACTCATCCTTATTGCAAATGTTGGGACTCCCCAGAACCCTAGGTCCCGATGCATTGCATAACGCAATGGTGGATTTCTCTTCTGAGCTACCACTTGGGTTAGTGCTTCGTTTAGGCGGTTTCTCCATTCTGCACAGGCCCCGATTTCAAGTAGTTAGCGCCCTGGGCAAACCATATTCAGGCGCCGCCCCCCCCCCCCCCCCCCCTACTGCTCGTTTATCTGTTCCTTTAAAAAGGTAGTTGTTTACAAATGAAAGATCACAGTTTTGAAGATTATGAGTTTTAAAACAGCACATTATGCAATTAAAATTAATTCTCATAATTAAATTTATCAAGTCAAATATAGGTAACAGCCAAATAAGAATCGGGCTGTTTTTATTTTTATTTAAAAAGCCGTTGGTTCAGTTTGATAGTTTGTGTGTAAGTCAATAATTTTAGAAATAAGACGCATATAAATTATCATGAATTTCTTGTAATTTATTTCGTTCACATTTAAAAATACAAGTTTTGTTCATAGGCTACTTGTATATAATACTACTTTACAGAAAAGATTTTTTCCTAGCAAACTCTTGAACAATTTCATCAAAGTTGGTTTTCAAAGTTAAATCTTTTTCAGTGCAAATAAGGGCTAATGAGCTAAACTTTTCATTAAGAAGAGTTTCCCTCTTGGCATTTTTTACTCTGCTTAAAACTGAAAAATCCCTTTCTGCAGTACAATTGGTTATTGGTAAGGTCAAAAACATTCTAATTGCATTTTCAAGGTTGGGAAAAGCACTTGACAAATTGTTTTGTTTAATGTAAGAATACACTTTAGGCAAGTTTTGGAATCCCTCGAGTTCAATATACATTTGGAAGTGTACACACTCATTTAAAAAATCTTGACTGACGTCTTCAGGGTACAGCGAACTAAGTTCAAAGCAGTGTTCTTCACTTTTGATGATTCGGATGAGCAAGTCAGTAGTAACGGTAACACTTGAAATCTAGAAGCTACGACTTCATATGCTTCTTTCCTTCTTGCTAAATTTCCTATAGGTTCGTATCCCACTATCGGCAGCCCTGAAGATGGTTTTCCGTGGTTTCCCATTTTCACACCAGGCAAATGCTGGGGCTGTACCTTAATTAAGGCCACGGCCGCTTCCTTCCAACTCCTAGGCCTTTCCCATCCCATCGTCGCCATAAGACCTATCTGTGTCGGTGCGACGTAAAGCCCCTAGCAAAAAAAAAAAAAAATTTCCTATAAGTGTGTCCATTATTTTAAGAAACACATTATTTTTGAAATTTTTTCTTGCATCTAGGTCTCTTTCAATCCCACGTGTTTTGTTTGCAAATATTTTGCGTTTTCTTACTCTTGAGTAGCTTGGAACATCACGTCCACCTATTTTCAAAGCAGATTGCTCATATATGTCAAACTCATTCCTTTTCGCTTTGATGAAGCCTTCCGAGGTTTTCAATTGTTGTACCCCTCCCTCAAGATTAAGATTTTCATACTGCAAGTTTTTAGAGCACTTGTCAACTCTTTCCAAAATGTCATTCCACCTCGACTAACAGAAATGTGGTATCGAAATTCTGAAATTTAGTTTCAAGGTTTTGTGCCACAAGTCTACAAGCAAGTTTTACACTGGAGTCTTCAGATAGCTGCCTCAACGATTGTCGTATTTCTTCATAACCTTTTAAAAAGCTCTGACAGCGTCTGCTCTTACAGATCGTCTGGTTTCTGATAAAGATGTTACCACTGGCGTACCGTTTTTTGTTTTTGTTTTTTTTTGCCAAGAATTGCTTCAAAATATTCCACTTGTACGTTGAAACAGAAAATTAATTATACAACTCCTGAACGAAGCCAAGGAAAACTACTGTAACAGTGCAGCGTTCTGTGGTAGCCGAACCAACAAGATTTAATGAATGTGCTACACACGGTATGTATTCAGCAAGGGGACTTTGATGCTTTATTCGGGCTTGAAGACCTGAGTAAGCTCCTGACGTATTGGAAGCATTATCATAACTTTGGACCCTACATTTCTTGATGTTGATTTTGAAACTGTTAAGACAGTCAACTACAGCTCTTTCTACTCCAGCAGATGTACCGTATGTGATATTCCGAGCAGAAGCTTAATGAGTTGTTCTACAGGCTTTGGCTCTGTTTGAGGTACATATCGGAAAACAATAGCCAACTGGTCAGTGTGAGAACAATCAGGCGACGAATCTACAATGAGAGAGTAGTATCAGCTTCTTTCACTTCAGCAACTACAGTTTTAAGCACGCAGTTTGCCATAACTTCAATAAATTCATTACCTATTTGAGAAGACAGGTATGAGATGTGCCCTTGACCTTTTTTACCATATTTACCGATGTGCTCAGCAAGGAAAGGGTCACATTCACTAATTAACACGAGGCATCCAAGATATAAGCCATTTGAAGTTGATCCAAAATCCTCATTGCCTCCTTGGAAAAGTAAACCCCTAACTGCCAAAAATCGTACATCAGAAAGTATTCTTCAGGTTATACTTCGCCAATAGTTTACCTCTTCTTCATACCGTGTAAACAGAATTTTACCAACCTGCATTAACTGTTTTTGTCTGGTGATGTACATAAGAACATTATGCCTGTGGTCATGAGAATGTTCATGATGTTTCAGTAGTTCGTAGATGTGCTTCCAGTCATTAAAATTTGTTTTTGCATTGTCTGGTTGAAATAAACAGCATTGAATACAGAATACTTTCCAAGTTGACTGTGAATACAATAACTAATCTCTTAAAACAAAGTCTCCATTAGGAAGAGTACTCGTAAACATGTTTTGAGGCAATGATTTTTACCATCATTGTAAGTTCGCAGAGGTTTCGAAAAATCCACCATTACATTTTGTTTCGGGCAATGTTTAATAACATTCTCAACTACTGAATTTAACTTCACATCCCAAGTAGCAGGATCATCTATAGAAAATGAATTAGGTAAGGTTATATCAGGTTGTGATTGTGAAGTAGCTCCAAACGTCTGCTGGACAACTTAAGGCTCATCGTTCAATTTAATTCTAACACAGGGTTGATCAGTCTGTATATCTAGGCCTCGTAAGTCTTCTTGTGTAAAGTTAAATGGGACCGATAACGATGTCGAAGGTTTTGTTAAGTCATCTTGGCATTCCGATTCTGAGGTTGGAGTTGAACGAGTCAAAGTAAAGAACTTTCCCATTTTAGGCACTTAAGTAGTTCAAGTTCGTCACTCTGCTTTATAGCAGCACGTTGTTTGTATTCAGCCCCACTTAACATTTTACTCGTGGTTAAATACAGAAAAACATAAGAATTACACGGACAATGAGATTGCTAGGTGAGGTTATCAGGTTGATGGTGAGCTGATGTAAACAGCAATACGCACACGAATTGTCACGAGCCAATGACAGACAGGGGGCTGTCTAGACTAACAGGGTTGGCAAGCCACCAACTACAATTGCCCACCCAGCACACGCACGAGTTAAATAATACATTTCTTATTGTTTGCAGTTACCCTATTTAATTTTCTTCATAAAATTTAAGTATATAGATTAAATTCAGGTTTTAAAGTAAGCATAGTTTAAAGTGTTTCATATAGGCTAATAAAATAATTGGAATCATTTGTGGAAAGTAAAAGTAATTTAAGTGTAATGAATTTAAAACGTAATTCACGCAGACCAGAATTACTCGATTCACCAGCCGCCGCCCCTCAAAAATAACGCCCTGGGCAAATGCCCAGTCCGCCCATTTATAAATCGGGGCCTGATTCTGCAATTGTATCTTCGATAGACTTGAAAGCAAGGAAATGTCCCCCCAACTAGTTGCTGGCAAGAAGAAGGTAATTTCAGTGGTGGGTCTGTCACGTTTCAGTTTCTGAACCAGTTGCATGGTACTGCATTTCCTCAGTACTGAGATGGAATGGTTATACCGCCATAACTCGGTCCCCAGAGCCTCGTCTGTAAAAGCAGGTTACTGCACCACGGGCAGGTGAGGTTGAAATTTGGGTAGGAGAAGTTATCGAATGCACATCACTACCCCTTACAGACCCGGCTCTTATTCTTATTATTATTATTATTATTATTATTATTATTATTATTATTATTATTATTACATTCACATTTTGAATTGTACAGCATTACCAGCAGCCGTACCCATCGTTCACTGGTTCATTGGCTTCCTCGGGAGATCAGTGGTGGTGTCCCACCCATGATCACAGGTTCGATTGCAACCAAACAACCAACCAACCAACCAACCAACCGACCGACCGACCGACCGACCGACCAGCCAGCCAACCAACCAACCAAAGATAACACTAAACCGGAAAGATTTCATTTTAGCAGATCTACCTACAAAAAGAAAACTATATTACTCCTAAAACAGTAGCACTACAGTGTCTTTCTACAAGGATGTATTTTTCTTACAAGTCTCTTACGTCACACCGACACAGATAGGTCTTATGGCGACGATAGGACAGGAAAGGGCTAGGAGTGGGAAGGAATCGGTCGTGGCCTTAATAAGGTACAGCCCCAGGATTTGCCTGGTGTGAAAACTACGGAAAACCATCTTCAGGGCTGCCGACAATGGGGTTCAAACCCACTATCTCCCAGATACTGGCCGCTCTTAAGCGACTGCAGGTATCGAGCTCGGTCTGCAAGGATTTAGAAACAAAAGGAAGTGAAATACCAGCACTTTGTCCGGCTCCATGGCTAAATGATTAGCGTGCTGGCCTTTGGTCACAGGGTTCCCAGGTTCGATTCCCGGCGACAGGGTCGCGAATTTTAACCATAATTGGTTAATTTCGCTGGCACAGGGGCTGGGTGTATGTTCCGTCTTCATCATCATTTCATCTTCATCACGGCGCACAGGTCGCCTACGGGTGTCAAATCAAAAAACCTGCATTTGGCGAGCCGAACTTGTCCTTGAACACTCCCAGCACTAAAAGCCATATGCCATTTCATTTTCTTACCAGTCAATTCGGAAACTTCTGAAAAACTTCGAGTCTTTGAGCGCTTTGAGTGCCTGGGCTGCAATATCTTTTTCCGATGCCTTGCGCTCAGAAATACGAGCGATGTTTTATCTCAATGCGTTCAAGTTTTGTAAATGGAATAATGTGCCAGGTGCTTACAATATAATGTGCTTTAGATTTACATCGTTCTCATTTGATGTTAGGGCTTCACCGATAGCCTTGGTAGCCTTTGGTAGCAAATATTTTTGATTCAGGAGGTCAAATGGTCTATATCGATATTGACCTATCTAAGGCTTTTGACAGGGGAGGTTACTGAGGAAAATGAGGTCTATTGGACTAATCAAAAGAGTGATTGAAAGGATGGCTATATTTCTAGAAAATAGAACTCTGATAATTAGAGTAGGCGAAGTATTATCTGATCCAATAATTTAGTCCCTCTTCCGGCTTGATCCGTATTGTTTTCTGTACATTCCGTACAGTTTGCCGGCGTTTCGAATACATTGCAGTATTCTTTGTCAAGACGACTGAAATACTGCTACTCGATCCGAGGTAATCAGTCTCCCAGGCAGCAGTAACAATAAGCTAGATCTACTGATCAGTGGCGGTGGACTCCCAGGAGCATGTGAGCACGTGAACACCTAGTTCTAATCAGTGAGGAAGAGTGAACTAAGTAAGGAGGCAGACAGAGATTTCTTTATTTAAACTATTTTAATCATATTATATATGGAATTTTGTTTTCGACGAATGCATCTGTATTCAATATTCTATTTATAACTTTGAAACTAGGACAAACCCTATACGAACAACATATAATCCTACATGCATTCGTTTTATTTTGAAATAAAACTAAATAGGCAGCGGGAGTTGTCAAATAACAAGATACTTTTAGAATAAAAGAATAGCAATATATTTCATTGTTACGTAGGTTTAATAAGAGAAATAAGAAATAAATAGATTTTCGTACAAGTCACCTTAAACAATATTCTTGTAAATGATTTCAATCCGACTGTCCTTCATTTCAGCAAATATATCTGTTACTCTCGTCTTGAAGTCAGGCGTCTTGCTTAAGATGCCACAGCAGTTCCTTTTCCATACCTAGAGTTCCCAAGTTACACAGTCCCTGGTTGGTAACCAAATTCCTTAAATAGGTTTTAATTCGTATGAAGGCACTCATGGCGCGTTCAATAGAATATAATAATAATAATAATAATAATAATAATAATAATAATAATAATAATAATAATAATAATAATAATAATAATAATAATGGCGTGTGGCCTATGGGAAGGCCTAGGGCAGATCTTTCAATGTGACGCCGTATAGGCGACCTGCAACGTCTGTGAGGATGCGGCCCTACCTACAATGAATTATAATGATGAAGATGGCACACACACTCATCCCCCGAGCCATTGGAATTAACCAATTAAGGTTACAATTCCCGACCCGGCCGGATCTTTGTACCACAAGCCAGCGCGCTAATCATTTAGCCACGGAGCCAGACAGCGCGTTCACTAGAAAATGACGTTAATGGAATACACAACATAAAGTTAAGCAATTTTGTTGTTTCAATCAATCAATCAATCAATCAATCAATCAATCAATCAATCAATCAATCAATCAATCAATCAATCAATCAATCAATCAATCAATCAATCCTGATCTGAATTTAGTGCAGTCGCCCATTATTATTATTATTATTATTATTATTATTATTATTATTATTATTATTATTAGATGTTCTGGACCCCACAGCAAGATGCAAGACCGCTACTTGGCGGTAAATTACATCTGCTGCCATTGTCAATGTTGACAATGTGACCAGCACCACTGTCGCGCGTAGGCAAGTGTGCGGGATATCTGGCGATACGAATGACATACTTCCGTGCATTATTGACCTTATTATAGAGGTGAACAATTTGACGGGCAATCTCATTCCTATCGTTTATTTCAAACGTGTTTAAATTTTTATTTATATGCCAGGAGAATCTACTGCAATCTAAGAACATTCTCCGAAAGAAAAGATGGCTGTTCGAAACGAACCCAGGAAAGTATAAAATTATCGGTTCATGATCAGAATAAGTACACTGAAAATCTACAGCCTGTTTCCAGTCATTCGACAGGGTCAGGAATAGAATGAATAAAGCCCCATCTAGCGGCGACAATAGGAATTGTGCCGGCTGCCGAAGCACTCCTCTGGGGCAATGATCAATGAATGACAAATGAAATGAAATATTGGACAGTGTTGCTGAAATGAATGATGACAGGGAAAACCGGAGTAAACGGAGAAAAACCTGCCACACCTCCGTTTTGTTCAGCACGAATGTCACATGGAGTAACCGGGATTTGAACCACGGAACCCAGCTGTAAGAAGTCGGCGTGCTCCTTATAAGTACATTATGAACAGTAAAATCAATTTGTCCAACCTCCTTTTACACCCCACCGCCGTTAAGTTTATTTACCAGCCCCCCCACAAAAAAAAATTAAAAGAAGGCATGTTTCTTTATGTTTAAAGGAGATTCCAAACACCAATGTTCACGTCTATTACCTTCAGTTTTGAGATATAAGTATCCCCATAAGAATAATTCACTTTCATTCATTTCCTTTCACCCCCCCCCCCCCAAGTGAATTTTCTGGCAAAAATACTTTTTTTAATAGTAAAGGATCTTCTAAATACCAATTATCACGACTCTAACTTCTTCAGTTTTGATTTATGTGTCCTCATGAAAGGAATTCAACTCCTTTTGACTCCCGCCCCCCAAGATGGTTCCCCCCCCCCCCCCATACGCGTTTATCTTTGTTTTTAAAGGAGATCCAAATACCAATTTTCACGTCTGTAACAATTTTAGTTTTTATTAGATATATGTATTCTCATACAATTAAGTCAATTTATTTTTCAATTCTTTCACACACACACCCCCCCCCACTCTTCATTGGATTTTCCGAGAATACGTGTTTCTTTACTTTTAAAGCAGATTCCAAATATCAAAATTCACGTCTGTAATACCTTCATTTTTGAGATATCAGTAGCTTAATTTAAAAAAATCAACACCATTTTGAGTCACTTTTACCCCCCCCCCCCCTTTTCCACCCAAGTGGTATTTCCGAAAACTAAAAAAACACGTTTCTTTATTTTTAATACAGATAAAAAATACCATTTTCACTTCTGTAACATGTTCAGATTTTTGAGATATACAGTAGAAATTCTCATTTTAAAATTTCACTCCCTATTTAGTTCCCCTTAAGTGGTGTTTCCAAAAACAAATCACCTATGTTTCTTTATATTTACAGGAGATTCCAAATACCACCTTTTACATCTGTAACATTTTACGTTTCTCAGATATTCTGTAGATATAGTCTTTCAAAAAATTCACCCCAATTTTTCACTCCTGTTTAACGGCCATTAATTGGATTTTCCAAAAACAAAAAAATATGTGATTCTTTATTTTTAAAGGAGATCCCATATACAAATTTTAGTTCTGTAACATATTAAGTTTCTGAGATATATGTATCCTCATTAAAGACATTCATCCCTTTTTTCACCCCTGCTATTGTGATTTTCTGAAAACAAAAAGTACATGTTTCTTTATTTTTAAAGGAGAATCTAAATATCAATTTTTACATCTGTAAACTTTTAAAGTTTTAAGATGTAGACACACTCATTTTAAAAATTCACCCCCTATTATTTGGATTTTCCAAAAACAAAAAAATACCTGTTTCTTTATTTTTAAAGTAGATCCCAAACACCAATTTTCAGGTCTGTAATATCTTCAGGTTCTGAAATATAAGTAGCCTCATTAAAGGCATTCAACCCCTTTTTCACCCTTCCTATTGGGATTTTCCAAAAACAAAAAAAAAAGTGTTTATTTATTTTTAAAAGAGATTCTAAATACCTATTTTACATGTATAAACTTTAAATGTTTTGAGATATAGATACACTCATTTTAAAAATTCGCCCCCTTTTCATCCCCCCCCATTAATTGGATTTTCCAAAAACCAAAAATACGTGTTTCTTTATTTTTAAAGGAGATTCCAAACACCAATTTTCAGGTCTGTAATATCTTCAGTTTCTGAGATATAAGTATTCCCTTTAAAGGCATTCAACCCGTTTTTCACCCTTCTTCACCCCTCCTATTGGGATTTTCTGAAAACAAAAAAAAAAATACGTTTTTTCTTATTTTTAAAGACAATTCTAAATACCAATTTTCACATCTGTAAACTTTTAAAATTTTGAGATATAGATACACTCATTTTAAAATTTCACCCCCCCTTTTTACCCTCTTAGCGACGGAATATCCAAAAATCCTCTCTTAGCGAGCACCTATATCTTAATATGAATATATTCCCAAAATTTCATTTCTTTATGTCCAGTAGTTTTGGCTTGGTGATGATGAATCAGTCAGTCAGTCAGTCAGTCAGTCAGTCAGTCAGTCAGTCAGGAGTTTTTAAATTTATTATAGCTGCCTGTAAGTTTTTTTTTAATGACATTAAGTATTCTTTACTATGTATTTTAATATGTTTACAATCTTCTTATTTTTCTCCACACCGGGCGAGTTGGCCGTGCGCGTTGAGGCACGCGGCTGTGAGCTTGCATCCGGGAGATAGTAGGTTCGAATCCCACTATCGGCAGCCCTGAAGATGGTTTTCCGTGGTTTCCCATTTTCACACCAGGCAAATGCTGGGGCTGTACCTTAATTAAGGCCACGGCCGCTTCCTTCCAACTCCTAGGCCTTTCCTATCCCATCGTCGCCATAAGACCTATCTGTGTCGGAGCGACGTAAAGCCCCTAGCAAAAAAAAAAAAATTTTTCTCCACATCATGTTGGTTCTATATTACATGAACTTTTAAGTGTGTTTTTTGAACATTAATTTCAAGAATGGACGCAGCAACATTTAGGGAATTATATCCTGAAAATATCACCATCAAGAATGTATTTTAGCATTAAATTTTTATTTTTTTAATGACACATGTTCACTAACTGTCATTTTCGTCTTGGGTCCTAGAAAGCGAGGATGTTTTGCTGCCAAAATCTGAATCACAGACCGCATTTCAAAATCAGCGGATCGATCAAATGTCTTAAATATTTTAACCTCACAGTATAAATAGCACATGATGCCACGACTGCAAATGGAGTCTGGTTCTATGGAGGCGTTTCTATATGCGCAAAAAATTTATATAGCTGCAGCCAATTGACCCTTACTTAAAAAATTACCCTCATACTTTCACCCAGAACCTACCTTCCCTTTCCCAACAGCCATGTCCCAAGTTCACTGACTTAATGTTAAACTGAGCTGTGAAGGGTAGGTGCGCCAGAGATCTGTGGACAGTGCTAACAGTACAGTTGAAAAGTGTGAACGTCTGTGTGGAAGTATTTTTTTAGTTTTGAATCAAAGTCAGTTATAAGAGTTTTCAACTGTGATTTACGGCAGTGTTCTTTTTCAATTTCAATGGTTGTAAAATGATATACAGAAGGTTAACCATAAGTGAAAAACTGAAAATTATGGAAAGAGTGGATAATGATAAATTGACATCCAAACTAGCTAGAGAGTTTGGTGTGGGTGAAACGACAATGAAGAAACAAAAGGAAACCTAATTAAATTTTCTGCTAGGTGTGATCGATAGAAAAAACAATATAGGGCACTATAGGCTATGGTTTTTATAGATTTCTTCTTCTTCCTGACACGTTTCTGCTTATGCAGGTTGTTCCTATAGATTTAGACTGTGAAAATCTAGATGAAGCCATGATACAGTGGTATAATAAAAAACAAGCAGAAGCTATTCCTATTTCTGGCCTAATTTGTGCGGAGAAAGCAAAACATCTTCACTCTACTTTTAGATTAGAAGCATATTTTTAAACATTATCTGCCTGGCTTTTGTGGTTTAAGAAATGCAACGCAATATGCAAAATTGATTCACGAGCAACATCTTAGTACAGACACAGAAGCTACTAAACAATCTGCACAAGTGTTTCAATGGTTCATTGAAAAAGAATAGCTTGACCTGACACAACTTTACAATACAGACGAGATAGGATTGTATTTGAAATGCTTACCATCTCATACACTGGTGATGCAACAAGAAAACCAAGCACCAGGCCATAAAACATCCCAGGAAAGAATAAGAATAAGGTGAGTGCTAATACAACTAGTGATCATAAACTAAAATCATTAGCATTTAAAAAATTGTTTTAAATATGAAAATGTCCCATTGCATTTTTATAATCAAAAGGCAGCACGGGTGGAAATACAGATATTTTGTGGACAGCCCACCAAAGTAAGCAGTCACAGCCAATCAAAGCAGTGCTCGTAATTGACAATGCAACCTCTCACCCACATGAAAGTGAACTTAGAGGAGATATTTTTTGTGAAATTCCTTCCCCCCTAATGTAACTTCTGTTCTGCAACCTATGGACCAAGGCGCTGGTTTTAAGAAGAACCACAGCTCATCTCTGTTAGAGCAATTGGTTGAGGAAAACATTAATATTTGAACATTTTGGAAGGAATTTAACTCATTAGACGTCCTTCATACTGTCAACAAATCATGGGAAAGAATTAACGCTACTACATCGATAAAGGCAATTATGGTTTCAGACATGAAAGTGAGAAGGATATTGTGCAGAATTTGACTGTTGGTGAGGGAGATAGAGATCCAGATGATGTTGCGTGTGGGAGTGATGTAACGGAAGTCCCAAAAGTTTCACACAGCCAAGCTACTGCCACTGTACACACACTTAACTATGTCTTACACAGAAAACATAGGTAACTTTTCATTCTCAAATATTGTTTTCTTGAGAAATATACAATTCAAAATTTGAAAAAGTGATGGCGATTTCTTTTGTTAGACATTAATGTTAGCATAATCTGCATTGCATTTTGTAAAATAATATTCCTCTGGTGTATCTTACAATATAACATAAAAGGCTACAATTACTTTTTTGGGTTGTTTATAATACACATTTCAATATTTTAACAAATGGTTTGGCACAGTGGAAAAATTGTGGATAATTAGCGGAAGTTCATGTACTAATTACCATAAATTGAAGCGCTCGGGGCTAGATAATGGTAAGCCACGCATTGAGCAATATTGAGATTTGTACGCATTTTGTATCTGCTAGAGGATGGCAAGCCACTGGCAGAGTGCTATTTGAAGAAACCAAGAGATGGCAGCACACGCTCTGTTGTTATGTATTGCACCAAGACACAGCACGTCATTTTTGTGCTTTAGTATGGTAAGCCGCAGCAAGATAGCGTCTTGCAGAGGAAACGGTGTGAGCTGTTGTTTCGATGAAAAATGCATTTTGGAACCGAGACGGAAGCCAATTGTCTTGAGAGTGAATCCTCATGCGATGACAGTGCTGTAGATGTGGATTATCAGCCAAATCCATGTGATATCTCATCAACATCACAGGTAAGCATCAACAAAATGTTATTATGTGGCATGCCATATTATAGCATATGACAATGTGGATTATCATGACAATGCAGTACATGTAGTACTGTAACATAACGCTAATATTTAATGGAACTATGAACTATGGGACTACTTCTAAGATATTTATAAGGAGCCAAGTAACCATAAACGACTGTTGGACTAAGATGGGCATCACTAAGTGACTGCTATAGGGGTTATTGTGGCTTGCCATTATACAGCTGTTAAATTGCTGTATTGTTCAGTGCAGTTTCATAGGTTCATTCTATTCGTTTTTTATTTTTTCTTCCGCAAGGATGAAGACTTAGCTCCCCTTGTTAGAGAGGAGCCCATCTCACCTGCTAAGAATGGAAGGCATCGATGGTGGCAGTAAACACCGGAGTTGAGTAAAAGGGCTAAACGTAAACACTGGTGTAATTGGGTATGCACTTAAACATAGCTATTAACCAGAATTAAAAATATTAGAAAAATAATTACTTTAATTAAATAATAATTAATATTTCGGAGATCCAGCATAGAATATCAAATTAATATTAAATTAGCAATACGATATATTTCAAAAACACGTTGTAAGATGGACATTATTTTTTATTTTTAAGGGTGAAGAGTACACTGTTCACGGAGACTTCTGTGAAATTAATGTCAAGAAGCATGACCGTCCTACACAAACATCATGGATTGCGACCTTAACACCAAAAAATCGTAGGTTCATTCCTATACAGCATAAGAAACTGTCTGATGTCATGGACCTGCTTTCCTACATACCTGCGGTGCATCATGGATATTATTTATCTCTGAATCAGTACGAAACCACAGAGCAGGTTGAGGAACCTGAATTAACTGATGGCAGTTTCTTAGATGATGGGGAGAGTGACGTGATCGGTGATCAGTAAAGCCAAATGTTGGCACTGAAACTTTGATGATAGACAATGACAAGCCACAAAATTATGTGTATTCCTTGTACTTAATGTTTTTTATACTATGTACATTAGTTAAAAAGGTTCTATTTCATGTTACAATAATACCTTAATGTATATAATACCTTATCATTCAATAAACATATCTCTTATGTCCATCACCTGATTTATGGAATTTTTTGAACCTTCATATGTCTCTCCTGTAAAATTTCCTCAATGTGGCTTACCATTATCTAGCCCCGAGTGCCTCAATTATAGGGAGTGCACTGTAAAACTATTCAAATGATAGAAATTGGGACATTTTATTGCAAAAAACAGAATAATTTTGTGGTTCTTTTTCTCTTCTAAACAACACCATTACCATCAACAGCTATACAATGTGTCATTTTACAGTAATATGTTCACTGCATAAAGAAGTGTAATTTTCTAAATGATCCAAGTTTCTTGCTTTCCAGCATTTATAAAAGAACATTGATTATAATAGTATTTATACATAGTTTCATCTTTTAAAAGTCCTAACATTAAAACAGAAAAAATATTTTTTTAATCAAATCTTGAACTTCAAGCCAAAATTCTTTCTGTTGTTTTTCTGCGAGATTTACTGTTGACACTTATCACTACCATCCATTGTTATTATGAAATAATAAATATATGCTCGCTTGCCAATATGGTATTGAATGTTACTTTTATCATCCTTGCACATCTAGTGGACAGAGATATGAAGATCTGAACTACCTTTTTCAATATGGTGAAGAAATATCAATTGTTTTAAAAAGTAAAAGCACAAAAAACTTATACTACATTCATAGTGGGTGCCCATTGCTGCCAGGCTAATATTACAAATTCAGTCTCTATTATGAAAGGGGTACACTGCCAACTGGTAAACATCACTAATCATATATTCTCACTTTCCCAATGACTAGCTTCTGGAACTTATTCTCACACAGTCCATCATCACTGATGAAACAAAATGTTATGAAATTAGTTTTTGGTTAAAGAAAGTCACATATTTTCCTTTTAAAGCAAATAATTATTGTAGCAAAAGTTTAGCTTTTTGTGTAAATTCCCAATTAATTCTATGTTGTGAAATCATAGTTACCTTAACCTTTTCAGTACCATGGATTATTCACCCTTATGCATGAATATCTCAGGTTTTTCTGGATGTTTTAGCAATGGCTGAAATGGGCTACAGCTTAAACAAATATTAAAGTTACTGAACAATCATGAAAGGAAAACATTAACAACTGTTGTTTCATTGGGACTGAATTAACTGTGTAATCAGCTTCCACAGATTCAATCACTTCAAACACGTTTTCACTATCATCATAAAAGCCACACTTCTCATTTGCAACAATATCTAAAACAGCATCCTCTATTGTGCTTTAATTACACCTGGGTAGAGACATGTAGGAAGACTGAAGACAACTATCAACATTGAACACAAGCCATAGCATTATGGAAAGAACATTGTAAAGTGATGAATTGAATTAACTGCTATCTTCACAGGGCACCGCCCAGCTCTGTGGCTAAATGGTTAGAAATACTGGCCTCTGGACAAGGGATCCTGGGTTCTAATCCCAGCCAGACTGGGGATTTTAAACACTGGTTAATTTCCCTGGCTTGAGGAACGGATGTTTGTGCCATCTTCAATACCAGATTTCATTGCAGGTAGGGCCGCATCCTCAGTGACATGCAGGTCACCCATGGACATAAACTCAAAAGACCTACACCAGGGTTCCACAGGGCGCTGTCAGATGATAGCACCTCATGCTGAACAATGGAACTGCAGCATCAGGCTACACTCGGGCCTGGGAGAGAGTGTGACACTTGAAATCCAAGTTATCTTGTGGTTGGGACAGTGAAACACGTGCTGAGTTCCAAGTTAACTCAGACGTGGGATGGGAAAGATTAAAACCTATTTCTGAAGTAACAAATTCTAAATATGAAGTTTTGTTAAAACTTCTTTAGTATTTTTCATGTTATGAAGTAACCAAATACAACCTTAATGATTTATTTTATGAAATAAGTGCTGTCTTGGAATACATATTTATGTTTTGTACAGTTGTTTTACTGTTCATTATTACTCATATGTACAATTTGTTTTACTATCTGAACAGCAAAAGACTAGGACCTGAATTCTTATGAAGTTCTATACTCACACATAACGCCATCTACTTTTTTGCCAATGTGATATATGCCATGTGATCACAATGATTATCTGGCTGCAGTAATACTGTTGCTCACTTAGTACCACCCAGGGGACAGGTGCAGGGTGATTTAAGGTTATACCTGTGGACGTGAGCATATTAATCAGACCATGCGCATTATAACAGGCACTTTAAGGAACACGCCTACATTCTGGCTGCCCATCCTGAGCCATACTGAGCCTCCATTCCTGCAACGAGTATGTGCACTTGTGCGAGAACTCACGAAAACAGCTGCTAGTCCTGAGCTTCCTGTTCATGAAGACATTCCTGCCATCAACACAAAGAGACTCCATTTCCATCATCCTCCACTACAAACTAGTCAACTACTACAAACATAATATA
This sequence comes from Anabrus simplex, assembly GCF_040414725.1. Classification (NCBI taxonomy): domain Eukaryota; kingdom Metazoa; phylum Arthropoda; class Insecta; order Orthoptera; family Tettigoniidae; genus Anabrus; species Anabrus simplex. The sequence continues at coordinate 1,144,376,384 of NC_090265.1, read as the reverse complement.
AGAGATCAATGGACTGAAATATAGCAAACCAGCATTACTAAGGAACAACTGAAGATGCCCTGTATCACAACCAGGCCACCAGGTTTTGATAAACACAGGAAGATTTGGGCCACTCTGAACAGAATAAGAACTAATTGTGGAAGATGCGCCAATTCCCTACATAAATGGGGGATGACGTCCTCCCCGCGCTGTGATTGTGGTGCTGAACGGCAAACAGTTCAGCACATTGTCCAAGAGCATCCCATGGCGACCTGCAAGAGTTCCTCTTTGAAACTGATAAGGCTGTTGAATACATCACAAATCTAGATGTATGTTTGTGACTCAGTGTACAGATTAATATCAAATATGTATTGAACCCGAGTGACTTAGGCCCAAAGTCAATCATGATTTGATTGATAAAATAACATATGGTACATTTATTGAAATACAGAAGTGTACCGGTAGTTGAAAATATTTCATCTGTGTCGAAATAGGAGCGAAGGAAGGACGACAGACTGGAGCCTGACGGATTAGCTCGACACACCAACATTTAGCTACTTCACAGCAGGGGATCTCATTAGTTGGCGAACAAGGAAATACAGAGTCCACAAATAAGTCTTGGTCAGAAAGAGAAAGGGGATAGGTGATACAAAGGAAGCTCGCTACGTGAGTAATGCACTGGGATATTTTTGGCAGGACGGAAATTCCGTGACGTCATGGAAAGCTACAGCGGCTGCCAGTACATTCGCTAGCCTAGGTTCGGGCAGGTGGAGATTTAAATCACGTGACCGCTTGCCGGTCAATCGTAAAAATTTGATGTAAGACTCAGGGATACCATCTTAAGGAATGATGGATGAGATATTCTCGTAACTTCAAAATTAATCAGTAATAAATTATTGTGAGTACACGGAGCAATGTAATGAATTTATTAGATGTCACGCATGGAAAAATAATCAATAATTATTGGCAAATTAAATAAATTGGAGGCTGGATTTCTTGGAAACCAGACAGCTTGAATCTCATTGGCTGGACAAAGACCACGTTGTAAGGGACGCTTCCGAAGGCGCGAAATGTGAGGAGCTAAATCCACCCGTATCTCCTAAATCTGTGATCACCAGGAGTTCATATTTAATCCAGCAGATATGCTAGCGGAGTGGATTAAATTGATGTAAATTTTAACGTCCAATTCGGAGTGCAAGTACCGATATTAAAAATCCACCCCCTCCCTCAGGGGTATGACGTCAATGAATCCGCGGGAGAAAGCTTCATCCATATATACGGGACAAGGGATCCTCGCCAACACACTTGAACTGAATCTCTGGAGCTGAACTGTCGGTCGCAGCTAACTTCGAATTTTACGGGCATACCGTAACTCAACATTTAATGGCGCGAGCATCCGCCAGTGTTTGTAAAATGTGATCGCGCTCAAGCAACATGAACTGGAAATAGTTAACGTAGGACAGTGTTTGTCAGTTATAAATATCAGTGAAGTAAATTAATTGCACTGCAAGAGAGTAATATAAATTGTACCACAATAAGTACGTAAATAACCTACTGTGTGACGAACAGTACTTTAAGGGAATAGTAGCCTGTACTTTGCAATATCGAACCGCTATCATGAACACTTCAAGAGTGCCGTATGAAACGGGCGTATCGCGTCGGATGACATAAATCGCGACGGGCGTAAAATTTGACACCTCGTAGTACGTGTCCAGGTCCATTGTGCGGTAATTGGACGAAGATTAAAATAGTGTAAATATTAAATTTTTGGGTCTAGGATATTAATTTGTTGTATAAAAGTTAAAGCGTTCAGTGTTAACGTTGCCAATGGTGAAGGTTTGTGATAATTAAGGTATTAGTGTAAAATGGTAATGTGCCAGGAAGTCTTTTGTGGAACTATGCCATCAAGAATGGAGGAGTAAAATGCAGAGAGGGGCCGAAAGGAGCCTCTCATCTGCAAAGCTGTAATGGAATACCGAGAAACTAAGATGAGTACATAATGTAAAATATAATATTTGGGAAATGTTATCATGATGGGAAAAATGGGAATAATTTGATTACACTTGGTTACCTTCTGTAACAAGATGAGTCGCTTAACGACCCCATCCTAAATTTGTAGCACGGACAGTAGTAAATAATAACAATGTAAATAATCGGGTCTTTTCCTGTATTCAGTTTGTTGGAGATGTAAATTTGTATATATAGGGTAGTACGTTAAGTCATGCATGCATTCATATTTCTTTGTAGTCAATAATTTTCTTTATATTTGATTTTGGTTATGATAGTTAAATAGACCCGATATGTGCTTTCTGTTTGTCATTTTAATGAGCTATGTAATGACACTGAAGGAAAATCCAGCTTCGCCATACCAGTTGTGTTTTGTTGTGATTAGTATGTTCATATTTTCAAAGTGAAGTTGTTCAAATTTGTGAGAAGCGATTATAATAATAATTTTCCAAGTAAATCATATCTGGATTGATTAGTGCCAGAATAAATCGAATTTGTGAAAGGGGTTATGCGTTAAACATATTAAGAGTGGACTACCGTGTAACAGGCGAAATTACATTTTTTAAAAATTAATAATAATAACAATAAAATAAAATAAAACTACTTTTTTTAGAAAAATTTTTTTAAAAATATAATTTGGAAATAATAATAATTCATGAGATATTGGAAATTTTTAGTGATCAATGCGTAATAATAAATTTAAGTGATCAGGTGTTGTGTTTGTCGGAAATCATTTAATGACGGGATGTCGTTTTTAATTCGGAATTAAAGTGTGTGGTAATTTAACCTGATAAATTAATAATATTGAAATGTAGATCGGTGCTAATAATCCGTACATGTTAATGAACGTGTGGTTTAAATTACGGTCCAATATTTTTTTACGTATAAATGTCGTGTCTTAAATTTGCAATTCATTAGCCGGAACACGTAGGACTAATATTACGAAACCATGATTGTCAAATTTTGGTAAATATAATTTCAAGATGTTACGATTATTTGTGGAGAATGAACTAAGGCGTAGATCAAAATGAGATAGAAAATGTTAAAGAATCTGCAGTCAGATAATAAAAGGTCGTATGATGTCAGAAGTGAATAAATAAGTCAGTTGATAATTCTGTGAGAAATAAATGAATCAAGGAACACTGAGATAGAAAGGGATATAAATTCCGTACGAGAGACACACTTAGGATATTGAAATGAGTGTAAAATGTACGGGCAGTGTCACAGAGAAATACTGAGTTACGTAGCGGGTAGAATTCGAACCCGTGACAGCATGTACGAAATAAATAGACTGCACAGCTATTCGTCGAGATACTACGGATCTAAGGATAGTGAGAGTTCAGAGTCCACATAAATGATCGGATATTGTAATCATTGTAATGTCGAGCGATGACAATCATGATGTCGTGATAATAATAATAATAAATATTGCAGATAAAGGATTGGACCGCCTTACTTAATTGAGCATTGATAAAGATGTTAAACGGGAATCTAAATGATAATATGCAACCGATAATAATAATAATGTAAGGACGATGTTAAATCATCGCGGTCAGATTAATAATAATTGTCATAATAATAACAGTAATGATGCCGGTGGTTGATCCGTGCCGGGCTGAGTGGCTCAGACGGTTAAGGCGCTGGCCTTCTAACCCCAACTTGGCAGGTTCGATCCTGGCTCAGTCCGGTGGTATTTGAAGGTGCTCAAATACGACAGCCTCGTGTCGGTAGATTTACTGGCACGTAAAAGAACTCCTGCGGGACTAAATTCCGGCACCTCGGCGTCTCCGAAGACCGTAAAAGTAGTTAGTGGGACGTAAAACAAATAACATTATTTTGGTTGATCCGTGAAATAATTATAATTGTGACCGATATCTTAATATATTTGGCGGAAGTGACCGGTTCATTAATAATAATAATAATCTTGAGTGACGTGAATAATAATAATAATATCTTGAGTCACCTATTTAATAATAATAATAATAATAATAATAACCACAAGAGGGATATAATAATAATAACAGTAATAACCATTTGTGTTTGCATCCCGCATAATAATGACGATATTAATCAAACGTGACAGTGCCAGGAACCGTTGAGTAATAATAATAATAATAATAATAATAATTTCAAGGATGATAATTAAATGAATATTTCTGACGATAGTTAATTGGTGACAACATCCCTCTATTCGTACGTTGAATAATAAGAATGATAAATATTATAGTCATTTGTGACCTCGTTATCGTACGGTTTCCGCACGGTATTTCCCATCGCTTCTCGTTATCTCATCTGTGGCAGTAGTCTACTGAGGCTACTTTGTAACATTTCAGATCAGGTGTAAATAAAATGTAAATGCTAATTCAGTGGTATGGCATCAGCTGGACATCGTAAGATAGGAACTGTCCGTGTAATCCATTTTTCGTAATTCACGAGAAACATTACCCAGTCCGAGTACCGGTCTCGGAAAAATGTATATAGCCGGAGTACATCATCTTAGTTAAATCGAGAAGCCGACTGTAACATGGGTTATGCTCGGGCTCCCGATAAAAGGAAGCTATATCCTTGAACAACGGTTCGATTCAAATGGAATCAATCCGTAAATTATACCTCAAAATGTCATTTTATTTCAGAAGCAACCCAGCACGATATTGATACCACTTGCGGTATAGCAAGTGATTTGTTTATGTAACATGTGTGGAAAACTTAAATATCGTTGCCAAATGTATCAAAGTTTCGTACGTCGGATGGCGTAATAAACTGCTTTTTCTGGCAAATTATTTCAAAGGAAACCATTCTCATAATCTTTTTATTGTAGTTAGATGATGCCCTTTTTAAAGTTAACAGTCACTTCCTAGTCCTATCATGGAGTCCTTAAATTCAAGTTTACAATCGAGCCTTCCCCATTTTAAATTTTAAATTGCTCCGTTCATTCCCGTGTTCATTTATGCCGCTATATTTATATTTGATGACTTAAATAATGAACCGACACCCCTGAGATAAATGCTAGTCTGGGACTCGGGAGGTGGACGGGTGCAGTATATAGTATATATATATATGTATAGACCATACATTTTTGTGCAATGTGTTTCCAAAAGCTAAATAATAAATAACCCCATCAAATATTTCCTCTGTTCCTTAAATATTCCAATCACTTCTGGAATTCTTAAGTGTCTTCAATGACTAACAAGATCAATGAAGGCTTTCTACTTATTAGTATCTATAATATTTACAGCTGTCCCAATCTAATTTAAAAGAGTTTTGTATTATTTAATTAACTGTTAAAATTTTGTAGAATAGGTGTTGCGAGGGTGAGAGGGCTAAAGAAACAAGTACAGACTGCTCAGATGAGTTCAGAAAATAAACAGATAATTAATTTTATTGTAAAGGGATTTGAAGAATGAAACTGTCCAAATTTGAAAATAGTCGAGTGGTTTAGAACCTGTTTTGCACATAAAATGGTTTTACAAGTCTTGAACGCAGTTAGGTTCAGAATTTAAAATATTCTTCAATCCCAACAATAAGTTCAGTTGCTAGCTTATGTTCCTTCATTTAAATAAATTTGCACAAGCGAAAAAGGAAACTTACAAGTTTTATTTGTGGTACAAAATATATTGTCTGAAGGAAAAATTTTGGAATTTTATAGTATAGAAAGCATATAAGTAAACTTTCAACAGAATATTCCTCAAGATTGGAGAAAAAATTCAATTTTCATTTTGGTTGCTATGAGTTATTCAGGATATAAAAAATAATCTGTATTAAATATTTGATGATAAAGGTTATAATAAGCATCCCCAATTGCTAACTGTCCAGATGTTCTATGTGGTTCTTAATATTGCTCATTAATGGCTGCATAGGTTTATACAGTAAATGTTATAGAGCATTCGGTTCCTCTATGTAATATATTTAAACTACTTTTTATAGAAATAGGTTTTCTTTTATATGCTTTTCAGCCTGAAATACATTTCTAGAAATGATTTTATTGCTTACAAAATTACATACCGTATCTCTCTATGTGACAGGAGATTTTTTCCATCTCATTCATAATTTGAAACATTGCTTTTTTTTACTTAGAACAGTGATAACTCTCCATTAATCCAGAGTGTAGAGTGATTTTTCTAAAATGAGAGAAAAAATTAACCTTTGCCCATAAAAGACAAAACATCTTTCACTTTTAAACTGGCTGGGAAAAAAGTATGACTGGGCTTTACTGGACTAATTTGGAATTTACTAATTAAAAGAAAAAAGTATAATTTATATATTCTAATTGAGCCACTTATAATTGACCTAGAATGGTATATGTAACAGTAACAAGTAATTTAAAGTGAAACAATAAATACTGATCACACAATTGAATGTTGTAACTGCAGCTTTCCTTATTTGCATGGCATTCAATTAGATACAACAAGCCACTTAGAAATGATAGGTGAGTAAGAAATAGCTTAAAAAATATAATATCTACCGGTACTTTAAAAATATACACATTATAAGCAAGGAACATGTGAAAATTAATATATATCAAGCATTAAATCCTTTTTGACAACCTGTCCATGTTTGGTGTTTACGGGATGCAAAACTCATTGAAGAATGGCACAAATTGCTTCAAAATATGGGATGGACGGCTTGGTAAAAATCAAGGTTAGATCATCCTCAGGATGACAGCTAGAGTTCTTAAACTTTTTAGCATTCAGATTGGTTCAATTTGATATCCTTGTTATGTATGAAATTTCCGTTTCTCAATTGTTATGCTGCACAGTCCATGATCAATTCATGCAGAACTATGATTACTAAAGTCAATATTTTGACTATTCAGTTAGTTGTGCATCCCTATTAGCTATATTCATGTATTTTACTACAGAAGTATTAAATAATAATTATTATTATTATTGTGATTATTTATACAAACAGGAAACCCTGAAATACATACACATTAAAACCACACAATAGCTTGCAAAATAAGCTATATCTTGAGAAAACACAACATAAAACTTTTTAAAGCCGCTTTTAAACCAACCATCTTGACACCATTCTCCAGAAGAACACAAGCTAAGCTAATGTAGTATTACTTGCCAATATATGCCACATGGAAATAAAGATTTTAGAACCATGAGGTTCTTCTTATTAATAAATCTAGACTTTGCAAGACAGATAAATCTTTATAATAATATTACAGTATTAACATTTTAACATTTACCTCATAACAAGCATCAAATACCAGTATTAGGCAGTTCTTGTGAGATTGAATTCTTTCTTAAGCACAAACAGAAAAACACACTCTGTATCACACTGAGAGCAGTACATTAATCTCTCCCACATAATTTGGCTTTACAGTCCATTTACAGTTCATGTTGAGTAAATACCAAGTTACAGTTGAACAACACAATGCAATAGGCCAACTCTAAACCTACTCCAACTCCTTCCAAGGAAAACTGTTCTGTACTAACCCAGGATAGTTAACACTAACAAAGATGGAATAAAAAAGTCAGTAAAATGTATTTTAAAACAATTCTGAGAAGTTTAATGGACATTTACATAATTTAATTTCATGTAAAATTACATGAAGCATTCACACTAATACTGGTGTTACGACCATCTAGAATAACAGTTAACTGGAATCTTATGGTTGAATAATGAATGAATAATGGGAAACATTGCATCACTCCAAGTTATTACTACCCTCCCTAAATATCCTAAGACACTTTCTAAGAGAGGTTTATGAAGTTGAAGTTGTGCGTTAGATACTGGGCCTTGATAACTTTTCAGTCATACTAAGTGTAGTTCTTCCCTGCAATTTTCTGCACCCAATCTTATAAAATAATAAAACAAAAAATATTCCCATAAGGAAACCAACATTTCATCATCACTGATTGAAAATCTATACCGGTATATTAAAAGAGACTTACGCACAGACAGAAAGGTACCCTTCTGTATGACCATTAATAAAGCGCAGGGTCAAACTCTTGAAAAAGTGGGTGTCTACTTACCCAAACTAGTATTTAGTCATGGCCAATTGCACCATCTCGGGCAAGATCGTTTGAAAATGTTAAGATCCAGATATGCCTGAATGGTCGAAGTACAGTGAATGCTGTATGGGAAGAAGTGTTATCATTACGAATGAATCAGTTATTACATTAAAAAAAAACCAAACCCCATGGCACTACAGCCCTTGAAGGTCCTTGGCCTACCAAGCGACCACTGCTCAGCCCGAAGGCCTGCAGATTACGAGGTGTCGTGTGGTTAGCACGATGAATCCTCTCAGCCGTTATTCTTGGCTTTCTAGACCGGGGCCGCTATCTCACCGTCAGATAGCTCCTCAATTTTAATCGCATAGACTGAGTGGACCTCGAACCAGCCCTCAGGTCCAGGTAAAAATCCCTGACCTGGCCGGGAATCGAACTCGGGGCCTCCGGGTAAGAGGCAGGCACGCTACCCGTACACCACGGGGCTGGCAGTTATTACATACTGGTATTAAATGTTCATAAAACTATTGGAAAGGGCAGACAAAACAAAATGATTATGACAGGAATGTCAAGACGAGTTATCTGACCTGTTTATAACGAATGCTGTGGATCAGCACGGGTCCACTAGTATCAATTTTAAATAATACAGTCATGTGGTCAGCGCCTTGGCCTTCAATCCTTGGGTTCAATCTCAGCCGGGTCCCTTGTCTGCAACATTCCTGAAACTCATATGACATAGTCCACCTGACTACAGTAAGCACTGCCGTCTCGATCCTCCTATACTGCCTGCTCTATGCCACTAGTTTAACACAGGAAGGCGCGAATACCAATATTTCTTCAAGTCACTGTAAGAGTGCAGTAGTAGATGCACAATCTTCGCGGTCAGTGTGGGTGTTGCATTGTGTTATTGATGCATGTATGTGTATGAAAAGCTGAGTTATTTCGTACAATGAGTAAACGTGTCTGTCCACTTCTGTTTGTACAAGTGATATTTTGTATAGAACTGTGAAATAAATGAATCATATTATGGTTATAGATATTTTCAAAGTTCTTTTAAAATGTACTTGTTTTCTTTCGTTTGTGAAAGTTTTTTTTTTTGTAGAACTGAAACGTTAGAATTTTTCCTCGAAATATTCATTTTATGTCGCACCGACACAGCTAGGTCTTATGGCGATGATGGGAGAGGAAAGGCTTAGGAATGGGTAGGAAGTGGCCGTGGCCTTAATTAAGGTACAGCCCCAGTATCTGCCTGGTGTGAAAATGGGAAACCATGGAAAACCATCTTCAGGGCTGCCGACAGCAGAGTTCGAAACCACTATCTCCCAGATGCAAGCTCACAGCTGCGCGCCCCTAACCGCATGGTCAACTCACCTGCTGGCTATATCTAGGCAAGGTCCTAATAAAGGAAGTAGTTTGATATCTTCAGATTACTCTCGCCTCTGTCGCCTTTACACCTTATTCCAGAAAGCAATTAAAGCCGTGGAGGATATTGGATACCCTGTGGTAAGAATTGTGACAAAAAAAAAAAAAAAAAAGCCTTCATGTTTAGACATTTTGGACAACCTTAAATATTGAAATGATAATGTCCCAATAAATCTAGAAACAGAAAATCAAACTCTAATTCACAGGTGCTTGGATCGTATTGTTAAAAAGTGGATGGAGTGTGACATTTCCGTCAGCAACATCTCACTACCTAGAGCTTCGACACCAGTAAATGGAACTGATTATGCATCAGGACAGAGGAGGACATTGATACCCAAAACCTTGTTTTGTTGCTCTGGGGACTACTACTACTACTAAAATGTTTTCATTCCTCCCCTGAAGGAGGAGGCGGGCCTCTTAGACGGTGACGCTGTCTCTCAGGCCGGGAGATTTGTTACGGTGAAGGAGATGCTCGGAGAAAGTCAGGGGGTTGACAGTCGTGGCCTATACTAGGAACTGTCCCGGCATTCGCCTTAGTGCAGGAGAATGGAAAACCATGGAAAACCATTCTCAGGACAGCCGACGGTTGGGGTCAGCCATGAGGTCCAGCCCTGTCCCGTCTCCCAAATGCAGAGGCGTAAAGCCACGGTAGAGCCATGGCCATCCCTCCTCTGCTTGGTTGGCCGGTCAGAGTGCAGAGCTGTTGGATCACGGACCAACTGTGGCCACTTGTGGGCCGAGACCCAGTCTGCATCTACCGACCCTGGTCTGGTGAAGCATTTTCAGAAGTTTGTAGTAGCTGCTGTTCCCTACTGTCAGAAGTCCTTCAAACTTATGAGCGTAATACAAGGACTTGCTACTTCTTCACTTTCAGAATGTGTTTTGTTACAGTGTGAGGTCAAAGAATATCAGCAAACCAAGTTCTTAAGACCTCTATTAACTGATATTGTGTTGGCAAGAACACAAAATGTTAACCGCCCGGTGTAGCACTCCAAGCCTTCATCCAGGAAAATCTTTAAATTGTGACATAAAGTGGCCAACTGCGACTTCATACAGATAATTTTACCAATATTTAATATTACTTATGTAATTTATGAACTTCAGTGAACATATGACTATACTGCATAGTGTTTTGTAGGCTGTCGTCATAATAATGCATTGATAACTTTGTGCGTCTATGCTTGCCATCTAGCAGAGAATTTTTGTTGTAGCCTATTCGCAAAATACCTCCCATAGAGCAGGTAGTATAGGAGGATCAAGACGGTGGTGACAGTAACACACACTTCCCTACACATGGCAGACACAACCACCCTAGCCAGAGGGTGTGCCTTACAAGAGTTGCACCATACAAAATTAATTACACTGTACAAGAAAATGTTAACATTTTTCATGCCATGAAATAAAAGTATACCACTTTTACTAATTTTTTTGTCCAGAAGTAAAAACTCCCCTACCACATACTGTTTTCTGTGGCAACCATATTCAATACTTAAAAAAAAATTATGCTCTTTTCATAGTTTTACTTCCAGAGTCAAAATTTTACTACACCCAGCATTCAAAAGAACATGTTATTGAAAAGGATGTGCTGATCAGTGATGCAATGCCAAAGCGCTTAAAAAAATTAAAAATTCATTGTTAGTACATGCACATAACTTTCATTTTTTTAACTAATAATTTTAGAATGTTTTCCTGGAAGACTTCCTTCTGTAGCTGGGTCCTCCATATCACCTTTCCATTTTGGATATTTGCTGGTGGAACATTTCTCCATGCTTGTTACTGACCACCTCCAGGTTCTGTTGAAAGAAGTTAAGATGGAAGTGCAGAAAATGGATTTCAAGGGACATATTGCAGCCTGTTACCTCATATGTCATTGCAAGTAATAAATATCATTATGGTTCCGTATTGAAGATACTATACTTGTAGGATGCTATTTAATTTAATAATAAATTAATTAGCATCATATGTCATTAACAAAATTTTCACAACTTCAATGTAGTCACCTGCTCTATAATTTACCATGAATTTTGAACATACGTCTTTGAACGTATGCCATGCCACATTTTCTGTTTCAGTGAGCTTTTTCTCAAACAAAGGATCCTTCTGCATTTTGAGTATTTGAGGATCAATGAAAATATCCTCTTTTAATTTTGCTCTACTCCACCTGGGAAATATGTCTCTTAAATACTGAAAACCATTCCCATTTGTGTCCATTCCCTTGATAAATTTTTCATTAAACCCAGCTTAATATGGAGTGGTGGTAATAAAATTTTCTAAGAATCTACAAGTGAATGAAATCACATATTTTCACCTGGTACTAAACTTTGTTTCAAAAGTCACTCATCCATTACTCTGTCCCGAGAGTCCCACTTACACAAAAAGCAACAATATTTCATAAATCCTGGTTGCATTCTTGTTAGTAGACCAATAATTTTCAGATCTCTGCATATTTGCCATTCGTGATCAATTTAACTTACTGCTTTTAAGAGGATATCCAAATCTTCATAGGTGTCTTTCATATTTATGGCATAAGCCACTGGTACTGAAAAGTGAAGAACGATATACATAAATAAAAACAGACCATGTCATAAAACAGATAACTTCCATACATGTCTGCCTGTAATTTTATGTTTACTTTAGCCATGCAGGAGCACCCACCCTGCAAAGGTCTAATAGAAAGTGGGATTGCAATAATGAACAAAAACCTGAAGTGATACGGAAAAAAGGAATGCATTTTTGAATTCAGCACACACAAAACATGGCAAATTTTTGTTGTACAGTATTATTACCACTGCAAATGTAGTTTTTAAGCGGAATGCAATAACAGATACTAGAAAAGATAGTGTCTCCACTTAATGAATATGCCTGGCTGGGCATTGAAATAAAAAAATGTTCTAATACAGAAACAGTATTTCTTTGTTCATCCCTTGAAAAGTCTGCTTCTGTTGCATAACAGTTAGCGCTTTTAGCTGCTCTTCTCAGGAGCCCAGGTTCTACTTCCAGTAATGCCAGAGATTTAAGAATAGCAGGAGGGCTGGTATGTGGTTGAAATGGTACATGAAGCTCACCTCCATTGGCGGTGTGCCTGAAAAGAGCTGCACCACCTCGGGATGAGAACAAGAATTTACTTACTGAGGATATCAGTATAAATGAATATAGGTTTCTCAATCTAAAAATCCAACTGATGAGCTCACTAATGCAAAATACTACATTTTTGATCTGAGATGTCTGTGTGCTTTACTACTAATATTCTCAATTGAGAATAAAATGTTGGTTTCCCCATGGGAACCTAATGTTTTATTTCAAATATCGAGGCATGCGAATTCAATAAATGGAGAAAATGTTACTGCACTTTGATTGAAAGAGAAGTTTGCAGTGATAACACAATGGTGTACAAATAAGCATCTTGGGAAAGTGTGTCATTCCAACAGATGAGCCCACTGGTACACAGGATTTTTAGATTGAGAAATCTATAAATAATCAAATACTTGAATCTATTTAGAAGTTCTTGAAATCAAAATTGGGAAGGAAATATTTTGCAGTCTTTCTCCTCAAGAGTTTTAGGCACTCTCAAAATACATACATACCATTCAATTATAAAAAATATTGCTGTCTTTGACTATCACTTCTTATGGATGTATAAAGGTTAAACTCAAACAGAGAAGTCAATCAATACTATCATCTTGCACAAGGATTATTTTGTCTTTCTGAATGACAAACATATCATCTTCAATTATCTGTTGCATCACAATCTACAATGTGCCTTTGAGTTGCTCTTCATCTCCATTTCTTTACTTATCAAACCTGATCTAAAGGTTAAAACTTCCTGTTATTCTAGATATACACCACAACATTATTCTGAACACTTAATATAAGTAATTATCTATATACACTGACTGAGCAAATGTCATGGGATAGCGGAGTACTGATGCGCAGGTGTGCTGTCTGCGCACCACACGCCCCCTGTGCCAGCGGCAGTTGTATAGGAGACCTTGTGAGCAGTGGCTGTGTATGTGATAGGTGTAACATGGAATGTCGTCGTGAATTGACACCGTTCGAACGGGGTATGGTGGTCGGTGCCCGACGGATGGGAAGTGCGATTTTGGAAGTGGCGCGGGAATTTGGCTTCACACGATCAACCGTGTCCAGGGTGTATTGTGAATGATTGAATGCGGGTGTCACCGTCTAAAACAGACGAACGACCGGCCGTCCATCCACCCTCGATGACCGTGATCGGCGACATCTAAGACGGATTGTCAATAGTGACACACGGGCAACCATGAAACAAATCACGGCTCAATTCAACACAGGTCGTGCTAGACATGTCTCGCAGTGGACGTTCCGTAGGAACATGGGTTCTATGGGGTATGGGAGCCGGCGCCGCACACGGGTGACACTGTTAACCCAACGTCATCGGGCACAACGACACGCAATTGTCACCAGTCACCAGGGATGGACACTGGAACAATGGCGTAACGTGATATGGTCAGACGAATCACGATTTCAACTGCACCATGCCGCTGGGAGGCACCATGTATGGCGCAGACCACATGAAGCGATGGATCCCGCCTGTCTCGAAGGTGCAGTTCAGGGCGCTGGTGTCTCTGTTATGATCTGGAGTGCATTTTCCTGGTATGGAATGGGCCCCCTAGTTGTTCTGGAAGAGACTTTGAATGGTATGTGGTATGTTGAGCTGCTCAGCGACCATCTCCATCCATTTTTAGCCTTCCAGCGCCCAGACGGTTCTGCCGTGTTTCAGGATGATAACGCGCCGCCACATCGCTCCCACGTCGCCCGGAAATGGTTCCAGGAACATTCAGCGGAGTTCCAACGACTGCCATGGCCACCCAGGAGCTCCGATATGAACCCTATCGAGCATATCTGGGATGTCCTGGAAAGCAGGCTCCGTGCCATGGATCCCACAGCCACGAACAGACCAGCATTGGCGGCCGCTCTGCAAATAATTTGGTGTCAGCTGCGTCTAGAGGACTACCAGGGACTTGTCGACTCACTTCCACGGCGTCTCACTGCAGTTCGCAGGGCCAGAGGAGGCCTCACACGCTATTAGGTGACTATCCCATGACATTTGCTAAGTCAGTGTACAATCTAACTTACACAATTTATTAAAGATTTTGGTTTTGCTAGAGATGAAAGAAACCGATATCATATAACCAGGATAAATGAGGTAATAAGTACAATATTATTCTCAAGAAGCTAACATGGAAGGACGAGAGCTTTCAATATTCATCCACTTAGGATTTTAATTACTACTACTACTACTACTACTACTACTACTACTACTACTACTACTACTACTACCTACTCCTTCTTCTTCCTGGCCTTTTCTCACTTATCTGGAGTAAATAATTTGTATGGATTTAGCCCAGTTTTACGGTCAGATGCCTTTCCTGACACCAATCCTAGGTAGAGGGATGTACTCACTATTGCATGTTTCTGAGGTGGTTTGTAGTGTGATGTGTTACATATAAAATGAAGATTTGTATTAAGATGAACACTAACACCCATCCCCTCAGCTATGGAAATTATCCAAATTAGTTCAAATCCCCAACTCAGCTGGAAATCAAATCCAGAGGCCCTCTGAGCCAAAACCCACTATACTGACCAACCATCCAAAGAACTAAACCCGAATTTAGATGAATACAAAGAATATAATTTGGATATACATGCTCCTAGAAAGATATGGATCTGGTGAAACAAAAAAATACAAAAATACCAATAGGGCTTGCACATAATGAATGTGCTTATGTGTTAACAGCACTGGGTTCAAAAGATATACTACAAATGTGAAATTATTTTGGTGTTTGTTTCCCTCCTCACAACTGAAAATAAATCTCTGTTATTTTCTGCTCATGAGTGCTAATAACTTGAAATCATATTATGGCAATATAATTGAACCATAACAGTAATAATTTAGACATCAACAGTTACAATATTTGCACAAAACAAATAAGAGAACTAGAAAAATTATTAACAATTAAAACACAATTTTAAAGACTCTTCTGGTATGGACATTGTTAATATTTTTGGTAGTATTTACATATCAGAGTAAGTCTCTGAGGATGATACATAATAACACGTGTAAACACTTGGCAATGCAAATATGGTACTACAAAAGATCTGACACAATCCTCACTAGAAAAATAATTAAATAGTAATGACACTGGCTGTACAAACCAATGAATGAAAATATTTATTTTATTCTTTTTTTAAAAAAAGGTATTATGATACATTCAGAATTGGGATGTAATTGAGTAAAAGTAATTGGATTACTCGCATATTACCTTTTTAGTAATTTTTACTCGTAATCATTACTTTTTACAAAATGTCATTTTTACTCATAATTTACTTCTGAAAGTAAAATTGTAATAGTTACTTGGCAACTCCAGTGCCTCAGTACTCACAATGTGACATGCCAAGGATATAATTCCAAGATATGATGCGCACTCATTCTTTAACTCACAGGTTGTCGTGGTTACTGGATGAAATTTAGATAACTGTGTACTATCTTGATGGTGGCGATTATTGTTTTAAGAGGAAATAAGTTCAGCTGGGCAACCATCCTCTATTAACACTAATAAGAAGGAAAATGGAGGAGGTCCGACACTTTGAAAAGTGAATGTATCGACAAACAAAGGGAAGGGCCACGAAGGGCATGAAAATGAAAGACTCCCCAGTCCTTGAAAACGTAATACCGCTGAGGTAAGGAAAGAACAATAGTTGACCACTGCAGGTCAGATAGGAAAGATGAAATCAAGGACACTGATGAAAGTAAGTGGAAGCAATGCCAGACTCACCTAGGGGAACTGTGGCCGCCAACCCACGCTCCCAAGTTGAGAGTCCTTGGTCTTCCTTTTAGTCATCTCTTACAACAGGCAAGGGATACCGTGTATGTTGTTCTACCACCCTCACCCACAGGGGTTACATAGTCAAGAATGGATCCAGAATAAACATGTGACAGTGAATGTGTTCTCCTCAAAATAATGAAAACACGAAAGTGACATCCAATTTTGCTTGGGAGCAATCATTTTGAAAGTCTGATGAATCTCACCTAGTGATAAAGCCACTATGCTAAAAACCACAAAATAGAGTAATTCCCTACAGACTTGCATTCTCTGAAGTAATTGTAATTTTGCTGATTACTTTTTGAAAAAGTAATTAGTAGTTGTAATAGTGTATGTTTTTTCTCAGGTACCAGTAATTGAGCCCAGTTACTTTCATTTTATACCGTTCCCATCACTGGATGCACCTTAAATTTATAATATATAATCTTTATGTTTTTCAGTCTGTTCTAGCACAAAATATAACATTTACAACATTATAACATACTTGTTACAGTGTTCTATTATATTACATGCTTTGTTTGACAGACTGAAAACCTTAAAAGGTTATATTAACTGAGACAACAATGAAAAAAGAATGGCTTCCTTCTTACAAAAAAAATATAAAAAAAATAAAAAAATAAAATAAATAAATAAATAAATAAATGAATAATAAATTAAAACACTTAAATTTACATACTAAAATTATATTTAGGTACTGCTCACAGGAGAAGTGAAATATAAAATTACAGAATCTATGATAGAATATTAAATTATAATTTTGGCATCAAGAAATTAACTTAACTGAGCAAATTGGCTGTGTGGTTAGGAGTGCACAGCTGTGAGCTTGTATTAGGGATATGGTGGGTTCGAATCCCACTGTCGGCAGCCCTGAAGATGGTTTTCCATGGTTTCCCATTTTCACACCAGGCAAATGCTAGAGCTGTATCTTCCATTAAGGCCACAGCCACTTCCTTCCCAATCCTAACCCTTTCCTATCCCATCGTCACAATAAGAACTAGTTAAATTAATCAATTTCATTGTTTGTCCGTATTGAACCAAGATTACTACTTTTATTGTAATTTGGATCCACCTTAAGCGATAGTTTATTAGATTCCTATTATTTCAGGTCCGCATTGAACTGTGAACGTTGTACTTGTTAACATCTTAAAGGACCGATTGCTCGTTTCCACCTCACTAGGATTGCTCCATTTAAGCAACTCTGACGATTTTATTGAATTATTTTTTAATACGATTCTACGTCACGTTTTAAGAAGTGTGTTTAATTAAGCTTCAAGACTATTTTATTTTTAAGTTGTTGTTCTTTTAAATCCACGTTATTTTATTAGTGAGCAAACTGGTTTATATATGTTTTCATCAATCTAAGGTTTTAGACTCGCAAGTCTCGGACTTGTAGAAAATATGGACTTTGAAACAGTATAATTGTAACACAGTTTTAGGTTGTTAATATGGTTTTAAATTGTGTTCAATTTGACGTAGATAAACTTATGTGATTGCCAATTTTTCCAAGAACCTATATCAGCTGATGATGACGCAAAAAGGGCGTCGAAACTAGTTCTGATTGAAATATATGTTGTAATTTCATCTAAACAACAGTTTTTATGTATTGAATAATTTCGATCCAAATTATAATAAAAGTTACAATAAGAACTGTCTGTGTCAGCGCGAGTAACACAACTTGTAAAAAAAAAAAAACACTTACTAATGTTGTTATCATTAGTGTTATTCTGCAAACAAAGAAACGTAACATGAAATTAAATGTGCATACTTTGATGTCAGAAACAGGTAGATTCTTTCTACAATAATAGTTCCCTAAGAATACAAATAAATACATAACCAATCATAAGTTTTTGATATAAATAGGATAAATTTACCTGGAAGCATAATAAGTAGTAATGGTACCCATTAAGTATATCTAATATTCTTCCTGTGAAATATACATTTTTTTTTTTTTTTTTTTACTTATGGTATTCTACACTATCCTACATGTAAGTTATAATCAATTCTCTTTTAATGTATCACAGAATACTCTTTATCTACTTACTTCTGGTCAACATTCTGCTTGTCTCCTCATGGAGTGACAATTTTGGTCAAGATGATTTGTAATGCAGACTTTGAAAAAGACAATTATACACAAATTTTAGCATTTAAAACATTTTATTGTGTGCAATGCACACCAATAAAACCTACATATTATAACATATATTCATAATTTTATTTATATATTATATTTCATATATTATAGACTTTGTTTTTCCCTTCTCTAAAACTTTTTCTCTAGAAATCAGAACAACAATAACAAGAGAGACACAAAGTGTAGAGGTTCATATGAAGTTCTCACAAATGTTTCTTATTGGTTATTGCAAATCCCATAATTATTCTTCATTGCATTCATGAATACCAGTCTAGCAATTTGTATCTGACTGCTTTTAGACTGTATGCTGCACCATACTACTATACATTCCACCATTTTCTGAGGTCTTTAAAACAACAACAATGAAATAAAATTCAACTGCACAGCTTGTATCTTACAGAAAATTATGAAACATTTTTTATAATACCGTAAGTGTTCTACAGGGGTGGATAACTATTGCAATACAAGAAACAGATTATTACTGAAGCCACTTACATTCTTAACTACATGCTACTTTATATTTCACTCATGTTCTTTTTTGTGAGGTGTATATAGATACACAGAAATAGATTTTCATTTTTACAAATCAATATCTCCTGCCTGTAGTAAGAGAAGTGGCTCAGCTGTTGCCTTTCCAACCACACACCCAAGCTTCAAATCCTGGTGCATGAGGAATTTTCACCTAAATATTTGTGTGGCATCCAGAAAGCCCTCAGAGGGCAGAATTTAATATATTAAGTCCTGTAACAGGTTGCCTGCATGCATAGAATAGAATAGAATAGAATAGAATAGAATAGAATAGAATAGAATAGAATAGAATAGAATAGAATAGAATAGAATAGAATAGAATAGATTTATTTATCACCTACAGGATGTCCCAATTACAGATGATGTAATATAAAATAAAATAAAATAAAATAAAATAAAATAAAATAAAATAAAATAAAATAAATAAAAATTAAATTAAATAAAATAGAAAATAAATTAAATAATATACATACAAATATACATATATACAAATAGATATAGATCTACACATGTTTTCTACAGATTATTTACATAATTTACAAAATTATCACGTTCCATCCTTGAGAAGAACTTTACGAATTGCAGTGGGAAGGTGGTGGAAAATGTCGAGTGACCCTTCCAGCTGATTTATTGTCCTAAGAGCTTGCATGAGCCAAGAATTTTCATGTGCAACCGTCCTACATTTGGGCACGTGGAATGTACATTTCTGCCTTGTTCGTCTACTTGAAATATGAAGTGGGATCGACCCCAGCATAGCCGGACAGTCCACTTCACTTTACAAGCATTTAATCGCTAACATTGTGTTTGCACATTTTCGGCGCGTTGCCAGCGTATTCATTCCAAGAATGTTTACAAATTCTTCATACCTGCTTGAAGAGAGTGGCATGCCCAGGAATACGAAACTAATCCACGTCATGAACCTTATCTGTACTCTCTCGAGATGGTGTATGTGGCCTTTCTGATACGGGAGCCACACCTCACAACCATACTCGAGACAGGGTATCACCAGGGAACAAAACAGAGTTTTGACACATGCAATATTACTGAAATCTTTACAATTCCTTTTGATAAACCCCAGGAGTCTGAAAGATTTCTTTATAATACCATCGATGTGCTTCTCAAAGGATAAGCCATTCCTGTTGCTCAGAATTACACCTAGATCCTTAAATTCCCCCCTCACGATTTAAACTTTCCCCACTGATTTTATATCTGTAAAATACAGCTGTTAATTTCCGAGTAAATGACATGACACCACACTTGAATTTATTCACTTTAAAGGACCACTTATCACACCACTCGCATATTTTCTTCAGATCCTCTTGTAAATAATCACCATCACTGTCTTCTTCTATGACTTTGTATAGTTTCAACTCATCAGCGTACAAGAGACATTCACTGCTCTTAACGACTGTAGTAATGTCATTTAGGAACAAAACATATAGAAGAGGCCCTAACAGTGATCCCTGTGGAATGCCAGATGAAGGTTCATAGGGGTTAGAGATCAAACCCTCAGACTTGACATAGCATATTCGTTTTGTCAAGTAGCTCTTTAGCAACTCGAAAATACTCCCAGACACTCCATACGCTGACAACTTTCTCAACAAGGCTTCGTGTTGTAAAGAGTCGAAGGCTTTGGAGAAATCAGTATATATCACATCAACCTGTTTTCCTTTGTCCAATGCATCGAAAATTGAAGATAAATAAACTGCCACATTGGTAACAGTTGACCTGCCTTTAACAAATCCATGCTGTGATGGGTCTATGTACTGACTAAAAGAGTCATACAGGCGATTATATATGACTTTCTCCGCCACCTTTGATAAAAGTGAGAGTAGCACTACTGGTCTATAATTATCGAACAATACCTTATCACCTTTCTTAAGATAGGGATTACGTAACACTTTTTCCACTCAGCTGGAAAACACCCACTCTTAAATGATTTATTTATAATTTCACATAGTGGAATTGTCAGTTGGGAAGCACATTCACGGAGGACGATGCCAGGTACCTCGTCAGGCCCACATGATTTGTTGATATCCACCGATGACAGGATACGTGTCACTTCTGCTGCAGAAGTTTGAATAGACACTGCATCTATTGAAAATGGGGGAGAAATAGTTGAGTTGCAGGTTTCGGCAGGAGAATGGTACTTCGTGAAAGTTTGCGCAAATATGTTTAGAATTTTATCTTTTTCGTGGATTTCAGTTCCGTTTATTAGTATAGTGGGAGGCAGATGGGAAGATTTTCTTTTATTATTAATGAAATTCCAAAAGCGCTTAGGGCTTGTGATGACGTCATCTTCTACTGACCGAATGTAGTCCCTGTACTTAGCACGCTGCAGATTTTTACATTCACTTCGTAACGTGGAAAACTGCACAGTCGCACTCTTGGCCTGATCTTTTGTATTTCCTTCTCACCCTTTCTTTTTCCTTCAGTTTCTGGATTAGTTCTGAGTCGTACCAGGAAGGATATTTTCTGATGTTAATTTTTTGAAATGGTACGCTGTCTTTTATGCCGCATATAGAAAGTCATAAAAAGTGCTCACAGCTTCATCCACAGAGTGGGACTCTTTAATCATATTCCAGGGGCACAGGGATAAAAGGTCCCTCATTAAAGAAAAATCAGCTTTCTTCCATGCAAAAATGACTGTTTTGCGCTTTGAAGTGAAATGACCTTGGCATAGGCAGGAAGATTTTGATGGCTTGGTGATCAGAGTGAATTACATTTTCAGTTTTGACGCACTCTCCACTCTGAAGTAATTCGTTTGAGACTAAAATTAAGTCTAGAAAATTATCATTCCTAGTAGGGAAATCACAAATCTGACTGAGATCAAATTCATTAATAATTTCTAGAAATAAGAATACCTCCTCGCTTCTCTGTTTGATAATGTGTTGTACTTTTGACGACTCATCAGTTTTCCAAGCTAATTGGTTCAAGTTAAAATCACTGCACACAATAACAGTGTCCCATGAGTTGAGAACAGATGTAATGTTTCCCAATGTTTGACGTAGGTCGCTAAGCTGGTTGTTCACTTCATGTGGAGGCAGGTAGCAGCACACAATGAAGACAGCACGACCGGGTTGAGGGTTGACTTTCACTACTTGACACTCCCAATTCCCAGCAAGCTCAGGCTTCGACACTGGTTCAAAGTCAGACTTCACAGCTAGTAAAACACCCCCACTATCCAGTTTTACAGTGTTCACGGAATTCCTGTCCTTACAAAATACAATGTAACTGTCCATTAATATTACAGTATCAACTACAGTTTCGTTAAGCCAACTTTCGTTGATACAAATACAGTCATAGTTCCCTTCACTTAGTCCAGCATTAAAGTCAGCAAGTGAGTTACGCATACTCCTAACATTTTGATAGAAAAATGTCATACCTTGATTGCTTTGGTTGGGACCTGGGTTCAGTTGTACATCTCCGGAGAGCGCTAGCATTAGGACAGCTAGTACATAGCTGGATACCTGTGGACGAGCCGGCCTCCCTTGGCCGCGGGCGCACCTTTCACTTCGGTGTGGCGACACCAAGTACCTCGAGCCGTTGAGAGAAGCCACGAGGCCAGATAAACTGCATTTATTAATCACTAGGACTCTTTCCCAAACTGTGTCTCACGCACAGTCAAACTCAAGAGTACTGTAATCACATCGGCACAAACAAACCGGACCGTAGGCATATTTAACTATCGACAACACAAGTATTACTCGGAGAACTACTGACACCTGAATATGACAAGCCGCCATCTTGCTCTAGCAGAGTTCCCTTCAAAAAGCTCAACAGATGACAGTAAACAAAACTTATAGCTCTAGATGAAAGGGGAATCCCCAAATACAGTGCTGTTATCTCTTTCCTGGCTTAATACAAGCAATACGAAGCGATCGTCTTTAGTTGTGCATATGTCGCTAGTTTTGTGACTGGCTTTTTGTTATATGTAGCATTACTTTGTGGCATGGCAAGTAATAGGAGAATTAGTGAGCAAGAGATTGTTTCAGTTTTAGACTCCACAGATGTAGATGACAGTGATTTTGTGTTCAAAGAGTTGGAAGTTGGAATTCAACAGGTGGGTCCTCTTAAGTGTAAGAGCGACTCAAGTTCCTCGGAGAACAAAACAACTGATGAATGGACTGACATAAGTAATTTAGAAAGTGTCTAGCGGAATCCTTTGTAGCAGAAAGAATTAGACCACATGTAAATCTCCAGGAAGGCTCAAGGAAAGATTCAGGAGGCCAATCAAGTGAGTAATTGAATGCAATGCAGCATTTCATGTATAGGAGGGACCAAAAAACTGGCACATTTCATAATGTAATATGTAGGGCAAAAAGTGAAAGAAAATGTGTGAAGTATGTTTGTGAAACATGCTCAGTCATACCATATTTCCATCCTAGCAAATGTTTCAAAATCAGTCACAGCAAGCTCTTTCCATATCATAAACTGTGAACTTTCTACCAATTGGTATTGGTGCCCTTATAGAAATATGCAACTGTCTTCTGTGTTGGAGGATTCACAAGTGTAAATATCTAGTATTACTGAGAAGTGTAAGTTATTGTAGGAGTACAACTACTGTGAAAGTGTTCACCTGTAATAATTAAACAACTTATTTATTTTTGTGGAATGTCTTATGTCATTCATGCACTAACATACTGCTGCAAAAAATTTTGATAATTTCCTATACCCCTCTGTGATATCCAATATTTAAAATAAATCATTTATATTATGTACTTCTGCATGTTCATAGTTAAGTGTTAGATGTTTGGGCGAGTTTAATTTGCCATATTTTCGGTCTGCATACAGACGTAAAACGCTTTCATCTGTGAAAGTTTAAATGCTGGCCGAAACCCAAAATGAGATAAGATGACTAGAGTGAGCCCAACAGTGAGTGAGTGAGGGAGGGAGTTTTAGATCAGGATCATCTATAATTAAACTGATCGCTGACTAAGGTTTGTTACAAATAAATCTGAAGGAATTATATCATACCAAAAACAAGAATGATTAAAGAAAGAAGAAAGAGTTGAAGGTTTAAAGAGTATTAATATTTTGATTATAGCCACAGGACCAGCACTTGTACACGGAATATGATCCACAATGATGTGACTTTTCTTTTAAGAAAAATGCCTACAATTTTTTGCCAGTTATATTTTTTATCACATACATGTTGTACAAACTGGAAACCATGTAATAATTTCTCACAAAAGTACTGACTAGTTGATAGTTCTTGATTTTATTTATTAGAAAAAAAAGTTTTGAAAAAGTTGGATGTCGAAGAGTTGCAAGAATTAACTCAAAATAGTATTTCAGCAATAAAATATGAGGTTTTAATAACTTAATTTTAAAGACTAAAACAGACGTAAGTGAATTTTGTTTAGAGATAGTCTACTACCAGCCATCAAAGTTTCACTTATTTTGAAAAGATCTTCACAAAACAAGTTTTACTTCTCACAAAAAGAAGGCAGGGCTGTAATAACACGTATTTCCAAACATAGATTAAGCGTACTCATACCTTATCAACTAATCACATCAAATGTGTAACACAGCAAGTCTTTTCAAATGAGTATAGTTTCAATAAAAGATTGTAAGGGTAACTACTGTATATTTACAACACTGCAGCTACCGAGACAAACGTTGACTTTTGTACTACCCGCGTCTCTCCTTTCTGTTATTCCTTGTCTCACACTGACCTGTCATTGTATTTCTCTATGTAAATAAAATTGTGGGGGTATGTCATCTATACATTCATTTCTTTTCCAATTTTTTTGCAGGGATATTTATCAGTTTCACATAAACAGACCAGCTTTCATGCCTGTTTCTTCCACTGTTACAGGAAAGGCTGGATTTTTTCTGACTAAGCTTCATATTTACTATCTATCCATTCATCCAGGAGCAGGTTTTATGATACAAGTGATTTCAAAATCATTTAATGGACTGAGAGTGTATAGGAAGACCAAACCAGTCATTAAATGTTTTCTCATATATTACTGATATTCTGTAAAATATGCAGACTCATTGCATAGCTTCTATTTATTTTAAACAATTTTTGTACAGTACACACTGTTTTGCTTACTCTTAAAATAACAGAACAAATTAATATTTTCTGTGGTGATTATGTTCTGCCCTCAAAGCTCAGTGTCAAGTCTGCTGGTTGGCAGCTTGTCTGATTTTAACTGCTCTCAAGAACTTGGCATCTGTTTTACAGAATTACAGAAATGCCAGTCAAGAATAAATGGAGAATGACTACAAATATGTTATGCGATCGGATTCCATCAAGAAACCTGCCTCAGTGGTACTGTGTTCAAATCATGGTTTCAAGATTGCAGGTTTGATCCTGGTTGAAGACAAAAATCTTAACAATTCATGTCAAAACTGTTGTCATACTAAAGACTTCTGATAAAGCAGTCAGCATCACGTGACAAATTCAGTCATAGAAATCTTCCAACAGACTTTAGCTTTTGCTGCTAGACAGCAGCACAATCAGAACAATGAAATTGGTGGACAAGCTGTCTATATGGCACCACTTCAAAAGATTTGCAACCTGGCAGCTGTCATATTTCAAACATCATAGGTAAAATTTATAAAACCATTGTACATCCTGTGCTCATATATAAATAAGAAATCAAACCTATGACCAAAACATTGGAAAGGATACTCTAAGCCCCACCCCCCCACCCCCCTAAATAAAAAGGGATTACTGTGGTGGGATCAAGGAGTGGCTAGAAGGGATTAAGTAAGGAACGACAATGTGAGGTATAATTCCCAAGTGAGATGTATCAAAAAACGAGGTCTGAAAGTCCCTATTAAAACCATGTGGTCACAAAATGAGGCCAGGAAAGATAAAGAATACTGAGAAACAGCATCATTGCAGACCTGAATAAGCTGGGTCTGGAGCAGAATGATGCATATGACTGGAAGAAGTAGAGAAGAAAAATGAGCATGAATGACACTGTGATATAGCAGAACTAATAAAGCTGGAGAAGGAAAGGTAAAATTCGATCTTTGGCAAGGTCCTAACGTCAAATTATAAACATTCTAATCAAGAAGGTGTGAGAAAGTCTCATTCTGTGAAGTTAGAAATGGCAGAGCTAATTGATGTAACTAAGATCTTCATGTGTAAGCACTGCATTAGCACCTGGAAAGAATGACTAAAGAATAGTAAGACATACATACATACATGCTTGCATCTTCATTATAGGCTGTTATGCTTTTCAGCATTCAGTCTGCAAGCCTCTGTGAATTTAGTTAACACCACCACAATCCTCTATTTGTAAACATCTCTGTGGCCTCGTTTATACCTCTTATCTTTAAATCATCAGAAACTGAGTCTAACCATCATCATCTTGGTCTCCCTCTACTTCTCTTACCATCCATCCACAAGTCCATTATTCTGCTAGGTAACCTATCCTCCTCCATTTGCCTAAAGGACTAAATGAAAAGGCTGAAGGAAACAATAGATGATGAGTGTGGACCTGTGGAGAAACGGTACAATTAAGCTGGGAGTTGAATGACCAATAGCACAGGGTTTTGTGAACAATGGATGACACGAACAGGTAAAACACCAGCTAAGTGAAGGGATGTGCGAGTGCATGCGATTATGTATTTCAAAGCATAATGAAGAAGTTAAATGATTATCTTCTACTGACGAAATAGAAACTAAATAATGATGATGCAGGTGAAGGATCTTCTAGTGATGTGTTATTTTGACCAGATACGCCTTTACTTTTATTTCTTAATCCTTTAAAACTTGATTGTAATTTTCACTACGATATAGGTCTCTATTCATCTGTGTTTTCTTCTTATGAACAAAAATATAAATACTTGAAAGAAATATGGTACCCTGCTGACAACTTTAAGTTCCCAGCAGAAGAGAGGAATTTAAAATTCCAATAGAACTGGCTGTGCAAGTTTTGATGGTAGTCCTGTTCAGATGCAAAACCAGAAGCCTTTTGTAAGTACTGTGTAATATTTTCATCTGATTTTGGAACAGGGAAAAGCAGTCATCTCAGCTTGGTTCTCTGGTTCAAAATCCATTTTACAAATGGAAGAATGCCAAAGAAGGGTTTAGAAACCACAAAAACAAGGAATGTCACAAAAAAGCTGGTATTACTGCTCAAACTTTTCTCCCTATTTTTGCAAATAAATTGACCAAACAGAAATAGGCAGGAAAAACCTCCAATTATCAAAACTGTACTCTTTTGTGGCAGAGATGGTTTAGCATTGAGAGATCATAGAGAATCCAGTCGCATTTTTTTGGAAAGAAATCAAGGTTACAAGTAACTAATCTCATTTTGTTCCATATTGAAGATACACTAAGTAAACTCTTTCAAGATTAAAATTATTGTTGTATTGAAAAGGTGGACACAATAATTTTAATCTTGAAAGAGTTTACTGAAATCAAGGTGCGCATGATGGCAATTTTAGAGCATTGCTGAGTTTTCAAACTGACGTCGGCGATAGTGAACTAAAAGTACATCTTGCACATCCTTGGTGTTTTGTTGTCCAATGCTCTTATCAAATATCTGCATAATCTTGGTCTAAATTTTGAAAAATTTCAGAGAATGGGTTTTGATGGAGTCAGCAATATGAGTGGACAATTTAATGGTTGCGCTGCTAAACTAAGGGAGAAGTACCCTCAGGCACTGTACATGCACTGTGCAAACCATTCCTTTAATTTAGCACTTTCTCATGCAAGCAGTGTGCCTAGTATAAGGAATTGTTTGGCTACCGTGAACAGTATAATCACGTATCTGCATCACCTAAAAGAGAAACTATTTTAAAGAAATGTAATGTAGAGAAAGTGCTAAATAAAAGAGATTACTCAAATTCTGTGAAACATGCTGGGTTGAGCACTTGGATGCTATTACCCCTTTTTCAGAGCTGCATAAGCATTCACTTCTAGAAATTCAGACCTTTGTACATTCTGAAACATCAGGTAAGACATTTTCATTTCCAGCTAGAATTCAACATTCTAAATTTACAGTATCAATGGTTAATTTTAATCATATTTTCAGTTTGTCCCTTGGGTTTTCCACAGATATTCAGTCAAAGCAGGTAGGTGTTAAACTGTGTCAATATTTTGAAAAAAGAACTACCAGACATAAAATGCAAGTTCAACTGTATTTTCTTGCAAGTGGAAGAAACTGCAAAAGAAATTGGAATTGATAAGCTAGAGATTCCTTGGAAAGTTGCTCAACAAATACATCGAGCTAACTATGAGACTACTGATCCAAACAAGTATTACAGTATATAATATATTTTCAATTTGCTTCATGTCACATACCATAGATAGGCCTTATGGCAACGATGGGATAGGAAAGGGATATGAGCAGAAAGGAAGTGGCCACAGCCTCAATTAGAGTACAGCCCCAGCATTTGCCTGGTATGAAAATGGGAAACCAAGGAAAACCATTTTCAGGACTGCCAACAGTGGAGTTGGAACCCACTATCTCTGGAATGCACGCTGACAGCTATATGACACAAACTATGCAGCCACTCACTCGGTAATATCAATTTTCTTCCCCTTCATTGATTACATGTTGAGTCAGTTACATGATGGATTTCTGCAACACATATATATCATGAAGAACATCAAAATAATTCTCACCGAGCTCGATAGCTGCAGTCGCTTAAGTGCGGCCGGTATCCAGTATTCGGGAGATAGTAGGTTTGAACCCCACTGTCGGCAGCCCTGAAAATGGTTTTCCGTGGTTTCCCATTTTCACACCAGGCAAATGCTGGGGCTGTACCTTAATTAAGGCCACGGCCGCTTCCTTCCCACTCCTAGCCCTTCCCTGTCCCATCGTCGCCATAAGACATATCTATGTCGCTGCGACGTAAAGCAAGTAGCAACAACAACAACAACAAAATAATTCTCCCTCAGTCAATTGTTGTGAAGGCATCAGATGATGAAGTAAATACTGCTGCTGATGCCATTATGACTCAATGGCTAGAAGATATCAACGTGGGTAAAAATGCATTTTTCAGTAAACTCAAAATGTGGAACAGAAATTTTTCTACTAAAAGCAATCATACTGAACCAATGGCCTTAATTTCTGCACTTAACATTTGTGATAGTGATATTTTTCCAACAATACACTGAATATTGAAACTGCTGTCATATCAGTAATCAGTGACACACCAGAATGCTCTTTTTCATCCCCGAAGTATTTAAAGAGTTATTTGCAAAATATGACTGCAAAGGAAAGATTGAATGGGTTAGCTCTTTTGTACATACACAAAGAAGAACATGGGACTCTAGAAAATATAATTCGTGAATTGGCCAAAATACCCAGGAGACTTCTGCTATTACAATCATCAACATGAATACAAATGTATCTTAGATCATTGTGTTATTTTGAATGTTTTAATTTAGTGTTTCTAATTTCACAGTATGGTAAGGTAAGGGTGTATTCTGCCCGAAGACAGGTCCAAACCTCCGCAGAGGTGTTCCTGAGCTGGAGTTTATGTACGGTAGGGTGGCCAGTTCCTTTCCGCTCCTCCATTCCCTTACCCCCCACCGACAGCGCGTGGCAACCCATCCAACTCCTGACCACGCCCAATGTTGCTTAACTTCGGAGATCTCACGGGATCTGGTGTTTCAACACAGCTACGGCCGTTGACATCACAGTATGCACCAACATTATTTTATTGAAGTCCTCAAATGTTCATACAGAGGAGTCCAGAAAAATGTAGACACACTTTGATAGTTAATATCTTTGGCACAAAATGAATATTGTTGCAATTCTTGCATAGTAGCATAGTCCACTGTTTTCTCAACAGATGAAGATCACATGAATGGCGCAACAATCTTGGCGTGCGTTTTCCAGCAGATGACAGTGCAGCAATGAATGAAGTAAGACTGTCGTTTGAGCAATTCAAGGTCGTACTGAAGTGGTACTGAAAGTACGAAAACATGATGGAGGTATAACGGCAATGGCATAATGTGTACGGAACTCAGCCACAAACACGTACAACAATTTATCGTATTCGGGATAAATTTGAAGCCGATGGTACTGTTCAGGATGTGCATAAAAAAAGGTCTGGCTGACCCAAAACATCAAGAAGTCCAGCTTCCAGCACTGCTGTGTTGCAACATTTTACTAGGTCATCTCAAAAATATGTGAATCAAGGTGCATATGAAAGCGAGGTAAGCCGATCAACTGTACAACAAATTCTGAAGGCTGCGAAGTGGAAAGTGTACATTTCAAGATCACTGCACGCTACGAACGAGGACGACCTGTATCGAAGGATGGAGTACTGCGAGTGGTTTGAAGGCATGGTTTGTGAGGATGAATGGTTTGCAGGGGTGGTTATCTGGTCTGATGAAGTGCAATTCAAACTGAACAGTACTGTAAACCACCAAAACTGCGTGCACTGGGCTCCTGAAAGTTCTCACGTTCACATGGACAAACATGTTAATCTACCCGATGTTAATGTGTGGCGTGGTCTGTCATCGCGCGGTTTGATTGGCCCATTCTTCTTACAAAGTTTCGTAACTCGTGAGGTGAATCTTCATATGCTGCAAACATCGATTTTACCTGCCATCCGAGAGGTGTTTGGAAATGAAAGATTTTACCTACAACAAGATGGCACTCCACCTCACTACCACAGAGATGTCAGAGCCTACTTGGGTGAAAATCTACCTGGACAATGGATAGGTTGAAGAGGAGGAGCTGTTGAGTACCCACCACGGTCCCCAGACCTTACACCTCTTGAAGTGTATTGACAGAAGCCAGCTACACTGAACAAGCTACGAGAAACCCTCAAGGTGCCCTGTGCGGCTATCACACCGGCAACACTGACAGCCGTAGTATGGTCAGCAGTTCAGCGGTATCGACGTTGCTTGGCTGCTAGTGGGGGTCATTTTGAACACATACAATAACCTTTCCCCCATGTAAGAATTTTAATGGTATGTCATTTTGTTCCCTTAATATTGGCTATCAATGAGTGTCTACATTTTTCTGGACCCCTCTGTATTTTACTAAAGTTCAGTTTGTAAATTTTAAGGGAAAGCCATGCAAGATAAAAAGTAATGAAGCAAGAATATCCCCCCACCCCCCAATACAAAATAATTTCCACATAGCCCCTAGACATACCTTATTGTTACATCGTGGATATAAAACACTAGCTTTTAATAATTTATTTACTTTCTACTATCTGAAGATTTTCATATGTTAAATATCATATCGCTGAATTTTATGACTTCTTAACAACTTTCCAAAAACTTCTCACACTGAGAAACATTTCAATAACTACATAGTTTTTCTGCTCTAAAACTCAGTTGTTTCTGTAATTACGTTTCCCGAAAGCTACAGAATCATAGTACAATAGAATTTTCCACATAAAGTAATTGATAATGTAGGAAGAAAACAAAAGAGAGAAGAAAATTATGAACTAGAAACAAACACCATGATGATACACAAGATTCAATATTTTATTCTAGGTCTTAATCCTTAGGGGAAAAAAAAAAAAAAAAACAGACCAAAAGAAGATATTGTCAAAGTCATGTGCCAATTATAGGTCAGGAGGATTGTTAATCTTTGTTTGAGGAAGTGAGAATGACAAAATTAATGTGGAGGTTGCCTTTGTCTGATCACAGATGGTCAAACTGGGTCCAGGGAAATATGTCACAGTATGTTCGGTCACAGGTTACTTTGGTCATGTTAAAATTGGCACCAGTCAGTTTGGTCACATGAGGTACAATTGTCACAAGGTGATTTGGTCATAGGAAGTATACAGTAATTATCACAGGTTCACTAATGTCACAAGTAGTGGAATATTTTCCTAATTTAAATCTATTATGATGAATATATTTTTTTATTTCTCTGTAGTGTACCTGCTATATTATGGCCTGTGTTGTTAGGTATTCAGCCCGAAGGCTGGTTTGATCCTCCACAGTTCCACCAACAGCTGTCACAGATAGCCTAGGCGTCACTGAAGAGGCATACTAGGGAAGTGAGGAGTGAGGTAGTTTCCCGTTGCTTTCCTCACCGAGCCAGAAGTTGCCATTACATATCAGTCTGCCAAGCCCACTGAAATGCATGCACCAACCGACCCTATGAGTGACATTTTCACACCATTTATAACAGAGACTGGCTGCATAAGGAATGGTATTACTAGCATCGCTCATACCTCAGTTGGCCTATGGCCCTAAAATACACAGGAATATTATCATTCATTTAAAAAATGTTGATAGTTTTTCTCAATTTGTGAAATTCTAAGAGACTGTGGCAATATATTTTCTTATGAAGAGTGTGTCCAGCTTTTAGACTTCCTAAGTCTCCATTAATTTCATAAACCTCTATCTGAAGTTGCCCAATTGCATGATAAAATGATGGATAAGGTTTGCCTATCAGTGTGTTAATTCTTTTGTGCCATGTCTCATGTGTTAGTTGTTTTGTGGAGGTTTTTAGTGTACGCTGGAAATTTCTCCTTCACTACAGTCATAACTGTTACTTCATAATTGATAGAAATAAACCTAGGGCTCAGGTGCCATTGTAATTGATTTTCCACAACTTCTTTTAAAATTCCAATATGTTCATAGGATTGTCTGTTTATTTTTTCTGCACCAATACTATGACGACTGGAAACCACTGTTCATGGATACTGTTGCAAAGAGAAA
This sequence comes from Anabrus simplex, assembly GCF_040414725.1. Classification (NCBI taxonomy): domain Eukaryota; kingdom Metazoa; phylum Arthropoda; class Insecta; order Orthoptera; family Tettigoniidae; genus Anabrus; species Anabrus simplex. The sequence goes on along the minus strand of NC_090265.1, from coordinate 1,144,343,885 downwards.
AAAAAAAAAAAAATCATCTTGCTGATTATAATAAATGATGAACCATACCACATATGTGTGGTATTGTCATTTATTGAATACCTCATGCATATATTAAAACTAACGCGGGGACGTGAACAGGGGAAGTGTGCTAGAATTAGGCCACCGCCTACATCAGGGACGGGTAGACCAGCACGGGGAGTACACGGGAAAGTCACAAGATTTAACTCCAGCTCTGCTATCCGAGCCACATAAATACCAACTGCAAGGATAAAAGAGTGGGAAGAAACAGTAGTGGAATGCTTGCGAGATTAACAGGTAATTATGCCTAGGAGCCACACGACAGAAAACTGGAATGACAGAGAATATTGATTGGATTTATATAGTGTCTTGAGTTGATTATATCTATTAGTTTATGTCCAATATTCAAATTTTGTTATTATATAACAGACCGTGGGAACAGAAGCCCATTCAATACAAAGAGTTGGCGTGGTTCTGTCAATGATTCCCCTAGCTAAGCGTCGTCCCATGAATATGATAAAAGGGAGCAGAACGAGGGAAGAGAGGCTAGTCTGAAGTAGTTGGAGGAAGAAGAGGTTGTGTCTGTATTATGGTGTGCAAATCAAGAGACAATGAAAGTGTAAGGCAGTGCACTAGAACAATAGTTAGTACTATTTAGACTTTCGGAAAGGACAGTGGGAATACTGAATTACTCTCAAACCAAAGAAACAAATTCAAAGACACAAATGTTGTTAGAACAGAGCGTGTAAAGTAATGAGGGAATGACACTATAAACTATGAGCTGATTACAGTGAGTAACGGCGCCAAATCTAGGAGAACGAACTGAACGAGTAAATCCAGGAGGACGCGGTAAACGTGTGAACGATGTAATCGAGTGATTGCAGCATCAACGGAGGAGAACGAGACCATTCAAATTCATTCCAGCTGAGAAGACAACATCGCCATGGATTGCAGTTGAGGACATCCCAGAGAGCTTCGAACCATGGACTCCCAGGGTGCAATGAGTCGTTAAATCAACCTATGATCTTTTAGGATGAGGTCGAGCGACAACACCTGAACAAGATAAGTCTAAACAGATGTAAGCTTGGGATAGATTAGCAAGGTTCATGAAATGTAATGTAAATAAATCATTAATCTGCCTATGTCAAACCATGTGTTAGTTTAGATAGGTTTCTGGACCACTGCATGTGTAATTTTAGTGTAAATAGCTTTTCTTGTGTTGTAGTTGGTCATATGAGGAACAGATGTTAGATAGGCTTGATTCACTGCATATTATTTTATGATATTCTTGTCTTGTTGGAGTCACAATAGTTCGAGTGTTAAGATCATCCAGAGGATAAGGATAAAAGAACCTTATAGTAATTGAAGTGGAGAAGATCCTTGAGAGAACTAGCCAACTTAAAAGAATAGGATGTGCATGGTAGATTATTGATAAGCATGAGGTTTCAAAGATCCAGTCAAGAGTGTGGACATGGTGTCACCATTGTTGATGGCAGGTTAATTCACAGCTGTGTGGGAAGTTTGAACCGGGGCCTAGTGAATGTGAAATAAAGAAGTATTGAAAATATTCTAGAAATTCTGATGTTAGAGTATACATTGTGGCCTATCTGATGTGATTTGCCAAGTCTGGTGATAATTGTATCAGATTGCTGTGATGATATTGTAAGAGTTATTTGAGAGGCTATGACTGTAAGATTGTGAAGTTTGCTCCAGTGAAGGGATGCCTAGCCCAGGATGAGTGTTCTTGTTTTACGAGTGAAGGAGCAAGACAGAACTGTGTTGAAATACGAGTTCCAGCTGTGTAGGAACCTCACTGTTATTTTTTTACAAGTCTGCAATGTGTTTTGTATTTATAGCCAGATAAAAGGACGTGTTTTGAATGATGACCGCTACCCTATGGCCTTGCTTATCTGTTGGTTCACTGAGGTCTATGACCTTTCTCAGAGGGATGATCAGTTGCCCCAGATGTTAGAAACCCGTCTAGATAAGTGCATTCCTTTTATGTGTATTTACAGGTGCATTGTTTTAATGTATACATTTCTTGGTGTGTTTGGTTTCGTTTATAATTCTTGTGTTAGTAGTATTTTTATTTCAAGGGAAATAAGCCCGTCTGCTAATAGAAGGGATGCAAGTTTCTGAGCTCATTAATTTGCATATTGGAAATCGTGCCAATAGTAGAGTCGGTGAATATTTTTGGGGGAAATTTACAGTCCTGGATAAGTACTTGTGTATTTGTGTCCCTAATCCTAGACAATTTTGCAGTGCAAACCTTGCTAATCTTTGCCCATGTTAAATGAACATTTAGGAACAAAAGTGTTATATCTGTTTAGACTATTTAGTTCACAAATGGGAAGAAAGGAGAAATAAGGTATCTCACATCCCCGTAAAACATGATTTGAAACACATTTGTATGGGGAACAGACCCATCATTTAATAAATTTTAGAAGTGTTTATTTCGGTATCATGTTTATGAATATTTAAAAGGGGAATTTCTATGTTTGTTTTTTTTGTAATAAAATTTTGTCCTATTGTAACATGTTGATTTATCATTCACAAGTTGGTATGTTAGTATCTGTCCTGCATTGATTTCTATAGTAGAGTTATTGAATTTATATTAGACCCACTGATGAACCGAACACAAATCTACCAATGGGCAGCCGGACAAAGAATGCAGGATGTCAGTAAAGCTGTAATACACCACCTGTCACCATCTAAATTTTCTTGTATCTTTCAGGAATACTTCTATGGCATGAATATGCTGGGTTCTTCAGGTAGATTTTCTTGCCTTTTGTTACTTAGTGTTCTTTTGATAATTTCTTTCTTGAGGTGTTCAACATTTCCCTCACTACTTACTCTGTTCACTCCTCTCGCTGAAATATGGATGAAATAATTCCTCTTGATGAGTGTGTTCCTTTTACATCACCTTGACACTTTCTTTTGTTTTTATGTGACATCAGTTTGATGGGATGGTTCCTTCACTGATCATGGCACTGCACTCTTTTCTGATACCACACCTCCAAACAATACCATGCTTCTAGTTTATGTGTCTCCTGTACATGCATCTTCTGTATGTAAATTTTTCTTCATTTCGCTTAGTGGTAGTGAAACAGAATTCTTCACCTGTAATTTTAACAGTAAATTGCCAAAAATTGTTAATATAATATAAATATCCCCAACTGCAGTGTAAGAAAATTATCCACTCTTAATTTAAAGGAATAAATTACCAAGCTGTGAAAGATGTTGTAAGCACTGGAAATGGGATCTATTGTCATAAAACATAATGTGTGACCAAATTGATAGGTGACAAAAATTTAATGTGTGACCAAATCAGTGGGTTATGAAAATGTAAATGTGTGACCAAATTGATGGCTGATCATAATGTAATGTGTAATCAAATTTCTGTAAGACAAAAAAATGTGGCAATACTTTTGCATTCAGGTCAAACTTATTGGAATAGAAATCAATATATATATTGATTCAACAGCTGATATGTCAAAGTTAGTTATGGCATGGAATATTATTTGAAATGCAGATTTCAACTCTCTGCAACCATACATAAATATAATTATATGCCCTTTATGTTGAACAGTTCTTTATTCCAAACAAGAACTTTTATTTGTGAATAATGTGAACTGAATTTCAATTAATAATTGGACAACAAAATAAATATCCGTACTTTTTCCACATGTGTAGTATCACTACCTCTTGCATCTTGTGCTATAGAAATAATTACTGGTATATACCAAAACTGTACAGTTTAGAACTCTACAGTACTATAATAAAATTGAAGAAACCAGTTTTGTTAGAATTTCACATAGCAACTGTTGACAGAACTTGAGAAAACAACAAGTGATTTGAAGAAAAAGGTCACTCTAAGTAGAATAAAAGAATACCATACAAAGATTACATATAACAAATATTCAAATCTTGCTATCATATCCCTTAATGCTAATTAAAAGTTCCTGGATCTAATTTTTGAATTTTTCTGTACAATGTAATTTATAATCATAAGAATTTGTGTAATCTCATTTCATACAGTTTATTTATATTTCACTTTGCTTGTTTTCCTAGTTTCATTGTTTCATCATTTCTTCTTAACAGCTAATTCAAACAATCAACATACCAGAATATTTTTTTAAAAAATGTGTAATATATAATAGTATGGTGAAGCCTTGTTTTCATCAGATCTGAAAAAGAAAGTATTATTGTATTCGTTCACTACATGGTTGGTTAACAATATACAGCATAAAAAATCATCAAGTTAAATAGAATACAGTGACAACAGTCACAATTTGGTCTTCTTTTATGTACAGTTATGTGGAGATTAAATTTCATTTATTCACAGTTTTTGTGCACCAACTTTTATAAACATGATTGTTAAGAGACTACAAATGACTAACAAATGGTACTGTATATACTTAGAAAAATCAAGAGAGATGTAAGAAAGAGTCTTTTTCCTCTATGATATATACCGTACTGAAAGGTAGTAGAAATTATAAAAATATATATAAGACATTAATTAACTCAATACAAATGTACGAGAAAGATTTTATTAAAAGACTAGTTTCACTATGTACAAGTAGTAGAAAAAAACACCAGATGAATTAGGTGCCCCGACCAATAAAGTTTTATGCAAACTGCAGTTTTATGTACACCCTGAAAACATTTGTCTGTCTGGTACACACAATAAACTGGACACCTTTGTATTTACAGCCTACATAAAAATAGGAAGCTATTATGCCATATTATTATTAAATAATAGAAACCATGAATGCACTCTCTTAAATGATCTGATATGCAAATGAAACCTGTGAAACATGAAGAGGATATTGCGACCACATTAAAACTATCAGATGAGCTGTAATCTACACGTGTTATGCTGTGGTGCAGTATAGTGTAGATGGGCAAGAGCAAGCTGAATGCTACAGTGTACCAGTCTTACATATGGTAGATTTGAGTCCAGAGCAGGGATATTATTTTATTTTTGATTTATTTAGTTTTTACCATATCTTAAAGTATATGAAATATCCTCTTTTATGCATATTTTCAGTGAACAAATGTGTATGTGGCACTAAGAAGAGCCGTTATGTTATCAGGGTCAGATGAAGACGGGATAGGTAGTGGGAGGGGGGTGTGAACCGATCTGCATGAACAATGGTTAGTTACGTTAGCAAATGCTCAAACTGGTGACCTGATTGGTTTATGCACATCTGGGAACACTGCTGAATGGATATTCTAGTACACTGTAACATAGCCGGTGTTATTGATCTGCAGGTTTCAGCGATAAGTTGTCGAAGGTGCTCAGGATTTTCTGGCTCTTGGGTGTAAACTGTTTGTTTCAAATGCCCACACAGGAAGAAGTCTAATAGTGTTAAATCCATTGACCTGGTGGGCCACGAGACAGGTCCTCCTCTTCCTATCCATTTTTCTGGACGTTTCCCATTCAGATGGTTATAGATGACTACCATCCTGTTGAAACCTCATCCTTAAACAATCTCCAAGTGGCACATCCTCCAGCAGATATGGGAGTTCATGGTTTAGAAAGTGCAAACAGCATGGTCCTCAAAGAAATAAGGTACAACAAGGCAATCACCCAAGATTCTACACAATACATTCACACCCCATTGCACTTGATAGGCTGCCTGTCGCACCCAGTGCGGATACTCAGCACTCCAAGAGTGCATATTGTGGCAGCAGATGGTACCATTATTGCAGAATCGTGATTTGCCCGAGAACAGGATTTTTGATAGGAATGCTGCATCATCTTCCAGATTTCCTAACAGACATTGACAAAAATTCATTTGAGCTACATAATCACAACCGTGGAGCACTTTAGCTGTAGATGGTAGGAATGATATTTATGTGCATGCAGTATTCGTAGTATAGAAGCCTGATGTTCACTTGTTGATGCCTGTGTACTTGTGCATGGGTTATTGCGAGCTGTGTACAGAATAGCCTCCTCATTCTTACCAGACATTATGGTCTTCTCTCAGACAGGTGGTTATGGATGGCTAACTTCCATTGTTTGTAAACATTTTTCAACACTGCGGGAAGTCTTTGCAATTGGATGTCGCCTGTTCAGATACATTTCCTGATACAGACGTAGTATCTGCAACAAATTCTCTCTTGCTTCCCCACAGATAAGGAGCATGTCAATGTATTCGTCTGTGTAATACATGGTGAATGCCTGAAGCAATTTCATTCCGACTATATTGCCATGCATTGTGCGCAGCACACAAAAGCAATAATAGCTGTGTTTTACTGCTCGTGTGAGGCACATATGGCCTGTGTTTAAGCACTGAAGCTTCATATCAATGTAAAAATTTTTGTACGATGTAGGATTCGAACTGTCAATACTATGTATGTATGTTTAGTCCTCAGCCAGAAGGCTGGTTGGATCCTCAACAGCTCTGCCATCAGCCGTCATAGATGGCCTAGGCATCACTGAAGAGGCGTACTAAGGAAATGAGGAGTGAGATAGTTTCCCGTTGCTTTCCTCACTGAGCCAGAAGTTGCTATTACATATCATTCTGCCAAGCCCACTGAAATGCACGCACCAACCGACCCTATGAGCAATATTTTCACACCATTCATAGCAGGGACTAGCTGCAAAAGGAATGGCATTACTAGCATCACTCACACCTCAGTCACTTTCATTTTGTCAAAGCCAAGGATAAAGCTGAGACAGATCAATGAAAGTAACAAGATTGCTCTAGCCCATACCAGAAGACATAGTGCACTGTAAACACTAGGTCCCACCAGCAAAGGCATCTATCAATACTATGTTCCATTAATTGGTAAGCTAGTATTTGACCACACGCGCTATGCCACAGATGTGAGTGAGACTTTTATTAAGAATACCTTGGAGTATGTTACTCCTACCGCTGTTTTCGTATGCTCTTCACATCATTGTATCATAATTTTAAGCGTTAATTTCACGTTTTTCTGTACCTGGTCGCTTGGCATGACACCTTAACGTAATTACATGATAGACTGATGCACGATAAATGATTGAAAGGATGTCATATTTTTTGAATAGTCTATAGCAGGGCCTCTCAGGGTGCATGCGCGTGGTGCATGCACTGTGCACGGTGCAAAAGACGACTTGACTTGGTTGACCAGAGTGCAGACCCCCCACTCCTCGATTTGGAGCAATAGCGCTAACTCTCTCTTTCCCCACGCCTGTCTCGCTCGCTCCGCCTGTCTCCCTCTCCCCCACTTGCGCCGTAGCGCTCCAAATCCGGGCTGAGTTGAGCCAAGTATAGCCGAGTAGAGCCGAGCATAGCCGAGTAGCCCAGAGACGAAGCGTTGATCCGAGCCATACCGAGCGGCACCGATGCACAGTGCACGGAGCTCTTGCGCCTCGCTCTGCACGCGTGAGATTTTGGGCGTTTGAGAGGCCCTGGTCTATAGTCACATGGCAGGAACGATAACAGTTTTCAGAATCGTTTACAGGATGTGCTTACAGTGCATTATTATTTATCGTACAGCTTTTAGTGCCGGGAGTGTATGAGGACATGTTCGGCTCACCTGGTGCAAGTCTTTAAATATGACACCTGCATATCTGGATGTGGGATGATGATCATGAGGTAGGGAGAAGGTGAAACTCAAGTGTCAGCATGTAGCCTTCTCCTGTTGAATAACACCAAGGGGTCTGTTCAAAGCTTTACGTCCCTATCCAAAGGATGAATCACCATCAACAGTGCCATAAGCCCTCACTCCATATGAACACTGCGGAGAGGTTTGGAATTGGATTCAGGCTTGTTGGCATGTAACGTAGTAATTAGGATTTGTATACCACCACCTCTCCTACCCTACTTGCCAACCTTCCAATTTTCTTGCAATGAATTCACTGAAACATGCCAAGTACAACGTTAACAATATTGTGAATACAGTACATTATCTCTGCCTTGAAAGGTGGATCAGAAAGATATGCTTTTTAAAGATAATACAGGCTAAAGAAGTAAGAGGGAATTAAAAAACAGAAACTAATTACATAACTCTTGCAAAAGAAGTACGAACAAATGTGTGCATATGAAAGAAATATACAGTGCATTACATCAAAATTGTCCTATGTGCTTGTTCCTACTGAAATTAGCCTTTTGCAAAGTTTACTATGAACTGATCTGTGACAATTATTACAAAATCAAGAATATTGTGCTTCTGTTCAATAAAATGATAGATTTAAGTGATAAACCAATACATCAATTTAAATAAACAAGAAAATAAAATATATGTGAACAGACCCAAGACCTCCTGCAATCTTTTATGTATGATCAACACGTAAAAAATGAAGGTGTTCAAAGAACTATATAGACTCCATGCAGACCCAGTCTTACCTAAAACCTGCCATCAGTTAAATGAACTTTACCACTAAATCTATGAAACACAGCGGTGTGGCACGGAAATTTTCTGAGTGTTGCCAGTTCGAAACTGGTACAGCCAAAGAGAGGATGAAGTTCTTTCGAGGATTCTACTAACATTTTAGTGAACATTCTTTTTTCCAAATACAATATCCAATGTATTGAATTACTTGAAGAAAAATAGAATCATACGAATTGTAGACTAATAATTTTAGAAGATGACCAAAATCCACACACAGAGATGGTGATTCTGTAGATCATGATACATTTTAAATGTCTTCTGGAACCTCCAGGTGTTTTATTCTTCAAGTCTTTTAATTTAGGAGTTAGTCTGCCATTCAAAATATTACTTCTTTTCTCACTAAATGTACGATTCTTATGTAGGTTTAAAAGGCTCTGTATAACACAGTCACAGTCACCGGTCAATTTTTAAAACATGCTCAGGGAGTGTAGGGGAGGAAGAAAAATGCTATTTTCCTGTGTGTTTCACTAGCAAATAATGCACAACACAAAACACAATAAACTCTCACCATGGCAGTGAAAGTCACTGACACCCAGTCCGGGCGAGTTAGAGATTGAAACGCCGCAGGCAACACGTGGTGTAAATCGGAAACAATGAAGACATTTTGTGTACGTAGGCCGAAGCCGGGCACAATTCAGCTCACTGAGCAGCACTCCAGCTCAGGAAGGTAAAAGAGCAGAGTATGTGCTCTGACGGAAGGTACAGCCTAGCAGCTAAACAGATTTAAACTTTTAACAGTGCCTAATGTTTCATTCTGTTCAGTGTATTAGATTGTGGCGAGGAAACAAAATAAGTCATTTTCTGTATTATGCCAAATAAATATGCTTAATTATATTCATTTAATCAGGTTCTGCATAGGAAACAAAATTAATCATTTTGACATGTGATAACTAAATACTCCTTTGACTACTACCTGTATTCATAGAAATACTGCAGGCCAACATAAAAACTTGCTTAGGAATACAGCATATACAATGAACAATGAACTAACTGTACAATTGTATTGTGTAAACATAATATATTCAGCCAGGTACATTACTGTGGCTTTACTTCTGCCTTGACTCCACATACTGCCATCTAGCCTTTACAGCACAAACTATTAGTATTCAGCTGTTGTCGGCTCTTCCTGTGCTCATGCCGTTAGCTGAAGAAGCGCGCGCTCTCTCTTCCACCTATGATGTACGCCTACTATGTTTCAGTCAATTCCTCGGTGCTATATGGCAATGTGTTATGGGAATCTGATGGATTTAGATTGATGTTGTTAGCAAATACAAATAATATAACAAGGAATATACCAAAGTTCTCTCTTTCTGTATGTTGCTCGCAGCAACACCGGTAACAAAGATACCATGCCCCTGATGAAACTTAGACACAAAAGAAAATGTTTCAACAACCATATTACCAAAACAATCATAAACAATACTCTTTGTACTGTCTTTTATCAAAAAGGAAATATATGAAAACAGAGTAGATAAACTTTTAAAAGACAATCATTCTGTTTCCATGAACTTAATGATATGGTATGATATAGAAGAGCAAGCAGAATATGACAGCAGAAGAAAAAATAGGTTAATATATCAGTGTCTCTATTTCAGAGTTATTGTGAAACATTAACAAAGAGGTCCATGGGCAGGCCCCAATTTCAAGTAGTTAGCACCCAGGGCAAGCGATATTTAGCCCCCCCCCCCGCTTGTTTTTCTGTTCCACTAAAATAATAATTGTTTACAAATCAAAGATTAAAGTTTTCAATATGAGTTTTAAAACAGCACATTATGCAACTAAAGTTAATTCTCATAATCAAATTTATCAAGCCAAATAAAGGTAACAGCTGAATAAGAATCAGGCTGTATTTATTTTAATTTTAAAAGCTGTTGGTTCAGTTTGATAGTTTGTGTGTAGTAAATCATTTTAGAAATAAGACACATAGTGTTGCTCAGGTGGCAGCGCGCCGGCCTCTCACCGCTGGGTTCCATGGTTCAAATTCTGCTCCCTCTATGTGAGATTTATGCTGGACAAAGTGGAGGCGGGAGAGGTTTTTCTCCGGGTACTCCGGTTTTCCCCTTGTCATATTTCATTCCAGCAACACCCTCCAATATCATTTCATCTGTCATTCATTAATCATTGCCCCAGAGGAGTGTGACAGGCTTCGGCAGCCGGCACAATTACTATCCTCTCCGCTAGATGGGGGCTTCATTCATTCCATCCCTGACGTGGTCAAATGACTGGAAACAGGCTGTGGATTTTCATAAATTATCATTAATTTATTGTAATTTATTTTGATCACATTTAAAAATACAAGTTTTGTTTATAGTCTAATTGTATATAATACCACTGTACATAATATATTTATCCTTGACTTTTTCTTATCAAACTCTTGAACAATTTCATCAAAGCTGGTTTTCAAATTTAAATCTTTCTCAGTGCACTTTTGCCCTCTTAGCATATTTTACTCTGCTTAAAAAAAAAAAAAAAAAAAACCTTTCTGCAGTACAGTTGGTCAAAAACATCCTAATTGCAATTTCAAGGTTGGGAAAAGTACTTGACAAATTGTTTTGCTCAGTGTAAGAATACACTTTAGGCAAGTTTTGTAATCCCTCGAGTTCAACATACATTTGACACTATACACACTCATTTACAAAATCTTGACTGATGTCTTCAGGGTACAGCGAACTAAGTTTCAAAGCAGTGTTCTTCACTTCTGATGATCCAGTCAGTAGTAGAGGCAACACTTGAAATCTGGGAGCTACGACTTCATATGCTTCTTTCCTTCTTGCTATGTTTCCTATAAGTGTATCCATTATTTTTGAAATTTGTTCTTGCATCTTAGGACTCCTTCAATCCCACGTGTTTCATCTGCAAATATTTTCCGTTTTCTTACTCTTGAGTAGCTTGGAACATCACATCCACCTATTTTCAAAGCAGATTGCTCATATATGACAAACTCATCCCTTTTCGCTTTGATGAATCCTTCCAGGGTTTTCAATTGTTTTACTCCTCCCTCAAGATTAAGATTTTCATACTGCAAGTTTCTAGAACACTTGTCAACTCTTTCCAAAATGTCATTCCACACAACTAACACATAAGTGGTCTCAAAATTCTGAAATTTAGTTTCAAGGTTTTGTGCCTCAAGTCTACAAGCAGGTTTTACACTGGCATCTTCAAATAGCTGCCTCAACGATTGTCGTATTTCTTCATAACCTTTTACCAAAGCTCTGACAGGGTCTGCTCTTGCAGATCGTCTGGTTTCTGATAACGATTTTACTACTGGCGTACCATTTTTTGCCAAGAATTGCTTCAAAATATTCCCCGTACGTTGACACAGAAAAGTAAATATACAACTCCTGGACGAAAGCAAAGAAAACTACTGTGGCAGTGCAGCATTCTGCGGCAGCCGAACGAACACGATTTAATGAATATGCTGCACACGGTATGTATTCAGCAAGAGGACTTTGCTGCTTTATTCGGGCCTGAAGACCTGAGTAAGCTCCTGATATATTGGAAACATTAGACCTTTGGCCCCTACAATTCTTGATGTTGATTGCGAAACTCTCAATACAGTCAACTACAGCTTTTTCTAGTTCAGCAGATGTATGTGATATTCCAGGTAGAAGCTCAATGAGTCGTTCTACAGGCTTTGGCTCTGTTTGAGGTATACATCGTTAAACAATAGCCAACTGAACAGTGTGAGAGCAATCAGGCGTCTAATCTACTATGAGAGAGTAGTATCTAGCTTCTTTTACATCAACTACAGTTTTAAGCACACAATTCCCCATAACTTCAATAAATTCATTACATATTTTAGAAGACAGGTATGAAGTGTGCCCTTGACCTTTGTTACCATATTTCCCGATGTGCTGGGAAAGGAAAGGGTCATATTCACTCATTAACTAGAGGCATCCAAGATATAAACCGTTTGAAGTTGATCCAAAATCCTCATTGTCTCCTTGGAAAGGTAAACCTCTAACTGCCAAAATCATACAACAGAAACTATTCTTGAGATTATACTTCGCCAGTAGTTTACCTCTTCTTCATACTGTGTAAACAGAATTTTATCAACCTGCATTAACTGTTTTCGTCTGGTGATGTACGTAAGAACATTATGCCTGTGGTCATGAGAATGTTCATGATGTTTCAGTAGTTCGTAGCTGTGCTTACAGTCATTAAAACTGGTAGAAAAATGTTTTTTTGCATTGCCTGGTTGAAATAAACAGCACTGAACACAGAATACTTTCCCAGATGACGGTGAATACAATAACCAAACTCTTAAAACAACGTATCCATTAGGAAGAGTACTCTTAAACATGTTTTGAGACAATGTTCTTTTACCATCATTGTAAGTTCGCAGAGATTTCGAAAAATCCACCATTACCTTTTGTTTTGGACAGTGTTTAATAACATTCTCAACTATTGAATTTAGCTTGACATTCCAAGTAGCAGGATCAACTATAGAAAATGAATTAGGTAAGGTTACCTCAGGTTGTGATTGTGAAATAGTTCCAAACGGCTGCTGGACAACTTCAGGCTCATCGTTCAATTTAAAACTAACACAGGGCTGATGAGTCTGTATATCTAGGCTTTGTAAGTTTTCTTGTGTAAAGTTAAATGGGACTGATGACGAAGTCGAAGGTTTTGTTAAATCATCTTGGATTTCCGATTCCCAGGTTGGAGTTGAACGAGTCAAAATAAAGTACTTTCCCATTTTAGGTACTTTCTTAGTAGTTCAAGTTCATCACTCTGCTTTTTAGCAGCGCGTTTTCTGTATTCAGCACCACTTAACTTCTTACTCATGGTTAAATACTAAAAAACATGTAGGAATTACACGAGATAATGAGTTGGCTAGGTGATATCAGGTTGATGGTGAGCGGATGTAAACAACAATACGCACACAAACCGTCACGAGCCAATGACAGACAGGGCAGTGACTGCCTAGAACAACAGGGTTGCCAAGCCACCAACTGCAATTGCCTACCCAGGACCTGCACGAGTTAAATAATACCTTTCTCATTGTTTGCAGTAATTTAATTTCCTTCATAAAATTTAAATATATATGTGAAATTCAGGTTTTGAAGTTAGAATAGTTTAAAGTGTTTTATATAGGCTAATAAAATAATTGGAATAATTTGTGGAAATTAAAAGTAACTTGAGTGTAATGAATTTAAGACGTAATTCACGCAGGCCATAATTACTCGATACGCTGGTCGCCGCCCCTCAAAAACTGGCGCCCTGGGCAATTGCCCAGTCCGCCCATTTGTAAATCGGGGCCTGTCCATGGGGTAGAAAAAGTTTGAGTTATCATGATTTTAAATTATATTTGTATTATAAGATTATAATAATAATAATAATGAAGAATGGTGTACAAAATTGGGTTACCGTTTTATATAGTGTAATCTTCTTGCAGCAATTATACCATGAATTACTCTTCAAACAACAAATGAAGCCACTGAATTGACAAGTGAGAGTTGCTTTGGCACATTTCCATAAATAATGTTATTGATTATTCCAGTAAACTACTTTCACAGTTTACGGAGATGTTGAGGCCCCAGAATTTTTGTCCCGCAGAAGTTCTGACTAGACACCAATCTGTCTGAGCCCTTGAAATGCCACCAGACTGAGCTAGGAACCAACCTGCCAACTTGGGCTTAAAAACCCAGCGTTCTACCACCTGAGCTAACTTAACCTGGCTAGGCATGTTTCCTTTGTTGTGTACATATATATCCTGGTCAGTTCTACATTTACTTTTATATAATTGTGTATTAACTAAAATTTACAGAACTGATTTTATTATTCTTAATTTGCATGCTAGTTAAAATTTACAGTTTTATAAATTTTTTCATGGCTGAGGAAGAGATGGTTTGATGCACTATGGGAAGACATGTGCTTGGTGGGCATTACTGTAGCTGATGTACAAGGTAGAAAGCAATAGAAAGCGTGGTGTAGAAAAGCAGACCTGCAATTGTGCAGGATAAATGCCAGGGAGAAGAAGATAAGACATTTTTCACTTTGTATTTGGCTTTTGTACATGCTTCCTTTGTGTACTGTACATGTATACAGTGACTAAAAACAAGAGTTTATAGCAAACTCAAGTGAAGCATGCTTAGTGAGCTCATAGGAAGAACAAGCTGTATTCCCCCAACTCAAGGGACAATCAAGGATCTATCTGGTGGGGGACAACAGCTTCTTTGTCCCGTCCTGTAAGGTTTGTTCATTGGCAGAACTTTGTACTCGCTAATGAGACACACGATTGATTTACTTGATGCACTTACTGATTGTGATTATAAAGTACACAATAATAATTATCCATCATGGTTAAGCACATCAATTCATTTAATGTGTTTTTATAACTATTTGTAATATATTGTTAAACTGTATGTACATTAAAGAAATGGTTTAGCAGAAGCAGGCTTCGTAGCCCGAGTCACACCATGAACATTCAACACTTGATTTACCGTAATAGGATCAACCACGATATCAAAAACACTAAAAATGCACGAGTATTAAGAGTTACAATAATACAGAATTACAAAGGGTCGGGATAGTATTGCTGTCGTAATAGTAGCAGGGGTGGTGCGACCTTAAAGTTATCTGCAACATTTATGCAAAATCTTTGCCTCCCAATCACTGCAATAATCCAGCCTATGGACCAGGGCGTAATATCTGCACGTAAAAGAAATTATCGGTCATTTCTTCTTCAAAAGAGGATTGAAGAGGGCAACAATCTCAAAACGTTTTGGAAAGAATTTACAATTCTCGATGCTATTTATGAGATTCATTCGGCTTGGGAAAAAACAAAACCATTGACAATTGTGCGGTCTTGGAAAAAAATCATTCCAGATATTTCCGAAGGCGATGGATTGCTCGGACTTGATGAAGTCGATACAGTTAGTCCAGTGACTGAAGCCGTAGAAACTGTCCCAGGTGGAGAGGAAGTTGACGAAGACAATATTCATCAGTGGCTCTATTGTGACCAGAACGACCAAGGCTATGAAGAGCTGACAGACGAACAGATTGCTGACAAAGTAAAGGGCAGGGGGGGAGTGGGAAGTGAAAGTGACGAGAGGGAAACAGCCGCTCGCACCGCACAAGCACAACAAACAGTTATGCATGGGGCTGCCTTGGCAAATGCCGAGTCATTGCTGGAGTACATCGAGGGCCAGGATGATGCTCTCATCACTGAAAAACTTGTTTTGAGAAATTTGAGAAGCAAAATAAAGAAAAAGTGTTTCTTGGCACCATGACTGATTATTTTCAGAAAGAGTAAATTTAGGTAATCTGAATTTTTTCTTTGCCTCATTAGTTCCAACGAAAAGTGCTGTTTATTTGTCCATTTATTAATTGTGTTAAGTGCTACTTTTACTGCAATGTATTGGTTAAGTTAATAAAAAAAATCAATACAGTAGTATCATTTATTATCACTTTAACTGTTCTTTCAGTAGGACTGTTCTATTTTTAACTTTTTGCGGGTTACCACAATTTTACTTATCCGGGAAGCCTTAACCCTACATTATCCCGGTTAATTTAGAGTTGAGTGTAAAGGCATAATAATAAGCAACAAGTGTTTATAAGTGAAACATATCTTTCAAAAATTGAATGATAGGTTCGTACTGAAGTATTGTAAATGATTTCTGGGAAGTTCTATACCATCAAAACCATATCACACCTCTGCAAGAATAGTGACACAACTAAAAAAGTGAACATTTTCGAGAAAACAAAATTTAAGAGTTATAACTACCATATGATAAAATTTAGCATACCGGGCGAGTTGGCTGTGCGCGTAGAAGTGCGCGGCTGTGAGCTTGCATCCGGGAGATAGTAGGTTCGAATCCCACTATCGGCAGCCCTGAAAATGGTTTTCCGTGGTTTCCCATTTTCACACCAGGCAAATGCTGGGGCTGTACTTTAATTAAGGCCACGGCCGCTTCCTCCAACTCCTAGGCCTTTCCTATCCCATCGTCGCCATAAGACCTATCTGTGTCGGTGCGACATAAAGCCCATAGCAAAAAAAAAAAACAAAAAAAAATAGCATATTATTACATCACATTTTCATAGAGTTTTAATGAAATAAATCATAACTAAGCAGTGTCAATATTCTTGACTGACGATGTTCAGTATGCTGAAGTGGTACAACAGCACTTGTGATTTTTGCAAGGAAGAAAGGATTTACACTTAGGACAGTTTTCTAGATTGAAAGATTAATTTTTCATATGGTGCATGACATAACTTAAAAAAAAAAAAAATTTTTTTTTTTTGAGTTGTACCACTATGCTTATGGGAGTGTAATATGTCTTTGCTTTGTTTCAAAAGTGGTGTGCAATTTGATCCATCCTAAACAGAAAAAGGCATTATAAAAACAGATCTCAACTAACAAAATACTTGAAGATATGTGAGCCAGATTTTCTCTATATAGTTTCCGTACAGCAGAAGTTAAATGTGCCGGGCCCGTGGTGTAAGGGTAGCATGCCTGCCTCTTACCCGGAGGCCCCGGGTTTGATTCCCGACCAGGTCAGGGATTTTTACCTGGAGCTGAGGGCTGGTACGAGGTCCACTCAGCCTACGTGATTAGAAGTGAGGAGCTATCTGTCGGTGAGATAGCAGCCCCGGTCTAGAAAGCCAAGAATAACGGCCGAGAGGATTCGTCGGGCTGACCACACAACACCTCGTAACATGCAGGCCTTTGGGCTGAGCAGTAGTCGCTTGGTAGGCCAAGGCCCTTCAAGGGCTGTAGTGTCATGGTGTTTGGTTAGGTTTTAGAAGTTAAATGTTGCCGATCCTGTCGCTCGTGTTAACTTCCGCCTGTGGGTGCCACAATCTAAGCACGAGATAGATTTAGATTCTTCGCTTTTGATCATGTCCGACAGAAGCTTGGTTTCATCTCAGTGCGTGCATTAGCTCTCAGAAAACTCGACACTTAAAATCCGCACGTGACACATAAGATACCTCTTCATAAAACGAAAGTGGGTGTTTGGTTAGCTTATTAGTGGAGAAGAATAATTGGACCCAAAAGGTTTTATGAAACACTGACCTCCGAATGATACATGAACACTCATCTGTTCTTTAATATTGTTGACTGAGGAAGAGAGAGACTACGCCTACTTTCAAAAGAAATGTGTTTGGCGACCAGATAATTAGTTCAGGATTATGGCCAGCTCATTCTCCAAACCTCCGTGGGGAAATCTGAAACAGAAAGTCTATCAGAACAATTTGCATGTATCTAAGGCCCTGGAAAACAAAGTTAGGAGAATAATAAGTGAAATAACAGAAGACAAATTATGATGCGCCTCAGAGAATTTCCTGCATACACCAAAATGGAAATCATTTTCAGCAGCTGCTATGACATTAAGGTAAGAAAACAAAAATCTCTGACTGCTTTTCTTTTCTTTAAATGGTTTCCTAATTACTTCTTGCTGAGGAGAACAGTGGCTGTCTCCAGTGGGCCTCGCTTGAGTTTACAGCAAACTCTTATTTGGTGGTCACCGAGCAATATTTTATAATTTTAGGGGCTATCAATTCTATCATTGAGTATAGTTACACTTATTCAGTTTTGCACTTTATTATTTGTCTGTGATGTTAATAATGTCATTTATTTAATATCCCTTGAATTCTTCTACATTTTTTTTGAAACACTGAGGTATTGAAATTTGGTCCAACAGGAGTTCTTCAACACTTAGAAGCCAATGACACAGAGGTGTCACATTTAAAGACCCTCAAATGTTCCTGACTTCAGCTTGGATCAATCCTGCTATCTTGGGAACAGAAGGATGATGACTAAGTGACCAATAAGGGTCAGCTTTTTTCTTCTTTCCATTATTCTCCTTTCATTTTATATGCTTAGGTAGCTTCTTAATGTATTATTATTCAATTTGCTACTGTTTTTGTATGTATTCTCTGTGATATAAATGCATTCAATATTTCTTTCCCCGATTATTTGGCAATATTATGCCATGTAATATGCAGACAATACTACCATCACTGTCATATAACATAATAGTTATAGACTTCATTCCAGTCGAGCGGAATGACCACGCATGTTAATGCGTGCTATGGCTATCAAGCCAAGCTCTGCATTTGGGAGACAAATGGGTTCGAACCCCAACATCAGCTGTCCTGAGAATGGTTTTCTGTGGTTTCCCATTTTCACTTCCAGGCAAAGGCCGGGACAGTTTGCATTCAAAGGCCACGGGCAATTCCTTCCACCACCTCCTCCAATTTCATTCACGATCATCCATTCCATTTTCATAGCTCCTCAACTGAGGTTGGCATCAAGAAGGCATCCACCTGTATATACATGCCACATAATTCCTTATCACCTCACCTCCGATCCCATATAAGGAAACGGATCTAGGGAGTAGACATACATATGATTCCAAATAGTCTTTTTTTTTTTTTTTGCTAGGGGCTTTACGTCGCACCGACACAGATAGGTCTTATGGCGACGATGGGATAGGAAAGGCCTAGAAGTTGGAAGGAAGCGGCCGTGGCCTTAATTAAGGTACAGCCCCAACATTTGCCTGGTGTGAAAATGGGAAACCACGAAAAACCATTTTCAGGGCTGCCGATAGTGGGATTCGAACCTACTATCTCCTGGATGCAAGCTCACAGCCGCACGCCTCTACGTGCACGGCCAACTCGCCCGGTTAGTCTTTTTTACAACTTGACTTTTCTCTATCCTGTTCCACAATACCCAGTAGTACGATGCAGCATGGGTAGAAAGGAATGAAGAACACACTACTATCAGAGATGGTTGATTATTATGACCATAACAACCTGACTTTCCCTATTCTCTCCCACAATACCCAGTAGTACAATGCAGCATGGGTAGAAAGGAATGAGGAACACACTACTAGCAGAAATGGTTGATTATTATGACCATAGCTAGTCTTTTTTACAACCTGACTTTTCCTTATTCTCTCCCACAATACCCAGTGATATGATGCAGCATGGGTAGAAAGGAATGAGGAACATACTACTAGTAGAAATGGTTGATTATTATGACCTTAGCCAGCAATCCTAAGAGTATATTACGCGGAAGAGATGTGAAGGCTTGATTGCAAATATGTGGTCAAACATTGATAGTATGATAGAAATGAAGTATAATATTTCTTAGTATGACCATATTTGGACACTTGATTATATTAGTTTCTTCCTGAACTCCTTCAATTACACATAGCATGTTAACAACAACAACAACAACAACAATAACAGTAACAACAATAATAATAATAATAATAATAATAATAATAATAATAATAATAATAATAATAATAATAATAATAATAATAATAAATTTCATGAACTTAATAAAAAGAAAGACAACTTGAATAAAGAGGATAGCCATGAACAGTTAGTTTCACTTCTATTAAAACAATTTGGATTTATCACAAATGGCTGCTAGTTTATTCAAATCTTATTTTTATTGCCAGACGCTTCATTTTCCATAAGAAAATTGTATTAATTTATTTTAGACACTTGAGAAAGATTTGGTAATAACAGAAAAAAAAAAAAAAGGTTAAAAAAGAATCACAACCTCATGAAGAGCAATGAGAGGTAAATATTAAACCATTGGTATGTTTTATTTTTATTGCATTCCTTAAAGTATTCACATCTATGTATAAATAATTTCTGGGATGACAGCAATGAGATAATATTTTGTACAGTTAACTGACTTTGAATTAATTTACAGGAAGTGATATCAGGTGGAAACAAATTTACAAACAGTAAAACATAGCAAATAAATAAATATTACATTAAAATGATCAGGGTAAAAATTAAAGTAACAAAGAAAATGGAAATATCTAAATCATGAGCAACAAACAATAAATATGTCTAATGCTATACATATATATAGAGATCCAAGAATAACACACAACCATACATACTTGCAGTAAGGTGCGAAGTATATTATAACACAGTATTAATTCTAATCTAAAAACAAAGTTTGCTAATCATGAATATTACGTATATGGCATATCTTTAGAACAGAATTTGTGCATCATGTACAAAATTAAAAAGCTGTCATCAAATTGAAAGTTTCTATGACATAACTGTACATAAAGAATCAGCCATATCGACCAAATTCTGGTAAAAAGCTATTGCACCTGAAAGAATTTAACTAGTTCCTAGGCTGTCTAAATAAGCAGTGCAGAAGAAAAAAGGAATTGCATTTAAAACATCACTGAGGAGTGTTTTACAAAGATATTATCAAGTCCCAATAGCTGATGGGTCTATTTTAAAAACTACACAGGACCATATACACCTTGCCACTGATAACCAAGGATCAGTAATGCCACCACATGTATTACTAGAGCAATTTCACTTCATCTTGTCAGATCATCATCTCATTACAAAAATCAACATACTGATACTCCAATGAATTCCAGCAATTAGTTTGGAGTTGAAATACTAAGCTCTAAAATGTGGCGTTCAGTACTTAATAAAAGAGAGAAGTAGTTAACAGTCTGGCATTTTGTGTTTTGAAACTCGGTGCACAAAGCAAAGCAAAGGATAACGTTCCAAGAGGGCTGAAAACAAGTGAAAATACTGGTTACATTTAATTAAAATTGTAATCATCACTAATTTAAATGGTTGAAATACTTCAAGCTTAGCATTTTCTACCATATCAAAGAATTCTGCTGTTAGTTTCTAATGATGGTAAATTTGAGAGAATTTAATCCTTCCCTCACTTCCACAAATGTTTGGAAATAGACTAATTCTTGAATAACTTTTCAAATATTTATTCCTACAGATATCCAAGGACATACACACTCACAGAGAGCTTAACTTACAACTAGCTGTCAAACCCAACATGGAACCTTCTGGTTTAACTGAAAATCTGGCCTAAATTTTCTTTCCATCTCAGGACACAGTGTCTTTGCATTATGTATAAGAGACCCAAGCTGATCCTGAACAAAGACTTGATTTCTCTGTCACAACAATGAATCAGTAAAACATCCATGCATGCAAAGTAGAGAACAAATTTTTTTTTCTGCTGTATGTAATCAGGCTTAGTTTCTTTATACACCAATTTTTATACACTTCTCTGGAAGGTTTCTTCTAGTTAAGTGATTTAGTAAAAGTTATTCAATGTGTGGATATTTGGAAAGGAAAATCTTTCCAAATAACATGTTTAATGAAATTTGAACCTAACTGTAGTTCAAGCCTGGTCTGCACTGATTACATTTAACATAAACATTTTTGGAATTGGTATTTTGTGTAATGATTAACTCAACATATTCAAACAGCCAGAACTGTCCTGTGGGTGGGGTTAAGTGGGGCAAGGAAGGAGATAGTCCCTTCATGAAAAGTAACAAGTTTACTAATCCATTCTTGGCATTCAAAATATCAACGATCAAGCAGGCAGTGTGTAGCATTAGCATTTGTTATGCCTTCTGAATGGTGACAAGCAGAGAGTCATTCATCTGTCAACTTTTATCTATACTCTTTTCTTTGCATGGAATGAGAGGTCACATCTGAAATTTATCTTAACTGGCGACTGGAAAGCGGATTTTCTACAAACAGAAGAAACTTCCCTTGGAAACCAAATGGAAGGCAACAGAAAAAAGTTCTGGACAATAACTTAATCCCACTGGAGATGGAAATTATTATTGTACATGTACTGTATTATCAAAATATGAGCATGCAAGTAAGAAGTTGGATGGTATATGAAGCTGCCAGGTGCAAACCTCATGAACAGTTAAACAGGGAATTCATTACTTTCATTTTATTACCGTTTTCCTTTCAACGAAAAAATGCACCCAGTGAGCTGTTACTACAAAGCTTCGATTTTGTTCTTATTAGAATGGATGTGATATATCCCAGTCTAGAAAGCCAAGAATAACAGCCAAGAGGATTTGTCATGCTGACCACATGACACCTCGTAATCTGCATGTCTTCAGGCTGAGCAGCGGTCGCTTGGTAGGCCATGGTCCTTTGGCGCTGTCGGTGCCATGAGGTTTATGACATCATATAAAACAGAGGTGCTCATGCTGAGCATTTAGTCCCGTGGGAACACAGCGTTCTAAGCGGGTGGGCAAGCAGATGATGGGCGTGTTATTCAGCCACAGTGACGCTGCGGTTATGTCACATGCCGTGATAGTCAGTGCCAGGCGAAGACCTGCCAGTCAGACTCTATGACTGCGACGATACCCAAATTCGAAATGGTGGCAGAAACTACTGACAAAGAAAGGGCCTTGCCAAATTTTTCAGCAGAGAGCCAGTGGGAAGAACAGATTTTTTTTTTTGCTAGCAGTGGACCATGTAAAATGCCTATTATGAAGGCAGTCTGTGACATTGAAAAGGTATTATGTAGAACGCCACTGCAAAGCGAAACATGCTCATTTGCATGATACTGTTGTAGGAGATGTTTGAATAAAAATGGTTGAAGATATATTTTAAATACTATTTTCTGAAACTCAACTAACAGGGAAAGTCACAAAACACCTCAAGCATAAAACTTTTTGAATTACGTATTATGTTTTACTGAATAGATAATAGGGATTTTACTTTCTTAGTAGAAATTTTGTCAATCCCATCCAATAAATTGTAAATCATAGCTTGCATGCTTCAACCCTGTGTCTTTACACAGGCGCTCAAAGGAAAAAGAAAAAGAAGAGCGCATGGTGTCGTAAAAGTTCCTTGCAGATACATTTTTTCAGAAACAACTGAACCTATAATTGTCAGTTGTGGGTATCCACAAGGTTTTCATCTACATGGAATGTGAATTTAATAATAATAAAAATTAAAATATTAAGTGCCAGGAACATAACATACCATGTGCTCATTCTCTTTTCGAGTGACTGTGCATTGTAACGTGTCAGTTATCTTTGAATGTGTAAATGTAGGCAAGTAAAACCGTGTCTGTTAATATTGAACGTGGTATAAATCACTCACGAATATTTGAGAAAAAAATAGGTTTTTCTTGTGATTATAGTGTCTTTCTTTATGCTGTATTCTAAGCAACATTTCGTTGAAAATTCTGCAAAGAAAGCTCTCTAGTCACAATCAAACGGCACTCCTCCTTTGCCATACCGAATGTGTTCGCTTTCTTGCTTCACTGTGACGTACACATAAGGCATAACCAGCCCGCAGTGATACCAAGCTTGCCCAGCCATACTGGGCTAGCCTCAACGGGCGGCCAGCTGAGCAATTGTGATATAAAACGTCCCGAATGGTGTTAAACACATACCAGGTATTGTATTGTACGGTCTGTGTATTATGAAGTCATTTGTTATATTATTATTAATATAATACTTCGCCCTTCTTTTAAATTATTAGTGAGATATCACTATCACTGATATGAAAATGTCAAAGTTCTTGGGAAATAATTACCTACATCATTAGCCCCACAATTTGGTACATTTGTCCCATTTAAAGTTAAAAACTTCATCACTGATCCGTATTGAACTAATAGTTACAATGCTAAAAAGAGAAAGATGTTCCACCTATTCAATACAACAACACTGTTGCAATAATCAATGTAGCAACATATTTAATTTATTATGAGACCGGTTTCGACATATGTCCATGTCATCATCAGCCTACACAAAAATGACAAGAAGTCAACACAATTGTAACACTTATGACACTTTTCTTGAATTAAAAATAGAAGTTGTCTTCTTGCCATTTTTGTGTAGGCTGACGATGACATGGACATATGTCGAAACTGGTCCCATAATAAATTAAATATATTGCTACATTGATTTGTGCAACAGTGTTATTGTATTGAATAGGTGGAACATCTTTCCCTTTTTAGCATTGTAACATTTGTCCCATGCCTACAAGTTGACGGGATGGCCGTACAAACAGCAATACTTTATACATGTAGGTGGTACTTCTAGCCATAAAGGAAAACTAAGTCAAATCAACACTTTGCTTTACATCGCACTGCCACAGAGAGGTTTTATGGCAATGATGGGATAGGAAAGGGCTCGGAGTGGGAAGGAAATGGCCGTAGCCTTAATGAAGGTACAGACTCCATTATTTGCCTGGTGTGAAAAAGGGAAATCACAGAAAACCTCTTCAGGGCTGCCGAGGGTGGGATTCGAACCCACTATCTCCCAAATATAAGCTCAGAGCTATGCGACCATAACCACACGGCCGACTTGCTCGGCAAGTCAAATGCTTATTCATGCGTATCGGTAAGTGCTGCATTATATATTTCATTTTGCAATACAATTTGACAAAATTTCAATTCCATTTTGTATATTTAGCACTTGTTTTCACAATGTAGTCAAGTATTTATACAGTTACAAAACACCCGTCAAAAAGAAAGCATGAAGTTCAGAGATCCTTGCCTCCAGTTAGGACTACCATATATAATCAGACAAAGGAACCCAAAAACAATGTGGGAAGAAAGAAGAGAGGAGTGTGCTAAATTTGGAGAGTTGATTTCCATATAGCTGCTGAAAATAAATGATCTGGTGAACAAGGAAAAATTAAATTTAATATACTAAAGCATTACTTTAAATTATGAGTTCATGGATAATTATCTACAAGTACGTATATTGATTATGAAGTTACTTGCACCATTTACAAGTACAACAGCTTCCTGTCTTAATTTACACGAGTTAAAAGTACACTAAAATGATTTATGCCTGGTTTCTGAAATGTGATATATCGAACCTGTGGTGGTATCGGATGGTTAATTTCTGTTTTAGTGTTGAATGAACATAGGATACATCTATCAGTTTGATAAACCGTCCACTAACTTAGAGGGCCCTGAACAAGAGATATCTTTTGTTAACTTTGTTAACTTAGCAGGTGCATGCGTAGTAATGTACTATATGTCAGCAGCTAATATACTGATTTTGCGCATTCTCATCTTTCGAAAAAGAGGTTCTAGACATGGTTTACATTCTGGAAATACTACAATTATCACCATCGTCGGCCTAATATTTTTGTGATGTATAATGAGGGTGAAATAAAAGATAGATTCTGACAACACAAATATACTGTCATGCATGTGACTGCAGTTATAGGTGACAATTTGTGTCCTGCAACAAATAGTAGTCATCCAATGTCCCCTCCTGTTCAAATATTACTTATGACATGCTTTTATGCTACTGAGTCTTATCAGATTTTTATTGGTGACTGTATTCATGTTCATAATTGAACATAACAGATATTTAAAGAGTAATTGTAGTATTGCAGGTGCCTGCCTCTTACCCGGAGGCCTCGGGTTCGATTCCCGGCCAGGCCAGGGATTTTTACCTGCACCTGAGGGCTGGTTTGAGGTCCACTCAGCCTACGTGATTAGAATTGAGGAACTACCTGACGGTGAGATAGCGGCCCTGGTCTAGAAAGCCAAGAATAACGGCCGAGAGGATTCGTTGTGCTGACCACACGACACCTCGTAATCTGCAGGCCTTCGGGCTGAGCAGCAGTCGCTTGGTAGGCCAAGGCCCTTCAAGGGCTATAGTGCCATGGGGTTTGGTATTTTAGTACTGCAGGCCTACCTACATCCTCACAGATAGGTCTTACGGCAACGATGGGACAGGAAAGAGCTAGGAGTAGGAAGGAATCAACCATGGCCTTGATTAAGATACAGCCCCAGCATTTGCTTGGTGTGAAAGAAGACATATCTTCAGGGCTGCTGACAGTGACGTATACTTTTATCAGGGGATAGTTTTCAATTAACAATATTATAAGGAATTAAGGGGTTATGTATGTTAAATACACAGTATTTACCACTGTACTGCTGTCAAACAATGTTTATATTTAGGCAATAACAGAAAAGAAATACGGTATGTTTGTAAGGTTTGGTGCAGAAATCCGCAATCTTCAAAGCCCTCAAACCGTATGAGACTAAAATCGAAACCAGCAAGAACACCAAACTATTATTTGGAATCTCAAATACTTGCTGCACAGGCACTCAAAATACGATGAATTGCATGTGCCTGACAGTCTGGGTAGTTTCCGACTGCTGTATCGACAAAACTTATGAATCAGAACAAAGCAGTACAAGGAGTGGCATCTAGTGAGTAGTTATGAACCTTGATCAACAAGCCGCTAGTTAACAGTTCAATAAGTTATCTGCTATTACGTTGTACAACCCTGCGCAGATTTATCGAGTTGACGACTACAAAATCAATCGCTACCAGACAGGTATCTCGCTATTCCAGAAACCGGGTACTGTATTAGAAATTCAGACTATTAATAAAATGTAAATCATTATCATGAAGAAAGCAAGGAGAGGGAGGAAAAAAACCCTACACACAAAAGGAAGACTACACCTAAAGGCTAGTGTTGCCAGAGGGGTAACAGAAATGAGACAACACGACAAACATAAACACGACAGGACAGGGACTAACTATACATCTCAATACACCGCTGTTTTCATAAGAGGGTTCTTCCTTACCAATTCCAAATCTTCCAGATCTATTTCTTCTCAACATCCTAATGAGTTCATTTGTCATTAGCAGAAATGTAAATGCATATATTTTTACTGTAAAGATGATGTGACTCCTTTAAATATAATTATTTGAGATTTGTTGCAAAGATACTCTAAGAACACAAAAACTTGTTCAAGCACCTCATCAAATCATAAGGTGCAGAGTGATTCGAAGACAGAGCTGAAGTACAATGGCTTTCTTGGATACTATAGATAGTATTTTGTGAAGCACTTACATTAAAATCATATTCAGATATTTGAATACAATTTTTCAATTCAAACTTGTCATCAACTTTCAATTTATTCAAATTACCTTCTAATAAAATATTGTGGCATCCAGATTCTCACCAGGTCTCTTGAATGCCTTGTGACAAGCAATGAGGGACCAATAAAAATTAAAAATTCATCAGAGTACATTGCATTTTTTGCACTTTTAACTTAACCCCATGAATAACACAGTAAATTATATTAAATTAAAACACATCAAAAAGAGCATACAGATGTTGAAAGGCAGATCAACTGATATGGCGTGAGCAAGTTGAAATAATAATAATAATAATAATAATAATAATAATAATAATAATAATAATAATAATAATAATAATAATAATAATAATAATAATAATTTTGTGTGGTTATTTCTAGCCGAGTGCAGCCTTTATAAGGCAGACCCTCCGATGAGGGTGGGCGGCATCCGTCATGTGTAAGTAACTGCATGTTATTGTGGTGGAGGATAGTGTTATGTGTGGTGTGTAAGTTGCAGGGATGTTGGGGACAGCACAAACACCCAGCCCCCGAGCCATTGGAATTAACCAATGAAGGTTAAAATCCCCGACCCGGCCGGGAATTGAACCCAGGACCCTCTGAACCGAAAGCCAGTACACTGACCATTCAGCCAACGAGTCGGACTATAATAATAATAATAATAATAATAATAATAATAATAATAATAATAATAATAATAATAATAATAATAATAATAACAACAACAACAACAACAACAATAATAATAACAATAACAACAACAACAACAACATTAATCTTCTTTCTTTTCCTTCAGTATTTGTCCCTCCTGGTAGGGGATTCGTTGTCTTCATTTAGTTCTGTCCTGGGCCATGTCACGGTGGAGACTGATGCTGTTCAGATCGCTGTTTTGGTTGTCGTTTTGGTCTGCTACTGGCGACTTCTAACATATAACCCATCCTATCCTGTTATTATGGCTATTGAAGATGTTGAGGTGCCAAAATTTTGTTCTGCAGGAGTTCCTTTACATGTTTGTAAATTTACTGACACAAAGTTGCCCTATTTGAGCACCTTCAAATACTAATGGACCGAGTCAGGATTGAACCTCCAACTTGAGCCTTAACTCAAATCAAATTAAAATATTAATCAATGGAGACCATCTTTAAAAGATTTTTAATACAAATTTTTTCTGTCATAATTTAAATGTTCCTTATTCATATCATAATACTGTACATCTAATAACAATTCTAGCTAAAACAGTATCTTGCTGCCAAGTTTCTTACAAGTCATACGCTGTGGAGGTACCAAGAAATAATTTACAAACCTGAGGAAATCTTGTCAAATTTAATCATATCCCTCTCTGTTTATGAGCTAATAATCAAAGGGCTATTTTATTACGCTTCTAAGAAGACATATAATTGACTTCCACTGTAAATTTCATTGCCACAAATCTTACTTGAACTTCCATAATCCAGGAAATGAAGATTCTTACATCAGTCACAAATAAGGGAACTTAACATTATTCAGGCAGCTGTGTCTGAACATGTTAGTACTATTCAACACTATCTCGACAAAATGTTCCCATACAGGTCTCCATGACATTAAAAAAAGGTCTTATCAGATAATCTCTGAAAGTATATTTCAGGTAATTTCATTTAATTCTTCCGATGTGCTTGTTAATACAAGTCACACTGCTATAAATAAGTACCATTCCTAATTATTTTCAACCCCTTTTTCTAACAAATTCTCTGTTTAGGTACTTGAAAATTAAAAATAAAAGCAGCGATCTTTTCACAATTTAGAGATATTTTTACAATTTGCTTTATGTTGCACCAACAGAGATAGGGAAAGGCTAGGAGCAGGAAGGAAGTGACCATGGACTTAAATGAGGTGTAAAAATGGGAAACCACACCAAACCATCTTCAGGGCTGCCGACAATGGGGTTCACACCCATTATCTTCTAAATGCATGTGACCCAAATCATGCAGCCACTCGCTTGGTAATGATTTTCAGGTTGTGAGTTTCACAAATAAGAAGTCCTCTCAGTTTTAATTACTGTGTTTATGGGGTGAAAGTTCCTTTTGGGGATCATTGTAAGTACCTAGGTGTTAATATAAGAAAAGACCTTCATTGGGGTAATCACATAAATATGATTGTTAATAAAGGGTACAGATCTCTGCACATGGTTATGAGGGTATTTAGGGGTTGTAGTAAGGATGTACAGAAGAGGCATATAAGTCTCTGGTAAGACCCCAACTAGAGTATGGTTCCAGTGTATGGTACCCTCATCACAGTTACTTGATTCAAGAACTGGAAAAAATCCAAAGAAAAGCAGCTCGATTTGTTCTGGGTGATTTCCGACAAAAGAGTAGCGTTACAAAACTGTTGCAAAGTTTGGGTTGGGAAGACTTGGAAGAAAGGAGACGAGCTGCTCGATTAAGTGGTATGTTCCGAGCTGTCAGTGGAGAGATGGCGTGGGAGGACCGCAGTAGACGAATAAGTTTGAGTGGTGTCTTTAAAAGTAGGAAAGATCACAATATGAAGATAAAGTTGGAATTCACTAGGACAAATTGGGGCAAATATTCGTTTATAGGAAGGGGAGTTAGGGACTGTAATAACTTACCAAGGGAAATGTTCAATAATTTTCCAATTTCTTTGCGATCATTTAAGAAAAGGCTAGAAAAACAACAGATAGGGAATCTGCCACCTGGGCAACTGCCCTAAATGTAGATCAGTAGTGATTGATTGAAGTTGATAGACATGTCTGATTAATGGGTTGTGTGTTTCTGGATATCTTATAGAAGAGTGAAAGTATTTAAACATACTTCCAACTCTGATAAAAATTGTATACTTGATTGTATGGCTTATCCATCCCTCTTGTTTTATCTTTTGCTTTTCACACATTATAAGAAATTCTATATAAAATTATATTTACAAATAAAAGTAGTATAAGTTGTTGGTTAGTGGCACCCCACATGAACAAATTAAAGATACATTATTTTGCTGTATCACTGGGAATCTTTACAAAAGAGAAAATCAAGAGCATTTAAAAATATACTATTATTTTGTAGAATCACTGGGAACCCTTAAAGAGAAAAATCACGGCCATTTCTTTCTAAAATTAGTACAAAACTTGCTAATAATCGACACACATGGTGACATCACTTTTATTCTATTAAAACTGTTGCGCACAGAAAGCACAAAAAATAGTCAGAAACCTATATTTGGCGGCAATATTTTGCTTTAAAACACTAAAACACACTTTCACATCACAATATAGATGTGTTCTCTACTGTCACGGTTTGCTCCATCTGCCTCAAAACAAGAACTGTACACTCGAGAAAAAAAAAAGACATGCCAAATATTTGCAGCCAACCTCTCAGTATGCCAAAATAACACACGTATCCACTCAATGGACAAATTCAGAAACTAACTTCCTTAATAATATTCAAAGAATGAAAGACTAGGCTATCGATTAGTAAGAGGAGGAAGGGATTCACAATGTTCTCTTATCAATTTGTGTACACTTGGTCCTCATCAGCAGCCACAGCTGTAGCTTGCTGTTCTGTTTTTTCGTCTGTCTCTTCTGAGACACTCTCATCTGCTGCTGTGGAAGGAGTCTCCTCAAAGGAGCGACGAAGTTCCTCTAGAGCGGGTCCCTGGTACAGTCTCTTCATCCCACGAGGCAAAGCTCTGCACGATGATAAATTGAGTGACGTTAGCCGTGGGCACTGCATCAGTACAGCCTTCACGGGGGGAAGATTAACAGATGAACCACACAGGTCCAGAGTCCTACAAAGAAAACATATCATAGAACAAGAGTACATTTAAAAAGTACATTTAACAGGATACAAATCAGATTACAACATCATTACAGTTGTTCAGTACAGTACTTGTCACATCTGTAAGTTTAATATTTACACAGTCTGGTAGCACTTTCAAAATTCTATTACATGGAGACTACTGTACAAAAGATGCCACTCTCATATGCATTATTGTCCTCGTCTCCTTGTGTTTTCTTTCTATTCTCCATGATCGTTAAGGCATCAAGTCTCGACACTGTGGTTCAATTCTCATTGGTGGGAAAATATTTCACTATTGGCCAGTAGGGTAGGAGAAGTGGTGATATACAATTTCTAATCACAAGAATGCATGCTAAAAACATGCATTCAATTCCAAACCTCTCTGCAGTGTTCATATGGAGTGAAGGCATATGACATTATAGATGGTGATTCGTTTGTCGGATGAGGATGTTTAGCTTGAGTAAACCCCCTGGTGTCATTCAACAGGAATAAGGTTATGTGTAAACACAGGTTTTATCCTCTCCCTATCTCATTACTAGAGTCCGGAAGTTAGGCAAAATGCCTTTTTTTTTTTCTGGGTGGATATATCTAAGTGTCACACAGAGACGAACATGTTTCTGTATATTTGGGAATGGTATGAGCAATTATTATTTTGCCTTTTTTGCCTACTTTAGCTTCTGTAGCCTACTTTTAAGTTTAATGCCTTTTGTCTTTTTTAAATTGTTGTGGATATTTTCTGCTATCATTTACGCATTAAAAATAATCAACGGAAAGAAAAAATATATAATATCAATGTACTGTATTAATAATAAAGAAAAAAATGATTTTAACTTAATAGATAACAAACAACATTTACACAAACAATATTTTCATATTACACTACACAAATCTGTACTGAAAACTCCACAAGCCAAATGGTCGAGAGGGTTGCCAGGTACCGTCCTTGTTACATAAAATTAAGTGCTGGTGGTGATTATTTTTTAAGAGGAAGAACAACTTGGTAATCGTCCTCTACTAACATTAATCAGAAGGAAAATGGAAGAACTCCAATACTTCGAAAAGTGAAGGTGTCAGCAAAAGAAAGGGAGGGACCATGAAAAGCGTGGAAATGAAAGACTCCCTAGGCCTTGCAAATCTAATACCGTCGAGGTCAGAAAAGAACAAGAGTTGACCAAGGGAGGTCAGACACGGAACGTAAGAGCAAGGAACCTGACAAAGTCAGTGGAAGCAATGCCAGACTCACCTAGGGAAACACTGGTCACCAACCCACATTGCCAAGTTGAGAGGCCCTGGTCCCCCTTTTAATGGCCTCCTCTTTACGACAGACAGGGGGTACTGTTGACATTATTCTATTATCCCCACCCACACGAGGATGTAAGATTCAGTACTAAAATGTAATGTAGATGTGTGTTAAATAGCTTACATTAAAGCATCTTTATTATTTTAGTGCCCATTTTTGTCATTATAAATGCCTATTTTAATGATTTACTGCGTATTTCCTACATGTTAGGTGCTTAATTGCCTACCTATTTTAGCAAAAATAAATGCCTGAACTTCCGGGCTCTACTCATTACATCTTCTCACACCCAGACACGCAGGTTGCCTATGAGCGTCAAACAGAAAGACCTGCACCAGGTGTGCCAAACATATCCATGGACACTCCTGGCACTAAAAGCCATATGCTAAAAAAAGTCCTCCCCACACTATTCTGTCGTGTATGTCCGATTTTGCATTCCTTCCAATGTTCCTATTTTTCTATGTGTAACTTATTTGCACATGTATGTTCCTGAGTAATGGTAAATTGGGTTAACAAAGAAAGAAAGAAAGAAAGAAAGAAAGAAAGAAAGAAAGAAAGAAAGAAAGAAGGAAATCATACAAAATTCCACCTAAGCCAAATTATATCTCTTCCACAGAAACACCTACAATGAAGTATCCAAGATAAACATTTGTAAAGAAGTAATTCCTCAAACTCAGCAGAAGGCGTTTTATCTCGTGTTTGTACGTCTTAGGGGAAGTGTTGAGCGAACATCTCGGAAGGTAGCCGCTATCAGGGAAAGGTTTCATAGGGCCCTGCAAAAAAATCCAGGGTGGAAAGAGAGAGTAAAAGTAGCCAAAGTGTTACAAGAAGATGTAAGTGAAGAAGTAGACCTTCAACTAGGTGAAATAGCTTCATAGATGTTTTGTCCCACCACTTCATGTGATGCTGAGAGATTTTTCTCACAATATATAAATATTCTTCTTGACAACAGAACACAACTGTTACAAGAAAATATTCAACATTTGTTAGCTGTACATTCCTTCCATAGTTAAGTGTACTAATAAATTTAAAGTAATTTTTTCATGGATATTTGGATGCCTATTTACATGCTTATTTTGGCTATTTTTAGTGGCTATAAATCCTGACCCTAATAATATACAGGAATATGTTAAAATCTAATTACAGACTAGACAACACAACCCTTTCAATGGACCAATACAAGAAAACAAAGCATAATCCGGCTTCATAAAAATGACTTGACAAAGATTTTCCGGAGAGAAAGAAAATAATACCGTGAAAGGGATAAGTGTGAGTTAGAATAATTATGTGCAATATTGTACAGAGTAGTAACTATACAAGAAATGTGCAAATATTGCACCTTTCTGTTTTAAAGATCAATAGCTCAGCAAGCTTTTAAGTTTAACAATGAGAAATATTTGAAGATATTTTCTCTCAACCGATAATGTTTATTATTTATGTATATTTTCCTATTTGCTTTACGTCACTCCAACACAGATAGGTCTTATGGCGACGATGGGATAGGAAAGGCCTAGGAATGATAATGTTTATACAATTACAGTAAAATTACATATACAAAATCATAAAGATCATGATTAACCTAGGGCTTAAAAAAAGAAATTCAATTCTAGATAGGGGAAGAAAAGTATTATGCTAAAGGAAGATATCATGTGTCATTCTGATGTCACACGCAGAAGATACAATATCTTACAATAGCGACTGAGATATTTTGAAAAGCAAAAAGATCAAAATTTCTGTTAACAATAGTTGAATACACAACAATTGTCTCCAGACAAACTTCCGTAATAAGTACGTGTCCATTCACATTGGCATTCATTCAAATTTAGAACACAAAAGCATTTATTACACATATAATAAATTTTGAAAAGCAGAAAGTTAATCACACTGCTGAAAAAAATTACACTTTGCCAAACTGCATAACCATAAGCTACTAAGTAATCTTAAGTCTTAGCAGGAAGCACAAAATTCCTAACACTCGCTTTACAAGAACGTTGGCCCGAATATAAGTCTGAAGAACCACAGTTTAAGAAGTTCGGTGGATGCAGAGAGGGTCTCAGCCCACAAGTGGCCACGGCTGGTCGGTGGTCCAACATGTCTGCACTCCGACCGGCCAACCGAGCAGAGGAGGGGTGGCCACGGCTTAACCGTGGTTCTGCGCCTCTGCATTCGGGAGACGGGACAGGGTTGGACCTCACGGCTGGCCCCAACCGTTTAGCTGTCCAGAGAATGGCTTTCCATTCTCCTGCACTATGGCAAATAATGGGGCAGTTCCTACTATAGGCCACGGCCGCCAACCCTCTCACCTTCTCTGGGCATCTCCTTCACCGCAAAAAATCTCCCGGCCTGAGAAATGGTGTTACTGTCTAAGAGGCCCAGCCCTCCTTCAGGGGAGGAATGAAAACGTTTTTAGTAGTAGTAGTTTAAGAACGTTGGCAGTTGCACAGCAGGTTTTGGCCTACAAATGGCCATGGTTGGTCCGGGGTCAGACAGCTATGCACTTCAACTGACCAACCAAGCAGAGGACGGATAGTCATGGCTCTACCGTGGCTCCACACCACCAACACTATGGTTGTAAAAGCTTCATGCTGAAGATCTAGTCTAACTTGTACTTCTGCTTCTGTTTCACCCCATACCATTACATTATCAGCGAAAACCAGGGCATTAATTGTTGGATGGAGATGGAGAGGGGCCGGTCCCCACTGTCAGCTGTCCTGAGAATGGTTTTCCATTCTCCTGCACCAAGGTGAATGCTGGGACAGTTCCTAGCATAGGCCACGGGTTTCCACCCATTCACCTTCCCCACATATCTTCATCACCACCACAGATCTCCTGGCCTGAGAGACGGTGTCACCGTCTAATAGGGTTGGAATGGAAACAAGATAGTAGTAGTATTTTCACAAATTAGAAAATATGTTGAACCTAAGCTTGAGGAGGGACAACCTGGTTTTAGACCTCACAGATCAACTATAGACCTAATTTTTGCCAGCAGAATGCTCTTAAGAAGTACTGGAAGAAAGATAAAATACATACAACTGTTTTTCTGGACAATAAGAAAGCATATGACTATGTGAATGTTTGAGACAAGAGAGTGCCTGATGACATCACAGCATGAGTACCATGATTATATGATGAAACCAAGAATTGTGTACACACCAGGCAAATGCTGGGGCTGTACCTTAATTAAGGCCACGGCCACTTCCTTCCAACTCCCAGGCCTTTCCTGACCCATCGTCGCCATAAGACCTATCCGTGTTGATGTGACATAAAGCCTCTAGGAAAAAACATACATACATACATTATCATTATAGACTGTTATGCCTTTCAGCGTTCAGTCTGCAAGCCTCTGAGAGTTTACTAAACGTCGCCACAATCCTCGATTTGCCACTAGTGTTGTGGCCTCATTTAGTTCTATACCTCTTATCTTTAAATCGTTAGAAACAGAGTCTAACCATCGTCGTCTTGGTCTCCCTCTACTTCTCTTACCCTCCATAACAGAGTCCATTATTCTCCTAGGTAACCTATCCTCCTCCATTCGCCTCACATGACCCCACCACCGAAGCCGGTTTATGCGTACAGCTTCATCCATCGAGTTCATTCCTAAATTAGCCTTTATCTCCTCATTCCGAGTTCCCTCCTGCCATTGTTCCCACCTGTTTGTACCAGCAATCATTCTTGCTACTTTCATGTCTGTTACTTCTAACTTATGAATAAGATATCCTGAGTCCACCCAGCTTTCGCTCCCATAAAGCAAAGTTGGTCTGAAAACAGACCGATGTAAAGATAGTTTTGTCTGGGAGCTGACTTCCTTCTTACAGAATACTGCTGATCGCAACTGCGAGCTCACTGCATTAGCTTTACTACACCTTGATTCAATCTCACTTACTATATTACCATCCTGGGAAAACACACAACCTAAATACTTGAAATTACCGACCTGTTCTAGCTTTGTATCACCAATCTGACATTCAATTCTGTTGGATTTCTTACCTACTGACATCAATTTAGTCTTCGAGAGGCTAATTTTCATACCATACTCATTGCACCTATTTTCAAGTTCCAAGATGTTAGACTGCAGGCTTTCGGCACAGTCTGCCATTAAGACCAAGTCGTCAGCATAGGCCAGGCTGCTTACTACATTTCCACCTAACTGAATCCCTCCCTGCCATTTTATACCTTTCAGCATATGATCCATGTAAACTACAAACAGCAAAGGTGAAAGATTACAGCCTTGTCTAACTCCTGTAAGTACCCTGAACCAAGAACTCATTCTACCATCAATTCTCACTGAAGCCCAATTGTCAACATAAATGCCTTTGATTGATTTTAATAATCTACCTTTAATTCCATAGTCCCCCAGTATAGCGAACATCTTTTCCCTCGGTACCCTGTCATATGCTTTCTCTAGATCTACGAAACATAAACACAACTGCCTATTCCTCTCGTAGCATTTTTCAATTACCTGGCGCATACTGAAAATCTGATCCTGACAGCCTCTCTGTGGTCTGAAACCACACTGGTTTTCATCCAACTTCCTCTCAACGACTGATCGCACCCTCCCTTCCAAGATGCCTGTGAATACTTTGCCTGGTATACTAATCAATGAGATACCTCGATAGTTGTTGCAATCCTTCCTGTTCCCTTGCTTATAGACAGGTGCAATTACTGCTTTTGTCCAATCTGAAGGTACCTTACCAACACTCCACGCTAATTTGACTACTCTATGAAGCCATTTCATCCCTGCCTTCCCACTATACTTCACCATTTCAGGTCTAATTTCATCTATTCCTGCTGCCTTATGACAATGGAGTTTATTTACTATCCTTTCCACTTCCTCAAGCATAATTTCACCAACATCATTTTCCTCCTCCCCATAAGCTTGACTGTTTGCAACACCACCATGATGATTTCCTTTTACATTGAGAAGATGTTCAAAATATTCCCTCCACCTCTCCAGTGATTCCCTGGGATCTGTTATGAGTTCACCTGAATTACTCAAAACACTGTTCATTTCCTTTTTCCCTCCCTTCCTAAGATTCTTTATTACTGTCCAGAAAGGTTTCCCTGCTGCTTGACCTAGCCTTTCCAGGTTATTACCAAAATCTTCCCATGACTTCTTTTTGGATTCAACAACTATTTGTTTCGCTCTGTTTCTTTCATCTACGTACAAATCCCTGTCTGCCTCGGCCCTTGTTTGGAGCCATTTCTGATAAGCCTTCTTTTTACGTTTACAGGCTGCTCTCACTTCATCATTCCACCAAGATGTTCGCCTTTTCCCATCTTTACACACAGTTGTTCCTAGGCATTCCCTTGCTGTTTCTACTACAGCATCCCTGTATGCCACCCATTCACTTTCTATATCCTGAACCTGCTTACTGTCTACTGTTCGAAACTTCTCACTAATCATATCCATGTACTTCTGTCTAATTTCCTCATCCTGGAGATTTTCTACCCTTATTCGTTTGCAGACAGATTTCACTTTCTCTACCCTAGGCCTAGAGATACTTAGTTCACTACAGATCAGATAATGGTCTGTATCATCGAAAAATCCCCGAAAAACTCGTACATTCCTAAAAGATTTCCTGAATTCAAAGTCTGTTAAGATATAGTCTATTATGGATCTGGTACCCCTAGCCTCCCATGTGTAGCGGTGAATAGCCTTATGCTTGAAGAATGTATTTGTAACAGCTAAACCCATACTAGCACAGAAGTCCAGCAAACGCTTCCCATTCCCATTAGCTTCCATATCTTCCCCACATTTACCAATCACCCTTTCGTATCCTTCAATTCTATTCCCAACTCTCGCATTGAAATCGCCCATTAGCACTATTCTATCCTTGCTGTTGACCCTGACCACAGTGTCACTCAATGCTTCATAAAACTTGTCAACTTCATCCTCATCTGCACCCTCACATGGTGAATACACGGACACAATTCTTGTCCTAATTCCTCCCACTGACAAATCTACCCACATCATTCGCTCATTTACATGCCTAACAGAAACTATGTTGCGTGCAATGGTATTCCTGATAAACAGCCCTACCCCAGACTCTGCCCTTCCCTTTCTAACACCCGTCAAGTACACTTTATAATCTCCTATCTCTTCCTCCTTATCTCCCCTTACCCGAATATCACTTACTCCTAGCACATCCAGATGCATCCTCTTTGCTGACTCAGCAAGTTCTACCTTCTTTCTTCCATAAGCCCCATTAATATTGATAGCTCCCCATCGAATTCCATTTCGTTCGCCAAGTTGTTTCCAAGGAGTCCCTCGCCTGTCAAATGGGAGTGGGACTCCATTACTCCCATAGGTCCGAGGCTTGCTTAAAGTGTTCTGAGCTCGGTAAATTCATGAAGCAGGATGCTGCCCTACTTGCACATAGTCCAAGTGAGGATCTCTCCTCTAACGGGTTATGGACCACCGGTGAATTGTGTAGTCCTGGCCGCCTGAGCACAAGGAGGGCCACGACTCAGAATATGTCCGAGATGCCCACTCCCATTCCATAGCAACTGGTATCCCGACTCTCAGGACCACTTACTAGGCCACTCAGCCGTTGCCCATGGTTCACGAACTAGGACGTGACTACAGTAACCCACAAACATGAACCATCTCTAGGAAAAAAAAAAAAAAAAAATGTGTACAGGTCCAGGATGGAAGGTCAGGTTGGTTTGAAATGAAGAGTGAAGTCCAGCAAGGAATTTGTCTTTCATCACTCCTGTTCATAATCATAATGGACAAAATTTTAAAAACCGTTAAAAGAAAGGATCCAATAATTAATGTATAATGTATAATTAATTGATGTAATGAATGGTATGGGGTGAGACAGAAGCAGAAGTATAAGTTATACTTGATGAGTACAAACTTTACAACTGTTCATCTAAGAACTGAAGATGAGGAGACAGACAACTTCCAGACACAAAATAAATTGTATAAAATAAGGAATGTGGATATCCAACAGTGGCCTAGATTGGAACGAAGCCTGTTGGCGGCCCTAGAACTAAAGAGATTGCAATGGTATGTATGGTCACGTGAAAATAATGGCTCCCTACAGGACTCCTCAAGCATACATTGACTGCAGTATTCCTGGGAAGAGACCAAGAAGACGACCTAGTAATGTTTGGGAGAAGCGATTTTCAAGGACACTGACATTAAAGATATAAACTGGCATCGCATATATGAATAACATATGGACAGGACAAACTGGAAGAGGCTTGTAAACAATAGCATCCAGCTTGCTAGATCGAAGAAATGACGATGATGAGTTTAAGAAATGAGCCTGGAGCTGCAAACTGAGTTCCTTTCTCATTCTCTTACCTCATAAAAAACAGCTATAGAATCAAGGAGAAAAAGTTCTGAGATTTCCTGGGACACCACCACCTCGCTGAACAACAGTGTAAACCCCAAACTGAAGACAGCAGGTAAGGTCATCCTATTTATATGGAACGAGAGGTAAGAGAAATGAAGAGCAGGTAAAAGCCTCGAAACATATCAAAGATGGTAAGCTGAGAGCACTGAGTCAGTAGGTGTGACTTCAGGTAGAGCAGCGACAGTAGTCTCATACAAGGTGGAGGCAGGTCATGAAGGTGATTGGAGTGACATACAATGCAATGTAGCGGAGCAAGTCCAATGCAGGCGGAAGGAAGTTGGTGGGTAGTGCTGTCACAGATTTTAAAGAATCTGGGTATTTCAGTTTAGAATAAAGCTGAGTAGGATAACTCTAAGTTGTCCAAAAAATGTCTTCAGGAGAAGGTGCTTCAGAAAGGGCTTAAAGCATAAAACTATGTACCACTCTTACGGTTGGTTTTACATGAAAATAGCACCTGGTGGTTTTTTGTTCTATACTTTTTCCAATATAGCAAAAAATAAGGTAACTAGCTCTATAAACAGTAAAGAGAGTATCTACAGAGATTGTTCTGGCAATGATTTAAAGGCCTTTAAATACTGAAAATTCTTAATTGCTACTTGGGAAATGTTGAGTTTATTTGTATTATATTTCATTAGTCCTTTTGGTTTCTTTTGTGTTTTGGTTGGTAACAGTTTCAGCTTAATTTTTGAAGGATAGTGGTCAGAGTCAAAATCCCCACTTCTTATTACTTTAACATTCATGACTTCTTTAATATTCTTTTGAGAAATTGTGACAGGGTCTAATTGGAATTTGCCTAACATTGGATTTGGAGATCTCCAGGTTTTAGCTTTTCTTGGGAGTTTCTTGAAGAAGGTTGACATTAACTTTAGTTGGAAGGATTTACACAGATTAATAAGCCTTATACCATTCGTGTTGGTTCTTTTGTATGCTGGATGTTCCTCTACAGTTTTCTTGAAGATCTTTTCTCTGCCTATTTGAGCATTAAAATCAGCCAGTAGTATGATAACATTTGATTTTAGGATTTTAGATATTTCATTGTCCAGTAGATCCCAGAATTCTTCAGTTTTACCAGGATTCTTCTAGTTATCTTCGTTCATTGGTGCATGACAATTGACAAATGTGTACTTTTTGTTCTTACACTTAACTGTGAGAAGAGATAACCTTTCTGAACTTGATTTGAAATCTAATACATTATCAACTATTGTTTTATGAACATAAAAGGCAGTGCCTATTAGTGGCATTCCTTTCATAATTTTGATTGCTGGTTTACCCTTAAAGATTCTATAGCTTTCCATTTCAGTCACATTCTCTTCCACAAATCTTGTCTCTTGAACTGCTATAATTTGGATTTCATGACTATTTAACAATTTTTCCAGTTCTTTCTGTTTGCCAGTTTTTAGCAAAGAATTTACATTCAGGGTTCCTGCAAAGAACTTTCTCTGAAATTTAAGTCCGGAAGGATTCCAGGGATGCTCCGACTCAAACTCATTGCAGATGCTGGGACTCCCCACAACCCCAGGTCCCGATGCATTGCATAGCACAATGGTGGATTTCTCATTCGAAATGCTACTTGCGGTAGTGCTATCTTGAAGCGGCCTTTCCATTCTGCAATTGAAATTGTACACTGTACAGGGTGGGAACTGAAATTCCAGGTTAAGATAGGATTGTTAATCCGAAATGATTATTTTTTCGTGGTTTACTCCATTAGGTTCTTCCGCTCTGTCTGCCGCTGGGAACCGAGATTCCTCGTCCGCCTTCGAGACCGTTGACCAGTTAACACTGTTATTCATATTGGTTATGGACGAAAAAGTGAAGGAAATGAAAGTAAAATATGGTGATAGCAAGCTGAAGGTAATGCTGTTTGTAGATAATATTGTGGTGTGGGGAGCAAACAGAGAGTAAGTACAAAGGGCAATTAGACATACTGAGCGAGATTACTGAAAATCGGCATGGAAAAAAAGTAAGACAATGGTGTTGATTAGAGGAAAAAGGGAAGGGAAGGGAAGGGAAGGGAAGGGAAGGGAAGGGAAGGGAAGGGAAGGGAAGGGAAGGGAAGGGAAGGGAAGGGAAGGGAAGGGAATTTAAAAAATTAGGGTCAAAATCTTGAATCACAATTAGTCCGTACAAGACGCCTGAGTATTGTGACTCATCTTTCAGGGTGCAAAGGAGCAGCGAAAGAGTCTAACACAACGATGAAAGCATGGCAGTGACATTTTACAGAAGATCAATATATACATCAATATAATAAGACAATTACGAACGTGAAAGAGACTCAAAGAACACAAATTTAGAGGAGATAAAGGCATTACTAGGACTTCTGTTTTATGCAGGAGTATTGAAATCGTCGCACTTGAACACGGATGAAATGTGGAGTGATGATGGGACTGGAGTACCTATTTTTCGGTCTGTAATGTCTCAGCAGCGCTTCCGGTTTCTTCTCAGAGCTCTTCGCTTTGACGATAAAAGGGATCGTCACATTAGATTTGCTGATGATAAACTCGGTCCACTGTGTGAGGTTTCTGAATACATCGTAGCTAAGTGTCAAGTAAACTTCAGAGTATCGGAATATACCACAGTCGATGAAATGCTGTGGGGATTTCGTGCAGGTGTCCCTTTCGTCAGTACATACGAAATAAACCCGCTAAGTACGGCATAAAGGTGTTTTCCATTGTTGATGCTCTCATTTTCTACGTCCTGAACATGGAGGTCTACTTGGGCAAACAACCACAAGGTCAGTATCATCAAATCACACAAACTCCTGCTGAAGTTGTAATGAGGCTTGTATCACCTATTTCAGGAAGTGGACGTAATGTCATCCATGACAACTGGTTCACAAGCGTTCCCCTAGCTCAGTGCATGTTGCTGCAACATAACCTAACAACTGTTGATACCATTAAAAAAAATAAGACAAAGCTTCCTCTTTGCTTTGTGAAAAGTACGGGGCATGAAGTACACACTTCCATGTTCAGATTTGGCAAGAATCTTACAACTCTGGTATCCTACGTACCAAAGAAAGGAAAGGTTGTCATCTTAATTTCAACGATGCACCACAGTATATCTATTGATCCTAGCACAGGTGATGCGAAGAAACCGGAGATCACTAAGTTCTACAATTTAACGAAAGGTGGGGTTGGCGTAGTCGATGAAATGCCCCTTACTGGATTTTTTTTATCTTATGGACGTGACAGCTATCAATGCACTAGTTGTTTATTCCTGGAACAACAAAGACAAGCATCAAGTGAGGAGGCAGTTCTTGAAAGAACTTGCAAAGGAATTGGTTACGTCGTATATGAGGACCCATTTGCTGGCCGGAAATCTTAGCCGTCAGCTTAGGACAGAAATTCTACGCACTCTGAAAGAAATGGATCCACTTCCTGAGGGACCTCAAGAAGACAACGGTACCAGAAAACGAAGATGATGTTCACTGTGCTCCAGGACTGGCAACAAAATGTATCAGACGTGTGCGATCTGTAAGAAGTTTGTATGTGGAATCCATGGCAAACTGACTTGCCTAGACTGTCTGGAAAATGCCTGAACCAGAGACTGAGAACT
This sequence comes from Anabrus simplex, assembly GCF_040414725.1. Taxonomy (NCBI): domain Eukaryota; kingdom Metazoa; phylum Arthropoda; class Insecta; order Orthoptera; family Tettigoniidae; genus Anabrus; species Anabrus simplex. The sequence continues at coordinate 1,144,300,859 of NC_090265.1, read as the reverse complement.
GTGAGAAGCTGAATTTGTAGTAAATGTTTTTTTTAAATCCTAGCCAGAGATTCTGAATTTATCAGTTGGTTTCAATATTTATTAGTTTCTGTTACTTTTTATATGTTTACTAGTATCAAAAGTTTATGTGTGAAAATCATTGAAAAATTCAACATGGTGCCTATTCAAAAATTATCTCAAAAACTTTCTTCATGTTCTCAGAAGGCATTCGTGTAAAATAATTTCTGACTTTTAAAACAATATTCTAGAAAAGAATACTAATCTTTGTAACACATGCAATTAAGTGGAGGTTTTGTATTAACGTTTTAAAAATAAATTTGTAGTTGTATAGTAAGAACATAAATAAAGGTTCTGTTGTTTCTATGTCCAAGATAATAGTATTAATTGATGTATAAACATAGCTTTAAAAAGTAACAAGTCCTGACAAAACATGTTAAATAATAATTTGTGGGTCATGGTGACCCACCGCGACCACTTTAAGATACACCATGTGCGCGACCACTGCCGGGTTGATGAAATATGTTTTGATTCATTTATGTACGATTGCATGTTCTCATTAGTGGCTAAAGATGACGCACATCAGTGTCGAAACTAGTCCTAAGTAAATGTTGTAACTTAATTAGTTCAATGTTATTTTGTAGTGAAAAGGTGGACTTTTTCATTTTCATTTTCTGTTATTCTCAGTACAATACGGACCTAAGATGAAAGTCTTAATTTTAAATTAATGATATACGTGGATATTACGGCGATAACCTGTAATTTGTTAAAGATTCCGTACACCCTTCACAAATGATAGGTCCCACATGGCATGGCTCAGACGATGTTACAGAGGTTAGAAATTCAACATGGCAGGTCTTGGATGATGTCACAGTGGGCTATGCGAGGGTACCAACCTAGTTTCAACACCAGGCTAGTGAAAAGATTATTAGTCTGACTTGGTTAGGTCCGGCTTCCAACAAGACAATTGGGTAGGGGACAACCAATTGGTCAACAGGCCTCTAACATCCCACACACTCCACAAGGTACAACACGATTAATAAGGTAAGGTAAGGGTTATTCTGCCTAAGGCAGGTCCGAACCTCCGCAGAGGTATTCCTGAGCCGGAGTTTACGTGCGGTAGGGCGGCCAGTTCCTTTCCGCTCCTCCATTCCCTTACCCCCCACCAACAGCGCGTGGCAACCCATCCAACTCCTGACCACGCCCAATGTTGCTTAACTTCAGAGATCTCACGGGATCCAGTGTTTCAACACGGCTACGGCTGTTACGATTAATAACCTTATGACTAATTAAAATGTACCCGGCACACGCCGTGACTATTTTAAACTGCATGATTTTCTCATTTTCAACGAAGGTGGAAGTCCTAGCTAGCCAATAGCAACACAGAAAATGGTGGCAGATTTGAGTTTTACAGTGCCTCTGTTTTAATTCTTGTAAATAAAAAATACTTCTAGGGGTCGGTTAGTGGGTCGAGGAGAAGCGTTGGCACCAGGAGGCTTGTAGTGAGGTTGCACGTTAATATCTTTCGCACAGCACTCCAGACTACAAGATCTTTGCTCAAGACTAGCAACTCTGAATCGCTCATACATTCTTGCGTAACAGGTTGCTGCTATTATATGCTGGAGTATTGAGTTGTCTCTTTAAATTAAAAAACCTTTTGCGTGTGTTTTCCTTACGTACGATCGATCCATGCAGGAAAATTGCGCCCGAGGACAAATTTTTTGACAATCGATGCGATAAAACGATAGTTCGAGGAAATTCAACATTGGTTTATATAGAACATTTTTGGGACTGAATAAATTGAACGATGAATACAGGAAAATGACAATTCTGGGAACGATGCATCGAGATTCTACTGTACTTGCTTAGACTTTACTCAGTCAAGATCTAAGCTTTGGACTGAAATATACAGCTGAATTCGGAAGAAAAACATAAAGAGCCCAAAATATTTTTAAAAAATCCCTTGCTACTAACATAATCAATGATTTTTTAAAAATCCTATATAATAATAATAATGTTATTTATTTTATGTCCCACTAACTACTTTTACAGATTTTGGAGATGCCGAGGTGCTGGAATTTTGTCTCAAAGGAGTTCTTTTATGTGCTTGTACATCTACTGACATGAGGTCGATAAATTTGAGCACCTTCGAATACCACCAGACTGAGCCACTAACCCCGGCTTTTAAGTCCTACAATAACTTACTCTTCTTATAGCTAGAGACAGTAAAACATAACGGAAAGGTGTTATACTCTAAAAAAGGTGAGGTTATCACTGACAACTTGGTCACTTCAATGCTTAACCATGTGGTCTACTTCAACAAAACCTGTGGGGAGCAATCAGAATTACACCCAGTACACCCAGAAGTACTGATACCAGTGAAATAATCTCTGTGTGTATGTTTGTACGATATTTTTGCATTTCAATCTATTTAAAGCTGTTGTAAATATATTAATAAGTGCTTTATAGTATATCTGTTCATTTGACAAAAACTGACAGAAATAATTACAAGCTGAGGAAAGTTTATAATATAAAAATATTGAAGGGAAAAAGTTAATGCCAGAGTTATCAGTTTTAACACCAGAAGTGCAGCAATCTGAATACCCCCTAGAACTGAGACTGGGTCATTTATTACCCACCCCTCCTTTTTGTTATTATTAATGAATAGATGGGGATGTGGTAACTAAAGAATATGCCAGTATGTGCACTGGATATTTTATTTGAAATTGAATATACATAATGTATTTTGATGTAGAATATTAAGCATACAAATAAGGGACATGTAGACAATATGATTGTCCCACTTCACTGACCACAATGAATCCAGTTCTAAGCCCTTGCTCCTATGGCACCGCAAATGTACAGTATAGCAAGAAAACCTCCCATCTCCTCAATTTTTAGAGACCAATCATCTGACATCAGTACACACGATGTATATTATGCTGTATATAGTTTCTTTGTATGAATTGCACTTCACACGACACACGTTGAGCATACATAATATTCCTTAGCTGTACACTTGCTACAAATACGTTGCCTTTTTTTAAAAATTAAAATTTTTTTTTTTTGCACAACAAAGAACTAACAGCTAGGTCACAAATGACTCACCCGTGGTTCTAGTGTTAAAATGTGGAGAGGACCCATTCTAAACCAAAATCTACACATACCTTAGCGGAGATTCTTCTCCCCGTTCAGCCAGGGCTGATACAGCAGCATCCAGGGGCTCAGTAGCTGTGCTCCAGGCTAGATCCATCTCCACAAGACTGTGACTCCACTTCTGTGCAATGAGTTCCAGACCAGCAGCAGACATTCGTGTCACATAGCAGCCTAAAACAAACATGTGAATTTTACCTAAATTATGAAATTCAAATTCTGAAAATCAAATGGCAAACAATTAGTTTCAGGGTAGATTACAACAGATGACTATTACAGATAAAATTTGGTTTGTATAAAAGAGAACACACTTCTTTTACATGTCATCAAGTGTTAGAAACGGCCTTAGAATATAAGTACAGAGTGGTCGGAAACAGTGTGAACTGGATATGAGTGTTAGGGGGTTAGTCATACTGATAAACAATTTTACATCTCATACTAAAAATACTAGAGGAGTCCTTGGGGACAGAAAAATGAATGTTCTAGTGTTTATGTACTACTAACACTGAGAACAATGTTCTGTGAGGTTATAGACAGATTTGCTCAGCCTACAACTCGGAAGAAACCTTTGGTGTAAATTGTTTTAGCAGTACTTATTTCTATCAGTTTCTTTTACTGTTAGTTACAATATGCCCTTCTATTTAATTACCGTAATTAATTAATGTAGATTATTTCTAAGTCTGCAGTTTTAATTCTGTTTGTGATGATGATGATGTGGTGATACCAACTGACAGTTTACAAGTCATTGAAATAATCAGTGAAATATTCTCTTATTTGCCTCTCATATTCACTGCAACTGTTGTTCCTGTGATCTAAGTTCCCACAAGTTTGGACAGTTTCATTTTCTGGAAATTGTAGAGTCACTTCACGATAGTGTAGATCACTGTCACCATCCTTTTCCCTTATTAGGTTATGGAGTACACAAGCACATTTGATAAAAGAGATGACCTTTTCCACGTCTGTGTCAATATTTGTATCCAGAAATCGCCACTTAGTGCGTAATATTCCGAATGCACATTCCACACATTTTTGAGCACTAAAGTGTTTATTAAACCTTTCCCTTCTAGGCGTTAGTCCTCTCCCCGGATGTGGCCTCAAGAGGTAAGGTTTTAGAGGATAGGCTTCATCTCCAAGAAGCACCAGTGGCAGTTTTACCTCTGAGTTTGGTAATCTTTTATCACTAGGCACATTAAAATTATTGGTTTCCAATAAATTGAAAAGAGGGGAAGTTGTGAAAATGCCTCCATCACTCTATTTTCCTCTCGACCCCACTTCAATAGTTAAAAATCTTTTGTCTGTGTCAGCAACACCTTGTAGTACTACGGATAAATATTTGAGATAATCGAAATAACTGGAGCCAGAATTAGGAGAGCACTTTATCTGACGGTACTTTCCGTCGATTGTACCGAAGCAATTAGGGAACACCCAGCATTCATAGTAGTCAGTGGCCACTTTGTTTAGTTTTTCTTCAGTAGGTTGTGGCATGAATTCTTCAACCAGTTCACTCCAAATGACCTCACAGGTTTCTTTTACTATTACAGAAACCGTAGATTTTCCTGCCCTGAAGGAAAATGCCAGTGACTGAAACCTAGAAAATAAGAACAGTGTTAGACATTTATTTTAAGTATTTTTTAAAATTTTAAACCATTAGGCCTAATATAAGATTATATTAATTACTGCATACAGTAGTTATAGAATATTTATTACTGCGTTCTACTTCAGGAGACGAGGCGAAAAACAAGGGGAAGAATTCGAAAGACAAGTTTTGGAAGGAACTCCAGAAGCTTCCAAAGACATACAGCGGTTCCGAAGCAAAAACCGTAAAATCATCTTGGGCGTTTTTTGACGCCATGATGTTTGTAAAGGACATCATTCTTCCCGGAAGAACTGAGAGAAACCTCTACCTACAAGAGATGCCATCGCCATCAACCGCCTCTTATGTGGGGGAAAGTGAACATACTATTGGCAGTGATGGTGAGGAGGTATCACAACAGACAAATGTGTCCTCAGATACCAAAACGCTAAAACCAAGAGCCTGGAAGCGTAAAATCGATCCATTCAACGAGAAGATGCTGGAGCTCGAGGAAAAAAGATGGACATATTATTAGAAGAACAAAGGCAAAGACAGGATTTCAGTGATCCCGATTACTGTTTCTTAAGGACTCTTCTGCCGCACATGAAGAATTTAAGCACGGTGGAAAAATTAACATTGCAAAGTACACCCTTGCTTGAAGTTTTCAATAAAGTAAAAAGACACAAAGCAAGTGAAACAGACTGAAACCCTTGGAACTTTTGTTTTTTTCTAATATTCTAATATTTTTCTAATACTGAAAAGTAAATTTTAAGTAGAAGCTAACTTGTTCTTATTTACTTTTCCTTGCCAAGTAGGACAGCTCTTGGATGTATTTTGAATGAATGTGACTTAATTTCTTCCACAAAAGTTTACGGAGACATAGAACTAATCAATTTAATTTATACATACAACTGCACCATTACTTATAGAATGCAAGAACCTGTGCATTTAATTCAAAAATAGCCTTACCTTATTGTAATGATTAGTCTTTCTGCAGGACTGATGGGTCTCTGGAAGTTGGTGACTTGCTTCTGTAGTCGCGCCTTAAGTTTGTTTAGTAAGAAGTCAAACGTTTGAATAGACATACGAGTATATTCGAAAAGTCTGTCAGGAAATCTCCTAGTTCCCCATATAAGTGATGAAATACTCCATACATTTCACGTTGATTATTAATTGGATGAACACCAAATTCTCTTCTGACCCTACTACGAACTCTTCTTTTTAGATAAGAATTTTCTAAAAGCAAAGACAAATGGGAAAACTTTGAAACCGCCATTATCTAATCAGCACGTGTAGGGGACACGCCGCGCTGCTTACTGACTCTCGCAAGATGTCCAAAACAACGGTCCCTCCTCCCCCCACTCCTCAACTTTTGACAGCGGCAACGCTTCGCTCGCCGCCCGCACTGTGGCCGAAGCCTTATAGCGGATAAAAAAGCTTCTGCCAGTACATCCGACATAACTGGCCTCACAATTACTGCATTTTATTCAATATACTCCTGAATGACTATATTTATTGTTTTCATTGACAGATTTAGTGTTATGCAAAATATTGGCATTATTGTGTTTAGTTTTGTAGGCTATTCTTAAGTTGCGTCTTTTGAAGATGTTAGTTATGGGGTGGATGTAGATGTTGTTGAAAGCGAAGAGTGCATAATCTTTCTTACATTTGTTGTCTCTGGTTAATTTTGATTTCAGCTGATGTTTTATCTTTTTAATGATTTTGTTGATCATGTCTTTCTTGTATCCATTTTGCTTTGCTATTTCATGCATCAGATTAACATTTTTTTTTTTAAGTTCTTCATGAGATAAAGGTATCTTGAAAGCTCTATATATCATGCTAGGGTAGGCTGCTTTTTTTTTTTTTTTTGTGGGCGTTGGGATGAGTAGAGACTATTTTTATTGCGTCAGATGTTTGTGTAGGTTTCCTGTATATTTTATATGTTAAGTGATCTTCATGCTTGGTAACAGATATGTCTAGGTAATTTGAAGTGTGGTCATCTTCAGTTTCCATTGTGAATTTTATGTATGGGTCTATTCTGTTTAATTGTTCTAATATGTTATTCTCGTTAGTAATTAAAATATCGAAAATGTCGTCCACGAATCTGCACCAGAAGAAAATGTTATCAATTTTACTAATTTCTTGATACTTTAGGTGGTCTATGTAAATCTCAGCTAATATTCCCGATGCTGGAGATCCCATGAAAAGGCTTTGTTGTTTATAGATGATGTCATGGATTCTGAAATAATTGTTATTAATAGCAAATTCAAGTAGATATATGAATTCTTCTATTTCGAGAGTACTTAGGTTACTGTAATTTTTAAAATTAGTTTCTATTAATTTTATTGTTTTTTTGTGTAGATATGTTAGGGTACATGTTGATTATGTCATATGATACTAGGTTGTGGTGTTGCTCAATTTTCAGTTCTTTTGAGATATTACAAAATTCTATTGAGTTTTGTATTGTTTTATTAGCTAAGAATACGTAATGTTTCTTAAGAAATGCTTGAATAAAACATGATAATTTATATGTTAGACTTGATCTAATATTTATAATATTCCTCATGGGCATATTTTCCTTACGGATTTTAGTGAAAAAAACTAATAAAATATGGTTAACAGATGAAATAAAATTCCTCTACAGAAAAAAACAATATCTAAACATCAGACTCTATGAAACACACCTAAACGCATGCCATGATTTACCTCGAAACTATTGGGACAATTTCCAACAAATAACCCCAGACAAATGAACAAACTTAGCAATTCGTAAACAGAACACATTAGACAGAAAGTTAAATGCACTTAAACATTCACAAATCCAAAGTAAACAAGGTAGAATCCCCAATAAAAATACCCCCATTAAACCAAACAAAGATAATAAACACTTTTTTTTTTGCTATTGGCTTTACGTCGCACCGACACAGATAGGTCTTATGGCGATGATGGGTCAGGAAAGGGTTAGGAGTGGGAAGGAAGCAGCCGTGGCTTTAATTAAGGTACAGCTCCAGCATTTACCTGGTGTGAAAATGGGAAACCACGGAAAACCATCTTCAGGGCTGCCGACAGTGGGGTTCGAACCTACTATCATTCGAATACTGGATACTGGCCACACTTAAGCGACTGAAGCTATCGAGCTTGGTGAAAACACATGTTTCACCTGCCTATTAAGAATTTAACAGACACGAACTTTGATGAAATAGAAACCAATGTATGTATGTATGTTGTATGTTGGGTATTCAGCCTGAAGGCTGGTTGGATCCTCAAAAGGTTCACCATTAGCTGTCATAGATGGCCTAGGTGTCACTGAAGAGGCGTGCTAGGGAAATGAGGAATGGGGTAGTTTCCCGTTGCTTTCCTCACTGAGCCAGAAGTTGCAATTGCACATCAGTCTGCCAAGCCCACTGAAATGCGTGCACCAACCTACCCTATGAGTGACATTTTCACACCATTCATAGCTGGGACTGGCTGCATAAGGAATGGCATTACTAGCGTCATTCATACCTCAGCCACTTTCATATTATCAATATCAAGTATAAGACTGAGACAGGTCAATGAAAGTAACAATTTTATTCTAGCCCATACCAGAAGACATAGTGCACTGTAAACACTACATCTTGCTAGCAAAGGCAAAGAAACCAATATATTGAGCAAAGGGCCTAAACATTATTGGGAAAATACATCAACGTTTCAAAATATTACTACTATTATCACAGGAACTGAAAATGCTCTAAATCAAGTTCCCCACGACCTACGTAACGAAATCAGATATGAAGTTAAAAAAGACTACCACAATACATAAACACGATTAGCAACAACAGTAACAACAGAAATGCCGTCAACTGCATACAACTCAAGAGACTTAAAGACAAATTAAGCGCAACAACTTATTAGTAACGAAGGCAGATAAAGGTAATACCACTGTCATTATTGACAAAAATGAATACATAACTAAAACTAAACAACGATTTCTTGATAATACTTTTAAAATTACACAAAAAGATCCCACCACTAACATCCTGTAAAATCTCAAAATATTACTAGAAAACACCCATTTCCTTTTAAACAAGCAAGAAATCACAATGCTGACAATAATGAATCCCAGACTACCGACTGCGAAAGCATACCCTAAAACTCGTAAGGATTTCTTTTTTGCTATTTGTTTCACGTCGCACCGCCACAGATAGGTCTTATGGCGACGATGGGACAGGAAGTGGTTAGGAGTTGGAAGGAAGCGGCCGTGGCCTTAATTAAGGTACAGCCCCAGCATTGCCTGGTGTGAAAATGGGAAACCACGGAAAATCATCTTCAGGGGTGCCGACAGTGGGGTTCGAACCTACTATCCCCCGAATACTGGATACTGGCTGCACTTAAGTGACTGCAGCTATTGAAAATGTACCCATGAGGAATATTATAAATTTTAGATCAAGTCCTACGTATAAATTATCACGTTTTATTCCAGCATTTCTTAAGAAACATATCATATTCTTAGCTAATAAAAATTACAAAACTCAATAGAATTTTGTAATATCACAAAAGAGCTGAAAATTGAGCAACACCACAACCTAGTATCATATGACATAATCAACATGTACCCTAACATACAAACACAAAAAAACAATAAAATTAATACAAACTAATTTAAAAAATCACAGTAACCTAAGTATTCTTGAAATAGAAGAATTCATAAATCTGCTTGAAATTGCTATTAATAACAATTATTTCAGAATCCATGACACCATCTATAAACAAGGCCTTCCCATGGGATCTCCAGCATCGCGAATATTAGCTGAGATTTACACAGACCACCTAGAGTATCAAGAAATTAGTAAAAATGACAACATTTTCTTCTGGTGCAGATTCGTGGACGACATTTTCGTCATTTTATATACTTCACAATTAAGTATTTATTTATTTTCCACTTAGTCGATACAATGATTGCTTAAGGCAAACTTTTAATGGTCAAAAGTGGTACATGTTTCGTATATTATCAACATCTTCAGCCACATAACACTGTTTAGATGAAAAATATATAAATTGACAAAGTAATGCTTTAGAGGAAGTGTCCTTAAAATTAACATAAGATTGACAACATTAAAACAAACAAATAACTCAAGAGAAAATATATAAATTATTTCTACTGCTTTCTGTTGTAGAAATTATTTCTACTGCTTTCTGTTGTAAGTAATACACACATTCTACTCTTTAACACATTCAATAGACATTCTCGACTAGTAAAATCGCTCGCGCGCACCAAGCTCGATAGCTGCAGTCGCTTAAGTGCGGCCAGTAGTGATGAGCGATACCGTGATTTGTGAGTCACAGCGTGATTTGATATCGTGATTTTCTGATATCAGTGATTTTTAGTCGTGACGTGATCACCGCATCGTCCATGCTGCTTGGTGCTTGTTATTTGTAGCTTGTGATCAAGAGAATGCCTTGTTATTGTGACTAGGCTATCTCTGTGTAAACATTTATAAGAAAATCAGCCACCTAAGGGTTTGCATTTAATAAACAGCCTACATTTTGGTTGCATTACAGACACGGTTGTTGCCAATTTACTTCTACGCATACAAACATAATCATTTTATTATTTACATTTGTTTTTTGTAGACATGCCGAAGTTCAACCAATATGTCAAGGAAAAAATAGGATCAACATTGGTAACAGTCATGTTTTATACTGTAACCGATTACTTGGTATGTGCTAGGAAATGAAATTCTACACATTTATCTGGCACAAGTGAAAAATATAATGATGAATGACTATTCCCAGCCACCTAATGTAAGGTTAACGATACCAGTGCACCTTTCCCTAGATACCAGTACCAGCAGTAATTTAGAAAAATATATGGTATGGAAAGGCATTGACCCAGCTGCGTGAGGGCAATTGGGAAGCTACAATGAGGAGCGGTCTAAGAGGCACGGCAATACACTTGAGGGATATGACGTGCTGACCACATGGCTATCTAATATCTGCAAGCCTAGAGCTGCGCAGCAGCTGTAAATGAAAGCCAAGACCTTTCGAGGCCTGGAGTGTTCTTGTTCTTAATTAACTTTAGAGTAGTAGTGGTTTAAATGAAATAATTCAAAATTACAAATTTTATTCATTAGCTATTCCTTATCTTAGTCTAATTTTCATCACATTATTGTGTTTTAGATTTCACAAGAGCATGCTGATAGTGCTAGTCACAAAGCAAAATCAACCATGAAAAGTAACACTGGACAGACTCTGCTCACACAAAGTATACCTCCCACAATCCACAGTAGTTTCTATGCTCATATGTTTAGAGCCCTAGCTGCTGAAAATATCCCCTGGAATTCTGTGCATAGTCATGTTTTCAGAGATTTGTTTACAGAAATACACCAACAACACATACTTTCAACATCTACATTAAAGAAAAACTACTTAGATATAGGAGGTAATTTTGCCAGTCACAGAGGATATTTGGGAGTCCTTACATAGGGTTGTATGTGGACAAAACCAGCAACTCTGTGGGCAGGTACATTGCTAATCTTATAGTAGGAAAACTGGAACCCAATTGGCATTTACTGCTCTCCTTTGTTCTAAGCAGCTTCAGAAAATAGAGCAAAGCATTGTGTACATCATCAACAAGGGGTTCCAGTTGTTGTATCCTGGGAGTGTTGATGATTATAAAGACCTTCTCCCTGTCTCCAATGCTGCTTCCTACATGATTGCTACTCTACCTCTCGTTAAAACTTTCTACCCTTCTTTAATGTCCATGTTACTTGCATGGCCCATGCCTTGCACAGACTCACAGAAATAGTTAGGGCCAAGTTGCCTGCAGGAAATAATCTGATTTCAACAACGAAGAGAGTGTTCTGTAAGCTTCCATCAAGAATAGCCATCTTCTGAGAGAAATTCCCCTCTATTCTTTTCCACCACAGCCAATCATCAGCCGTTGGGGTTCCTCAATGGAAGCTGCCCTGTATTATATCGAACATCTGTGATAGACAATATGCCTTTAACAGACAACTCTGCATGTGTGTCGTATGGGCAAAGATCTGCTAAAGGATTATTCCAGTGTTCAGAGAGACATTGCATATATTCAGGCAAATTTTTCATTTCTTCCAGTCAATCATTACAAAAATAGGAAAAAAAGTAGAGCCTCAAACAGATATATTTTGTAATTGAGGAAGCTGAGAATATTATACAAAGTACTAGGGGTAAAGTAAGGGATAAAATAAAAGACAGGTGGGCTAGTGTATTGCAGAAGAATCTAGGTAATTCAGTGCAGGAAAGGATATATCAGGTAATGGATGGGGAAAAGTAGACCTACCTAGTGAAATTGAACTGAAAAATGTAGGTAAATTTTGCTATGCCCCTCCAACATCTGTGAGTGTAGAGCACATTTTTTCTGCTTTAAAAATTGTTTTAACAGACAAAAGACGCAGCCTGACTGTGGAAAATTTGGAAAAGATTATTGTTATGTGCTGTACAGCAAACTACGACTGAAAAGTGCAGTAGGAATGTTCCTCAAAAATAAATACGCATACCAGTACTACGCATTTAATTTAATTTTAGTACAGTACTGATGAAATTTTTTTGTTTCCTAATCCATAGCTGTTTGTAATAAAAGCCTGTTTAATTATGCCTTCATTTTGCAACTATTCCTATTTAGAAAGGGTAGCCTATACCACATTACTGTACTTAATGTAAAAAAAAAATATCACATTACAGTGTAGGTCTATATTGTCATATTTTAAAGTTGATTTTCTGCCTATTTTTAAAGCATATTTGAAGTGCCTATATTCTCTTTTAAAAACCTATTTACTTGTTTAAAAGGCCATTTTAGGTGCCTAAAACATTTTTTTAGAGTCTAAAATCCCAGGTCTGTACCATCAGATACATGCCGATTGTTGACTACTGCTTTCTGGCAAAGCAAGTGAGAGGTGCTTGCATTCCAAATGTTTATTCAGATTTGAAGTACTTCTTTTTAAGACAATTTCTGTTTGCTCATATTACATATTGTGAAATTTTCATCCACTTCTTCAAAGGACTGCTACAGGTCACTGTTCTTCCTTTTTCTAGAAAACGCCATTTCAGTCAACTTGCCTCCTAATACTGAGCTTCAGTGACAATATGCCCCCGGGCATTCCAAAATACAGGAGAAATACATGTTCGTTACTATTCTAGGAGAGTCCCGTGTACCACGATTTTTTTGAACGTGCGCTTAAAAATAATACCACACTGCGAGTCAACTGACAATTTCCCGAAACTGATATTGCAAGCGATGCCGAGGATTATAAGTGTTTCAGTTGTTAATATATTCGGGACGAATGTGCTCAATTCCTACAAATACATTATATACTGAACGACATGTTGACGTCCTTAAAAAATTAAATCAACAAATGTCCATACTGTTGGTAATCATGGCGATGCTGCTTCCTTGAACGCATCGCTTCGCATGGATACCGTTGTGGCAGCACATGTCGTGATATCACGACTGATCACAACATCGATCACAGTCACAGTTTAGGTAGCAACATTCTAGTTCTGTATATGGAGTTAAGAGGGCGCACGATGATCACTTGAAGTGAAATCACGACTGATCACAGTGATAGCGTAGAAAGTAACAGTCGTTACTCGTGATTTCTTGATATCAGTGAAAAAATCACAGTTCGTGAAATATCGCCCATCACTAGCGGCCAGTATCCAGTATTCAGGAGATCGTGGGTTTGAACCTCACTGTCAGCAGCCCTGAAGATGGTTTTCCGTGGTTTCCCATTTTCACACCAGGCAAATGCTGGGGCTGTACCTTAATTAAGGCCACGGCCGCTTCCTTCCCACTCCCAGCCCTTTCCTGTCCCATCGTCGCCATAAGACATATCTGTGTCGGTGTGACGTAAAGCCAATAGCAAAAAAAAAAAAGAGTAAAATCGCTTTTTACATTCCCTTTTTTCTGTTCTACACAGATTGACAAGTCCAATGGAACGAGTATGAAGAGGGGAGCATTCGTACTTACCAAATCTACTAATGATGCTGACACTGTAAAATACAGCAACTTATAACTCAACATTATGATGTTTTAGCAAAAATTAAGTAGGTTAATTGCACAATAACAGACAAAGTAAATAAGCGTGTGCACTCATAAAGAACAGAGTCTCAATATACTGGTGAACATACTAGATTATTCTTCACAACTATAACTCACCTATGCACCTTAGAATTTACCATGAGCAATTAATGGAAATAATGTTTTACCAACACAGTTCAAGAAGTTTTTAAGTGTGTCACAAGGTGTCACAAGAATGCTATTGAACATTTTAGACTATGAGAACAACACCAGAAATATATTTTAACACTATAAAATATTATTTTGATGAATTATGTGTCATTCATGATTAGATTAAGTAGTGTTTTAGAATTGTACACTGTTATTATTACTAGATTTCTCAAGCAGCTGAAGGTGACCTCAGTAAAAGGTCAAACCGGTACTGTGATATTACTGTGATATAGAATTGTTTTAGACGCTTTATATTAATAAAAGTATTGATTAGGTGGAAGGTTCCAGTCTTTATATTTGTGTATACAGGAAAGGGTGATAAGACATACAGCTGAAAATTACAGGCCAGTCAGTTTGACATGCATTGCATGTAAGCTTTGGGAAAGCATTCTTTCTGATTATATTACACATGTTTGCAAAATTAATAACTGCTTTGATAGAAGGCAGTTCGGATTTAGTAAAGCTTATTCCACTGAAGCTCAACTTGTAGGATTCCAGCAAGATAATTATAGCAAATGACCTATCTAAGGAATTTGATAGGGTAGATCACGGGAGACTACTGGCAAAAATTAGGACTATTGGATTAGACAAAAGAGTGATTGAATGGGTGGCTATTATAATAATAATAATAATAATTTTGTGTGGCTATTGCTAGCTGGGTGCAGTCCTTGTACGTCAGACCCTCCGATGAGAGTGGGCGGCATCTGCCATGTGTAGGTAACTGCATGTTATTGTGGTGGAAGATAGTGTTGTGTGTGGTGTGTGAGTTGCAGAGTTGTTGGGGACAGCACAAACACCCAGCCCCCAAGCCACTGGAATTAACCAATGAAGGTTAAAATCCCTGACCCGGCCGGAAATCAAACCCGGGACCCTCTGAACCGAAGGCGAGTACGTTGACCATTCAGCCGATGAGTCGGACGCAGATGATGTTATTCTGTGGAGAGTAATAAATAAGATGATGATGATGCTTGTTGTTTAAAGGGGCCTAACATCTAAGGTCATCAGTCCGTAATAAATAAGTTATAAGATTTTGAGCAACTGCAAAATGACCTTGATAATGTTGTGAGATGGACAGTACGCAATGGTCTAATGATAAACGGGGTTAAAAGTCTGGTTGTGAGTTTCACGAATAGGATAAGTCTTCTCTGTTTTAATTATTGCATTGATGGGGTGAAAGTTCCTTATGGGGATCGCTTTAAGTACCTAGGTGTTAATATAAGGAAAGATCTTCATTGGGATAATCACATGAATGGGATTGTATTAAGGGGTACAGATCTCTGCACATGGTTATGAGGATATTTAGGGATTGTAGGAAGGACAAGCCCCTGGAAGTAGTGGAAACGTTTAAATACCTGGGGAGTGAATTAATGGAGAATGCTCGACTGGATGCTGAGATTAGTAAAAGGATTCAAGCTGGAAGTTGTTTCTATCATAGTGTAAGAAATATGTTACGGGACAAAGATGTGCCAATGGAAGCAAAGGATACTATGTACAAGATGTATTACGTACCCATAACAACTTACGGAGCAGAAACTTGGACAATGACAAAGAAGGATGAGAGTCGAATACAGGCAGCCGAAATGAAATTCTTGAGGAGTATGATACAGAAGAGTAGACGAGACAAAATAAGGAATGAGAAAATCCGGGAAGAAATTGGAGTGGAAAAAATGAACGATAGAATAGAGAAGAGCCGACTAAGATTGTTTGGGCACATAAAGCGAATGAGCGACAAAAGAATGCCAAAAAAGGTGATGGAAATGCAAATCCAAGGAAGGAGAGGCTGTGGACGACCACGATTGAGATGGAAGGATACCATCCAATGCAGCATTATAGAAAGAAACCTGGACTGGGACACAGTGTTGGAGGAGGAGTGGTGGAAAGACCGAAGAAAGTGGAGAGGAACCATATTTGCCCCTACCCGGCTACAGCTGGATAAAGGGAAATGATGATGATGATGATGATGATGATGATGAGGAAGGATGTAAAGGAGAGGCTCTCTTGTAAGACCCCAACTAGAGTATGTTTCCATTGAGTGTTAATAATGATAATAAAAAATTTCACAGCTCTGGAATTTACAAATTTAAGTGTTTCCAATGCAATGCCAGCCCAATAGGCCAGACTGGAAAAAGTTTTTGTATCCAATATCAAGAACATATCACTGCCAAGAAATACAATAGAGTTTCTGCCAGGAGCACTCACATGCCAGATTTTCAATCATTCCTTCTGTTCCTTTGATCTTGATCTTGTTATTCTATGGTGAAGAAAACAAAGGGATTGTCTTAAATATTTATGAAAATATTTTTATTCATCTCATTCAAAGATATAACCTAGTCAGTAATCTTAATGACATTTCTGACAATGTGACGTTCTTTTTGATGAATTTTCAGAACTTTTAAGAAGCAGGACATTATTCCTACCGTAGATATTTACACGCAAACTTCTTGTAGTTCTCCTCTTGTCCTGTTCTCACTAGTACCTCCCTCCACTTCTCCTCTGCTGCAGTCACAGCTTATTCAGTCCAGCACAGGCTCGGCAGTAAAGCACAGCTCATCCAATGGGGCCAGTGGAGAGTCGAGTCGAGTCGAGTCGAGTCGCTTCGCTGCCCTTCGCTTCGCTTCACTTCACTTCACTTCACGTTTCCTTTCCTTTCATTTTTTTTTTTTTTTTTTTTTTAATTTTGTGAATTAGACTTCTCGCTTATGTCTGGTGAACCTTCAAAATTTTACGATAATGAAGCTTACTTCAGATTTCGTTCCTTCTTACCTATTGCTACAATTTGATCTTCAAAAGCAACAATGTTCAATATTATTCTTCAAAAGGTGTCCCCCGGCACATCTGACACTGCCTACAATGTTCTTATTTTCTACCACACATCATAAGTGTGTGTGTGTGTGTGTGTGTGTGTGTGTGTGTGTGTGTGTGTGTGTGTGTGTGTACGAGGATTGGGGCTAAAGTTATGGCAGCTATTTTTTTTCTTGCAGATATGTGAACGGATCACAAACATATATGTGTCGTGTGGAAGTTCTGCAGGCATAGTGTGTATGCAGAACTACAGATGGCTCTGTGATAGCTGGTAGTAGCGCAGCAAGGGCTGTGAAATCAGTCAGTTGGTGAGTGTCGTGCGAGATGGAAGTAACCCGTGTTAAGCAGCACGCTTCCATCAAAATAGCCGTTCTCTGAGGGAGAAATGCGATGGAATGTCACAGTGAATTAGTGGAAGCCCTTGGGAATAATGCCCTACCATACCGTACAGTAGCATGGTGGATAGGAAAGTTTCAGCAAGGATGTGTGTCAACCAGTGATGAGCAACGTTCGGGACAACCTGTCAGTGTGCGGACCGATGTGACACATGCCGTCATCGAGCAGCTCCTGGATGAAGACAGATGATGGACGCTACTGGAGTTAGAGAGGGCAAGTGGCGTCGAGAAACGCACCGTCCACAGGATATTGCGTTATGAGCTGCAACTGTGCAAAATCGCATCGCGGTGGGTGCCACATGCACTGACGGAAGTTCAAAGGTGGGTGCACTATGCAATACGCTCCGACCACCTTGCACACTTGCAACAGGACGGCGATAAATTCTTGTCACGAATAATCGCCATCGATGAATTCTGGGCCAGGGCATACGAACTAGAACTGAAACGTCAGTCTGCGGAGTGGCGACATTCTAGATCACTAAGGGGGCAGAAGGTCCATCAGAATCCTTCCCCAGTCAAATTGATGGTGATCGTCACGTATGACGTCAGGGGTGTCATTGTTTGCCACTTAGTTCCACATGGCAGAACAGTGACCGCAC
The DNA here is from genome assembly GCF_040414725.1 of Anabrus simplex. NCBI lineage: Eukaryota > Metazoa > Arthropoda > Insecta > Orthoptera > Tettigoniidae > Anabrus > Anabrus simplex. The sequence continues at coordinate 1,144,283,093 of NC_090265.1, read as the reverse complement.
AGTACTACAGGGACTTCCTGGTGTGAAAGGTATGATGTGGCGTTTGGGAGAAACATCCGGATCTTGTGGACAGTGCAATAATCCTGCACAATGCAAAACTACATAAAGCAGAGTGTGTAGAGCAGCTACTGCGACGTTGGGGATGGGAAGAATTGGAGCACCAACCATACTCTCCCGACATTTCGCCCTGTGACTTTGATCTCATTCGAAAGATTAAGGAACCACTACGTGGTATGCGGTTTGGAACATGAGAGGACATTGCTAATGCTGTGCGCCAACAGGTGACCCGATTCACACATGGTGCAACAAATGCTGAGGCAGATGGTATTCAGCGCCTCCCACATCGTTGGCAGCATGTGGTGTCAGTAGCAGGGAACTATTTTGAGGGTCTTTAGGCCCAGGTTTGTCATGTCTACTTTATGTGTACTGTTGTCATTCTTTTGCACCGGGAAGGCCATATTGCCCTGTATACTACCGTAATAAATTAGTGTGTTACGATATTTCAGTGCTATTCATTGTCCACACATGTAGTTAACACCTTGTCCTTTTGTCTGTATATGTCACATTTTCCAACTGGACTGGTATCTTCAAGAAAAAAAAAATAGTTGCCATGACTTTTACCCCAACCCTCGTATATATTTATTTATTTATTTATTTATTCACAGCTCTTCAACTGACAATATTTTGATATCCAGTGAAGACTTCAAGACATTAATCAAACATTCTATCTTAGGAGAGTATTTCCGTTCTACAGCGTGAAAAAAACCCCCACAAAACACACACACACCCTCTCTCTCTCTCTCTCTCTCCTCTCTCTGTGTGTGTACGTGCGTGCATGTGTGTGTTATTCAGGTAATGGTGGACTATGACAATTTTTATCAATGGAATTCAATGTAGCTTAAGATGTCCCAAATAGGGACAAAATATGTCCTACAAAACAATTTAAATATGATTGTGTAGTTTTAGTGATTTGATAAATCATAATTTGTATTGAAATTATGGAATTATACGAAGGCCATCCAATAAATGTTTTCCTATTTATTTTCTCTGCAAACCACATGTTTAAAAATTAAGTTGGTACAGCAGGAACTTTCATTGTGGTATGGTGGCTGCGCTTGACCTGCAACAGTCAGCTGCCGTGGAGCTACCACTTGAAAGCGTATCCGCTTGTAAACTCTGTTCTCCTATTTGCTTTCTCACGGCAAAAAATGAAACAGCTATCAATATTCATCGCCATTTACCATGTTTATGCTGAAGGATGCATGAGCATTGAAATGGTTTACCTGTGGCGTTCATGGTTCCTGGAATGACATCAAATGTACACGATGACGAGCACAGCGGCAGGCCTGTTAATGCTACAGGCAATGCAGCCACTGTTACAGTTCAGAATGTGGTGGATGAAGATCAATGCGCCATTTTGATGAGATAATGAATTGACTGCCTCCTGGTATGGATATTAGACGTTCCTCTATTGTGACGATCCTGTCACATGTCTTGCAGGATCGAAAAGTCTGTGCCAGATGGGTCCCACGGTTACTTACTGATGTTCACAAGCAACAATGGATCGAGGCAGCCTGGGCTTTCCTGCAAATGCTTCTAAGAGAGAGAAATCAACTGTTTTCCCGCACTGTCACTGGAGATGAAAGCTGGGTGCATCATTCAACTCCAAAAACAAAACGACAAAGCGTGGTATGGAAGAAACCTGGCAAACTTGCACCAAACAAGGCCAAGACCTCAGCCTCTGCAGGCGAAGTTATGGCTACTGTCTTTTGAGACTGTAATGGTGTTCTACTGCTTGACTACCTGCCCCGACGCACTACAGTCACAGCTAAGAGGTACTGCACGGTCGTTACGAAGCTCAGAGCTGCAATCAAACGAAAACGTCCTGGTCTTCTGCCTCGGAAAGTGTTGCTCTTTCATGACAATGCACATTCCCATTCAGCTCAAAGGACCCAGGATTTGCTGCAGAACTTCAAACGGGACCTTTTCCCCCATCCACCTTATTTTCCAGATCTTGCCCCAAGTGATTTCCATTTCTTTCCACAGTTTAGTTGCACCCTGGAGGCAAGCGGTTTGCGACTGATGTAGAGGTGGAAACGGAGGTGAACTGCTGGCTATGGAGATAGGACCTGGCCTGGTATGACGAAGATATCAAAAAACTGCTGCCAAAATACCAAAAATGTTTGGACAGAAATGGTGACTATGTGGAGAAGTAGTGTACGAGTTGTAGAATGAAAATAATATATTTCACAAGTGTAAATAACCCGCTTGTAGTTTTTGTAAAGTAGGGAAACTTATTTACTGGATGGCCCTCATACAACTCTGAAAGAGTGACTACGATCAATATCCAAGGTACTTCCAGAAAACCTTGGAGTCAGAGCTTATCGGCAGAGCACTGGACATTTCCTGACACCACAGCTGAAGCAGCAGAGGAAACTGAAATCACGGTACACCAACAACGGGCATTGGAGAATTCTCTTTACCAACCAGAAAGTCTCCACCATTAAAGAGAGCTTGGGGTTGCAGCTTATCGGCAGAGTACTAGACATTTCCTGACACCACAACTGAAGCAGCAAAGGAAACTTAAATCAAAACAGCTCCTGCAATGGTACGCCACCAGAACGATAGGGTATATGCGGCTAGTTCTCGGAAAGCTCGTGACAGATTTTTTAAGGTCCAGAGAAGTCACCATCCGTCCTCAGTCATGGTTTGGTGTGGAGAGGGCTATGAGAGCATCACCAAGCTTCACTTTTTGAAAAAAAAAAAGGCATAAAAACAAGTGCCAGAGTGTATGTGGAAACTGTTCTGGACCCTTTTATGAAGGACTTGAGTAACAGCATGTTCAACAAGATTCTGCACCCATTCATAAGGCAAAGCAATGATGACTCAACAGTGGTTGCACGGCAATGTACCAGACTTCATCTGCTGAACAGCCTTCTGGTAGTTCCAATCTTAACCCTCAGCTAGATTAGGTATATATTTTGTATTTGCATGATACTGATGTAATTTACAGGACAATCTTGCATATTACGATTAGCATTTTCTACTAAAGTTTAGTACAAATAAATTCTGATAACTTTTACAGATTTATACAATAACATGCCCTTCATAATCTGTACTATAATAATGCATGCTCTTAAACATAACTTCAACAAACCTGAGAGAAAAAGATGCTCTAAATCCCAAGCAGGTACTCGCACAAGACTTGAATCAGATATACGAGAGCACCCACGGACATCCAATAATCGCAGTTTGTGTGAGGTCTTCAGAATACGCTCCACAGCAGAGTCATCAATGAATGGTGTGGAGTACATGCCATCTAGTCCTGCAATGCCAGCCACACTCAACTCCTCCAATGCAGGAAACCCTGGAGATGCAACCTAAAAGTGAAATAAAAACTATGAAAGGGTAGCCAAAGAAGTAGAGAGTTTTAGGGAGCCAAGGAATATGGAGCTATCAATTTTTTTACTAATTTGTTTTACATTGCACCGACTCAGACAAGTCCTATGGCAACGATGCAAAAGAACAGTCCTAGGATTGGGAAGGAAGTGAGTGTAGCTTTAATTAAGGTACAGCCCCAGCATTTGCTTGGTGTAAAAATGGGAAGCCATGGAAAATGGGCTGCTGTCAGTGGTGTTCAAAGCCAGTACCTCTCGAATGCAAGCCAACAACCACACGCCTGGAACTGTGTACCCTACGCACTGAGTTGCTACCAATGTAAGATTCTCCTTCACAATATCCAAGTAACATGGAGTAAACAGAGGTCCCGTTCAAAATTAGACACAGGGCACAAATAATGCACTTCAAATGGTTAAGCAACTGGCTAGGAAGGAATCAAGAAAGGAGTTCATCAAGAAAAGTGATGAGTGAAAAAGGGAAACACTGGGTGATCGATGTAAGCACTCCATTTCACTGTCAGAAATTTGTTCATTTCGAATACAAGTGAGCTTAAATTTATTACAAGAATACCAACAGTTTAAGGAAGAATTTCAACCATAAGACCAAACCATTAAATTTGTACATCCTGTATGCACTGACTGATATTTCAGTGAGAAATAGGTGACTGTCATTAAGCTATTATGACTCAAGTTATCTTTTCTCCATAAACAGCTGAGAAGTTTTAAAAAAAAAACACAAACGCTACAAGAAAGATAATTACACTAACCTGCAAAGAGTTGTCATCTAAATCTGCCCTATGAAACCTCAGTTTAAAAAATAATCAGCAAAAAGTAAATATCTTGCTATTTTGCTTTACGTCGCACAGACACAGATAGGTCTTTTGGCGATGATGGGATAGGAAAGGCCTAGGAATGGGAAGGAAGTGGCCGTGGCCTTAATTAAGGTACAGCCCCAGCATTTGCCTGGTGTGAAAATGGGAAACCACGGAAAAGCATCTTCAGGGCTGACGACAGTGGGATTCGAACCCACTATCTCCCAGATGCAAGCTCACAGCTGCGCGCTCCTAACCGCACGGCCAACTTGCCCGGTTCAGCAAATATCAACTGATAACTATGATAAATATCATCATCTATTTAAAGTTAGAACTTAAATGAATGAACTAAGAAACTTTTACTTGATTTAGAACCAATTATACTGTTATGCTTCCACACTCAAAGTACAATTATTGGGTTCAATATGAACTGATATATCTCAACAAATGATTTTGCTGCCAACAATGTTCTTTATTCATTAGACCTTGCATAATGCATAGAATGTGGCTAGGTTACAAAGCCACAACAAGATGTAACTGTTCATCATGGAACAGAAAAAAATAATTAAATGTTCATTCTATGCACAAGGAAACAATCTGCGCCAGTCCTTTCCAATTTTGACTTGGCTCAGGTCTTTGTGCAGTCTGCTATTTCACCTTTTCCTTTGTCTGTCCATGGGTTTCTTCCTGCAGGGGAAAAATTTGTCAGCTTCCAGTGGTAGCTGGTGATTATCCTATTAGTGGTGTTAACAAATTCAAATTTTGTAAACAAATACTGTAGTTCAAAGTTGCAAGCACTATGTTGTATATTTTTGTTATATGAAATCACATTATTTGATGATGATGCTTGTTGTTTAAAGGGGCCTAACGTCGAGGTACGAAATGAAATCCACTGACCGAAATAAAAAAAAAATGTCATGAAGAATGAATGGATGGACATGAACACACACAAAAGAAAAAACAAAAACAAACAAAAAACAGTGGATCCGACTCAAAAAAGATCATAAATAATAGTATTACTGACCAAGGGACCACTTATAAAGCACAATCCTGAATCGAGGGTGCTTGATGTCTAAAGGGGTCCAAAATCCAGGTCTAAGGCCCCTCAGAATGGTACTTATCGCTAGTAAAGTAGAACCATGGTATTTGTCATGTAGCGGTACTAATCAAAGGTAGCGTAAACTCACGGTGTTCCAAATATTATGGTACTACTCACAAGTATTGTACCTCGTACAGGTAATGCAGACCTATGGTGTTTCTCAGACAATGGCGCCACTCACAGCCAATGCAAACCAATGAGGCTCCTCACCTAGGTGTACTAATCACTGGCGCCGGTATTCCTGTGGTGTTCCTCACATAGTGGGTACTAATCACAGGCAACGCAGACCACGGTGTCACTCATATAGTGGTACAACTCACAGGCTACGCCCAGACCCGTGGAGTTGCTCACGTGGGTACGACTCACGGGTACTGGGAACCCACAGTCCACACCCACTGTTGCTACGAATCACAAACCTACTGTGTACCTAATATAGTGGCACTACTCGCAAGTACAGGCAACCCATGGTGTTCCCCGCGTGATGGTACGAAACAAAAGTAGTTTCATGGTTCTAATTCAATCATCCCTTGGTCGCCCCTTTTAGTCGCCTCTCACGACAGGCAGGGGATACCGTGGGTGTCTTATTCGTCTGCGTCTCCCACCCACAGGGGGTAAAGAGAGAGAAAAAAGGAGAAGAAAGAAGGGATCCGTCACTTCGAAGGATGAAGTAACGGACGAAGAAAGGCCACGAAGGGTGTGAAAATGAAAGACTCCCTAGGCCTCGAATGCTCTAACACCGTCGGGGTCAGAAAAGAACAAGAGATGACCAAGGGAGGTCGGACAGGGTAGACAAAAGTGAGGAGCCTGGCACAAGTAAGTGGAAGCAATGCCAAGACTCAGCTAAGGGCCCCGTGTTTGTCAATCCACATTCCCAAGTTGAGAGCCCCTTGGGCCCCTTTTAGTCGCCTCTCATGACAGGCAAGGGATACCGCAAGTGTATTCTACATGTGCGTCCCCCACCCGCAGGGGGTAGTGTGTTTGGTCCACGAGAGGTATTTTATTTCACTCCAGTCCGCCGGCAAGCTGGTTAGGATCCCCCTATCCGCCACCTGGGACGCGCCACGTGGGAGTATAACCTCTCCCCCTGCTACGCCAGCGTAGTAGGTTCGTGGAATCACATTATTTAACTGTGGTATTATACAAGACTATCCTTCAATGAATATTACAAATAGAGCTGTTTATTTCAAAAGGCATAATTGGGCCACTTTAAAATCATCAGATCATATGGCCTTCATCCTAAATTAACAATAATTATTGAACTAATTTTAACCAACACAATTTCAAAGGTAAAGTTCAGGGGAAAATGCCTTTACAATAAATATAAGGCTTCAGACAAGGTGACGGATTATCCCCACTGCTTTTCAATGTGGCTCTAGATTACATCACGAAAATTTGGCGAAAATAAAACCCACCTAAAATCAAAATTGGAGCAAAACCCTCAATAAGGACAAACTGCCTAGGGCAGGGATGGCGAACCTTTTCCAACTAGTGTGCCATTTTAAGTCTGGTTTATTATTCTCAACTGTCTATTGTGTCACTTGTTATTTTCGTATATAATTGCTACCATCCATCCCCACCACCACTACCACCTACACCGACTTTCATCCCTAATTCTAAATTGTTTCTCTTAATACGTTATTACTTATACATATATACATTGTAAAAATAATACATTTCATTGCATGTTTCATGGTCGTATTTTGCCAATACCGCAAATATACTTAGTAGCCATGTCATTTATGTTAGGTTTATAACTTTTTGTCTTCAGTAACACACGAGAAACTATTAGATCTGAACCAAGACGGTTTCTAACTGTTGACTTCACAACGTTCATTGTAGAAAACAGCTGCTCGCAAACAAAGTAAGTAGCACTGTAGCAAGTTTCTTCATGGCCAAAAACATCATTTGTGGCAGACTGTTCCACTGGTCAAATATGAAGTTCTCCGGCTTCTGGAGAGAGTATTCACCATCAATCTCACTTTTTATCGATGCTACACCAAGTTGTACGAATTTCTTCAGCCATGTACCTACTGCTTTCTTGAAATTCAGTCAAGTCAATTTCTAAACTGTGAACCACTCAAAAAATTGGCCTTCATATCGCTCATTTGTGCAATACAGTATGAGGTTTTGAAATAAAGTGCGATAGTTTCTCCAAATCTCGAAAATGGGATAATCCCTTGGCAACTATTTGTCTTACAAAATTCAAAACAGTAAACAGTAACTGACTAAGAAAAATTACGCGATGCTAGCAACCACAAACAAGTTAAACTTCACTGATGTGGGTGAGCAAATGGCTCGTCGGCTGCATCTGATATTTATCTCACTTGACTTCCGGACCTATCAGTGTTGCCATAATGCATGTCCGAATGGAACTAGAATTTACAATTTCGGTATTTATTTTTTAAACCTGAAGCCCTATGACTATACGATGCACGAGATATGTATAATCTATAGTACAAGACGTACATAAAATCGTTAATATGCAGGTGGTGTGCCACCGAAATCGTGTTCGCGTGTCACTAGGTGACACGCGTGGCATAGGTTCGCCATCCCTGGCCTAGGGTTTGCAGATGATTTAGCTCTCTTAGCCCTTGAAATGGAAGAAGTCTGTGCTCAGATCACCAGTCTCCAGAAAATTGCATTTAAAAATAGGATTACAAATATCCTTTGAGAAAACTCAGATCATGCCAATGAAACCCCTTGACATAAACAAAGTCATCATAAATGATCAAAAAGTAAACATAGTCCTACAATTTAAATACCGTGGAGAAATCATTATGCACAACTTAAGCGAGAAAGCAACACGGATAAACAGAACCAACAAAATGAAAAAAGCACAATTTCTAACTTGGTCAACTTATAACAAAAAATGCTTTTCAATAGACATTAAGATCCAACACTACAAAACTGTAATTTGCCTGAAGCCTCTTACGCTTGCAAAACCTTGTACCAAATTAAAAATGAAAGAAGAACTGATCAGCTCCTCAAAACTGAAAGAAGAACTTTCAGAACTTGCATAAATAAAAAGTACCAGGCTGAAGGAGTATGGAGAATCCTCCCCAACGAAACTGTCTATCGAGAGATTGGCCCAGTTATCAGCATGATGAAGAAGAAAAGAATCTCTTATTTCTTTCACCTTAAGACTACCAGAAAACAAGATTTTATGACGACTAGTGATGAGAAATCTGGGAAAGACAGGAGGGCATTGGATCAAAAAAATTCAAGAGGATCTCAAAACAGTTACTAAAAAATTACAGATGCAGAGAACAAGAATAAAATACCACCCTTCTTAAGAATCACAAATTTTCAACTGAAATGATGCACAGAAGGCCTGTAGAAATTTCAGATGAATTAACAACACTGCGATCAAAACGAATGAAGAAGTACTGGGCAGATAAGAAGAATTAAACAGTACAACCTTCAAAGAAAAAGTGTACATGGAAGACTCAAGTGGTCCAATGTGGCCAATAAAGTTAATAATAATAATAATGATGATGATGATGAAGTACCAACTGAGACAAAATCAGAAATAGAGAAACTATTATAAATATTTACTTTAATCCACAAGCATTTTATCTTACAATTCCAGTTTCAAGAAAATAACTAAAAAGGTCCAATCTTAAAAAAATAAAAAAATATGTAGGGCCTACATACCAAAAATAATTGTTCTAAAACCTCGAATGACACCTTCATCTGAACTAATAAGAATGGTACTGAAAGTCCATTTTCTATCCTTTCTTGTTCTGAATTACTGTTTTATTTTTTATTGGATCAATAATTCTCTTTTGCAGCTGATTAATGGGGCATTATCTTATTGAAAAATGTTAGCCAGAAAATGAAACCCTTGTCTTTTAGCCTTTGATTGTAAGCCCCAGCTTATTCAGTTGTGGAAGGCAACTTTATGGTCTGAGCTTACAATGGATTCCATTACTTCTTTGATCGTCTCTGTTCTTGTTTTGTTCTTGTGCACATCTTTGACTACACGTGAATGGTAATTTCATTGCGTGAGCGACACTTGAGGCACATTTTTCTCTATGATCTCATGCAACGCTTGTGATCTTTACGGCGGGAAAAAGAGAAGAAGAAAAATTCCTTATAGATGTGCATAAAAAGAAGCGATCTTGTTGATTCAAGGAGGCTGCTGTACGACTTGAGTTGGTGAGCATAGCAATGAATGAATTTTGCATTGGAATACTTGTTCTTATTAATTATTGCACAGCATTTCATCCACCACTTGTAACAGATGATCTATCATAACTCAATTAGTTTTCTTCGTTGATCAATAATTAAGGGGTCAATTTCCACGAATGTGCAGTCTGCAATGGAATGAGCATTTTGCCCTTCGAGATGATGAAGTTCTAAAATATTTCTATTGGTCTTCCATCAACAATGTAGCACAACACAATAACTAACTGGAAATTGCAAGATACATCACTTGATTCATTGGTGACTTACTACATAGTCAAACTTTTATTTCTTTGGAAACTTCATTATGATACACCTGTAAAGTGCATTCAAGCAGCTCGTTTTGAATGGTATTGGCCTTTAAATATGGAGAACTGATGGAGATGAACTTTTAAGCCTTTATCCAATTCAGCACTAAACTGAATCAACTCAAGAAATACGCCTTTACCTTTGGATGTTTCTGTTTCATTGTGCCCCTTATGCGACAATTCTAGAGCACCGACACAGATAGGTTTTATGGCGACGATGGGATAGGAAAGGCCTATGAAAGCGAAGGAAGCGGCAGTGGCCTTAATTAAGGTACAGCCCCAACATTTGCCTGGTGTGAAAATGGGAAACCACGCAAAACCATCTTCAGGGCTACCGACAGTGGGGTTCGAACCCACTATCTCCCAGATGCGAGCTCACAGCTGCGCGCTCCTAACCGCACGGCCAACTTGCCTGGTCTAAATTCTAGTGGCTGAGTATAAAGTAGTTTTAACTTGGGCTTGTTACATGCTGTACTGTAGTGATGAAATTGAAGCATTGCATTACGTGGCCATTGGCACTCCCTCAGCCCTTCACAACACATACAAATCCAAGCCAAACAGTCTTTTGTACAGTATCGTATGCTTGAAGGTGGTGCATGTAAGATACAACGCATGCGTTCAGACCAGTGCTGCCAGAGTGCATGTTAGTTTGTGCACTGATCCAAATCAAGGCAGAATAAAATATGCATACATTTTCTTGAAATTTAAATTTAATACAAACTGTTCTTGAAAGGAAAAAATTATCACATTCTTTCTTTATTACATTGGAGGTGCATGGCACACTGGCACTACCTCATGAGCCGCTCCTGTTAGCTGAACCGGGTATATGAGAGTTAGAGGGTTAGTCATATTGATAAATATTAATAATTTTAAAAAAAAGATAACTTGTGCTGTTGTCATTTAATCAGCTGCCAAAGTTAGGCAATCAGATCGCTTCGTGGAAGGATTTAATGGGCTTTGCGAGGTGGTGTTGCTAAATCTGCATGTTGCTTAACCCTCTAAGCGCCAACGTCCTTTTGAAAGCCCGCTTGGTTTCCATCTGAAAACTGCCAACAAGAGTGCGCCGAATGTTTCAAATTGAAAAAATTCAATGACATGGTTTGCAAAGAAAGAAAATAACGTGGTGGGTTTGAACTGTCAAAAGGAAAAGGAAATGTTTTTGCTAAAAAATGTGGAAACTTACCCTTTATTATGTTTCTCCCTATGGCTGGTTTACCTTCTGAGCCTAGCTCTGGTCTTTTACTCACCACACTACTCTGTGCATTATAATTGTGTTTCCTCTCGCCTAGCGGAACCTGGCTGGGGGAGTTGGAGAAGCACTGTTGGTAGGGGAAAGGGAAACTGTTTCGCCTATATGTAGATTGGAAGGGAGGTGTATTTGCTTAGATTTTATTTATTTGGGAATCTTACAGTTCCAAGTCGAACTCAATACTTTCAAAGTTCTAACTTGAGTGAAAAGAATTATGTTGTGGTAAGTGTCGTTCTGCCGGCCCCATGGTGTAGGGGTAGCGTGCCTGCCTCTTACCCGGAGGCCCCGGGTTCGATTCCCGGCCAGGTCGGGGATTTTTACCTGGACCTGAGGGCTGGTTCGAGGTCCACTCAGCCTACGTTAACTCAGCCAAGAATAACGGCCGAGAGGATTCGTCGTGCTGACCACACGTTATCTCGTAATCTGCAGGCCTTTGGGCTGGGCATCGGTCGCTTGGTAGGCCAAGGCCCTTCAAGGGCTGTACTGCTATGGGGTTTGATTTAAGTGTCGTTCTAATCGTGACTTCAAGATTTTGAAATTATGATTATTTTAAGTTTTCTCCAGATACTTTTAGGGGCATCATAAGTCCCATATTAAGAGTGTTTATATATGCATTGACATAATGATGATATGTTTATTTACGATTGCCTGTTCTCATATCTGGCTGAAGATGACGCTCACCAGCGTCGAAACTACTTCAAGTAAATATTATAACTTGTTCAGTTTAATATTAGTAATGAAAAGGTGGATTTTAATTTTACTTATCTATTATTAATGTCATTCCGCACAATCTCTCCACTGACAGCTCGGAACATATCACTGGGTGACAGTCCTAAATGCAGATCATTGATGACTAATTGATCCAGGTTTCACCTTCTTTCATCATAACCACAATACACCCCTTCTATTCCTTTGCATCAAAATGCTTTGTACAGTCATTCTCTCACTGGAGTTGCCTAGAAATTATAAAACTCTCTCTCAAAAAGTATCAGAATACCCAACTTGCTGAATATTTTCAAAAGGGCTGTACTTGCTATGGTCATTTTATCGTTCTACGATGCGATTTTATTTGCGTAAATAAATATCAAACGAGAACACGTTCACTTCCTTATATAATTTACTTTATTTACACTGTCGTCACAACACACAATTATACATCGTCGCATATGACACTATATACAACTCTCAATAGCGGAGTACCCTGAAGTCGATTCTGACCAGTACAGATATCAACAACACTGACTCGCGCACTCTCTTGAATTCCCCGCCTCACTCACTCATTCGAGTCCAATGATCTGACTCCACCTCGGAGCTCAACAGTCACTCCCAGTCCATCACTTGCCTGAGTCCCAGGAACCAAGATCTGCGAACTTAGAACTGAGAACTGCCTTCACTGACTGACAGCTCGATATTTATACCATTCGATCAACCATCTAGAATGATCGACTTCTGGAAGAGTTCTTACAACACTCTAATGAAACACACTCGAAACATCGATCGACCAGCTAGTCGAATGGGTACTCGAATGTTCTTTTCCTATTTAATAACACACATTGAAATACTCACAACATTCGTAATGTCTCTAAATGTATCTGGGTAATAAAACCTTACAGTAAGTTTCCAGAACCCTTCATATACACCAAATTATAGTACAATAAGTCTAACATACGAACATTATGGAATTTTCTACTGCTTTCGACAATATAGATTTTGAGGTTAAACAATACGCATTTGAGGTTATACAATTCTATACTACCTATGTACAGGGAAATCATATATTAATCATAATTAACATTTAATAAAAGATAATTTAGCCTTATATAAACTATAATTAAAATATATTAAAAATAATAATTGAAGGTTTTACACCAATTATGATGTCGTACGTACGACAATTTTCTAGAGAAAATCAAGTAGAAGCTGTTACTGGAATGAATGTATGAATGAATGAACGAATGAATGAATGAATGAATGTAATGTGAGCGTGCTACATGAATGAATAACTCATTATGCTCTTCTGATATTTTCATAATCCTACATATTTCAATAATTTTTTAATAATCTAATTGGTTTTAAGTCCCAATATGTACTTCTGATGGTTTTTGGAGATTCTGAGGAGCCAGAATTTTATCCCACAGTAAATCTACAGACACAAGATGATGATGATGTTTGTTGTTTAAAAGGGCCTAACACCCATCAAAAGGCTGACATATTTGAGCACCTTCAAATACCATCAGTCGGAGCCAGGATTGAACCTGTCAAGATGGTGTCAGAAGACCAGCATCTGAGCCACTCAGCCTGGCTTTCACTGATTTATGAAGTACTGTAGAACAATACAATATCTTCCTTTTATGCTTCTGCTCATTCTTAGACGACAGGCTTTTATTCCCATTTGTATTACATTTCATACTGTGTGGTTACAACTAAGGGAGGACATTACAGTACTGTCCTAATTTCTGTTATGGAAGTAACGTGTTTGGAGCCCTCTCCATAAACATTTTAGACCTGACAAATCTCGCTGTGGAAATTTGTATCACTAGGCTTATGGCCAATGCGATTTCTACTATTATTTTTTTTGTGATTTGATGCCACAAATTTAATATTAATATTTGCTACGTCTGAGAGCTAAGCTCCTACTCCTTTAAAAACTTCATATGTATTTCGTCAATTAAGCAAGTTATGTGCTTGTTCGCTTCTGCTTTGTGCTGCTCCCCGCGGCAGCGGGCTAAACTTGTTCTCTCTCTCTCTCTCTTGTTGGCAAATCAGCGCACGGCTACCCGTTTAAGCCAGCCAATGCATGTTTTGACCTGAGGTCAGCCATGACTGTGTGTTCAGCAACCACAAAGGAAAGACGTGTTTGGTGTCCACGCGGTGTCCTAGTTTCGGCTAGAATTATGGATCCTGGATAGATATAGTAACTCGAGGGTGTTATCACCTTCAGAAGATTTGTTTTTATTCTTAAAAGAAATCCTCGTTTGGTAGTTTAAGGTGATTTGAGTGCCTACTAACAAGGCTCATCTGTTGTAAGTAAGGACATGTGGTAAGGCATGTTTAAGTGTTTCTACAAGACACTACAAAAACGGTAAGTTTCATCAAGTCTGTTTTTAATTCCGCATTTTCTTTGCTGCATGTATGTAGACTTCTAAAGAAACTATTTCCTCTTATAGTAAAATTACGTGTGTTCGGTGTGATGGTTCGAAATTACGTCCACTATCGTCAAATTTCTTGTCTTCTGTTTTGAAATGTTTATTGGGTTTTAATAATGTAAAATGTATCTATATTTACGAAAAGGCCTTGCGTTTATTGTCAGGTTAAATAATCTACTACTATATATTTGAAACTGTAAAATTTTATTATTATTATTATTATTATTATTATTATTATTATTATTATTATTATTATTGTGAGGAACCTTGCCCTCTTACGTACTTCTTAAACAAAAAGGTTTAAGGAGGGTTATCAACCAAGTGAGTTTCTGCAAGGCTGTTAAAATTTGGGCTTTGTTCCACTCTTAATATTTTCCTTCGGTTTCTCTTTTAATTTTTAATTTATCTTGATATTTTTGGGCTTTTGGTTGACCTGATTCTCTTTTGTTCTTTCCATGTAATCCACTATTGTTGTGTTATGGCCAGTGATTGGCCCTTCTCTTTTTTTTTTAGCGTGTATACGTTACCATGGAGATGTTGATGCTCATGACGATTGTTGATGATTGTTGATTGATGTTTCGGAGTAATTGATTCCATTGAAAAAGATTTGGATCTTGGTGGTGTAATGACACATTTATTTTGCCCTTTAATGATTTTTGGTGAATTTATTCCCTCTTCTGTGTTGATTTTCTTTCCCCTTTGCGTTGGTTTTGCAACCTTATATTTTCAATCTTGTGATCGTAATTCTTATTTTTTCTTGTGGGAACTTCGTAAGTGTAACCTAACCCTAATGATGTGTAACTCTTTCAAAAAAAGGAAAGACCTCATTTGAAATTATAACCAGTTTGGAATAAGTATACTTAAATTAAGGAAAAAGAAATACAAACATTTTAAAAGGCTAATTGGAATTAAGTAAAAAAAAAAAAAAAAAAAAAAAGGTTACCGAGAGCTGAGAGGATTAATTTTATCTTGTAGAAAAGGTAGTAATTTCAATTTGTTTCTTTCATTTAACTCGATCGGCCGGCCGTGTTTAAGATTGCTTGTTAATTGAACACTAGTCTTAACCTTTTTTTTACCCCTCTCAAACGAGGATGACAATTTATCTTATCAACTTCAATTTAAATTGTTTTCTTAATTTAAAATTTTATTAAAGGTGTGGTGTTTTTTCTTATTAAATCTTAACAATTCTATGCCGTGACAGGTTTTTACTTTAATCCATGGGTTATTTGGTAACACCCCTACCTGCTTAAGGTTAAGTTCTTATCTTTTTTGTTTCTTGCTGTGTCTTTTTTGGGGTGGTTTTGCACTTTCTTGTCTATTTATACTTGTATTGGCTCATTGGCGGTACCAAGCCGGTACAATTAGTGGTAGCCAGAGCTGATGGTTGGTTTTTTTTTTTGTACCGTCTGCTCGTAGCTATCTGAAGGTTAGTTTCATCCTTCCTTTTTTTTTAAACCTGCTCACTGTACAGTATCGGATTTTTGAGGCGTTAAAAGGAAAACAAAGTACTCACAAACTGTCAGATATTCCTGTGAAACAAAGCGCATTTATCTTGTTTGATCTTTTGATTATTTGTTTCATGTACATCCATCATGGCACCTCCTATCCTGTTCCCCCACCAATTGCGGAAGG
The DNA here is from genome assembly GCF_040414725.1 of Anabrus simplex. Taxonomy (NCBI): domain Eukaryota; kingdom Metazoa; phylum Arthropoda; class Insecta; order Orthoptera; family Tettigoniidae; genus Anabrus; species Anabrus simplex. The sequence goes on along the minus strand of NC_090265.1, from coordinate 1,144,267,264 downwards.
CCGAATTGGTCTATGATCTCACTATTCGAGGTGTTGAACCAGCTGGCACGGTCGAAGAGTGCGCAACCCTCCTGTCTTCTTGTATTCAAGTGCCCATTAACCTCTTCTTAATTGACACGAGCACCATTGGTAAGTCCTTGCATGCTATTACAGATTCTTTACATGAGATAGGAGTAATAAAGGAGGAGTTCGTTGAAAGAACTCCCACTAAAGCACAAATTAATAGACTGAAGGCTAGAGTATACCACTACTTGGGGTGCATTCAAGATTTATTGTCTATGAAACTTGAAGTTGAAAGTATTAGTGAATGCACCAGATTGTTGAGTCTTGCCTCTAGTATCTCTGCTGAATTGGATTTAATGATATCCAGTGGAGAAATGGAGAACTTGTCTATTGTCGATAAGGGAAGCTGCTCTAATCCTAGTTCTAATGATATCCTGAACCATGTTGTTTCCCCTCCCAATAACCAAAGCTCATGTTGTGAAACCACTCCTGCATTAGACAGTCTTTTATCCCGGTTGAGTGCTACTCCTTCCCATAACTTCCTAAGAGAACTGTTTCACGGAGTCAGGAACTTCTCTGTAAATTCTATCGAAGAAAGCATTAGGTTTCTAAGATTCTTACTAGAGATGACTGAATCTGGTAGTGTATACTCTGTTGATGATTTAGGTATTTTTTGGGCTTTGTTCTCACATTGCAAAGGTATTTTAAAAAGGGAAATTTCAGAAGCTACCTCGCGGAATCTAAAGATAAATGAATTTCATGAATTAGTCCTTTCAAAATCCATCCCTTCCCTTGCTCTCCAAAGCTTGATTCCCCAACATTGTTTCAGGACCCAGTTTCTCCATGAAAACCTCCTCGTATTCAGGTGCCCATTAACCTCTCCTTAATTGACACGAGCAACAATTGGTGAGTCCTTGCATGCTATTACAGATTCTTTACATGAGATAGGAGTTATAAAGGAGGAGTTCATTGAACAAACTCCCACTACAGCACAAATTAATATACTGAAGGCTAGAGCATACCACAACTTAGGGTGCATTCAACATTTATAGTCAATGAAACTTTAAGTTGATATCAGATTCTTCTGTAAGATATTTAGAATCTGTGTACCTGAGGAAAAGATGGTTGCCAGGGTATTAAAGGGAATATCACCCTCGTATAGGTCAAGCCTTTCGTTGACTAAATTTTGAGGAGTTAGAAACTGCTATGCTCTTTCGCTGAAGATGTGAAACATGGAGATGAGTCCAGACCCATCCGTCACCCTCCTCCTACTAATTATATGCACACTGTTCCCTCTCAGTTATCCAAGAGTATTAATGTTAAAAAATTCAATTGCAGGTCAAAAGATCACCTTAAAATGCATGTCCTTCGACAAGTCAAAATCCTAGTATCTGTGTGGGTCTAGGCAACATCTTAAAAATAACTGTCCTTTCCAAAAACATGGTCAATGACAATTTCCTAAAGATAATGTGTGTGATCCTGTTGAAATTAACCCTTCAAAAATTTTAAACTGGTAATATGTCCGCAAGAGTGTAAAAGGATCTCTGCTCTTGTTGTAACCCAGGGTACTTTTGTTAACGCTGAGGTGAACAATGAACCATTAATAGCCTTGATTGATTCTGGGAGTGTAATAAGCTTGCTTGATTCCAGGTGGTTGAAGTATGCTTGTATACTGCCTTCCTTACAACATGTTGAAATTAAATGTGTTACTGCTAATGGGAGTAAGATGGAAATTCTAGGATCTGTAAAGGTAAAGTTTAGAATTGGTGATTTTACCTGGAAAATTCCATGCTTGGTGACTTCTAACCTCTCTTGTGATATGATTCTGGGCACCAATTTCTTGTCTGGTGTTGGATTAGTTTTGGACCTTCAAGGTAGAAATTTCTTTTTCAAATTTTGCCCTAATCATAAATTTAACTTGGTTGATGTTCCCTGGCATAACTGTGCTATTACTTGTGTTGGTAACCTTACCCTAGGAAAGATTAGTGACATTGATAATATAGATCTTAAACATCTGTCTAAAGGGGAAGCTGAAAGAGTGCGTGCTGTGGATAAACAATTTCCTGAAGTGTTTTTTAATAAATTGGGCTTAACTGGTGTTCTTGAATACCAAACTGAATTATCTGATCAACAACCTATTAGATCTCCTCCATATCGCCTTTCTCCTCCCCGCATGACTGAACTACAGAAAACTGTTGACCAAATGTTGAAAGATGGAGTTTTTAGGCCCTCCACGTTCCCTTATTCATCCCGTGTTACTTGTTCCTAAACCTTCCGGTGGATTCAGAGCTGTAACAGACTACTGTTCTTTGAACCGTAAGATCATACTGCAATCTGTCTCATTGCCTAATCTGGATACCTGTTTTGGATGGTTCTCTGGTGCTAAATTCTTTACTGTACTAGATCTCAATCAGGTGTATTACCAGATTCCTCTATCCAAGCAATCCATTCCGCTACTGCCTTCATCGCCGACTGGAATTTGTATGAATTTTTGAGACTTCCCTTTGGCCTATTGTGTGGAGTGGCCATTCTTACCCGGTTGCTCGATTCAATCCTTTCCGACATAAAATTTAAATTTGTTTTCAACTATTTGGATGATCTGGTTATATTTTTCTGAAACTTTTGAGGAACATTTGGAACATGTTAAAGAAGTGCTTGAACGTTTGAGAGGCGCTGACCTCACTGTGGAGTTGTCCAAGGTCGTGTTTGCAAAGCCTAGGATGGCCTTTTCGGGGCATATATTTCATCTGAAGGAGTGTCTGTCGATCATTCTCGCATCCAGGCCATCAGGGATTTTAGTCCACCTAAAGATGTTAAGGGAAGAGCCCGTTTCATTGGAATGGTCAATTTCTTTAGGAAGTTCATACCTAATTTTGCTGAGATTGCTGCTCCTTTAAATTATCTAAGGCATAGGGACGTTAAGTTCATCTGGGATCGTCCCCAGCAAGAAGCCTTTAAGGCATCAAAATTCGCTCTTATGAATGCCTGTCATTCCGGACTTCAATACTAGGTGTTGTAATAAATATAAAATTGACGCCTCAGGCAAAGCAATCACTGGAGAGCTTCTCCAAGAGTATGACCTGTTGCTTATGTGTAGAGAATCTTAACTAACTTACAGAGCAAATATTCGGTGTATGTAATTGATTCCATTGAAAAAGATTTGGACCTTGGTGTAATGACATGTTTATTTTCCCCTTTAATGATTTTTAGTAAATTTCCTTCGCTCTTCTGTGTTGATTTTTTTTCTCCTGTGACAGTATTAACAGTATTGAGACTCCCCAAAAACCTTTTGGATTGGTGTTATTACTATAGAAATTAGTGTCAAACAGCTTTATGCCAATGTACTTTAATTATTTTACGTAATGCGGAGTTCGCTCTTGCTCTGGATATATGCAATGTCTTCGCTTAGCTGCGCATGCGCGGGGAGCTCCCTGGCGTGATTGCTCTGAGCCCGCGAGCCGAGGCGTCAGTTGAGATCGAGAAGCCATGATGTGTAGAAGTGGAAACGTTTCCCACGCAATGGCGTGGTGTTTTTACACTAAAACCTGGGTGAATTTCTCTTTAACGAGGATGTTTCCCCGTTGAGCTTGTGGTTGACCTTCTACCATTTTCAGTAAATATCTTATTTTTGGTGAAAGCTTATTCTGGATACTTTGTGGAGAGATTAAGTTCAGTTGCCTCGTGGTGAACACTATCAACAATGACCAGGTTTGGATTTTCTAAAGTGTAGTGTCTGAAAAAGGTACGTACCTGTGCTATTATTTTCTTATACCTCGTGAAGAAAAGTTTGATGTACTTTCATCGGGATGAGCATAATAATAATAATAATAATAATAATAATAATAATAATAATAATAATAATAATTATTATTATGATATCATCGAATTCGGACTTGGCGTTGTGTGAGTTAATGTGTTTCAAAAGTTGGGTTCTTCTAACCAATTATTCTTTGGAGCATGGAAAATGCACGGTGGACTGGTTTCGAAAATTTAATTTTAAATTTAATAATGTTCATTTCTGGCCAGTATTGTAATATTTTCATGTGAACCAAGGTGGCTTTTCCAAGGTATTGAGCTTATCAACTTTTCTTTCTGGGGTTTCCTGTTCGTAATTCTGTGTACTTTTCTGCTCTGTTTGGTATGTTTTCTTTCTCCTGGGGTTTTCGGGTTATTTTTCCTTGCTGGTGTTTATCTTCCTCCTCGCTTGAGAAGGAGGCTTTGCGTTGTTTTGGGTTACCTTAACAACGGGATGTTGATTGGATTGTTGTTGGGAATTGGATGGAGTGAACCGATACGCGTGCTTTGCGTTGTTCTCTGTTGATATTTTTGGTTTGGTGTATCTTGTTAACTATATTTGATCTTCGTTAATCCATTTGCGCCACCCTTTTTAAAGAATGAACTATCTTTTAGTTTGGTTGCGGCGTGTGCGTAAACTTCTCCATTAAATTATTACTTATCTTGGGAACAGCCCCTTGGTGGTAATGGTATTAATTACTCGAGGTGATGAAGAGGAAGTGATCTCCTTAGCATCTAACTGAACAATCTTGTTTACTGAAACTAAAAGTTTGCTTGGTTTATTTTATTCCGGTGATCGATCACATTTTATATTAGCTATTAGTAACTTCTGGTAGAAAGGTATGGAGGTCAACATTTCCTTTTTTTTTTTTCTTTCCTAATTTATTGGTTGCAAATCCATTATTTATTATCAATTAATCGATATCAAAACATTTTCTGATTAATTTAGTTGTAAATCATTTTGCTATTTACATTTAATTTTATTCCAACATGATATCGGATTTATTTTCTGGCAACCATTTTTCCTTTTCTGAATTAATCCTAGATTTTACTCAAATCTGACTTCAATTTGGGTTCCTTTTTTTTCTTGAAGTTGTTACATCTCATTCAGTACCAATTAAAGTTATTTTATGTCACCAAGGTGTTGTTTTTCATTCACCGTTTTCAATGGAGCACTGCCACTGTCTCTTTTAGTAATTGTAACCACGGCCTTAAGCCGCTTCCCTTCTCTGTTTCCGTTAAGTGTGTAATTTTTTCCTTTTGGGTTATTTTGAAATGTATTATGTTTGTTTTGACTGTGTTTTCTCTCGCTCTTTCTTGTATTCACTTTATCTCCCTTAGGGGGCGAATGCACTACCAACCTTCTCACCTGGGAGCATTCCTCCTAGGCGTGTAAGGTTTTTCTGCCCATCGTCCAAAGGGCTAGTTTGGTAGCCTAGAGGATGGTGTCGGTTAGACCCCTTTGCGTTGGTTTTGCAACCTTATATTTTCAAACTTGTGGTCGTGATTTTTATTTTCTTGTGGGAACTCCCTGGGTGAAACCTAACCCTAATGATGTGTAACCATTTCAAAAAAGGAAAGATCTCATTTGAAATTATAACCAGTTTGGAATAAGTATACCTAAATTAAAGAAAAAGAAATACAAACATTTTAAAAGGCTAACTGGAATTAAGAAAAATGTAAGTGAGATCTGAGAGGATTAATTTTATCTCGTAGAAAAGGTAGTTATTTTAATTTGTTTCTTTCATTTAACTCGATTGGCCTGCTGTGTTTAACCCAATCACATCATTTGACAACCCTAGCTCGTCATAGTTTTTCGTGGCATATGAATCAAATGACGAGCTCTGCTCGCGGTGATGCACAGCTGTACATCAATCCATGTTGTTCAGTCACTAACCCACAGACACCACTTCTATGCATTCTGAGCTGAAGTTTACACATGCGGCTTCGTTTTTATTCCTTTCACCACGTTCTCACACACTTCCGGAACAACAGATAAGTGAATCTTTTATCATATAATTTCGCTCTTGTCAGTTGCCAGTGCTGGTGTTGATGAAGAAGGAATACAGAAGCTAATAGATAGTGTTTTAGAGAGTGATATTGAAGGCAGTGATGTTTGTGACGACAAAATAGACCCTGAAGTCCTTAGTTCGAGTACTAGTGATGCGTATAATAGTTCTGATGACACGGAAAGTGATGCAAATAACGATGGTGTGCCGAGTCTTTCGAAACGACCTCGTACCTCGGCACAGACTAACTTGACTGACTGGAACTGGACAAAAAGTGAAAATAAACCTGTTATACATAAGTTTAGTGAATACAGTAGGGTTAGTGAAAACTTATTTGAAAAAGTCTGATACGCAGCCACTATCTGAACTCTCATTTTTTTGTGAATACATGAACCCTTTGTTTGACAAAATATCTGTCGAGACAAATTCATATGCAGCAAAACAGTTGAGCAATCCTGACAGAAAAAAGTTGAAAGATGATGACAAATGGTTTGAGACTACACCCGACGAAATTAGGGCATATTTTGCATTAGTTATACTAATGTCACAAGTGCGAAAGTCAAGAATACAGTTATACCGGAGTAAAAACAGGTGTATAAACACTCCTATTTTTCGTGAAATCATGAGCAGAGGAAGATTTATTATTATTTCACGACTGTTACATTTTGTTGACGATGAACAAGTCGATAGTAGTGACAAACTCAGAAAGATTAGGCCTATAATACAACATTTCTGTTCCAAATTTCCAGAATTATATTTACCTTCACAAGACATTGCTCTAGATGAAAATCTAATGAAATTCAGAGGCCGCCTTTCATATGTCCAGTGTAATAGGTCTAAACGTTCTAGGTTTGGAATAAAAATTTACAAAATTTGTGAATCAAGTTCTGGCTACTGCCTGTCTTTCACAATTTATGTAGGTGATGATGTAACGGACCCAAGTCTGCCAGCAAGTACAAACGTTGTGCTCAACATGTGTGAACCCTTGTTAGGCCAAGGACATACATTGTTTTTAGATAACTGGTATTCTTCCCCAGATTTATTCAAAAGGCTACACGACAAGCAGATGAATGTAATTGGAACTGTTAGACAGAACCAAAAAGACATGCCTCGCAATATCAGTAAGACGAAACTAAAATGTGGAGAGTATGAGACGTGGGCTGCCAACAGTATCTTGTGTGTGAAGTGGAAAGATAACAAGGATGTTTGCTTTCTCACCACTAAACACAAATCAGCTGACATGACAGGGACAGGCAAACTCAGACAAAAGAGAGGACAAACCCCAAGGGAAGAAGTGATAAAGCCCAAGTGTGGCCTTGAATACCAGAAGGGGATGGGTGGTGTTGACCTTCAGGATCAGGTTACAGCTTTGTTCCCCGTCATGTGATGGACAGTGAAAGGGTATAGAAAATAATTCTTTTACCTCCTAGATATGTGTATTTTTAATTCCTTCACTGTGTATCACAAGATCGCTGCTAACAGAAAGGTGAGCTACACGGACTTCCGAACTAGCACTGCACAGCAGCTACTAGAGACTGTTCAGTTGCCGGAGTACTCGGTTCGAGGTCGACCTTCAGCGAGCACCACCACAACCAGATTACAAACTAAATCATGGGCCCACTTTCCCATGCGTATTCCCCCTCAGAGAAGAAATCAAAAGTCACAAGAAGGTGTGTTGTGTGCTACAGCCGGGGTAAAAGAAGCGAAAGTTGCTGGCAGTGCAAAAAGTGTGGCATAGCTCTTCACTGAAATGAAATGTCGTATGGCTTTTAGTGCCGGGAAATCCCAGGACGGGTTCGGCTCGCCAGGTGCAGGTCTTTCTATTTGACTCCCGTAGGCGACCTGCGCGTCATGATGAGGATGAAATGATGATGAATACAGCACATACACCCAGCCCCCGTGCCATTGGAAAATCCCCGACCCGGCCGGGAATCGAACCCGGGACCCTCTGAACCGAAGGCCAGTACGCTAACCGTTCAGCCAACGAGTCGGACAGCTCTTCATTTAGAAGAATGTTTTGAGGTGTACCACACCCAGCAGACGTACTAAAATAGTGGCATTGGTAAGTTTATTACTTCGTTATCAAGCATGCAAATTTTCAGAAAGGAATATTTACTGGTTGGTTTTGTATGATTTTCTAAATAATAGTGTGATGATGACGGCCGTAGAGCGGTATTTAAATGTGATTTCTTAGTGAACTCCAATGGTATTTTAATGTGAGGCGAATGGGTTAAGATTGTTTGTTAACTGAACACTAGTTTTAACATTTTTCTCTCTCTCAAAACAGAATGACAATTTACCATACCAACTTCAATTTAAATGGTTCCCTTAATTAAAATAATTTTATTTGATTGTAGTGTTTTTCTTTGGTTAAATCTTAACAATTCTATACTGTGACAGGTTTCTTACTTTAATCCACAGGCTATTTGGTGACACCCCTACCTGCTTAAGGTAAGTTCTTGTCTTTTTGTTTCTTGTTGTGACCTTTTTGGGGTGGTTTTGCACTTCCTCGTCTATTTATACTTGTTTTTTTTTTTTTTTTTTTTTTTTTTTGCTAGGGGCTTTATGTCGCACCGACACAGATAGGTCTTATGGCGACGATGGGATAGGAAAGACCTAGGAGTTGGAAGGAAGCGGCCGTGGCCTTAATTAAGGTACAGCCCCAGCATTTGCCTGGTGTGAAAATGGGAAACCACGGAAAACCATCTTCAGGGCTGCCGATAGTGGGAATTTATACTTGTATTGCCTCTGGCGTTACCAGGCCAGTACAATTTCACCACTAACAGACACCTTCTACTACTACTTCGACATTTAAATTACATTGTGCAGCCAGCGTGTTCTGAAATCTGCATCATTTAATGCATACATAACTGCAGTGGTGAATGCAATACAACATTACGTTCATTTACATAAAAATTATTATGTTAAAAACAGCCCATCTAGCTGTAGCCTTACTGTTTCAATCACCAGTCATCAGTTCGTAGGCAGCGACCAAGAAGTGTAAGCGGCAACACTTCAGTAATGGGACCACTTGGCAAGCTATGAATAGTGTTGGACTATGCATGCATTGTTTGTACACTCATCGCTAACCATGTGGGAGAAGCGTACTTGGTCTATAACGTATAATGGTCTCTGTGCTGCTACAAAAGTATTGGCTCCCACCACAAAACTACAGTGAAACCTCGATTCTCCGTTTTTTGAGGGACCGTGAAAATAAAACGTACAACACGGGAAAACGGAAAATCCGGGAATGAATGAAAACTATCAATTTGGCTAAATATCACAAAAATGAAATATGTATAATTATAATCTTACAAAAACTCCTAAACCAAACTACAGCCCCAGTGGGACTTTGCCCGCCAAGCGACCGCTGCTCAGCCCGAAGGCCTGCAGATTACGAGGGGCGCATTGTCAGTGCGACGAATCCTCTCGGCCGATATTCCTGGCTCTGTAGATCGGGGTCGCCATCTCACCATTAGATAGCTCCACAATTAAAGGTAATCACGTAGGCTAAGTGGACCTGGAACCAGACTTATATCCAGGTAAAATTGCCCGACCTGGTCGCAATCGAACCCGGGCCCTCTGGATGAGAGCCAGGCATGTTAGACCGCGAAACCGCATTAATTACCGGTACGCGAGTTCAAAATCTCGATACTTTATATTAAATTTTACAGGGGAATCTTCGTCAGTTTCCCGTGAAAACTTCTTTCAGTTCAGCAACTTTGATTACGCTAGCCAAACTCTTCGAAAAATCTAACAACGCCAAGCCAAACGACAATCGACCACAAGTAGTTTTTAATTCTCTCATGTAATAAAATAAAGCATATTAGATACAAAAGCACCCAAAATGATGGCGAAATCTGTTCATTTCTTAATCTTTCATTGTAATTTGGTCTCCGGTATACTGTTCGTAGTCAGTTTCTGGAAATCTCGTACCGCGCAAATTAGGCCTACATCGACTTTTAAAGGTTATGTTGAACTCGAAAACATGGTTTTGAATGTAAGTATCGATTCTTAAAAGTTCTCGAATACATATTCAATTCTGCGCGTCACAAATCCAATCAAATTGGAAAGATAAAAGAAATATCAAAACTTCAGAAATTGCGGTTATTCGTGACCTTGAGGTCATCTGGAAAGTGCGCTCGCTGCACATGTCAGTACGAGTTTGAAATGATACCAATCATTTAAAATGTAACGTGCGCAAATAAAACGACTGCGATTTTTGGTATTTTACCATAAAAACGTAAAATTCCCAGTCTTACATTAGTAACAGTAATAGGCAATCCCAAGACCTCCCATAGCTTTCTTTTTTAAATGTAAGGTGCAACATCTGTTTTCGTCTCGCTAACATAATCATGTACGATAATATAAAAAATACTGAATTTGTGTTAAGGAGCAGTTTCGATTCCTGCCTGAAAGCCCACTTAGGTGTCTGCAGTGCCCTGAGCAAAGTGCCGAAAACCCCTTCGGCAGTACGATCGAAAAAATGTAAATAAAAAAAAACATCTAACCCTGGACATAATATGGACGTTTTATAAGTGCGAACATTTGACGAAACTCGTTCCGTCTTCACGCAGAGCTGTCGAAATGCGCCGTGTCTTCTAGCAATTGCTGTGGCCACTCTCTGCCCTATGATTTTCCGAGATTCTCTAAACAATACCACCCGAATGCGATGCTAAGATGGTCCCTTATGCAAGTTCACCGCCGAACGCCAAGATCCATAAATATGCCATAGCCGTCCTTTCGTGAGATACAGTTTATTAAAAAACGATTGATCGAGGATTTAGCGTTGATGGGACCGGAATTTCTGGACGGTTGATCCGGGAAATCGTTTCTTCGAGGAACGGATAATGCGGGACTTTTACAACGTGATTTAATTACGATGCTCTCGGGACCATGTCATTTGAACGCATATTCCGGGAAAACATACTTTCCGGGAACGGATAATCGAGGTTCCACTGTATATGTTTTGATGGTCTCTCGCAGGTGGTGGTCTAGAATCCATTCACCTTTGAGACAAAGGGTCACCTTTATTATTGAAAAAGGGCACAGTTATGCATTTTGCTCAGACAGTGGGGATGTGACCGTCATGCACAGTGGTATTGAAGACGTAGTCATTTAACTGCAGCATCAGGGAGTTATTTCTGTTAAAATTCCATTAACCGGGCAAGATGGCCATGCGGTTAGGGGCGCACAGTTGTGAGCTTGCAACCAGGAGATAGTGGGTTCGAACCCCATTGTCAGCAGCACAGGGGCTGTACCTTAATTAAGGCCATGACCACTTCCTACTCCTAGCCTTTTCCTATCCCATTGTGCCATAAGACCTGTGTCGGTGCAACGTAAAGCAATTTGTTTAAAAATAAAAAAAATATTCATTTCTCAAAACTACAAAAGAATGATACAGATTTCTTTTTTTGCAGTAAGTCAACAATAACTAAATGATTTTTAACACTTGGATATTTGAAAAATATCTTCAGAAATGTATTTTACACTCTTCTTAGGACGCCATATCCCTATGAAGTTGGCGATATAATGGATTATAGCTCGTGAAACAGCGGCTCGAAAGATTTCAACGGAAGTTCGCCTACCAGCGGCGCAGGTCTTTAAGCCAGCAATTTCTCAGTCTCCCCACACATCGTTTTCCTTCAATTTTCCCCTCGATGATGAGTTGGAGAAGTTCATATCATTCACCTCTCGTGATACACTTTACATATACTACATAATTACATTTTGCATTAAACATGCTCTAAACACATTTAGAAAGAGCAATTTGAAGACTGTCGATATATCAAGTAATGACCGATTAATGTATAAACGATGTGCCTTCACTGATATAATACCTGCTCATTGAGGGTAGCTGGAGCAAGGCTGACATTGCTATTGGTGATCCGCAACACCCGAAGCTTCTGGCAGCCTTCCTGGAGTTTCTCGATATGGAGAGCAGGTGGGCTATGAGTTCGCATGTTTGATATGTCCAGGACCTCCATATTTGGGCAGTGAGCCTGAAAGAAAAGAAACAGAAAAAGATTCAAATGTTGCTATTAAACACCATCTAAAATATACTGAATAGCATAAAACTTTAATATGGATAAAAACAGAGAGGAATAAACTTACAGCAATGGCTGAAACAATCTGCGCGAGACCTGTGATCCTGTTGTTAGCCAATACAAGATGAGTGAGTCTGTTTCCAATGAGCTGGCACATGCTACTGACAGACTGCATCGAAACTGCACTGCGTGGGCTACTCCCTTCTGACTGCAACAAAAGGTCGATAAATATTGAAGTGAATTCAATTGCCATTAAAATTAATCATTTATAAAACTAACCATCCTAACACACACAATAATTATAATGGCGTGCAGCCTTCGGAGAGGCCAGATGCAGGTCTTTCGAGTTGACAGCTTACTGGAACATATTAAAACAACATAGTCAAAAGAATAAAAGCATAGTTCACAATAAACGGAAGTTAAAAAACTAAAACAAAAACACTTTCAAAAATGATAAAACAGGCCACTATACCTCATAAAAATGGATGATGAGCTCTACTGACTACTTGTCATCTTGCAGAAAGAGTGAAATGTTACTTGGAAGTTTTAGACTACGGCACACTCCGCAAGAATGTGTACTAGTCAGATGGCCGTCGCAAGTAAACACTGGGAGGTCTTCTCCCTTCAGTAAGTAGGAGTGTGTCGCTGTACCATAGCCGATCCTAAGACAACACAAATCATTGCTTCTCAGCTTATTGGAAAGAGGGGTGGCCTGCCACTCCTCCTCCCAGTGGGACATTAACAGATGTCTCAGTTGAGAACATATATTACCAGGCAAGAACCTTGTAAGGCAACGGGAACAATGTGAATGCTTCCTTGCCAGCCTGGTCAGCTAACTCACCTCCCATTATATCCACATAGCTTGGAAGCTACACAAATATAATTCTGGTGTTTACTTCCCATAATACAGCCAGCAGATTGTGGATATATTGCACTAGGGAGTGTACTGAGAGACTGCAATGAGCTCAAGGAGTCAGTGTACACAAGGTAATGCTCATGTCCATTGAACGGCGCATACTGGCAGAGCTTCCAGGTTGGCATAAATTTCTGCTGTGTACACACTGCAGGTTTCGGGTAGAGAAAAAAGATACCTGTTATCATTAACAATGAAACAACAGCCCACACACCCTGCTAACCTCGAGTAATCTGTATACAGTATACCTGATCCTGAATACCGGCACACAACAGACCAGATGAACTTCCGATGTATGGAGGCATCCGAGTTATCTTCTGAACTAGTGTGCACTTCCAGAATAATTTCAGGTCGGCGTACTGTCCACAGAGGCACTTTAGGCACTCTGACAAGACAAAGAACCGTAGGTACCTCAAACATTGTGTAAATGCAATCCAAGCATACTCCAACTAGCGGCTTTGCCCATCGATAGCCACAATACAGTTGGCGATTCTGATTATAGAATAAGCAAGAATAGCTTGAGTGAAGTGGCATCTGCCGTAGATTTGAATATATGGTAACAGAAATGGCTTGCGTTTCAGGTGTAAAGGAAGTACACCACACACGGCAAGTAGGATGGCTATAGGATACGTACGAAGAGCTACAAATTGTCAGTCAAACTCTGCTGTGGTGGATGGTATTCAGTTTACCAAGAACATTTTTCCTTGCTGACCCATATGCTGCCTGCTATCAACTAATCTGGATAAAATATGTGCCCTATAAAAGCGTAGGGGCACCATGCGATCAGCCCCTCATGTAGTGCCACTAAAAGTTTCTTAGCACATTTTACTTTTAATTGACGCATGTGTCTCCCACAATGACTTACTATCAAAAAGGAGCCCAAAAATTGATATGTCTAAGACAGGAAGAGCAACTATGCCTAAATAAAGCTCAGGATGGACAGGAAATATGCACTTCCAGCAGTAATGAACAGTAGAGGTCTTGTCTGTTGAAAACCGAAAGCCAGGTTCTAGGGTCCACTGTTCCACTCTCCTAATAGCTTGCTGTGATTGTCGCTCTGCAACTGCCATATCCTAACGGCTAAAATGCAGAGAAAAATCGTCCACATATACTGATGGCATTACTCCTGAAGCCACAGCAACAGAAGTTTCCTTGGAATTTCTACCGATGCAGGATTGAAAGGATGCCATATCACCATGTGGTGTCATAAACCTTGTCCCAATCAAAGAAACCAGCCACCAAATGCTGTTTTTGGAGAAAAGTGTTCTGAATAGAACTCTCCAGGTGTACCATGCAGTCGGTGGGGGGGAGCAAGCAGCTCGAAAGCCATACTGGTACTGGGAGAGAGTCCTCTTTTCTCCAGACACCACTGATTCATCATCCTATCAAACAGTTTACACAGACAGATAGTAAGATAAATAGTTCTGTAACTTCCTGCATATTTAGGGTCTTTACCAGACTTAAAGAGAGGAATTATTATCCTCTCTCGTCAATGAGACAGAAACTCACCCTCTAAACAAATTCGATTGAACATCCCTAGAAGATAGCATACGTTATGCTCGCTGAGGTGTTTTTAACATCTGGTTATAAACGTTATCTAGTCTGGGAGCCGTCTCCTTGCAAAGAGACAAAGTGCTCCAGAGTTCTCCATAAAGGGCATATTACAATCCTCTGAAGTGTGCATTTCGGTAGGCTTGGCAGACTGACATGTAATAGCAACGTCTGGCTTGGTGAGGAAAGCAACGGGAAACTACCTCACCCCTCATTTCCCTAGTACGCCTCTTCAGTGATGCCTAAGCCATCTATGACAGCTGATGGCGGAGCTGTTGAGGATCCAACCAGACTTAGGGCTGACGACTGAACATACATACTGAGGCGTGAGTAGCAAAACATAGATGATGGCGTTCTGCCTCTCGCTTCAAAGCAAGGACATCAGGATGGTAATTCCCAGAACCAGACACACCCACAAAATGACTTGTTAGATGGTTAGCAACTGTGGGTGGATCAGTGACAATACTACCGGCAATGGGAATTCCCGGTAAAAAGGATGGTCCTTGTATTCCTGAAATGCATCGAAGTTTAGTCCACACTTGACAGACAGTGTACGTGCCGCTTCCTTACTCTGCTGAATAATAACTTGCATCATAATGTGGAATTTCTTAAATGTTGCCAAGTTGGCCACAGCAGGCTCTCTTCAATGGCGTTTATGAGCTGCTGCAATTTCTTTGTTACAACAAGGAACGAGTTTTCATTGGTAAAAGACGGAATGGACTTCTCAGCGGCAGTAAAAATAACTTGTGTGATATAAGTCACGTCATCATCTATGCTCCAGCTATTTGAGTCAAAGACAGCTGGTGATGTGAACTTTGGCCAAATTAGCACATTTTAGAATCCAATGGGGGAGAAGCTTTGACGGATTTTTGTTTCAACAAAGTAGGAATAATGGGGAAGTGGTCGCTGTCATAGAGATCATTGTGTACATTCCATCAAAGCAGGGGAATGAGTGCATGGCTGCACAGGCTTGAAATATGAGGGCAAATCAAAAAGTAAGTTACACTTCCAAATTATGGCCATCTATGAAACCACCTACACATACGCAACACGGCTACAACAACATACAATGTAAGTTCACTTTTCCACATAGTTCCCAAGAGACTGTAAACATTTCTCGGAACGGTCAACCAACTTTTCGATTACGGATGCGTAGAAATCACCTCCAGCACTCGTAACCACCTGAAGAGAGCTGCTTTCACCTCCTCATCCTTTCGGAATTGTCATCCACCAAGATTTTTTTCAGCTTACCGAACAGACATAATCGCATAGCGCTAAGTCTGGACTGTATGGAGAATATTGCCATACCTCCCACTTGAATCGCTGCTGCAGTTCGAACGTTTGGCAGGCCGTGCAGAGGTGCCAACCTTTAAAGTGGGTTATCAGTAATCGCATTTTTAACTCGTGCACTGCCCCCCTCAAAACATTTACGAGTTAAATCCAAAGCACCCCATTTGCCCTTTCCAACAGCAATCTATTCTAAAGTATATCATAATACACATTAAAATTTGCTCATTACCTGTTAGTTCTGTGATAAATAATTCTTCGTAGCTTGTTTCGCACCCAGCAGCTGTTTTTCAGTGTAGGTTTTCCTGAAACATACCTCCCCCTAAGACGACATTTTCGTCTTCAGAACCATTAGCAATTCCAATGTAGATGTACTTAATGTAAGCCTGAATTCTGTCTGATTTTTCCTAACAACACTGAAAACTCTTTCTGTGGGGGATTACTGTGAGGTACACTGAATACTGCAAATACAACATTACTTAGGGTTTTATACTTAATTTGTCCACTTTCATTTTTAAGCTCTGCAATGTTGCCCCAGTTCACATCAATGTTAGGTCCATGTACAATATATTCAGGGAAACTGCAAATTCCTCTTCAAGTTTGTCGTGTTTACTTTCCTTGACCAAACCTGGGAATTTTCAAACAAAATATTCAAGAGATGAATAGGAAACCTTCATTCTGAGAGAGATGTCTAGAGCATGATGAAGAAATCTATCACCAAGGGGAAATTTCCTGATAATGTAACTGCAAGCTGCCACATAAAACTCTCTTACAGAATTATAAAACGTCCTTTCATCATAGTCATTATCTTTCAAGTATACCCTGACTTTTACTTCAAATACCAAGTCCTCATTGGCTTTCTGGTATTTCCTCTTCTTGAATTCAACAATCAAACGGGAGGTAGATTCTGACTGAATAGAACATGGCTGAACAAATCTGACCAATAGGTCAGTTAAAAGAGCAGTAAGATGTATGGCTGGAGCATCTTGTTGCAGAAATAAATTCACTGAGTTTAAGACAGGAAGTGTACTCTGAAGAAAGTAGCAAAACAGTTTTCTGTGTGGGTCTTGTAAGAAAGATTTTATAGTTTCGAACTGCTTGGTGCTCTCATTTTAATAGTGGGGCTCACTATAAAACATGAGTGTCAAAGCTTCCCACGGTTCAAGAACTCGACTAATAGTCTCAAGAAGCCAGAGCCAATGGGTACTGACATATTTAAAAATTTTGTGACCCTCTGTGCCACAAACAGCCTGATATACTTTCAATGTGTTTTGCCTTTTAGAACTCTTATCAACCAAAACTTTCTCTATATTAACTAGTAATTGGGCTGCTGCTTTTTGTGCACAGATGTGTATGAGATGAACAAAAACAACCCAGGACATAAACCGAAGAATGCCCGTCCTTCACAAATTTGGCAACATCTTTATTTGCCCCTATCAGTATGTATGCATTGTCAGATGAAAAAGAAATGCAACTTTCCCATGGAATGGCTTAAGAAGACAATTCACTATTAATAATAGAGAAAATTCCCTCACCTGTGTTGTCAGTACTCTCTAACAATGACAACAGAAGAGTTGATATTTGGCCTCTCTGAGCATTAAAGAAAGAGACAACTAAGGATAAAGTTTAACTGCATTCTACCGTACTATCATCAGTAGTCAAAGCAAAAGGCGTTATTTGCAAAAGTTCATTTATTTTCTTTTTTGTCTCAGATGCCGAGTATTGAACTAAATCTGAGGTTTTAGTTCTTGCACAAATATATTTCTGAGATATCTTAGAGTCAGGGAACATTGATCTCAATAAATTTCCAGCGTAGTCTGAAAATGATAACGGAATATTATGCTCCAAAAGAAATTATACGAACAGCAATTCAGCATTTGTCACCACAGAATCATTCTACCTAAGAAAGCAGCGTCTATCTACGTAGCTGGCCGTGATTTCACAAAGCTCACGGGAAACAAAAGGAAGTGACGACCAAATAACCGCCAAATATGTTTAGTTCCCAACTTACAAACATTGAAACGAAGAGGGTTGACCAGTAATGCTCTAAGGGATAGAACATTTTTTCTTCTTTCCTTTTTTCCATAGAAATTAATTTTTATCATGATAATGTTGCTTTTCCGCAATAATTTCCCCTTTGACTGTAATCACGAAGTGAAATCCGCAATCATTATGGACAATCCGTAATAGTTAGCACCTCTGGGCCGTGTAAGGCGTTGCGTTATACTGCAACAAAATCACACCGGCGCTCAATTTTCCCTGCTGCTTTTCCTTAATTGCCTTGTGCAACCTGTTCAAAGTTTGACAATACGAAGCTGAGTTGATTGTCATTCCTTTCGGCATAAATTCCACGTGTACCACACCATCCATGTCAAAGAACATTGTCGCCATTACCTTTCCTGCTGAAGGTTGGACCATGGCCTTCTTTAATGGCAGTGATATGGTGTGCACTCATTCCATCGATGTTCTCTTTGTTTCGGGGGTTAAGTGGTGGACCCACGTTTCATCCCATGATGACTTGCCACAGAAACTCGTTGCCCTGCACAGAATACTATTGCAAAAATGCCAGTTGACGATTGGAAACATCGGTGAGCAGACGTGGGGCCCATCTTAGATACAGTTTACAAAGTCCAAGGTGTTGGTGAACAATGGAGAACACATTGCCATACAAAATGTTCAGCATGCTGGAAATTTCCTGCAATGTTATGCACCGATTCTCTCTAATGATCCCAACCGTGCGGTCAAAATTTGCAACGGTACTGGACGATGTGGGCCTGCCTTCGCGATATTCGTGTGAGATCCGTGCGTCCGGCGTTAAATTGCTTACACCACTTTACAATACCTGGGCAAGAAATTGTACGCTCACCATATACAGCAGTGATATTACGATAAATTTCCGTGCAATTGAGCTGTTTAGCCCATAGAAATTTGATCGTTGCACGCACCTCCAATTTGGAGTACCAATATAAATTGTCCGTTATTGGACATTATAAATTTTCCTGCTAACTCATTCCTGGTTGCCAGCGTTTTGCTCCCCGTGTGCTAGGCTGGGCTCATCAGTTGGTACCTAGTACACTTACCAAGACGCTGGCTAGTGCATACCGTGGAGGCCACTGCGTAGGCTACTCGTAGCCACCGGCAGTGCCAATGCACTATGAGAACTTTGTCTCATTACCAACAATTGATGCCTGCTTGGCCATCAGATAATATAGATGCTGATTCCCAAAGGGAATCTGAAATATTTGTTCCAAATGAGTAAATTTATAATACCAATATAAATGGTCCGTTATTGGACATTATAAATTTTCCAGCTAACTCATTCCTGGTTGCCAGCGTTTCGACCCTGCAGAAAAAAGGGATAAGGGTATCGTGTTATCATATAATTAAATATTGATACAAAAGAACTTAATGGCCAGTCATTTGTCTCTGTCAGTTCAGCAGTAGGCCTACCACACAGTAAACCTGATCACTGCTTTCATTTGAATTATCACCTTACGCCGTCAACTTCTCTGTTCTGATACCTGCGTGTTGGCATTTCAAGTGACGTCATCTTCACTGCCATCTCGTCAGTCTATCAGCCAAGCTTCATTCTTTTTAAGCCATGCACTGCAATCGAGAGCATACGAGGTCTTGTCTTTTTGAACCTTTTAAAAATAATTTCGTTCCTGACTATAGAGTCTAAACAGTGTGAATCTATTCTCAAATGGTTTCTGGAGATGGTCTCTGATATTCCCAGTTGGTATATATGTAGCAGAAGCCACTCCTTCCGAATAAAGCCATGCTGTAGAAGGCATGCCAAACCATCAGCTGATAACTAGCGTATGTTACGAGTTGTACTTCCGAAAGTAATACATAGTAACTGGAAACATTCTTTTGGTAACTGCGGCTGTTGAAACACAGACTCTTATTTTTAAGTACATTTCATGCTTGTTCTCTACATTTATCACATCAGGATTTACGTAAACAGCTGTCCATGGGATAAGACAGACCACATTGTTTAGGTTAGGTATATTATCGCCCTGATAGTGCCAAAAGTTCCTCGACGGAAAGAATAAAAATAAATAACAGGAAAATATACCGCACTTACGGATATCTACAGGTGTGGCGGTAATGCATTTTATTATCATAATGTTTAATTTTGTACGTTTGTTGTCTCTTTTTTTTATTACCGCATACCCTAGTATATTTTGATTGGTGTCTCCGAAAATCGTTTAAAGTACGTGGGGACATAAAATTATTATTATTATTTGTTAGGTACGTTGGTGAGTAAAACAATCGTTTTAACTGAATAGCTTTCCTCACATTTTAAACTTACTTCTCTCCAAATATATACCTATAATGACCCGAGTTACGAGATATTAAACGACCACTTTGATCTCGCCTGATGTATAAACAGCAACAACCGAGAATATTTCTCAACTAAAGTAAACTCATTTCCCCATCCCGAGGTGGTACAGCTCATTTTAGACACACCCCAAGTGGAGGGGAGTTACACGTAGTGCTTTTACCACATATCAACCTTCCTGCCATTCGTAAATCACTGGCAGTACGGTACGAGGAATCGAAGTCAGACTCCCGAGAACAGCAACTAATTGTGCTAACCATTACACTGGCGGATTATTATTAAGTACAAAACACAGGCATATAGCATGACTGATGCATGCTTGCAATGTGTGGGTCGGACACGAAGCTAGGCCTATTCACCTATTTGTGCGACGTCATCAGAGCTGCAGTAGACCTACACTACGGAGGCAAAACATTTCTTAACTACGAAACACAGATATACCACATGGATTCGACATGTTTTCATTGCGTAGGTCGTACGGACGAAACTATTCACAAATTTGTGCGATGTCATCAGTGCTGCAATAAGACTTGTACCCGCTTCAAAGCGGAATTATTGTTGTTCCCTGACAAATTACATTGGAGGGTCTTATATGCGAGAGGTTTTTTTTCATTTACTTCGTCTTGAAAAGCCAGGGGGGTCTAATACAAGAGTAAATATGGTATGTGCTAGAAGACATGAGACATGGTGGTACATTAATAACTAACCAGTAGCGACGATTATGAATGCAAGCACGCAAACGTGCATGAATTATCATACAGGTGCTGTATGTCATTTTGTGGGGTGGAGTTTCACACCTGTTGCATATGGTCAGTCAAATCACCGACTGTTAATGCTGGTATTGGATGACACTGGATTTGTAATCTCATAACATCCCATCTGGGTGGAGACTGATGTTCTTCATATCTTTGGTCTCCAACTGACAACTTCTACAGTGTACCAAAAGAACGTTATGCCAGGTTTTTTAATATTCAAACAATAGGGATGGGTTACACCAAACTTGTCCACAAATGTAATAGACAGTATGCGCTTACTACTTCTCATTTGTCTGCATGTTATTTACTTGGAGAATTCAGAATTTGAGGAAGACTGGTAGCATACATCATTATATCATATCAGTCTCGATTCTCAGCTTCAAGAAATAAGCAATACAATACTTTAGGCTGATTCCAGAGAATATTCCACCCAAGTAGGAAAAAGTAAAGTTTAAAATAAAACAATTTGTTTTATGATAGATAAAACATGATATTTTATTAATTTTATGATATGTATTAATTTATTAATGTCTTTCAGTTTTTAATTGTGCGCTTAATTGGACCTTTATGTAGAGGCTAAATTCATTTGATATTTCTCAATAGTTTTAGGAATTCCTGTTTATTATGATGTTACAAAAATAATTATAGTAAATAATTATAATTATAGTAAATGTTAATTCTAATGCTCTTTCTCTTCGCAAGTAATTACAGAAACCAATACAGATAACCCTAACGCTCCCTCACTTATTTAGGTTATTAATAGTTTATATAAAGTGTAATAAAGTGACAAATTTATAGCTGCAGGCCATGTAAACACGTGACGAAAAAGGTATAAAAGTTTCTGTAGACGAAAAGTGCGTTGGTGATTTGAATAAAACTTAGTATGCAAAGCCAATACTGCACACCCTTTCAAGCTGCTACATCATACATACATACATAATCATTATAGACTGTTATGCCTTTCAGTGTTCAGTCTGCAAGCCTCTGTGAATTTACTAAACGTCACCACAATCCTCTATTTGCAACTAGTGCTGCGACTTCATTTAGTTCTATACCTCTTATCTTTAAATCGTTAGAAAATGAGTCTAACCATCGTCGTCTTGGTCTCCCTCTACTTCTCTTACCCTCCATAACAGAATCCATTATTCTCCTAGGTAACCTATCCTCCTCCATCCGCCTCACATGACCCCACCACCGAAGCCGGTTTAAGCGTACAGCTTCATCCATCGAGTTCATTCCTAAGTTAGCCTTTATCTCCTCATTCCGAGTACCCTTCTGCCATTGTTCCCACCTGTTTGTACCAGCAATCATTCTCGCTACTTTCATGTCTGTTACTTCTAACTTATGAATAAGATATCCTGAGTCCACCCAGCTTTCACTCCCGTAAAGCAAAGTTGGTCTGAAAACAGACCGATGTAAAGATAGTTTAGTCTGGGAGCTGACTTCCTTCTTACAGAATACTGTTGATCGCAACTGCGAGCTCACTGCATTAGCTTTACGACACCTTGATTCAATCTCACTTACCATATTACCATCCTGGGAGAACACACAACCTAAAAACTTGAAATTACCGACCTGTTCTAACTTTGTATCACCAATCTGACATTCAATTCTGTTGAATTTCTTACCTACTGACATCAATTTAGTCTTCGAAAGGCTAATTTTCATACCATACTCATTGCACATATTTTCAAGTTCCAAGATATTTGACTGCTGGCTTTCGGCACAATCTGCCATTAAGACCAAGTCGTCAGCATAGGCCAGACTGTTTACTACATTTCCACATAACTGAATCCCTCCCTGCCATTTTATACCTTTCAGCAGATGATCCAAGTAAACTACGAACAACAAAGGTGAAAGATTATAGCCTTGTCTAACCCCTGTAAGTACCCTGAACCAAGAACTCATTCTACCATCAATTCTCACTGAAGCTCAATTGTCAACATAAATGCCTTTGATTGATTTTAATAATCTACCTTTAATTCCATAGTCCTCCAGTATGGTGAACATCTTTTCCCTCAGTATCCTGTCATATGCTTTCTCTAGATCTACGATCTATATCATTCGTAAAAAATTTCAAATGGATTCGTACGAAGCTGATAGTAAAATACGTCGCGTGTTTACAGCGTTCTTGCGAGCAGGCGAATGGGAAGTTCCCCGCTGCCGCAACGCACTGTCGACAGGATTCAGTTTCTGCGTCACGCTCACTTGTTAAGGACGTATTTTAGAATAGCAATCGACGTTCACACTGAGGTGATATTTAATAATGCCGCTTACTCACAAAAAACAATGTAAACGGTATTGTGAGAAGAAAGACGACGCCTGCCCAGTTACGCGTACACCGCCAACAGGTACGAGAATCGGTGAAGAAACACAGATCTCAGATAAACTTCAGGGCTTATCAACAGTTACTTTCTGTTCTACAAGTCCAACAACACAACCATCAACATCGATTGCAAAAAAACATTGGGAAAGCTGTAAAGCGTTTGGAGCATGCTTTACCAGTCAGAGCGCGGAAGAAGCAGCAAGTTGTTTCTGCGCCGAGTGTAAAATTTGGTGTAAGTTCATGTACTTCCGGCAAGCGCAGGAAGTCTTCACTTCCAAATCAAGAAGTTCTTATATTTCTCAATCCGAATGATATCAGTTGGCCATCTCCTCGAGCAAAAGATTTTATCTCCGTAAAGGACAGTTCTGAACAAAAATAAAAATTTATGTGCATCACAATGCAAGACACATACAAAGTTTTTAAACAAGAATACCCACATCATGCAATCGGTTGGTCTTCTTTTGTGGACTTCGACCAAAGTACATTTCTGTGCACTACCAGGAACACATGATTTTCATTATGTGGAGCTATTCAAAAATATATTCTGTAGTTCAGGCAAGAAAATATTATTCTGAAACTACTACCAAACACTAAATCCAGACTAAAAGATCGAAGCTGATGACAAAAATCCACCCCGTGATACGGCTTTTGAAGTGGGTGACTTCGTACTTGGAAATTTTTTTTTCGACACAGATAGGTCTTATGGCGACGATGGGATAGGAAAGGCCTAGGAGTTGGAAGGAAGTGGCCGTGGCCTTAATTAAGGTACAGCCCCAACATTTGCCTGGTGTGAAAATGGGAAACCACGGAAAACCATCTTCAGGGCTGCCGATAGTGGCATTCGAACCTACTATCTCCCGGATGCAAGCTCACAGCTACTTGAAAATACAGTGGAAAGAAATATTAAAAATATTATGTTTGTACCATAACTGAAAATAATGGTGATATTTATTTTGTAACCAATTTTTGCAAGTGCAACGATGAAGCTGAACTGTACTGTGAACCACTGAAGAAAGACGAGTGCTTTTTAAATGTAAGTGAAACTGAAAGAAAATTACCGGTGACTTGTTTTACTTGTGGGAAATGGTATTTTGATGAGTGTATACCAAAAGCTGAATGAACAAATTTTTTTCATTTTATTATATTTTTTCTGACCAAGCTTTCATTCAAACTGTAGGCTACTTAAGCGTTGAATGTTCAGTTATTTTTAAATATTTTAGTTCAGTGTTAAATAAATGTGTGACAATTCATAAAAACGTTTTTTAGGTAGTCCACTTGTCAGTACCAGTATTGTAGTCATATACCTTATTATTATTATTATTATTATTGTTAGGAATGAAGCTTGTAGTTTTATGTGACCGATAATCTCAGTATCATAAGCCAAGGGACGTAAATTTTTACGCGAAATCTAAACCACCAGATGCGACTTTCACCTCGAAAATCACACATGCATTAATCGGGACTCGATCCCAGTCCGTCTTGATGATTCCAAACAGCTTGACCATTGCGCCATCAGTCGCTTAAGTGCGGCCAGTATCCAGTATTCGGGAGATAGTAGGTTCGAACCCCACTGTCGGCAGCCCTGAAGATGGTTTTCCGTGGTTTCCCATTTTCACACCAGGCAAATGCTGGGGCTGTACCTTAATTAAGGCCACGGCCACTTCCTTCCCTCTCCTAGCCCTTCCCTGTCCCATCGTCGCCATAAGACCTATCTGTGTCGGTGCGACGTTAAGCAACTAGCAAAAAAAAAAAAAAACTAAGATATTAAATATACATTTTATCATTCAGTGATCGTATTTGATGCGGAGTCGAAGATTTATTAGCCCCTCATGCCATGTCGTCATAGCATTGATTCGCGTGTGTAATCCCGTGACAATCGCCTTTAACTATATTACACAGACATTACGCAACTTACACATTTGGTTTTTTTGCAAAATGTACCTTTGTCCTTCTTGTAAACAATATCTTAACATTACCAATAAAAGTTGCTACAACGCGCAGAATTTAGAAAAAACATAAAGTTATGTAAAGTCAGAAGTCCGTTCCATGCAAACACCGATCGCTACGTTTAAAATTTTATAAAATCACGTACATCAGGTTTACAATGAAATTTGTGGAGGTTGTTAAGTATCATCTAGACGTTATTATGCATAAATTTAGATGGTAAGTTTCATATACATGTTTTTAAATTCTACCTTGGGAAATAGGCATACTGTATTTTAATAATTCGCAAAGGCATCAAAAATACTTACAGTGATATTAGAGAGGTCCAGACGAGACAGAAGAGGACAGCTTGCAAAAATTAATTTAAGATTCTCGCCAGTGAGTCCCGTCCAACTGGATAGACTCAAGCCTCGCAGCTGTGGGCAAAAGTTCGACAAAGTCTCCATGGCACTCTGCATGGCCACCATTTTCCAGCCACCTAGGTAACATTCATAACATTAAAAGTATTTTTGTTGTAAAGAGACAATGAAGAATGAATACTACTTCTCTACCTACCAACATTGAGATCTTGAACATCTATGAGTCTGTTCTCGCAAAGCCAGCGAAATTGTGCATTTGTCTTGTAGCGATCTTTCATCCATGGCCCAGTGAGGTCAATGTTACTCCATAATGATGGACTGAGAGCAATCTTCCGCCATAAACGGCACACTCCAGATGCCCTGAAAAAAATAAATATGTTCTAAGCGACAGACATTGTTCAATTTCTACATAAAACTATCAATACACCTATTATAATACTGACAAAACCGACTCTCATCAGCTTTCCAATTGGTGAACAAGTTGCCTCAGTGACTCGGAGAAGAGTTTCAGACTTACATTCTCCAAATACAGATATATTTCAGTCAAATTAGTAAAGATTTGAATGCTGAGCTAAAATCCTGGCACCTCATTTAATAATTGTTGCCTAGTTAAGGACTTCTAGTCGTGCTCTCAGTATCAACTCCACTCGACTCAGCCTTAGAGACTATCTAGTAGAGTGCAACTTTTCCTCAGGTAGCAGAACATCTAACTTGCTGCACAGGCCACCTAAATGGCACCACTTCAGAATGTTTGCAATTAGGTAAAAAGACAACAACAACAACAACAACAACATATTATTATTATTATTATTATTATTATTATTATTATTATTATTATTATTATTATTATTGAAGTGTGCTGTACAGCACAAAACTCCTAGCCCGACTGACCCAGGTTTGAATCATGGAAACTTTGGGCATCACCCAAAATCTGTTTCAAAAATGACCAAGGTAAGCTGATTATGAGGTACAAATAGAACTGTGAACACTTAGCTAAATACTTACCTTCCAGAAAACACAAAACGAACTTCATGATTCAACCCTGCTGGATAAACTGGAAATTAAGGAAATTATCAAGAGCTAAGAAAATAACAAAGCATATGGCAAGGATTCAACTGTTGTTGAACTTCTGAAGTACGAGGGAGATAACTTACTGGAACAACTTGAAATACTTTTTCAACAGATCTGGCTCACAGGAGAGATTCCAGATAAATGGAGAATCCACCCACTGCACATGAAAGGAGACAAAACAAATGTCTACTAATCGCCTACAAGATACTTTCCACAGCACTCCAGCATAGAAAAAAAAAAAAAAGATCAAAAGCTAGTAGAATACCAAGCTGGCTTTAGAAAATGACTGTCATGTGCAGAAAAGATTTTTACCATCAAGAACTTACTCAAACTGAAGACATTAGCAGCAGGCAAGAAAGAGATCCTGATATTTGTTGACTTCAAAAAAGCATAACACTCCATAGACCGGAACACATTAATAGAAGAACTTAAAGACTTTGGAATAGATGATAAGACTACAACACTTATGTGACAATGGGGAACTATCAGAACCCTTCAAAATAAAAAAAGTTTAAGACAAGGAAATGATCTCTCTCCAAACTTGTTCAATTGTCTTTCACAGAAAGTTATCAGGGAATGGCAAAAAGAAATGGAATTAGATTACAGCAAATAATAAACCTCATGATAGTTCCACACTGACTTACAAATCAAGGATCTAAGAGAATTTTTATTACAAGTCCACCTTTCAATACAATTTAAATCATATTCAGAACCCATATTCAGAAAATCACCAAGTTCAGCTCTAAATGACTTCATTGTGTCAATGCAGCAGGAGTTATTGCA
Organism: Anabrus simplex; assembly: GCF_040414725.1. Classification (NCBI taxonomy): domain Eukaryota; kingdom Metazoa; phylum Arthropoda; class Insecta; order Orthoptera; family Tettigoniidae; genus Anabrus; species Anabrus simplex. The sequence continues at coordinate 1,144,240,076 of NC_090265.1, read as the reverse complement.
TGTTGAATCCAGTCATGTGGCAGTTTTTTTCCCAGAACATGTTTCAGCTCTCAATGGGCCATCCTCAACTGGTTAAAACCATTGACAAAGAAATCATAAAAACTACAAGAACAGCATAAAAACATGATACATAAATGACTGATGATGAGTCATGAATACTGAAAAAGTTCTTTTTTTTCTATTGGCTTTACGTCGCACCGACACAGATAGGTTTTATGCCGACGATGGGACAGGAAAGCGCTAGGACTCCGTTATGAACCCTTTACCTGACCAACAACATTTTACATTCCACCCTGTTACTGCTAATAAAGTTAAAAAAGTATTATATTCTATCAAATCAAAAGCCAGAGGAGTGGATGATATCCCTATAACTTTCTTACACAACATTATTGGTGCTGTTTTACCAATTATTACCCACATTTTCAACTACTGCCTTAAAAGCGGAACCTTTCCTTCACTATGGAAACTAGCTAATGTTATCCCTGTGCCTAAGAAACCTGACTCCTCCCTACCATCCGACTATGGACTAATTTCTATCTTACCAGCGATATCCAAAGCACTCGAGCGTCTGGTTCATGAGCAGGTGTTGGAATACTTAAACAACCATTCTCTCCTAGACCCTTTGCAATCTGGCTTCAAGAAGGGACACAGCATAGCAACTGCCCTGTTCAAAGTGACTTAAGACATACGGCACGCAATGGACCAAAGACTGGTGACAATACTTACTCTCCTCGATTTCAGTAGCGCATTTGACACTATAAACATCCAGACTCTATTAAACAAGATGCAATCTTACTACTTTGATCAACAAACTATTAATTTCTATTCATCGTACCTCAAAAATCGCGCGCAACGTATTATAATCCTTGATCAAACCTCTCGCTGGCTAACCAGGAAGGAAGGCATGCCGCAGGGTAGTGCTTTAGGCCCATTGCTCTTTATCCTGTACATAAATGACATTTCATCTAATTTAAAGAACTGTAGCTACCATATTTATGCGGACGACTTACAAATTTACTGTCATTGTAAGACCTCTGATTTGCCTCATGCCATAACAGGCATCAATGCTGACCTTCAGCAACTTAATGCTTACTCCTTGAAAAATTCCCTCCTCCTTAACCCCTCCAAGACACAAGCAATCATTATTGGCTCTCAAAAATTGTTGGCCACACTAAGATACGAAACTATTCCTCCAGTTATACTGAATGGTAGAGTTATACCATTCAGCCAAACTGTGAGAAATCTTGGAGTGACAATGAACGAAACTTTAAATTGGTCTGAATATATTAAGAATGTGTGTAAAAAAATATTTTCGATACTTCATTCGGTTAAAAGAAACAGCGATATTTTACCTTGTAATGTGAGAGTCAAACTCATACAAACACTAGTGCTTCCCGTCCTCGACTACTGTGACGTCATTCTGGTAGACGCAACAAAAGAGCAGACTTTGAAACTTCAGTGAGCGCTTAATTGTTGCCTTAGATTTATATACAGTCGGAGTTATGATACACATGTCACCCCATACTATCATACTATTTCATGGCTGAAACCTTTCAAACGACGAACGTATCACATACTGATACAGATATACAGACTGCTCTCTGAAGACAGACCACCATACATTTCATCCCAGCTTAAGTATTTGTCCTCCTTTTACAGCAGTAATACCCACTCTGGTTCCTCCCTTTCTATTCCTGTTCACCGATCCTCTATGTACAACAATTCCTTTGTTGTGGCAGGTTCTAGACTTTGGAATTCCCTGCCTGTCAGTGTCAGAAATTCCACCTCATTACTTAAATTTAAGACTGCTTGCCGAGACTACCTGCTGAATGCAGCTGACTAACTTGTATGACTGGAAGATCGAATGAATGTGAGTTAGAAAAGTGTAATGTATTTTTGTGTAAGTTATTATTTACTGTATAATATTATGTACTCAAACTCTGCTCTCAATGATTTTTTGCTACTTGCTTAACGTCGCACCGACACAGATAGGTCTTATGGCGACGATGGGACAGGAAAGGACTAGGAGTGGGAAGGAAGCAGCCATGGCCTTAATTAAGGTACAGCCCCAGCATTTGCCTGGTGTGAAAATGGGAAACCACGGAAAACCATTTTCAGAGCTGCCGACAGTGGGATTCGAACCTACTATCTCCCGAATACTGAATACTGGCCGCACTTCAGCGACTGCAGCTATTGAGCTCAGTGAAAAAGTTCTTAAAAAAAGCAATTTAGCATGTATATCTTAAAATATACATCCTCTTGTTTCAATCTTGGTAAAAAGTTAACAATTTGTTTCAGGATGTTCTGGTCGTAAAAATGGACTGAATATTTATTGAGCTGAATTGTGTGGAACACTTCTTGAACTATGGTGGATCCGTTTTTACTCTTACGACAGAGTACCTTGGATGAAAAATGTCAACACAGAAACTCAAGTGTCAGAATTATTGGCAGTTCTTTAATGCCTGCTGGAGTCTAGGAAAAAAAAAAAAAAAATCTAAATAAGTACTTTATTATGTCTGGAGGCCTAGGGAGTCTCATTTTAATGCCATTCATGGCCCTTGTCTTTCTTTGGCCAGTATCTAAATTTTTTGAAGTGTTGGATCCTTTTCAATTTTTCCTTCTGATTAGTGTTAATAGAAGATGGTTACCCAGATGTACTTCCTCTTAAAACAATAATAATCACCACCACCACCACCACCACCTTATGTCCACAGTTGATGATTCGAGAAACTGTAGCATGATTTGCCTGTTCTAGTGGTTTACAGTAGATTAAAATAAGACTTGGATGGAGCCTCTGGATACAATTTACCTGAGATGAGATTTGCATTGACACGACCCATGGCATCGGCTGTATTGCCAAAGGCAACCCATATTCAGGAAATCACCAAGTTCAGCTCTAAATGACTTCATTGTGTCAATGCAGCAGGAGTCCAAATAGTTCTTTTGAAGTATTGATTCATCTGGAATATTGAATTTTCAGTATTTGTGTAGGAATGCTTAAAATTTTGGCACTCCAAGTTCATACCATAGTACATTTGCAGCAACCATGGCAATGCACTAATAATTAAATTCACAGGTACAAGATGAAGAAGGTTCCATCACTACTCATTTTTCTTTGATGGAGCACATTTATTATTCCTCATATAAAGATCAGTTTTAATACCTATTACTCTACCTGAAACTTCCTACAACAGCCAAAGCATGTGACACACACTGTGCAAAGATCAATTTTACTATCACTTGTATAGGCATCATCTACTGAAATTCAATCTTTTAACTTGGATGCTAGTTTGGATAAGACTGGTGCCATAGTGAAGACTAACGGTAAGAATAAACTTCTCAAGAAAAGTGGAAGAGCAATTGTTTTCTTTCACAACATACCCAGAGGGTAACTTTCTCTCTGTTCTTGACCAAGGTAGCACTACAATCAGTCAGACTACTGTTCCTATATATCGTTACTTCTTATGTGATATATACAGTGTCATGTTGGCAAAGTGATGCCCATGCCCAATCCTTGACAGAATACATTAGTTTATTTAAAATACACTATATCATTCAATGTACTGAAACAAAATATTTACTATGCATCAAAATATGTCACTTAAAACTTGGGAATAATCAACTTTTAAAAGTGTGAATTGCAGACACTTCGGCTTTTCTTATATAAACATAAGAATAAGATACGTAATTCCATTGAAACCGGGCTATACTAATGAGGAATAAGCACATACATAACAGTTTGGAAAACTGGCAATAGACTGGACAGCAGTTATGCAAGAAAAATGTACTTTACACAACTAGGAATTCTATGAACATAATTCTGATATAGTCTGCAGTCTAACAGAGGTCATAAAACCGTGTACCAATTAGGGCATTCTGAAGGAAACATTTTAGGTGGTTTTTGAAAGTTTCTCACACTGAAGTATTCACCATTTATTTCTGCCTTCCATAAACATCATCAAGATCATAACAAGGTTTTGTGAGAGCATGCGAACATTTTTTCTTAAAAATGAATTTGATGAATGTGCAAAATGATCAGTTGGAGGCTATTTGTACATTGTAGCAAAATAATTTTCAATCAATTCTAAGGCTGGTTAAAAGTTGTGCATTAATTGAACATGGTTCTGAAAAGGGCATTTTGCATTCAATACTGAAAGTAGAACATGGAAAGAACAAAGATCTTGACAACACAAATTCTTAAGCAGTTCTGATTTGTACATGATGTTAATACCTCGGGAAAATAGTTCAAAGCAGAATTTTTAAGAATTGTAAACCTTAAAAAGCAAAGGTTACACACACAGACACAAGTTCTTCAGAATATTCTTTAATGCTATCCTATCAAGAGATGCACACATGCCACATCTGCAAATGTCTATTATCAAATCTGGTGCTGTGGTGTAGAGGAGGGTCTAGTCCTACCAGTGATAATTTAAAATTCATTTTGCTGGACACTCAGCCAAAGTGAAGTTTCTATCACATGCCAATATCAACAACACAGAGAGCCATGTATTCTTTTCCAGTTTAAAATACATGGGAGTATGAGGCTGATACTCACTGCTGATCCACTGAGAAACTTGAGTGAAATAGTTTTCTTTCATGGAAATGTTAACCAAGGGACACAATCTCTTAGAGAAGACAGAAATTTACCAACTCATTTTGACTATTTAAATTTAACCTTTATTACATACTTTTGAGTCAGCTAATAGTTTAAGTATGTGTTATTATCTAGTAACCATCAAAAAAGAAAGAAAGAAAGAAAGAAAGAAAGATATAAAAAGGTCAGCTCTACTGTTAAGATTTTTTATTATGGACACTCGAGTTTAGGCGTTAGTTATAAATGAACCAATAGGCCGATTTCAAAATGAGTTATACCAATATTTTTCTTGTTTAATTCTGCATTAGAATATATAAGACAAATTGTTTTTCGAAATTCATTAATTATTTTTTATTTGTGGTTGTATAAATACTGTCCGAGTTTTTGGCTTCTTCTCTAGGAACTGTTCACTTAAAAATACATAAACTAAATGGAAAACTACTTGTCTGATGGTAATGACATTTTTATATGTTGTAGCCACATATATTTGTAGTGTAATACTCAAGTTACAATTTTTTTCAACCACTTCAAAAAGAGCTCTTATCACTTTTCTACACCAACATTTTCTCAGCCCAGGATACACGTATAAAAGGAAACTTGGGTTTATTTTGAAACACTCAGTCATGGTTATCAGATACTACAACCATTATAACCATACAGTGTGAAACTGAATTTATGAAGAGTAATATTGATGGGAAATTATGTGTGCGCTGGACTGTGCAATTAACAGCAGACGGGGTGGTGAAAAAGGGTACAGGGTTGCTGTGAACACTCGCCCTGGGAAGTTGTGAAATGGAATACCCTGACCTTGGTTTGTGTGCATGTTATTTTCAGTCTAACCATGTTCTGCATGTTACCCACATCACTTCAAGATCCTCCGAGACTACCGTTGTCAGAGGGCAAACTTGCAATGGTTTTGAGTGCTTTTCATTTCCTTCAAAGTGAGGGGGGGAAAAGTAGGGGACACTGGTTCCCTGTGTACCAGAAAGTGGCAGTTTGTCTTGGATTATCGTTGTCGTCAGTGAAGAGAGAGTAGAAGCCGCTTGAAAGGAGAATGATAGAATATATCATCCAAGTCAAGAAAGAAGCAGTGTTTGAGACCAGGGCATTCGAAAATCCAACTCGATGATTTGATCTGGCCACAATACGAAGAAATATACGTAATGTTCACATGAATAACGCATTCCCCACAAATAAAGCCTCGCCTGAAACTGTTGGAATTTGTGGGGAATTTTACTTATATACCCACTTTCTATGCTTTTGAAACTCTGAAAACAATGTAAAAACAAGCTAAGAAAATGGAAGACTGCCACTGGGAGAAAGAAGGACTATCTGAAAATGTCCCTCATTTCGAGCCAATCATAATCAACATGAATGACAGCAGTTCCGATTCGTGAGAAAATAGTGATTTTTCAGACAAAGAATATTGACAGAATTAAATATTGTAAAGATTTGCAAATAATGTAAATAGTAACTGTACAGTATGGCATTTCTAAGCCTGCCCCGTGGTGTAGGGGTAGCGTGCCTGCCTCTTACCCGGAGGCCCCGGGTTCGATTCCCGGCCAGGTCAGGGATTTTTACCTGGACCTGAGGGCTGGTTCGAGGTCCACTCAGCCTACGTGATTAGAATTGAGGAGCTATCTGACGGTGAGATGGCGGCCCCGGTTTAGAAAGCCAAGAATAACGGCCGAGAGGATTCGTCATGCTGACCACACGACACCTCGTAATCTGCAGGCCTTCGGGCTGAGCAGCGGTCGCTTGGTAGGCCAAGGCCCTTCAAGGGCTGTAGTGCCATGGGGGGGGGGGGGGGGTTAATGGCATTTCTAAATTAGGAATCCAATCATTTTTAAAACGTGACGGGAAGTGGAATTTGTGCGAGGAAATAAAATCAAAGGTTGAAAGTAAACAAAAAGCTGCGTTCATTGCACGCTGTGTTTACTAATGAACATGGCAATGCTGTACCTGATTTCAACACCCCAACTGCTGTTAATTGCATGATCCAGCAGCACACGACTGCCCATCAAACATGTGGCAATAACATATAAAAGTTTCATTACCATCAGATAAGTAGTTTCCTGTGTATATATTTTTATGTGAGTGGTTCCTAGAGAAGAAGCCAAAAAGCCAGTCAATATTTACTACAACCATAAATAAAAAATAATGAATGAACTTCAAAAGCAATTTGTCTTATACACCCTAATGCAGAATTAAATGAGGAAAATATTGGTTTAACTAATTTTGCAATAGGCCGATCGGTTCGCTTGTAATTAAAGTGTAAAATCGAGTGTCCATAATAAAAAAATCTGACAGTAGAACATGCGTAGTTTAGATTTTAAAATTAATATTTTACTAATTCAAGACGAACGTCAGGGACTTTTACCAAACCTTCAAATTTAATGCGAAAGGTCATCAAGCCCCTCGTCTATGCTTTAAAGATACTACTCGAAAGCTATACCTGAACAACAGAGAAAATTGCAACATTTTGGCTCAGTACTTCAACAAGTTGTTCAACTGCGATGAGGCAATGCAAAGACTATCCATCTCCCCTCCTATTCAAGATCTGCTCAATTCTCAGCCACCTTGTAAGATGGAAATTAAGCAGATCTTACACAGTCTGAAAGATAATAAAACAGCTGGAGAAGATTCCATAGTGGCGGAACTATTGAAGCTGGTGAATGAGGATACTCTGGACATACTAGTCAGTCTCTTTCAGGAGATTTGGAAAACAGGTATTATACCAGTTGAATGGCAGTCAGCACTAATCCATCCTCTCCATACAAAAGGAGACAAGAAGAACATTGAAAATGACAGAGGTATATCAATAGTGCCTGTTTCGTACATGATTCTTTCTAAAGCACTCCTTAACAGAATCAAAGTTCATCTTGATAAGCAGATTGGTGAATACCAGGCTGGTTTCCAAAAGGGCTGTTTCTGTCCGGAACAAATTCTCAATCTGAAGATCATCAGATAACTGGGAGTTTTGAATATATGGTCACATTTGAGGACTTCAGCATAGCATATGACTCAATTGACCGACAGTCATTATTGAATATTCTGGAAGAGTTTAGGGTGGATACTACATCCAGAAACTCGATTAAGCAGACTCTCACCAACACAGTATCAAAGGTAAAATTCAAGAATGAAATCTCAGAGTCCTTCGAGATAAAGACTAGGGTCAGATAAGGGGATGGACTTCCTCCACTTCTTTTCAATTGTATCTTGGAAAAGGTAATGAAGATCAGTTTTGATTAGGCCCCAAACACAAAGGAGTGATGTTGACTCTCTGGCTTTTGCGGATGACCTGGCCATATTTGCCAACAACATCAGTTCAGCAATCAGGAAGATAAACAGGAAGATAAACCTTTAAGAAACAGCAGAAAAAGTAGGACTACAAATCTCCTTTGACAGGACGAAATACATGACGTTCATCAATGATGGTCCAGAATGGATGTTAACAGACCTTGGAAAGATTGGAAGAGTGAAGAAGTTTAAGTACCTGAGTGAAGTAATTTGAGAGACTGGGCTAGAACAAGAAATTACCAATATCTGCATCCGGAAATTAGAATGAGCGTTTCTATTGACTAAACATCTAGCTGAAACAGTGCCAAGTGGAACAAGTGTGGGAAAAGTACAAATCTTACAATTTGCTTTACTCGCACCGACACAGATAGGTTTTATGGCGACGATGGGACAGGAAAGGCCTAGGAATGGGAAGGAAGCAGCCGTGGCCTTAATTAAGGTACAGCCCCAGCATTTTCCTGATGTGAAAATGGGAAACCACGGAAATCTTCAGCGCTGCCGACAGTGAGGTTCAAAATCTCCCCCGGATGGAAGCTCACATGTACGCGCCCCTAACCGCACGGCCAACTCGCCCGGTGACAGCCTTCTGTGAAAAACTTAAAGAGAATTTCTCCCAGGTACAATCAGCTAAGGATGTATATAACAAACACACCTGTACTGCCTCTCCCTCTCTCCAGCCTCTACTTCTCGGAACTTGCGGTACTAGCAAGTTTGAAGAGGATTCGACCCCATGCGGCAAACGGCCCTGATGAAATACCCAGCCGTACACTTAGTGACTGAGCTGAGTCAGTGGCACCATCTCTCAACTATTCTACCTGTTGCTTCACTGTGGATCACTACATCAAGATTGGAAGTGTGCTGATGTAGTTCCGATTTTCAAGAAAGGGGACAAATCGCTCATTGACAACTATCGGCCAGTGTCCTATGTATGTAAATGTATGGAATGACTGGCAGCCTCTATATGGGAATACTTGCAGGAAGGTAATCTGCTAAGTGAAAGCCAGCACGGTTTTCTTCCAGAAAGATCCTGTAATACTTTATTAACAAAGGTTATTGATGAGTCGTAGTTCTCCCTGGAGAAATATAAAATTGTTCAGGTAGACTGCGTGGCTTTGGACTGGGCTAAAGCTTTTGACCAAATTCCACACGAACAACTTTTGTTAAAATTAAGACAGATGAATATCGGGGGGGGGGGGGGTGTACTAGCATGGTTTCGGTCATTTCTCGAGGGTCAAACCCAACGTGTCGTGTATGATGGAGTTCGATCTTCCACTGTTAAGGTAATCTCAGGAGTATGTCAAGGTACTGTCTTGGGACCTTTATTATTTAATGCATTTGTTTCTGATTTACCTAAAGGTGTGACTTCAACCATGGCCCAGTACGCTGATGACACAAGAATATACAGGGACATACAATGTGCAGATCATTGTCTGAAGTTACAGCCAGACTTGGACACTATAGTGGTGTGGTGTTACTTCAACGATCTCAACATTAATGCTCGCAAATGTATATGCATTAGGTTAAGTAGGTGTTAAAACCCAATAAAATGCATATATAACATTAATAATGTAAATATTGAGCGAGTTAAAACTATGCATTTGCTAGATATGACCCTTTTGGACCAACTAAAATGGAACACACAGACAGAGGAAGCGAGATGCAGAGCTGTCAGGGTGCTCGGTTTTATGCACAGAAGCCTCTGTGGGTGTAAGTCGAATGCTACACAGATGGCTTACCTGACACTAGTGAGACCTATACTAACCTATGGTTTACCTGCCTGGCACCCTACCACTGCAGCTAACCTTCACAAACTAGAAGGAATCTAACGCCACACAGAACGACTAATTAACAAGAAGAGCTACCTGCCTTCTTCTACCATCAATCACCTCCTTGAGTAAACAAAGTAGCATCACCTTCTTACACAAGTCCCTCACGGGAGCCATTCACCTTTCACTATTCCCTCGACTCTCCTTATCCTACAGCTCCGTCCGCAGAGGCAAAGGGAGTCCTACAAACTAGGTTTCTTTTCTTGTTCATCGCGGCTTTGGAACAACCTCCCCGCCAAATTAATTGTTTTTATGTACACAATTTTCTTTACGTCGCAGCAATTCAGACGGGTCTTATGGCGACGATGGGATAGGAAAGGCGTGGGAGTAGGAAGGAAGCAGCCATGGCCTTAATTAAGGTACAACCCCAGCATTTGCCAGGTGTGAAACCACGGAAAACCATCTTTAGGGCTGCCGACAGTGGGGTTCGAACTATGTCCCAGATGATAAAGATGTTGATTCCCAGAGGGAACCTGAAATATTTATGTATCTCCCAGATGCAAGCTTACAGCTGCGTGCCCCTAACTGCACGGCCAACTCGCCCGGTAAACATTAAGTGTAAAAATGTACAGTAAATACAGTATAGTTAAATATTATGTTAAGGACATGCAGTGAGAAAATGTATGTGAATATGTGGAAGAATGAACCTGGGAGTGGAAGGTTGTGTAAATGAGAAATATGTAAACATTATACTTTGGTACTTTACCTGTAAATAGTGTATATGACTGTTTTAGTTTGGGATTTAGGTAATTATTTTAAAAGGTCTGGGGGCATTATGTGTAGAGGACCTGCCCTTTTCCCCTGGCCTTCCACACATACTGTAAAGGTATATGGTAAATAAATAAATTAAAAAAAAAATGAATGAATTAATAATATGATGAGTTTCTGAGCCAGATTAAGACATTACAGCACTGTTGTTACACCAGAAGGCTTATAAGTTTCAGAGACCCTGTGCATGACTCGAAAAGGACAAGTCAATCAGCTACTTAAAAGAGAACACAGGCAACTACGGAAGATCTTGGGCAACAGATGGGTTGGTGGGTTGGTTCGACTGAAATCCAATAAAGAAGTATACAGCAAGATGGAACAACAACAACAATTAGAAAGAGAAGATTGCTTTTTTATGGGCACATCTTCCATATGAATTATGACTGGCTCACAAAGAAAATCTGGAATTTTCTAAAACCAAAGGCATCAAAGTTGAGATGGTTCCAAGAGTGTGAGAAAGATCTGAGAGAGGTGGGCATAACAGAGGATAAAATCAATGACAGTATTAGTCTCAGAAGGATGGTGAAATGCTATCACGGTTTTATGGTGGAGACAGAACCCAGAAGACGGAGTTTACCAGAGGAGCAGAAAAAAGCGCTGATCGATAGGTTTAAGAGATACTGGTAGGATGTCAAAGCTGGCAGACGAACAAGACACAGACACTGAAAATGAGATTGTTTGTTAACATGCAGTCCATAGAGGCTCAATTTGAAAATAAATAAATGTAGTGTTTCCAATAGCATCAACATCCATGACATTCATGACTGATGGAAGTAAATTTCTGAATTAGACGAAGAATATGAAAGCTTGTCATTTACACAATTATGCACTGTTGATTGGATATTTTATTAGGTGTTTAAAAACAGTGGCATATCATGATGCATACATACATAAATACATCTTCATAAATAGGCTGTTATGCCTTTCAGCATTCAGTCTGCAAAGCCACTGGGAATGCACTAAATGCCACCACAATTCTCTATTTGTAACTAGCTCTGTGGCCTGATTCATATTTTTAAATCACTAGAAAGTGAGTCTAACCAACACTGTCTTGGTCTCCCTCTACTCCTCTTACCTTCCTAGGTAACCTATCCTCCTCATTTTCCCACACATGACACCACCATCGAAGCCGGTTTATGCGCACAGCTTCATCAATCAAATTCATTCCTAACTAGCCTTTATCTCCTCATTCAGAGTACTTACTTGCCACAGTCCCCACCTGTTTGTACCAGCTATCATTATCGCTTCTTTCATGTCGGTTACTTCTAACTTATGAATAAGATGTTTGAGCTGACCCAGCTTTCACTCTCGTAAAGCAAAGTTGGCCTGAAAACATACTGGTGTAAAGATGGTTTCGTCCAGGAGCTCACTTCCTTCTTAGCGAATACTGTTGATTGTAATTGCGAACTCACTGCATTAGCTTTGCTGCATCTTGATGCAATCTCACTTTACTATCAACCTGGGAGAATACACATACTAAATACTTGAAATTATCTACCTGTTCCAGCTTTGTATTCCCAACATAACATTCAATTCTCTTAGGTTTCTTACCTACTGATATCACTTCATTTTCATATCATACTCACTGCACTTACTTTTAAGTTCCAAGATATTAGACTGTAGCACAATCTGCCATTAAGACCAAGTTGTTGCTATAAGCCAAACTACTTACTACATTTTCACCTACCTCAATCCTACCCTGCCACTTTAGTAAATCTCACTGTACCATCATTTCTCACTGCAGTCCAATTGACATCATAAATACCTTTGATAGTTTTTAATAATGTACTCTTAATCCCACAGTCCCCCAGTACGGCGAACATCTCTTCCCTTGGTATTCTCTCACATACCTTCTCTTGATCTACGAAACATAACATTACTGTCTATTCCTCTCGTAGCATTTTTTAATTACCTGGTGCATACTGAGAAGATTTTCAAAATATTCCTTCCACCTGTCTAGTGATTCCCTTGGATCGATTACACTGCCCTGCGACAGTTTCAATGCCGCAATTCTGTATAGATTTTTAGAATGCCTTTTGCATCCTGAAACAGTATCCAACGTTATTTTTCCCACATTACATTTCTTTAAAAATCAGATATTTCTTTTTATGCACATACACCAATATATACGTTACTCTATTAGGAGAAATGTTGCCTTAAATAATTTTTCACCGGGCGAGTTGGCCGTGCGGTCAGGGGTGCGTGGCTGTGAGCTTGCATCCGGGAGACAGTGGGTTCGAATCCCACTGTCGGCAACCCTGAAGATGGTTTTCCATGGTTTCCCATTTTCACACCAGGCAAATGTACCTTAATTAAGGCCACGGCCGCTTCCTTCCAACTACCAGGCCTTTCCTATCCCATCGTCGCCATAAGACCTATCTGTGTTGGTGCGACATAAAGCCACTAGCAAAACAAAATTTTTAAAAACCTGAATTTATTAATTAATGCGAACTGCAGCCATCTGGCAACCCTGCATAATCACAGTTTAAAGTTCACAGCACTGTACAACACAGCAGATTTTGCTGATTAGCACCATTCTGTTGCAGTGCTTTCTGCACTTCAGTGTACATTGTATTTCGCTTGGTAATGAGAATAGGTAGTGTCCTGTACGTGAGTGACATACTGTGTTAATATTTATATTAAACTTATATCAACATGTCACACCATGGCTGCATGAACAGTCCAGATATATTCTGCTATATGTGTGGAAGTTTTGTGCCAAAAAACAGTAGTGCAATATAACAGAGTTTGTCAGAAAGACCTACTATGCGTACTTTGTCATCCAACTGGGAAACCAAGACAAGCCGTGGGCACCTCAAAATTTGTAGGGGGCCAATGACCTTTGATGTTAGGCCCCTTTAAACAACAAGCATCATCAACAAGCAAAATTTGTAGGACCTGTGTAGAGCAGTTACGACAGTGGGTGAATGGTGAGCGAAAAGCGCTGCCATTCGGAATACCAATGGTTTGGCAACAATCTACAGACCACAGTTCAAACTGCTACTTCTGTTCGTTGAATGTGAAGGATTCTAACAGCAGAAACAAAAGTAAGATTGTGTATCCCAGCAATATTTTATCCGCAATTCTACCCGTTTCTCATGGCCTTCATGTACCAGTACCGCAGCATCCGGAACAATTAAATGATGGCTCTTCTTCTGAAGATGAAGCAGAAATGGCCGGTGCTACCTTTGACTGCGATTTCTCACCAGAAGTTGCTGGGAAAGAACTCAAACTTTTTGAGCAAAGTGCATTAAATGACTTAGTTCAAGATCTTGGTCTTACGAAGTCATTTGCCAAGGTACTTGGGTCTAGACTCTATGAAAAGAACATACTGGCACCAGAGACAACGTATAATTAGTATGGACAACGAGAAGAAGAATTTCTACCCTTCTTCCTACTTCAGTTAACTACAACAATGTTCCAGAAACTATGAGTACCACATTATGACCTCACTCACTGCAGACTTTTTACTGATGCCTCCAAGCGTAGTTTGAAGTGTGTTCTTCTTCACAGTAAAACAAACTTGGATCAATTTCCATTGCTCGTTCAGTTATTACGTGAGAAACATACGAAAATCTTGAGATGACGTTTAAAGTATCAGGAACACTATGGCAAGTGTGTGGTAACTTTTAAGTTATACATATTCACACAGGTCTACAAGCAGGTTTCACAAAACATCCCCGTTTTCTGTGAGTGGGACAGTCAAGCAAGGTCACAACACTGGATTCAAAACGCATTGCCACCACATAGACCATGGATTGTTGGCTTGAAAAACATAAACCAACAAGAATCTCACTTAAATACTCCAATAAATGTTACAATAATATACACCGGTGCTAACACAAAAGATTTCAAGTAAAATCTATTAGATTTACGACACTGACGGTAGTGATGGCAGTGATCTGGAGGGTATGGAGCCTCTAGCAATATGGATAAGGTGACAAGTCCAACATACTGTTACCTCCACTTCATATCAAACTAGGACTTAGGAAGCAATTCACTAAGGCTATGAACAATGAAGGTGAATGTTTCCGGTATCCGTGTCATAGATTCCTAGGCATCAGTAATGCCAAAATCAAAGAGGGTATCTTCACAAATCAAGATATTAGAAAACTTATTTTTGATACTAACTTTGAAGACGCTATAGATGGGCTGGCACAACGTTACATTTGACAGTTGTAGTTCATGCTGGTACCGCCAAATAGTAATTTGAAGAGTGTCACCTGTCAAACAGAACGACTAATCCACTACTTTTTATGTTAGATACAGTTATGCACTTTATACACATTAGTTCGTATTTAATTTCGTATAGTGCATATAACCCTTTATTTATTTACAAAAAAATGCTCATGTTTAAGCGAGTTGCAAAATAAAGATGAACTATTTTCATTTGGTTATTGTTGGCAATATGGCTAGTATAGTGGAGCCATCTATAACTACCCTGGCTACCTTGACTTCCGTATTGAAATGCTGCCATTTGTCATCGCTAGCACGTGGTCAGGTGTGATTGGCGCGTTGATGAAAGTGAGATAATTGTGAAGATTTTTTGTAACTAGTTTTTTAAAAGTTGTTTTACGTCATACCGACACAGATAGGTCTTATGGTGACAATAGAACAGGAAAGTGCTAGGAGGGGGAAGGCAGTGGCCAGAGTCTTAATTAAGATACAGCCCCAGTATTTGCCTGGTGTGAAAATGGGAAACGACGGAAAACCATCTTCAGGGCTGCCGACAATGGGACTCGAACCCACTATCTCCCGAATACTGGATACTGGCCGCATTCAGCGACTGCAGCTATCGATCTTGGTGCGTAACTAGTTGCAGTGCAATGTTACGTAAATGACAACATAATGATGAACCATGAAGTGATGATCCTCTGTGCTGAGGAGTGCCTCTTAATAGTCAGACATGCGAATTAGTGCGGAAAACTTGTGAGTTTTGCAAGGGAGAGGGAATTCATATACTTGTATGGCCGTCCTTCTGTTCCTGCGAATCAAATGGTTTAACGCACATGTCAAACATAAGGTCTTTCAAAGTGTACTGTTATTCAGAAAGGTGTTCGCTACCAGAAACTGAAGGAAAAAAAGGGAATGGGGAACAGCAGTAGCGGAAACGTGGCTGATAGTGGAAACTTGTTTCTTGGCACTTCAGGAAAGAAACTAATTAAGCCATCTTCTGTAACATGAATTTCCAGGTTGATGCAATACGGAGACACTTGTATGATTATTACAGCAAGAAAGAAAACCCTATCATGGCAAAATTACTAGTCTCCCCTAGGAAGGAAAATGTTTTATCCAGGAGTATAACTTCCTTAAAATAAGTACTGTGAGCCATAGGTTTCAGATGTTAAAAAATGAACGGAAGAAAAGTAGTCCTTGAAAAGTCGCACATCGTGATGACTACAAGTACTTTTTCTGAATAAACTTGTCGGTAAGGATCTCTACTAGATAATATGGTTGAATGAGTCTGGGTGAATGCTGGGGAATGCACTGCTAAATGTTGGACTGATGACAGTCCTAAAAGCTCCGGTAATCAACCGATTGGGAGGGGTGCCAGATTAATAATAGTAATCATCCAGTAATTTTGTGGAAGGTGACGTGGAAAAACTGATCTGAGAGGGTATTGCTCAAGTGGATGTGGCTTTGGGGAGGAAGAAAGTTAGCCATCTCACAACATTAATTAACTCGGCAATGGCAACAGATGGCATCATCAGTGACTGTCAGGAGTTGATGATCTGCCTTGACAACACTGACGGTAGTGATGGCAGTGATCTGGAGCGTATGGAGCTTCTACCAATGTGAATAAGGTACCTTTTTGTAAATCTAATAGATTTTACTTGAAATCTTTTGTGTTAGCACCGGTGTATATTATTGTAACATTTATTGGAGTATTTAAAGTGAGATTCTTGTCGGCAGATTTTGTCTGTATTGTTTAACATCACGATAATAAGAACTTCCTAGTAGATTTATCTCGTATCATTTTGTGTGATGATATATTTTATGATGTTGTAGGCCGATTTCATTTTTATTGTGTATCAATGCGATTAAATTAATAAATTTCATTGTTTGTCCATACTGAACCAAGATTACAACTTTTACTATAATTTGGATCCACCTTATTCAATACATAAAAACTGTTGTTTAGATGAAATTACAACATATATTTCAATCAGAACTAGAGAACGACAGAGAATTTGACAACATTCTGTTTTGGTCTAGATTTGTGGACGATACATTAGTAATTTTAGACGAACGTGTTAGGGACGCAAAGGCTACTCTAGATGTAATTAATAACATTGACCCACAGAGTAAATTTACTTTGGAGCAGAAAGTAATGAATCAATTAATTTTCTTGACTTAAAAATTGACAGACCAGATTCATCTTTTGCATGTAGTATTTTTAGAAAGCCTACACAAACGGCAGTCACTATTAGACAAGACTCAGAACACCCACAGTCAAAAAAACTCTACATACAATAGTTTAGTAGAACGGGCTTTTAGGATCCCCATGACAAAAGCTAATTTGAATAAAGAACTCAGTATAATCCGTTCAATGGCTAAGGTTAATGGTTTTAGTGAAAGCTTTATTGAACGTATCATCAACAAGTTCAGGTACCGTTTACAAACCACTTTGCCCAAAGACAAACCTAATCAAAAGGCGTTCGCAATATTTACTTATAATAAGGATAAAAATAAGTTTACTAAAGTTTTCAAGAAACATAATGTCAAGGTTTTGTTTCGTACTGATAATAATAATACAGTTGTATTGCACTATTCAGCCTCAGTTAATAGATCGAACCCATATACAAAATCGGGTGTGTATAGATTTAAATGTAACGACTGTGGGTGCACATATCTAGGTCAAACAGGACGAAGTTTTAAAATTAGATACACGGAACATACCAATGCCATAAAACATAACAGATTTTCCGCGGTAGGCCAGCATGTACATGATCTAAAGCATAAATTCACATCTATAGAACAGGATATTGAGGAGATGGAGAACTTAGGAAAAGGAAGTTTGCTGGATGTTACGGAGGGTTGCTATATACACCTGGATCAGTATTTTTTTTTTTGCTAGGGGCTTTACGTCGCACCGACACAGATAGGTCTTATGGCGACGATGGGATAGGAAAGGCCTAGGAGTTGGAAGGAAGCGGCCGTGGCCTTAATTAAGGTACAGCCCCAGCATTTGCCTGGTGTGAAAATGGGAAACCACGGAAAACCATTTTCAGGGCTGCCGATAGTGGGATTCAAACCTACTATCTCCCGGATGCAAGCTCACAGCCGCGCGCCTCTACACGCACGGCCAACTCGCCCGGTTGATCAGTATTTTAATCCAAACTTTAATTTAAATGAAATTTTTGAAAAATCAAATATTCTTTTTTATATCCTTATTGAGTTTTTTAAAAATGTACATATCCCGGTCAATAGGACGGTGTTTCATATTATGCGTAATAGCTTTACTAGTTGCTTTTTATGACCACGCCCTCCGGAGCTCCAACAAGTTGCCGCTCCTCCCACCTTCCCCTAATTCCCCCCTTCGGTCACGAACAACCTTGGACACTTGATTACTAACACAACCCTGCTCGCTAGGCTTCATTTTGCTTCGCATGGGCAGCGATCTTTTGAGGCGAGTCACATAAAACCGTTTACGTTATAAGACGTAATTTTATATAGTGATAGTTTATTACATTCCTGTTATTTCAGGTCCACATTGAATTGGGAACGTTATATTTGTTAACATCTTAAAGGACCAATTCCTTGTTTCCACGTCACTAGAATTGCTCCATTTAAGCGACTCTGAAGATTTTATTGAAGTATTTTAATATGATTCTACGTCACGTTTTAAGAAGTGAGTTAAATTAAGCTAATGTTTCTTCAAAACTATTTTATTTTAAGTTGTTGTTCTTTTAAATCCATGTTATTTTATTAGTGAGCAAACCGGTTTACATATGTTTTCATCAATTTAAGGTTTAAGACTCGCAAGTCTCGGACTTGTAGAAAATATGGACTTTGAGACAGTATAATTGTAACACAGTTTTAGGTTGTTAATATGGTTTTAAATTGTGTTCAATTTGACGTAGATAAACTTATGTGATTGCCAGTTTTTCCAAGAACCTGTATCAGCTGATGATGATGATGCAAAAAAGGGCATCGAAACTAGTTCTGATTGAAATATATGTTGTAATTTCATCTAAACAACAGTTTTTATGTATTGAATAAGGTGGATCCAAATTATAATAAAAGTTGTATCAATGCGATGCTATTAAAAACATTTCTCC
This sequence comes from Anabrus simplex, assembly GCF_040414725.1. Classification (NCBI taxonomy): domain Eukaryota; kingdom Metazoa; phylum Arthropoda; class Insecta; order Orthoptera; family Tettigoniidae; genus Anabrus; species Anabrus simplex. The sequence goes on along the minus strand of NC_090265.1, from coordinate 1,144,221,306 downwards.
CATGTTCCTAAAACTCATGTGCTGTGAAATCAGCTGTTGTTATTGCGGACACATCGCTTCGTGCATCACTGCAGTGTGATCAACCTTTTGCGGAGCTGTCAGGAAGTGGCCATGGCCATAATTAAGGTACATCCCCAGCATTTGCTTGGTGTGAAAATGGGAAACCACGGAAAATCATCTTCAGGGCTGCCAAAAGTGGGATTCGAACGCTCTCTATCTTCTGAATGCAAGTTGATAGCTACGGGACCCAAACCACACGGCCACTTGCTCAATAATGCTAAAATCCACAAAATACGAATCAATACCTGAATTGTTATACTTTTTGTGCTTTATAAATGTTTCATATATGCATAACATATGTCAAAATCATTAAATATGAACCAATACCATAAACGTGCAATTACATGCACCACAAAACTTAATATACGAAAAGAAGTGCACTTAAAATGTACTCCGAACTTTGTTTCAGAATCAAATGCTAAAGCAGATAGAACATGCATTTGCATACAAATCCGATGTCTACTCATAATAAATAGTGATAATGTCATAGCATAATGAATTCATGAATCTGATGTTAATTATTAAAACAATCATAAAAGAGACAGGTACATTTATATTTCCTCTCCTAAAAAAAATAAATAGTAGGTTGTGTTCGAACATACAGCCTCATGAATAGTAGTCCAACTCATTACCACTATGACACAATAGTAGCTTACAGAAATGGTCCATTACAACTACAGATATCAGGCCACATTAGACCATAACGGGCGAGTTGGCCGTGCGGTTAGGGGCGCACAGCTGTGAGCTTGCATCTAGGAGATAGTGAGTTCGAACCCCACTGTCAGCAGCCCTGAAGATGGTTTTCTGTGGTTTCACATTTTCACACCAGGCAAATGCTGGGGCTGTACCTTATAGAAGGCCATGGCCGCTTCCTTCCCGTTCCTAGGCCTTTCCTATCCCATCGTCGCCATAAGACCTTTCTGTGCCGGTGTGACGTAAAGAAAAAAAAAAAAAAAAACCCCAATTAAAAAATAATTAAAAACCCATCAGACCCTGGTGCAACAACATGTAACATTGCCGACTCCAAACAGTAGCAAAGGAACCCGAAGGGGACTTAAATTCAAGAGAAAGGCCACTATTTTTTGACACTTTTTTGAAACTTTTGTATGAACTACACATTTAATATGAAACAATTAAATTGAAACAAGAAATTAAGTGGTTCAACCTATTCAATATAAGTAAATAAGAAATGTAGGCTACTGTTACATTCTTATTTGGTTAAAATCGGTACTGGTTTCGACCACCAATCTGGGTCATCAGCCGATTAAAAATTAAAAAAAAACAATGTATCGGAAAACAAAAAATTTAAAGATAAGTTTTTCACAAAAGCAGTTCAAGAAGCAATATAAGACAATAGGAGTTAGCAATGCGCGATTTTAAATAATAAAATGCAGAAGAAGTCGAAGATCAGTCTCTCATATGTAACAAGGCGCAAGTCCCTGAAGAGTAGCACAACACACGGAATGTCCAGCACTGTGCCTTAAAATGTTTACGAGAAGAGGTGAACAGTTCAATAAACAAACCTGCAAACACTGCCAGGTGCGAAGTCACAACACGATCTAATAAATTTGAAGTCCCAAAATTGTGTGAAGTCAAAGACAAGTCGCTTAAATAAAGTATCTTTACTTGTCGCTGAGGTGAATTGTGACACTCCGGATTTTTTATAAGTCCATGTTCATACCCCTATATAGTGGGGGGTTAGGGGGGAGTGAGTTATAAACATGATCGAAAATAGTGTCGAATCCACAGTTTTGGGGGTTGCGGAGATGAAGAGTAACACTTCGGATTTTTAAAAATGCAAGTTTAGGCCCCTTTGTGTTGGGGGTTGAGGAGGGGTTAGATATAAAAATTAATCGAAAATACTGTCGAATCCATACTTTTCGGGGTCACTGAGATGAATAGTGACACTCCGGATTTTATAAAGTCCAAGTTCAACCCCTTTCGATGTAGGGAAGAGAGGACAGTGATATATAAAAGTAATCAAAAATAGTGTTGAACTGGTAGTTTTCGTGGGCACTGAGATAATTAGTCTCATTCTGAATATTTTATAAGTCCAAGTTCAGTCTCCTTTGGGGTGGGGGGCACGGGGGAAGTGATAAATAAAAATAATCGAAAATAGTGTCGAATCCATAATTTCGGGGTCGCTGACATTAATTATGATACTCCGGATTTTTTATAAATCCTATTTCATCCCCCTTTGGCATAAGGGAAGAATGGGTAAAACAGAAATTGTCAAAATTGACCAAAGTAATGGACGTAGCCTATGTATGTTACAGCGTGGCATGACTTACTGTCTGGAGAAAGTACTGTTTAGGATAAGACACCCCTGGAACCTCTAGAGGAGGGGTGATTTATATATGTAACTAAAAGCGAACAATAATAGTTTCCTGGACTACTGGAGCAACTTATGACTTTTTTAAAAATGTTATTTATTCGGGGCGTCGACCTAAGAAGATCTTTTACCACTACTTTGCACTGTAAGTGTGAACCTGCGTGTATTTGGAAATGGCGGAAGTGAATGTGAGGAAAGGAACATAAAGGACAACAGAAACACCCAGCTCCTGGCCAGGGATATTAATCATTTACAATTAAAAACCCCTGACCCGGCCGGGAATCGAATCCGGTGCCGCCGGGTGACAGGCAGACATGTTGCCCGCTACACACCGCGGGGCCAGACTAACACTTATGACTTACTATCAGGAAATAAACTGCATGGGATTATGACAAATTAGCCAGGTGTTGGAGAGGGTGAGAGATAAAAATAATCAAAAATAGGGTCACATCCAAAGTTTTCGGGATCGCTGAAATGTATAGTGACACTCCAGTTGTCGCTTAAGTCCAAGTTGATCCTCAACTGGAAGGCGGGTGAGAAGAAGTGAAGAAAAGAAAATATCCAAATGACCGAGATTAAGGATGTTTGTGTGTATGTTCCAATATAACTGTCAGCTGAATTTGGTACAAATATTACCTACTATCTGGAAAAAAAAAAACAAAAAAAACTGTGGGAGAAAGACACCCATAGAAGCCTTAGATAAGGGGACGAAATATAATTATGACTAAAAACAACAAAGTGCGTGGAGGTATGACAACCCTAGCACACCTACTAGGGGGTGAGATGTAGAAATAATAAAAAATAGTGTTGAATCCATTCTTTTCGGGGTCGCTGAGATGAATAATAACGCTCCGAATTCTTTGGAAGTCCAAGTTCTGCCTCCTTTCGCATAGCGCAAGAGAAAGTGAAAAACAAAATTTCCAAAATGACCGAGATAATGGACGTATATATGTACATTCCTGCATAACTCTCAATGAAAATTGGTCCTACTGTCTGGAAAAAATACCTCTGGGGTAAGAGACCCCTAGTCTCTAAGGTAGAGGTGAAATGTAAACATTAACCAAAAACAACAGATATCTGTGTCTAATCCATAGTTTTTGGGATAGCTGAGATGAAGTGTGACACTGTGGATGCTGGTTAAGGTAAAGTTCAGTCCTAATTGGCAGGTGAGTAAGAACTGGTAAAGAAAAGAAAATGTCCGTAGGGACATAGTTTAAAGACATATGTGTGTATGTTCTAGAATACCTCTCAACCAAACTTGGTATATACATAACTTACTATATAGAAAACATTACTGTGGGAGTCAGATACACCAATCAATCAATCAATCAATCAATCAATCAATCAATCAATCAATCAATCAATCAATCAATCAATCAATCAATCAATCAATCAATCAATCAATCAATCAATCAATCAATCAATCACTACTGATCTGCATTTAGGGCAGTCGCCCAGATGGCAGATTACCTGTCTGTTGTTTTCCTAGCCTTTTCTTAAATGATTGCAAAGAAATTGGAAATTTATTGAACATCTCCCTTGGCAAGTTATTCCAATCCCTAACTCCCCTTCCTACAAACGAATATTTGCCCCAATTTGTCTTCTTGAATCCCAACTTTATCTTCATATTGTGATCTTTCCTACTTTTAAAGACACCATCCAAGCTCATTCATCTACTGATGTCCTCCCACGCCATCTCTCCACTGACAGATCGGAACATACCACTTAGCAGTTCAACAATAATAAAGGTGTTTTAATTTGTTCCACCTATTCAATACTTATATTTTCACTTAGAGTGGTTACATAATTAGATTCTTAGTTACATGGTTACTGTGGGGGGTAACATACCACTTAGTCGAGCAGCTCGTCTCCTTTCTACCAAGTCTTCCCAGCCCAAACTTTGCAACATTTTTGTAACGCTACCCTTTTTTTTCTTTCTTTTTTTTTTTTTCTTTTCGGAAATCGCCCAGAACAAATCGAGCTGCTTTTCTTTGGATTTTTTCCAGTTCCTGAATCAAGTAATCTTGGTATGGGTCCCATACACTGGAACCATACTCAAGTTGAGGTCTCACCAGAGACAAATATACTCTCTCCGTTACATCTTTACTACAACCCCTAAACACCCTCATAACCATGTGCAGAGATCTGTACCCTTTATTTACAATCATATTTATGTGATTACCCCAATGAAGATCTTTCCTTATATTTATACCTAGCTATTTACAATGATCCCCAAAGGGAACTTTCACCCCATCAACGCAGTAATTAAAACTGAGAGGACTTTTCCTATTTGTGAAACTCACAACCTGACTTTTATCCCCATTTATCATCATACCATTGCCTACTGTCTATCTCACAACATTATCGAGGTCATTTTGCAGTTGCTCACACTCTTGTAACATTTATTACTCTGTACAGAATAACATCATCTGCGAAAAGCCTTATCTCTGATTCCACTTCTTTACACATATCATTGATATATATATAAGAAAACATGAAGGTCCAATAATACTGCCTTGAGGAATTCCCCTCTTAATTTTTACAGGGACAGATAAAGCTTCATCTACTCTAATTCTCTGAGTTCTATTTTCTAGAAACAGAGCCACCCATTCAGTCACTCTTTTGTCAAGTCCAATTGCACTCATTTTGGCCAGTAGTTTCCCATGATCTACCCTATCAAATGCCTTAGATAAGTCAATCGCAATACAGTCCAACTGACCTCCTGAATCCAGGATACCTGCTATATCTTGCTGGAATCCTACAAGTTGGGCTTCAGTGGAATAACCTTTCCTAAACCCAAACTGCCTTCTGTCAAACCAATTATTAATTTTGCAAACATGTCTTATATAATCAGAAAGAATGTTTTCCCAAAGCTTACATACAATGCATGTCAAACTGACTGGCCTGTAATTTTCAGCTTTATGCCTATCACCCTTTTTTTTTTATATACTGGGGCTACTATAGCAACTCTCCATTCATTTGGTAAAGTTCCTTCATGCAAACAAAAATCAAACAAGTACTTTAGATATGGTACTATACCCCAACCCATTGTCTTTAGTATATCCCCCAAAACCTTATCAATTCCAGCATCTTTTCTAGTTTTCAACTTTTGTATCTTACTGTAAATGTCATTGCTGTCATAGGTAAATTTTAATACTTCTTTAGTATTAGTCACCTCCTCTATCTGGACATTATCCTTGTAACCAACAATCTTTACATACTGCTGACCGAATACTTCTGCCTTTTGAAGATCCTCGCATACACACTCCCCTTGTTCATTAATTATTCCTGGAATGTCCTTCTTCGAACCTGTTTCTGCCTTAAAGTACCTATACATACTCTTCCATTTTTCACTAAAATTAGTGTGGCCACCAATTATGCTTGCCATCATGTTATCCTTAGCTGACTTCTTTGCTAGATTCAATTTCTTAGTAAGTTCCTTCAATTTCTCCTTACTTCCACAGCCATTTCTAACTCTATTTCTTTCCAACCTGCACCTCCTTCTTAGTCTCTTTACTTCCCTGTTATAATATAGTGGATCTTTACCATTCCTTACCACCTTTAAAGGTACAAACCTATTTTTACATTCCTCAACAATTGCTTTAAACCCATCCCAGAGTCTGTTTACATTTTTATTTACCGTTTTCCACCGATCATAGTTGCTTATTAAAAACTCCCTCATGCCTGTTTTATCAGCCATATGGTACTGCCTAACAGTCCTAATTTTAATCTCTTCCTTTCTTTCACATTTATTTTTAATTACCACAAAAACACCTTTGTGATCACTAATACCATCTATTACTTCGGTTTCTCTATAGAGCTCATCTGGTTTTACCAGCACCACATCCAGAATATTCTTCCCTCTAGTTGGTTCCATCACTTTCTGAATCAGGTGCCCTTCCCATATTAACTTATTTGTCATTTGTTGGTCATGCTTCCTGTCATTTGCATTACTTTCCCAATTGACATTTGGTAAATTGAGATCACCCGCTACGATCACGTTCCTTTCCTTATCGTTTCCCACATAGCTGATTATCTTATCAAATAATTCTGAATCAGCATCTGCGCTACCCTTTCCTGGTCTGTACATTCCAAAGACATCTAGTTGCTTATTATCTTTAGAAATGAGCCTTACCCCTAGAATTTATTGCTTGTCATCTTTAACTTTTTCGTAGCTTACAAATTCTTCTTTCACGAGAATGAATACTCCCCCTCCTACCTTTCCTATCCTATCTCTATGATACACCCTCCAGTTCCGTAAGAAAATTTCTGCATCCATTATATCATTTCTCAGCCATGATTCAACTCCTATTACAATATCTGGTAAGTATATATCTATTAACTTACTTAATTCTATTCCTTTCTTTACAACACTTCTACAGTCGAGCACTAACAGTTTTATGTCATCCCTACTTGATTTCCAGTTCCCTGTTCCCTTAACACCGCTAGGGGCGAGGCTGAATTATAAAAAACACAGAAAGATAGGTGAAATATATAATAAATAATAGATAACAAATATTCATGTACAGTCCATAGTTTTTGAGGTCGCTGGAGTGAATAATGACACTCCAGATGTCGTTGTTCAGTCCCTATCGGCATGGATATTAGAAGGGGTGGAAAGGAAAATGTTCAAAATGACCAAAATTATGGATGTATGTGTTTTTCATCCAGCATAGCCCTCATATAAAATTGGTACACGTATGACTTACTATCTGAAAAAAGTACTGTTAAGGTAAAACACCCCTAGCACTCCTAGGGGAGATGGTGGAATATAAAAATAAACGAATTTGACTGATATTAATGTCAAATACATTCTTTACGAGGTCACAGAGTTGAACTGTGACACTCTGGATGGTTAAGTCATACTTCAGCCGCAATCAATATGGAGGTTGAGAAGGGGTGAAAATAAATGTAAATATAACGGATATTATGCATGTACTGTATGTGAGTATGTTCCAGAATTGCTCTCAATAAAACTTGGTACACATATGACTTACCATCTTAGAAAAAATACTATGGAGATGAAAAAACACAGCCTCCGCTGGGGGTAGGGAATGAGAGGGGCTGATGTGCAAAAATAGCGGAAAATAACCAATATTAATGTCGAAATTCATTGTTTATGTGTCTCTGATATGAACTGTAACGCTCTTGATACTGTTTGTCCACGTTCAGTCTCCAATGAGACAGGAGCTGAGAAGGGCTTAAAAGTATACAGTATAAAATGACCGAGAATAGTGTTGAAATCACTGCTTTTGGGGTCAGTAGGCTGATTGTGACAGTCTCAATGACAGCTGAAATTGTGTAGGACATATGTATAGTGCAACGGGTAAATACGTATAATTATTACCTTTTTTTTTTTTTTTGAAGGAATCAAATACTTCCCAGTCAATTCTAGCTTTCACAAGGACAAGTTTTACTCGAAAATTAAATAATCTAAAACTTTAAATCAGATACACGTAAATAACTCTGAAACTACATAATAGGTCGTAAAATCAACATCTCACAAATGATTCAATAAGCATTCACTTCACACTTAACTAACTGGTAATACAAATACTAGAGGTAAACTACCTGGGCAACGCCGGGTACTACACCTAGTATATATACATGTAGGGGAAGAATGGGTGTTATACAGGGAAGCTGTAGTAGAAACAGCAAGGGAATGCCTAGAAACAAACATGTGTAGGCCTATAGACGGGAAAAGTGAACACCATGGCGGAATGACGACAATGCAGCTTGTAAGTATAAAAGGAAGGCGTATCAGAAATGGCTCAAAACGAGGACTGATGCAGACAGGGAATTGAATACGTATGAAAGGAACAGACCAAAGCAATTAACTGTTGAATACAACAAGTCATAGGAAGATTTTGGTAATAACCTGGAAAGGCTAGGTCAAGCAGCAGGGAAACTTTTCTGGACAGTAATAAACAGGGCTAGGATGTCTATGTAAATATATGTTTGTTTTTACATTAGTTAAAATTAAAATTTTGTTATATGTTTATGAATGAGAGCCTAGAATATTTGGAGTAATTTAAGATGCATTTGATTTCATATTGTCCATAATTTGGAGTATAATACATCTATATATATAAAATAAGAGTTTTGTCTGTACATTGCTCAGAATGGTATTTCTGTATCGGTCATGTCCTTAGTAACAAGAAAATGCACTTTTTACTTTTCCGTAATTTCTGTCTGTCTGTATGTATGTACACGCATCACGAGAAAACGGTTGAAGAGAATTTAATGAAAATCGGTATGTGAAGCCAGGGGATGAGCCTCTACAATCTAGGCTATAAATCATTTTACTCACGCTGCGTGAAATGGTAGTTTACGGGAAGGCCTAAAATTGAATTCTCAACTATTTATGTTATTAGTGGTCGTATTGTAAAGAAAATGGGTATGCACATTTGGGGAATAAGTTGCTACAATCTAGGCTATCAGTAATTGTATTCACGCTGAAAAAAATGGTAGTTTAGGGGAAGGCCTAAAATATAATTCTCAAATATTGTTGTTATTAGTAGTCCTATCTTGATGAAAATCGGTATGCAAAGTCAGGAAATAATTCGCTATAGTCTAGGCTGTAAATTATTTTATTCACGCTGAGTGAAATGGTAGTTTAGGGGAAGGCCTAAAATGTAATTCTCAAATATTTCTTATTAGAGGTGTAATCGATGAATGCTACATAACTAGGGTTATATAGTATTAAATTTCCTATTATTCATGTCTTATACATTGTTACCGTACTGGCTATGATCACAAAGATATTCATGATTTTGGATTTTTGTTACTAAGTCCATATCAGCGCCGAGTAACCAGAAATGGGTAAACAGTATTTCATGAAAATCAGTATGTAAAGTCGGAGAATAAGAAACTACAGTTTATGGTATAAAATATTTTACAAATCACAGAGTCGAAAGAAAACTAAATGTGAAGGCCTACAACATAGAAAGCACATAACAGTCATCAACAATAACATTACATTGACTATTGTTTGTCGTGATGTGCTTTGTGTCATCTGTTGCCCTTCATCTCCGGTAGATATTACTAGGTGCATCATATATAAATCGGAACTTAAAATTAGTGGTTCCGGAAGTGTAAAATTAGTGGTTCCAGAAGTGAACGGAAGTGGGTGGGGCTTTGAGAGGATGTTGATGGGGATGTCTGGAGTAGGGGTCTTGATGCGTCACAAACCATAGAGTGACCGCTCGCTTCACTAGGCCATGAGTGAGCAAGAAGTACACCCATCTGTTTCACAGCGCATCATCATCAAATTTCTGGCGAAGGAAGGCACCAAAGCTTCGGAAATTTTGAGAAGGCTCCGTGCACATTTTGTGAACACAACTCTTTCAAAGACACAGGTAAATGAACGGTACAAACAATTTTTGTCAGGCCAAGAAGAAGTGGACGCCGAGCCCCACCAAATACGACCGCGGACAAGCATCATTTCAGGCAATATTCTTGCTGTACCTGACCTTATTGAAGAAGATCGGTGCATAAACAGTTCTGAAATTGCTTCACTTGTAAGATTAAGCTTCGGAAGTGTTCAAGCCATTATCAATGATGAACTCGACTTTCGGAAACTGTCTGCCTTGTGGGTTCCTCGTCTCCTCACCCAGGAACAAAAAATTTCCGCCAGGATGTTTGTCAGAGGCATCTGAATCACTACAAGGAGGAAGTTTTTTTTTGCGTCACACTGTCACTTCTGATGAAACTTGGATTCACCATTATACTCCGGAGTCAAAACGAGCAAGCATGGAGTGGCAGGGACGAGGTGCAGCTGGCCCAGTTAAACCCAAAACAGGCCTTTCTGCTGGATAGGTGCTTGCAACTGGCTTTTTTCGGGACTATGTGGGCATTTTGCTAGTGAATTTCTTTCATGAAAGAAGGACAGTGAATGCAGCCTATTACTGCCGTCTTCTGGTTGAGACAAAAGCTGCATATCGCAACAAACGTCGCCGGCAACCGATCCAAGATGTCCTTGAACATGACAATGCAAGGCCACACACTGCTGTTGTAATACAGCAAAATCTGGAGGATATGCATTGGACACCTCTGAAACATCCTCCTTACAGTCCAGACTCGTCATCTTGCGACTACCACTTGTTTGGACCACTGAAAGAAGAACTGAGAGAAAAGCGATTTCATGATGATGCAGCGGTAGAGGAGTATGTGCGCAACTGGCTGCACACACATTCTTTTTTAGAGGACGGCATAAAAAAGTTGCCAATTCGGTGGCAAAAATGTGTCTCAAATTCGGCAGACAATGTAGAAAAATGAGGTGCTTGTTGTGTACTTGCTGGATTCAATAATATTGTAAAAAAATAATTCCGGTTTTTATTTGATTCACCTAGTATTTATAGTGGTGATGGATGATATAATACAGAAGGTAGCACAGACCATTGTAGAGAGAAGAATGAAAGCAGTGTTGTTTGCAGATGATCTACTAATATGGAGAAACAGTGAGACTGAAGAACAGGAACAGCTAAATGTATGGGAGGAAGTTGTGTTATCTTATGGAATGAAGTTCTCAGCTCAAAAGATTGAAGTGCTGGTAACGACATGAAACAAGAACCGAACATACAATGGCATGACGTTAGAAGGGGAGCAGTTGAAAAGAGCTGAAAACTTTAAATACCTGAGAAGTGAATTGAAGAAAATGGAGGAAACAGGATGGAAATCAATAAAAGAGGAAGGTGTGGAAATGGATTCTTTAAGAGCGTGGGAGGAATGATATGGAACAGGGATGTACCACAGGGATGTAAAGGAATTATCTACTGTACAAGACTTATTTTGTGCCAATTTTGACATATGGATAGAAATGCGGGTGATGAAGGAGAGGGATAAATTTAGAATACAAACAGTAGAAATGAAGTTTCAAAGGTGCCAAGTAGGTTTAACGAGAATGGACAGAATAAGAAATGAGTTCGGGAAATGGAAAAATCAAGGTTGCAGTGGTATGGACATGTTAAGAGAATGGGAGAAGAGGGGAGACCGAGAAAGATGTTAGAAATGGAGTTGAAGGGAAGAAGACCTAGAAGAAGACTGAGGGACAGATGGTTGAAAGGTGTAAATAAGAGCATCGAGGCACGTGAAGAGAGAAGCGGTGGAAAGAAAACAATGGAGAGGCTTATATTCCAAGCATACCTAGCCAGTGGTTGGAAACTGCTGCAGATGATGATGATGATGACGACGTATTAAATAGTTAAAATGCCACCAGATCATGAGTACTTACCTGTAAAATTAAGATTGTATGTAGGCCTAAGCGATTTTCCAAAAGGAATGTCAATAGATGGTAAAATAATTTTTTGTAATGCCTGCCAGAAAAAGGGGTCTAGTTAGCAATTTCTAGTGCAACAACACATTTTGACAGAAATACACAAGGCCAACAATTTAAAAAAAACACGGAAAAAACAAAAATTTCTATCAGACATGCAACTGAGTGTGAAGAGTGAATTCAGCAAGGACCTTCCTCAAGCCCTTATCGGCACAGATATACGAGTTCAGATGTAAGGCTTTTCAGGCGTTTGCTCTATTAACCAGCGTTTCATCTTAGGTCTTACACTAGACTTATCAGAGTGGGGTGTGTCAGACCCTACCCAATGATGCTGGGGCGTATGCAGGTGAACTTATCAGAAGCCCATTATAAGAGGCACAGTTATCAGACAGTGCCTTTTATAAATTAAGGGTAGGGTCTGACACACCCCACTCTGATGAGTCTAGTCAGACCTAAGACGAAACGCTGGTTAATAGAGCAAATGCCTGAAAAGCCTTACATCTGAACTGTTTTATGATATGCTCTATTGGTGGAAAATATCTAATTCCCTCCATGGGAACTTAGAATTTCCATACAGATATACCATCCTAAAATTAAACAACCCATGCTTCAAGCAGTTACAGGAAAAATACACTGTGTAGAGTACTGTATACCAGACCAGTCAACCTTAAGGAAGAACTATGCACCAATGATCTATGAAGAAACGATGGAAGAAATAAGGAATTCTATGCAAGACACTCCAATATGGGTATCACTTGATGAGATGACAGACAGCACAGACAGGGAACACTGTCACTGGTTTAATGAATGCTGAGCTTTGTAAACCTGTTCCATTAACATGCGAGGCCTTGCATACATGTAACAAGTACAGCGCAGCCAAATTGTTCAATGATGCCATAGCAATTCTTTGGCCGAATGGTATTAGATATGAAAATGTGCTAATATTTCTGAGTGAAGCAACTCCCCATATGGTGAAAGCTGGTCAAGCATTGAAAGTAATATACTCCAAGATGATTCACTTCACTTGCGCAGTTCCACACCCTTCATCAATGTACAGAACTTATTCGAGCTGGCTACCCTAAAGTGGACCTCTTTAAATCTTCAATGAAGAAAGTTTTTTTGAAGGCTTCTAGTAGGATTCAGATTCTGAGACACATGTACCCTGATATGCCACTGCCAACCAAACCAATCATACCTCGATAGGAAACGTGGTTAGAGGCAGTCGCATACTATGCAGTTAATATGGAAGCCATCGAGACTCTAACAGCGCTGCTTCAACTGAATCTGCAAAGTCAGTTGTTGGTGACAAAACAGCGAAAAAAGACATAGCTTACATCCAAGCAAACTTCTCATGCATCACAACAGCTATAAATACTCTCCAAATGCAAGAGACCACTCTGCCCAAAAGCCTTGCCATCGTAACGGAAGTAACTGAACATCTCAACTGCTGCAGTGGAAAAGTTAGGGAAGTTGTAAAAGTGAAGTTAAACACAGTGCTAGCCAAGAATCCAGGATAAAGTGTTTGTCCAACCTTGCCCGGTTCTCTACGCGGTCGGGTATGAGGTGAGGTGAGATGAATCTGTCGTGGCGGGTTTTTATGACTGGATGCCCTTCCTGACGTCAACCTCATCAGAGGAGTTAATGAGCTGAAATGAATGACGTGATATATGATACTAGGAAGGGAGAGGGTGAAACCCGGTGCCGGCACGTAGCCTACTCCTGTCGAATAGCATAAAGGGGTCTGCTCAAGGCTTAACGTCCCCATCCGGCAGACAAATCACCATCAACAGCGTCATGTGCCCTCACTGCGGAAAGGTTTGGAATTTAATCCAGACTTCTGACGCACAATCTAGTAATTAGAAATTGTATACCACCACCTCCCCTACCCTGCTGGCCAACATTCTGATGGTGACATTTTTCGATCAACGGGACTCGAACCGGCTAACCTCGGTGTCAGACCGTTTAGACTTCAACGCCTTAACGATCATTGCCACTAGGCGGGCAAGAATCCAGGAATGTGCAAAATCAGTGCACTTTTAGGTGGTGATTCAAGTATGGAACTAGATCTGGATTTATCTCCTGAAGATGGTTCCTATAACTTTGTGTGATGTTGAGAAAACTATTTTATTCTCCTTGAAAATATTTCACAGATCTCAAAACTTCACTCCGTTCCAAAAGTGTGACAAGGAGACAGCATTTGACAATTCTCATAATTTTAAAGTATTCCTCCAACCAATCAATATTTGTGGTAAACACGGTTGGACCCACACCTGTTACAACTAGGTTTGTCTTACAACAAGACTGAAGCAATGAACATTTCTAAACATGGATTTTTTACTACAATTGCTGATTGTATTTTATCTCATTTAAGTTTTTGATTGTATCGCTGTTTTTATACAGGTTTTTCACCCATGTGTATTTTAAGCTGAAGATGACCTCTAGGCTAGGTCAAAACATGTCCTATTATGTAGCATTTCAGATAGACCATTTATTAAATGGCAATAATTTGTATTGAATAGGTTGACTTAATACAATTGATTTTCTTTTAGAATTTTATCCTAAATATTTAAAGTCAATACAGAACCAAAATGAAGTTCATTACTTGTAATATTAAGATTTCTGCATAAATGTCACCTGGTTGAATATGTGTAATTATAAGAGAAGTCTTCTTTGTGGACAGATGAGTTTATCTTCTGAAGATGAGTAAAGAATTCACCTTGTTTTCTTGACACAACAAAAACCCAAAAGTTATATTATCAGTCTATTACGTAGTAAGGACCAGGAAAGCATCAATCTAAATAAGATCATGTGTAGAAATGCCAGGAAGAGGTGTTTGGTCATATTTCAGAATTATTTGTGAGTTATTTGTTACCATGAGATAAATAGAAGTGCCGAAAGTTACAGCTGAGGTATGAATAGGATTAGTTGGCTCAAGAAGCAAAAGTCATGTCACGTGACTTGGTGTTCATTAATTTTTCATTATCAAAGATCAGAGCTATGAGATTTCCAACTAGCTTTGCGGCCTTGTTTGGTTCCACACCTCTGTTTAAATCAGTAACAACCAAGTCTAATCATCGCTACCTTGGTCTTTCTCTGCTTCTCAAACCCTCCACTATTCTCCTAGGTAACCTACCTTCTCCTATTCACCTCAAATAACCCCATCAACGAAGCCAGTTTATACACACATCGTCATCCATCAAGTTCATTTCTAATTTAACTTTCTCTGTGGATCCGTGACAGTGTGTCGATAACTGGATTCTAAGACCATGGGCTCAAACCTAGCAAAGTTGATCAGGTTATTGAAGCTGGGGGAAAGTTCATTTGCCATTCCGTATCATTCGTCACAATGTAAAAAATATCTGGCAACACATTTGTTGTTGCCCGCCAAAATGAATTAACATGTGCAACAGGCCCCAAGAATTCTCATAGTTCCTCAGCCGACAGTAGGTGATGAGCTACGAGAATTCTTGTTCTTAATACACCTCCTATTTCCTTGATTACTGATACAATCTGGTGGCGATAATAAGTTTCAATTAAAGACATGGAGTTGTGCAGCTTTCAAACGAAAATGCCCACACATGGTGCCTGAGGCTGTATGACAACGACAATGATGATGTTACTGGTTTTACGTCCCACTAACTACTTTTATGGTTTTTGGGAGACCCTGAGGTGCTGGAATTTTGTCCTGCAGGAGTTCTTTTACATGCCAATAAATCTATCCCCATGGGTCTGACGTATTTGAGCACCTTCAAATAGACCTACCACCAGACTGAACCAAGATCGAACCTGCGAACATGGACTCAGAAAGCCAGCGCCTTACCCGTCTGAGCAACTCAGCCCGACATGATGATGATGATGATGATTATTATTATTATTATTATTCCTTTATCAATCAAGTTTGTTCCTAAACCAGCCTCTATCGCCTCATTCCAAATACCCTCTTCTAATTGTTCATAGCAGTTCGTAATAATTCTAACTACTTTCATGGCCAATACCCAGAACTTATAAATATGCGAGACCATCCACATTTTACTTGGATATAGCAAAGTTGGTTTGGAAACAGACCTGTAAATGTAGTTTTGTCTAATAGCTCACTTCTTTCTTAAAGAATACTCTCGATCACAGCTGCAAATTCACTGCATTAGCTTAGCTACACCTTAATTCAAATTCACTTAGAAAACTACAATCCTACAAGAATTGAAAATCTTAAATACTTAAAATGAGTCACCTATTCCAGTTTTGCATAGGGCCTACCTGATTTGACATTCAATTCCCTTAGGTTTTCTCTAAATATATTGCAAAATTGCACAACAGAAGATGACCATAACTACAAAAATACAGCCACAGAAGAGCAAGTACTAATGTAAAATTTAAAATCACTAAGCAGAAAGTTAGGAACATTCACAAAAGATCAGCATAATATTAATTTCTATAGTTGGTAATTCTCTTTCAATTATGCAAACTGAGCAGAATGAAAAAGAGCTGCTACCACCACAAAAAGAAAAACCACTACACACTCTCTCTCTCTCTCTCTCTCTCTCACATACAGTAGGCCTATAGGCCTATGTATCATATCTGCATCAAACAGAATAAGAAACTTGGGCAAGGTGATGGTGCAGATCAATTCAGATATAACCTCATGGATTTTGTTTGTTTGTGAAGAAGGAAGCTACAGTTTTCAGTGTCGGCTCAGTTAATATAACTTGAAAACTTTTCAGTCTGTTGAGCACTAAATTTAACATCCATTATCTGAAAACTGTAAAAGTAGTTAGTGGGATATAAACTTTTTTTTTTGCTAATTGCTTTACGTCGCACCGACACAGATAGGTCTTATGGCGACGACAGGATAGGAAAGGCCTAGGAGTTGGAAGGAAGCGGCTGTGGCCTTAATTAAGGTACAGCCCCAGCATTCGCCTGGTGTGAAAATGGGAAACCACGGAAAACCATCTTCAGTGCTGCCGATAGTGGGATTCAAACCCTCTATCTCCCGGATGCTGGACATAAAGCTAATAACATTATAACACTCATAAAACTATAACATACCGCACCTGCATTACATTATAATAACAACAATAATGATGATGATGATGATGATGATGATGATGATAATAATAATGCTAAAAGTATAATTCGATTACAATCTGCTTTACGTCACACTGACAGACAGGTCTTATGGTGATTAAGGGATAGGAAAGAGCTAGGAGTGGGAAGGGAGTAACCGTGGTCTTAATTTGCCTGGTATGAAAATGGGAAATCACAGAAAACCATCTTCAAGCTGCCAACGGTAGGATTTGATCCCACTATCTCCCGAATGCAAGCTCACAGCTATGCGACCCTAACTGCATGACCAACTCACTCAGTGATGATGATCTTTCAAGAACAAGACATGTCATTCTTTGTTCAATAGTGTTTATTTTAGAGGTATGTTATAGTGTTATATTTAATGTTCGACATTCTGGAAAAGCTTTAAAGTTACACTGCCTAATGGATGACAAAAGATGGGAAAGGGCTAGGATTGGGAAGGAAGTGGCCATGCCCTTATTAAGGTTCAGTCCCAGCATTTGCCTGGTGTGAAAATGGGAAATCACAGAAAATCATCTTCAAGCTGCCAACGGTAGGATTTGATCCCACCATCTTATATATCTTACTCAGATAGGCCTACTTATGAATCAGTTCACAAAGATTTCAAACAGAGATTCACATCAGCAGAAGAAAATGCTAAATGAACATTAAAGATCAATGGGAACATGAAGCAAAAGAATATTCGGAATTTGAAGCAAAAGCGTACTCAAAAAGAAAAAAGAGCACAAGCTCGACTGTATTTTATGTCAGCATGATATTTTCTATGCTGGCCCCATGGTGTAGGGGTAGCGTGCCTGCCAGCTCAATGACCTGCACACATTGCTGACCAAACATTACAGGAAAGAGTGGATAAGAAACGATGACCTCATGTTCTACAAGGCACTGTTTGACCAGCGGCAAAATTTAAACAGTGAAGTGCCAGACTATGACACTGATGTGGGAGATTTTGTTGAGGACAATAACGGATTGTCAATATAACTGTAAAAAATGTTAAGGAACTTGTAAAACGTTTTGAATGAGTGATGATTTCTTGATGTAATCATTAAATCAAAGAACGGGTAATACATACGAAAACATTAGGCCTATATCCTAACCTTAAAGTTATTTCCATTCAGGCTATTTTCATGGTGTAATACTTTCAAACTAGCAAATAAAACACGTTCACCATAAATCTGCACACCCCATTCCATATACTGCTGCACATATCTTTTATCTCCACAAAATTGCTGCAAAACTCTTTATGTCCAAATGTTTTTTACAAAAATCTTGGGTTCTATAAGTTAAATTTTGTGGGATTTTTGCAGTATGACGAAGATGAACGCTTAGTGTTTAATTACAAAATTTCAACCTATCTTTGTTGCATAACAAATGATAGTTTTTTGCACTTCCTGAAAAATATGTTTATCTGCACATAACGGGTTTTGCAACTCAACGACTCATATATTACCTGATGTATATGATAATAAGCTACTATCATTAATACTAACATTCAAATAAATCAAGCTTAACAAGCTTTGCTGGGTGTATTGTAATGACAGCATGTTGCATATCACTGATCTGATAAACTGGTTGTTTTAAAACACAGTTCACAATTCCTCGTTAGAATATTTTGACAGAACATGTTTAAAAAAAAAAAAAAAAAAAAAAAAAAACCTAACCACCAGAACGAGCACAGCTTGTAACTGAGAAAGATTAGTATGGTACGCTAAACAACTATATTAGGTACTGGTATGATTCAATTCCTGAAGGTACACATTCACAGACAGATTGTATAATCTTGAAGTTGTATCGACTGACACTGTAAATGACAGTTACAAAGAATTTTGATAATACTAAAAATGAAATCTATAACTAAGCTACTACAAACTTACCGAACAAGAAATGGTAAGCACCCTTCTTCCTGTGCAACAAGCGAGAAGATCTGGTAGAGAACATGTTCTGGTATACTGGTACCCCACCCACTCTGCTCTCCTGTGTAATCTTCTTCCAGATCATCTTTCCGTCTTACTCGCTTGCCAGGCGCTTCCCCGTCGCTATCTGAAGTTCTTCTGTTTCTCCTTTTCTTTGAACGTTCTCTTCGCTTTGGTGATTTTTGAACAGAAGCTGCTCCAGGAGATTTTTTAATCCGTATTTTGATACCATTTTGGTCAGGTGATATCTGACTTTGGTACGTAACTGGCGGTTTTCTTTTCTTTGCAGACGAACGTCCTCGCACTAAACTAGTCTCCGCACTTTTGCGTTTCTTGGAACGAGATACACTAGTCTTTTCTTTAGAAACATTTTGAATAGTAAGAGAATGGCCATTCCCTAGCTCTTTATCATCACTTTCTTCATCAAGCGTATCTTGAGAATTGCATTCAGAATCAACAGTAGCAAGTTCCGTACAACTATCTACAAGTTTTGTACTCACACCAGCATCGTCCATATTTTGTACTGTAGATTCGTCATCACCCCTATCAGACTCTGTACTTCTGTTATCTGTAATCCTGTCATCACCAAACTCTGTATTGTCAAGACTACAAGAATTAAGCTCTCCATTAGTCCCAAATTCTTCATCGCTTGGAGACATACACAGCCCCACACCATCCACCACACTCCTCACATCTGGTTCTGAAACATCTAAAATATCCCCACAATTATTGGAAATGTCACTTTCACTCACCCCATATTTGGAAGAATTCACTGGCTCAGTGCAGTTCGAAAAGACATTTTCTACTGATAAATTATTCTGAGGCAGCAACTTCAGGTCCACACAATTGTTGAGAATATCTTCGGCACCACAAACATCATTAACAGTACTGCAAGGCACATTTCTTGAAGAATCCCCCGGATCTAAAAGAAATTCTTTGAAGCACTCATGTTCCGAGTCTGATGTGATTATCGAACTGTACATGTCTTCATGGTGGTCATCACAGTCACCATTCCTGTCATCCATCCTGATGTGAGGTTAACAATTGTCCTCGTTTATAAAAATTCCAGCGATATTTTTAAGTACAGCATATTGCAGCTGGTGTCTTCATACAGAATTTCAGAAGAGATATCCACAGGTATTCTCTGTGGGAGACCTTCCCTATAATAAGAACAAGACATCAGAATATTACCATTATGTCAATCTAACATAAATATTTTAAAAGAAATATTTTAAAGCCACTAACACAAATCAGACTAAAATTTAAGTTCTCATTTACACAATAAGGTTAGGAAATTTCTTGACATTTTAACATTCATACGGAAGTAATTACCTGACACAAATAAAACAATCGGCTTTTATTCCTTCAATAACCAGCCTAATAACGATGGTCCATGGGGTACGCCCCCTTTATGAGAACGTAGAACGAGCCCAATCACTCCCAAGTGGAATGTTTACTAACACTGACAACCGTCAACATTAGAACATAATGTGTCAAAGTGGAAATGAACATAAAACAATCTAATAGATAATATACTAGAGTAAATACTGTCATTATGTTCCAAATTGGTAAGCACTTACACTGAGCAATGGTTAAAAACACACACTAATTCTGTTTCTAATGCTGAATAAATCGTCTAAGAAAATCAACTTGACGCGTTTAGGTTGCAAGACAGATTTCTTGAGCACAGCATTTCTAAATATAAACATCAGACTTACCGCACATATTTGATCAAATAAAGATCATTAACACAAATTATGGATGTATGCATTTCACGGTTCATCCATAATCGTCGCCATTATCCATTTGAATATTACAATTTATCCTCATTTCGAATATTTTACCGATCGTGCCACTGACCTTCGACCAACAGGAAGCAAACTTGTTTCGAAAACTTACCGCTAGATGCCACTGTTGTTACTCCAATTACGATCAGAATAGACACTTTATCACTTTATTATTTCCTACCTGAAAGTAACATACTTGTATTTCTGAATTTTGTTAATGTACGGTTTGAGAGGAAAACAGCTGTTCACTCTACTCCTCAATGCGAATAAATTTACTTGTAATTTGCTAAAGCGCAGTAGTATTGTCATTTGTTTCTGGTAGTGCTGTGTTTCAAAACTGTGCAGGAGAGAAAATGTATTGAGTTCCTGTCGTGGTTTATAACGTGTGAAACAGATGGGGGTCATTGTTACAATATTGTTGCTACATGACATCTTTGTACTGTTGACGTCGTGATTTACTAACTTATCATTGTAGGGTATAAGCACGTTCCTCTCCGTGCGTGCGTGCTTGTGTGTGTTCTTTGTTGGAATTAGAAACGTCGTGCTCTGTAAAGGAATGAAACAATATTGTGTGCGAAGGCTTGATAGGCCTATCGTAATTTACATGAATAAAACAGCTGAAAGAAACAAAATTGTCTTGATACAGTAAAAAGGTAACTGGAATGTAAAGGTATCCGTTTATTTCTGACATAATCTTTGAGGTATAGGTACCGGTATGTATGTATGTTCAGTCCGTCAGCGATGCCGCTGGTGGGATCCCCAACAGCTTTGTCATCAGCTGTCATAGCCTAGGCATCACTGAAGAGGCGTACTAGGGAAATGAGGAGTGAGGTGGTTTCCCGTTGCTTTCCTCACTGTAGGTACCGGTACAGATCTGAAATTTTTGGAGTCGGGCTTTCGTTTTCTTATGAAGGCGGGTGGGACTGGCTATCCTCAGGATGTGGCGAGAAAAGTCCTGCATTGTTATTCAGGGCCTCGTGTCCTGACTTCGTTTAAGGTATTATGGTATTAAATTGTTGTGGAGGGGCTGTCTAGCCTAGACTTCTTCAGTTCACCCGGAAGGTCGTGGATTCGCTTCCCAATGAAAGAGTCGAGAAAAGTAGAAACGAGACTTCAGTTAACCAGTTTTTTCAAAGAAGCTGGAAATTTACGAACATCTCTTTGAAAAATTATTCCAGTCCCTAGTAATTCATCTTCCTATAAACGAATATTTGTCCTAAGATTCCTACTTTATCTTCATATTTGATCTTCCCTAATTTTAAAAACTCCATTCAGGCGCATTCGTCTACTAATGTCATTCCACTCCATCTCATCACCGGTTGTACACCTGCTGATATAATCACAGTTCACAAAACATGCACTGGTGATTCAGATCATGATAACTCCTGGTGACAAGTCGATGGTGAAATCCATGTACCGCAGGACGCGTCATAACATGTCAGTTCGTGTCATCAGTAGAATTCTACCATATACACTTTTTCTTTTCTCTTTAGGTAGACCCTACTTCTATAATGGCTGCGTCATATGCCCTTTTGGACATCACAGTTAACTGCAGGCATAACTCCTCGAGGAAAAACTTCTCTTTCGCAAGCTCATAATGAAAATAATAATAATAAAATAATAATAATACTTTTTAAAGGCTATTGACAAATCCAAGTCTTTTGATAGGGTAGATCGTGGGAGACGGCTAACGAAAATGAGGACTATTGGACTAGACAAAAGAGTGGTTGAATGAGTGGCTATATTTCTAGAAAATATAAATCACTTGTCAGGGAATTAGAGAAGGTGAAGCAGATCCTGTAATGATTAAGAGGGGTGTCCCACAGTTTCATTGGACTTTATGTTTTCTTATACCGAGCTCGGTAGCTGCAGTCGCTTAAGTGCGGCCAGTATCCAGTAATCGGGAGATAGTGGTTTCGAACCCCACTGTCGGCAGCCCTGAAAATGGTTTTCCGTGGTTTCCCATTTTCACACCAGGCAAATGCTGGGGCTGTACCTTAATTAAGGCCACGGCCGCTTCCTTCCCATTCCTAGGCCTTTCCCACCCAATCGTCGCCATAAGACATATCTGTGTCGGTGCGACGTAAAGCCAAAAAAAAAAATCTTCCTTCCCACCCCTAGCCCTTCCCTGTCCCATCGTCGCCATAAGACCTATCTGTGTCGGTGCGACGTAAAGCAAGTACCAATTTAAAAAAAAATGTTTTCTTATGTCGGGTATGTAAATAATATGAGTAAAGAACTGGAATCACAGTTAAGGCTTCTTGCAGATGATGTTATACTGTACGGTTCGTGGCGAGGGTTACTCTAGTCACAGCCTGGTTCGTCTGTGAATCAATCACTACTGATCTGCATTTAGGGCAGTCGCCCAGTTGGCAGATTCCCTATCTGTTGTTTTCTTAGACTTTTCTTAAATTATCGCAAAGAAATTGGAAATTTATTGAACATCTCCCTTGGTACGTTATTCCAATCCCCAAATCCCCTACCTATACACGAATATTTGCCCCAATTTGTCCTCTTGAATTCCAACTTTATCTTCATATTGTGATCTTTCGTACTTTCAAAGACATCACTCAAAGATATTCGTCTACTGATGTCATTCCACGCCATCTCTCCACTGACAGCCCGGAACATACACTTAGTCGAGCAGCTCGTCTCCTTTCTCCCAAGTCTTCCCAGCCCAAACTTTGCAACATTTTTGTAACGCTACTCTTTTGTCGGAAATCACCCAGAACAAATCGAGCTGCTTTCCTTTGGATTTTTTTCCATTTCTTGAATCAAGTAATCCCAGTGAGGGTCCCATACACTGGAACCATACTCTAGTTGGGGTCTTACCAGAGACTTATATGGCCTCTCCTTTACATCCTTACTACAGCCCCTAAATACCCGCATAAGCATGTGCAGAGATCTGTACCCTTTATTAGCAATCATATTTAGGTGATCACCCCAAAGAAGATATTTCCTTATATTAACACCTAGGTACTTACAATGATCACCAAAAGGAACTTTCACCCCAACAACGCAGTAATTAAAACTGAGAGGACTTTTCCTATTTGTGAAACTCACAACCTGACTTTTAACCCCGTTTATCATCATACCATTGCCTGCTGTCCATCTCACAACATTATCGAGATCATTTTGTAGTTGCTCACAATCTTGTAACTCACCGTATTTATTACTCTGTACAGAATAGCATCATCTGCAAACAGCCTTATCTCTGATTCCACTTCTTTACACATATCATTGATGCACACTGTATAAGAAAACATAAAGGTTCAATAATACTGCCTTAATGATTACAGGGTCGTCAGATAAAGTTTCGCCTACACTAATTCTCTCTCTTTTTTGTTTGTTTGTTGAGGTCTAGCAGCCGAGAGTCCCCGGGCAACACTAGGCCCCTCTACTCGTCTGTAGCAGCGACAATGTCGTAGAGTCGGCAACTTCACACATCAAGATACCCTAGCGGGGGAAAAACTATCTGTCGTGAGAAACAAGTTTCCCACGTCAGGAATGAAACCCTCTCTTCGCTTCTCTGTTAGTAATCAAATAAATGCATTGGATTCAGCTAGTGCTAGGAGGGTTCATTGTCATTGATGTAGATTTGTTGCGGTGGTTGTGGAAGAAGAAGGAGAAGAAGAAGGCAATAATAAGAAGGAAGGAAAGACTTGCAAAGCATTTTAACTTGGCAGGATGGAGCTTGGTTGGTATATTGAACAAGTAGTTGCCTACTTGGCATGGCTGGGACCTTGGTAGGAGAATGGGGAGAATTTAGTAGATTTTGTAGTAGGCTGATAAGCATGGTGGTATCATGAACAAGTGGGGTGAACAGCGGGGGGGGGGGGGGGGGCGGGGGAGATTGAAGAAAGATTTGGGGTGTGGGTGGAGGTGTTGGGGGTTAAGATGCTTGGCACGCCTATAAATCAAAAATCAAATCAAAATCTCTTTATTTGCAAATGAGGTGTGTACCTCGGTGGCAAATGGTACACTAAAATACATTATTGTCAAACACTAAATTTTAAATTAACAAGACACGAAGAAAATTTTCCTAGAATACAATATTATACAATTGACGCTAATAATTTGTTCTATTAAACACACACATCATCCTTAATAAATTTATATTGTTTACAAAATTCTACTTATAATATCTTACAAGCATAGTCAACTCATATACAGTATGTGAAATTACTTCTAATAATAATATACAACTGGTATAAGATTAAAATTAACATTGAATTTATTTACATATTTATATTTTACCCATTTTGGAACCTAAGTAGCATAACGACCTGCTGCTCCTTAACCAGAGCCCCTTTTGCCACCACTGACTGCCCGTTTGATGAAAGGGCAGCCAGGGAAAGATGCGGCATGGTTTCCTTGGCAATTAACGCACCTCGCCTGGTCTTTGTGGTGGTGAGGGCTACCACACCTATTGCATCTGGTGGAATTCGTGCACGAAGCAGCCGTATGATGGAGATTGAGACAGTTATAACACTGTATGACCAGGGAGGGGTTGGGGCTGGGGATAGATTTAGGTAGGATGGCAGGGGTGGCTGGTTTGGGGCTCGAAGAGGGCTTCGGAGTAGGCTTCCGGCGTCGTCTTCTTCTTGTCTGGGTGGCAGTGGTGGTGAGATTAGGTGGCGGTAGAATGGGCGTGGGGGTTAGGTGTGGCATCGATGATGGCGGCGTGGAAGGGGGAGGGGGTGGATTGAGTTTGGACTTCTTGGGGGGAAGATTTGGAGTCAGTCTGGAGGGATTTAGATTTGGTGGTGGGGACTTGGGCACTGCGGCTTGGGTTGGCTTTTCTGCAGGAATTTTCGGCTGGATTAACTGAGATGGGAGTGGGGATGTCAACATGGCGTAGTTTGTTTAGAATGACGGAGATGGATTTGTTATGGATAGGGGTAATGATCATGTGGTTGTTATGAGTCTCCTCAATAACAGCCATATGCTTACTTATGATAGGTTCTATTGCGGTGATGACGGCTTGGCGGGTGAGAGGAACAGGGCCGGAGGTGGTGAGGGGGATGATTAAAAAGCTGTTTTTGGGGACCAGGGGGAAAGGGGTATTCTTTGCAGTGTAGTGGAAGGGATGCTCGAAGGGATGGCCTTCGGCCTCTTCTTCCGCTGACTCTTCTTTGTCGTCTTCTTCTGTTTCTTCTTGAAGTTCCATGGGGAAAGCAGTGGAGGGGACGACAGGAATATCATTGGTAACCAGGAGGTCTTGGGTGATAGTGATGGCATGTTGGGCGGTCATCTTCGTCGGTGCGATGAATGAACTGGGTGGAGGTGAGGAGAATGGAAGCAATACGTTGGCGATGTTGCTTCAGGCTGGCTGGTGACGTGTCCTTTGGTGGGAAGATGACCAGGTATTTATCCTTAGGGTGGGGGGGGGGGGATTTATTGAAAAGGATGTCCAGGGGGTAGACTGAAGTCCGAATATGGGCCCCAGCTGCTCGGTCCACCGAGGTTATCCATATTCGGGTTGAAAAAGCAGAGAAAGAATAGAGAAAAAAGCAGAAAATTTGAAAAAGAGGAGGGGGGGGGGAGTCTTGGCGGGAGCTAGCACTAGCTTTGTCAAACTCCGAAGAGGACCGCGCCTGAGGTGCTCTCAATGGGTACCAGTCGTGCCAGGTGTAGTTTTAACGGGTCGCGCCGGGACAAGGCACGAACAGGTGACCACACTGAGAGCCTGACAAATTGCTTTTGCGCTGAGATCAGCCCAAGCTGGCTGACAGGACGTCCGTCCAGGACGACTGCACTGGTGTGACTATGGGAGACCGCAGAAAGACCGGCTGGAGTTTATCCGATTGGTCGGACTGCGCAGTGAACCGCGAGGATGGACCGTCGATGCGGTAGGAGCGGTGGTGCGGGAGAGACTGCCGAAGGCCGCGCCAAATATTACTGTTTGGACACCCCCGAGGGGTGGACACCTCCGAGGGGCGCCTAGTGTAGTACCAGTACCGGTGCGCTATTGCGCTCCTCACCTGGTCTGTTTGTGAAAATAAGTTTAAGAAGAATAAATTATAGATGGTGATAATAATAATAATAGGCTGGATGTCCCCTTTGAGTATACCAAAGAGGACGGACCGGGCTGAGAACAGATGGAAGGCAGACTGCGGCGGCTGACCGGCTTGACGGGCGACGCAGGCGAGCTGGCCGTTAGCTGGGTACACGCTCGGTAACCAGGCAGACTGCGGCGACTGACTGGCTTGGCGGGTGATGATGGCGAGCTGGCCGTTTGCTGGGTGCACGCTCGGTTCTTGGCTGGCTCTCTGAGGTGTGACTACCTCAGAACATCAACTTGGAATGGGGGCGACTCTAATTTTCTGAGTTGTTCTATTTTCTAGAAATATAGCCACCCATTCAGTCACTCTTTTTTCTAGTCCAGTAGCACTCATTTTTGCCAGTAGTCTCCCATGATCTACTCTATCAAATGCCTTAGATAGATCAATCGCCATACAGTCCATCTGACCTCCTGTATCCAGGATATCTGCTATATCTTGCTGGAATCCTGAAGTTGAGCTTCAGTTGAATAACATTTCCTAAAACCAAACTGCCTTCTGCCAAACCAGTTATTAATTTCGCAAACATCTATATTTATAAAATAAGAGTTTTGTCTGTACATTGCTCAGAATTTAAAAAGGATGGTATTTCTGTATCAGTCGTGTCCCCAGTAACAAGGAAATGAATGCACTTTGTAATTTTCCGTACCGGTAATTTCTGTCTGTCTGTATGTATGTACACGCATCACGAGAAAACGGCTGAAGAGAATTCAATAAAAATCGGTATTCAAAGTCGGGGAATAAGCCGCTACAATTTAGACCATAAATAAATTTATTCATGCTGAGTAAAATGGTAGTTTAGGGGAAGGACCAAAATTTAAGTCTCAAATATTTATGTTATTAGTGGTCATATCTTAATGAAAATCGGTATGCAAAGTCGAGAAATAAGTAGCTACAATCCAGGCCACAAATAATTTTATTCACTCTGAGTGAAATGGTAGTTTAGGGGAAGGACTAAAATTTAATTCTCAAACATTTGTCATTAGTGGTCATATCTTAATAAAAATCGGTATGCAAAGTCAGGGAATAAGCCGCTACAATTTAGACCACAAATAAATTTATTCATGCTGAGTGAAATGGTAGTTTAGGAGAAGGACTAAAATTTAATTCTCAAATATTTATGTTATTAGTAGTCTATCTTAATGAAAAATCGGTATGCAAAGCCGGGGAATCGCTATAATCTAGCCCATAAATAATTTTATTCACTCTCAGTGAAATGGTAGTTTAGGGGAAAGATTGAAATTTAATCCTCAAATATTTATGTTATTAGTGGTCGTATCGATAAATCCTATATAACTAAAGTTATTTAGTATTAAATTTCCGATCATTTATGTCTTACACATTGTTACCGTGCCGGCTGTTATTAGAGATTTTCGTGACTTCGTAGTTTTTTATCAATTCCATATCCGCGCCGAGTCACGAGAAAATGGGTAAACAGAATTTAATGAAAATCGGTATGTAAAATCGGAGAATAAGGAACTACAATCTACGCGATAAATAATTGTATAAGACGCCCTAATATCACAGAATCGAAAGAAAAGTAAAGGTGAAGACCTACAATATAGAAAACTCATAAAACATATCAACAATAACATTACATTGACCATTGTTTGTTGTGATGTGCTTTGTGTCTTCTGTTGTCATTCATCTCCGATGATCTTCTGCGTACCGGGTACTATTTTTAAAATTTGCCCTATGTTGCACCGAGACAGATACGGTAGGTCTTATAGTGACGATGGGATAGGAAAGGGCTAGGAGTGTGAAGGAAGCGGCCTTGACCTTAATTAAGGCATAGCCCCAGCATTTGCCTGGTGTAAAATGGGAAACCTCGGAATACCATCTTCAGGGCTGCCGACATTGGGATTCGAATCCACTATCTCCCGGATGCAAGCTCACAGCTGCGCACCCCTAACCACACGGCCAACTCGCCCGGTCCTGCCGAGTGTAACAGCCTGCCTGAATATTGGCAAGAAGTAGCTGGGGAGTTAGATAACTTTCTTCTTTAGCATGCCATTCCTTTGGGTCATACATTTTCTGATACTACTGGTACGTAACACACTAGTTCATCATAGCATTCGAGCTATTCAATCCCTTCTCTGAGGCACTGATTGGAATGGACAGTGTGCATATTTAACGGAATAACGGCAGAGGAATGTTTACGGCTGTCTGCGGCCTGGTCATTTCAGCTCCGGAACTTTGGACTGTTAGATTGGCACCGTAGTACTGTTCGTTAACAGTGAGAAAATGTGCGGTTTATCATTTGATCGAGTATTTTATATGATGACGTTGCTTTAAATCGCTACTTTCCTACTGACGTTTTGGAATGACCTATGTTACTTCAGTTATGATAACCACAAAGTCAGTCTTTCTGAGAATCCCGTAGTGAAGCATGGGTACAACAGCTAGTGTCTAATATAATCAGAAAGAATGCTTTCCCAAAGCTTACATGCAATGCATGTCAAACTGACTGTCCTGTAATTTTCAGCTTTATGTCTATCACCCTTTCATGTATACACAGAGGCTACTATAACAACTCTCCATTCATTTGGTACAGCTCTTTCATGCAAACAATGATCAAATAAGTACTTCAGATACGGTATGGTACTATTTCCAAACCCATTGCCTTTAGTATATCCCCAGAAATCTTATCAATTCCAGCCGCTTTTCTAGTTTTCAACTTTAGTATCTTACTGTAAATGTCATTGTTATCACAGGTAAATTTTAATACTTCTTTAGTATTAGTCACCTCGTCTATCCGGACATTATCCTTGTAACCAACAATCTTTACATACTGCTGACTGAATACTTCGGCCTTTTGAAAATCATCGCATACACCTTCTCCTTGTTAGTAGTACAAGTGGGGGATTCGGCGGCCTCCTCTTCCTCAGCTCCTCCGCAGAGGCCTCCTCCTCCCGCGGGAAATTTAAATTTTGGCGGGAGTTTTAAATTTCGGCGCGAGATTTGAATTTGTAAACAAAGCTGTCATCCGCCATCTTTAAACAACAACGCATCGCTAACCTCAGTGCTGCCATCTTGACAGGCCTAACCCTCAGTGCTGCCAACTAAACCTCACTAGAGCGAGATTTGAATTTGTAAAAAAAAGCTACGTGCTTTTTGACAGCTGCCATCCGCCACCTGGCATCGCTAACCTCAGTGCTCCTATCTTGACGGCACAAAACCTCAGCAACAACCTCAGTGCTGCCATCTTTAGGTACATACCTTTAAAATGTGGTGGCGGGCAATTTCCACGTGACAGCTGTCATCTGCCATCTTGCATCGCTTACGTTTGTGCTGCCCTCTTTAGCTACTTACCTTTGAAATGTGGTAGCGGCAATTTGAAAAATCCACGTGCTTTTAGACAGCAACCATCTTTAGTCAACAGAGCACCGTGCTGTCATCTTTAGTTACTACCTTTGAAATGTGGTGGCGGCAATTTCCACGTGACAGCTGCCATCCGCCAACTTGCATAGCTTACCTTTGTGCTGCTATCTTTACGGTACTGAGGGTAATTTAATATCCACGGGCTTTTTGACAGCTGTCATTCTCCATCTTGCATCGCAAACCTCAGTGCTGCCTTCTCTAGCTACTTACCTTTGAAATGTGGTGGCGAATACTTTGAAAAATACTACGTGTTTTTGACAGCTGTCATCCACCATCTTGCATCGCTAACCTCAGTGCTGCTATCTTAACGGCACAAAACCTCAACAACAACGCATCGCTAACCTCAGTGCTGCCATATTTAGGTACATACCTTTAGAATGTGGTGGCAGGCAATTTCCACGTGGCAGCTGTCATCTGCCATCTTGCATCGCTAACCTTAGTGCTGCCCTCTTTAGCTACTTACCTTTGAAATGTGGTGGCGAATAATTTGAAAAATTCTACGTGTTTTTTGACAGCTGTCATCCGCCATCTTGCATCGCTTACCTTAATGCTGCTATCTTTACGGAACTAAACCTTATCGTGGTGGTGGTGGGAAATTTAAAATCTACATGCTTTTTTGACAGCTGACATCTTTAATCAAGAGAGCACCGTGCTGCTATCTTTACAGCACTGCGGGTAATTTGGAAAATTCCGTCAGCTGTCATCGGCCATCTTTAATTAACAAAGCATCGTGCTGCTATCTTTAGCTACATACATTTAACATGTGGTGGCGGTAATATGAAATTTTATCTAGCTGCCATCTTTAATCAACAGAGCACCGTGCTGCTATCTTTAGCTACTACTTTTGAAATGTGGTGGTGGGCAATTTAAAAAAATATTCCGTTACCTATCATCATTAAACAGTAAACCTTTAACGCATTCGCGGACCTAACTCCCATCTACCATCTTGAAGGAGAATATCTTTAGTTTACAACAAGATGCCCCCTCCCGACGTTAATTAGCACTTAGAGGTTACTACACAAGAAGGCGGCGGCTGTTATAGCCTCCTCTACCTCCTCCTCATCTGCCAAGGCATAGCCTTATCGATCATGCATTGATAAGGCGTGAGTGTGCAGCGATAACATCATTGTACATGTTCAGACTTGCGGATTACAAAAGAAACATAACAAAACTAAAATCGAACACTGTACTCGATGTTGTTAACTTCAACATGTGATTAGAACATTGATTGATGTGTTGAGAACACTAAATAAGTGATCAAGACTAGAATCGAACACTGTACTCGATACAACATGTGTTTAGAACATGTCAAGGAATACCTTTGTTCTAAGAAGATCAGATTGAAACATAATAAAACTAGAATCGATGTCGTTAACTTTAATATGTGATTAGAACATTGATTGGTGTGTTCAAAACACTAAATAACCGATCAAGACTAGAATCGAACACGGTACTCAATACAACATGTGTTTAGAACATATCAGGGGATACCTTTGTTCTAAGAAGATTCGATAACAAAAGCAACATAACAAGACTGGAATCGAACACTGCACTCGATGTCGTTAACCTCAACATGTGATCAGAACATGGATTGATGTGTTCAGAGCAAAAGTACAAATTCAATGATTTGCCTAGTACGAACATCAAAAACGATAGAAACACACTATGCACATATCGCATAGCTAACTCGCTCAGTAAACGATATAGCGAAAATACAACTTCAATGATTTGCCTAGTGCGAAAATAAAAAACTATAGAAACACACTGTGCACATACCGAGTAGCTAACTCGCTCAGTAAACGATATAGTAAAATTTAAATGATTTGCCTAGTGCGAAAATCAAAAACTACTAAAAACATTACCGCGTAGCCAACTCGCTCACCGCGCAGCTAACACGCTCAGTAATTGCAAATACGGGTTATCGATCAGAACACTGATATACAGTACGTGATGTAAAAATAAAAACATACTGCGTAGCCGACTCGCTCGGTCACTCGCTTAGTAATTGCAAATACATCACAACACGACTAGAATACTGACATACGCATACACGTTACTTTTTTTTCGAAACACACGGACAAGAATGTTGCGAGATACTTCACCTAACATACTTACATGCTAAGAAAAGGGAGGATGAAAAGATAATAAATCATAATTTTTTTGTGTGTATGTTATCTCCTCCAAGTTGTAACACCAAATGGACGCAGTACTGTGAGTTTCTGCTACGGCTTGCTTAGTCGTGAACGGAAGTGGCATGTTATCTCAGCAAAAAAATACGCATGACCTTGTTCCTGCATACACGCAAGTCAGACACTTACAGAAATAAAATGATGGATACCGCCATTCAAATCCTGACGATCGCGCAGGAAAGGGCTAGGAGCAGGTAGCTACCCCCTAGCATTTGCTATCTTCAGGGCTGCCGACAGTAGGGGTTCGAACCCGGTATCTCCTGAAAAGTAACAGAAGTAGAGAGAATAATTGCTGGTACAAGAAGTTGATGGTGATTTATCTGTCGGATGGGGACGTTAAGCCTTGAGCAGGTCCTTTGATGTTATTCGATAGGAGTAGGCTATGTGCCGCCACCGGGTTTTACCCTCTCCTTACTGCCGTATATTATATCCTCAGAGAGGTGGTAGTATACAATTTCGAATAACTTCAATACCCAATTAGGTCGTGAACAGAAGTACAAGAAAGTTATAGGAAATTACCCTGCTCACAAAAGAACCAATCCCAACGGCAAAAGACTGGTGTCCATTTGCGAAAATCACAACCTGCAGGTCATGTCGACCCACTTTCACCATCTACCCAGAAAGCAAATGACTTGGCGTTCTCCCGTCCAAGCTCTCGGAGAGTTCCAAATTGATCATGTTGCAATCTCCAGAAGAAACAGCCCTGAGATTATGAATGTCAAGGTAAAGAAAGGCATCAATGTGGCCTCAGATCATTATATGTCTCTTATCAAATTCAAACCAATTCCCGCACACACAAGGAAGTCAACCAAACAGATCACACGCTTCGACAATGATAAACTTCGGCAAAGGGTCTAGGAGTTCCAGGAGAAGGCTAGACCAAATGACTGTGACTTTAACAACGCCAAAAGTCTCCTTGTTGAGGCCGCCAAAGACGTTGCAGAAATCAAGAGAAGCAAAAAGCATGCCTGGTGGAATGGTACCTGCGAATCAGTCCTCCAAGAAAGACTCAATGCGTGGAAACAGTACTACTCTACGAAATCAGAAAATGATTGGGAAACCTACAAAACCCAACGTGCACAAGCAGCTAGGGTGTTCAGAACTGAGAAACGTAAATACGAAAAATATCTCATTGAAAAGATAGAACGAAACTTTAGTAAGAATGAAAGCAGAGAGTAATACAGAGCCTTCAAATGCAAACTCACTGGCTATAAACCATCATCTCTATGCTTTGAGCGAAATGACGGCACACTGGCGACGTCAAATGAAGAAAATTGCAGCATTCTGGCAGATTATTTAAGGAATTTACTTAATTGCTCTAAACCGCAAAGCCCCATCGAGACCAATGAAGCCTTACTCAGGTACCCAGATTCCAGACCACCCGGCAGAGATGGAATCAAGCGCTACATTGCCCATCTCAAAAATAACAAAGCGCCGGGGGAAGACTCGGTAGTAGCAGAACTATGGAAATATGCCCAAGAGGAATCACTTGATATCTTGCAAAAGCAAATACACTGACTGACAGTGACAATGCAACACCAAGGAGGAGTGGTTCGAAAGGGATGAAAGTTGGGGAAAAAACAGAGACGGCACGGATGAATAGTTGATGTTTATTTCAAACCGATATGCAGGTTACACAATGCGCACGGCATCGACTCAGTAGGATGTAGGACCACTGCGAGCGGCGATGCACGCAGAAACACGTCGAGGTACAGAGTCAATGAGGGATGGTTCTCCATTCTCTGTCAACCATTTGCCACAGTTGTTCGTCTGTACGAGGCTGGGGCAGAGTTTGCAAACGGCGTCCAATGAGATCCCACACGTGTTCGATTGGTGAGAGATCCGGAGAGTACGCTGGCCACGGAAGCATCTGTACACCTCGTAGAGCCTGTTGGGAGATGCGAGCAGTGTGTGGGCGGCCATTATCCTGCTGAAACAGAGCATTGGGCAGCCCCTGAAGGTACGGGAGTGCCACCGGCCGCAGCACATGCTGCACGTAGCGGTGGGCATTTAACGTGCCTGGAATACGCACTAGAGGTGACGTGGAATCATACGCAATAGCGCGCCAAACCATGATGCCGCGTTGTCTAGCGGTAGGCCGCTCCAGAATTACTGCCGGATTTGACCTTTCTCCACGCCGACGCCACACTCGTCTGCGGTGACTATCACTGACAGAACAGAAGCGTGACTCATCGGAGAACACGACATTCCGCCATTCCCTCATCCAAGTCGCTCTAGCCCGGCACCATGCCAGGCGTGCGCGTCTATGCTGTGGAGTCAATGGTAGTCTTCTGAGCGGACGCCGGGAGTGCAGGCCTCCTTCAACCAATCGACGGGAAGTTGTTCTGGTCGATATTGGAACAGCCAGGGTGTCTTGCACATGCTGAAGAATGGCGGTTGACATGGCGTGCGGGGCTGCCACCGCTTGGCGGAGGATGCGCCGATCCTCGCGTGCTGACGTCACTCGGGCTGCGCCTGGACCCCTCGCACGTGCCACACGTCCCTGCGCCAACCATCTTCGCCACAGGCGCTGCACCGTGGACACATCCCTATGGGTATCGGCTGCGATTTGACGAAGCGACCAACCTGCCCTTCTCAGCCCGATCACCATACCCCTCGTAAAGTCGTCTGTCTGCTGGAAATGCCTCCGTTGACGGCGGCCTGGCATTCTTAGCTATACACGTGTCCTGTGGCACACGACAACACGTTCTACAATGACTGTCGGCTGAGAAATCACGGTACGAAGTGGGCCTTTGGCCAACGCCGTGTCCCATTTATCGTTCGCTACGTGCGCAGCACAGCGGCGCATTTCACATCATGAGCATACCTCAGTGACGTCAGTCTACCCTGCAATTGGCATAAAGTTCTGACCTCTCCTTCTTGGTGTTGCATTTGCTCTGTCAGTCAGTGTAGAAGAAATTTGGAACAAGGAGACCCTACCCGAAGATTGGAAAATAGCTTTGATCCATCCATTACACAAAAAAGGCAGCATGAAGAACACAACAACTACAGAGGAATATCTTTGCTACCCGTGACTTACAAAATTCTATCACTTGCCATATTGGAGCGTTTGGAAGCACAAGTCGAACATCAAATAGGTGAATATCAAGGAGGGTTCAGAAAAGGTCGCTCAACAGCTGAACAGATCCAAAATCTCAAAACGATCATCCGATATTGTACACTAAGGTCCAAGCAGTATGTGTGTGTCTTTGTATACTTTAAGAAAGCGTACGACTCCATTGACCGGGAAGTCCTGCTAGACATCTTAAATGAATTTGGAATTGATTTGAAACTGCTGGCATTAATTAGAACCACCCTGACCGATACAAAATCCAAGGTGAAGTTCCACGGATGTCTCTCGCATTCCTTTGACATCAAAACAGGAGTCCGACAAGGTGATGGGCTATCCCCGATACTCTTCAACTGTGTTCTTGAAAAGATCATCAGAACCTGGCGGGTGAGATTACAGGAAACCAACTACAGTCCATTGAGAATAGGCACCAAATCCAAGGGGATCGCAACAGACTGCTTAGCATTTGCCGATGATATTGCTGTTCTCTCAAACGACATAGACACTGCTAGAGCTCAAGTTGAAATTTTAAAGGAAATTGCCGAACAAACTGGTTTGCAGATATCGTTTGAGAAAACAGGAGTAATGACTAATATCAAAGAGGCTCCACCAAAACTCCATACAAAATACGGGGACATCACCCGAGTAGGCAAATTCAAATACCTGGGTGAGATCATTATGAAAAATGGACTGGACAAAGAAGCACTTCAGGAGCGAGTACGCAAACTGGAAATAGCCTACCAAACATCCCGCACAATCTAGAACAAAAATGCCTTTCGCAAAACACCAAGATACGTCACTATGAAACAGTTCTGAAGCCAGTAGTTCTATATGCAGCCGAAACCCTGTCTCAAAATACCAACAAAGGACTCCTTGAAGAACTTCAGAAAAGAGAACGCAAAATTGTGAGAGGAATCTTGGGATCAAAGTACAGAAATTGAATCCATAAAAGAGATCCAACAAGGAAGTGTATAGCAAAATAGATAAAATTTCCGACACAATTAGAAAAGGACGGGCACGATTTTACGGTCATCTGAAAAGAATGGACGGAAGAAAGTTAACTAAAGAAATCTTTCACTTTATTTATTCAAACCCCAAAAACACAATTCCCTGGTTTAGAAATACCAAAGAAGACCTGCAAATGCTATATATCTCAGCTGAAGACGCCCTTAACAGAGATCTCATCCGCAAGAAAATATTGACGAACGGGCTAAACCGAGACGAGCAACCGAAGAGAAGACACGGTGCCCCTTGGACAGAGGAGCGTAAGCAGGCCCACACACAAAGAATGAGGGAAATTTGGGCTCTAAAGAAGGCCAAGTTCAGTTCAAATGCAACCAGACTTAACGTGGTTCTTGATGGCCCCAGCGAATTATATAATAATAATAATAATAATAATAATAATAATAATAATAATAATAATAATAATAATAATAATAATAATAATAATAATAATGTTGCGATTTGCACGAGTTATTTAGCTAACTCTAAGTTATGGAATTTCCTAAGTTTTCAACATAACGTCCGAATAGGTGTATATTGATGTCCATGGAAGGATCTGTCATTGATAGCCATACAGTAATAAAATAATTGGCAAATTCTAAGAAATAACTAACAAATATTATGTGTTAATTACGTAACAGTGAGTTAATTGATACAGTGCCGACCGGATGCGTAGAAGTGAGTTAATGTCTGATATAAATGAAAATATCGAGCAAGAATCAAAATGAGAAAGAAATAAAACCCCGCAAGAGGAGGAAAATGTTACGTTGAGGTACCAGTGAAAATAATCCTGGATTAACAAGTGACGAGCTAAGCGCCGTTATGAGAGCCAATGTCTACGAGCAAGGATGGAAAGAATATAAACAAAGTTCCGAGGAAATAATAAGAGAGGAATAGAAATAGAAATCTACGTTGAAAGTGAGAAATGAAATAAAGAGGTACTAGCCGCTTTGTAATGGCTTACTCGCTACCCTAGTTTCTTATTCATTATTAAACCACCTCCTGCATTTCCCCTGTTTGATTTTGTGTTGATAATTCTGTAGTCGCCTGGCCGAAAACCAGCTCTTCCTGCCAACGCACTTCACTTACACCAATTACATCTAACTTTAGTCTATCCATTTCCCTTTTCAGATTCTCTAATCTACCACAACGATTCAAACTTTTAACCTTCCACGCTCCAACTCGCAGAATGTCAGTATCCATCCTCTTGTTTGATTGCCCCCTCTCGTGTAGCCCCCCCGGAGATCCGAATGGGGGACTATTTTATCTCCGGAACGTTTTACCCGGGAGGAAGCCATCATCAGAACATCATTCATACAGAGAGAGCTGCCTATCCTAGGGAGTTAGTTATGGCTGTAGTTTCTCATTGCTTTCAGCCGTGTAGCAGTATCAACACAGCTAAGCCATGTTGAGTATTATTACAAGGTCATATCAGTCAATCATCCAGACTGCCACTCTTTCAACTTCCGAAAGACTGCTACCCCGCTTACGATGAACCATTCGTTAGTCCGGTCTAGATACCCTCCGATATGGTTGAATCTGCGGCTCAGATTTCTGCTTCATTGGGAAACGCAAGCCTCCCCACCGCGCAAGGTCACATGGTTCGCAGGGGAGGCAAAATAGCATAATTATTTGTATTCGTGTTGATGATTACAGTAACAGAATTCTCCTGTTCTTTTTGGCCAGCTCTTGGATTATATTTTCTACAGACACATTTTCTTCTTTGTGTACATACAAAACAGCTTCAATCTTTCCTGTGCCGCCATATTTCGCAACTAACTTTTAAAATACTTCAGGGATGAGAAGGACCGTTCTGGTGTGGCAGTGGTTACTGGTAAAACAGCAAGCAAACTGTTCTCTTCACCTGCATCGTCATTATTTAGTTTCTGTTCCTTCGCTAAAAAGTAAATGTCTAATTTCTTCACTATGCTATTAAAACGTCAAGTTTCTATAACCACATGCACTATACATTATATGATCAACTCTGCAGAAACAGAAATCACCACTAGTTTACTTCGTAAGGCCTGGCCTCTCTCCGTCTGAAGTTTTGAACTCGTCACATAACATGTTCGTTTCATCTATTATTCACAAACACCTGTCTGTTGGTCATTCAACTTACGACTTAACTGTACTTTTTCTCCACATGTCCGCACTTCCTCTCACTCGACTCTTTTGTGGTAAAGGTAATATCCCATTAATGTACTTTGTAAACCAAGCACTAATGAATAGAGTCTTCCCAGAATGTCTGAAAACTAGAATCATTAAACCTGTTTATAATAAAGGAGCAGTCGATGATAGAAACAACTATAATCCAATAAATGTGACTTCCTCTTTAGGTAATCTCCTCAGTGAGTAAGACTAAATTACTCACTTCTTCCCCATCTGTTGCATCCCGATCAGAAAATTTGGATTGTCGGCACCTCCATCAGTCCAGCTCTGTCTACCCTTTCCAAATTGTTCGTATAAATTTAATCCCCGTGGAATTCCTTGAAGCTGCAGACAGACTGATAAAATCAAATCTAAGGAAGTCCTTCAGCCTTCAGCCTATCTAGAAGATTACATGATATACAGTTGCAGGAAATTCAAAGGACTTGGACTATTATGTGCACAATGGAAGGCATTCCCACAACAAATAAACGGCCTGCGAATTCTGAAAACATATGGGAACTCCTATACCTACAGCATGAGAAATCTCGAGGAAGAGAGCAAACCTTACCTAACATGACTCGACTGGTGAATCCTAAAGATTTCTAGACTCTTGGAAGATCAGGGAGGTATTAGATGACCTGAAATTTAAGAAGTGGTGCGATCTTCCTTGCAAAGGTAAAGTAGTTAACCTTTTTGACTTCCAATGAATGGGTCAGTCACCATGAAGGATTAGCACACTGAAAATGGACAGACGGCCACAAGATGACTTGAATTTAGCAGTAGTTCGTGCTATGCTCAGGAGGATCATGGAGAGCAGCCGCTGTAGGCGATGCCTCAACGAGATTGAAACACTTGCACACGTCTTTGGTTGCTGCCAACACGGCGAGACTCTTCGCATTGCTACACGTTGTCTATTATCTCTATATATAAAATAAGAGTTTTGTCTGTACATTGCTCCGAATTTGAAAAGAATGGTATTTCTGTATCGATCATGTCCACAGTAACAAGAAAATGCAGTTTTTTCTTTTCCGTAATTTCTGTCTGTCTGTTTGTCTGTCTGTCTGTCTGTCTGTATGTATGTATGTATGTATGT
Source organism: Anabrus simplex (assembly GCF_040414725.1). NCBI lineage: Eukaryota > Metazoa > Arthropoda > Insecta > Orthoptera > Tettigoniidae > Anabrus > Anabrus simplex. The sequence goes on along the minus strand of NC_090265.1, from coordinate 1,144,181,916 downwards.
ATGTATGTACACGCATCACGAGAAAACGGCTGAAGATAATTTAATAAAAATCGGTATGTAGAGTCGGGGGGGGGGGGGTGAACCGCTACAATCTAGGCTATAAATTATTTTATTAACGCTGAGTAAAATGGTAGTTTAGGGGAAGGCCTGAAATTCAATTCTCAAATATTTATATTATTAGTGGTCATATCGATAAATCGATAACTTTAGTAATGTAGAATTAAATTTCTGATCATTTACGTCTTATGCATTTTTACCGTACCGGCTATGATAACACAGATATTCATGAATTTGGATTTCTGTTGCTAAGTCCATATCAACGCCGAGCCCCGACAAAATGGGTAAACAGAATTTAATGAAAATCGGTATATAGAGTCGGGGAATAAGAAACTACACTTTAAGCTATAGAGAATGTTATTCACCCTGGGTGAAATGGTAGTTTAGGGGAAGGCACCTAAAATTTAATTTTTAAATACCTATATTCTTGGTCCTATGGAAAAGTACTACATAACAAAAGTTATAGAGAATATAATTTCCGATCATTTATGTTTTATTCAGTTTTACCGTACCGACTTTGATAAGAGTGGTATTTCAGAACCGGAAGACAATTAATGACGTGAAGGCTTACAATATCGAAAACGCGTAACATAGATCAACAATAACATTACACTGACCGTTGTTTGTTGTAATGTTCTTTGTCTCTTATGCTGCCGCTTAACTCCGATAGATGGGATTACTGCTGCGGACCGAGTATAACAGCCTAACTGAATAATAGCGGGAAATAGCTGAGGAGTTAGATAGCTTTCTTCTTTAGCATGCCAATCCTCTGGTTCATACATTTTCTGATACTGCTGGTACGTAACACACTGGTTCATCATCGTATGCCAGCTATTCGATACCTACTCTGACGCGCTGTTTTAAATGAGCAGCGTGCGCACTTAAGTCAGAGGCTCAGTTAGTAGTAGTAGTAGTATGAACTGGTCTGGAATTACAATTTAGCCCTATTCCAAATTATAGTACCACAGTTCACTAAAAAAACCTCAAAATTCAACCCTGAAAAGAGCCGTTTCTTAGGAAAAGCTTCTTCCTCTTCACTTTCATTAAATCTACATTGATTTTATTCCAAATTAGCAGCGAAGATGTGGCTTCTTCTCTGGCTTGGAGGAAAAATTGCCTTCACGTCAGACAGTTCTCTCCCCCGCCAGTGTAGTGAATTGAGATTTTCCGACTCATCGGGTACTCCCAGGAAACAGATAAGTAAACGGGCATAGTTTTTTCCCTGGGACTATCCACTATTTGAAACCCCCCTCCCCCTTGCCGAAAAAAGGACGAAGATTGTTCACGGATGTCTGCGTCTTGGTCATTCCAGCTCTGTAGCTTTGGACTGTTAGTTCGCCAGCATAGTACTGTTCGTTATAAGTGAGAAAATGTTTGGTTTTTCATTTGATCGAGTATTTCATATGAAGGCGTTGCTTTTAATTGCGCCATTCCTACTGACGTCATTGTAATGACCCACGGTCATTTAAGTTGGGAAAACCACTAAGAGAATCTTTCTGAGAATCTATACAGGCAGGCGGAGAGTGAGTGTCTGCCATTATAATGAAAACTCCCCAACCTGATTGTGACTGACGGTAGGCAAGCTGGCCTACCATTACAATGAAAATTCCCTAACCCAATCTTCATATGAGAAAAGACATTGGTGACTTGCCCGTCGTGCTTCTAGGGCAACTTTAAGAGCTATGCAACTTAATACAATCTTGCTCAGAACGTTTACACTACCTAACCTAGAATTCTGTATAAAATTTAGAATTCCGTAGCGAAGCACGGGTACATCAGCTAGTCAAATAATAAAAGACCTCTATCTCCCAGGCCCTGATTCACCGTCTGTGAAGAGATTCATGGTTTGGCACAGAAAGGAGGCATTCGAAGGTTCAATATGTTTGCCTAAAAAGATCTATAAATGATCCAACCACTTCGAATCCTCCGCGAGTCAACCTGGCGCTGTTGATCGTGAGATGCAGGGAATATAATTATGAGCCCACAATTCCATTCTATTCTACATGCAACCATATAAACAAAAAAGATCGAAGTCATAGGTCTGCTGATCGAAAGTACGGGCTCAGTACCAGGAAAACTCGTCGAGTTCTGCAAGAATAGAATATTCCCATCCCCTAGTTCCGGATCACCTGAAATTGGAGAGAGGGCATTTATTTATTGCAATCCATTTTTATACACGCATTTAATTTTACATGTTACATTGTTTTAAAATTCTATAACTAATTATATTTAAACCAAATAGCGTTTACTGCCCCTTCTACTAATTTTTACATCTTTTCCTTTTCTCCTAGATGTTATACAGTGTCATATATACTAGGACAAGCATGTATCTTACCCTTCAATAGTTAAGTTATTGCTTGTTTTGTTTTCTCTAATTTTCTTTTGTCACACACTTTTGGAAGGCAAAAGTATTGCTGTTCTTCTAGGCGCAACCCATACTTTACTTAATAATTTTACATTTGTGTGGAATTCTTTCTCTCCCTAAGGAGTTAGCCTCCTTACGTGCTCTCAATAGATGAGCTTCTTCCATTAATTCTCCACAGAATAAGCAACGATATTCGACATGTTTTTCTTTTAGAACCTTATTCTTATACTACATGCACATTAACCACCACAAGTTCTGCAAGACTTTCTACCGATCAAAATCTTCGATTAGTGACACTGCATTTTCTGCCTTAATATCCTCAATAAGTATTTTAATAAACCATCTTCGATTATTTTCTTTAAAATTCAATTATTTGTTTGATTTATTTTTCCATCACACATTTTTATCTGGTAAAATGTATACTTTGTCTTTCAGACATTTTCTAAACCGAGGAAGTGTTGCTATGTATTAAATAAATAAATAAATAAATAAATAAATAAATAAATAAATAAATAAATAAATAAATAAATAAATAAATAAATAAATAAATAAATAAATAAATAAATAAATAAATAAATAAATAAGCGTATACGTATTTACCTTAAGTATTCGATAATGTAGTCTTGGACCAAAAGGTCATAAAGAAGCTAGAACACTATGGCGTTCGTGGTGCTGCTTGGCACCTGCTAACTTCTTATTTACAACAACGTAAGCAGTGCGCTGAAATAAATTATGAAATATATTACGAGGTAAGGAAAGTTAGAGCACAAACAGCGATGTTTCACAAGGCAAGTCCGTACCCAGGAATATTTTTCGGTGGGGGTTAGGATTTTTGGCGGTGGGTGGGGGTAGGGGGCGCTCCAAAAACAAACGCTGTAGGAGCAAGTTGCTTTAGGCCGCACCGACAAAGTTAGGTCTTATCGCGACGATGGGACAGGAGTAGTATAAGTCACGGGTTCGGCAGCTACCGCCACCACGGGCCCTCGGCAGAGACCCCAACTATATTGACCTCTGGCAAGGTTATTGCTATGCTGGCCAAGACTGCATGCTTAACCCCACATCCGCCATCTTGGATGGGCTTAACCTTACTTTTTACGCGTAAGATAGCAAGCCTAACATCATGGAGGTGCCTAACGTCAGTTTTACTGCCGGATGCACTTCCTGACGCCTAAGAGAGCGAGCTTAACCTTACATCCGCTATCTCGGAGGGGTTTATCCTAACTTTTTACCCACAAGACAGCAAGCCTAACCTCATGGAAGGACCTAACCTCAGTTTTACGGCCGGATGCCCTTCCCGATGCCAATTGCACAAGATGATGGCTATACACAGCTCCTTATGAGACGGCTTAAGGGCGCCTGCGCAGGATGGCGGCTGCAAGATGGCTGCTATATATAGACTCTTATGAGACTCCCTAGGGACGCTTGCGCAAGATGGCGGCTATTGAATGCTACAAGATGGGGCTATATACAGCTCGTTATGAGACGGCTTAAGGGCGCTTGCGTAAGATGGCGGCCGAAAGATGGCTGCTATACATAGGCTCTTATTGGACGCCCCAGGGACGCTTGCGCAAGATGGCAGCTATCTAATTCTACAAGATGCCGGCTATACATAGCTTCTTATGAGACGGCCTAGGGGTGCTCGCACAAGATGGCTGCTATACATAGGCTCTTATGAGACGCCCTAGGGACGCTTGTGCAAGATGACAGCTAGCTAATTCTACAAGATGGCGGCTATACAAAGCTTCATATGAGACGGCCTAGGGGTGCTCGCACAAGATGGCTGCTATACATAGGCTCTTATGAGACTCCCTAGGGACGCTTGCACAAGATGGTGGCTATATGCAGGCTCTTATGAAGAAATCTAGTTTAGAGGCTACTGCACAAGATAGCGGCTGCTGTTATGAATATCCTTATGCATGAGGTTTAGGGCGATTTGAAATTCCACGTGCTCTTCAATACCACGTGATTTTTGACAGCGGCCATCTTTAATCAACAGAGCATCGTGCTGCCATCATTAGCTACTACCTTAGGTACGTGGTAGCGGGCAATTTGAAAAAAATCCACGTGCTTTCTTGATAGCGGTCATCTTTAATCAACAGAGTATCGTGCTGCCATCTCTAGCTACTACCTTTGAAATGTGGTGGCGGGCAATTAAAACAATTCCACGGGCTTTTTGACAGCTGTTAGCCGCTATCTTTAACTAAAAAGTAGTAGAGGAAGAAAACGATCTCAGTGTTTCACTGTCATTAGACCTTGATGATTTTACTTCATTTTCGAAGCCTACTACACGTTCTGCCGCAATGCAAACATCTCAAGAAGAGATGCAAGATGATGAAGAAAATTTCAACGCTTCATTGCTATCGAAACAAGTTAAGTTTGTACCTGGAAACGCTACTCCTGAAGCACGTATTACATCAAAACTAGTCCCTACACACCAACTGTCTGCATATAGGCTCAAAGTTCACAACAGCCTATGTCACCCTATGTAGACATAAGATACTGTAAAGACCCCAAAGTACTCGTAAAACATTTGCAACTGCTAAGAGACTATCAATATGCTGGTTACATAGAATACAAAGCAGATATTATTGAAATAGAGCAAGAGTACTTCGTGTAGGTATTATTAAGTAATAGCTCTCTCTCGACAGTACAACGCTTAAACACCTTCCTACAATCTCAGCGCTTACCCTCACCTAAGTCATCCTTCTGTAGTATACAGTCGATTGAGTAGCTATATTCGTATAGGTTATTTTCCAACATTCTCCCTTCCTTAGGGTGTTAACTCCGCCTCTGTTGCATGGGTTCGAATCCTGCAAAATTCACCTCCTTAGGACAAAGGTATCCTATGCTATGCAGTAATTATTTTATCTGCAGTGATTAAGAAGAAGAAATATGTCGGATGAAGATGTACAACATTTGCAATTCTAGGCTAATGGGCTAGTGCGCCTCTCATCTCTTTAGCCTATTAGCCCTTTAGCTCATTAGCCCTTTTTCCCATTAGCCCTTTAGCCCTACAAGGAAGGTGCGGTAAGGCGGAGGAAGAGCCCTTTCATCCTTCAGAGTTCAAAATCTATAGAGATTTTTTCTGTTGCATGGGTTCGAATCCTGCAAAAATGCATCTCCTTAGGACAAAGGTATCCTATGCTATGCAGTGATTAAGAAGAAGAAATATGTCGGATGGAGATGTACAACATTTGCAATTCTATGTGTGCGCATTGATTGCATAAGGGATCGACTGTATCAACAGAGAGATTAATCTTATAATGTTTTGCGTTATATTTTTTTCTGTTCTGAACACTAATAGACAATCAGTTCTAGTGTGTACTAATTGTAACTTGTCTTGATGTAGCACAGTAGTGATAAAAGTTTTCTGTTTTGTCTTGTCGGATAAAGATATACAGCATGTCAATTTCGCATGCTCATACGCAACATCTTATTTATCTCACACGAGTAAGTAAGGCTATTAAGATGTTCTATAAACATAGAATCTTATCTCAGATGCCGAATCATCTGATTCAATGTTTACTACCAGAATTTTTATCTACGTACGCTGCCCCTTATGTACATGATTTTTGGAACGTACTTCCTCTACACAGTAAGATGTCAATCGATGTAGCTTTATGCAGAACCTGTCAGCATCATTACAAGCATCGAGGGAAAAATAGTCATGATGATTGGGATGGACCAAATCAAAGGATTGAACACTGTACACAGTGTATGGATAACCTTTTCGCAGTACCTGATGACGATGATTCAGAAAAGGAATAACAACAAGGTAAGAAGTGCATTATCTTTCTTTGTAAAGCATAACATGCTTAGTATACTATATTTCTAAATGTTTTCTTTAATTTGAACGTTGCAGGAGGCATTACAACTTCGGTAGCATGCTACCTATTCGCAAATCGTTGTTAAGAAGCATAGTAACCTTGTCAGCAGCAAAACGAACACTATTGTAGTATATTGTAAATAAATATTACATTGCATTCAAAATGTTGTACTTATTGCATTCCTTTGGCTCCTTACACCTACTCATTCTTGAGAAAACGATCAAGTCTAGACATGCACAACTATGATGACGTCATTGCTGCAGGTTAAAAACACGTGCACACTCTTGCTTTCGCGATGCATGTTTAAACTTGTTCGATAGAGATATGCCTTGACAGAGGAGAAGGTCAGCCCAGACATAGCCGCCATCTTGTGTCGTAGCCTCTAAGCTAGCTTTCTTCATAACAGCAGCCACCATTTTGTACAGTAGCCTCTATGCTAGCTTTCTCCATTAGAGCCTGTGTATAGCCGCCATCTTGCGCAATCGCCCCCTAGGCCGTCGCCACCATCTTGTGCAATCACCCATAGCCGGCATCTCTAACAGCATCTTGGTTTAAAAACAATAATAATAGTATGTTGAGAAGGGCAGCTTGCTTTATAACTATGATCGTAAGAAGCGCAGCTTGCTTGCTTGTCCTGTTAAATTCCGTACCAAAATAGCAGTAGGAGATTTGCATTTAGTTAAAGATTGCGGCTAACAGCTGTCAAAAAGCACGTTTTTTTCAAATTGCCAGCTACCACGTACCTAAGGTAGTAGCTAAGGATGGCAGCACGATGCTCTGTTGATTAAAGATGGCCGCTGTCAAAAATCACGTGGCTTTGAAGAGTATGTGGAATTTCAAGTTGCCCTCCACGGCATGCATAAGGATCTTCATAACAGCAGCCGCTATCTTGTGCAGTAGCCTCTAAGCTCGCTTTCTTCATAAGAGCCTGCGTATAGCCACCATCTTGTTGCAAGCGTCCCTAGGGAGTCTCATAAGAGCCTATGTATAGCAGCCCTCTTGTACGAGCACCCCTAGGCCGTCTCACAAGAAGCTATGTATAGCCGCCATCTTGTAGAACTAGATAGCCGCCATCTTGCACAAGCGTCCCTAGGGAGTCTCAGAAGAGCCTATGTATAGCAACAATCTTGTGCGAGCACCCCTAGGCCGTCTCATAAGACGCCGTATATAGCCGCCGTCTTGTAGAATTAGATAGCCGCCATCGTGCGCAAGCGTCCCTAGGGAGTCTCATAAGAGCCTATGTATAGCAGCCCTCTTGCAGCCGCCATCTTGCACATGCGCCCTAAAGCCGTCTCATAAGGAGCTGTGTATAGCCACCATCTTGTGCAATTGGCGTCGGGAAGGGCATCCGGCCGTAAAAATGAGGTTAAGTCCTTCCATAGGGTTAGGCTTGCTGTCTTGCGCGTAGAAAGTTAGGTTAAGCCCCTCCAAGATATAGGATATATGGTTAAGCTCGCTCTCTTAAGCGTCAGGAAGGGCATCCGATCGTAAAACTGAGGTTAGGTACCTCCATGAGGTTAGGCTTGCTCTTTTACCCGTAAAAGTTTAGGTTAAGCCCATCCAAGATGGCGGATGTGGGGTTAAGCTTGGAGTCTTAGCCAGCATAGCAATAACCTTGCCAGAATTCAATGCGGTGGGGGTCTCTGCCGAGGGCCGGTGGTGGTGGTGGCTGCCGAACCCGTGACTTATACTACTGACAGGAAAGGGCTAGACGTGACAAGGAAACCGTGGCCTTATTTAAGGTACAGCCCCAGCATTTGCCTGGTGTGAAAATGGGAAACCACGGAAAACCATCTTTAGGGCTGAAGACAGTGGGGCTCGAACGCACTATCTCCCGAATACCGGATACCGGATACTGGCCGCACTTACGCGACTGCAGCTATCGATCTCGGTAGCTATAGGAACAATAAAGTAGATTGTGGGTGAGGATGGTAGAATATACCCACGGTGTCCTCCGCCTGTCGTAAAAGGTGACTGAAAGAGGGACGTGTGGCTCTCAATTTGGGAGCGCGGGTTGGCAACGACGGTTGCCGTAGCTGAGTCTGGCATTGTTTGCACTTACTTGTGTCAGGCTCCTCACTTTCATATTTCCTACCCGACCTCCCTTGGTAAACACTTGTTCTCCTTCGACCACGACGTTATTAGGTTTGTAAGGCCAAGGGATTCTTTCATTTTCACCTCCTTCCCTTTCTTGTTTGAAGGTCGGCATCTTACACACTAGTGTTAATGGAGGCTGGTTTAATAATAATAATAATAATAATAATAATAATAATAATAATAACGGCGTACGGCCTCTGGAGAGGCGTTGTGCAGGTCTTTCGAGATGACACCCTATAGACTAACTGAGCATCTTCGAGGTTGGGTCCCTACCGAAGATGAATTTTGATACTGAAGACGGCACAATGATCCACCCCCCGAAACCGAAGAATTAACCAATGAATGTTAAAATCCTCGACCCGGCCGGGAATCAAACCCGGGACTCATTGGATCAAATGCTAGCATGATAACCATTTAATCATGAAGCCGGACGAAACTACTGTCCTCTCTTTTCAGAGACAGCCCCTATGGAGGTGAGCTACATGTGACACTTTTACCTCATGCCAGTCCTCCTGCCATTCTTAAATCCCTCTCAGTACCGGGTCTATGATGACAGCAGCTATGATAGTAGCACCAACAGTTACACTGCGAAGGCGAACGTTGCACGTTTGAACTTCCACAGCCATCAGCAAATAAAAACACTATACTTTTAGTTATGAAATAGATTTAATAAAAAATGTTCAAACGTTTTTAGAGTAGCACCATTTAAGACTTAACAGTTAAGTGGAAAGCTAAAGTCACAGGTGTCAAAACAAACAGATGCGCCATTTGATTAAAAATGGAGAAAACCAAATTTGTTTATAGTAAAATTATTATAAAAGAGGTTTCCAGAATTTATAAATTAAAAAAAATCCTATAGCGGCTCGATAACATAAAACATTTCTGAATATTTATCAAAAATGATGCCACCCGTGTGTCATATTTAATCACTCCTTGTTGTCTGACTCGTTGGCTGAACGGTCAGCGTCCTGGCCTTCGGGTCAGAGGGTCCCGGGTTCGATTCCCGACCGGGTCGGGGATTTTAACCTTAATTGGTTAATTCCAATGGCACGGGGGCTGGGTGTATGTGTTGTCTTCATCATCATTTCATCCTCATCAGGATGAGAAAGACCTGCACCTGGCGAGCCGAACCCGTCCTGGGATATCCCGGCACTAAAAGCTACTATTTTTTTTTGCTATTTGTTTTACGTCGCGCCGACACAGATATGTCTTATGGCGACGATGGGATGGGAAAGGCCTAGGAAGTGGAAGGAAGCGGCCGTGGCCTTAATTAAGGTACAGCCCCGGCATTTGCCTGGTGTGGCACTAAAAGCCATACGACATTTCATTTCACTCCTTGTTTATATATTATACGTGAATTTCAAACATTTACTACTTGCACCTACCGATTTTTAAACATTGCATTAAAATAATTTGTCTACAATTTTCACAATATTTTGAATTTGCAAATTTACCTACAGACAAAATATATTTATTTTGCTACTATTAAAGATTATAATTGTTGCATTGCAGTAATTTTGGTGAAACAGGGGCCAATTAACATATTTTGACTCATTTATATTATAAATAGCAATTACCCGCGGCTTCGCTCGCATGGATTTCGTAATTTGGTCAAAGTAATCGTTCCCCGGCATTGTACTAGGACATTATCTGAAAATTCCTAAAGTATAAAAACTCACCCAAGAATTGAGTTTCATGTATCCCAGAAATTATTTGTAAACAATGTTTTTGGTATTACCTGTTAAGACTAAGACGACCATGCGACATAGAACTGTACATGTCAGAAACATTCTTCTCTCAAGTCGAAAAAATAAATACTGTTCCTTTATTATTAAAGGAGATTCCAAATACCTTTTCCTACATCTGTAACATCGTCAGTTTTTGAGATATACATAAGTATCCCCATAAAAAGAATTCAACCCCTTGATCAGTCCTTCCCCTAACCCAACCCCACCCCACCCCACCCCCACCCCACCCCCACCCCACCCACCCCACCATCTAAGTGTATTTTCTGAAAACAAATATACATGTTTCTTTTTTAAAGGACACTCGAAATACAAAGTATCTCATCTGTAACATCTTCACTTTTTTATACATAAGTATCCTCATAAAAATCATTCAACTCATTTTCACTTCTTTTCACCTCCGCTAAGTGCCTCCTCCGAAAAACAAAAAAGTACATGTTCCTGTATTTTAAAAGGATTTTCCCAATACCAGGTTTCTTGTAACTAACATGTTAAGTTTTTGATATATAGCCTAATGTAGATATACCGGTACTCATTTTAAAATTTCACCAGCTTTTCCAATTCCTTTCAGCCCCTTAATGGATTTTCCGAAAACAAAATAATACGTGTTTCATTACTTTTTAAAGGAGATTCAGAATACCAGTTTTAATGTCTGTACGTCAGCAGCACCTTCAGTTTTTGAGATAAATGTATACTCATAAAGATAATTCTACTTCTTCTTCACTTCTTTCCACCCCTCTCCCGCCTTGAGTGGACTTTCAAAAAAATACGTATATCTTTATTTTGAAAGGAAATTCGAAATACAGTACCCACTTTCACATCTGTAACAATTTCAGTTTTTAAGATAAAGTATCTTCATAAACATATTTCAACTCGTTATTTACTTATTTTCAACCCCACACCCCTTACGTCGATTTTCTGAAAAGAAAACAAATGCGTGTTTCTTTACGTTTAAAGGAGATTCCAAATACTAATTTTAACGTCCTTAACATATTTAGTTTTTGAGATATAAGTATCCTCTTAAAAAATTTAAAATCCTTTTACACTCCAGCCCTTTAAGTTGAACCCCCCTTCGAAAAAATGCGCGTTTCCTTATTTTTAAATGAGATTCCAAATACAAATTTTCATGCGTGTACCATCTTTAGTTTTTGAGATATAAGTAACCTCATGCAAAGAATTCAACTAATTTTTCAATTCATTCACCCCCCTTAAGTGGATTTTCCGAAGACAAAAGAACACGTGTTTCTTTACTTTGGAAGAAGATTCCAAATAAAAATGTTCATGCCTCTAACATCTTCAGTTTTTGAGATATAAGTGTCCTCATAAAAATAATTCAAATCCTTTTTCTTCTCAGCCCGTTAAGTTGATTACCCCTCCTAAAAATGCGTGTTTCTTTATTTTGAAAGGAGATTCCAAATACAAATTTTCACGCCTAGAACATCTTCAGTTTTTGAGATATAAGTATCCTCATGAACATGATTCAACTCCATTTCCTCTCCACCCCCACCCGTTAAGCTGGTTTCACCCCACCGAAAAATGCGTGTTTCTTAATTTTTCAACGAGATTCCAAGTACCAATTTCCACGTCTGTAACTTTCAGTTTTGAAATGTAAGTCTCTCAAGAAAAATAATTATTTTTTTCACTTTCTTTCACACTCCCCACTTATATGAATTTTCCAAAAATAAACAGTACCCGTTTCTTTAAAAGAGCTTCCAAATACGAATTATCACGACTGTAACATCTTCAGTTTTTGAGATATACGTATCCCCTTTTGAACCGGAATATCCTAAAATTCTCCCTTAGTGAATTCATCTCCATTGTCATCCCCCATACCAAGTCGATAACCCCCCCCCCCCAGAAATGCGTGTTTATTTTTAAAGGAGATTTCAAATAGTAGTTTTTACGTTTGTAAAATCTTTAGATTTTTTCAACTTATTTTTCAATTCCTTCACCCCCTCCCGTTAAGGTTTTTTTTTTTTTTTTTTTTTTTTTTTTTTTTTGCGAAAACAATCGAATACGTGTTTCCTTATTTTTAAAGGGGATTCCAAATCCAACTTTCACGTCTGCCTTATATTAAGTTTTTGAGATATGCTGTATAAATGCTAATTTTAAAAATTCACCAACTTTTTCAGTTCCCCTTAAGTGGATTTTACGGAAAAAATATCTATGTTTCCTTACTTTTACAGGAAGTTACAAACACCATTTTTCACATCTGTAATATGTTTTGTGTCTGAGATAATTTGCAGATATAGTCTTTTTAAAAATTCACCCCGTTTGCCACTCCTGTTCACCCCCTATTAATCGGATTATCCCAAAACACAAAAATACGTGTTTCTTTATTTTCAAAGGAAATTACAAATACCAATTTTCATGTCTGTAACATCTTCAGTTTTTCAGAAATATCTCATCATAAAAGGAGTTCACCCAGTTTTCCACCATTTTCACCCCCTTATTGGGATTTTGCGAAAATCAAAAAACACGTGTTTCTTTATTTCTAAAGGAGATTCCAAATACTAATTTTTACGTCTGCAAACTTTTAAGTTTTTGAGTTATAGATATCCTCAATTTAAAAATTCACTCCCCTTTACAACCCCTTTTGAACCGGAATATCCTAAAATTCTCCCTTAGTGAGCACCTACACTCTAATATAAATGTGTACTCTGTACTCGAAATTTCATTTCTTTATGTCCAGTAGTTTTGGCTCGGCGATGATGAGTCAGTCAGTCAGTCAGTCAGTCAGTCAGTCAGTCAGTCAGGACATGAATTGTTCATTACGTCTGCTTAGATATGTATAAACTGGCATTGTTGATTGCATTGATTGCATTGTTGGATGCGCTTGAGAAAGGTTGGCTGTTGAGAGAGCTCTTGCATTATTGTAGTGATAAAGTAGTGAAAACCTATTGAAATAGCTAAATTTTGTGTATATCTGATTCATTTAGTGCTGTTTATATAGTGGTGTTTAGTGCTTGTTGGTAGAAATTGGGAGTAGTGACATTTATTTAAATTTTGCAACAAGTAATTCAGTTGGTCTTCAGTAAATTACGTTTTCTAGGTTAAGTAGGCTAGCTAGGTGTACCTTGTTTCGATTTTAGGTTTAGGAAATACTTTAGGTAATAATATTAACTTTAAAAATATTTGTAAATATCTGTAGGTTCGTTGGTTATACTTACAAAGGTAGGTTATCATAAGGAATAGTACCGTAACTTCTGCAGCAACTTCTCCGGTATTTCGTATAGATATCCGTTCAAACTATCGCGAAGGTAATAATTTACTACATAAAAAAACACGATACGCCTGTAAACCTCCATTTAAACAGAAGTTAAAGAGATTACACGATATTAGTTAACAGTCGTTGTATTGTTATTGATTATTGTCGGTCCTCATGTTCAAATATTGCATTGTTGGCTAAGTTGTGAACAAAGGGTGTAGTTTAGTCAAGTAAATATAAATAAAAATCAGCTGATCTTGTATTCCATTCATTGGTACTTCTAAGTAGGTAGTTCAAGTATCCGTAATTTATATTTCGCTCCCTCGATCTTTCAGTATTTATGAGCGGTTAGCTAATAATAATAAAGTTCATATATCCCAGTAATTGGGAACATGCATCATTTTCAAAAATATTTTTTTTTGAAAAGTACACCAATGAAATAGTACGTAAACGTATTACATTGTGGTATGTTGCCTTGTTTTCTACCGTTAAAAAAATATTTACTAGTGCCTTTCCGCAAGGCGAGTGAAACGGCCTCTGACGTAAGCGGCGCGCTGTGACGTCACGATCCAGTACCGCATGGAGCTCTACCAGCCGTTGTGCATCAGCCGTTGCTAAAAGCCGGTTGTTTATTATTCATGATCGCGAATAACTTCAAAATGACAGAAGAAAGGTTCAAAACAGCACATTCAGACAATCTATCATGTGTAAATGTCATCATTCTTGAAAAATAGCGACTTTTGTGGCCGCAGAAATTCGCGGATAGCAAGCAAGTTTGTAAGTGGTGTCTTTTATATACGTGCAATGTACTGTAACCCATAGTATTAGGATAACAACGAACCTGGATAGATATCACATCACTTTCAACATTCCTTCTAGACTGATTCCCCTATTAAAGAATAACATTACATTTTCGGGCTTTCAGCATTAGTAAAGTAAGAAATCGGATTTCAGCACTAACATGAACATATAGGTAGCATTATAGTACTAGTCCGCTTCTGTGGTGTAGTGGTTAATGTGTGCCACTCCCGGAGGCCCGGTTTCGATTCCCGGCTCTGCCATGAAAGTTGAAAACAAATAGTACGAGGGCTGGAACGGGGTCTACTCAGCCTCGGGAGGTCAACTGAGTAGAAGGGTTTCGAATCCCACCTCAGCCATCCTCGAAGTGGTTTTTCGTATTTTCCCACTTCTCCTCCAGGCACCTAAGGCCACGGCCGTTTCCTTCCCTCTTCCTTGTCTATCCCTTCCGATCCTCCCATCCTCCAACAAGGACCCTGTTGAGCATAACAGGTGAGGCCGCCTGGGCGAGGTAATGGCCCTCCTCACCAGTTACATCACCATACTCAAAGTCTCACGTTCCAGGACACTGCCCTTGAAGTGGTAGAGGTGAAATCCCTCGCTGAGTCCGAGAGAAAACCAACCCTGAAGGATAAACTGATTAAGAAAGAAAGAAAGAAAGAAGGACAGAAAGAAAGATCATAGTACTATAGGGCTATAATCTATCATTCCCCAAAAAATATATATTTATGGTTGGGACAACTGGCCTACCCACTTCCGGGGCCCATGATAGAGAATTAAATATCTTTGTGGAGGGAAAAAGTTAAACATGATAAAGATAAATATGACTTCATCTAGTTTTCACAAGTCGAGCTGAGTGGTTCAGACTGTTGAGGTGCTGGCCTTCTGACCCCAACTTGGCAGGTTCGATCCTGGTTCAGTCCGGTGGTAGTTGAAGGTGCTCAAATACGTCAGCCTCGTGTCGGTAGATTTACTGGCACGTAAAATAACTCCTGCAGGACTAAATTCCTGCACATCGGCGTCTCCGAAAATCGTAGAAGTAGTTAGCGGGGCGTGAAGCCAGTAACATTAATTACATTTGGCTTTTAACAAGCTGAGCATATCAGGAAAGAAAAGTGTCCTGGTGACATTTTAGTCGCTCAATACAGAAATGTCTTTGGGTGCTGTGACTTTTACTTTTTTTTTTTTTACTGTTTGCTTTACGTCACACCGTCACATATAGGTCTTATGGCGACGATGGGACAGGAAAGGCCTAGGAATGGGAACAAAGCGGCCGTGGCCTTAGGTACAGCCTCAGCATTTGCCTGGTGTGAAAATGGGAAACCACGGAAAACCATCTTCAGGGCTGCCCGCAGTGGGGTTCAAAACCACTATCTCCCGGATGCGAGCTCACAGCTGCGCGCTCCTAACCGCACGGCCAACTCGCGCGGTATTTTTACCCTTCGGTTTATTGACTTGGCTTGTATAACCTAAAACTTAGGCTAAGTTGGATAATATTTTAAACACCTACATCACTATTTTCACCTGTGTGCAATTATGTTATTTATTTCATTAATATTATGATATTTATTATAATTGAGCATTGTTAACTTATAAGACCCCAACAGACAAGCATTGGTTTTGTGTAGAGTTATACATTTGTTAAATTCACGTTGTTTCCTCTCATGATGTACACGCCAATTCTTTGTTACATTATAGAGTATTTAGATATAGCCTAAATTTCTTTACCAATTAAGCTCTTCAATAAAGACATACATAACTGTCCCATGCCAAGATATATTGGTAGAATTAGAGCTGTCAAAATGGTTCATAACCCCTTTGATTTATTATCTTGACATGGATCACCCAAAACATAGGTTAGGTTTGGAGAATACTTTAATAATCAGCATTATTTAATGCACTGTTTATTACTTTCATATTCCAAGATGTAATTGAAGCATTTAAATAAAGCATCATACATTAAAATTTAAAGTTTTACCACTAGAACAGCTGACATGGAAAAGTGATTTGAAAATTCAAACAAATTCATCTTACGTTAAAATCTTCAAAATAATAAACTGTAGACTTTTCCGATATATCACCAGCATTTCTCCAGCTCGCCAAAATCCATTTCTCCCTAGTTTTAGCGTCTTTGGAACGTTTATAAACAATTTGTTTGGTATGGTATGCGATGTGCTATTGCACATCGGAACTCTACACTATTTGTAAGTTTTCTGCCTCACTGTCTGCGCAGGATTCATTTTAAGTCTAAAATATACCACTGAGAAAATTATCCAATGTATAGACCTCGAATTTAACCATACTAGACACTAACGTAAAGTAGAAATAAGCGAAGTGTATCCTGCTTCTCACAGCACACTATGTGTTATTTCGTCTGCTAATTCAGTCAACCTGTACGATGACGTCAGGCCAATGAGATCGCGTAGTTGCGTGACGTGACATTTTCGTAGATTTTTATCATGTTTGGAGTTATTATTTGTACATTCTGATCACATTTTTGAATTCTGCATGCAATTTTGAATCAGATTAGCATATTTTTAATTAAAACCCCGGATTATGCATGTTCCCTATTGCAGTTCAAGTCCCTGGAGTTGTAGTAGTAGTAGTTTTGATAGAAATATTTGAGAAATTACTGTAGACAACCTCGTATTTTTCAGTAGGCCTAATTAAGGACACTTTTATTCTCCGTCCCGTGGAGTAGGGAAAATAACAGTAATCCACCAGCTGTAATAATCACATAACCACATTTCAGTAGAATTGTAGAATTGTAGTGAAGATAAGGTATAATATATTAGATAGTATCTTGCCAGTTATATTCGTGTTTTTCTTCGTGTACGGCAATCCTTTCGATACTTAAGCATTTAACCAAACGCAGGGTAGTGTAGTGTAGATACATTGTAGTATAGATACAGTACATTTAGATAGTGCCGTATCTTGCCTGCTATATTCGTGTGTTATTTTTCGTGTGTATCTATTATACCGTAATACTAATAATAATTCGCCTAAGCATTTAGCTTCGTTGGTAATCTTTGAATACAGTAGTGGAATATTTTTACTATGCAGGTTAACACAAATTATAGATACAAATGTATTACTGAAAGTGTACTATGGAGGAATACACCTCACTTGAGTTATGGGATAGCTGTCTATAGTTGGGTGGCAAATTAATATTTTTGAACGACTTTTCTTTAAAAAGTTTTCGCATTCTGAATCGAATTATGTGGAAATATTCTCTCGTAACTAATAATACGGTAATAGGACACTTTCTTCCATATATATAAATGTATGCTCTTTATTAAACACTATAAATAACAGTGAGATCCACTTAACTCAATAAACAGGAATTATTACCACACGAGTTTCCACCGCACTAGAACGATTGATCATAGCCTATATGCAAAGACTATGCTAATCTATAACAAAACCGTCAAAGCATATAAAAATCGGAATGGTAAAATGTTTCAAACATATTAAAACATCACTTAATTAACATGCGTCTGTATGGAATATTTTTACTATGCAGGTTAACACAAATTATAGATACAAATGTATTACTGAAAGTGTACTATGGAGGAATACACCTCACTTGAGTTATGGGATAGCTGTCTATAGTTGGGTGGCAAATTAATATTTTTGAACGACTTTTCTTTAAAAAGTTTTCGCATTCTGAATCGAATTATGTGGAAATATTCTCTCATAACTAATAATACGGTAATAGGACACTTTCTCCCATATATATATAAATGTATGCTCTTTATTAAACACTATAAATAACAGTGAGATCCACTTAACTCAATAAACAGGAATTATTACCACACGAGTTTCCACCGCACTAGAACGATTGATCATAGCCTATATGCAAAGACTATGCTAATCTATAACAAAACCGTCAAAGCATATAAAAATCGGAATGGTAAAATGTTTCAAACATATTAAAACATCACTTAATTAACATGCGTCTGTAGTCCACAAATCTCTTTTTCATTTGTATGTAAATTACAATATATGTTTTTGTTTTGTTGTATATTGGGTACAGCATGACGTCTGACAACTATAAAGGTCTATGAACAATAAATCAAAATAGAAATTCAAGTATAATTTTATTCAGGGAGAAGAAAATGTATGGTATGCAAAAATGCCTGTAAAGTTGATGGTTAATCTGTGTAGAAATTGATCGAAGAAATAGATAAATTTACCACTTAAATTTCCTTTCCACTGTCATGAATCTTATGTACATTATGCGCTATAACCTGAAATTTTATGTTTTGATCTTGTTTTGATTTTAGTAGTATTAATAAATATATTTTGTGTTGTTTCAGAACGGTGTACATCCGCTTATATTGATTCAAAACCGGACAAATCTAAAATAAATTCCCAATTATTTACAAAACTGTAAAAATTGGATCGTTTGTATGAGTCTTACTACCTATCTCGGTAACAAATCTTGTCAGATTTTCATTTATAAAATAGTTCATACAATACAGTTACAGTGTTCTATATTTCTCCCCCCGAAAACTGTGTTTACGACTAAACTACTTTTACAGCTGACTCATGCGCAAGATTACCCTTCTTAAAATTACGTTTGAAGAAAATATATTTAAGCGAACTATGTTTGCTTTCCTCCCATGGCTTCACGTACTCTTTCTTCTGAGCAATGGAACAGATTGACACCGTGGGATTTTATGGATTAGAGAGGGTAAGGGATATAAGTGAAGTTTCTGAATAAGCCGTCTTGTCGGCATCCTCCGGCGCAGAGGCGTATGCAAGAAACGTCAGCTTACTTGGTCCTCCAGTTCATTGATTTTCATCCCGTATTTCACAACATGGCGTAGACAGACTCCCTTCTTACCTGTATAAATAAAATTACAAATTTGTTTGTACAGTTCAAATTTTGCATCATATTTCTTTTTTATCTGTAATTAGATGTTCGCCTCCGCAGTGTAACGATTAGCACTATGAGCTGCCGTCCTCGGGGCTCCGGTTTCGATTCCCGGTACTGCCAGAAATTCAGTAGGCAGGAAGGCTGGTATGTAGTTAAAAAGGTACTTACAGATCACCTCCAATTGGAATGTGTCTGAAAAGAGCTGCACCTTCTCGGGACGAAGACACGAAATTTTACTGTATGAAAATAGTATTTTATTATATTCACATCAACGTTTTTCTTTAACAATACGGAACAATTGTGTCTTGTATACTTTATCTTAATAATCTCATCCTATTGTCTTTGGTTCGTGTCTTCCCATATGCCGTCTACAATCACGTTCTCAATTGTTTTTCCAGTCGTTGACGGTTTAGTGTTTGTAACCGAAGCAGTAATGCCATCTACTGAAGACGGTGACAGCAGAAGGGACAAAGTACACGTAAACGAACAACAATAATCAATCAGTGAAATATTACTGTTCATAAGTACGTATTAGGAACTTTAGGTCATTTTTAGTAATTACAGTTTTGTCACCTCCACATCGGCAATATTGGGGCATTTCGAAACCTAGTCTTTCAAACCACTGCCAAATTTATAACGAATGTAAATTCCAACTCACGAAGCGTATACCACTGAATATAAAATATTAGCCCGACTCCGCCGTATCATTCCCATGAAGTTAGAACAATTAGGACAGAAGTTAAAAGGTATACGACATTTTGAAGATTACCAAATATATTGAAACACTAACAAATGTACCCGTGCTTCGCTACGGTATAAAGTACCTTTTATACGGAGTTCTACGTAAGTTACTGCACACGCAGTGAATATAATTATTATTATTATATTATTATAATTATTATAATAGCGCTATCCGAGTAACAACACCGGGAAGACCCCATACGTCGTTTTCGATGTAAGGTGCACGTTGGGAAAATTTAGATGATAATGGGAGGCCACATTTCCTCCTGTCATTCACAATCGAGTTCGGGAGTTTCTACAATAACGGCAGGCTTACTTACCAGTTGCCATTCGCAATTGAGATGGATAGTTTTCATTATAATGGCAGGCCCCCTTTCCTAATGCCTGTCGCAATCGAGTTGGAGAGATCTGATTATAGCCGAGAAATGCTGCGCTATATAAAGTATATCGAGATACGACAACAAGGCATAGGACCAAAGTTAAAAATCTCTTCAAACTGAGCAGCGATTGTGTAATCTGTCATGTGAAATGAATTACCGTTTAGAAAGCAGTTACCACGAAACGAGGGTCTGCATCGTCATTGAAATTGCCTCCATATTTCGATATTTTCCGGGGCCTAAAAGTAATATATTTGAACAACAAGGAATATTCCATCAAAATAAAGTGTCCAGTGACCAAACGAAATTAAGCACATAACAAAGGGAAATAACGTATAAGGGACGTTTCTCATGTAGTCCACGGATTTTACAGAAAATCAATAGTATAAGAGAAAATGGAAGAAAACTGTTGTGGTTTCCCTATAAACCCCCATTCTATTCAGTGATTTTTAAATCACATGCATATCAACCTTTCCGTGGATGAGTATACTCTATATATGAAGTTTGATCGAGATCTATTCAGCCACTTCGCCGTGATGGTGGAACAGAGTGACAAACAGACACGAAAGCTAAAAACCACTGATACGGTCCTGAGTTGACCTAAATCGGATAAATATCTGAAAAAATTACAAAATAAACGAAATTACAGACAGCGGACCCCTAGAATTGAATTTATGTGGATATGCTCAAGTGTATAATTAGCTGTCTGTGTCGCTAGGTGACCAATGAAGTAAGTTAGTTCAATAACTAATATCAGTAACATAACAGCTGTAAAGAAAATCGAAAACCACGGATATGCAAAATGTACTTACAATTTTAAAAATATTAGCAACATAGTAAAAAAAATCTGTTTAAAAATATAGACATGTTAAACTTTTACGTTTTGAAGTTCCATCAGCGCTATCATTGTTACATACAAAATCATCCACTTTTGCTTTGTTTTTCGTGAAATCATTGAAGTTTGTACTCCAGTTCTATAATCTGACGCCAGGTCAGCCACCGACTCTCCCTTTTCGAATTTTTCTATAAGTTACTATTTTTTTCAAATTGTTAAAGCACTTTTCTTACTTGTTCTGCCATGATGAGACTGATTAACAGCGGAAAACTGAGCTTGAATACCAATTTCACAGAGACGCTGGACCGATAATAATAGTGAATACGGCACTCCATTCTCTATTTTCACGCGGAACGTTTTTATTACTGTCATAAAAGAGGGATTTCTAAATGACTCAACTTGCAGAAAAGCTAGTTCAAACTCACCATAGTAGAGTTTTCATTCTTTACTTTTTTTAGGTTACACGAATAATCCACAAACGGGATAATCAGCACATGAATAATCGGAAGTTTACTGTGCTCTTTTTCCTTACTGAGACAATATGTGTTCATATGGCCAGGAGATCAAAGATTCATGATAGTTTGGCCGCCAATGTGCTGTTGTTCGGTTAACGTTACATGGAAGACAAGGGCAGGATAATGATGAGGTAGGTAAGTTAACTCGTGTCCTCGTCCCGAGGAGGTGGAGCAGCTCTTTTCAGATACAACCCTAATGGAGGTGAGCTGCATGTACCATTAAACCTATATACTATCCATCCTGCCGTTCTTAAATCTCTGGAAGTACCGGGATTCGAACTCGGGCCTCCGAGGGGCGCAGCTATTAGCGTTAACTGTTACGCTACGGACAATAAGGGGGTAAATACAGTGGAGGTAAACAACGTTCCTTCTTCGAAAGTGGATCTTCCGTGGTTCACCTTAAAGATAAGAGTTCCTTCACTTTTATACAATCATAACTAATAAAACTATCTGCAGTACCCATGGTAGACGGGACAATCAAATAGAATGTGCAGAGATATCTGACTCCTCAACTACTTTCCGACAATATTCAGGCATGCTGTTTTATTCGATACGCAGCAGTAATTCCGTCTATCGGAGATGAGTGGCAGCAGAAGAGACAAATCACACCACAACAATCACTGCCTTCGTGATTTACAGGCCGTGCTGTAGCTCCGATGATGTCAAGCAAAGAGGGGGACGGTTTCTTCCGTTCGACCCGTGCAATGCAAGGAGATGATACGTCTGTACCTTGAAATATTCAGTCCGGCTCCATGGCTAAATGGTTAGCGTGTTGGCCTTTCGTCACAGAGGTCCCGAGTTAGATTCCCGGCATGGTCGGGAATTTTAACCATAATCGGTTAATTCTGCTAGCCCGGGGCTGGATGTATGTGTCGTCTTCATCATCATTTCATCCTCATCACGACACGCAGGTCGCCTAGGGGAATCAAATCGAAAGACCTGCATCTGGCGAGCCGAACTTGTCCTCGGATACTCCCGGTACTAAAAGCCATACGACATTTCATTTCATGCATGAAATATTCAAAAATGTTGTATTAATATAACAGGTGAGATCATTAACACTTGTTATCACATCATAACGCGCAAGTCAGGTTTAAGTAATTTTAGAAGGAGGTTTGAAGTGTGATCTACGCGGTCAAAGTTTGGAGGTTTTACTCGTCAATGTACCCAAAAAATTATGATAATGCATTGTTACAAATATGGAAACAACAAACGTATAATAATAATAATAATAATAATAATAATAATAATAATAATAATAATAATAATAATAATAATAATAATAATAATAATAATAATGATTGTTACCTTGTTTTCGTGGAGCAGAAAGAGGTGAAAGAAGGTGCTGGGTGGAATGAGTCTATCTACTATATCAAAGATTAACTTAAAATCGCAAACTTAACAACAATGTATTAGGTACAATTACAGTTTTGATATAACAGTAGAAACCCCAGAATAGGGAATTTAACACATTTGGGCTTCAAGCCCCTAATTTCCAACTTTACAATATTACCAATTAGCGTTTACATAGACAAGGAGAGAAATCTTGCTCCAACCGATACAAATTTTACAGCCTTCCAGAGGCACCCCTCAATGTTACAGTAAAATTAGCAATTTCAGAAAAGAGGTTACTATACATGCTCTCCAAATTTAACCAAAGGGATCGCGCTCCCAATTTCTTACAGCCTACTCAAGGCAACATTACACAAAATCTAACACTTTCCGGCCTCTCTAGGCCCAACTTAACAATCACAATTTGTACACATGGGTATCTATTACCCAAATTACTGTGCCTTCGTGGAAGGAAGAAAAGGTTAAATTACTGGCCCAAACACAAAATATATGGAGGCGTACACTTGCTTTCCAAGAAAATTAAGTATAAAACCCTAATTGGGCTTGCGGCCCGGTGATACAGAGGCTAATCCCAAACTACTGAGGTGACTAGAATGAACAAGTTATTTGAAAATTTACAGGAGAAAAACGGTTACAAAATCGTAGTCAACTCAAGATAAATTGAAGGGGAACTCGAGAGGGTAAAGCACTCTCTATCCCCGATTCACAATTAAAGTCTTTATGAAATTTTTACATTAGCCGAAAGAAGGTTTACATTTTAGAAAACAGGAGGTTACATAGTTAGAAATTAGAACATTCCCCTCCTGTAAGTCTGCGGAGGTAGCTACAGAGAGATATAACTGGTGGCCATTACCTTGGCTGTTGAACTGTCTGGCGAAGAATGAGGCGCCCCGCCTCCTGTCTTAACACACACACTCTCAGAAATACGGCGATAAAAAGACAAGGTAGCCTGAAAAAGGCACAGTTTATATACCCGACGGGACGGTTATGGAGGTTCTGGACTAAATCCGGACACACCCTCTCATTTTTATTGGCAAATTCAAAAGGTACAAGAAACGTATTATTGGCTGAAAAATAATTACAGAAAACCCATGATTGGCCAGATTAAAAAACTGGCGGAATGAGAAGAAAGTGTTGCAAACCTTGAAATAACAAAATAAATGAACATTAATTTAGTTGAGAAAACATAAGAACACAAAACTTCTTTAAGTCACTAATTCTTTTAAATTGCACCAGAGTGCATTACCTCAGTTTTTTGTAATGACATATATGGAGAAAAGTTCAAACTTCTTGACGTAAACCAAAACAAAACGAATAAATCCAGTCAGTTTAGGCAACTTCAAAATAACACATTACTCAATAATTCACTGGTGACATCTTCTGGTCAATGTCCGAACTTCCTGCCGTAGCTGCTTCACGTTTTTGTTACAGAGATAGCGTTCCTTAAGGCGCTTCTTTTAAAATAACGGGCTTCAGGTGTACCTGCCGGTACAATAATAGTAATAATAATAATAATAATAATAATAATAATAATAATAATAATAATAATAATAATAATAATAATAATAATAATAATTGTACCGGGCGGTACACCTCTACGACGCAAGTTATAATCTTGCGCCAATTGAAACTCCTCTACAGGAGAAACTCTGAACTTTAAAAACCGAATCAACTCAACTGTTTATCAGATGATGTCACTGTGTGTATTTCGATTTGTTTTTGTTTCTCATTGATCAGCAAGTGTGGACATTCGCTTATAGATGTCACTGCTTAAAAAAACTATGATCATGCACCCTGGTGCGAAGTGAAGGAATTTTTGGAAGAATTTTTGTTTTCATAAGTTTGTTCTTTACTAAATTTCGTTCCTTCATTTGTGGGTTGGCAATATTAACCCTTTCTTTCCGCCTATTTTGAAGCTAGCCAATCAATAATTTCTGTATTTAATTTCCCACCTATCACAGGTTTCTTCTTCATTTTTGACGTGTAAATTTTAACCGACCAATAAAAGGTTGTTGGTGTGGCTGTTTCATTCAGGAAAGGTCTCGAATCTTCCACGAGGTTTTAAAAACTGCTGATTTTCTGGTCTCCGGGCCACTCGTACAACATCTAGCTTAGTGTGTGGATATGTAGCAGGAGGCGGGAAACGCCTCTTTCTTCTGGAAGCAGCTCTTAAAAAGTTAATGGCCATTTAACATCTTTTCTTGCTAGCTCAGCAGTTTAACTCGCGGGGAAGGTTCGAAACCTTTAATATGTAACCAACCTTTTTAAAATGTAAATCCATTTCAGTCTATGTAGAAACTACAAATCTCTTTAACTGTAAAGCTGGGATAGAGAGTGCTTTACCCTCTCGGGCTCCCCTTAATTTTGAAGTTGAGGTGGCTACGTTTTCATAACCGTTTCTTATCTTCCTTAATGTGTTAAAGTTTTCTCAAACGAGTCACCTCCCTAGCTTGGGATTAGTCCCTGTGTAATCGGCCGAGCGCCACTTAGGTTTTAAAATGTGTATTTAGGAGTGCAAGTTCACGCCTCCAGTCCTCACGGTACTTTGGGCCAGTAACTTAACCTGTTGTTTTGCCTTCATGCGAAGGCCCTGTAGGTTGGGTACAAGGTACCCCTGTTTCTTTGAAAGTGTGCCTTGAGGGCAGTTAGAAGTAAAGTTTATTGTGGCCTTTGATAGGCTTGTAAAATTGAGAGCGGGTCTGCCCTTTCTTGTATTTTGATGCGTGCCGCTAGGAGGCCTGACAGTGCTAGATGGGAGCAAGCGCTCCATGTACTAGGGGATTTCTGTCCTTATGTAAAGTTATAACTTCTAAATTTGAGCCAAGAACTCACCATATGTAAAGAGAGGGGTTCAAAGCCCAAGAACTGTAAATGGTACTAATATTGTGCATCTTTTACTTGTTTCTCTGCTACTTGGTACCTGTTACTCTGTTACTTGTTGATTTTGGAAAGAAAATATAACCTTGTTAAAGTTTTAAAACCAATTTTGGATTTGTAGTTAGACCCATTCAAGCCCACACCTTTCAACTCTGCTGATCCACCAAACCTCGGAACAAGTGGTAGCAGAGCGTGGTTGAATGGGTCTCAATTTAGCCCCTTTTTACGGCTAAACATTGCTTTCGTTTTGAACTCTAACAATTTTCTCCGTCGCTGGAATTTTTGGTTGTGTTTCTAAATTGTCAATCTTTTGTCATCATGTCAGGCCCTCGCGATGTCCTCCATCCCGGTTATTTGCGCAAGGAGGAATTAATCTATGAATTAGCTATTAGAAATGTTCAATCTGGAGGCACGGTTGCGGCCGATACCACTAAGCTTAAATATTATCTTGATTTGCCGATTACCACCCCAGCTTTGGGAGAGAAAGAGATTGACGACTCTCTCTCCACGATCACTGACAATACTACTGAGCTAGCATCCGTAGTTAGTTTTTTTGAAGGAGGGATCCATCCCCAAATCAACTCAAAACTCAAACTCAAAAGAGTACAGGCCAGATTGTACCATTTTTCTAATAGAGTTAACGATCTATTGTCTCTAAAGTTGAATGACATTCAAGGGAAGGAGGCTAGTGCTCTTCTCGAAAACCTTTCTAAACTGTCCAGTAAGGTTAGCCTATTGTTAACTGAGGCAGTGCCCCCCAAAACCGACCAACCCACTCTGGTAAACGTAGTTAGCGAGGAAGAGTCTTCCAAAGGGGAAGAAAGTAGGAAATCAGTAGGAGTCCAAATGACATCGGCCCCATTAGAAACCGAGTCAGGTCGTCGTACATCCATCCCTCCATTTCTGTTGAATAATGCACCCCCTGAAACTGCTTCTCCACCCCCTAGGCCGTTACCTACTATGTCACCCGGGTTCAGTAGTTTGCCTCACCCATTAGCAATGTTGCTCAGACGGATTTCTAAGTTTTCTGTTAACTCCACCAGTGATGTTATTTCATTCCTAAGATTTTTAGTTGAGTTCCAAGATCACGCCCTGGTATTTTCTCTTTCTCCGTGTCAAATTTTGCAGATCATTTATCCCTATTCCATCGGTGTCCTATCAGACAAAATAGTTAGAGCCATTGCCGAACAATCCACTATTGAAGAGTTTCATGCCAACCTTCAGGCAAATTTTATCCCCGCTCGAGCTAGGACATCGCTAATTCAAAAGTACTACTACCGAGTACAGCGTCTGGATGAAAATCATGCCGACTTCATCCAAGATATTAAATTCTACACTAGAGTATTTGATCTCCATTTCCCCGAAGATCAAATTGTTCAGGCTATTGTGGAAGGAATTTCACCATCTTACAGGCCATATTTGTGCTTTGCGTCGCGTCCGCAAAGTTTTGCCGAGTTGGAAGCTATGGCTGTCTCAGTGTGGCGAGGGAGCCCCCTCCTTCTTTGAGTAATCTTCGGCCTCCACCTCGCCGAACTATTGTAACCCGCAAATGTTATGCGTGTGGGTCTACTGACCATCTCCGCAACAAGTGCCCTTTGATTAAATCCAACGGGGCAAAGAATGGAGCAGGGTCATCTCAAGGATGTTTTAAATGCGGCGCTTTTTCCCATATTGCCAAGAACTGCCCTAATGCTAACAGCACCCCCTCCTGCTCAACTTCTGGTGCAACTCCCACCAAGAATCAAAAGTGACTAGTGGCTTCGGTTGAGTCGGCAGGTTCATCTTTTCAAGGCTCAGCCCCGGTCAAATCCGACGAAAATTCAGGGAAAAGTCAGAACTGTTCTACATTACCATTTGAATGTCTCAAAGAATGTCTTAGGATTGCGGCGGATACCCCCGCACCTGTTCCATTTCTCAAAATTGAATTGAATAATGAACCTGTCACCGCTCTATTAGATTCTGGGAGTGTGTGTTCCATTATTTCGGCTGAATGGTATTCTAAATTAAAATCTGTTTGTAAATTTTCTGATGTTTGTTCGTCTTCAGTTCAATGCATTTCGGCTAACACTTCTCCAGTAGAAATTTTAGGTTTTCTGTATGCCAAAATTAGAATTGCCAAACTTACTTGGGAATTTAAATTGTTTGTGGCTAAGCAATTGTCTTGCCCCATTATATTAGGAGCGGATTTCATGTCAGACACCGGTCTAGTGCTCGACATTCAGAGCAAGTCGTGCACCTTCAAATTTGCGAGTAATTTCAAAATCCCGTTACTAAAATGTAATTCTGTATTCTACTACAACAAAGAAACTCTAAAGCTGGACTTAAACTAGTCCCACCCATCTATATCAAACAACTTAAGAGACCTCCGACTACTGAAAAATTGTATTTTCTCTTCTAAATTCTACTTCAACTAATCAGCAACAAACTTGGACTTTTGTTTTGGAAAATCGTTTTTTTTTCAACATTCTTCTGTGTCACCCCTTCGAAGGACTTTTTTGGGGGGGGGGGGGGCGGGGGAGGTCTGTACCGGGCGGTACACCTCTACGACGCAAGTTCAAATCTTGCGCCAATTGAAACTCCTTTACAGGAGAAACTCTGAACTTTAAAAACCGAATCAACTCAACTGTTTTTCAGAAGATGTCACTGTGTGTATTTCGATTTGCTTTTGTTTCTCATTGATCAGCAAGTGTGGACATTCGCTTATAGATGTCACTGCTTAAAAAACTATGATCATGCACCCTGGTGCGAAGTGAAGGAACTTTTGGAAGAATTTTTGTTTTCATAAGTTTGTTCTTTACTAAATTTCGTTCTTTCATTTGTGGGTTGGCAATGTTAACCCTTTCTTTCCGCCTATTTTGAAGCTAGCCAATCAATAATTTCTGTATTTAATTTCCCACCTATCACAGGTTTCTTCTTCATTTTTGACGTGTAAATTTTAACCGACCAATAAAAGGTTGTTGGTGTGGCTGTTTCATTCAGGAAAGGTCTCGAATCTTCCACGAGGTTTTAAAAACTGCTGATTTTCTGGTCTCCGGGCCACTCGTACAACATCTAGCTTAGTGTGTGGATATGTAGCAGGAGGCGGGAAGCGCCTCTTTCTTCTGGAAGCAGCTCTTAAAAAGTTAATGGCTATTTAACATATTTTCTTGCTAGCTCAGCAGTTTAACTCGCGGGAAAGGTTCGAAACCTTTAATATGTAACCAAACTTTTTAAAATGTAAATCCCATTTCAGTCTATGAAGAAACTACACATCTCTTTAACTGTAAAAGGGGGTTAGAGAGTGCTTTACCCTCTCGGGCTCCCCTTCATTTTGAAGTTGAGGTGACTACGTTTTCATAACCGAAGCCGAATTTTTAATTTTTTTTCTTTCATTGGTGAGTTATGAACGAAAAACCGTTGGGAAACGTGTGTTGCGAAATGACAATCCAATGTGTTGTCACCAGGATGCATAGATTCACTGTCGCTAGCCAACGTACATAAGATAGATAGAGAACACATTTCAAGGAGCCATTTTAAGTCCAATTTTCGGTTCCCGATTCGAGGAGCCACACTCAATCCGTAATATCCTGAAGTGTTTGTGTGTATGTGCGATGCCCAAAGAGACAGACAGACAGACAGACAGACAGACAGACAGACAGACAGACAGACAGACAGACAGACAGACAGACAGACAGACAGACAGACAGACAGACAGACAGACAGACAGACAGACAGACAGACAGACAGACAGACAGACATGACGGAAAATTAAAAAGCACATTTCCTTGTTGTTGTGGACACGACCGACAAAAATACCATTCTTTTCAAATTCTGAGCAATGTACAGACAAAACTCTTTTAAAAAATCTGCAGGAGGGGGTGCTTCAGAAAGATACTAAAGCACAAAATTCGATGTATCATAGCCGATGGCGAATTTTGTTGTACATTTTTCTTTGATACAGTGAAACATATGGAAAATATCAGTAGCAGTCGCATGAAAGACGCCCAAGGGCCGGTAATTAACTCCACAGACTGTAAAAGAGGGTTCTATGGAGATCATTCTGGCAACATTTTAAAGGCTTTGTACGTTTGTCAGCATTTTTTCAAATATTAACAAGATATTTGCATTTTCTATGCCGGAAGGAGAAGATCAAATCAAGATCAGCAATAATGCAAAAAATATGAAACTGCAAAGGGCCTCAGAGAGTAAGGAAACGAGTACGTCACGACAAGCCGCTGACAGGGCAAGACCATTTATGCACCTCAGAATCTGGGTATAATATGGGGCGTGGACAAAAATGTAATAATCCACATGCTAAGTGATTGCCCCGTCAACGACGGGTGCTACAGATAGTGGTATTATATATATTATCGTATTCATTTTTATTGTCCATTGGCTTTTACCCATGACTCTGCATGCTTCGATCGGATTTTGTGAATCCAAGCGATTGTGTCCCTTGAGTTATGTAAAAAAGTGGAACAGAAAAGTATACCAGTTTCAGCTATTGCAGTGAAACAGATTTGGGTAAACCTTGAATGTCAGAGGTTAGATGAAACCTTCTGCGAATGTTAAATATGTACATCTTTTTTTGTTTGTGGCTGTTTACTTGTCATTTATGAATTATACACTGACTGACAGAGCAAATGCATCACCAAGAAGGAGTGGTCAGAACTTTATGCCAATTGCAGGGTAGACTGACGTCACTGAGGTATGCTCATGATGTGAAATGCGCCGCTGTGCTGCGCACGTAGCGAACGATAAATGGGACACGGCGTTGGCGAATGCCCCACTTCGTACCGTGATTTCTCAGCCGACAGTCATTGGAGAACGTGTTGTCGTGTGCCACAGGACACGTGTATAGCTAAGAATGCCAGGCCGCCGTCAACGGAGGCATTTCCAGCAGACAGACGACTTTACGAGGGGTATGGTGATCGGGCTGAGAAGGGCAGGTTGGTCGCTTCGTCAAATCGCAGCCGATACCCATAGGGATGTGTCCACGGTGCAGCGCCTGTGGCGAAGATGGTTGGCGCAGCGACATGTGGCACGTGCGAGGGGTCCAGGCGCAGCCCGAGTGACGTCAGCACGCGAGGATCGGCGCATCCGCCGCCAAGCGGTGGCAGCCCCGCACGCCACGTCAACCGCCATTCTTCAGCATGTGCAAGACACCCTGGCTGTTCCAATATAGACCAGAACAATTTCCCGTCCCGTCGATTGGTTGAAGGAGGCTTGCACTCCCGGCGTCCGCTCAGAAGACTACCATTGACTCCACAGCATAGACGTGCACGCCTGGCATGGTGCCGGGCTAGAGCGACTTGGATGAGGGAATGGCGGAACGTCGTGTTCTCCTATGAGTCACGCTTCTGTTCTGTCAGTGATAGTCACCGCAGACGAGTGTGGCGTCGGCGTGGAGAAAGGTCAAATCCGGCAGTAACTGTGGAGCGCCCTACCGCTAGACAACGCGGCATCATGGTTTGGGGCGCTATTGCGTATGATTCCACGTCACCTCTAGTGCGTATTCAAGGCACGTTAAATGCCCACCGCTACGTGCAGCATGTGCTGCGGCCGGTGGCACTCCCGTACCTTCAGGGACTGCCCAATGCTCTGTTTCAGCAGGATAATGCCCGCCCACACACTGCTCGCATCTCCCAACAGGCTCTACGAGGTGTACAGATGCTTCCGTGGCCAGCGTACTCTCCGGATCTCTCACCAATCGAACACGTGTGGGATCTCATTGGACGCCGTTTGCAAACTCTGCCCCAGGCTCGTACGGACGACCAACTGTGGCAAATGGTTGACAGAGAATGGAGAACCATCCCTCAGGACACCATCCGCACTGTTATTGACTCTGTACCTCGACGTGTTTCTGCGTGCATCGCCGCTCGCGGTGGTCCTACATCCTACTGAGTCGATGCCGTGCGCATTGTGTAACCTGCATATCGGTTTAAAATAAACATCAATTATTCGTCCGTGCCGTCTCTGTTTTTTCCCCAACTTTCATCCCTTTCGAACCACTCCTCCTTGGTGTTGCATTGTCACTGTCAGTCAGTGTATTTCCGAAAATGAAGTAGAATGGTATTATTTGCAGTTTACTTATATTAGGTTGTGTGCTCGTCTCAACTTGATGATTCTTCCCCTATTGTTATTTTAAAACACAGATTTGAAAGCTAATTTGATTCACATGGGCGAAGACGTGGAAACATGTAGCCTAGCTATTTCGTTAAGGGCTTCTTTATATATTCTTTTGGCCGTGCGGTTAGGGGCGCGCAGCTTTGAACTTGCATCCCGGAGATAGTGGGTTCGAGCCTCACTGCTGGCAGCCCTGAAGATGGTTTTCTGTGATTTCCCATGTTCACACCTGGCAAATGCTTGGGCTGTACCTTAATTAAGGCCATGGCTGCTTCCTTCCCACTCCTAGGCCTTGCCTATCCCATAGTCGTCATGTGTCGGCGCGACGTAAAACAAATTGAAAAATAAATAAATAAATATACGCGTGTGGTCTCGTGGAATATTTCATAGAACGTTACTTTTATACTCTACAGTTCTTACAACCATAGTGTGAGGATATCTTTATCGGATTAAGCAGCTAGCCAAGTCTCAGGAATGCTCTTCCCCTACCTAGCGCATGGTTTCTACCGTCTAAAAAAAAAAAAAAAAAAAAAAAAAAAAAAAAAAAAAAAAAAAAAAAAAAGTGTCTGGATATTTTTCATGGTTTTGGCAGCGTAAGCCGATAAAGTTATCGTATGGTGTATTCTTTTTTGGTCCGCAGAAAGCGTCACTGCTCCAGTTAATTTCATCACAGTTCAGTATTTAATACATGTAAACCTTCCGTAAGGGATCCTCAATCTAGGCAGCAGCAAAAATCAAACAAATATCCATCTAGCGTCTTCGAGTTACAACGATTTGGACAGCGTTAAGCCGAGATTCACTAAAACTCTTCCCGCACATTGCGAGAGTTTCTACTGTTAAGAAACATGAAACTATTATAGTGGGCGTCTTTTTAAAGATTTATATGTAGACTACGGGACAGTTTTGTAGAAACTTTTATCTTCTAAAATTCCTATCCATCTAGATAGCAGTTTGGACAGCGTAAACCAAGAAATTGTTCTCGTGGCATTATTATTTTCCATTTGTCTCGCAGACATTGTTTTTGCTCGGGTATCTTTAATCGTAGTTCAATATGCAGTTCATGGAAAAACATTCCCCGGGAGATATTCTCGGTAAAAGCGAAGATCGCATAAAAATCTCCAGCGGTTCTCGAGTTGGAGAATGCTCTACCAATGTTTAGAGCACGGTTTCTACTATTAACAAACATAAAAATCGTAATTGTGGTCGGACTTTCAAAGATAGATAGGGTAAGGTCTCATTAATTGCACTGGCATGTAAAATGTACCATGCGCATATCTGGTACATTTATCGAAGAAGTGGATTGTATATTAAAACCAGTTGAGAAGCTTTTGTGAAAACGGGTCAGTTAGAAGCAGTATTGCCTTGGAGCCAACAGATCGTTGATTTTTGTGGCCCAAGAAGTAAATTGTTTCTCGAACATCTAAGCTTCTACACTCACAGCTAAGTCTTATGTTGAATATACGTAACTTACAATAATATTTAAGGGCAGGTTTATTTGAAATGACTTTATTCCGATGTAAAATGGGCATATGCTGGAGAGAAAATGGCATGTCGTTTAATTGTACCCCTAGCTTTCTTCTAATGCGGGTAAAATTCCAAACCTATTCACGCAAGTTGGGTATGATGCGCAAAGGTATCACCGAGATATCACTATAAAATTTGTCACAAATGGAACATAACAATTGCTTTTACACATATCAAGTGAAAAATTCCTGGCACATTAAGAAATACCGTCGTTATTTGAGAAATATGAAAACATACTTAAGGCTTGTAGACAGGACTGGTTTATGTCGTATTCCGCTGCTGATGCCGTCTTTTGTTCTTTCCTTGAGGTCCAGGGCTAGCACCGATGAATGCGAGTGCTATGTCTGTGGATTCTCATTATCTTTGTCCATTATGAGTAGAGCGGCTAGTTCAAAAAGCAAAATGGAGGTGAACAGTATTCATTTTTGGATGAGGCAAATGAACAGGTTATTGTTAAATTACAAGACCTTAAGCTATTGCCGAAGTAGCATGATCCCTGGACCAATAAATAACTTAATGAATCAGTTAGGGCACAAGTCCACAACTCGTCGTGATCAAAGAACTTCACCGAACAAAGACATTACACACGAAATTGTTCAACGTGTGAGACAAAAGACATACGTGTGTCACTGTGAGCGTAACACCAAATGTACTTGTAAAGTGGTAAAGTACGCATACATAATATACTCCAAAAATGAAATATTTCTTAATGTGCCAGGAATTTTTCACTTGATATGTGTAAAAGCAATAGCTATGTTCCATTTGTGACAAATTTTATAGTGATATCTCGGTGATACCTTTGCGCATCGTACCCCGCAAGTTTTATAAGGAGGTGATGAAGTAGAAAGGATGCAAAACTTACGTGGAATTCGTTTTAGAGAAGAGATGTGTTCATTGCCATCTCCAGGGACCCACCAACTCGCCCCCAGAAGTACATTTACTTTTATATCCTAACGAAGAGGTAGTGGACGCGATGTTCCATTACTGGAATGGCTACTCGCATTGCTATTCGCTGACGTAAAATACGTTGTGACGTCATTCGCCTCAATGATCAGAAATACAAAGCGTCACCAACTCGCGGAGTAAAGAGGCACAGCTAATATAGCCTGTAAGTGAAGCAATGTGTAATACAGAAGAATCTATATATATAAAATAAGAGTTTTGTCTGTACATTGCTCAGAATTTGAAAAGAATGGTATTTCTGTATCGGTCATGTCCACAGTAACAAGAAAATGCATCTTTCACGTTTCCGTTATTTCTGTCTGTCTGTCTGTTTGTATGTATGTATGTACACGCATCACGAGAAAACGGCTGAAGAGAATTTAATGAAAATCGGAATGTAAAGTCGGGTGATGAACCGTTACAATCTAGGCTATAAATTATTTTAATCACGCTGAGTGAAATGGTAGTTTAGGGGAAGGCTGAAATTTTATTCTCAAATATTTATGTTATTAGTGGCCGTGTCTTAATGAAAATCGCTAGACAAAGTTGGGAAATAAGTCGCTGCAATATAGGCTATACACGCTGAGAAAAATGGTAGTTTAGGGGAAGACCTAAAATTTAATTGTCAAATATTTATTTTATTAGTGGTCGTATCTTCACGAAAATTGGTATGCAAAGTCGGGGAATAGGTCGCTATAATCTAGGCTATCAATAATGTTATTCGCACTGAGCGAAATGATAGTTTAGGGGAAGGCCTGAAGTGTAATCTATATATAAAATAAGTGTTTTGCCTGTGCATTGCTCAGAATTTGAAATTAATGATATTTCTGTATCTGTCATAGCCACAGTAGCAAGGAAATGCATTTTTTACTTTTCCGTAATGTCTGTCTGTCTGTCTGTCTGTCTGTCTGTCTGTCTGTCTGTCTGTCTGTCTGTCTGTCTGTCTGTCTGTCTGTCTGTCTGTCTGTCTGTCTGTCTGTCTGTCTGTCTGTCTGTCTGTCTGTCTGTCTGTACACGCATCAATAGAAAACGGCTGAAGAGAATTTAATGAAAATCGGTATGTAATGTCGTGTCGTGAACCACTGCAATCTAGGCTACAAATTATTTTATTCACGTTGAGTGAAATGGTAGTTTAGGGGAAGGCCTGAAATATACTTCTCAAATAAGTTATTTATGTTATTAGTGGTCGTATCGATAAATACTACATAAATAACATAACTTTAGTTATGTCGTAAGTTAGTAGTAGTTATGTAAGAAATTAATTTTCTGATCACTTACGTCTTATACGTTGTTACCGTACCGCATATAATCAGAGATATTCATGACTTTGGATTTTTGTTACTAAATCCAAATCAGCGCCGAGTCACGAGAAAATGTGTAAACAGAATTTAGTGAAAATCGGTATGTAAAGTCTGAGAATAAGGAACTACAGTCTACGATATAAATAATTTTGTAAGACGCCCTAATATCACAGAGTCGAAAGAAAACTGCTGTGAAGGCCTGCTATATAGAAAGCTCATAAACTTTATCAACAATAACATTACATTGACCATTGTTTGTTGTGATGTGCTTTTTGTCTTCTGTTTCCTCTCATCCCCGATAGATAGGATTACTGCAGCGTACCGAGATTTTTTAAATTTGTTTGACGTCGCACCGACACAGGTAGGTCCTATGGCGACGATGGGATAGGAAATGAATAGTGATGTGAAGGAAGCGGCCTTGGCTTTAAGGTACAGCCTGGTGTGACTGGTGTGAAAATGGGAAACCCCGGAATACCATCTTCAGGGTTGCCGGCAGTGGGGTTTGAATCCACTATCTCCTGGATGCAAGCTCACAGCGGCGCGCCCCTAACAACACGGGCAACTCGCCTGGTCGTACCGACTGTAACAGCCTGCCTGTATATTGGCGGGAAGTAGCTGGGGAGTAAGATAACTTTCTTCTTTAGCATGCCATTCCTCTGGTTCATACATTTTCTTATATATCTGGTACGTAACACACTGGTTCATCATAGTATTCGAGCTATTCAATCCCTACTCTGAGCCACTGATTGGAATGAGTAGTGTGCATATTTAACGAAATAATGACAGAGGAGTGTTCACGGCAGTCTGCGACCTGGTTATTCCAGCTCTGGAGCTTTGGACTCTTAGATCGACACCGTAGTACAGTTCGTTGAAAGTGAGAAAGTGTGCGGTTTTTCATTTGATCGAGTATTTTATATGATAACATTGCTTTCAATCGCTACATTCCTACTGACGTTTTTGTAATGACCTATGTTGAATTCAGTTAGGAAAACCACCAAGTCAGTCTTTGTGAGAATCCCGTAGCGAAGCACGGGTACACAAGCTAGTATATCAATAGAATTACATATGTATTGTATTAACAATGGAGAGATGGACTGCTGTCTCAATCTCGAAGCACTATCTGCCGAGGACAATGTAGTAGGCTTTGCTACTATCCGGTATGCTTAGTTAATTAAGCTTTTCACAACAGGTGAGAAAAAGGTATTTTATCTTCTCACCAGTAACCGACATAGAATGCGCTATTGCAGTACGACAAGAAAAAAGGTCATTTTTGTCCAGGGCCCACTACCCTAACCAATCCAGACCAATGGACTTGTCAAAATCCTACCCTAACCAGTGCAGACCAATGGTCTTAACCAGACCCTACCCTAATCTGTCCAGACCAATGGTCTTGTCCAGGCCCTACCCTAGCCAGTGCAGACCAATGGCGTTTCCACAGGAAACTAGAGGCCTAAGGTCGCTTCGCGGCTCTAACCTAGGGGCTTACGCCTCCAGACCACCTTTGCTTGTCCCCATATCACTGGTCTTGTCCAGGCCCTACCCTAACCAACCCAGATCAATGGTCTTGCCCAGGCCCTACCCTAACCAATTCAGACCAATGGTCTAAATCCTTAGTAGAGAAGTTGACAGTTTTGCGCAGCTCGAGATCACGTCTTCGGCGAGTCTCTGCGAGAAATAAACACAGCCGTTGCCTACGAGATATACAAGGCCGGGAAATAGCTACTAATTTGTCGCTGAAAAAGCGGCCCGACCGTGTTCACGGTTTGGCCACTAGATGTCAGGTTGCCGTTCTGTTCTTGGCAGACTTTAACATTGTGATATGCGGAGTAATTGTGATGCTGTGTTGATTTTGTGCAATTTATTGTGAATATTGTTTCTGTCTGTGAGTGTCTGTGAGGTTGAGAAGAAGGTGCACTGTTGTGTACCTCTCTGTATTTCGGATGACACTAAAAAGGCATGAAAATTGACGTTCCATAATTTTCCTTCCGAGTGCGGTTTAAGGGAGAAATGGAAGCAAACTATTTCTAGGCAAGGTGATATAGTAGGATCTCTTTAGGTACCTAGCAATTCTTCTCATAAAACAGATTTCAGTGTAAGCACATCAATCAAACTTCCTTGTGTTTTCATTGTGTATCCTGTTCACAAACATGAAAATGTCAAACGCAGGAAGCATCCAGCTCCCAAAAATGATGTATTGCCATCAACATTTTTTTTGCTAGTGGCTTTACGTCGCACTGACACAGATAGGTCTTACGGCGACGATGGGATAGGAAAAGCCTAGGAGTGGGAAGGAAGCGGCCGTGGCCTTAATTAAGGTACAGCCCCAGCATTTGCCTGGTGTGAAAATGGGAAACCACGGAAAACCATCTTCAGGGCTGCCGACAGTGGGATTCAAACCCACTATCTCCCGGATGCAAGGTCACAGCCGCGCGGCACTAACCACATGGCCAACTCACCCGGTTATGGTAAAAGTTCCGATTCAGATAATGGTGAACATATCTTCATACATCAGCCACAAACGAAAAAGGAGTACAAGTCTCGTTTCTATATCAAAGAAAGTCTACGAGTATCTCTGTTAAATCTAAAAAAAAAAAAAAAAAAAAAAAAAAAAAAAAAAAAAAAAAAAAAAAACGGATGAGAAAATTAAATACCAGATTACAGAAAAGCAATCTGTAAATTGAAAAGTAGGATACGGGTAATGAAATCAGAAAAAAAAAATTTTTTACGGTATCCGAACTTGACAAAAAAAAAAAAAAAGCAAACCAAATTGAAAAGCATGCTAAAATTGGTCATTTAGGAGCTTTATTCCTGTTAGAACGAATTTAATTTTCTTCTTTCTTTATCCGTTTACTCTCCAGGGTCGGTTTTTCCGTCGGACTCAGCGAGAGATCCCACCTCTACCGCCTTAAAGGTAGGATCCTGCAGCACCAGACTTCGGGTCGGAGGATATAGCTGGGGAGGATGACCAGTACCTCGCCCAGGCAGCCTCACCTGCTATGCTGAACAGGGGCCTTGTG
The DNA here is from genome assembly GCF_040414725.1 of Anabrus simplex. NCBI lineage: Eukaryota > Metazoa > Arthropoda > Insecta > Orthoptera > Tettigoniidae > Anabrus > Anabrus simplex. The sequence continues at coordinate 1,144,143,350 of NC_090265.1, read as the reverse complement.
GAGGGATGGGAAGATTGGAAAGGACAGGCAGGGAAGAGGGAAGGAAGCGGCCGTGGCCTTAAGTTAGGTACTATCCCGGCATTTGCCTGGAGGAGAAGTGGGAAACCACGGAAAATCACTTCCAGGATGGCTGAGCTGGGAATCGAACCCACCTCTACTCAGTTGACCTCCCAGGGTGAGTGGACCCGTTTCAGCCCTCGTACCACTTTTCAAATTTCGTGGCAGAGCCGGGAATCGAACCCGGACCTCCGGGAATGACAGCTAATCACACTAACCACTACACCACAGAGGCGAACACAAATTTAATTTTACGGGAAGAAAAAAGAGAAATACGGGTAAACGCCGCTAAATATAGCGTAACGGGAATAACATCGCTCACCAAACAGCGGCTTCAATACGAATGTCAAAATATCAGATGTGCGGAGGAAAAGATTGGATCGCTGATAATTGGTGAAAGGGCGATTAAACCGAAAGTTATTTATGACCGCAATCTCGATCCGCTAATCGGATACTCTGAGGCACAATTAAAGGAATCGGTAAGAAGTGACAAACTCGCTATCAGATTTCTCTGCTTCTTTCGTGAATTACTTATTTCGTTTAAGCATATTGTAAGAAATACGTTGTAGAAAATAAGTCAAACAATTACTCTTGGTCTATCTTTGATCTCATAACTGTTTGCTGCCTTCTGAAATTACTAGTTTTAATGAATTTTTATAGTTTTTCATATATGAACGTGTAGCAATGAGCGGGCGAGACAGAATAGTAAAGAGATCTCTAGCGGCGCTTGTCGGAAGTATCTCGAGGACAAGTTTAGTGTGGTGTATTTGGGAGGCCTAAGATTCACCGCCATCTAGCACCACGTGTGACGTCACGCAAAGCCGAACATAGCCGACTCCGCTCCGCTCCTACTGCAGCACCCGACAGGGGCCAGCGGCTGCGCGCGCCCTGGGACTCGCATTAATATAATAATTTAAGACAATTCTGAAATATACACTATCACTGTAGTACGCATGATGCCATGAGATCATCCCCAGTAGTCATTATTAAAAGTAACTTGAAGTATACTTTAAAATTCGAAGTTCTTTTTCTTTTCAAAAATATGAATACAAAGTACACAATAAATTTGTTATTAAATATCACTTTGTCATAAACAAAATGCTGAACTTCAGCGGGACAAGAATATATCATAAAATAATTTTATTCAGAACTGTTCTGTTAGTTTTGTGTCTTCAGTTAGAATCCTTGGAAAACTCTCTGTAAATAAAGAATAGTCCGCCTCTCTGGTGTAGTGGTTAGCGTGATTAGCTGCCACCCCCGGAGGCCCGGGTTCGATTCCCGGCTCTGCCACGAAATTTGAAAAGTGGTACGAGGGCTGGAACGGGGTCCACTCAGCCTCGGGAGGTCAACTGAGTAGAGGTGGGTTCGATTCCCACCTCAGCCATCCTGGAAGTGGTTTTCCGTGGTTTCCCACTTCTCCGGGATGGTACCTAACTTAAGACCACGGCCGCTTCCTTCCCTCTTCCTTGCCTATCCCTTCCAATCTTCCCATCCCTCCACAAGGCCCCTGGGCGAGGTACTGGTCATACTCCCCAGTTGTATTCCCCGCCCATGAGTCTGAAGCTCCAGGACACTGCCCTTGAGGCGGTAGAGGTGGGATCCCTCGCTAAGTCCGAGGGAAAAACCGAACCTGGAGGGTAAACAGATGATGATGATGATGAAATAAAGAATAGTTGTTCACTGTTTCAAAAAGAATATTTTCATGGCAGCAAACGATACGTTTAAAATTCAGTGTAACTTTATTATTAATGTAAAACGAAGAGTCGTTTAGATACCAGTTCTCAAGAAATAATAAAATTGTACAATAAAATACAGTTTTTAATCGTGAATAGCTAGTTATCTCCCTAGAAATGATGTCTTTAGTTAATCTCCGTTTCAACCCAAACCTCGTAATTATCTCTATTTCTGTTTATAACTCCACGACAGTGAGAAGGTGGTGGTGATTAGTGTGAAAATGAAAGACTCCGTAGCATTCGCAGATGTAATACCGCCGGGGTCGGAAGTGAGCAAGTGTTAACTAAGAGAGGTTCGACGGAACTGATGAAAGTGTGGAGCCTGGCACAACTAAGTGGAAGCAATGCCAGGACTCAGCTATGGGCCTCGTGGTCGCAACCACGCCCCCAAGTTGAAAACCCCAGATACCCCTTTTAGCCTCCTCTTACTAGCAAGGGATGCCGTGGATATTATGTTCTACAGACCCTGCAACCTCAGAGGGTACCGGGCGAGTTAGCCGTGCGGTTACGGGCGCGCAGCTGTGAGCTTGCATCCGGGAAATAATGGGTTCAGCCCCACTGTCGGCACACCTGAAGATGGTTTTCCGTGGTTTCTCATTTTCATATTAGGCTGTACCTTAATTAAGGCCACGGCCGCTTCCTTCCCATTCCTAGGTGTTTCCTATCCCATCGTCGCCATAAGACCTATCTGTGTCGGTGCGACGTAAAGCAAGTTGTAAAAAACCTCAGAGGGCTTCGTGAAAACGTTACATATTACCAACAATAAGCCTATACAGTACTTCAGTGAAAATTTAATATTAAAGATTTCTACATTGGATATATAATTTTGAATTTTAAAAAATAATGTGCATAGCTATAACACATAAAAATGTTTATTTAACACGTATTATTCTACGCTGTTATTAGCTCCGTAGCTTAATGGTCAGCGTCAAGGCCTCCATATCAGAACGTCATAGGTTCGATTCCCGGTCGCTTTTTAACTGCGTCTAGTTAATTTAATTCGGGGACTGGGTGGATTATTTTGCTAGTGGTTTAACGTCTTATTACGCAATTTCAGGGTTGTCGACGGTGGGCTTCAAACCCACCATCCGCCGCATGCAAGCTAACAGCTGCGCGAACCTAACCGCATGGCCAACTAACTCGGTACTCGTAATATTGAATACATCCCTCCACATATATTTGGCGTTAGGAAGGGCATCCGGTCGTAAAGCAGCTCCAGTCCACATGTGTTACACAGTTGGCACCCGACTTCACAAGATGTGGGTAAAACGGAAGAATAGAAAAATTCTATGGCACTATTGGTTTCCTATTGCATCTGTTATAGCTATGCACATTATATTTAAAAATTCAGAAATATTTGTTTGTTTCTTTGTTGTTTAAAGGGGCCTAACAGCTAGGTCATCGGTCAAATTCAGAATGAGTATCCAATCTAGAAATCATTAATATTAAATTTTCGCTGAAGTACTGTATAGGCTTATTGTTGGTAATATGTAACAGCTTTCATGGAGTCCTCTGAGATTTTGGGGTCTGTAGAATATAATATCCACGGTATCTCCTGCTTGTCGTAGGAGGCGGCTAAAAGGGGTCCCTGGGGCTTTCATCTTTGAAGAGTGGGTTGGCGACCACGAGGCCCTTAGCTGAGTCCTGGCATTGCTTCCACTTAGTTGTGCCAGACTCCAAAATTTCATCAGTCCCGTCCAACCTCTCTTGATCAACTCTTGTTCATTTCCGACCCCGGCGGTATTACATCTGCGAATGCTACGAAGTATTTCATTTTCACGCCCTTTGTGACCCTTGATTTCTTTGACCGATTCCTTCATTTGTTGAAGTGTCGGACCTCTTGCTGTAATCAGTTTGTTAGGCGTTGATGGTTGCCCAGTTGTATTTTCTCTTAAAGCAGTGATCACCACCACCTTCTCACTGTCATGGAGATATAAACAGAAATAGAGATAATTACGAAGTTTGGGTTGAAACCGAGATTAACTAAAGACATCATTTCTAGGGAGATAACTAGCTATTCACGAATAAAAACTGTGTAAATGTTATTTGTACAATTTTATTATTTACTGAGAACTGATATCTAATCGAATATTCGTTTTATTTTAACAATAAAGTTACACAGAATTTTAAACATATCGTTTGCATATTCTTTATTTACAGAGATTTTTCCAGGGATTCTGACCGAAGACACAAAACTAACAGAACAGTTCTCAATACAATTATTTTATGGCATATTCCTATCCCGCTGAAGTTGAGCATTGTGTTTATGACAAAGTGATATTTACAGTAATATCAAAATACTGTGTAGGCGTATTTTATATTTATAGGTATTTCTGAAGAAAAAACTTCGAATTTTAAAATATACTTCCAGTCATTTTCAACCATTTTCAATAATTATTACTACTGGGGATGATCTAATTTCATCATTTGTAAAATGCATACTATAGTGAAAGTGCGCATGTCACTATTTTCGTAAATTATGACATTAATGCGAGTCCCATTGTGCGCGCAACTTCTGGCCTCTATCGGGTGCTGGTGCTGGAGTGAGATATTATTTCTTGTCGGAGCGGAGTCGGCTATGTTCGGCTTTGCGTGACGTCACGCGTGGTGCTAGATGGCGGTGAATCTTAGGCCTCCCGGTGTATTTCCCGGCCTTGTGTATCTCGTAGGGAGGCCTAAGATTCACCGCCATCTAGCACCACGTGTGACGTCACGCAAAACCGAACATAGCCGACTCCGCTCCGACCCGGAACAGTCTCTTACTGTAGCACCCGACAGGGGCCAGCGGGTTCGCGCACACTGGGACTCGCATTAATGTAATAATTTCAGAAAATACTGAAATATACACTTCCACGGTAGTACTCATGATGACATGAGATCTTCTCCAGTCGTCATTATTAAAAGTAGCTATAAGTATATTTTAAAATTCGAAGTTCTTTTCCTTTTCAGAAATATAAATACAAAGTACACAATAAATTTGATATTAAATATCACTTTTGTCAGAAACATAATGCTGCTTATTCGTTTAGATACCAGTTCTCAATAAATAATACAACTCTACAAAGATAATATACACAATTTTATTCATGAGTAGCTAGTTATCTCCCTAAAAATTATGTCTAGTTAATCTCCGTTTCAACGCAAACCTCGTAATTATCTCTGTTTCTGTTTATATCTCCATGACAGTGAAAAGGTGGTGGTGGTGATTATTGTTTTAAGAGAAAATACAACTGGGCAACCATCAACGCTTAATAAATTGATAACAGGAAGAGGTCCGACACTTCGACAAATGAATGAATCGGCCAAAGAAAGACAAGGGGCACACAAGGCGTGAAAATGAAAGATCCATTCGCAGATCTAATACCGCCGGGGTCGGAAATGAACAAGAGTTGACCAAGAGAGGATGGATAGGACTGATGAAAGTGTGGAGCCTGGTACAACTAGTGGAAGCGATGCCAGGACTCAGCTAAGGACCAACCCACGCCCCCAAATTGAAAGCCCCGGGGACCCCTTTTAGCAGCCTCTTAGGACAAGCAGGGGATACCGTGGAGATATTCTACAGACCCTGTAACCTCAGAGGGTACCGAGCGAGTTAGCCGTGTGGTTAGGGGCGCGCAGCTGTGAGCCTGCATCCGGGAGATAGTGGGTTCGAACCCCACTGTCGGCAGCCCTAAAAATGGTTTTCCGTGGTTTCCCATTTTCCAACCAGACTAGTGCTGGGACTGTACCTTAATTAAGGTCACGGCCGCTTCCTTCCCATCGTCGCCATAAGACCTATCTATGTCGGTGTGACGTAAAGCAAGTTGTAAAAAAACATCAGAGGGCTCCATGAAAGCCGTTATATATTACGAACAAAAAGCCTACACAGTACCTCAGTTAAACTTTAATATTAAAGATTTCTAGATTGATACTAATTCTGAATTTAAAAAAATAATATGCATAGCTAAGTTATAACAAATAAAAATGTTTATTTAACAGATATTATCCTACGCTGCTATTAGCTCCGTAGCTTCTGGCCAGCATCAAGACCTCCATTTCAGAGCGTCATAGGTTCGATTCCCGGCCGGGTAGCTTTATAACTGCGTCTAGTTAATTAAACTCGGGGACAGGATGTTTTCTTTTTTTTTTTTTTGCTAATGGCTTAACGTCGCATTAACGCATTTTCAGAGCTGCCGACGGTGGGATTCAAACCCACCATCTGCCGCATGCAAGCTAACAGCTGCGTGGTCCTAACCGCATGGCCAATTAACTCGGTACTCGTAATACATCCCTCCACATATATTTGGCGTTAAGAAGGGCATCCGATCGTAAAGCAGGCTCCAGTCCACATGTGCTGCACAGTTGGCACCCGACTACACAAGGATATGGGAAAAACGGAAGAAGAATTGGAAAATCCCATGGCACTATTGCTTTCCTATTGCAACTATGCACATTATTTATAAAAATTCAGATTTGTTTGTTTTTTGTTTGTTGTTTAAAGGGGCCTAACAGCTAGGTCATCGGCCAAATTCAGAATTAGTATCCAATTTAGAAATCTTTAATATTAAAGTTTCATTGAAGTACTGTATAGGCTTATTGATGGTAATATATAACTAACGGCTTTCATGGAGCCCTCTGAGGTTGCGGGGTCTGTAGAATATAATATCCACGGTATCCCCTGCTTGCCGAAAGAGGCGGCTAAAAGGGGTCCCAGGGGCTTTCAGCTTGGGAGCGTGGGTTGGTGACCACGAGGTCCTTAGCTGAGTCCTGGCATAGCTTCCACTTAGTAGTGCCAGGCTCCACACTTTCATCAGTCCTGTCCAACCTCTCTTGGTCAACTATTGTTCAGATCCGACCCCGGTGGTATTAGATCTGCGAATGCTACGGAGTCTTTAATTTATACACCCTTTGTGATCCTTGTCTTTCTTTGGCCGATACCTTCATTTGTCAAAGTGTCAAACTTCTTCCTGTGATCAGTGTTAAGCGTTGATGGTTGCCCAGTTGTATTTTCTCTTAAAACAATAATCACCACCACCTTCTCACTGTCATGGAGATATAAACAGAAATAGAGATAATTACGAGGTTTGGGTTGAAACGGAGATTAACTAAAGACATAATTTCTAGGGAGATAACTAGTATTCACGAATAAAAACTGTGTATATTTTCTTTGTAAAATTTTATTATTTATTGAGAACTGGTAACTAATCGAATCTTCGTTTTACTTTAATATTTAAGTTACACTGAATTTTAAACATATCGTTTGCCGTCATGAACATATTCCTTTTGTAACAGTAAATATTCTTTATTTACAGAGAGTTTTCCAAGGATTCTGTCTGAAGACAAAAATCTAACAGAACAGTTCTGATTAAAATTATTTTATGGTATATTCCTATCCCGCTGAAGTTCAGCATTATGTTTCTGACAAAGTGATATTTAATATAAAATGTATTGTGTAGGCGTACTTTGTATTTATATTTCTGAAAAAAAAACTTCAAATTTTAAAATATTTATTTTCAATAATTATTACTACTGGAGATGATCTCATGTTATCACGTATAAAATATGTACTACAGTGAAAGTGTATATTTCAGTATTTTCTTAAATTATGACATTAATGCGAGTCCCATTAAACGCGCAACCGCTGGCCTCTATCGTGTGCTGGAGCGTAGGCTTTAGCTGGAGTAAGATACTGTTTGGGGTCGGAGCGGAGTCGGCTATGTTCGGCTTTGCGTGACGTCACGCGTGGTGCTAGATGGCGGTGAATCTTAGGCCTCCCGTATCTCGTAGGCAACGACACAGCACAGTCATGCCGCGCGTAGATATTGGCGATGCAAGTGGTAACCCATGGTACTAACGTTGCGTGAAAATGACTGGAGTTATAATCTAATATGTACCGGTACATTTCAAAGGAACTTTTTAAAATAACTATAGAGCGGCATTTATGCAAGCTTAATCAACAAAATTACGTAATTCTAATTATTAACAAGAATAATATTCTTTTATCGTGAAGTCATAAATCTGTCCAGGGATATTGGTGTGATTAGAGATGATATTTCAGAATATCGGTGACAAGCGTATCTGTGACACAAAAATACCTGTGACTTTTACCTGTGACTCAGTCACAGGAAGCACGAGTATAATATATGATTATCGTCTCGGTTCACGGTTAGAGACGAGCTTTAATGATCTCTCAGAATATCTGTGACCGGCGTACCTGTGATACAAAAATATCTGACTTTTATTTGCGTTTCAGTCACTGGAAGCACGAGCATATTATTATCGTCATAGTCACTCTTCAGTCGCGGGCGGCCAGAACGGAAATACTTCTAGTTGATATGATGACAAAGTCGGGTAGTATTTTTCGGAAGATTCGAGACACTAGTAGTGGGCCCAAAGAGATGGTGCAGCCAGTACGCCAGTACTAAATCAAAGGATATGGAGGAAACAAACTCAACACCTGGAATAAAACAAAACTGGTAAATGAAAAACGGATATAGACCTTGAGCTACAGCGGATAGCATAGACCAGTGAGCGTGATCCAAGTATATACATTACTTGAAACGATATTTTGTCACAGGTACTTTCGTTACTGCGTATCTCTCTCTATATAAAATTGGATGTTGGTATATTTGAGATGAATAGGCTCAAAAACTACTGGACCGATTTCGCTGAAATTTTCACAACTTTGTTCTTATTATATCTGAGAGGGATTATGAAATGGTTTGAACGAAATCGGATAGGTAATTTTACTATAATAATTTTATTAAATTGCAAAGCCGCGCCAAGATTGGATCGACTTGATGGACAGATTGTCGCTAGGCGACAGCAACTACGCTATATCGTGATAGTCCGGTAAGAAATGCTGTATATAGGAGGATGGGAACACGCCGCCATGGTTTATGAAGTACCATCCCTTGCTAGGAGGTTCATGACCGAGGCTGTTATTTGGAAATAGCAATCCAGCATGCCGTGATCGAGACGTACTTTCATGTCATAGGACCAACTTTGATAGGTCTGCCCAGTTTATAGAATGTGTAAAATATTTAAGAAACTGTGAAAAATATAGAATATCAACAGTGGAATGACATGAGTTATCTCCCACTCCTAACGAAGAGCAAATGGGGATTCCAACGAGCAAAGGCGAGTCTATGTAATCTATCTATTGGTCTATATACCCATGCCATTGTATGTGGATATGCATGTATTACATCTCCTAAACCACTGGAGCGATTTTAACCAAACTTGGTACATTTGTGACTTACTGTAGTATCAGGAGACAAACCTCGTGAGAGAAAGACACCACAAGCACCCTTATAGGCCGGGGGGTGGGGAGGGCTGAGTTATAAAAATCGTCGAATCCATATTCGGGGTCGGTGAGATGAATAGTGACACTCCGAATTTTTTAAAGTCAAGTTCAGCCTCATATGGGGTGGGGGACGAGGGGGGGGGGGGAGAATGAGATATAAAAAAGTCGAAAATAGTGTCGAATAGTCTAATTTCAGCCCAGTTTGGGGTGGAGTGAGGGGGAAGTGAGGAAAATAATCGAAAATAGTGTTGAATCCATAGATGAATAGTGACACTCCGGACTTTTTATCCCGCATGGGTGGGGTCGAGGAAGGGGGTAGATATAAAAATAATCGAAAATAACGTTGAATCCATAGCTTTCGCGGTCGCTGAGATTAATAGTTCAGACCCCTTTGAAGTGGGGGCGAGGGTGGGAATGAGATATAAAAGTAATCGAAAATAGTGTCGAATCCATAGTTTTCGGGGTCGCTGAGATGAATAGTGACACTATGGATTTTTTTATGAAAGTCCAATTTCAGCCCAGTTTAGGGTGGGGGCGAGAGGGGAGTGAGATATAAAAATAATCGAAAATTGTGTCGAAACCACAGTTCTCGGGGTCACCGAAATGAAAAGTGACCCTTCGGTTTTTTTATCCCTTAGGGATGGGGGTCGAGAGGGGAGATATAACAATAATCGAAAACAGTGTTGAATCCACAGTTTTCGGGGTCGCTGAGATGAATAGTGACACTCCGGATTTTTTAAAGCCCAATTTCAACCCGTTTGGGGTGGGGGCATGGGGGAAGTGAGATATAAAAGTAATCGAAAATAGTGTCGAATCCATAGTTCTCGGGGGGCGCTGAGATGAATGGTGACACTCCGGACTTTTTATCCCTTACGAGTGGGGCTCGAGGAAGGGGGGGGGGAGTTATAAAAAATAACCGAAAATAGTGTAGTATCTATTCGTTTTCGGTGTCGCTGAGATGAATAATGACACTCCGGATTCTTTAAGTCCAATTTTAGCCCCCTTTGAAGTGGGGGCGAGGGTGGAGTGAGATATTGTAGTAATAATAATAATAATAATAATAATAATAATAATAATAATAATAATAATAATAATAATAATAATAATAAAAGAAAATAGAATTAAATCCATTGATTTTGGGGTCGCTGAAATGAATAGTGACACTCCGGATTTTTTAAAAGTCCAAGTTCATCACTCTTTGGGGTGGGAGCGAGGGGGTATTGAGATGTAAAAATACTCGTAAATAGTGTCGAATCCATAGTTTTCGAGGTCGCTGAGATGAATAGTGACAACCCGGATATTGTACAAGTCCAAGTTCAGCCCCTTTTTGGTGGGGGAGTTAGGAGGGAGTGGGATATAAAGTAAATGAAAATAGTGTCGAATCTGAAGTTTTAGGGGTCACTGAGATGAACGGTGACCCTCCGGATTTTTTAAGTTTAAGTTCAGCCTCCTTTGACATAGGGATGAGAAAAAGTGAAAAAAATAGAATGACCAAAATGGCACAGATTTTGGATGTGTTTGTATTTTCCAGCATAGCTGACAACTAAATTTGGTACAAATATGACTTACTATCAGGAGACTAACTGCGTGGGGATAAGACACCACTAGCACCCTTAGGGGCGGGGTTAGGTGTGAGGTATAAAATTCGTAAATAGTGTCGAATCCACAATTTTCGGGGTCGCTAAGATGAATAGTGCTATCCCAGAAATTTTTAAAGTTCAAGTTCAGCCTCCGTTGGCATAGGGGATGAGAAATGGTAAACAAATAAAATGACAAAATTAACAGAGATTATGGATGCATTTGTATATTTTCCAGCTGTCAACTGAATTTGGTGCAAATATTACTTACTGTGAATAAAACTGTGGGAACGAGACACCCCTAGAAACTTTAGGGGAAGTGGTTAAATGCAAATATAAATAAAAACGACCAATAATAGTGTCCAATCCATAGTTTTCTGGACTACCGGGGCGATTTAAACCAAACTTGGAACACTTATGACTTACTATCAGGAGACTAACTGCGTGGCGGCAAGACACCCCTAGCACACTTACGGGCTGGGGGTAAGGGGTCTGGAATATAAAAATAATAGAAAATAGTGTCAAATCCATACTTTTAGGGGTCGCTGAAATGAATATTGACACTCTGGAAGTCGCTGAAGTCCCCATCGGCATGGAGATTGGAAGGAGTGAAAAAGAAATTGTCCAAAATGATCGAAATTACGGATGTATGAGTTTCTTCCCACATAGCCCTCATACAAAATTGGTATACATATGATTTACTATCTGAAACAAATACTGTTGCGTAAAACACCCCTAGGACTCCTAGCGGAGGGGGTGAAATATAGAAATAAACGAAAATGACTGATATTAATGTCGAATACCAACGTTTACGAGGTCGCTGAGTTGAACTGTGACACTCTGGATGGTGAAGTCATACATATGGGTGTATGTCGGTATGTTCCAGAATAGCTCTGAACGGAACTTGGTACACATATGACTTACCATCTGGAGAAAGAATGCTATGGATATGAAACATACCAACCTCTGCTGGGGGGGTAGGGAATTGGAGGGGATGGTATTTAAAAATAATGGAAAATAACCGATATTAAGGTCGAATCGATTGTTTATGTGTAACCGAGACTAATTTTGACGCTCTGAATACCGTTTAAGTATACGTTCAGCCTCCACTGAGACGGGAGGCTGAATGGGGTTTACTAGTAAATAGTTTAAAATGACCGAGTTTAGTGTTGAATCCACTGCTTTTGGGGTCACAAGGCTGATTGATGACAGTATCAAGGACAGTTGAAATCGTGTAGATCATATCTATAGCGCGACGGATGAATCCCTGCAGTTATTACTTTCTTGAAAGGATCAAATACTTCCCAGTCAATTCGAGCTTCCACAAGGATAAAGTTTTACTCGAAAATTAAATAATCTAAAACTTGAAATCAAACACATCTAAATAACTATAAAACTACATAATAGATGGTAAAAGTCAATATCTCAAAAAAGGAACTCTATAAAAATACACTTCACACATAACTGGTAATACTAATCTCAAAAGTAAACATTAAAAAACCATCCGGGCAACGCCGGGTACTGCAGTTAGTCTGATATATCGGTGACAAAGTAACAGGCTGTGATTTATCGACCATCTCTAGGTGTGATAATGATCTACCTTCCACCACGTCCGGCTCCATGGCTAAATGGTTAGCATGCTGGCCTTTAGGCACAGGGTCCCGGATTCGATTCCCGGCAGGGTCGGGAATTTTAACCATCATTGGTTAATTTACCTGGCACGGGGCTGGTTGTATGTGTTGTCTTCATCATCATTTCATCCTCATCATGACGCGCAGGTCGCCTACGGGAGTCAAATCAAGAGACCTGCACCTGGCGAGCCGAACCCGTCCTGGGATCTCCCGGCACTAAAAGCCATACGCCATTTCATTTCATTTTTACCTTCCACCACATACCACTCTGAATCTCCAGCAGATAGATGTGTAATTCTTCAAACCACTGGGCACATATACATATTATAACCAAGTATCTGACAAAGGACCTCGCACAAACAGACGTCATAACATTACCGTGGAATGAGTTGCTACACTCCTGGGAGAAACATATTTTGGTAAAGCTGCAACTATGAAAAATAAAGTCGTTTTTCACATAACGGAATTTGGCCTTTCACTCTTCATATTTTCTAGGATTCAGGCTTTGTGTCCACAGCTTCTCACTTGAGCCAGATTTTATGAATAAAATACAAGGTGAGGAATACATTCCAGAAGCAGTGCCAGCTGTACTAGAACGTTACAGCCAGAGCTCTCCTAATCATACGCCAAAAATGACCCCATAGCAAATCTCACCAGATTCACTTCTGAAAAAAGGAGAGAAAGAAGCCGAGCTACTTCTTCAACTGCAGTGTTTACCGGCAGCCTTTACGAAAAACGAAAAAAAATCCCTCGGACAACTGTAAACTTTCACAGGGTAATGCAAAGAAATCACTAACACTAACAGAAGCTGAAAACTAAACTAGCTGGTACTGGCGAAACAAGGCAGAAGATATTGGTCAAATGTTTGAAGTTGATAATTACGGACCAAAATAACCTGGACCGATGTTTCCAACAGTTATCCTCAACCTTAACAATTTGCTAATATAATATGTAAATGTGGGTTTCATCAAGTAGCCTACTTTTTGTTCTTTAGAATCTTGTGGTGAAGTTGCACAAGCGAATAACTTCGAAAATGAGTTTCTTAAAATTACTAGGCTACATTAGCATTAGCCGTGTCAAAATCTAGCCTGTTCCTTTCGTTGCTACGAAATGAATCCATGAGCGAAACTCATGCTCAACCGAAGCATTAGTCCTGTCTCAGTTTTAATTACTGTATTGATTATTATTATTATTATTATTATTATTATTATTATTATTATTATTATTATTATTATTATTATTATTATTATTAATTTCATCCCTCCAAATAGGGTTGGCGGCAGGAAGGGCATCCCGTCGTATAACAGGGCCAAGTCCACATGTGCGACCCCACATTTGAAGGAAAAGCGGTAGACAAAGAAGAAGGAGATTATTACTATTATATATATATAATTCGCTGGGGCCATCAAGGACCACGTTAAGTCTTGTTGCATTTGACAATGAACTTAGCCTTCTTTAGAGCCCAAATTTCCCTCATTCTTTGTGAGTGGGCCTGCTTACGCTCCTCTGTCCAAGGGACACCGTGTCTTCTCTTCGGTTGCTCGTCTCGGTTTAGCCCGTTCGTCAATATTTTCTTGCGGAAGAGATCTCTGTTAAGGGCGTCTTCAGCTGAGATATGTAGCATTTGCAGGTCTTCTTTGGTATTTCTAAACCAGGGAATTGTGTTTTTGGGGTTTGAATCAAAAAAAGTGAAAGATTTCTTTAGTTAACTTTCTTCCGTCCATTCTTTTCAGATGACCGTAAAATCGTGCCCGTCTTTTTCTGATTGTGTCGGTAATTTTCTCTATTTTGCTGTAGACTTCCTTGTTGGATCTCTTTTGATGGATTCCATTTCTGTACTTTGATCCCAAGATACCTCTCACAATTTTGCGTTCTCTTTCCTCCAGTTCTTCAAGGAGTCCTTTGTTGGCATTTTGAGACAGGGTTTCGGCTGCATATAGAACTACTGGCTTCAGAACTGTTTCATAGTGACGTATCTTGGTGTTTTGGGAAAGGCATTTTTTGTTGTAGATTGTGCGGGATGTTTGGTAGGCTATTTCCAGTTTGCGTACTCGCTCCTGAAGTGCTTCTTTGTCCAGTCCATTTTTCATGATGATCTCACCCAGGTATTTGAATTTGTCTACTCGGGTGATATCCCCGTATTTTGTATGGAATTTTGGTGGAGCCTCTTTGATGTTAGTCATTACTTCCAATCTGCCACCTGGGCGACTGCCCTAAATGCAGATCAGTATTGATTGATTGATTGATTTTCTCAAACGATATCTGCAAACCAGTTTGTTCGGCAATTTCCTGTAAAATTTCAACTTGAGCTCTAGCGGTTTCTATGTCGTTTGAGAGAACAGCAATATCATCGGCAAATGCTAAGCAGTCTGTTGCGATCCCCTTGGATTTGGTTCCTATTCTCAATGGACTGTAGTTGGTTTCCAATAATCTCACCCGCCAGGTTCTGATGATCTTTTCAAGAACAAAGTTGAAGAGTATCGGGGATAGCCCATCACCTTGTCGGACTCCTGTTTTGATATCAAAGGAATGCAAGAGACATCCGTGGAACTTCACCTTGGATTTTGTATCGGTCAGGGTGGCTCTAATTAATGCCAGCAGTTTCAAATCAACTTCAAATTCATTTAAGATGTTTAGCAGGACTTCCCGGTCAATGGAGTCGTACGCTTTCTTAAAGTCCACAAAGACAGACACATACTGCTTGGACCTTAGTGTACAATATCTGATGATCGTTTTGAGATTTTGGATCTGTTCAGCTGTTGAGCGACCTTTTCTGAACCCTCCTTGGTATTCACCTATTTGATGTTCGACGTGTGCTTCCAAACGCTCCAGGATGGCAAGTGATAGAATTTTGTAAGTCACGGGTAGTAAAGATATTCCTCTGTAGTTGTTGATGTTCTTCATGCTGCCTTTTTTGTGTAATGGATGGATCAAAGCTATTTTCCAATCTTCGGGTAGGGCCTCCTTGTTCCAAATTTCTTCTATTTGCTTTTGCAAGATATCAAGTGATTCCTCTGGGGCATATTTCCATAGTTCTGCTACTACTGAGTCTTCCCCCGGCGCTTTGTTATTTTTGAGACGGGCAATGTGGCGCTTGATTTCATCTCTGTCGGGTGGTCTGGAATCTGGGTACCTGAGTAAGGGTTCCTAGGTCTCAATGGCGCTTTGCAGTTTAGAGCAATTAAGTAAATTATTGAAGTAATCTGCCAGAATGTTGCAATTTTCTTCATTTGACGTCGCCAGTGTGCCGTCCTTTCGCTCAAAGCATAGAGATGGTGGTTTATAGCCAGTGAGTTTGCATTTGAAGGCTCTGTAGTACTCTCTGCTTTCATTCTTCCTAAGGTTTTGTTCTATCTTTTCAATGAGATATTTTTCGTATTTACGTTTCTCAGTTCTGAACACCCTAGCTGCTTGGGCACGTTGGGTTTTGTAGGTTTCCCAATCATTTTCTGATTTCGTAGAGTAGTACTGTTTCCACGCATTGAGTCTTTCTTGGAGGACTGATTCGCAGGTACCATTCCACCAGGCATGCTTTTTGCTTCTCTTGATTTCTGCAACGTCTTTGGCGGCCTCAACAAGGAGACTTTTGGCGTTGTTAAAGTCACAGTCATTTGGTCTAGCCTTCTCCTGGAACTCCTCGACCCTTTGCCGAAGTTTATCATTGTCGAAGCGTGTGATCTGTTTGGTTGTCTTCCTTGTGTTTGCGGGAATTGGTTTGAATTTGATAAGAGACATATAATGATCTGAGGCCACATTGATGCCTTTCTTTACCTTGACATTCATAATATTAGGGCTGTTTCTCCTGGAGATTGCAACATTATCAATTTGGAACTCTCCGAGAGCTTGGACGGGAGAACGCCAAGTCATTTGCTTTCTGGGTAGATGGCGAAAGTGGGTCGACATGACCTGCAGGTTGTGATTTTCGCAAATGGACACCAGTCTTTTGCCGTTGGGATTGGTTCTTTTATGAGCAGGGTAATTTCCTATAACTTTCTTGTACTTCTGTTCACCACCTAGTTGGGCATTGAAGTCACCCAAAAGAAGCTTGACATGGTGTTTGGGGATTTTGTTTAATTTTTCATTCAGTAGGTTCCAGAAATTATCAACGTCTGGATCAGACTTGTTCTTATCGTTTGTAGGAACATGTGCGTTAACTAGGGCGTAGGTTTTGTTCGCGCATTTAATTGTGAGTATAGACAATCTGTCATTCACAGGCTCGAAATTTGCAACCGATTTAAGGATCTTGGTTCTAACAGCAAACGCGGTTCCAAGCATCACAGCTCCATTGAGGATTCCTCTTTGCGCTTTGCTTTTGAAATATCGGTAGCTTTCGGATTCAAAAATCTCTTCATCTGGGTACCTTGTTTCCTGTAGGGCCATTATGGATATCTAATTTTCGTGAAAAGCTTTGGTGAGAGTTTTCAGCTTGCCAATTTATCACAAATAATACAGATTTTATGGATGATCTAGTGAAGGCAAGCCCCATGTACATTAGCTGCTCCACAGGCCCAAACCAGTGGGGTGATGGTACGTCATGGGGCTCACTGTAAGTACAGTACCTAGGTGTTAATATAAGGAAATAACTTCATTGGGATAATCACATTAACGAGGTTGTAAAGAAAGGTTACAGATTTCTTAACGAGGTTATGAGCGTATTTAGGGGTTGTAGTAAGGATGTAAGGGAGAGGGCGTGTAAGTCTCTAGGAAGACCCCAATTAGAGTATGGTTCCAGTGTATAGGACTCATACCAGGACTACTTGATAAGAGAACTGGAAAGAATCCGAAGGAAAGCAGCATGATTTGTTCTGGGTAATTTCCGACAAAGGAATAGTGTTACAAACATGTTGAAAACTTTGGGCTGGAAATACTTGGGAGTAAGAAGACTAGCTGCTTGACTAAGTGTTTTTTTTCTGCTATTTGCTTTACGTCGCACCGACACAGAGAGGTCTTATGGCGACGATGGGATAGGGAAGGCCTAGGTATGGGAAAGGTACAGCCCCAGCATTTGCCTGGTGTGAAAATGGGAAACCACGGAAAACCACGGAAAACCATCTTCAGGGCTGCCGACAGTTGGGTTCGAACCCACTATCTTCCGGATGTAAGCTCACAGCTGCGCGCCTCTAATCGCACGGCCAACTCGGCCGGTAAGTGGTATGTTCATACCTGCCAGTCGAGAGATGGCGTGGAATGACATTAGTAGACGAATAGACTTGAACAAAGGTTTCAAATGCAGGAAAGGTCATAATATGAAAATAACGCTGGAATTCAAGGGGACGAATTGGGAAAAACATTCTTTTGTATGACGAGGAGAAAGAGATTGGAATAATTTATCAAGGGAAATGTTCACTAAATTTCCAAGTTCGTTGAAAATATTTAAGAGAAGTCCGATAGGGAATCTGCCACCTGGACGACAACCCTAAATGGAGATAATATTGATGATTGATTGTATAAACGGATAGTGAATACAACTACAGTCGAGAAAGCCGACACGGCAACATTATTCTTAACACAATACTATTCTTTTCTTCGAATGTCAAATGATCATTATCAGTTAACCGGGCTTGATAGCTGCAGTCGCTGAAGTGCGGCCAGTATCCAGTAATCGGGAGATAGTGGGTTCGAATCCCACTGTCAGCAGCCCTGAAGATGGTTTTAAGTGGTTTCCCATTTTTACACCAGGCAAATGCTGGGGCTGTACCTTAATTAAGGCCACGGCCACTTACTTCCCATTCCTAGGCCTTTCCCATCCCATCGTCGCCATAAGACATATCTGTGTCGGTGCGACGTAAAAAAAATAATCTCAGTTGAGGAAATTTCGATATACAGACTATAGACATGTGAATACATGCACGGTTTTATCTTTTGAATTTCTCGTTTCATGAAGCAAAAGAACAATATTTATTTTTCAATGTTGATAAAATCCGGGATAGTTATGTGTGAATTCAACCACCAGGATTTCGGAACGTAAAGCAACACTATAATAGTGATGATCCTTAACCTCAGATATATTTGTCATAACACTATTTCTTCTTCTTAATCTCTTTACCATCCAGGGTCGGTTTATCCCTCTGACTCAGCGAGGGATCCCACCTCTACCGCCTCAAGGGCAGTGTCCTGGAGTTTCAGACTATGGGTCGGGGGATACAACTGGGGAGGATGACCAGTACCTCGCCCAGGTGGCCTCATCTGCTATGCTGAACAGGGGCCTTGTGGGGGGATGGGAAGATTGGAAGGGGTAGACAAGGAAGTTGGAAGGAAGCGGCCGTGGCCTTAAGTTAGGGACCATCCCGGCATTTTCCTGGAGGAGAAGTGGGAAAGGACGGAAAACCACTTCCAGGATGGCTGAGGTGGGAATCGAACCCACCTCTACTCATTTGACCTCCCGAGGCTGAGTGGACACCGTTGGAAGTTGGAAGGAAGCGGCCGTGGCCTTAAGTTAGGGACCATCCCGGCATTTTCCTGGAGGAGAAGTGGGAAAGCACGGAAAACCACTTCCAGGATGGCTGAGGTGGGAATCGAACCCACCTCTACTCAGTTGACCTCCCGAGGTTGAGTGGACACCGTTCCAGCCCTCGTACCACTTTTCGAATTTCGAGGCAGAGCCGAAAATCAAACCCGGGCCTCCGGGGGTGGCAGCTAATCACACTAACCACTACACCACAGAGGCGGACTATAACACTATTTATGGATGTTTAAATACAACACTTTCATTCTTAATTCTAGTAGATCTTGGGAATATGTAAACCCTATTACTCATCTCACTCGATAATCCACCTGGAGCCGGCGATTAGCCGGTTTGAGTCCCGTTGGCGGAATACATTTTCACCATCAAAATGTTGGCCAGCAGGGTAGGAGAGTTTCTAATCAGTTTCTAATCACTAGATTGCGTGCCAAAAGCCTGGATTCAATTCCAAACCTCTCCTGGTGGACCAGGCGAGCCGCATATAATTATGTCTTCGGACACTCCCGGCACAAAGGTAAGGGAGTATTCTGCCCGAAGGCAGGTCCAAACCTCCGCACAGTTGTGCCCGAGCCGGAATTTACGTACGGTAAGTTGGTCAGTTCCTTTCCACTCCTCCATTCCCTTACCCCACCAAGAGCGCGTGGCAATCCATCCAAATCTTGACCACGCCGAATGTTGCTTAACATCGGAGATCTCATGGAATCCGGTGTTTCAACACGTCCATAGCCGTTGGCTCCGGCACAAAAGCCACACGATAAATGATAACAATGCCGCTCATTACTCCTGGGGTTGGCCAGGTAAAAATTAAATGGCGTATGGCTCTTAGTGCCGGGAGTGTCCGAGGACAACTTTTTTTACAAGTTGCTTTAAGTCGCACCGACACAGATGGGTCTTATGGTGACGATGGGACAGGAAAGGGGTAGGAGTGGGAAGGAAGTAGCCGTGGCCTTAATTAAGGCACAACCCCAGCATTTGCCTGGTGTGGAAATGGGAAACCACGGAAAATCATCTTCAGAGCTGCCGACAGTGGGCTTCGAACCCACTATCTCCCGAATAGTGGATACTGGCCGTACTTAAGCGATTGCAGCTATCGAGCTGGCCGAGGTCAAGTTCGGCTCGCCAGATGCAGGTCTTTTGATCCGATGCCCCTCGGCGACCTCCGCGTCGTGATGAGGATGAAATGATGATGAGGACGACACATACACCCAACCCCCGTGCCAGCAGAATTAACCAATTCCCTACCGGGAATCGAACCCGGAACCCCTGTGACCAAAGGCCAACACGCTAACCATTTAGCCATGGAGCCGGACTTGGCTAGGTAATTTTTAATCAACAAGTGTATATGGAATAAACGTCCTAATAAACTTCCAATTCTCTTTCAAATGTTTTAAAAGGTCAAGTCAGGTACTTTTTTTTAAAATTTCGTGTGGCTATTTCTAGCCGAGTGCAGCCCTTATAAGGCAGACCCTCGGAATGAGGGTGGGCGGCATCTGCCATGTGTAGGCAACTGCGTGTTATTGTGATGGAGGATAGTGTTATGTGTGGAGTGTGAGTTGCAGGGATGTTCACAACTAGCCATTGGCATTAACCAATGAAGGTTAAAATCCCCGACCCGGCCGGGAATCGAACCCGGGACCCTCTGAACCGAAGGCCAGTACGCTGACCATTCAGCCAACGAGTCGGACAAGTGAGGTAATAAAATTGTCATTGAATTGGATATTGAAGCAAGTTGTTTACTTGCTAAACAATTCTCTTCTCAACACAGTTTAAGTATAGAGGCAGGAAGAGATTCGACCTCCAGTAGAATGAAGATATCGGCAAAGGAAAGGGATGGATGACGAAGGGTATGAAAATGAAAGAAACCCTAGGCCTCGCAAACGTAATAGCGTCGGGGTCGAGAGAAACCAAGAGGAAAGATGAAAGTGACATGTAATCTCGGATTCGGCTAGGGAACCCGTGGTCGATAACCCACGCTCTCAAGCTGAGAGCCCAAGGGATCTCTCCAAACGACTATCGATCGATTAGGAATAAAATCAATATTCCCTCTATTAAATTTTACACTCGCAATCAATCAATCAATCAATACTGATCTGCATTTAGGGCAGTCGCCCAGGTGGCAGATTCCCTATCTGTTGCTTTCCTAGCCTTTCATACGACGCTAATAAATAAAGAAGTGCAAATCTCTAATATGAACTACGAGATGAAAACCTGAACATTACTGTTCTAACTGGCAAACCTTCGGTTTCTCAGCTGTTGAGACAGCGAGTGTGTCCACGAGAACCGCCAATTGTTAACGTAGTTTTTATAGTGTCTGATAGATGGCGGCCTAATGTAGAGAGCGAGTCAATGAGACTAGTTATGCGCAGTTAGTTCGTGTTCCGCAGCGCTACTATAGCACATAGCTGTGGTAGGCACGATCTTACTAACTTGTTCGCAGACCTCCCAACAACCCACAGGGTCGGCGCTATAGTTCTTGAAACTGCAGCGGTAACAAGTCGTAACTTGTCTCAAGATGTAACCAACTTTCTTTTCCCACTTAAAACAATCGAGATATTGTATTGATCACAAGGGAAAATAACAATTTTATTTTCCACAACGCTTCGAATTCAGGTCAGAAGTGATAAAAAAGACTTGTGATATGGGATCATTTAAGATAAGTCCCATCGTGACTCATTCTAACAACTGGAATCCTATATTTTTGTGATGTATGTAGGCCTGGTATCGCGAGTTGTATCTACGCAGAGTACATTTGGAGATCTAGGACTTCCAATGAGGTGTTTTCCTACAGTTATAAGTGGAAAACCGCACGGATACGGATTCTCACTTTCCAACTGAAGTGCGGTAGTGGGTATCAGGGATGTTGCAGGTATTTATAGGCATCTGCAGATGAGAATACTGACTTCTTTTTATTTTATGCTCTAAAATAAAAAAAGAAATAGTTCATCATATTTATTTCAGAAAAAAAGGTATTTTTCTTCTGAATATAATCAATTTTAAGAAGTGGCAAACTATATTTCAAGAGTAAGTTTAGTAGCCTTTTCAGTGTAGTAGTCTCATAAATGAAACCAGCATCGCTGAAAAGTTCGCTTGGAATGCTGGCCGGTAGAGGCGCCGAGAAGAATTAGAAATATTCTCCAATCATTTAGAACTAGTTTTCCAACATTTAGGGGACCTCCTGATAAACTGGCATTTTTTCAGTAAGATAACTTTTAGGCTTTGACTTCAGAATCATAACGTAACTGGAATTAGACGTCACTTTATTTTTTTCTTCTCATGAAGGGTCCAGCAACATAGCAAAGTCACTGTCCGCTGACTTTTTCCAGTAAAACCGTAGTTTTCAACTCTTTACTAGGTTTTGTCACTTGCACCGGCAGGTAGGTACAATAAATTTTTTTCAACTTTTTCTTTCGTAACAGCCTTTAAATAATTAGCACGGATCTAAAAAATCTCGGCAATGAGCGTGCAAAGTTGTTTTCTAAATAATAACATTTAGTAGCAACTTCTTTATTTTTATAGCTGGAATAAGGAACTGTAGCCTATAGGATCGGAGGTATGGGTTATATTTCACTGTTCGCCCAGAAATTTCATCAGCTTACAAATTGTGGAAATGACAGATTATATCAAGACTTGCAAACTCGTGTATCTTGTATGAATGGTCTCAGAAATTTCATGCTACTTTCCATAATAATATTTTCCATTCTTCCTGCAGAAGAAGAATAATTCCACTTTTGTTAATGTCAGAACATAAGACTTTGCAATGTAAGATATGTAATATGGCCCCAAATACGAATTTAACGGTACCCTAAATATAGTATGAAGATATACCCTTCACTATTCGCTTCCTACCACAGAAAAACTAAATAAATAATGTAATACATATAAGTTAAATGAAATATTTCAACAAAACCAGGTCAAAGCGACAATGGGAATGTTCCGGTCGAGAACAAATCAAATATTTTGAACAGAAAAAAAGCAATTTTAAATTCATTTATTTAAATCAATCAATACTAATCTGCATTTAGGGCAGTCGCCCAGGTGGCAGATTCTCTATCTGATGTTTTCCTAGCCTTTTTTTAAATGATATTTTAAAATCAACTTTAAAATTTGTATATCTTGGAATTAGAGTTACAAATGTATTTTCATTTCCTTTACGCGATACCTGTGTGTTGCTATACAAGAGGCAGGGTAATCAAGTTTCGAGGTACATGTACGATTCGAGGACTTACACAGAAAACTTTTGTGATACCCGCTATTATCAGCGTTATCAATGTATTTTCATCATCATCATCATCTGTTTACCCTCCAGGGTCGGCTTTTCCCTCGGAGTCAGCGAGGGATCTCACCTCTACCGCCTCAGGGGCAGTGTCCTGGAGTTGCAGACTCTTGGTCGGGGGTACAACTGGGGAGAATGACCAATACCTCGCCCAGGCGGCCTCACCTACTATGCTGAACAGGGGCCTGGTGGAGGGATGGGAAGTTTGGAAGGGATAGACAAGGAAGAGGGAAGGAAGCGGCCGTGGCCTTAAGTTAGGTACCATCCCGGCATTTGCCTGGAGGAGAAGTGGGAAACCACGGAGAACCACTTCCAGGATGGCTGAGGTGGGAATCGAACCCACCTCTACTCAGTTGACCTCCCGAGGCTGAGTGGACCCCGTTCCAGCCCTCGTACCACTTTTCAAATTTCGTGGCAGAGTCGGGAATCGAACCCGGGCCTCCGGGGGTGGCAGCTAATCACACTAACCACTACACCACAGAGGCGGACATCAATGTATTTTAATCATCCATATTTAGATGCATAGAGCTTTTTACCATGCGTGAGAAGTGTGGAAAACATTCAGCGATTCAGCTGTACACACCCGTAAGCCTCAGTGCGGCAATTTTAGGAGGCGACTAACACGAAAGGGAGAACCTATTAAACCAACATTATGGGTTTGTCTATGTACCACCAGTAAGGATCAACTTAGAAACAAACAGCTAAACAACTTAACTAAGAAAGATGAAGCTAATGGCTGAAGTAGTGCTTAACTATAATGAAACCTTTAACCAGATCACTGTAACTGGGCAGTTGTAAGTCTGTTAAATTGGAAAGGAAAGTGTTGATACATTGCGGATCGATGCAGTGCTTCGGAACCAATTTTGTATGTAACCCTACAGAACGAGCTGGCCATGCGGTTAAGGTTGCGTAGTTGTGAACTTGTATTCGGGAGATGGTGGGTTCGAATCTCATCGTGGGCAGCCTTAAAGATGGTTTTCCGTAGTTTCCCCATTTTTACAATAAGCAGATACCTCTACCTAAATCAAGGCTACGGCCGCTTCATTCCCAACTCTAGTCCTTTCCCACCCTTGGATCGCCGGGAACCTTCGATGTGTTAGAACGTTAATTAAGGCCACGGCCGCTTCCTTCCCACTCCTAGCTGTCCCATCGTCGCCATAAGACCTATCTGTGTCGGTGCGACGTAAAGCAACTAGCAAAAAAATAAAAAAATAAAAAATTAAAAAAATGTATGTAACCCGGGAGCCAATTGGAAACATTGCTACTTACGTGACTCCTTTGGCTACACTCCTGAAGGCTGGGAAGTTCGTACATCTGTAAGAGCTTAACCTAGGCATGGTTAGTGAGTAGTGAATGCAAGGAAATCGGGGAAAATGATGTCTGAATTTTCTCTGTAGATTTTGATTTCGGTCTCTCCTCCATTTTCTTTTCTCTGGTGAAGACGTGGTTATCCAGAAGTGGATATCTCGTTTGTTAAACATTTCGTCTTTCTGACCGGGAATCGAATCCAGTACTTCCGGGTGAACGGAGCACCGCTTTTACTGCCTCGGCTGGACAACACCTTAAAAATATGAAAGTAAACAAATACTTGGTATGTTTACAGTCAAGAACGGAGTGAAACAAGTAAACGTCTTTTTAAATAGGCGTACTGTCCTAAAAATTCTAAGACGATTCGAATGAATAGTTTCAATGTGTCATTTTACATGCATTCCCTTTTCAGTTTAACATTTGTTTTTTCGGGCATAAAGGAAATTGACTCCATTAAATACTGTCCACAGCTAACGAAAGTCGTTTACTAGGGTTCATCTACCATCTTTTCATTGTGACCAGTGAAAACAACTACAAATAAACTAGATCGAAATTTTATTGTTATTGAACAACAAATATTTTTAATGAGTTTTCGGCGCCATGCCCTCTCTCTTCACATTTCCATCTTTAATGGATAGTGCGTTCGAATTCTACCACGTCAGTCCTGAAAATGGTTTCTCATACTCCTCATTTTCACACCAGGAAAATGCTGGGAAGAAGGCCACGAATGGAATCCTTCCCATTTTTAGCCCTTTCGTATCTCAGAATCGTCGAAAACGTATCTGCATTAGTACGACTGTGCGATGTAGAACCAATAGTGAAACAAAATATGAAGAAGTGATTACAATGTTTAACCATTTCATCAACAACACATAGAGCGAATATGTTGCGTAGTTGATTAGGGACCCTCCTTCTATGTTTATGGTGTGGGATCTAATTCAGGCACAGTTGTTTGCCATTTAAGGATGCTTAAATATGAGTGAAACCTGTATCAGTTGATTTACTGGTATATTTTTAGGGATTTCTCGAGCTCCACTGCTTTTAAATTAATGGTGTAAATAAAGTATTCTTATCATACTATTTTTCTTTCTTTCTACAATTTGCTTTACATCGCACCGACTCAGACAGGTCTTATGAGGACGAAGGGGTAGGAAAGGCCTAGGAGTGGAAAGGAAGCGGTTGTGGCCTTAATTAAGGTACAGTCCCAGCAGTTAGGTTACCTGGTGTGAAAATGGGAAACCACGGAAAACTATATTCAGGGCTGCCGACAGTGGGATTCGAACCCATTATCTCCCGAATACAAGTTCACAACTATTATTATTATTATTATTATTATTATTATTATTATTATTATTATTATTATTATTATTGAAATGGAAATGGAAATGGAAATGGCGTATGGCTTTTAGTGCTAGGAGTGTCCGAGGACAAGTTCGGCTCGCCAGATGCAGGTCTTTTGATTTGACTCCCGTAGGCGACCTGCTCATCGATTTTATTATTATTATTATTATTATTATTATTATTATTATTATTATTGAAAATGTTTCCAGTCATTTGACCGGGTCAGGAATGGAATGAATGAAGCCCCTTCTAGCGGCGAGGATGGGAATTGTGCCGGCTGCCGAGGCCTGTCGCACTCCTCTGGGGCAATTATTAATGAATGATTAATGAAATGAAATGATAATGGAGAGTGTTACTGGAATGAAAGATGACAGGGAAAACCGGAGTACCTGGAGAAAAACCTGTCTCGCCTCCGCTTTGTCCAGCACAAATCTCACATGTAGTGACCGGGATTTGAACCATGGAATCCAGAGGTGAGAAGCCGGCGCGCTGCCACCTGAGCCACGGAGGCTCGATTATTATTACGATATTATTATTATTATTATTATTATTATTATTATTATTATTATTATTATTATTATTATTATTATTATTATTATTATTATTATTATTATTGCTATTTGCAAGTGGTTTAACGTCACACTAATACAGAAAGGCTTTCGGCGACGGTGGGAGAAGGAAGACTAGGTTTGGAAGGGTAGGGGCTGTGGCCTTAATTAAAGTACATTTGCCTGGTGTGAAAATAGGAAACCACGAAAAATTATCATCAGGGCTGGCGATAGTGGGGTTCGAACCCACCATCTCCCGAAAGCAAGATTGCAGATACGGTCGCGTGCTACGTAGCCAGCTCGTTTCGTATATTATTATTATTATTATTATTATTATTATTATTATTATTATTATTATTATTATTATTATTATCATTGAACAGCAAGTATTCTTAATGAATTTCCAAGGCCATGCCCTCCCTCTTCACGTTTACATCTTTAATGGACGTTAGCGAGGCCGGTCAGGTGTAGTGAATAAGGAGGCGGAGCATCATCGTACATGGATCACATTATGTAAATGTTGAAGAGGAGTGGAAAATTGACACTGTGTCTGGGTTAAATCAGCGCCCACGCGTGCGCACGGCTCACACATAATTACTGAAGCCCACACTGTTCACCTCGTTGTTATCGACTCTGATCACCGTGTTAATGAGCTGAAGTCCAGTAGCAAGCACTTCTGGTTCATCAGCTGAGCAGAGAGTAAGCAATCAACTAGACCTTAAATCTCGTAACCCTAAGCCACGGGACCCACATTGCTTGGAATATGAGCCACATGATTTGCCCATTAGAAATTATCCTATGTTTTGATTGAAATTCGCTGGTCCCGTGGATTAGAGGTAGCCTGCCTGCCCCTTACCCGGAGGGACTGGGTTCGATTCCCGGCCAGGTGAAGAATTTTGAGCTGGATCTGAGGGCTGGTTCGAGGTCCACTCAGGCTACGTGATTACAATTGAGCAGCTGTCTGACGTTGAGATGGCAGCCCCGGTCTAGAAAGCCAAGAATAACGGCCGAGAGGACTCGTCGAACTGACTGTGCGTCATCTCGTAATCTTCAGGCCTTCGGGTTGAGCAGCGGTCACTTGGTAGGGCAAGGCCCATCAGGATTCTAGCGCCATGGAGTTTGTTTGATTTGTTTGATTGGAATTTGGATCGCGGCTGCCTTCATGCGAATCTTGCGACAGTGTAACTGTGATATCAGTACACTCAACTCAATATAGAGGAATTCTGAGTTTGTGAGCACTCTAATAGGCCTATCCTAATGGCTCATATAATGTTTAAAAGCTCCTCAAAGAAAGGAGGACCGTGCGAATCGGTTGCTCACTACGGGCCATGCAGCTGTGAGCTTGCATTCGCGAGATGGGGGTTCGAATCCCGCCATCACTAGTCCTAAAGATGGTTTATCGTGGTTTTTCATTTACACACCAGACTCCTTAATAAAGGCCACTGCTACTTTCTCCCTAGTCCCAGCCCTTTATTGTCCTATCCTCACCGAAAACATAACCTGAGTTAGTACGACGTTAAACACTAGCAAAAAAAAAAAAAAGGAAAAAAAAAGAAGGAAATGTAAGGCACGTCATTTGATTAGGTAGATTCTTGAAGCACGTAGATTTAGAAATTCACTTCCGATCTGCTTGGCCTTGTTTCAATTGCCAGATATGGAACTGGTTTGACGGATTAGGAAGGAAAACAGAAAGAGATTCTTTGACAGTAAAATCTTGTAAACTCGAGTATTTATGATATAACACGAGGAAAACGCAAATGCATGCCGTACTACAGTTGATTCTCCAGATGAAGATAGAAGAAAATAGAAGATCTTGAAGAAGAAAAGTCTCTTGCTGAGAACATGTTTAGTACAAGTTCGGAGGTACTTTTCAGATCATTTTCAGGTAAAGGATAAGTTGCCATGCTGGTCAACACCCGAAACGGATACTGTAGGTACCCCAAGAGGCAGAAGAAGAAGAAGAAGAAGGTTGTAATCAACTCCAGGTCACATAATTGTAAGAGAAGTAAGTTAAAATCGCAATGTTTGCAAACCTACTAGAAGTTTCCCCACTTCCAAAGCATGTTAGCAGTTTTACGTCACTGTTGATATGATCATTGCGTTGCGATCGGTTTAAATGAGAAAATTTGTGAGTTTGTGCCTGAAGGCTGATCTCGGGGTGCATTAAACAGATTTCAGTAATGCTTTCACTGTTATAAATCTTATTTATTATAGGTTGTCATAGATTATACACATCATAATGCTAGCTTACCAGGAGAGCAGGTAGTTCTTAAAAAATAGAGTAAAACGGAAAAACAGAACGTCCTAGACCCTTACAAGTGACTATGTTGTTTGAACAGTTGGTCTTAAATAATGGAGCTCACGAAGTGTATATGTGTTGGAAAGGGAACCCGAAGGTGCACAATAAACCAAACCAACCCCATGGTGCAACAGCCCGAAGGGTCATGGCCTATCAAGCGACCGCTGCTCAGCCCAAAGGCCTGCAGATTATGTGGTGTCGTGTGGTCAGCGCGACGAATCTTCTCGGCCGTTATTCTTGGGAGACCGATGCTACCATTTCACCGTCAGACACCTCCTCAATTGTAATCACGTAGGCTGAGTGGACCTCGAGCCAGCCCTCAGATCCAAGTAAAAATACCTGACCCGGTCGGGAATCGAACCCGGGCCTCCGGATAACAGGCAGGCACCCTACCCCTAAAGCGCGGGGGGCGGTTGATGGTGCACAAGGGTGTCGAATAATTCTGCGTGATGTAGTTCTATTGCACTCGAAGATGAGGTGGTTTACATCCCGTACATCACAGTGGCAGCCGCCTCTGTGGTGTAGTGGTTAGCGTGATTAGCTGCCACCCCCGGAGGTCCGTGTTCGATTCCCGGCTCTGCCACGAAATTTGAAAAGTGGTACGAGGGCTGGAACGGGGTCCACTCAGCCTCGGGAGGTCAACTGAGTAGAGGCGGGTTCGATTCCCACCTCAGCCATCCTCGAAGTGGTTTTCCGTGGTTTCCCACTTCACCTCCAGGCAAATGCCGGGATGGTACCTATCTTAAGGCCACGGCCGCTTCCTTCCCTCATCCTTGCCTATCCCTTCCAATCTTCCCATCCCCCTACTAGGCCCCTGTTCACTATAGCGGGTGAGGCCGCCTGGGCGAGGTACTGGTCATACTCCCCAGTTGTATCCCCCGACCAAGAGTCTGAAGCTCCAGGACACTGCCTTGAGGCGGTAGAGGTGGGATCCCTCGCTCAGTCCGAGGGAAAAGCCGAACCTGGAGGGTAAACAGATGATGATGATGATGACATCACAGCGGCATTGTGCTGATTGGAGGACTCCTTATCCTGTTGAGATGAGCGGGGAATGAACAATGGTAGAATCTGATCTGGATTATGGTCGTTACTTGGCCTCTGACGTCTTGATACCATGGTTTGTGTGTGTTAACTAGCTGAATGGAGACGTAGTAATGATCTCTGTGTCGAGTACTACTGGTCAACAGAGCTGCCTATTCAAGGTAAGTTTTCCTTCTGCTATTTACGTAAAAATCAGTGCAGGGGAAGCGTAATGTAAGAAATAAGCCAGTGCGTGCGCCTTGTTGGTCAGGACTGTCAAACAGATCATTGTATGGAATTTCTAAGTGTCCTTTCACCCATAAAAATGACAACCCATATACAAATGTCTTTCCTCACATTTCCTCAGCTGTCTGCTCGGATCGGTATCAGTTTGGTCCGTAACCTGGTTGAACTTACAATCAGGTTTGCCATTTTAGTCCAGGGTTATGCGTCAGTTTAGTCCCATACCTTGTTAACCTGTTCTTATTCTTGGCATTTATAATGAGTTAAACTGTCTCACTTGTATTACGCAAACATAAACAACAAACTCTTTGGTTGCTTTGCATTGCAGTGTAGTGCAGAATTCAGCTCCTCTAGTGCAACGGACGACTTCAACAGGTCGCTGACTACAACATAGAACTCACAAAACGTAAAGACGCCGATGATATTTCCATCCGGCCATCGAAACTTAGACATGGTTCTTTACGAGAAGGTGATATCGCGGTTTTGGAAACTGGGGATCTAAGTCTTGTTACGCTCGAGCTCGGGCTAAGTTACATACCTCTCCCCCCAAAATTTAACATATTTTATTTAATTGTTTACAAGAACTAATACCAAAACACTGTGTGAAGTTCAATGTTATTATACTGACGGTACTTTCAAAAGCTAACCACGGCATTTTACACAACTTCTAACGATTCATGGTCTGCATCATGGCGTTTATATTTCATTAGTATGTTTTTTATTTTTTCATGTAAATCTGTTGATAGCTACACATCAACACTCGAACATCTCGACAATCACTGCTCCCAATGGGTTTTTCAATGAATACCAACGATAATATTTATTGATTTTGAGGTGTCAATACACACTGCTGCCCTCTCAGTATGGAGTCAAGCAAAAATTATTTGGTGCCGTTACCAGCTTGGTAAAGTGGGTATCGTAGGTTGTCTTCCTTGGGGCTTCAGCATATTTATATTTAAGTTCTAAAGAAAGCAATTTTCTGAAATTATTTTTCGGACTTCTTGAGGCCGGAGCAAGAGGACGATTGTTTTCCAGATTATTTGATGACGATACTTCCTCCTGGAAACGAAAAGCTTATGGCATTTTGCGACTACACATTAGAAACCCACATACAGTAAGTCCCATAGCAACGCTTCCTACTCGTATTTGGACACAATATTCAAGCAGTTTGAATCGCACGACAAACAGCTCTGAATCTTTTTACTCCAAATTAAATAGACTGACAACAAACACACGCGCAAACATGTACCGTTTCGTCGAGATTTTGAAAGATAAACATAATGAAAGATACAGTTGAGGAGCGAATCTCATTCGTGTGCAAATAAAACGCTGGTAAAACAACACGTTTTGCAAAGTAAAATGACCCAATTGGATGCATATAAATAGCGGCCACTGACTTAACCCTACACTAGATGCGAGCTGCTATCCGTGGAAGGAATTCCACGAGTGCGAAGCCGTCGATACATGCTAGTAGGTCTGGAAGTTACGGAGATAAAAGGGATAATGCTTCATATGGTGGATAGACATAGTATATAGTGTCATTTTCTTGTGTGTATCCTCTATCATGTACATCCAACGAAAAACTGTAATTCTTTGTGCGATTTGAATTATGATCAGAAGATTTTAAAAGACCTCAAAATAGCAAGCTTACTAGTTCAGCAATTGCAGGGTACTAGGGTGGAGGTTAGGCGCATGGATTAACCCTCAAACAAACGCGTATGGGGTGGAATCCACCCCAGGTCATTTTATTTCCTAGTGTAATGTACAAATAACTTTCCTGTGCTCTCCCCGCTCTTATATCTTTCTGGCTGGATCCCCGCAGAAAGAGTCATTCTTACATAATCTATCTTAAAATCTACAATTAATACAGTAGTTCATATTTTACAATACAATGTTATATGGGGTGGAAAGCACCCCCACGCGTGTGTCTGCGTCCCAATATTTGGCGCGTGTGCTTGAGGGTTAAGGGCGTTGATGGTGCTTAACCTTCTCAGCGAGGTTCTGATTAGCTTTTATGATCGTGCATACTTCCTATCTTGATATTTTCGTTTTTACACAGTCAAGATTGCTAGGTCATGTTTCTTTGGGACTCCGCCACAAATCCAGCAACATTTCTTGAAACTACAAGACTTCTTCACAGACTCGTCATATACCTACGGGCTGGATCATGAATATTGCGGAATGTGCGCCATCTGGTTGTCAAGAAAAATAGAAAACTATCATCCCCCTAAGTCATGTATAATATCGAACGTGCAACGTTAAATAATAGCCATTGATTTCATGATTATTTTTGGATTTCCGGGAAGGTTTATAGATCCTTTCCTCCTCTTGGCGGTATCAGCCAGGGAAACTTCCGGCCGCACTCGCTACAGCTCGCCGTATATCTTTATCTTAAACATATCAAGAAATGATATGACATGAAATGGCGTATGGCTTTTAGTGCCGGGAGGTGTTAGAGGACGGCTCGCCAGGTGCAGGTCTTTGACGCCCGTAGGCGACCCGCGCGTCGTGATGAGGATGAAGTGATGATGAAGACGACACATACATCCAGTCCCCATGCCAGAGGAATTAACCAATTATGGTTAAAATTCTTGACTCTGCCGGAAATCGAACCCGGGACCCCTGTGACCGAAGGCCAGCATGCTAACCATTTAGGCATGGAGCCGGACATCAAGATATGATATTCATCCTCTCTCCAAAAATCAACTTCGGCCAGGATCATAGATTCATCAGCTGGACACTCAATCTCCGATCCTCCGATTGATGTCATATGACATATATGACGAGGCATGCATGGCAGACCTAAGTATGATCCATCATTACTACCAACGGCATGATAGTCGAGTGGCACTGTCACTGTGTTCTCACTCAGGTGGTCGCTGTTTGAAAACCGGCCAATGCACATGAGATATCTGTGGTTCGGATTCTACATAAAACTCTGTCCCGGTATCATTAGTCACCTTAAAGTACAAGTTCATAAAGTACTTCATAATAGACTCCAGGTATAAATCAGTTAATATACGTACAATGATGAAACAGTTCAATGAATCACGTGCTACAAATCTGTAACATTTCCTCTACACTTATATGCTTATAGCACATACTACATTTCGCTGAAAAGTTGCCGTTAAATCTGATTATTTCTTTGCATATTAGGTCATGAATGTTCCAACTAAAACATAGCCCTCACGGACCTTGGCCTACCAAGTTACCACTGCTCAGCCAGGAGACCTGCAGATTACAAGGTGACGCGAGGGGCAGCGCGACGAATCTTCTTAGCCGTTATTCTTGGATTTCTAGACCGGAAATTCCATGTGCTCAGCAGATAGCTCCTCAATTGTTGTCATGTAAGCTGAGTGGACCTCGAACTAACATTGTAAGATTTACATTTTAGATTTTAATCTTAGTGGCATGATGCATTTTTGGGCCGTTGGCTATTCGAAGGGAAGACAATTCATGTTCGAATCTTGAGATCGGCCGCATCTTTAACCCTCTTATCTTATTTATGGAATCATCAAAATTAAGTTACTCAACCCGTTAACGGATGATTCTGAGCCACTTCTCCACCAACACAGAGAAACTGGAAAATCCTTTCCTCTTCGTCGCTATAATACGAAACGTCGCTTCCTATATCATCATTATCATCCCAAAATCGTGATACAAGATGAACTACAGGTCTAATTTTTTAGAGCAACGTGTATATCGGAGAAATGAGCCCGTTAATGGCCATAATCATAAAGGCGTCAAGTCTATATAGCCTGACACCGTGGTTAATCGGTTCGAGTCCCGTTGGTCGGAAAATATTCACTATCAGAATGTTGGCCGTCAGGGTAGGAGAGGTGGTGGTATACAATTTCTAATCACTAGATTGCGTGCCAAAAGCCTCCTAACCTATCTGTAGTGCCCATACGGAGTGATCTCATATAACCGAGCTTGCATTTGGGGGATAGTTGGGCCGAACCCCATTGTCGGCAGCCCTGAAAATGGTTTTCTGCTGTTTCCCATTTTTTCGCTGTTGGCTTTACATCGCACCGGCACAGATATGTCTTATGGAAAGGTCTAGGAGTTGGAAGGAAGCGGCCGTGGCCTTAATTAAGGTACAGCCCAGCATTTGCCTGGTGTGAAAATGGGAAACCACGGAAAACCATCTTCAGGACTACTGACAGTGGGATTCGAACCCACTATCTCCCGGATGCAAGCTCACAGTCGCGTGCCCCTAACCGCACGGCCAACTCGCCTGGATTCCCATTTTCACATCAGGCAAGTTATGGAGCTGTACCTTAATCAAGACTACGGAAACTTCCTCCCTACTCGTAGCCCTTTCCTATCCCGTCCTTATCCCGTCCTCGCCATAAGACCTGTCTGCGTCGGTGAGACGTAAAACAAATATAAAAAGATAGCATATGACGCTGTTGATGGTGATTCGTCGGTCGAATGGAGGCGTTAATCCTTGAGTAAACTTCTTGGTGTTATTAGCCAGGAGCACACTATGTACAGGCACCCGATTTCACCTTTTGGCTTCCTATTATTATGTGTCGTGTCATTCATTTCATCACATTAACTCCTCTGATGAGGTTTTCGTCAAGAAGAGTTCGCTACGAAGATTCACTTCACACCCGACCCCGTAGAATCTTGGAGAAACGACCCTGCTACCTGTGAAATATTAATCTGGAAACTCACAAACAAAATAAATCAGTATCCACAGAGACGTAACTTATTTCCGATTTAAATAATCATAACAGATTTATCCGTTATTGTAAGTGAATGGGTTAATCCCGGCGGGGACCATGGGATAAATGTACATGACCAATACAGCAGCAGGAGCAAGCGCCTGTAAGCCCTACGACACATACTGTCAGGGGCTGTTGATTCATTAAGAGTAAGATTAGTTGGAAAAGACTAATGTGTGGATATGACAAACAGATTAAAAGTAGATGCAGGCTATAACAGGAACGGAGATAAGAGAATGATGGCTTAGAGTGACACAGGGATCTACCCCAACGACGCGACGATGATCGCACTGCATCAGAAACATAAACGACAACACTTCCTAGGACAATAATACGGTGTTTTTTAAATGTCATCGTTAAATCCACACATCTATATGTTGAATGAATGCCGATTACCTCAGAGATTTTACCAATTATTTTCTGTTCGTCGTTGACTTTATAGATCATGCTACTGTACTTTAGCATCATTTGAAGTCAGTTACACATGCATGATCTTCATTTAGGATTTATGTACTATATTACATACATAATTTCAATTCTTTGTGTGTAGTTTTCTTCTTTCTGAGTTTTTAAAATACAGTCCCTTTCCAGTCATTCGACCGGGTCAGAAATGGAATGAATGAAGCCCCCATCTACCGACGACGATAGGGATCGTGCCGGCTGCCGAAGCCTGTCACTCTCCTCTGGGGCAGTGATTAATGACTGACAGATGAAATTGTATTGGAGAGTGTTACTGGAATGAACGATGGCAGGGAATACCGGAGTATCAGGAGAAAAGCCTGCCAATCACTACTGATCTGGATTTAGGGCAGTCGCCCAGGTGGCAGATTTCCTATCCGTTGTTTTCCCAGCCTTTTCTTCAATGATTTCAAGGAAACT
The DNA here is from genome assembly GCF_040414725.1 of Anabrus simplex. Classification (NCBI taxonomy): domain Eukaryota; kingdom Metazoa; phylum Arthropoda; class Insecta; order Orthoptera; family Tettigoniidae; genus Anabrus; species Anabrus simplex. The sequence continues at coordinate 1,144,107,963 of NC_090265.1, read as the reverse complement.
GGAAATTTATTGAACATCTCCCTTGGTAAGTTACCCAATCCCTAACTCCCCTTCCTATAAACGAATATTTGCAACAATTTATCCTCTTGAATTCCAACTTTATCTTTCCTACTTTTAAAGACACCACTCAAACTTATTCGTTTACTAATGCCATTCCACGCCATCTTTCCACTGACAGCTTGGAACATACCACTTAGTCGAGCAGTACGTCTTCTTTTTCCCAAGTCTTCCTAGCCCAAACTTCCGGCATTTTTGTAACCCTGCTCTTTTGTCGGAAAAAGACCCAAAACAATCCCACTTCCACTTTGTTCAGCACAAATCTCACATGGAGTGACCGGGACTTCAACGACGGAGAGGTCGGCGCGTTGCCGTCTGAATCATGGAGGCTCGCGTTTTGAAAAATTAAATTAAATCATCCTCTTCGCTTTCGGAAGTTTCAGACGCTGATGATGAACAATTTACCAACTTTCGAAAAAAAAATTCCATGATTACTTTAAAGTATCTTTTTTTTTGCTATTTGCTTTACGTCGCACCGACACAGATATGTCTTATGGCGACAATGGGATAGGAAAGGCCTAGGAATTGGAAGGAAGCGGCCGTGGCCTTAATTAAGGTACAGCCCCGGCATTTGCCTGGTGTGAAAATGGGAAACCACGGAAAATCATCTTCAGGGCTGCCGACAGTGGGACTCGAACCCACTATCTCCCGATTACTGGATACTGGCCGCACTTAAACGACTGCAGCTATCGAGCTCGGTCTTTAAAGTATCAGTCAGATGTTTTACAGTAGAAGAAAACATAAAAAGAGTTCGGTGAATGCAATGACAACCGGTGCATTTCATTACAGAATCACAGACGAGTTTGAAGTGAGATTGCTGATTCACCGATTATGTTTACTTTAAGAACAAATTGATTCCTCCAGCGAAGTCACTGGTGACTTAGGCCTACTCATCCCACCACTAATTGTTTCACATCTTACATGCTTTGAGCTGCGGACACGATGTTTTGGACTGATTGGCTCAGATGGTTGAGGAGCTGGCCTTTTGACTCCAAACTGGCAGGTTCGATCCTGGCTCAGTCCGGTGGTACATGAAGGTGCTCAAATATGTCAACCTCGTGTCAGTAGATTTACTGGCAAGTAAAAGAACTCCTGCGGCACCTCGGCGTATCCGCAAACAGCAAAAATAGTTAGTGGGACGTAAAACAAGGAACATTATTGATGTTTCGGACATTGCATATCCTACATAAATTTCGCAATATTTAGGACGAGTTTTAAAACCTTGGTACCAGACTCTTCACATGTCCAGGGACAACTACTAGTAATATATATGTTTACATATAGTGTGTAAAAGCCAATAGAATATGAAAGGAACGCCTAATTGGTGACGACGGTGAATTCGATTTCCGTTGCTGGCCACATTTGAAATGCCGTGGCTGTACGCTAGGTGTGCGAGTGGGCAGAACGTGTCGTCCCACAGTCCTGCCTAACCTACAGCAACATTCCTAATTCCCACGAGCACAGCCCACGGAACTGACACCCACCGGATACACCGGAACAAAGGCTCTTTTATATACACAACAATTTTGTCACAAGCGAAGAAATTTTCTTCCTCACAGACCAGATTGGTTCTTGAAGCACCGTTGTTCTGTGAGGATTCGTTTTGGTAGTACAGTAGCTGCTTCACTTTAGTAGTCAACAGTCCTGAGGCTAGTTCAGACCACTTGTCTGTGTATTTGGTATAGAGCGTAGGCCATTAGTCTCTAGGTGTAGTGAGGTGGGAGTGAGTTTTCTAGTTTCTTTGGTAATTCTCCGATTTTAATATATTTTTGGCATGCGACATGTGTGTGTTTTTATACACCATACTACAAAGTTGTATTCTCCTACTTTTAATAGCTTCTGATATAATAATAAGACATTATTTAAATTATGCAACTTTTCAAACTTTCTCTTGCGCAAAACTCTGAAAGCACAATCATAAAATATTTTCTGATGCGTTGTTCATCTACAAGTTAATGTAGGAATTTATTTTGACAGTTTATTATTGCTTAATGTGATACATTACATTTTCTGACACATTTTTTCAAAAATCTTATTTTGTAAGTCTGAACATTTTTTCTGAGCACTCCATCTGTGCAAAAGCAAACATAATGCTTGAAGTTATAGAACATTCAACACAGAACATACAAAATAATTAGCCTCCTTTTTTCTGTTTTTCTTGGGACGGGCTGTTTTTTCTCCTTTATCCTGCGACTGTCACGTCTCCTTACATTTTCTTGTGTTACATGAGGTACTTTTGCCCAGGACCTTAGTTCAGTTGCGACAGTGCGTCCCGTAATAAATTCTGCTACGGCATTGTGAGTAGCAATACGCAGTCTTTTCTATGACATGAAAATCTCTTTGGGACACTTCCTCCTGAATCGATTTGAAATGTACTAGTTCTATTTCAGTATTTATATTCATCGCGTAGTACTACTAGTAATAGTTCTTATCAGTGCCACTAGATTGGAGTCCAGTTCAGTCTCCAGGGGAAAATTGGAAAAATTCACTCGCTAGGTAAATCTATCGGAAGATGGCATTTAAACGTCCACGCGCGGGACATTTAAAACCTGAGGTAGACATTTAAAAATGGCGAAGTGCGGACAAAAATATCACTAATCGTTCCTCGAAGGTCAGAGTTGTATTTATGATGAAAAATCAGAAAATCGATTTTTTGACAATTTTGGCTAAATTTCACTCCCGGTGTCCCTTAAAAAGTCTATTTCCAATTTGTTCTTTCTTTTTTGGTAATTGTTTTACGTCACACCGACACAGAGGGCCTTAAGGCGACGACGGGGTAGGACAAAACTAGAATTGGGAAAGAAAATTACAGCCTCAGCATTTGCCTGGTATAAAATGACACACCACGGAAAATCATTTTCAGGACTGCCAGTGGGATTAGAACCCACTTTCTTAAATAAAAGCTTTTTTTTTGTTAGTGCTTTACGTCGCACCGACACAAATAGGTCTTATGGCGACGATTGGACAGGGAAGGACTAGGAGTGGGAAGGAAGCGGCCGTGGCCTTAATTAAGGTACAGCCCCAGCATTTGCCTGGTGTGAAAATGGAAAACCACGGAAAACCATTTTCAGGGCTGCCGACAGTGGGATTCGAAACTACTATCTCCCGAATACTGGATACTGGCCGCACTTAAGCGACTGCAGCTATCGAGCTCGGTCAAAAAAAAAAAAAAAAAAACCTGACAGCCACGTAACCAAACCGCATAGCCAACTCGCTCGGTCGTTTCCAAATTGAAATATAGCATGTTAAATGCAAATTACTTAAACAAGAAAGGATATCGTTTTGAAAATTTCAGGTAGTGACGTAGAATATTATTTATGAATAACTGATAAGCTTATCCAGAACATTCAGCAGGACCAATTTACATTCCAGCGGGCGAGTTGGCCGTGCGGTTAGGGGCGCGCACCTGTGAGTTTGCATCCGGGAGATAGTGCGTTCAAATCCCACTGTCGGCAGCCCTGAAGTTGATTTTTCGTAGTTTACCATTTTCTCACCAGGAAAATGCTGAGGCTGTACTTTAATTAAGACCATGGCCGCTTTCTTCCCCCTCCTAGCCTTCCCCTATCCCATCGTTGCCATAAAACCTATCTGTACCGATCTCGATAGCTGCAGTCGCTTAAGTGCGGCCATTATCCAGTAATCGGGAGATAGTGGGTTCGAACCCCACTGTCGGCAGCCCTGAAGATGGTTTTCCGTGGTTTCCCATTTTCACACCAGGCAAATGCTGGGGCTGTACCTTAATTAAGGCCACGGCCGCTTCCTTCCCATTCCTAGGCCTTTCCCATCCCATCGTCGCCATAAGACCTATCTGTGTCGGTGCGGCGTAAAGCAAATCATAAAAAAGAAAAAGAAAATAGATATATGGCATTCAGGTTGAAAACGTATCTTTCTTAGTAAATGCTCTCTACAACATTTGCTTTCCAGGTTGATAACAGTCCAAAAATTTGAACTTTAGTAGACTGTTAATCAGAATACATCAAAACATAATTGTAGAACGTTCTAGATAAACAAACTGGTTGCCACGTATCGTTCCCAGAACGTGCTTCATTTAAAATGCCCAAGGAATTAGAGAAAAATTGACTCGATATGACACTTTTAAAACAACCTTTTTTTTTTGCTAGTTGCTTTACGTCGCACCGACACAGATAGGTCTTAGGGCGACGATGGGACAGGGAAGGTCTGGGAAAGGAAACCGAGCGGCCTTCGCCTTATTTAAGGTACAGCCCCAGCATTTTTCTGGTCTGAAAATGGGAACCACGGAAAACCATATTGAGGGCTGGCGACAGTGGGGTTCGAACCCACTATCTCCCGGATGCGAGCTCAAAGCTGCGCGCTCCTAACCGTACGGCCAGCTCGCCCAGTAAAAACAACTTTAAGATGCTCACAAAATTTAGAGAGCTTTTACGAAAAATTTTGTATGAGCCAAGTACACAAAAGAACGTTTAGCGGGGTTGTCCAGCAGGAACAATGAAAATTTCCACTAAAGTTTTGCTTTCCGCTTTTGGTACATAAACAACTTGGATATATTATTGTTATCCTTTTTATGCAATTGGCTTTCCGTCGCACCGACACAGGGCTTATGGCGACGATGGGACAGGAAAGGGATAGAGGAGGGAAGGAAGCGGGCGTCGCCTTAATAGTGAACATGCATGATCCGGGGTTTTAATTAAAAAATGTGCTAATCTTATTCAAAATTTTATGCAGACTTCAAAAATGTGGTCAGTATGTAGAAATAATAACTTCAAACATGATAAAAATCAAAATTAAAGTACGAAAATGTCATGTGGCGCAAGTACGCGTTGTCATTGATCTGACTTCAGCATACAGGTTGACTGTATTAGCAGACGAAATAACACCTACACATACACATAACACATTTTTACGGGTATGATCACCCCGAAACGATAAACAGTTGTTTCACAATTTTTTTAACAACCCTTTTCGCAAAAATATAAGATGAAATAAAAACTTGTTAATCCGATCAACAATAAGTAAACTTGTTAATCCGATCAACAATAAGTTACCTTAAGACGTATTATAGTTTGGCAACGATCAGAACAGTACTTTTGAAGTTATGAATTTTCAAAGTAAGCGCTCCGTTGGAAATGGACAAATACCGGCGCATATTTTGTTCAACCTGCGTTAAAATTGAAATTGGGTAAGATAAACGTTTCTATTCCACATAATTAAACGTAGAATAAAATAAGCTCAGTTTTGGTGTAGCTTGTTTCTATGCGGAACAAAGGATACACACGTTTTATTAACGTATTTAGTCGGGTGTATATATTTTTTTCACGACAGTAGTGTGCTTTGAGAAACAGGATACTCTTCACGTTTTTCTACTTTATGTTAGAGTCTGGTATAGTTAAATTCGATGTCTATACATTGCGTAATAATATGAGTGTTATTTTTTTGACTTCAAGTTAGTACTGCACAGACAGTGAGGCAGAAAACTTATAAATGGTACTTAGTTTCGACGTGCACTAATATATCGCATACTATCCCAAACAAATTGTTTATAAATGTGCCAAAGGGACCTAAAACTAGTAATAAATGGATTTTGGTGAGCCAGAGAAATTCCAGTGACATATCGGAAAAGTCTATAGTTATTGCAGTGAAAACTATTTTAACGTAAGTTGAATTTGTTTGAATTTGCAATCATTTTTACATGTCAACTGTTCTAGTGGTAAAACTTTGAAATTTAATGATGCTTTAATTAAATGCTTCAATTACATCTTGGAATGTGAAAGTAATAAACAGTTCATAAGTTAATGATAATTACTAAAGTATTTTCCAAACCTAAACCATGTTTTGGGTGATCCATGTCAAATTAATAAATCACAGGGTTTATTAACAAAATTAACTAAAACAATTTATCTTGGCATGCGACAGTTATGTATTTCTTTATTAAAGAGCTTGCATTTGTAAACAGATTTAGGCTACAGCTGTTCTTGTTTGTGTCATTAATCCATAGACTGGTTTGATACAGCCCTCAACGCCACCCTATACTGTGCTAACATTTCCATTCCTGCAGCCTACATATGCTCTAATCTGCTTGTCATATTCATACCTTGGTCTACCTCTACCGTTATTACCACCTACACTTCCCTCAAAAACCAACTGCACAAGTCCTGTGTGTCTTAAGATGTGTCCTATGATTATGTCTCTTCTTCTGGTCAAATTTAGCCAAATGGATCTCCTCTCACCAATTCGATTCACTATAGCATCATTCGTGCTTTGATCTATCCATCTCACCTTCAGCATTCTTCTGTAATACCACATTTCAAAAACTTCCATTCCCTTTCTGAGCTAGTTATCGTCGAAGTTTCACTTCCATACAATGCCATGCTCCAGATGAATGTCTTCAAAAACATCTTTCTAATTCCTATAACAATGTTTGTAGCGAGCAAATTTATTTTCTTAATAAAGGCCTTCTTTGCTTGTGCTAGTCTGCATTTTATGTCCTTCTTACTTCTGCCATCGTTAGTTGTTTTACTACCAAAGTAACAATATTCATCTACTTCCTTTAAGACTTCATTTCCTAATCTAATATTTCTTGACTTCGACTGCACTCCATTACGTTTGTTTTGAACTTACTTATTTTCATCTCGTACTCCTTACTCAAGATTCTGTCCATACCATTCAGCTATTTCTCCAGATCTTCTGCAGTCTCAGATAAAATAACAATATCATCAGCAAATCTCAGAGTTTTGATTTCCTCTCCTTGTATAGTGATTCTCTTTCCAAATTCCTCTTTGATTTCCTTTACTGCCAGTTTTATATAAATATTGAAAAGGAGGGGAGACAAACTGCAACCTTGCCTCACTCCTTTCGTGATTGCTGCTTCTTTTTTAAAGCTCTGATTCTTATCACTGCAGACTGTTTTTATACAGATTGTTGATAATTCTTTGTTCTCGGTATCTGATACCGATCACCTTCAGAATCTCAAATAGCTTGGTCCAATCAGCATTATCAAATGCCTTTTCAACTACGAAGGCCATGTATGTAGGCTTGTGCTTATTAATTGGATCCTCGAAGATCAGACGTAAAGTCAGGATTGCTTCACGTGTTCCTACATTTCTTCCGAAGCCAAATTGATCTTCTCCCAGTTCAGTTTCAACTTGTCTTTCCATCCTTCTGTAAAAAATCGTGTTAAAATTTTGCAGGCATGAGATACTAAACTAATGGTGCGGTAGTTTTCACACTATTCAGCATCGGCTTTCTTGGAAGTAGGTATAACAGCATTCGTCCGAATATCGGATAGCACTTCTGTCTCATACATCTTACGTACTAAATGGAATATCCTCGCCACGCTGGTTTATTCTAAGGCAGTCAGTAATTCAGAGGGAATGTCTTCAATTTCAGGTGCCTTGTTTCTATTCAGGTCTCTCAGGGCTCCGTCAGATTCTGACTTCAAAATTGGGTCTCCCATTTCATCACCATTAACAGCCTCTTATTGATCCAGAACCATATCATCTACGTCTTTAACTTGATGCACCTGTTGAATACGTTCCTGCGATCTTTCTGCCTTATGTTAGAAAGGAACGTCTTAAAAGTAGGATTATTAGGCAGTACCATATGGCTGATAAAGCAAGCATGAAGCAGTTTATAAAAAGTAACTATGATCGGTGGAAAACGGTAAATAAAAATGTAAACAGACTCTGGGATGGGTTTAAAGCAATTGTTGAGGAATGTGAAAACAGGTTTGTACCTTTAAAGGTGGTAAGAAATGGTAAAGACTCGCCTTATTATAATAGAGAAATAAAGAGACTAAGAAGGATGTGCAGATTGGAAAGAAATAGAGTTAGAAATGGCTGTGGAAGTAAGGAGAAATTGAAGGCATTTACTAGCAAATTGAATCTAGCAAAGAAGGCAGCTAAGGATAACATGATGGCAAGCATAATTGGCAGTCATACAAATTTTAGTGATAAGTGGAAGGGTATGTATAGGTATTTTAAGGCAAAAACAGGTTCCAAGAAGGACATTCCAGGAATAATTAATGAACAAGGGGAGTGTGTATGTGAGGATCTTCAAAAGGCAGAGGTATTCAGTCAGCAGTATGTAAAGATTGTTGGTTACAAGGATAATGTCCAGATAGAGGAGGAGACTAATGCTAAAGAAGTATTAAAATTTACATATGATAAAAATGACATTTACAATAAGATACAAAAGTTGAAAACTAGAAAAGCGGCTGGAATTGATCAGATTTCTGGAGATGTACTAAAGACAATGGGTTGGGATATAGTACCATATCTGAAGTACTTATTTGATTATTGTTTGATCGGAGGAGCTATACCAGATGAATGGAGAGTTGCTATTGTAGCCCCTGTGTATAAAGGAAAGGGTGATAGACATAAAGCTGAAAATTACAGGCCAGTAAGTTTGACATGCATTGTATGTAAGCTTTGGGAAGGCATTCTTTCTGATTATATTAGACATGTTTGTGAAATTAATAACTGGTTCGATAGAAGGCAGTTCGATTTTAGGAAAGGTTATTCCACTGAAGCTCAACTTGTAGGATTCCAGCAAGATATAGCAGATATCTTGGATTCAGGAGGTCAAATGGACTGTATTGTGATTGATCTGTCTAAAGCATTTGATAGAGTAGATCATGGGAGACTACTGGCAAAAATGAGTGCAATTGGACTAGACAAAAGAGTTACTGAATGGGTTGCTATATTTCTAGAAAATAGATCTCAGAGAATTAGAGTAGGCGAAGCTTTATCTGACCCTGTAATACACTGACTGACAGAGCAAATGCAACACCAAGAAGGAGTGGTCAGAACTTTATGCCAATTGCAGGGTAGACTGACGTCACTGAGGTATGCTCATGATGTGAAATGCGCCGCTGTGCTGCGCACGTAGCGAACGATAAATGGGACACGGCGTTGGCGAATGGCCCACTTCGTACCGTGATTTCTCAGCCGACAGTCATTGTAGAACGTGTTGTCGTGTGCCACAGGACACGTGTATAGCTAAGAATGCCAGGCCGCCGTCAACGGAGGCATTTCCAGCAGACAGACGACTTTACGAGGGGTATGGTGATCGGGCTGAGAAGGGCAGGTTGGTCGCTTCGTCAAATCGCACCCGATACCCATAGGGATGTGTCCACGGTGCAGCGCCTGTGGCGAAGATGGTTGGCGCAGGGACATGTGGCACGTGCGAGGGGTCCAGGCGCAGCCCGAGTGACGTCAGCACGCGAGGATCGGCGCATCCGCCGCCAAGCGGTGGCAGCCCCGCACGCCACGTCAACCGCCATTCTTCAGCATGTGCAAGACACCCTGGCTGTTCCAATATCGACCAGAACAATTTCCCGTCGATTGGTTGAAGGAGGCCTGCACTCCCGGCGTCCGCTCAGAAGACTACCATTGACTCCACAGCATAGACGTGCACGCCTAGCATGGTGCCGGGCTAGAGCGACTTGGATGAGGGAATGGCGGAACGTCGTGTTCTCCTATGAGTCACGCTTCTGTTCTGTCAGTGATAGTCACCGCAGACGAGTGTGGCGTCGGCGTGGAGAAAGGTCAAATCCGGCAGAAACTGTGGAGCGCCCTACCGCTAGACAACGCGGCATCATGGTTTGGGGCGCTATTGCGTATGATTCCACGTCACCTCTAGTGCGTATTCAAGGCACGTTAAATGCCCACCGCTACGTGCAGCATGTGCTGCGGCCGGTGGCACTCCCGTACCTTCAGGGGCTGCCCAATGCTCTGTTTCAGCAGGATAATGCCCGCCCACACACTGATCGCATCTCCCAACAGGCTCTACGAGGTGTACAGATGCTTCCGTGGCCAGCGTACTCTCCGGATCTCTCACCAATCGAACACGTGTGGGATCTCATTGGGCGCTGTTTGCAAACTCTGCCCCAGCCTCGTAGGGACGACCAACTGTGGCAAATGGTTGACAGAGAATGGAGAACCATCCCTCAGGACACCATCCGCACTCTTATTGACTCTGTACCTCGACGTGTTTCTGCGTGCATCGCCGCTCGCGGTGGTCCTACATCCTACTGAGTCGATGCCGTGCGCATTGTGTAACCTGCATATCGGTTTGAAATAAACATCAATTATTCGTCCGTGCCGTCTCTGTTTTTTCCCCAACTTTCATCCCTTTCGAACCACTCCTCCTTGGTGTTGCATTGTCACTGTCAGTCAGTGTAATTAAGAGGGGAATTCCTCAGGGCAGTATTATTAGACCTTTATGTTTTCGTATATATGTAAATGATATGAGTAAATAAGTCGAATCAGAGTAATAAATAAGTTACTGCAACGTGACCTCGATGATGTTGTGATATGGACAGCAGGCAATGGTATGTTGATAAACGGGGTTAAAAGTCAGGTTGTGAGTTTCACATAGGAAAAGTCCTCTGAGTTTTAATTACTGCGTTGACGGGGTGAAAGTTCATTTTGGGGACCATTGTATCTAGGTGTTAATGTAAGGAAAGATCTTCATTGGGGTAATCACACAAATGAGATTGTAAATAAAGGGTATAGATCTCTGCACATGGTTGTGAGGGTGTTTAAGGGTTGTAGTAAGGATGTAAAGGAGAGGACATATAGGTCTCTGGTAAGACCCCAACTAGAGTATGGTTCCAGTGCATGGGACCCTCACCAGGATTAATTGATTCAAGAACTGGAAATAAATCCAAAGAAAAGCAGCTCGATTTGTTCTGGGTGATTTCCGACAAAAGAGTAGCGTTACAAAAATGTTGCAAAGTTTGGTCTGGGAAGAATTGGGAGAAAGAAGACGAGCTGCTCTACTAAGTGGTATGTTACGAGCTGTCGGCGGAGAGATGCCGTGGAATGACATTAGTAGACGAATAAGTTTGAGTGGCGTCTTTAGTAGGAACGATCACAATATGAAGATAAAGTTGGAATTCAAGAGGACAAATTGGGACAAATATTCATTTATAGGAAGGGGAGTTAGGGACTGGAATAACTTACGAAGGGAGATGTTCAAGAATTTTCCAATTTCTTTGCAATCATTTAAGAAAAGGCTAGATAAACAACAGATAGGGAATCTGCCACCTGGGCGACTGCCCTAAATGCAGATCAGTATTGATTGATAGAAGTGGTTTTTCATCTGAGCTCTTAATATTTATACACATAGTTCCTTTCTCCAAACATTTCCTTGATTTTCCTGTATGCAGCATCTACCTTTCCTAGGACCATACAACCTTCAATATCCTTGCACTTCTCCATTGGCTATTCTTCCTTATCTGTCCTGCACTTTCTATCTATTTCATTCTTTAATCGGCTGTATTCCTTTCCAGCCTTTTCATTCTTTGCATTCTTGTACTTTCGTCGTTCTTCAGTCAGTTCCAGTATCTCCTGAGCTATCCACTGATTCTCAGTTGATCTTTCCTTGCTTCCTAGCATTTCTTCAGCAGCCCTAGAGACCTCATTCTTCATGATTGTCCATTCTTCCTCTATTGTGCTTCCTTCAGCCTTTTCATTTCGTTTTCGTTCAACATGTTCCTTTAAATAGTCCCTCACACTCTTTTCGTTCAACTTGTCATGATCCCATCTCCTTGAATTCCTTCATTTATTCAACTTTAACTTCAGATGCCATTTCATGACCAACAAGTTATGGTCAAGTCCACGTCTGCGCCTGGGAAAGTTTTCAATCCAACGCCGGGTTTCTGAATCTCTGCCTAATCATAATGAAGTCTATTTGATACTTTCCAGTGTCTCCAGGTCTCGTCCATGCATACAGCCGTCGTTTGTGGTCTTTGAAGCAAATATTAGCAAGAACTAAATTATGATCGGTGCAGAATTCAACTAGCCGACTTCCTCTTTCATTCCTTTAACCCAATCAGAATTCTCCTACTGTATTGCCTTCTCTTCCTTGGCCTAACACTGTATTCCAGTCTCCCATTACAAGTAATTATCTTCGCCTTTTACATATTATATTAAATCTTCTATTTTATATATTCTTTCGATTTCTTCATTATCTGATGAACCAGTAGGCATATAGACCTGCATTACTGTGGTGGGCATCGGTTTGGTGCCTATCTTTACAACAATAATCCTTTTACTATGCTTGTCGTATTAGCTTACCCGCTACAGCTAAATACTCTATAACACGAGTAGGCGTGGCCATCATGAGACAAAACGTGAATTTAACAAATGTATAGATATCTCTCTACAAAATCAATGCTTGTCGGTTGGGGTGGTCTCAGTTTTATAAATTAATTATGCTCAATTATAATAATTAAAATTGTATTCGTTAAATAACGTAATTGCACACTGCAATGAAAATGCATTATTTGTACCGGTACTACAAATAATAGTGATTTTGGCGATAAAATATTGTCCAAACATAGCCTAAGTTTTAGGTTATACATGCCAAATCAATAAACATTATAACTCCAGTCCTGTTCACGCAACATTAGTATCATGGTTACCACTTGCATCGCCAACATCTACCCGCGGTATGACTATCGTATGTTTATTTCTCGCAGACGACGCGATCGAGTGAAGCACAAGGCTGCCAACCTCTATACTTAGCCACGAAGCGGTTCAGTGATTTAGGGACAAACATAGGGGGTCTGGGGGCGTAAGCCCCAGGTTAGAGCAAACACAATTGGTCTGAAATGGTTAGGGTAGGACCTGGACAAGACCATTCGCCTGGATTGGTTAGGGTAGGGGCTGGACAAGTCCATTGGTCTGGATAGGTTTAGTGTAGGGCCTGGACAAGACTAGTGATATGAGGACAAGCAAAGGGGATCTGGGGGCGTAAGCCCTCAGGTTAGAGCCGTGAAGCGGCCTTAGGCCCCTACTTACCTGGTTAGGGTAGGGCCTGGACAAGACAAGACCATTGGTCTGGATTGGTTAGAGTAGTGATCCCTGGACAAAAATGACGTTTTCTCTTGCCTTAATACAGTAGCGCATTCTATGTGGGTTAGTGGTGAGAAAATGAAATTCCTTCTTTTTGTTATATTACCAATATAAATGGTCCGTTATTGGACATTTGTTAGTTATGAAAAGCTGTATTAAATAAGAACGATAAATAGTAGCAAAGCCTACTACGTTTTTCTCTGTAGACAGCGCCTCCAAACCATGTTTCAGGCAATGTCTATAACCCTTGGGTGATTTTTATGTGTAGCAAAAAAAAAAAAAAAAAAAAAAAAAAAAAAAAAATCTATCTAAAAGAAACTCACTGTCATACCCCCTAACTTTGGGTTTCTTTTTCTGACACTTTTGCAACATAGTGTCCACAATAACTTTTTGCTTCCTAGATATCCCTTCTTTACACTGACAGGCACCCTGTCCTACCAAGTTCACTTTGCAGAACAGAAACTTTAGTCCTATCTAACTTAATCGTCTTGTTTGCCCCAGCCAACTTTTATTTTGGGCTCCTTAATTGTTGTTTTAGTTCTAACACTTCAGATTTAGAATAATCGGATTTAAGAGTGTTGGTGAACTGGATATTGCTGATGTCACAAAGGGTTACGGAATCAAGACATTTCGAACATTTGGGGGATGTCTTTGCCGGAAGATTATCAGACGATTTTCTTTTTTTGTGGGGATTTCCTTTTAGTTAGTACTAGACAAATACTTATGCAAATTAGGAAATATCTGTGGAGTAGAATAGTCTTTCAATCGCCAGTTGGTTCTTGGGAGAAGTGCATCCTTTCCTTCTATCACAAAGTTGTCAAATTTAACAATGAAATCTTCTGAAAAGTGAGCATCACATATGTTGGATTTTTCAGTTTCCCTAACCTTTCTTGATATGACCCTTTTACACTTGATAAAATGTTCCTTATCATTAGGGGGTTTGAAAAATCGTCTTGTCTCGTTACAGTCCCTCTAGCCAGATCTGCATCCTGGTACAAAACAGCTACTCACATTAAGCACTCAGTTTTTCAGGTATTAGTACTATGAAGTAATAGTGTAAGGCGTAAGTACTTGTATATCAAGAAAAGTTTGCACATAACACCACAAAAACACTCCAACCGATTAAAAAAACTTCAGATATCGCACACAAACACACGTGGAGACCATGTAGCCAAAGTCGACTGGAGCGCTGCGTAGCGGAGAATGCTAAACCGATCCATATTCAATACATGCTATTGAGGGAGAAGAGATAACACTTCTTCTTCTATTCGTTATGGTTGTACATGTATAAGAGTTGCATAATTTTCTTACTAATAAATGTGGTATACGCACTGTATTACTATACTGCACGTATACACTCGTTCCAAACTGTAGGAACCTCTTTCTGCAGTTCGCTGAAGTGTTTTTTCATGTTCATGATCGCTTTTGCTGGTTATCTGTATTGAACCCTTTTGCCACCCCAAATGATAGAAAATCACCTGTTCCAGGTTTCTTGTCTCAGGGTGTGTTGACGGCTCTTCGTCACTTGATGACCTGACTTTAGGGTGTCAAGATAAACTATCTATGTAAACTATGTAAATTAACTGTATTTATTGAAGAATATGAGCAAGAATTATTTCGAAGAAACAAATAGGTCATGGCTGAAAATATGGGGCCAGTGACCTTAATGATGAACAGCTGGACGATTCAAGGGTATGTTACGCCTTTACAATCTGCCTGAAGGGCTGTCACTTAATGAAACCACTTCCAACAATAACGCTACGTCAACAAGAACAACAACCTGGAAGCACTACTATTCGGTTCGGCAGACAACTGCGGGTTAAGCTGCAATTTCTGGAATGCCTAAACATCACGAGCTGATTTCCAGACATTCTCTTAAATTAAGCCTGTCCACTAGCTGACAATCATGTAGGACGAGAGATATGGACCCTTAATTGAACTGAGTACCCCTCGGTTACCACCAGGAACCGATCATCGACACCCCTTAATGTGAAGTTAAAATAAGCATCCATGGTTGATGACCATCATGTCCCTCCACTAAAGTTGAATTAAAAAGTGCTTGATAACCCAAATGATCTTTAAGTGAAGTTATGTTGAGTTAATGTGGTCAATGACCGCAGTGACCAAATATGCACTGAAATAAAATTAAATAAACGGGGCTGATGGCTAACGTGTCCCTCCAAACCAAGGGTATGGTATGATAATCTTACTGAAATTACGTTAATTAAATTATAAATACCATAGAATGCCCTCATAAAATTTAAAAAATGAGTTAAAAGTTAACCAACAATAATAACTAAACCTTCCAGCTTAAGTTCCAAGTGAGTTCTTGAACCTAAGTTAGCACAGAATTAGAATTTAAATGCTGAACAAATATTCAAACACCTGGTAGGCGGAAAACAAATAACTGCTCGCATTACCTAGTGTTTTTTACCGGTGAATTTGCGGCCATTACTTACCGCCGATGTGCATTATCTCTAAGCAAATATTTTTGGAACTTGATCCGAATCGAACATTTGGGGAAAAAATCCTGTGCCACATGGTAAATACGAAGAAACCTTGTCGTCATCATCCTCCATGGTTGGGATAACCTTAAATAAGAAATATAATTGTGACCCAACTCATGGACACCCTTAGTAATAATACGAACGCTATACGACACTAAAATAACCATGATAATGAGGCTTACAATTAAAATTAATTCGATTAACTATTTACAACAGGTCAGAATGCAACGATATCCCTTGGACAATGACTCGGGCTACCTCATCCATGAAATCCCGTATGACTCCGGTCCCATGTGATTTACTGGCAAATTCAA
Organism: Anabrus simplex; assembly: GCF_040414725.1. Lineage (NCBI taxonomy): Eukaryota > Metazoa > Arthropoda > Insecta > Orthoptera > Tettigoniidae > Anabrus > Anabrus simplex. The sequence continues at coordinate 1,144,092,246 of NC_090265.1, read as the reverse complement.
CATTTGCAAATGGTGAAATAGCCGGCTGCATCACCTTCCCAGTCTAATCTACGGTCCAGCTACTGTAAATACGACTAAAAAAGCTTAATATAACGTTCTACTATTATTTACACACGTCTATTCGCATTATACAAAAGCGACATTCATAAAGAAAACATAAACTGCTATTAAATGAAAAGGTAAACTAAAGCAAACTATTCCGGTCAAACTCGTTAAAGCAAATGCAAACTCCCCTATCTCGGTCATTGGACTCGAAACGTAAACTATCTCGGCCTGATAACCATGGCTACCATCATATCACACTGAATTGTCTGGGGGAATGAAAACTGATTCTAATGATATTTGTAAAGCAACTCAGACAAGACTGCCTCCAATGCCTTGCTTTTAATTTCAACTAGGGTGACCCTTTCTCTCAACGAACACCTGTTCGCCGACAAGACCTGTCTACCTGAAGACCCTCTTGTCTCACAATGCTGAGCTCAATTTACATTTTATGCAGTTCAAACACATATATAATTTAACACCAAATACTGGTGTCTAGCATCCATCCCTTTTAACCTGTAACAACCTAATGAGACTAGTGGAATGCGTTACAAGCCATCTCGAATTACACATTATTTTCACTGGTGTTAAATAACCGCCATTCCCCTTGTTTTGACTCACACAGGATCAGAATTAGGGCCATTCTCACATTTCAACGAACAGTGCCCTATGGTTTTCTCCTCGGGTTTTCTACAAAATCCAGTTACCAATATATCTCCTCTGGTATCTTCATTATTACAACACTTCTCGATTCACCTACAGAATCACTTCGCAAAAGAACAACACTATGTCTCATGGTCTCACACACATGGACAACATTTCTTTCTCCACGAATCAACTTCGGACAGTTTCAAACTTATCTCCATTTCTCCTTTTGATATCATGGCACTCCAGAAATAAATAAATATGGCATTTTCCTTCCAACGCAAAATCCCAAGTCTCATCACATTGAACCCTGGTACTTCGCCTTCAGAAATCGTGACATGCCTTATTACCCAGTAGAATAAATATTACTACGGCCATTATTAATATTATTATCGTGGTAATTTAACCCCAAATTTTGACTGACGCAGGTATCTAAATCTTCATCCAAACATGAAATACCTCGCTCAGACAGGTTCACACCCCTCTTACACATGACATACACAAAACACTCTAACTTCCACAATAGGACCGTGAGTCTGCACTCCGCGGCGTCTGACTTAACAACACAAAAATGACATAGAAGAAAGAACGAACTTCACTATCTCCCACAAAACGCACATTTATAACACACACAACATTGTTGAATATCCCCCATGATATCCAAACATATAGTATAAAAAATCTGCCCGTGAGTTGTCCACGACGTACAAAATTAACTACATAACGTAGTAAAAATCCCACACACGTAAATATGAATCGGACATAAATTTGCCCCACACGGACGGAATGAAAACATGGTTTATCACAGAACTATTTAAAAAAAACAGACGTAAAGCACATACCTGGTGGAATACTAATACCAGCTTCCATTTCTTACACCAGCTGCCTCTGAATTATTTAACAAGCCATTTCAAACATATTCACCCTTTTATTGATAATATCCAGGAAAATCAGAGACTTCAAACATTTCATTTTACATGTGATTTTCTCCCTTATGGCTTATACTTACGGACCTGTAAGGGATCATAAACAAAAAAAAAAAACCGCTTGAATACACGCTATGCATATATCACACACGATAACCGAAAGTCTGACCTTTCGCCCGTACACGATAGACAATAAGTTTACTGATTCCAACAACCTTCTCGGCCCAGCCGAAGAAATATGGTTTACAAATGACAGAATGCTATCACCATTATAACGATGCAAATGACAATTTCTAGCGTATTTATTTCTCTCCCACCTTCCTGCTGAGTACAAATGGAAAGCAGATAATTTACAACAGCGTCTTCTCCACTATTTAAGATCACTTTGCATCGAAGTACAAACAACTCATTTTAAATTCAACTGATACTTGAAGTTTCGAGACAAACTCGCCTCATAGCCTAAATTTGCATTATCACCTTAATTGATTGGATAACTTTGGAGCGGGTGTGTTATCGTGTTCGTCCATCAAAATCTCCCCAGCGAATGTTGTCAACTAGAACGCTTGTTGTTGGAACATGGACTCCTATGGCGGAATACTTTGTGACTTTACCACTTCGTGGAGAGACTCTAGGGTGTGAAATGCAATCGAAATGTACAGAAGAAGTTGCTTTTTTTTTTTTTTAAATTACAAGTTCTTCTAACAGTTCGCTTTTTGCACGGGTAATTAATGAAGGTAAAATTCACATAGTGTATCGAAAAGTTCTCCCTTCCATCTTTCTGAAATTGTCTCCATGTGTTAAGACCAGACACGCAAGAGAGCCACCTCGCTTTGAAACTACCAAAATGGCGCTCTCCCGAGACCGATACATTAAAGTAAATTGTACCGGGAGGTACATCCCAACGCCGCGCATTTAAATCTGGCGCCTAAAAGAACTCCTCTACTGGAGAAACCGTGAACTTGAAACTAGACATACTTAAAACTTTACTCACAAGATGTCACCACTAATATCTGATGGAATTTTGTTATTTTGAAGTTTCCTGTACTGTGTGAATTCCTACTTGTTAAGTTAACCATTCATCAAGAAGTTTGGACATTCTTCCATAGATGTCACTGCTAAAAAAACTATGATCATGCACCCTGGTGCGAAGTGAAAGAACTTTTGATTTAAAGAAGTTTTGTATCCATAAGTGGTTTTTTTTACTAATTGATGCTCATTTATTTTTGGGTTGGCAATATTTATCTTTTCTTTCCGCCACTTTTGAATCTAGCCAATCCCTAATTTCTGTAATTAGTTTTCAACCTATCACAGCCTTCTTCTTCGATTTTGAGTGTAACTTTTTAAGTACCCAATAAACGTGAGAGGGTGTGGCTAGTTTAATCTGGAATGGTCTCGAACTTTCCCCGAGGGCTTATAAACTGCAGATTTTCACGTCTCTTGACCAATTGATCATCATCTTACTGAGTGTGTGTGTCAAGCAGGAGGCGGGAGGCCTCTTTGTCAGCTGCTAGAGCTTCTGTAAGGTAATGGCCACCTAACATATTTCTTTCTTTCTTTCTTGCTAGCTCCGCAGTTTAACCCGAGGGAACGGTCCGAAATCGTTTACCATGTAACCTTCTTTTCTAAAAATGCAACCTTCTGCCGGCTTATGTAACTTCGTAAAATCCTTAACTGTAAATGTGGGATAGAGAGTGATGTACCCTCTCGAGCTCCCCTTCATATTGGTTTGAGGTGACTGGTTTTCTTCCTTTCCGCAATGTCTTAATTTATTCTTATACGAGTCACCTCCATAGTTTGGAAATAGCTCCTGTTTCATCGGCCTAGTGCCCCTTAGGTTTTAAGTGTTCATATCCGGGAGTGCTAGCATTCGCCTCCTTTCATTTTGTGTTCGGGCCATTTATTTAACTGTTATTCCTTTTACACGAAGGCCCTATAGGTTGGGTACAAGATACCCCTATTTCGATTTGTAAGTTGGGCCAGGGAAGGCCAAAATGTGTAAGATATTTTTGGTGTTGCCTTGAGTAGGCTTGAAAACTGAGAGCCTGTTAGCTCTTTTTCAAAGTAAGCTTACTGAATGCCTTTCGAAGGCTGGATATTGTATATTGAGAGCCAGTGCTCCATGAATGAGGGGATTTCTGCCCTTGTATAATTTGTGCTCTTTTGTAAATTTTGAGCTTGGAGTTCAAAAATGGTAAAACTAGGGGCTTGTAGCCCAAGAGTGTTAAGGTTCTGAAATCTTGGATTTTTCTAAGGCTTGTTTCTAATTGCCATTTTGGACCTTAAAGGTCATTGTTATCTCACTAAATGAAAAGTTGTTAAGTTTGTTGTTTTTCGAAAATATAACCTTCAGTTTAAGTTTTAAATTCTTTTCTTGACATTGTAGCCAGACCCATTCATCCCGGCACCTTCTTTCACCTCTGCGGTCCACAAATACCCCGGAACATAAATAAATATTTAATTTCTCCTTTCCTGGGACATCTAAATGATGGGTTCAGTACTCTATATAAATCTGAATGTTCTCGGTTGAAATAGGTGAATATCGAGTTTTGTACACAATTTCAAGCCGCATGTAATGCCGTTAACAAAATTAATGTTAAAAGAGTAATTGAGTGTGAAAACTTTAATGTAATGTTATGTCAAATATGAAATATTACTTGTATGGAACCTATCATGTCATAACTCCCATTTCGTCTTCACTATATTTGTAATTTTTTCACTGCTGTTAAAGAAACATTTCAGTTCAATGTAGATATGTTTGATTTTAAATTTGAATGATAAAATAATGCAGTATGTCTTTCTTTACAGTCATGTTCTGAAATTTGTATGTGCAAGCAGGAAAAATAAGTCGCTGGCCAACTTCTTTAGTATTGACTGACTGACTGACTGACAAAGGTTTTCATTCCCCACCCTAAAGGGGTGGAGCGGGCCACCTAGATGTTTACGCTCTCTCTCTCTCTCTCTCTCTCTGGCCAAGAGATGCAGGCTGGTTGGAGAAATGTGATGGAGGAAGGAGGGGGTAAAGGAAGTGAAGAAGGAGGAGAAGGGAGGGGGCTTGGCTTGGCTTCTTAGCTACGGGGTTTGTAACTTTATTTTATTTCAGTATTATTTACAAAGGTGTGCTTTTTCTTTTCATTTCTTTCTTTTTGTTTGTTTGTTTGTTTGACATGTACATTGATATATAAACACGTTCTGCAGTTTGACAGTATTTGGGATATTAACATAAATTAAAGAGTTTTATCTTTACGATCATGTATGAAGGTCTGAAGTTTAACACAGTACTGATAAGAACTTTTTTCCGTTGGTTCCTTCGCCATGTTAGTCTCTTCTGAAGACGGGGGGAGGGGGTATATGTGAAGAGTGACATAATAGCCTATCCCTGGTGCACTCACAAGTCTACTTTTAACAGGATGTAAGTCCATTCGGTGATTACACACATTGTTGAGGATGCGATTCTATGATGTAGTTGCTTGAGCTGATGGGGCTGGGAATGTATTCAGACAAGGGTTTCTAATGGTGTAAAGTTGAAGTACGAATTTAGGCCGGCATGGGTGGTTAGAAAATGAAGATGAATGTTTGATTTGCTGCGACTTGTGAGTGAGAACTGAGGGCCTGTTGTAGGAATGGATATTTAGTAATGAAATGGTGACAAAACGAATTATATCCTCGATTGTAGGTATTTGAAAAAAGGAACGGCTAGGTGATGTAGATGGATCAATGGTTCTGATAGGGGCTATGAGTTCTGGTTGATTTTGAGGTGGTGCGGGGTGGCGACGGCAGCGGCAAGAATACACTGCGTGATTACCTCCACAGGTACGGCATTGCGGGGGTTGATGCGTGCTCGAATACCTGGGTGCAGAGTGATCTTGACTGCAATGTCCACATTTAGGACTTTTGGCGGTACACCGAATGGTGGTATGATTATTGTAGACAAGGCAGCGCTCACACCGGATGGATTGTGGTGGTGGGGCGCGAGATGGTTCCACTTTATGGTGGTACTTTGTATGGAGACCCCGCTGGCCTAAACACGGTCGACACATCCGGGCGATGGCAGAAGAATTCCCACCATATAGATGGGGCCCGTGGAGTTCTTGGTTCTGAATGCCATCTTGACAGGGATGCTTCCGCGTGGATTTCGGAGATTATTGTATAGTATTTATTCTGTAATAGAGGGATCAACACCTCGTATTACACAGCTGAGAATGCGGTAGCATGGTGGGGACGGGGGAGTTTTGATGGGTTGAAGTGGGAGTAGTTGAAAGGAGGTATTTTATTTAAGTTGGTGAGCTCCTATTGCAGTGTTGAGTGGCCGCGGTGTCCCCATTAACTTGAATGACGACTCCAGTTGTCATTCGTCGGATGTCCGCTATATCCTCACGGCACACGTTAAATCTGAGTAGGGTGGAGAAAATGGCGTGGGGTGATAGGAACTCGGGGGCAGGGTTGGAGAGTAGAAATGAATGTGTTCCTGACGGGGTAGGTTGAAGCAAACGGGGTACGGATACGGATGAAAGTCCGAGTGGAGAGGGAGTGGTTGTGGTGGGGGTAAACTTGGCAGAGATGGGCTGATTGATGGCGTCCGTGGACGGCGGCGGCGCACTTGTAATGTCTGTCGATGGTGCAAGTTCTGGGTCCAAAGCAAGGCGTCGTGGAGCTTGTTCTTCCACCGGAGCCGACTGTGGAGAAAACCTCTTAAACTGGAAGTGAACTGTAGTGTTTTTCCCCAGCGAAGATGGTGTCATGGTAGTCAGGAGCGACAAAACTAGACATTACGGCCGAGTGGTAAGCTGCTAAGTCGATGGCGGTGATGGTAGTGATGGTGGAGGCTGTGGTGGTCGTTGCTTTAGTGGTGACTGGACAATAAGGTGAATAGCGATACATGACTGAGAGTGATTTTACGGGAGTCTGAGGAAGTACAGTACTGCTGACGATGGGCTTGCCCTGAGGTGGTAACTGTCCAATTTTCTTCTGTCCACCTGGTCAGAACACTAAAAAAAAAGAAAAAAAAGAAAAACGTTGGACGGCGAAGGATGCGCCTTTAGTACTGACTCTACACGGGGGTCAGAGCGAGGCAAGTGGTCTTCGGGTATGGGAGTTATTTTTAAAACGTATCGGTACCTCAAGTCCTTATTTCGTTTAGTTCTTAATTTATGACAGAAATAACATCTTGTTGATTGATTTAGGTTTCACGCGTGACTCCGCTGGCTGGCTGATTTGCAGGTAGGGATCTCCCGAACAGTGTGCATTTAAATCTCCAGACAGTCGTATGCAATGCAGTGCATTTTATCAGTAATATAATATTAATTTAGTAAAAATCAGTGATAAATGTACAATTCTTGTGGACAAGTAGATTGTGTCTGTGTAGTCTGTGAGTGCGAGCTCGTGCGTGGGGGTTCTTGTTTCAAAAAACAAAGGCAGAATGGTGCACAATGGATCCTCAAATTAAGAAGAAACGTTTTACAGTAATAATTATGTCACTGATAATTACTAACCTCATTTCGCCCTCATGTCCGGAGTCCGTAGTCCGTTGCGCGGAATGAGGTTACTAATTATTGTAGGTCATTCTGATGAAATCGACAGCCGACATATCAGGAGATTGAGCCGCTGAAAGTATTGTTCTCCGTATACGTTATGAACACAGCTCGATTTGTTCTGGGTGATTTCCGACAAGAGAGTACTGTTACAAAAATGTTGCAAAGCTTGGGCTGGGAAGACTTGGGTGAAAGGATACGAGCTGCTCGACTAAGCGGTATGTTCCGCGCTGTCAGTGGAGGGATGGCGTGGAATGACTACAGTAGACGAATAAGTTTGTGTGGTGTCTTTAAAAGAAGGAAATATCACAATGTGAAGATAAAGTTGGAATTCAGAAGGACAAATTGGGGGAAATATTCGTTTATAGGAAGGGGAGTTAGCGACTGGAATGACTTACCAAGGGAGATGTTCAATAAATTTTCAATTTCTTTGCAATCATTTAAGAAAAGGCTAGGAAAACAACAGACAGGGAATCTGCCACCTGGGCGACTGCCCTAAATGCAGATCAGTGGCGATTGATTGATTCTAGTAGACATATGTATTTGATTTGTTGTATATTTGCGCACTTTTACTATCATTACTAACCGGGCAAGTTGGCCGTGCAGTTAGGAGCGCGCAGCTGTGAGCTCGCATCCGAGAGATAGTGGGTTCGAACCCCACTGTCGGCAGCCCTGAAGATGGTTTTCCGTGGTTTCCCATTTTCACACCAGGCAAATGCTGGGGTTGAACCTTAATTAAGGCGACGACCGTTTCCTTCCCATTCCTAGGCCTTTCCTGGCCCATCGTCGCCATAAGACCTATCTGTGTCGGTGCGACGTAAAGCAACTAGCATTATCATTACTTATTTACTTCTGTAGTTATTCACTAAATGGTAAAAGTAAATACAATACGAACTCCGGATTCTCTCTAGATAAATTGGTGCTGGTGGTGATTATTATTAATAATAATAATGTTATTATATGTAATTATATGGTTTACGGAGACGTCGAAGTGCCAGAATTTTGTCCCGCAGGCTTTTTTTACGTACACGAGGCTGATGTATTTGAGCACCTTCAAATATCACCGGACTGAGCCAGGATCGAACCTGTCAAATTGTTCACAGAAGGCCAGCGCTCTACCGCCTGAGCTACTCAGCCCGACCGATTATTGTTTTAAGAGGAAGTAGGCCTACAACTAGGCAACCATTCCCTATATAACACTGGTCAATAACGAAAATGAAACAAGTCCCATCCTTGGATAAATGAAGGCGTCGGAAAAATAGGGGAAAGGGCCACGAAGAGCGTGAAAATGACTCATTAAACTTCGCAAGCCTAATGCCATCGTGGTTGAAAGAAAATAAGAGTTAATCAAGGGAGGCCGGAGAGGAAAGATGATGATGTGGAAGGATTCAGATAGGGCAGCCGTGGTCGCCAACCCATGGTCCTCTCGTTCGTTATACTGAAAAACTTACAACCTGTTTTCCAGTCATTGACCGGGTCAGGAATGAAATGAATGAATGAATGAATGAATGAATGAATGAAGCACGAAGGGGTCGCCACTCCCAACGTGATTTTATTAATGACTGATAGATGCTATGAAATGAGAATGGAGAGTGTTGATGGAATGAAAGATGACAGGGAAAACCGGAGTATCCGGAGAAAAAAACTATCCAACCTCCGCTTTGTCCAGCACAAATCTCACATGGAGTGACTGGGATTTGAACCACGGTATCCAGCAGTGAGAGGCTGACGCACTGCCGTCTGAACCACAGAGGCTCAATCGTTCGTTATATTACCGCAGATACATTTTCTGTATCAATTCAAAGAGTCACTGGCGTTCGCCGAGTTTACTTTCTAAGTAGTTCTGCTTCTATGCTATGGACAGAGCTCCCTGTGTGGGCCAGTGACATAGTGCCGGCTTCTGGATTCAAATCCAGTAGGGGTACAATGTCGGCATGTAAAAGATCTCTAGTGACACACTCAGTGTTTACCCGACACGCACGCACACACACACACACACACACACACACACACACACATACACACACAAGATAAACCTCAACAATAGGCCACCCAATAAAGTTTTGTTACCGAGCGAGTTGGCCGTGCGGTTAGGGTTGCATAGCTGTGAGGTTGCATTCTGGAGATGGAGGGTTCGAATTCTACCGTCAGCAGCCCTGAAGACTGTTTCCATAGTTTTCCATTTTCCCACCATGCAAATGCTGGGGCTGTACCTTCCCAGTCCTAGCCCTTTTCCATCCTTGCGTCGCCGAAAACCTTCGATGTCTTAGTGCGACATTCAACCACTAGAAAAAAATAATTTCTCTGTCATCCAGTCGAGTAAAACGGAACGTTGAATTTGGTACGCAGACAGCCATAATGCATCGAATAAAAATCCCTATATATACAGTATCCAATGCCATTGTTATCACTGTTATCCTTTGTTACTTAACAGGTTGTAAGCTTGTGGAGGAATTGAGCTCCGCCATCGGCAGCCTTGAAAATGGTTATTTACGATTTCCTATTTTCACACCAGGTAAATGCTGAGACTATATATTAAATTAGGGCCACCGCTGCTTTGTTCACATTCCTAGGGCTTTCCTCTCCCTGTGTTTTTGGAAAGCCTTCGTGTGGTAGTACGATGCTAAATGTGTAACAAAAAGGAAATACGAAGTGAAGTATTTTGGGAGAACTCTTGAAGTCTCATCTACCTATTAGATTATTTTAGACAGGCAGTATCAACCTTACTTCATCATTAATTCAGAATCTTCTGATGCTCATTGACCTGAATTCAAGTCATACACGTTCGTCAGCCCACGTCGTTGTCTGGGTTATTTCGTAGGTGATCCACGAACCAGGTACACGCTGTAGTAACTCATGTTCTTGTATTTTATTAAATAGAGTGGGTGCCAGATGTGCATTCCTTAGTACGGTATCTTTTACTAGTCACTTGACCACGTAATTACAATGCACTGAGCTTTATTGCTTATTGTTTCGTTAGTGGTACTCGTGTGGGCTCGTCAATGGTCGCTGCTGCAATGCAATGGTGATTATTTGAACAGTACTGGACCATGTGGTATTGGTTTTAGAGAGCCGTCCGTGGCCAGTGGAGTTTTGAGGATAGTTACCTCTTTGTAATTCCTCTTAAACCAAAAATCACCACCACCACTTTGAACTCTGAATCCACTCGTTCCGATCGTGCACAATGGCGTAGACGGGATGTTCAGGGAAAACCAAATGAAGGTTCCAGGCGTATAGTGGTGTCAGTGCAGGGCACCGCCCCGGTACTAGTTTCCGAAGCCTACTAGTGCATGTAAAAGATTATATATAGCAGGGTTAGGTTTAAACAATCAAGCCATAAATTACAATACGCATTCATTGTGTTAATATCGGCATTCGGCACATCAGTCGAAGTTCGGCAGCACGGTCACCTTACACACACTTCGACTGGGTTCAGTATTCTGAGTTTAATAATGAATTAATTAATGCCACTCGAAAGGCACCCTCTCTTACCTTTTATCGACATCGCATTTCCTCCTTCCTGATAAGAGTAATTGTTATCACAACACAGGTACATGTAGACAGTTATTTTTACTGAATTGCATTAGGAGTTGACATTGTGCAAAGGTATCATGTGACGCACGGTGCTTTCATCAAAATAGTCGGTGAATTTTTATTCAATACTACTCTAATGAAACGCTTAAGTTTCTCTCTCTCTCTCTCTCTGCCAATAATATGCAAGTAATGTATCAACGGAGCTCATTAGTAAAGTGAATGTCGTGCTGCATTTACCCTCTCAGTTCGTGTTAAAATGAACCGGCAATGTGAAAACAAACTACATCTTAAAAATACAGAAAACATAAAATGAATTCTCGGAAAGAAAGCGAGAATGAAGTGCTACTAAATTGCGTCCATAGTAGAAGGTCCAAGAAAACTTAAGCGACAATTAAAGTCTCGACAACTACAGCATCATCACAGCAGGATATTAAAGCAGAAGCAGGTAATGGTTCTGGTTAGTTCTGAACTTTATTCTGTGCTGTCTGAGCAACAGTGATTGGAGCGTAAAAAAATATAAAAAAAAACAACAACAAGTTGTTGCTAACATGATATGGGTATATAAGGTGTAGGGATTGTTGCTCCGTAGGATATTAGAACCTGTTAAAATTCAAGGGTTGTCATTAAGTAACGAGTGGATTAAGTGTCAAGTTACTCATTCAGTAACGAATGGATGAAGTGTCAAGTTACTTTCAATGCCACTCATAAAGAGCAGCAATTAGTATTTATGAACAAAAATTCGATCCAGAAAAACCAATTGGAAAATGCGAGTTTAAGAGGTACATTCTTTTAATGCCGTGGAAACATCTTCAATACTTACTACAGTTTAGTCATAAACGATAGACCATTCAGTGCTCACAAGGATCTGACTAGCAAAAGAAAAATGGCCTTGATGTTGGAAAAAGTCTACGGTAGTACCGAAATATTTCAACACATTTAATCAGAAATAAGTAAAAATTAATAGTAAAATTAACTTCAGAAGATTATAAGTTGTCTGTCCTAATAGATGAATAAAAAACTCTTTGTAGGGAATCAGTTTTAATTGGGCCAGGGAATATTCAATCTTACCTAAACTGGAAAGGTGCTTTAATAAAGTTTGGTAAAACGAAAGCAGAAACAATTGCAAATGAAATTCTAAATTTTAAACAAGGTTTCTGAGCCAAGGTTTCGTCTATCCTATCTCACCTCCTTTGGTCAACACTTATTCTTAACCGACCCGGACGGTATTAGGTTGCGAGGCCTAGGGAGTCTTTCATTTTCACGCCTTTCGTGACACTTAATTTCCTTTGGCCGATACCTTCAAATTTTTCCTCTCTGATTATTGTTAATAGAGGATAGTTGCCAAGCTGTACTTCCTCTTTAAACAATAATCACCACCACATCTGAGCCAAGGAGGGAGATTCGAATTTTGCGGAGTCAGCATAGTTGAATTGTACTGACGACATCAAGATCATGACGCTATCATCATAACATTATAACCTAGCCTAACTAACCTACCCCAGCATAACAATGACGTCCACATTACGGTCGGATGAAATTAATTTAATTACTCGGTGAAGCGATAAGATTAATTTTCAGAAATCCGTGCTTATTGGTTTATTCAATTTAAATCGGTTTATTATATACTAACATAACTTGAAAATTATTTGTGTGTTCACTTAAATGTAAACTCAAGTTTTTAATTACAATTTATAAATATTGCAGTTCAGTGGAACAATATTGTGTATACTTTTAAATAATAAATAAATAATGTAACTATATTTCTATGTGTCTGGTTGTGACACAACATGGTGCGATCATGTATTTTTATAGAGATATTAGGGATTTCATAACAGCGAATTTTGGAGCACCATGCCTTGCCAAGGAGCAAGTTAACATGTGAATTAAATGTTTTTTTGTATAATTAATCGGTTCAAATATAACCTGCGGTTCTTAGGTTCGATTAAGGGTCCATTCGGTGGCTGATGATATCCTACGTGGCATTTTTGATCGGTGGATAACCTCAGTTAAAGAAAAATTCGGAGTCCTGTTACGGAAACTGAATCTTCACGAATCAAGTGAATCGACCAACGGTGTTTCTTGAAATCAGATAGAAATTTTCAAGTTTTTATCTTGTCATTGTTTTTGTTATTGAATTTTATTCTGCAATGGTAATTAACGCTTAACGTAACTAAATATTAATAAAATAATCTCCGAGGTCTTCATATGGTCATGGGGGATTCCATCGTTAGACACGTGGGGAAAGTGTGTGGAGGAAAGGAAACCAGGGTAGAATGTTATCCAGGTATTAGGTTGAGGCAGATGTTGAGGAAAGTAGAAGAGAGGGAGGAGGGGAAGGAGAAGGTGGTAGTGTTTCACGTTGGTACCAACAATGTAAGGCAAGCTGATGTAAGTACCAACATAGTTGGAGATGTGTGGGATCTGGTAAATACAGCACGGGTGAAGTTTAAGAAAGCGGAGATTGTTATTAGTGGAATACTGTGTACGAGGGATACTGACTGGAGGGTGATTGGGGATTTAAATGAGACTATGGAGTGGGTATGTGGGAAACTGGGAGTGAAATTTCTAGATCCTAATGGGTGGGTAGGAGAAAGGGATCTGCGCTCGGAGGGCCTTCATTTAAACCGCAGTGGTACGTATAAGTTAGGTAATTTGTTTGGAAGGGTAATAGGGAGGTACATTCAGGGAAACAGGATGGCCTAGGGAGCGGTGATAAGGGAACAGGGAACTGGAAATCAAGTAGGGAAGACATAAAATTGTTAGTGTTGAACTGTAGAAGTATTGTAAAGAAAGGAATAGAATTAAGTAATTTAATAGATATATATTTACCAGATATTGTAATAGGAGTTGAATCATGGCTGAGAAATGATATAATGGATGCAGAAATTTTCTCACGGCACTGGAGTGTGTATCGTAGAGATAGGATAGGAAAGGTGGGAGGGGGAGTTTTCATTCTGGTGAAAGAAGAATTTGTAAGCTACGAAAAAGTTAAAGATGAGGCACATGAAATTCTAGGTGTAAGGCTCATTTCTAAAGATAATAGGCAACTTGATATATTTGGAGTGTACAGATCGGGAAAGGGTAGCACTGATGCGGATTCGGAATTATTTGATAGGATAGTCAGCTATGTGGGAAACGACATGGAAAGAAATGTGATTGTAGCGGGAGATCTGAATTTGCCAGATGTCAATTGGGAAGGAAATGCGAAAGACAGGAAGCATGACCAACAAATGGCAAATAAGTTAATATGGGAAGGACAGCTGATTCAGAAAGTGATGGAACCAACCAGAGGGAAAACTATTTTGGATGTGGTGCTGATAAAACCAGATGAGCTCTATAGGGAAACTGAAGTAATAGATGGTATTAGTGATTATGAAGCTGTTTTTGTGGTAGTTAAAAATAAATGTGATAGAAAGGAAGGTCTTAAAAGTAGGACTGTTAGGCAGTACCATATGGTTGATAAAGCAGGTATGAGGCAGTTTCTAAAAAGTAACTATGATCGGTGGAAAACGGTAAATAAAAATGTAAACAGACTCTGGGATGGGTTTAAAGAAATTGTTGAGGAATGCGAAAACAGGTTTGTACCTTTAAGGGTGGTAAGGAATGGTAAAGACCCACCTTATTATAATAGAGAAATAAAGAGACTAAGAAGGAGGTGCAGACTGGAAAGAAATAGAGTTAGAAATGGCTGTGGAAGTAAGGAGAAATTGAAGGAACTTACTAGAAAATTGAATCTAGCAAAGAAGGCAGCTAGGATAACATGATGGCAAGCATAATTGGCAGTCATACAAATTTTAGTGAAAAATGGAAGGGTATGCATAGGTATTTTAAGGCAGAAACAGTTTCCAAGAAGGACATTCCAGGAATAATTAATGAACAAGGGGAGTGTGTATGTGAGGATCTTCAAAAGGCAGAAGTATTCAGTCAGCAGTATGTAAAGATTGTTGGTTACAAGGATAATGTCGAGATAGAGGAAGAGACTAAGGCCAAAGAAGTAATAAAATTTACGTATGATAACAATGACATTTATAATAAGATACAAAAGTTGAAAACTAGAAAAGCGGCTGGAATTGATCAGATTTCTGGGGATATACTAAAGACAATGGGTTGGGATATAGTACCATATCTGAAGTACTTATTTGATTATTGTTTGGCCGAAGGAGCTATACCAGATGAATGGAGAGTTGCTATAGTAGCCCCTGTGTATAAAGGAAAGGGTGATAGACATAAAGCTGAAAATTACAGGCCAGTAAGTTTGACATGCATTGTATGTAAGCTTTGGGAAGGCATTCTTTCTGATTATATTAGACATGTTTGTGAAATTAATAACTGGTTCGATAGAAGGCAATTCGGTTTTAGGAAAGGTTATTCCACTGAAGCTCAACTTGTAGGATTCCAGCAAGATATAGCAGATATCTTGGATTCTGGAGGTCAAATGGACTGTATCGCGATTGACATGTCTAAAGCATTTGATAGGGTGGATCATGGGAGACTACTGGCAAAAATGAGTGCAATTGGACTAGACAAAAGAGTGACTGAATGGGTTGCTATATTTCTAGAAAATAGATCTCAGAGAGTTAGAGTAGGTGAAGCTTTGTCTGACTCTGTAATAGTTGAGAGGGGAGTTCCTCAGGGCAGTGTTATCGGACCTTTATGTTTTCTTATATATATAAATGATATGAGTAAAGGAGTGGAATCGGAGGTAAGGCTTTTTGCGGATGATGTTATTCTCTATAGAGTGATAAATAAGTTACAAGATTGTGAGCAACTGCAACGTGACCTCGAAAATATTGTGAGATGGACAGCATGCAATGGTATGTTGATAAACGGGGCTAAAAGTCAGGTTGTGAGTTTTACAAATAGGAAAAGTCCTCTCAGTTTTAATTACTGCGTTGATGGAGTGAAAGTTCCTTTTGGGGATCATTGTAAGTATCTAGGTGTTAATATAAGGAAAGTTCTTCACTGGGGTAATCACATAAATGGGATTGTAAATAAAGGGTACCGATCACTGCACATGGTTATGAGGGTGTTTAGGGGTTGTAGTAAGGATGTAAAGGAGAGTGCATATAAGTCTCTGGTAAGACCCCAACTAGAGTATGGTTCCAGTGTATGGGACCCGCACCAGGATTACCTGATTCAAGAACTGGAAAAAATCCAAAGAAAAGCAGCTCGATTTGTTCTGGGTGATTTCCTACAAAAGAGTAGCGTTACAAAAATGTTGCAATGTTTGGGTTGGGAAGAACTGAGAGAAAGAAGAAGAGCTGCTCGACTAAGTGGTATGTTCCGAGCTGTCAGCGGAGAGATAGCGTGGAATGACATTAGTAGACGAATAGGTTTGAATGGCGTCTATAAAAGTAGGAAAGATCACAATATGAAGATAAAGTTGGAATTCAAGAGGACAAACTGGGGCAAATATTCATTTATAGGAAGGGGAGTTAGGGATTGGAATAACTTACCAAGGGAGATGTTTAATAAATTTCCAATTTCTTTGAAATCATTTCGGAAAAGGCTAGGAAAGCAACAGATAGGGAATCTGCCACATGGGCGACTGCCCTAAATGCAGATCAGTATTAACTGATTAATTGATTTTTTATTTGTATGAAAGTCAGGTGTCAGGTGTTTTGTTAATATAACATAATTTGCTTTATTATTCAATGCTTCGCATCTATGGGACGTAATTTATTCCTTTTATAATAAATCCATTTTAGTCCACTTCTTAAATTTTATTTCAAGTAGTAACTATATTCCCGTATACTACTCGCCGATTTATATCAACAAGTGACTGAAGAGCCCGGAATCCCCTGAGATTAGACGAATTTACATGTGCAAGGGCCAGAGGAAGATGTTGACTATCGGTAAGCAAGGGTGCAATACCAGAAGGTATGGTGTAATTTAAAATTTTAAACATTACATTTCTCCAGAGATTAATCTGGGCTGCATCAAGACGTAAAGGCGTGAACCGAGCGAGTTGGCGGCGTGGTTAGGGGCGCACAGCTATGCGCTTGCATTCGGGAAATAGTTGGTTCGAACCCCACTGTCGAAATCCCTGAAGATGTTTTGCCGTGGATTCCCATATTCACACTAGGCAAATGCTGGGGCTGTACCTTAATTAGGCCACGGTCGCTTCTTTCCCATTCCTAGCCCTTTCCTATCCCATCGTCGCTATAAGACCTGTCTGTGTCGGCGCGACGTAAAGAGACATCTAAAGAAGAAAGCTAATCAGTTTAGCTAATTTCCAAATCATGTTTTTATATGTGGCCTGCCATGGGAATTGGATTCCTGAATCATCGGATACCACACAACCGAAGACATTAACTACAATTATAGTTGCAAATCTTTCTGACTCCCAATATGTTTTATATATATTTGAAGTCACGAAACGAAGCCAGTAATTATTGTGAACACAACGATACGATGAGTTACCAAGATGATAGTACGACTGTACTGAATATGTTGACATGCACTCATTAATGTATATTAATTATAGACTAATGTATGCATAGCACGTCATCAGGAACTTTGTATACGTATTGTGTTTCATTTTTAACGCAATAACTTGTTTTTCACTTTGTAAAATGAAATATTAGATGCTGTCGATAGCGGCAGTCTGTCTTACATAATTGACAAGCACAACAGTGAATTACTATGACGTAAAGCCCCTGTGTTGGGTTTAATGCAGCTGATTAGCATCGCATGAATGTAACTCCGACCAGCCTCAAGCAGGGCGTTGGCAGCGCAACGGGCAACCCACGTGCAGGGACAGAACTCACAACCCACTCACAGGGCGACACCACAGTGACTGTAGCTCGAAGGAGGGTAGACGGAGGGCTCTACTTAGTGGTGGTAGTGATTATTAATCTGAGAGGATGTACAACTACTGTAGATAAATATCTCCCAGAACTCTAAAATCAAAACAGAAGACAATAATTTTATTGGTTTTACGTCCTACTTGCTATATTTACGGTTTTCGGAGGTTGTAAGGTGCCAAAAATTTTATCCCCTAGGAGTTCTTTTACGTACCAGTAAATATTTCTACACGAGGCTGGCGTATTTGAGCACTTTTAAATATCATCAAACTGAATCAGAAACGAACTTTATTCAGCACTCTGCCGTTTGAGCCACTCAGTCCGTCAGAAGACAAAGTGAGTGCGGAGATTTTTAATCAGACCTGGTGTCATAGTGGTGGTGGCAATTATTTCAAGTGAAAACGAACGGAATAACTGCCCCCCTTAAACTCCAGGGAAAGACAATATAACTCACCTATACTTTGAACAATCAGGGTACTGGTAAAGGAAAATAAAGAGAAAACCATGAACACGAAAGATTCTCCTGGCTCAGTGTGTACAGAAGTGACGCCAGGTGGAGACGCGGTACAGGTGAGGCGGGAAGCTCAAAGTTTCCACGCCTCCTCAGCGTGAATAAATGGGCCACTTCGCACTGAGGTGACGAGGTGCAGCGCTCATCCGCTCACCACCAGCACCACCACCACGCTTCTTCTTCACTTCTAGAGTACATTTGAGGAAGCATTCCTACCGTTGAGTTCCTTTATTCACTGTCGTGGAGGAGCCTACTTTTAGGGACGCTGTTCCTTACCAAGGCTAGAACTCCGTATGATATTCGTAGGACATCTTATAGTACTCTTGAAATGCATCTGGATACATTTCTAGCTTTCTCATTACGTCAAAGATTCCACTCTAGCTATTTTTATAGCCATAAATGGTGGAACAAAAAGTTCCCCTGTCTGTTCAAGTTTGATAACTCAACAAGGCCTTTAACGTCCTCGTCTCTTTCGTCATTCGAATACATGTTGAGCAACGTCACGTGAAAAACAAGCCGTTTCTCTGCCAGACCTGCAAGTCTGGCTGCCCTTTTTTTTGCAGCTTGTAGCCTACTCGCCTATGTCGCATTTCACCTGCCCCGCGCCATTTGTGTGTGCATTGTGCCTTTAATAACTCCTGGACAAGAAGAGTTGTCGAAGAGAGGTTGGAAAGGAGGAAGGAAAACCAGGAGGCACAAGTAGATGGAAGCAATGTCTGACTTAGTATACCACTTGTCACCAAAATCAATCAATCAATCAATCAATCAATCAATCAATCAATCAATCAATCAATCAATCAATCAATCAATCAATCAATCAATCAATCAATCAATCAATCAATCAATCAATCAATCAATCAATCAATCAATCAATCAATCAATCAATCAATCAATCAATCAATCAATCAATCAATCAATCAATCAATCAATCAATCAATCAATCAATCAACTTGATTTACATTTAGGACAGTCGCCCAGGGGGCAGATTCCATACTTGTTGTTTCCCTAGCCTTTTCTTAAGTGACTGAAAGGAATTTGAAAATTATTATTGAAAATCTCCCATCGTAAATTATTTCAATCCCTAACTCCCCTACCTATAAACGAATATTTATCGCAATTTGTTCTCTTGAATTTCAACTTTTATCTTCATATTGTGACCTTTCTTACTTTTAAAAACACCACTTAAACGTACTCGTCTACTAACATCATTCCACGCCATCTCTCCACTGACAGCTCGGAACATAACACTTAGTCGAGCAGCTCGTATCCTTTCTCCCAAGTCTTCCCAGCCCAAACTTCGCAATATTTTCGTAACGCTACACTTTTGTCGGAAATCACACAAAACAAATCGAGCTGCTTTTCTTTGGATTTTTCCAGTACTCGAATCAAGTAAATCTGGTGATGGTTCCATACAATGGAACCATACTCTACTTGGGGTCTTACAAGAGACATGCACTCCCTTTTACACCCTTACTACAACCTCCAAATACCCTCAAAATCATGTGCAGAGATCTGTACCCTTTGTTTATAATCCCATTTATGTGATCACCCCAGTGAAGAGCTTTCCTTATATTAAAACCTAGGTATTTACAGTGATCACAATAAGGAAATTTCACCCCATCAACGCAGCAATTAAAAGTGAGATGACTCTTTTTATTAGTGAAACTCACAACCTGACTTTCAACCACGTTTATCATCATTCCATTGTTTGCGTTTTATCTCACAACATTTTCGAGGTCGTTTTGAAGAAGCTCACGATGTTGTAACTTATTTATGACTCTGTACAGTATAACATCATCCTCAAAATGCATTGTCTCTGATTCCAGTTGTTTACTCATATCATTTATATATGTAAGAAAACATAAAGGTCGAACAATACGGCCTTGAGGAATTACCCTCTTAATTACTATTCTGAGATCCATTTACTATGTATTGTGCCCTATAATGTCCTAGTTACCGTCAGGCTAATGCCGAGATTGAACTAAGTATATCATAGTAAACAATACATCCACAAGAAGTGAATAAACATGGCACATAGCTTACCTTGCACATAGGTACTCCTGGGCTCCGGCATAAACAGCATTAAACAGGGGTGACGGGTTATGATGAATTATAATGAAGAGGATAATAAAAAATATGAGAATACAAGGTGTGAACCAACACTAACCAAAATAACTCAAAATTTAGCTGAATTCAATTTTAACAGTCAGATTTATTACAATATGTACGGATTTTGTAATGAACAAATGTTCAAGGCAGTTATGATGTATAAGACAATATAATTCAGAATAGGTATCTTGTTGACGTCGATGACCTATATTTGGTGTCGGGGAGACATCATCGTCAAAGCGACTTCCAGCACTGCAACAACCATCACAAGATATTCGTAAATAAAATGAATACTTAAACATGAATCTGCACAATGGGCAAGTCAAGTCTATCCCTTAATCCATCTATTCACACAGATCTATGCCTCAAAGCTCTAAAACATCCTACAAATACGAACAAACATGCTATTTACATTCCATTGTCGGGGGAATCGATCCCTAGACCTACCAAGTACAACACGCGTAGTCTAACATTTAAAATAACGGGAACTCAAATACCGGGCGAGTTGGCCGTGCGCGTAGAGGCGCGCGGCTGTGAGCTTGCATCCGGGAGATAGTAGGTTCGAATCCCACTATCGGCAGCCCTGAAGATGGTTTTCCGTGGTTTCCCATTTTCACACCAGGCAAATGCTGGGGCTGTACCTTAATTAAGGCCACGGCCGCTTCCTTCCAACTCCTAGGCCTTTCCTATCCCATCGTCGCCATAAGACCTATCTGTGTCGGTGCGACGTAAAGCCCCTAGCAAAAAAAGGAACTCAAATATAGTGTCCTGCCGATATATCAAACTAGTAGCTGGTCTCTATAAATGACATTTACAATCCGAGTCACATCACATCTATTAGGGCCGTAATATAAAGGGTCGTTGTTCTACTGTATTCTCGACAGACAACACCCAGCTTTTAACTTTCAGACATCCGTGTCATGACGTCACAAACTTCACCCATCCCCTCTCAAACCCTCGTGTTTGTAACAAGTGGGCGGCCATTTCCCTAGGCTATATAAAAGAAGACTCTCAGCTGATGTAGTGTAAACACAGACAGGGGAAGGGAGTATTTCTCTGCTTCTTCGACCCTTAAATCTGGCCCGCCTATTGCTATCATATAATCAACTGGCCGCAGGCCATAATATACATTACATTATCAATCAATATACACATATATACGCTACACACATCAGGCTTATACATCATTTAGCATTGGTGCTTTCTATAGCACATTCCTAGTCTGGCCATCTTACAGGCGCTCACATCGCACAAATGCATACATCATTGTTATTACAAACATTCAATACGGCCTCATATTATTAATTTGAGCTTGTCATAGAATTCTTATAGCCCTCTTAGAATATGACTCGCTCAACCTGTTATGGCAACACGGGTAGTTTAAGGGATTCTTGAAGATCCTAGGCATCCTGCATAACATAACAAATAATTACAATAAACCTGACACACGAATCTGGGAAATACATGACTGCCTGCCTAAGTCCCTGCGTTGAGCCCGTATTGGTACGATACATGAAATACATAAAGTAAAGTTCGCGATCATGGCAATAACACAGACAAGAATGACTACACTAAACCAAGAAAAACTAACAACATGCAACTATGCTAGCCTAACTGAGTTCGAGTCCTGGGGCATAGATATATATGCACATGACTATATTACCCTAACTTATCTACATGTTGGCTGATGGCCAAATTTCTTTACTGTTTCTGAATAGGTTATGGCGCTGCATGCTTATACAATGGACAGCTCTGACCTGTATCCGTGAACATATCCGAACAGCTCCCCTTGCGGACGTTTCTGATTTACTGCATCATGATGACATTAGATGCTGGTGGCACATATGGTTTGACGTCTGGAGACATCCTGGCTGGCGGTAGTGTTCCTTGTGGCTCGTTCGGCGGCTGGATGATCACCGCTTCGATGTTGTGCTGAGTAGACGTCACCGATGGTCTTGGGTCGACTCTCGATGCTGTGGAGACCGCTTGTCAGCTTCAATTCCAGTTACCGCTCCAGCGTAACAGATGAGCAGTATCTCGACCAATCATGATATAGGGGAAAATTTTCCCAAGAATTAGTTGAACTTTGAGTACGCAGCTCGTAGATAACGACGGTCTTCTCTCCGCTGAGTGGCAGCGTGACAGCCTTCGTGTAGCAGCGATACACACGATTAATGTGTCTGGCACGCTTGGCATCCCTATATATATAATCAGGCTCGCGTCCTCGCTACCAAGCGCTACGTGGATGGCCTATCCTTCGCGCGCCCGCGTATGGAAATTTCTCCCGCAATATGTGTGTCAAGTATCTCGATTAACATTTCCGATCACAACTATAGTCGTGCCGCATATCAAAATTTTCGGGAATTTGTCCTGGTTGCAGTTCTCGTATCAAATTCTGTGCATTCCTCATGTAGCATGAAATATTAATTAATTTCTTGTTCCCTCCAAAATAAAAAAATTCCCGCGAGATTCCACGAAGCGGTGTGCGTCCGACGCTACCCGTGAAGAGGCTTCGCTTGGGTAAATTCTTTTTATGAGTCTCTAGAAATTTCATCTCGCTTTTGATGCCACGTTCCCACGAAAACGCGCTCACTCAGATACTCTTACCTAATAAAATACTATAAAAAGCGCTTTCAGGGTGGTCTCATGCAGTTCCCATTATTTATGATAAAATCAACATTCTTCGACCATGAACAGAATGGTTCAGTATATAGCAATTCATTCAATCACTTCTTTGTCTGAACCAACAGCCCTCATTTTTGCCAGTAGTCTCCCGTGATCTATCCTACTAAATCCCTTAGATAAGTCAATCGCGATGCAGTTAATTTGACCTCCTGAATCTAGGATATCTGCTATATATTACTGGAATCTTACATCGAAACCTTATTACTTTCACAAACATGTCGAAATAAACATAATTGGCCGATTGCAGAAACGGTATTTAGACGATGTCTACGGTTAAGCAATGCCTAAGTACGGCTGCCGCATTGCAGAGACTTTATTTATCACTTAGACACTGTCTAAAACCAATGTTCAACCGGTCATGTTTAAACACTGCTGAGAGCACTGTTTAACCTCAAATGAAAGGAGTGTATAACAATCAGAGGTTATGTACCATGAAACAATTTGTATTATCATGTTGAATCGATTCCGGGAAGAAAGGTTAGTCCGACGGCCTCTCTGTGGGTCGCCCGTTGCTAAATCGCAGTAATTCGTTTGACATATACCTGGAGATAGATCATAAAATAAGGTTTCGCTTTTCGAGAGACTTGTTTCTTGAGACTGACAAAGGGACAGTCCGGTAATTGTCAACTTGAATACAATTCTTGGCGACCGATATAATTTATTATATACTTGGGGTAATTTACATGGAATCATGGGCCACTTCGACTCCACACATATCAGAATTACGTGTCCCGATTGTCAGAGGGCTGTCACATACATCAATCGGGAGGGATTCGCTTATATTTACTGCCAAGTAAACACACATAATAATGAAAACTAAAAGTAGGTTGTATGGGGTTTTTATATATATAATCGTATAAGTTTTCGGCAACTATCAGACAGGAAAAGGCAAGTGGTGGTGATGGTGGTGATTATTGTTTAAAGAGGACTGGGGAAGAAGAGCCGTGTACATATTAACAGCCCTAATATTTGCCTGGTGTAAAGATTGGGAAACTACGGAAAACAATCTTCAGGGCTGCCGATAATGCGTTTCGAATCTACGATCTCCAGAATGCAAGCTACATCTATACGGCCCGTACAACACACTCGATTACACATTACTATTGCTTCATCCTCTCTTCGTCTAAGCTACCGTATTAGTGAGTAGATTACACTCACTGCAACAACGTTATAATCAAAGCTACACTTCCCTGTACGGTGGCGTGTCGCTTAGTGTCGATAATATTATGAGATTTAATTTCCACCGAAAGTGAAACTTTTATCTGTGGGCAAGTCATGCTCATGCTTAGTCATATTTGAGTAATGTGTAGGAAGACAAAGAGCTGACTGGCGTTCGGCACGCACCGACGAATTTCATTGGTTGCGACATGCAAAGAGTTCCATGAAAGATACTTCTATCTTCATTTTCGAACCAATATTGAAACTTTAAGCGATATCTACTTAAACATCGACTGAACATTGTTTATGCAATGGAAGACCGTGCTCGTTTTAGACGTCGTTTAGGTAGACGTTGTCTAAGGCTTAAAACTAGTCATCGTTTCTGCAATCGGCCCAATACTTGCTCAAAGCCTACATGCAACGCACGTCGAACTTACTGGCCTGTAATTTTCAGCTGTATGTCTATCACCCTTTCCTTTGCACACACGGGCTACTATAGTAACTCTCCATTCATCTGGTATAGCTCCTTCATGCAAACAATAATAAATTAAGTACTTCATATATGGTACTATATTCCAGCCCATTGTCTTTAGCATATCCCCAGAAGCTTTATCAATTCCAGCTTCTTTTCTCATTTGCAGCTTTTGTATCTTATTGTAAATGGCACTGTTATCATAGGTAAATTTCAATACTTCGTTACTATTAGTCCCTTTCTCTATCAGGACATTACCGTTTCAACCAATAAAAAAACAAAACAAAATCATCTCCGTACAGGCCATGAAGGCCCTTGGAGGGGTGGAAGGTAAAGGCTTCCACCATTCGTAACCTTGGCACGCGACGGGGTAGAGTGGTTAGCTCTACGTTCGGCCGCCTTTGCCCCCAGGAATTAACCTGATACTCATGTTTGGGGTAGGCTGAGTGAACCCCAGGACCATATGCACCTCCGGAAGTGGAAATATCGTTTCTTAAATTTTACGACTTCCTGACGGGGATTCGAACCCACGTCTTCCCGGGCGAACCGAGTACGCCTTTACTGCCTCGACCAGGCAGCCCCTCTGTTTATCCAACAATCTTTACATTCTGTTGACTGAATACTTCTGCCTTCTGAAGTTCCTCGCATACACATTCCTCTTGTACGCTATGATTCCTGGCATGTCTTTCTTAGAACTTGTTTCTGACTTAAAGTACCTATACATATCCTTCCATTTTTCACTGAAATTTGTATGACTGCCGATTTTACTAGCCATCATGTTATCCTTAGCTGACTTCTTTGCTAGATTCAACTTCCTAGTAAGTTATTTCGATTTATCCTTACTTCCACAGCCATTTCTAACTCTATTTCTATCCAACCTTCACCTCCTCCTCAGTCTCTTTACTTCTCTGTTATAATGTATTGTGTCCTTACCCTTCTTTACCATCTTTTAAAAGTACAGTACATATCGGGTTCAAAATTACTCAACAATTACTTTAAACCCATCCCAGAGTCTGTTTACATTTTTATTAATCGGTTTCCACCGACGATAGTTACTTTTAAACTCCATCAAACCTGTTTTGTCAGCCATATGGTACTGCCTAATAGTCCTACTTTTACGACCTCCCTTTCTATCATATTTTTTTAAACTTCGACAAAAATAGCTTCGTGGACACTAATACCATCCATTACTTAGGTTTTTCTATGGAGATCATCTGGTTTTACCAGCAAAACGTCCAGAATATTCTTCCTTCTAGTTGGTTCCATCACTTTCTTATTCAGTTGTTCTTCCCAGATTAACTTATTTGCCATTTGTTGCTCATGCTTCCTGTCGTTCGCATTACCTTCCCAATTGACATTTGATAAATTGAGATCATCGGCTACAATCACATTCCATTCCATATCGTTTCCCGCATAGCTTATCATATCTTATCAAATAATTCCGAATCAGCGTGTGCGCCACGTTTTCCCGGTCTGTACACACCAAGCGTAAAGCTTTATAGATAAGCTTTACGCCTAGAATTTCATGTTTGTCATCTTTAACTTTTTCTTAGCTTGCAAATTCTTTTTTTTAATCATAATGTATAGTTCCCCCTCCTACCATTCCTATCCTATTTTTAGGATAAATACTCCAATTTCGTGAGAACATTTCTGTATCCATTATATCATTTCTCAGCCCTGATTCAACTTCTGTTACAATATCTGTTAAGTATGTATCTCTTAAATTACTTAATTCTATTCCTTTCTTTACTGTACTTCTACAATTCAACGCTAACATTTTTATGTTATCCGTACTTGACGTCCAGATCCCTATACCCTTCTCCCGTAAGTATACAGTTTATGGGCTTTCAATAATATAACTAATGCCTGTCTATACTTATAAAACTGAAGCATGATAGTTTAAGAGTGATGAGCCGTTTAAGGGGAGACGGAATGCTTGAAGTCGAAGCTTTGAATCAAAATGTTTGTATCTGCTTTCCTGCTCTTATTCCGCAGCGGCGCCACATGTCAACTTGCCCCAGCATGAAGACCGGATGCCAAGCATAATGTGCAAGAATTGTTTCATTATTGCGTTTTTCTGTGGTTGTTGGTAGTGCAATATATTGTGCTGAAATAGATGTATAATAAAACAACCACAAACACCTAGTGTCCGGGCCAGGAAAATTAATCGGATGCAAGTAATATTCTTGGCTCGGCCGGAAATCGAATCCGGGACTCTTGGACGCGAAGTACGCTACGCTGATCATTTAGTCAAGGAGTTGGACTTCTTTCGAGATGTTCACGCTCAAAATTATTAAAAGCGTTGTTATTGAATTGTATAGCTTGTTAAGGAACTTACTGTGTGCGTGTCCAACCCTTATCCCATTTCTCTACAGGGTCGGGAATGAAGATGAATCTTAATAGCAAGTTTTACGATTGGATGCCCTTTGCTGACGTCAACGCCATAAGGGGTGTTAAGAGATTAAATTAAGTACGTGATATAGGATAGTAGGAAAGGAAAGGGTAAAACCTAGTCCCGGCACATAGCCTACTCATGTCGAATAGCACCGTGGGGTCTGCTCCCCATCCGGCGGACGAATCACTATCGAAAACGTCATATGCTCTGGCTCAATATAAACACTGCGGAGAGGTTTGTAATTGAATTGTACCGGGTGGTACACCTCCACGTCGCTAATTCAAACTTTGCGCCAGTTGAAACTCCCCTACTGGAGGAAGCCTGAACTTTATCTACTGTGTTAATTTTCAAGTTTCTCAGAAGATGTCACTACTTGGAAATTTTGAAGTTTCTGAACTGGGTCGTTTTCGATGTATTTTTGTTTTGCCTGTAGTAAGAAGTGTGGACATTCTCTTCCAGATGGCACTACTGAAGAACTACGATTGTGCACCCTAGTGCGAAGTGAAAGAACTATGTTTTTGGAGAAATTTTGAATTCATAAGTTTGTTCTTTGTTAAATTTCTTTCAGTCATTGTTTAAATTGGCAATATTAACCCTTTCTTTCCCCTTGTTTTGAATTTACCAATCCCGAATTTCTTGAATTAATTTTCCACCAATAATGTGTTTCTTCTTCATCTCGTGTAGGGGTTTTCTTGGTTAGCCAATAAAATTCTTGTGGGAGGGTGTTCTCATTCTTGAAACGCCTCGAACTTTCCGCGAGAGTATATAAACTGCTGATTTTCGGGTCTCCGCGCCACTTCAGTAACATCTTTCAGTGTGTAAAGTACGTAGCAGGGGGCGGGAAGTGCCTCTTTCTTCGGGCAGCAGTTCATCCACAAGGTAATGGCCGTTTAATAACTTCTTTTCTTGCTAGCTCAGCAGTTTAACTCTCGGGGCAGGTCCGAAGCCTTTTACCATGTAACTTTCCCTTAAAATGTAAAGACACTCGGTATCAATTCTATCTGTTTAAACTATAAATTGGGATAGAGAGTGCTTAACCCTCTCGAGCTCCCACTCATATTGCTTTGAGGTGAACTTATTTTCTCAACCGTTTCTTCCAGTCTAGCATAATGTAAATTGTCTTCTCATATAAGTCACCTCTTTAGTATGGGATTAGCCCTTGCATTAACGGCCTAGTGCCAAGTAGGTTTTAAACAAAATGTATTAGGAGTGCAGCTTCGCCTCCTCTCAAATTGGTATTGTCGAGGCCATGTAATATTTCTGTTTCTTCACTTAATAGGCCTCAGTAGGTTGGGTATCTTTTTACCCCTGTGTCTGTGTCCTTGGAGGACAGCTTGAAAGTCGAGTTTGGTGTGGCCTTTGATAGGCTTAAACTTTGAGAGCGGATTGCGCTTTTGAAATTGATTTTGGGTGCCTTGAGAAGGCTTTATTTTGTAATTGGGAGCAAGTGCTCTTGAACATGATTGGGGTCTTCTGCCCCTTTGTCGAATCTTGTTTTTTGGGTAAAGTTGGGCTAATTGCTCAAGAATTGTGAGTCCGGGGCTCGAAGCCCAAATCCTGTGAATACTGTAATTGTACATTTGTTGCCTTGCTACTCTGTACCTGCCATTCTTGTTATTTCTTGATTTTGCTAAGGAAATATAACCTTGTTAAATTTTATCTTAACTTTAATTTCGTATTTTGAGACCTGTTCATCCCCGCACCTTCTTTCACCTCTACCTACCACGGACAACTCCGTAACATGAATCCTTTTGGTACGCAATCTAGTGATTAGACATTGTATAGCAACACCTCTCCTACCCCAACAACATATAACCTAGCTGAGCCTGGTATTATATTTCTTTGTCGTATCGAACCTTCTCTGAATAAAGAAACGAGGGTTCATTTTCCGGCTTGGTTGCAGATTTCTGCCTCGGAGATCACGGTGCTGTGCTACCTCAGGTTATCACAACTTGTAACCTATTGATAGCTCGCGCACGGTGGTGTAGGAGAGCAACTAGCCCTTGTTGATATATGATCAAGTCATACTGCAGTGCTCTCAGGGTTTTACAACTTGTAAACTAGCTGAGTGTAGCATTAAATCTTTTATCATGTCTTACCTTCTCTGACTAGGGAAACGAAGGCTCGGCTTCTGGCTTAGTTACATAGTTTTAACTCGGGGTCTGCGGTGCTGGCGGGTCGAAGAGCGAGATGGCTGGTGAGACTTTCCTAAGTCGCTGACTATCTTTTGAAACATATAAATCTGAATTTAATGTGGAAAAATGTGAATATCTGCATTTATAATGGAAATTATGAAAATTAATATTCATTAAATAAAATACACACTCGTCGGACCTTGTACTCACATTTACTTGTTACCTGCTTACTTACACATACGTTATTTGAAGGGCGCCAGATGCCACTCAATGCAGCAATAATAGAATGAGACTCTTGACTATCTCTAAGGTGTGGGGTAATAAGCTTACTTTTGACAACATACCATATAAGTTCTGGGAAAAGGAGATTGGCGTTCGGTTTCCTAATTAATTTTGAGGTTAAGATATTTTACTGTCATTGAAATAAAACTATGGATTCGTTTGATAGAACAAAATATATTCTTTAAATAATATATAAAAATAGCGAGTCTTGTTGCGATAAAACAGATGAGAATATGAAATTATGACATTGCAACTGAAAGAAACTAGGCATGAATTTGAATTCTTCTTGACCGGACATTTAACAATTTATACGAAATATTTCCCTCACTGATTCACTTGACTTCTTTGTAAGTCAATATGGTATCACCTCATGGCAGGTCCAGGGTTGCCCTCTCTGACTCCATGGTAAGCCCTTGCGTCCGTGTCTTCAACTAAGTGACCAACTAACTTTGGCCTCACTCTCTCAATGACAAATGATTAATGGCTCACTGAGTCTTCTCCATCTCTCGTTCACACTCGTTGACTGACCGACTGAGGCCTCTTCATCTCGTAGACTTCTTCACTGTTCAGCTTCCATTTAACTAATGACTGACGCTACAATATGCACCCACCTTTTATAGACGTTGGTTGACACAGCTACGTAATCTCCAGAAATAACAATGACATACTCCCACAACGCCTCAAACTGTTGCATGTAATGGTGAAATCCCCTGGGGCGGCTGAGTCTCTGAGTGAATTTCAAAAGCTCATGATGACGTAGCCATGACGTAGCAATGACTTGGCAGAATCGCCAGTAGTGCAAAATATAACAACGTCATATCCAACATCTGATATATAACAATTCTCACTGTACATGTATTGAGTGTTATTTTACACACACGTATATATGCATACATCTAAGTACAATCCTGCAAGCGACAAACATTGTAAAATTGAATTGAATAAGAAGTATAACAAAATAATAGTAATAATATTATAGATAAAATAATAATAATACAGACATAATAATACAGATAAAATAAAAATACAGATATCATCTTGTAACGGGATTTGAACCGTTACACTGCTTTGTAGAGTTGGCATGGTTTTTTGCCTATTCATTGCTCTTGTGAGTTATAATCATCATAAAATATCAAAGTCATTATGCAGAAAAGCAGTGCTGATGGTTGTTTTATTGTTATTAAAACTAAACAGTCGTATCAGCCCACAAGTGCTCAGTTCAAAACCGGTTTTCGGACACTAAGGTCCATCATCAGTGTTTAAAATTGAAAACATACTAATCCCCACGGGCGTGTCGTCATGATAAAATAGAGTACAGATGAAATAAACATCAAAAGGGCAGGCTGGAGATGCTTCTTGTATAAAGCGTGAAACATACAAAAATTAATGTTATGCACGTAAGCAATAGTCGTATCTTAGTCTAATGCCATACAGTATTCACTTCTACTTTGTTCCCAAACTATTCTACAAAATTTGAGTCTGTTTGCCGTCAACTACTGAAATGGAGAGGTCATTCCTTAAACAAACATTATTATCAAACATGACCTCGAAACAATTACATGCAGTAAGTGTTCTACGACATTTAACGGACGTGATATTCTTGTACGTCATGTAAACTATGAACATGACTGTTGAACATTTTACGATGTGAAGTCTTCGATACAGATTACCCTAATGTAGAACAGTATCTGTCTCACATAACAGATGTGCATCAAGAATAAATAATA